>NW_028227264.1:53637500-54892500 GCF_978045245.1 Mus caroli
GTGACGACTGACCAAGCCACCGATCTATGGGCATAGCTAAATGTTCCTAGGAGTCATTTTATCACTATGTTCCTTAAGCAGAATAGAAGCCTTTAGTTTTCCAAGAATAGGTTCCTGGTCTATTGGGTCTCAGGTTCTTGGCAACCCTAATAATCTCAGGGATGGGTTCCATCTCACGGAGTGTGCCTTGCATTCAACCAGGCTGGTTACTCCGACAAACTTTGTGCCACTCGTATACAAGAGCAACTTTCCAACAGGTCTACCTTGTAAATCACATAGTGTGTACTTGAGTCAGCAATTACCTATGTTCGTTGGTAGTATATAGAGTACCTTCTGGTATCACAAACATTAGTCAATAAGAGTGAGAGCTGTAGGTAGGCACAAGCTTGACTTATATATGATCAGTGAGATGTGTAGGTGTTGTCTTCAGAAATGGGACCTTACCATCAGTTTACAAAGAACAACCAATAGACTTGACACTGTCCAGGGTTCTTTAGAGGTTTTCATGGGCCCTTTTGGCTAACACATTCTTTAGGTTTAACTTTCATTTGATGATGAAAGGGATCTATTTTGGGCTCCGTCTCCCCTAGTATTTGATGATTTCATTTAGATCACTGCCAAGGACCAGCCTTGACTTGGAGAGGGGTTCTGAGAGAAGGACTATCTGGATGTGACAAAAACAAGCCACTTGAAGTCAAATGGTGGGTCCAAGCTGGTAGTCTATGTTCTTCTGCTGGAGACAACTTTCCAGTGTGCTTCTCTAATTTCTGCTCTTTATAGAGATCTCCAGACTTTCTTTCTCTATTTTTCTGCTTGAGATAGTTCTCCAAGCAGTTCTCTCTTGCTACTCTAAACAAAATATTCTCTGGATAGCTCATTTCTTGTAGATCATAAGTCCAGTCTACTATTTTACATATCAATCCAGTCATTTATTCCAGGTTCCCTTTTGATTATCCTATGAATCAGCATCCTGTGACTCCAGCCCCTTAATTCCCCGGAGACCATAAGCACACATTTTCTTTTAACATTGCAGAAGAATTCAGAGGTCTGCCTGCCTCTGACAAGCATATACAATAAGGTAGCTGGGTGGGACCCAGTCCTGAAATTACCATTTCTATCATCTTAGTGCCTAACTGTGCTCTGTTACAGGCTGACCCTGAATTAATAAATCTGTCTGCTTTTGAAACCATAGACAAAGAAATCTTAGCTGGGTGGAATTATGATCACTACTCCCTAAATCTCTTTAAATCTTTCTTTTGTTTCTTTCTGACAAGATGGATAATGGCAGTTACTTTTGTGTTGTGGTTTGTTCTTGGTAAGTGAGGGCCCCCAAGATGTGGAATCTGCACATAGGCCCAAGTGACTCTGCCTCCAACTTATTTCTGATTGTTAAATAAAGATGCCAGCAGCTAATAGCTAGGTAGAAGAGACATAGGTGGGGTTTAGTTTTCCGGGCTTTGACTTTGGAGGAGAACTAAGAGAAGAAGATGGTAAATGGAGGAGAAGTACCATGGGTTAGGTAAGTTCAAAAGAACATGGCCCTGAGAGCTAGCCAATTGGAGTTAAGAGCCCAGATGAAATATAGTAAGAAATAACTCTGAGTTATTGATAGTAAAATAGATTCTAATAGCATAGAGGGTAGATATATACACAACTCTTGTGCTGTATAAGGCTTATTGTAAATATAAATGTGTGTTTCTTTTATCAAGGAACTAAATGGTCAAAGTCATGGTAAAAACTCTGCATCTGGATTAAAAATTTCTGCAACACTTTTGTTCCTTTAGATTCATGAAGCCCCTCATGTAATTCTTATTGCTTTCTTACTTTTTGAAAAATTATATATTTTTGAACCTATGTTTTTAGAGGTCTTTTTCATATCCTTAAAGGCTATCCTGAAGGTCCTAACATTTACCATTTTGTTGAGACATTAGCCTACCCTTTCCCTCTCAGACTCCTGCTGTCTTTGATTATCATGCAGTTATTAATATTAACCGGAAGGACATCCCTTGAAAGAGGACATAAAATATGTACCTTATACAAACAAGCACTATGCCCACAGCAGCCATCAACACTCATGCAAGCCTGGTCCTGTCCCAGGGGTAAGAACCATGTCATTCTGACCCAACCAAGGCCATGCCTGATCCAGCAGATCACCTTCATATATACATGTATTTTGGCAAGCTTCTATTATATTAGGCTTATACAATATCCCCCAACTGGCCCTTAGTTTTAGCTAGCCATCCTTGTAAGAATTCTCTCACTCCCGTCTTTCCTCTCCTCTGCATTTGATCTATTTATAGTCCTGCCTGTCATTCATTAATATCTACCTAGTCTATTTCCCTTTCCCCTCATCTCTTAGTCTATTCCCAACTTTTTAAAGTATATGGATTGTACTCTGCTAATTAAAAATTTATCTTCCAACATTTACATATAAGCAAGTACAAACAGCATTTATCTTTTTAGAAATTTAGTATTTCTGTATTTGCCTCATATAAAGTATTGTTTTCCAGCTCCATCCATTTACCTGATAATTTCATTATTTTTAACATCTTATTGAATCCCATTATGTTAATATACTACAGTTTCCTTATCTTTTTATCCACTAATGGCCATCAAGGTTCTGTCCAACTTCTAGCTATTGTGAAATAGTATAGCAATGGACACGTTTTTGAGCAACCGTTAATGTAGCAGGCTGAAGCATTCCTTGCCCAAAGGTAATATAGCTGAATTTTTTTAATTAGATATTTTCTTTATTTACATTTCAAACGCTATCACCTTTCCTAGTTTCCACTCTGAAAATCTATCCTCTCCCAGACTTCCTCTGGTCCCCAACCCACCCACTCCCACTTCCTGACTCAGGCATTCCCCAATACTGGGGCATATACCAAGGGCCTCTCCTCCCATTGATGACCAACTAGGCCATTCTCTGCTACATATGCAGCTAGAGCCACAAGTCCCTGTGTGGGTTTTCTTTGATTGGTGGTTTAGTCCCAGGGAGCTCTGGGGTTACTGGTTAGTTCATATTGTTATTCCTCCTAGTGGGCTTCAAACACCTTCAGCTCCTTGGGTACTTTCTTTATCTCCTATATTGGGGACCTTGTGCTCCATATAATGGATGACTGTGAGCATCCACTTCTGTATTTGCCAGGCACTGGCAGAGCCTCTCAGGAGACAGCTATATCAGGCTCCTGTCAGCAAGCTCTTGTTGGCATCTGCAATAGTGTCTGGATTTGGTGGTTGTTTATGGGATGGATACCCAGGTGGGGCAGTTTCTGGATGGTCATTCCTTCAGTCTCTGCTTCACACTTTGTCTCTGTAACTCCTTCCACAGGAATTTTGTTCCCCCTTCTAAGAAGGCACGAATTATCTACACTTTGGTCTCCATTCTTCTTGAGTTGCATGTGTTTTGCAAATTGTATCTTGGGTATTCCAAGCTTCTGAGCTAATATCCACTTATCAGTGTGTGCGTATCATGTGTGTTCTTTTGTGATTAGGTTTCCTCACTTGGGATGATATCCTCCAGATACATCCATTTGTCTAAGAATTTCATGGATTCATTGTTTTTAATAGCTGAGTAGTACTCCATTGTGTAAATATACTACATTTTCTGTATCCATTCCTCTCTTGAGGGACATCTGGGTTCTTTCCAGCTTCTTGCTATTATAAATAAGGCTGCTATGAACATAGTGGAGCATGTGTCCTTATTACAAGTTAGAACATCTTCTGGGTATATGCCCAGAAGTGGCATTGCTGCATCTTCTGATAGAATTCTGTCCAATTTTCTGAGGAACCGACAAACTAATTTCCAGAGTGGTTGTACCAGCTTGCAAACAGTCCCATATCCCCTAAAGAAATAGAAAGAGTCAGTAATAGTCTCTGGACCAAAAAAAAAAAAAAAAAAAAAAAGCCAAGACCAGATGGGTTTAGTGCAGAAGAGTTCTATCAGACCTTCAAAGAAGACCTAATTTCAACACTCACTCCTCAAAGTATTCCACAAAATAGAAAGAGAAGGTACCCTAGCCAATTCATTTTATGAAGCCCCAGCTTACTCTGATACCTAAACCACAGAAAGACCTAACAAAGAAAGAGAACTTCAGACTAATTTCCCTTATGAATATTGATACAAAAATACTCAATAAAATTCTTGCAAACTGAATCCAAGAATACATCAAAACAATCATCCATCATGATCAAGTAGGTTTCTGCAGGGATGGTTCAATATACAGAAATCCATCAACGTAGTCCACTATATAAACAAACTCAAAGACAAAACCCACATGATGATCTCATTAGATACTGAGAAAGCATTTGAGAAAATCCAACACCCATTCATGATAAAAGTCTTGGAAAGATCAGGAATTCAAGGCCCGTACCTAAACATAATAAAAGCAATCTACAGCAAACCAGTAGCCAACATCAAACTAAATGGAGAGAAACTTGAAGTATTTCCACTAAAACCAGGGACTAACAAGGCTTCCCACTTTCTCCCTATCTATTCAATATAGTACTTGGAGTCCTAGTCAGAGCAATTAGACAACAAAAGGAGATCAAGGGAATACAAATTGGAAAGGAAGAAGTCAAAATATCACTGTTTACAGATGATATGATAGTATATGTAACTGACCCCAAAATTCCACTAGAGAACCCCTAAACCTGATAAACAGCTTCAGTAACTTGAAGTGGATATAAAATTAACTCAAACAAATAAGTGGCCTTTCTCTACACAAAGGATAAACCGGCTGAGAAAGAAATTAGGAAAAAAAAACACCCTGCACAATTGACTCTAACTAAGGAAGTGAAAGATCTGTATGAAAAGAATTTCAAATTTTTGAAGAAAGAAATTGAAGAAGATCTCAGAAGATGGAAAGATTTCCCATGCTCATGGATTGGCAGGATTAATGTAGTAAACATGGCCATCTCACTGAAAGCAATATACAGATTCAATGCAATCCCCATCAAAATTCCAACTCACTTCTTCATAGAGTTAGAAAGGGCAATTTGCAAATTCATCTGGAATAACAAAAGACCTAGGATAACAAAAACTATTCTCAACAATAACAGAACATCTGGTAGAATCACCATCCAGATCTCAATCTGTACTACAGAGCAATTGTGATTAAATAAAAAAACAAAAACAAAAAACCCAAAAAACCCTGCATGTTATTTGTACAGTGATAGACAGGTAGATCAGTGGAATATAATTGAAGACACAGAAATGAATCCACACTCCTATGGTGACTTGATCTTTGACAAGGGAGCTCTAACCATCCAGTAGAAAGAAAACAGTATTTTCAACAAATGGTGCTGGTTCAATTGGAGGACAACGTGTAGAAGAGTGCAAATTGATCCATACTTATCTCCTTGTTCAAAGCTCAGTAAAGTGGATCAAGGAACTCCACATAAAACCAGAGACACTGAAACTTACAGAGGAGAAAGTGGGGAAGAACCTTGAAGATATGGGCACTAGGAAAAAATTCCTGAACAGAACAGCAATGGCTTGGGCTATAAGGTCAAGAATCAACAAAGGGAACCTCATAAGATTGCAAAGCTTCTGTAAGACAAAGGACACTTTCAATAAGGCAAAAAGGCAACCAACAGATTGGGAAAAGATCTTTACCAAACCTAAATCCGATAGGGGGCTATTATCCAATATATATAAAGAACTCAAGAACTTGGACTCCAGAAAACCAAATAACCCTATTAAAAAAAAAGGGTACAGTGCTAAGCAAAGAATTCTCAATTGAGGAATACTGAAGGACTGAGAAGCACCTGAAAAAATGTTCAAAATCCTTAATCATCAGGGAAATGCAAATCAAAACAACCTTGAGATTCCACCTCACACCAGTCAGAATGGCTAAGATCATAAACTCAGGTGACAGCAGATGCTTGCAAGGATGTGGAGAAAGAGGGTATAGCTGAATCTTAAGGTAGATCTATTTTTAGTTTCCTGAGGAACCCTCAACACTGACTTCCACAGTAATTGCACCACCAATGGATGAATGTTACCTTACTCCAATCCTCACCAGCATTAGCCATCACTTGTTTTATTGATTTTGGTCATTTTGACTGTTATAAGATGAAATATCATTGTATTTTTGATTTATATTGCCCCAATAACCTACAATGTCCAACATTTCTTAAAGTATATTTTAGTCATTTGTGTTTCTTTGAAAATTCTCAGTTTAGACTCTGTACCCCCCCCCTTGTTTTTTTTTGTTTTTGCTTTTTAATTGAATTAGTTGATTTCTTGCTGTTCAGGTTTTGTTGTTGTTGTTGTTGATTTGGGTTTTTTTTTTTGGGGGGGGGGGCTTAGTTTTACAAGACAGGGTTTCTCTGTGTAGCTCTGGCTATCCTGAAACTCACTTTGTAGACCAGGCTGGCCTCGAACTCAGAAGTCTGCCTGCCTCTCCCTTCTGAGTGCTGGGATTAAAAGCGTGCACCACCATGCCTGTCTGTTGTCCAGGTTTTTAAGTTTTTTGAATATTTTATATATTAGGCCTCTATAGGATGAGTATTTGCTAAAACTCTGTAGCCTTCCCCTTTGTATAAATGATAGTGTCTTTTGCTATACAAGGCTTAGTTTCATGATGTTTCATTCATTGTTGATTTTAGTGCCTATGCTATAACAGCATGTGTTTAGGAAGTCTTTTTTTGTTCCAATGAGTTCAAGACCATTCCATAACTTCTCTTCTATCAGATTCTGGGTATCTGGCCTTATATTAAGTTCTTTGGTCCATTTGTATTTGAATTTGTACAGGGTGATAAGAATGATTCTATACATGCAGTCAATATATTTAACCAGTATCATTTGATGAAAAATGCTGACTTTTTTTTTCCCAGTGTGTACTTCTAGCTTCTTAATTAAAAACAGGTGTCCATATATGTGTGGATTTGTGTCTGGAATTTGTCTCCCACTGATCAAAATATCTGATTTTTTTATGATGTTTTATTACATAGCTCTGCAATAAAATTTGAAAGCAGGGATTGTGATAATTCTGGAAGTTCTTTTATTATACAAATTGCTTTAGCTATCTAAACTTCAAGTTCTATATTGAGCATGTAGGAAGAGAGTGAAAAATCTTATGTTGTTTCTATTTTAGTTAAGATGCTTTGACACTCAATATATTTAAGTTGATGTTGGCTATGGACTTTCTATAAATTGCCTTTATTATTTTGAAATATGTCCTTTCTATACTCAGACTCTCCAGGACTTGTATTATAAAGTATAATTGGATTTTTCAAAGACCTTTTTGTTATCTAATGAGATGGATCATGTGGCTCTTTTCTTTCATTTTGTTTATATGGTGGATTGCATTTATTGATTTATATATGTTGTACCATCCTGTATCTCTGGGATGAAATCTATTTGATCATAGGGGATGATCTTTATGATTAGTTGAATTCAGTTTTCAAGCATTAACTTGGGATTATTTTTGCATCTTTGTTCATAAGAGAAATTGGAATATACTCATTTCTTTTTTGGGACTTTTTGCGGCTTAAGTATCATTGGCCAGTTACTGAGATGGACTATGTTCTTTCTGTTTCTTTGTTGGCAACAATTTGAAGAGTATTGTTAATTCTCCTTTAAATTCCAGTAGAATTCTGTGCCAAAATCACCTGGTTCTGGGCTTTTGTTTGTTTCGTAGATTTTTAATTAATGCTTCTCTTTCACTTGGTCTGTTTAAAGTACTTCTTTTATCTTGATAGAACTTCAGTAGTTGGTATATATCAAAACATTTTTTTTTAAAAAAAAAAAAAAGGAATTTTCTATTTTTGGGAGATTTTCCTATTTGGTTGGGTATAGGTTTTTCAGTATCTTCTGGATTTCCTTGGTGTCTGTTATTTTGTCCCTCTTCATCTCTAATATTGTAAGTTTCGATCTTCTCCCTCCTCCTTTTATGTAATTTGGCTAAGAGTTTATCAGTCTTACTGATTTTTCTCAAATATCCAACTCTGTTTCATTGAATCTTTGTGTTAAATTTTTATTACTTTATTGATGTCATCCCTGGGTTTGATTATTCCTTTGTATCTACTCTGTTTGTGCATATTTTCTTCTTGTGCTTTTAAGTTTCAAGCATGCTTTTAAGTTCCTAATATGAGATATAGCTCCCTCCCTTTCTCTCTTGTTTCCTCTCTCTGTCTCTCTCTGTCTCTCTGTCTCTGTCTGTCTCTGTCTCTCTGTCTCTCTGTCTGTCTCTGTCTCTGTCTCTCTGTCTCTCTGTCTCTCTGTCTCTCTGTCTCTCTGTCTCTCTGTCTCTCTGTCTCTCTCTCTCTCTCTCTCTCTCTCATTTTCCCAGTAGGCATTTAGTGCTATGAAACTATCAGAACTGCTTTCATTGTCTTTCATAAGTTGGAATAAGTTATGGTTTTGTTTGTATTCAATTCTACAAAGTTTTACATTTTGTCCTTATTTTCTGAACTGAATCATTTTTCATTCTGTAATGCATTGTTCAGTTTCAATAAGTATGTAAGATTTCTGTTGTTTCTGTTGGCTTTAATATGTGCTGTTCAGATAGGATTCAGGAGGTTATATAAACATTAGTTTTTAGTCTGCTGACACTTTCTATGTGTCTGAGTATGTTGGCCACAAGTTCCATTTTGGCTTCTGATGACATTTACCTCCAGAATCTATAGTGTTTTTCTAGATGACAAAACTGGTATTAAACCCCTACTATCACTGGGTAAGGATCAATATATGATTTTAGTTTAGAATTGTTTATTTTAAGAAAGTGGGTGTCGTTGCACTTAGTACATAGATATGTAGAAATCCTATATTGTCTCAGTGAATTTTTCCTTTGGTAGATATATGTCTTTAGATTAGTTTGGGTTTGAAGTCTCTTTTGTCAGCTATTAAAATGTCTACAACCAGCTTTTTATGGTATTCATTTGGTTGGAATATATTTTTCCATCTTTTACCCTAAAATGATGTTTATCCTTGATGTTAAGGTGTCTTTCTTGGCTCCAACAGAGGGATACATCTGGATTTAGAGTCCAGTGTTTTAGAATGTGTCTTTCTATGGAGGAACTGAGACTATTGATGTTGAGAGTTACCCGTGAGTATTGTTTCTTACTTCCTATTATTATTTTATTATTATTATTATTTTATTATTATTATTTTATTATTATTATTTTGCTTTGGTTATGTGTGATTCTCATCCCTCTAATTTGCCGATGTGATGTAATTAATTTGTTGTTTTGGGGTGTGGTTAACCTATTCAGGTTAAAGTTTTCCTTCTAGTACTTTCTGTGAAACATGGTTTATAGATATCATTTAACTTTGTTTTATCTTTGAATGTCTTTCTCATTTATTGTTATTGTAAGTTTTGCTATGTATAATAGTCTGAGATAGCATCTATAGTCTCTCAGAAGAGGTAGCATATCCATACAAGCTCTTGTGGCTCTTAGAATCTCTACTAAAAAGTGATTTATTATTCTGATAAATCTATCTTTCTATGTTATTTTCTCTTTTTTACCTCACAACTTTCAGTATTCTTTCTTTGTTTTGTACATTTAGCATTTTGATTACTATGTGCCATGAGGTACTTTTTTATGCTCCAGCCTATTTGGGAGTCTTTATACTTCATATTCTTTGACAGACACTTCATTCTTTAGGGAAATTTTCTCCTACTAGTTTGTTGGAAATATTTACTGTTTCTTTGATCTGGGTTTCTTCTTGGATTTCTATTACTTTTAGATTTGCTCTTTTCATAGTGTCCTAGATTTCCTGAATATTTGTGTCTGTGTTTGTTTGTTTGTTTCTTTCTTTTTCTTTTAGATTTAACAAACAGTTTCTTTAACTGAGATATCTATTCCTTCTATTGTGTCTTTAGGTCCTGACATTACCTCTTCCAACTCTTATTCTGTCAGTGAGGCTTGCCTCAAAGGTTCCTGTTCAAGATTCTAAATGTTTAATTTCCATTTCTTTCTCAGTTTGGATTCTTGTTATGAATTCTATTTCCACTTTTCTGTCTTAAAATTTTTTCTTCATTTCATTATTCATATTTTCATAGATTTTATTAATAAATTTATCCATTTATTCTTTTACATACTTTACATATTCATAATAACTATCTTGTGTGTCTATCATATTGCATTGCACATAGCTTAAAGCTATGTGCTTGCTGGGCTTTAGAGTAGATATGTTGTGGCTTTTATTGATTTTGATATATTGTTGGTAAATGAACATCTGGGTTTAGAATGACTATAATTCTAGGAGTTGATATTTGGTCTAGTCTTGTTGAATGAGTTTTTGTGGTTCTTTTTGTTGTTTGTTGTTTGCTTGTTTGTTTCTTGGTTTTCTTGCCATCTCTGGGTTTATGAGACTATAGTGACTTTGGGTTGTCCTTCATGGAGTACTTTTGTTCCCTGCCAAGAGTGGTCCGTGAACATTCTGTGTACAATGTGTCTCTAGGTATTTGGAGCTGGCATAAATGATGGAAATGGGCTAAAATAGGAAACAGGCTAGAGGCTAGAGGGGTTGTCCGCAGGAGTAAGGAAATACAGGTCAGGTATGAGAATGTATAGAATTCTGAAGAAATAGGTGAAGAGAGGTAAAACCAGTCCCTGTAGGTAGTCAGCTACATGGCTAAGGATACTATGGAAGATTTGGAACCAGAGGACAGGAAGGAGAGTGAAGACTGCCTACCTGCTACTGGCCTGTGTTGAGAATGGGTTCCCAGAGGAAGGATGCCTCTGGTGTTGATGGCTGTGACAATGGGATCAACTGAGGGACAACTTTGCTTGGTTTTGATTGTTGAGGATAATTCTTGTCATGAAAAGGCCTTTACCCAAGGATTCTTTTAAAATAACTATGTACAATTCTTTTATAGTTTCTTAAGGCCTGTGTAACAAAATACCACAAACTTTGTAGTTTATAGAAAAAAAAAAAACACTTTTATCTATTTACTGATAATTCTGAAGTTAAGGCCAAAACCAAGTCAGAGCCTTTCTATTAGAGTTTTCTCCCTCATGATTTTGAACCCTCCAGAATATTACTCAGCTTCTGATTATATCACTCCATTTACTGTCTGCTGTTTTGCCTATGACCCATTCTGTATGTCTGTGTCTCCTAAATCATTGTCATAATCACACTTGGATCAGGAGTCAATGGCAATCTAGCACAGTCTCACTTAATATTCAGTAATATCTATCTACATGTGTTCTACTTCTAATAATGACACACATTAAAGTTCTAAGAAGAGATCTATTCCTAAGAGTACAATATTCATAAAGTACACCTTAAGAATGAAATTTCTCAGCAATTTGCGAGCACTTGACATACTCCTGGGGATAGAGGGCTACATAATGTCTAAAAGTGAACTGGAAATACTGCTGTCCCAGACATCAGTAGAGTTGAGCTCTAATGACAGAAGGAAATGAAAGATGAAACCAATTTATAAAATGCTTAAGCACCGATGAGATACTCAGAGCAGTACACATATGTCCCTCATGACATATGCATAGTCCCTTACCATGTAGACAGTTACCAATTCATGGTATCTAGGGAAAGAACTGTCAAAAATTGGGCAATAACTGGCTTTCCAACAAATGCTTCAGTGGCTGTATGCTATGGATAATAAACAGCTTTTAAAATTAATTTAGGAGAAATAGTAAATACAAACTAGTATATATGAAAAAGCACAAGGATATGAAATAAAATACCCTAATAAAATAAAAATGCCAGTATATTTTATTGACAAAAAAAAATCTTAAAGGAGGGAAATAACTTGACTTAGAGAATTGTCATTTATAATTATTTTTTTTTTCCTTTTTTGGTTTTTCCAAGACAGGGTTTCTCTGTATAGCTCTGGCTGTCTTGGAACTCACTCTATTGATCAGGCTGGCTTCAAACTCAGAAATCTGTCTGTCTCTGCCTCCTAAGTGCTGGGATTAAAGGCATGTGCCACCACTGCCTGGTTTATAATTACTTCTTAAAACATTTATAGCAATTGTAAAGACATATGAGACATAGTAAACATGATGATCTGGTCTTCACAGGGGAACTATCAACAGAAACTCATAGCTAGCAGCCTGATGATTCGACCCGCTAGATGAATACTGTAAAACCATCATTATATACTATAAATATCTTTGTAGATGCAAATACACAAAATAAAGAAAATCATGAGAATAGAATTTTACAATTTATAGAACAATACTAAAATGATAAGAATTTCTTCAAATGAACCAAATAGAATTTCTATGGTTAAAGTTATAATATCTGAAATCAGATATGCATTTTGTTAGACTCAATAATAAAACTCAACCAGCAGCAAACAGGATAAGTATTTGAGGTTAGTCAGTGTGAGCGACAAAAAAAAAAAAAAAAGTTAGAGTGTAATCTGAGCCTCAGTGACTTGTGAGACAACACTAAGAGGATCAAATGAAACTCAACAATGCGCACAGAGGGACACAAAAATGCAGAATCCTTGAAAGGCAAATATGTGTGAATATTGATTTATTTTATTTTATTTTTTTTTTACATTTACCTTCTCCTAGAGACTTTGTAGCTGTAACAGAAAGGAGAAATGCTATGTCTATTCTTAGTGTTCTGACCTGTTAATCAAAAAGCAAGCCTGAGTTAACCACCAGTCAGGCACCGAGAGGCCAGGACAGAGAGCTAGGCTAAGAGGACCAATACTGTCCAGTGTCATGTAGGGCTAGGCAGGATCCTGAGTCAGGGAATGAGGTAGAGATGAGACAAACCCTGACAACCCCCCTTGACCCCTACATGGGGATACACTTATAGGATAAGGCAAACAAGTCAGTTGCCATGGAGCCTGGACAGGAGGCTGTACTGAGATGACAACTAGTACTCCGCCGTGTAGACCTGAGAGGGCAGACCATAACCAAGATGTCTGCTGCCTGGTGCCATAATGAATGGGCATAGCATTCCTGATGTTATTCCTGAGATGACTCCAGAAACCCAGAGACCCTGTGTGTCACTAAGAAAAATAAGTGGTGGGAAATGAAAATGAAAGAGAAACAGAAGGATGTGGGATAATGAAAAGAGGCAGAATGGAGAATCAAAGGAGGAGCAGCCTAAATGAGTATATAGCAATGTCACCTAGGACTATAGGGGAGTCCTGGCCTATGTTACAACTGGAGGCCACATCTAAGTCTGGGACCTTAGGGCAGCTGCAATCTGTTTTCACTAGAAGCCAGTCTGACATCCCTGGGTTGGGCTGCTACCTGGGGACATGTAGATATGTGAGACTTGTGCAGAATTGGCCCCACCTCTTGCCTGGGCATCCTAGGGAGCTGGTCATAGGGACATGAGTGCAGGAGAGCAGTCCTTGCCTCTCATCTACTGCAGTACTCAGAAAAGTAGGCCCGGCAACAGCGCAGTATATTTGGCCCCAGATGTGGGGGTTGTAGGTGATATGGCCCTGAAGGCATAAGTGTGGGAGAGCCAGCCCACACTTGTGGGAGAGCATCTTGTCTGCTGTGTGGTATCCTTGGCAAGGGAGATATTTCTTCCCCTAGCTGTAGTGGGTAGGAGAGCTATCCCTGTAGCAGTCATGGAAACAGTAGCACTGTCCCTTCCTCCCAGCTCCTGCAGCACTTGTCTAGGCAACACAGTAGAGCTGACTCTACTGTGGGGGTGGGGGTGAGCAGGCCCTGCCTAATGGCATGAAACCATTCAATGTGTCCCAGCATCTGGTCTTTCCACCTAAGTATCCTGCTGGCAAATTCCCCTTGCCTGATTCATCTCCCAAAGCTTATCTCTGGAAGTTTCAATTTTTCTCTCTTGCCTCGGCTATTGGCCATAATATCATTATTAAATGAATCAGAAGGTGAGGAAAGTGTATGTTTACAAAATACTGAGAGAGGTGATGATCCATAAAAATAATAACAAGATCATCCAGCACTCAACTCTGAGCTGGTTCAGAATTGGAAATTTTAATAATACAAAGAAAACTTTTTCACAGTGCACAAAAAGATTACCACAAAAGGTTGCGTAGAGAGAGGGCAGGTACATGCGGACGGGGAGGGAAGGGGGATTGGTGTGCATTATATGAAATCCCCAAAGAGAAAATAAAAAGCCCAAAATAAAATTTAAAATACACAATATAGAAACTCAATGTAAACCAGGCAGAAGAATCATAGCTAGATATCATTAAGGTGAAAGTTTCAAAAGATGAAAGCAAATAACACATCTGACAACATCAAGAGAAAACATTTCATGCAAAAGATTCTCAAGCATTTAATAGGTGTCTCTCACTGAAAACGATGCAACAGAAAAGGGCAGGTCTTGACATGTAAACAATAAAGGACAAAGATATCAAATATCCTTAAATCTGAAGCCAATCATAAGTTTCCCAAGACATACTCAGTAAAAATAAGAGATTAAACCACTATTATTTGTGTTTTGTGTAATCTCATACACATAAAATCCTAAAGAATACACAAAAAACTACATAACATAGTGAGCAGATTTAATAAAGCCAAAGATTACAAGTATGACCAATACATTTAAAAAAAATGAATTAGGAAATTAAGTCCAGCTCCAATGTCACACCAAGGAACTATCCACAGTTGATCATTGTTAGATAAAGAATTGTTCCTTTTTTATGGAGCATCCCATTCTTAACTTTCGTACATTTTAAATGCCAACAAGGGATTACCCCATATCCATGCATATAAGGGAATTCTTAATTTGATTTAATAGGTTATTTGAAAACACACTTAAAAAGCCATATAGTTTGGAAGGAGACATGTTTGGACATGGAGGGAGAGAGAGAGGGAAAATAATAGGTTGGTCTTTATTTGTATACAGTGTAAGGAAAAATTATTTTAAAAAGAAATTATGTGCAGGCATCATCACATCAACAAATAAGAATTATTTAAAAGACATTTCATGAAATAGATAAAAACACTTTTTGAAAACTATAAATATTATTGAAGATAAAGAAAACTGAAATAAATAATCATTCTACAATTTTTACAAGTAATTTAATGTTATGTTAATACATAATATATAAATTAGTACATTTAATATATCAATTAATCATTAATATAGCAATATTCACTAGTTTACTTAAACATTCAGTAAAAGTCCTGTGGAAAATCTCAGATAGCCTTCCCCACCCTGATCCTGAAAAACAAAACAAAACAGAACATTCAAAAACTTAGAAAAGAAGAATAAATAAGGAAATTTCACCACTCTCAGTTCAAAACGTCCAACAAAGATAATGTGGTGGTTTAAATGGGAACAATTCTTTAGGCTCATGTTTGAATATTTAGTCCCCAGTTGGTAGAACTGTTTGAGAAGGATTAGATGGTGTGTAATTGTTGAAGATTTGTCACTAGGTATGGGCTTTGAGATTTCAAAAGCCAAGGTGATATTCCCAGCTAGGCCTCTTACTTATGGATACATTTGTAAGCTCCAGTGCCATGCCAGGTGGTCCACTGTCCTGCCTTCTGCACTGATTGTCATGGACTCACCTTCTGAAACTGTAAACTCTAATAAACATTTTCTTTTTATAAGTTTCTTTGAGCATGGTGTTTTGTCATGATAATAGAAAAGTAACCAAAATAAGAAATCATGACAACACACTCTTGGTTTAAATACACATTTATATGAGAGTGGAAAACAACTGAGGGTACACAATATTCTTATTTTATAATTTCAAGGGGTCCAGAGTCACTTAATGAGGAGAAAAGGTCTCTTCAGTGTAGAGGACCTTTAATCCAGCAACATGGCTGCTCTAACAAGGATCACATCCAAAGATCTTCTAGGTCTGTATGTTTTGGATGGAATATAGACATAACCCCACTACATACCTTTAGTTCTAAACAATGAAGGTAAAGTTATTTTGTAGAAGGAAACAGTCAATTTTGAAAATGACATCTAATTGAGGGCCAGACAAAGTGATGAGTCAGAGAAGGATTTGACAGAATGAGTCAGAGATGGGATATGCTCAACTCTCACAAGAACAACACAGAAAAGAAGAACAATTTAAGAAAACAGCAAAGGAAAGAAGAGTGACTTAAAAGAGCAGTGGTGGGAGGGAAGAGTCAGACAGAGAGAGAGGTAGATGGGGAGAGTCAGTTTTTCCAGGTCAGTTTTAAAGACATGTTACAAGTAAAGACAGGCAAAGCCAGAGAATCAGAAGGAGCCAGAAGATTAGAACAGATTGCCAGACTTAGTTTGCCACCAAGCAAAGTAACTCAGTCAGAAACCAAGAATGCCACCTTGAATCAATTAACTTGGAGAGAAGTTTATAACAGAACAGCTCAATTAAACCAGCCACCTAGAGTTCAGAAAGAGCTAGAAATTATGAGTCTATTTGGCACTAAGCCTCAGAGACAACTATTACCTCTAGTGAATAAAAGTTACATTTATACTTAAAAATTCCAGAACAATGCTCAGTTGTACCTGAAATTTGCAAAAATTATCTTACCCTGGAAAAAAAGTTTAAAGTTTAAAATTAGCTCAAAATATATAGATCTTAGAAGAAAATATGATTAAACTATACTGCCCTTGAGTTAAGCAATAGTTTTCATATACTATATCAAAAGTACATATAAGAAAATATTGATTTGTGTCAACAGGCCAGATACACCCAGAGCTCCTGAGGACTGAACCACAAATCAAAGAATACACGTAGAGGGACCCATGGAGCTGGTCACATATGGCAGAAAATGGCTTTGTTGGACATCAGTGGGAGTAGACGCCCTTGAGCCTGAGGGTGTTCAATGCCCCAATGTAGGGGAATGACAGGGTGGGAAGATGGGAGTGGGTAGGTGGGTGGGGGAGCACCCTCACAGAGGTAGGGGGAAGTGGGATATGATAGGGGGTTTCTGAAGGGGAGACCTGGAAAGTGGAAAACATTTGAAATGTAAATAAAGAAAATGTCGAATTAAAAAAAGAAAACACTGATTTAAATTTCATCAACATTAAAATAATTTATGTTGAAAATGATAAAGAAGTTAGAATGATAAACTATCAACTAACTAGTAATGTTTGTTACTCAAATGTTTTTACAGATTATGTATAGAATAAAGAACACCTAAAATTCTAACAGAAAGACAAGAAGCCCAAATAAACTTGGTCACTATGGCTTAAATATGGAATTGTGCCCCAGAGACTTATGTGTTTGGACACATAGTCTCAATGTGGTGGAGTTAGTTTGGAAGGGTGCAAGTTTTTAGGAAATGCAACTCCAGTAATCTGCCCAGGATCAGGTCTTTAAGGAAGTGTTGTCAGCTTCCAGGCAAACTTTGTTTCTCCTCCAAGTTCAGTACCTGCTCCAAGTTCCCTCATCCAAAACCAATGCTGTTTCCTTCCTTCTACAATATTAAGGCTAGTGACCTAAAACTCTGAGGCATAGCAAAGCTGTCCTCCTGGATATCCTCCACAATTCCTGGCTTGGTCTGTCTTCACTTGTAACCTGTCTTTAAAACTGCCTGGAAAAACTGCCTCCCCATCTGTCTCTCCGTCTCTCTGTCTCTGTCTCTGTCTCTATCTCTGTCTCTGTCTATCTCTATCTCTATCTCTATCTCTATCTCTATCTCTATCTCTATCTCTATCTCTATCTCTATCTCTATCTCTATCTCTATCTCTATCTCTATCTCTATCTCTATCTCTATCTCTTCTCTCCCTGTGTCAGATATTCTATCATGGCCACTAGAGCAATAACTAGTGCAATAGTCAAATACTTCCAAGTAGCCAATTTTCAAGGTTAATACAATATAGAAATAAACACATCATTATTCACTAAGAAAATAGAAATCAAGACATTATTCATTTCCATGATTAAAAATAATGAATCCAAATAAGTGTGGTCACTATAACAAAATGAAGAAAATAATGTCTTTGAATAGGTTATACATAAATTAAAACACTTAGACATCAACTAAAGTGTTTAACAGTTCAGGATCTTCAGAAAATAAATAGCAGTTCTTAGTATGTTAACACAGAGTTGATATGTTTCTCAGCAATTTTATTCTTAGTCATCTGCCTCAGAGAAATAAAAAAAACCATTCACACGAATCTCATTAACAATATTCATAAGTCCAATTGAAAACAAATAATTTTCAATTGAAAAAGTAAGCTATGGTGTGCTCTCATAATCAAATGTGATTTGGCAATAAAAGTGAATGAAGCATAGCCCTCAAAATGTGCATAAGAAATAGTCTACACTGATGAAGCTATTCACAAATTCCACACTTTTATTATTCTATTTATAATAAATTTCTAAAAATCACATACACATATATATGTATGTATGTATGTATTTAGTACATGTGTTTATTATTATTAGTTTATTATTATTAGTTTATTATTATTAGTATATGTGTTTATTTATTAAGAGTTTATCTAGTGTAATAAAAGTAGAGAGAAATTAATAATGAGTGCTAATAAAGATAGTATTTCATTTAAGAGTAATGAGTCACATTATGAAATTATAAGAATGAAGGCATTGCTATGCATATTTACTTAAAATTATTTAGTTTTAGTTTTATTATAGCTGAAATATTCATCGGTAAATTATAAAATTATTACCAGCATACACTAAATGGTATTCTAGCCATCCTAAATAAATTTTGGAAGTATTTTCTTAGTTATTATAGCTATCTTGCAAATATAATTGTCCCCTGTAACGGATAATTAAAAAGAAAATAAACATATAATAGTTCATTGAGACCCTTAAGGTCAGTGTTAGTAGAGCAGAAATAATATTAAAAGACAAATCTTTCTAGCTCCTTAGTCACTTGCATGGTACAAATGAATTCACAAGTAACAATACTCTATGAATCAGTGCATATAGGAGAAGTTTTTTCATACCATAATATGCTAAGAACATACTGAATATTGCTTCTAAGCAAACAAACTCATTAAAGATTTTCCCAAAGAAATCTTACTCATATTCTTTTCCAAATACTATTTTGATTGAGATTATAGAATACAAATATCACCTTAAGATGCATGTTTGTTGTGTTTTTTTGGCTTGTTTTGTTTTGTTTGTTTACTCTTATTCTGATTTATTGGTTGTTTGGTTTTGTTATTATTGTTTTATTTTAATATTACTATATAGATACCTGCTAGTTTTATAATGGGAGATAAAATGGTGTGGTCCAGTTGGAAGGGGTTGTGAAAAAGAACTAGAGCATGGTTTGAGAGGGGAACTTTAATAAGAATATGTTTTCTGAAAAAAAATTATTTCCAATAAACTAGAAAAAAATCATGTTTCGTTGTATCAGCAACTGTATGATGCTGACAAAAAAGGATTTACACCCCCCCACACACACACATAAATACACACACCTGCATCTACAAATATGAAAACACTATTCATAAAGAAAGGAAGTACAGGCAGAGTCTTAGAGCTCCCTCTCGTCACTGTTGGGCATTTTGGCTGAGGTCATCCCCATTGAGTCGTAGGAGTCTCTCACAGCCCAGGTCTCTGGGACATTACAGAGGGGCCCCCCACCTCTCACCCCACAGAAACTGCATATTCCCATTCCTTCTCCTGGCCCTCTGGACTTCTCTCCTGCTCCTCATCACTCTGCCTCCCCTTTGCCCTCCCCTTCACCGCTTCCAGCCAGGTCCCTCCCTCCCTCTGCCTCCCATAATTATTTTTCCCCCTTCTAAGTGGCATTATAGCATCCTCACTTTGACCCTCCTTCTTGTTAAATTTCTTCGAGTCTGGGGTTCAAATCCTGGGTATTTAGTACCTTTTGACTAATATGCACTTATCAATGAGTACATACCATGCCTGTCTTCTAGGATCTGGATTGTCTCACCCAGGATTATATTTTCTAGGTTTATCTATTTACCTGCAAAATTCATGATGTCCCCTTTTTAGTAGCTGAATAGAATTCCACTGTGTAAATGAACCACATTTTCTGTATCCATTCTTCAGTTGAGGGATATCTGGGTTGTTTCCAGCTCTGGCTATTATGAATAAGGCTGCTATGAATATACAGGAATATACATGTATCCTCATGGTATGGTGGAGCATCTTTTGGGTAAATGCGCAGGAGTGGTATAGCTAGGTGTTCAAATATAACTATTTCCAGTATTCTGAGGAAACTCCACATTGATTTTCAGAGTGGTTGTACTAACTTGCAATCCCACTAGCAATGGAGGGGTGTTCTTCTTTCTCCACATCCTCACCAGCATGTGCTGTCACTTGAGTTTTTGATCCTAGCTATGCTGATTGGTATAAGATGGAATCTTAGTGTTGTTTTGATTTGCATTTCTCTGATGACTAAAGATGTTGAGCATTTCTTTAAGTGCTTCTTGGCCATTTGAGATCCTTCTGTTGAGAATTCTCTGTTTAGTTCCATACACCATTTTTAAATTGGGTTATTTGGGTTTTTTGGAAGGTTAACTTCTTTACCTCTTTATATATTTTGTCTATTATCCCTCTATTGAATGTAGGGTTATTGAAGATCTTTTTTCTAATCTGTACGTTGCCATTTTGTCCTATTCAATGGAAGGATTGGGTTACCATCACAGTTAAATTTTCTGACCCAGAATTGTTCCTGTCTAAAAGAACAGCAGGGACAAAAATGGAGAAGAGTTTAAAGGAAAGGTGGTCCAATGACCAGCTCAATTTGGGATACATCTCGGGAGGCAGGAAGGGCACCAAGTCCTTACAATATTACTGATGCTACGATGTGGTTACAGACAGGAGCCTAGCATGGCTGTTCTCTGAGAGATCCTACCAGCAGCTGACTGAGATAGATGCAGATACTTAGATCCAACCATTGGACTAAAGTCTGGGACCACTATGGAGGAATTAGGGAAAGGATAGAAGGAGCTCAAGGGGATGGCAACCCCATAGGAAGATTAGCATTCTCAAATAACCAAGTCCCCTCCCCTCCACACATGCTGCACATATATAGCAGAGGACTGCCTTGTCTGGCCTCAGTGGGAGAGGATGAGAGGATGAACCTAATCCTGTAGAGTCTTAAGGCCCCAAGGAAGAGAAATGCCTGGGGTAGGGAAGAAAGAGCACTCTTTCTGAGGCAAAGAGGAGGAGGAATAGGATAAGAAATTATGGGGTGGGGAAAATAAAGAAAAAGAAAGTGAAGCTGAAGATTAAAGGAAGTCTTGCTCCCACACTATACTTAGCTTATACACGAGAGAGAACAGAAAACTTTTTTTAAAGAAAAATTCTATTTTTACTAAAGGATAATTTTTTTAAAGATAAATGATAGTTTGTTTACTCACATATATTTCACAGTATTATCATCTGCATATTCTATGAAGGAATAATCAAACAATATACCCCATCTATTTGAAGATTCTTTGAAGAAAATGACTTGTATATGGCAAGCACACCTTGTGAAAATTCAGAGGTCATTTCTTCTCAGTGAGAATCTGGGTCTTTTATCTGGAAACAGATCGAAGTTTAAGCAAAGTAGTCACAGCGTTCCGTTCCTCCTTATGTGCTACAATTCTCAGAGCTGTAATAAAAAAGAGGACTCTCTTGAGCAAGAGTTTCCTCGAGTGGTGCTTAGGTTCTAATTAAGTTCATCCAAATTTTGGAGTATCTCTGAAACATGTTTATATTTCTAAATAACTTGGTAACATATTAAGGAATCATATTTTTTTCCAATACACAGTTATGTTTATACTGTATAACATAATCATGGGATCTATTACTTAGTTGTTTTAATAACAGTGAATTTGTTCAGTGAAGTTCATGCTAATGAACTCATTAAATGTGCTTCTTTTGTGCAGAGTATAATTTCATAAACTGATATCAGAAATTCATAAGCCAACAGATGTTTTTTTCCTGTTTTTAAGCATCTATTTATTATACTTCAGGGTACTTGGGAGCAAAGATTATCAGGTATTAGGTATGTAGTGTATATATGCATATTCATATATGTGTATATTTTGATTTACAAACATTTTCAAGAGAGAAAAAGCTACTTAACGATATTTTAGCATTTGCAAAATTTCAGCTTCCTCTCCATAAATAGTCAATTAGTTTCATGTTTTTAAAGAATAAATTTGAAGAGTCAAGTTTACATACTTCTGAAGATTCCACAGAGAACACAAGAAAAATATATCTGTAGATACCTATACTTTGATATGAATATCTCCACTTGTACAGATGTAAGCAATCATTACAGGAACTGGGAATAGTTTAGTATGTGAAGTGATTGCCATACAATTAAAGGATTTAAGTTTTATCCTCAGTACTCAAATAAAATCATCACACGTGGTGATACTAGGCTCACTGACAAGGCAACTTTATCTAGTCAATGTGTTCCTGGCTAGTAAGAAATCCTGCTTCCAAAAGCAAGGTGGAAGCCACATGAGAAACTATTCTAGAACTTAACTTTTTATGCCAATATGCACAAGCACAATGTTTGTTTGCTTAACATTGCACACATATACACAAACATGAATAACATCACACACATGTATGTACATATTCAACAATATACACACATGAACCCTACACCCCTACATACCACCCCCACACACACACACTGTAGTTTCCTCCTGGCTAAAGATAGATTATTCAATGTGCAACCAAAAGCTGAAACAATTACATGTGTACTTTTTTTTAAAAGTTAAACTGTTAAACTCGGGTAGTGTACCATTCTACAGTCTGATAATTACATCTTAATATATAAGTGACATGTGATTCTAATTATGAGAGTCACAAGTATGTCTATGTATTTTCCTCCTCTTGTGTAGAGAGAGTATCTGAGGGCAGTTAGGGGATCAAGGGCATGGGTAAATGTCCTTCTGCCAGTGAGATGAACTCTTGTCATTCTCACCGCAAATTAGTCACTTGTTCTGTAAAACACAAGGAATATATCCAGGAGATTTGTCTTCCCCTTTAACCTTAAGAGTCTGCTCATGTTTCTGATAACAATCTACAAGTGTGTAGAAAGTCACTAAAACTGCAGACACAGTGAAATCTCTATCTCCTTGCTTATGACATAATCTCAACAGCAAATGCAAACTAGTGTCTATGTGTTCCTACCAGCATCTGACTTGAGTGTGTTCTGCTTTGACCATCATTCTCTGTGTTCATGTAACTAGGAAGATTTCAACAGAGCAGTTTTCTTCATGACTTCAATTATATGATAATTTTTCAGTTGTGTATTTCACTCTTATTTTTTAACCTATATTCAATATGTTTTGGATGTGCTCCTATGTCCTAGGATACATTAAAATAGGTTACTATGACAAAGCTCACATAGCACAATCATTGCCACCCTATCACTTTTATGAATTATGTTCAGTAATAATTAAGGTCTTTTATACTGTTTTCATAAAACTGTCACCAAGCATTTTCACAATTCTATTAGTTTCAGAAAGTGCAATAAATCTACTAAACAAGAACTTCTTTCCAACATCTGGCATCCAACATCTTTCTTGTGGGCTCTCTTTATGAGCCTGTATTTGTAGGTCTCATACAAGTGAAGCCCCTTTTTCTTCATTACTTAGTTTTTCTGCTTACTATAATACCATAAAGAGACAACTACTTTAGTGCTCTATTTTTCCTCTTTAAAACTGATTCTATTTTATATGTCAATCACATTTGCTTACTATTCATTTCTTTGTGCATGTTTGTATTGCTTCTACATTTTAGATTGTGAATAATGATACTATGAATATAAGTATTTGAATCTCTTAAAAAGTGGTGCATTCTAATTACCAACATCTGTACCAAGAAGTGGAATTGTTGAATGATATGAGCATTTGTTTTTTTTCTTTGTTTCTTTTTTACTGATTTTAGCTTTTTAAATAATATTTTTATTTTTCCTTTAAATTTTTTCATTTGTATGCAATATATTTCAATCCATATCCACCTTCATACTACTTCCTGTCAATTGCTTTAAGACACAAAGGCTCTTTTCTGCATCCAAATTTCATGCCTTCTTTATCATTGTTGTTTGATGATGATGATGATGATGATGATGATTACTACCATCATTATTTTTGAGTTCAGTTAGTGTTAAATACCTATGAATAAGTGCGGGGCCACTCTGGGGCATTGGCAACCTACCAGTGGGCATATTGCCAATCAAACATGGTATTTCTGTCAACTGTCAATAACTCTTCATCTAGGTGTGGGCCCTGGGGATCCTTGGGTAATCCATAAAATTTTAACTTGTTTGATCTTATGCAACTGGTTTGGTCTTGTGCAGGAAACCACAACTACTGTGGATTGGTCTGCATATTATCCCTGTCATGTCCCAAAGACAACATGTCACAGATTATTTCCTCAAATTCTGGTTACTACACTCTGTGTGATTCCCCTTTCTCCAGTGCTCTTTGAGTCTTGACTAGGGGAGGCTGTGTTTTTCTTGTTCTTGATTTTAGGAGTACTGTAAATATCCTGGAAAACAAGTCTTTATCAGATTCTAGATTTGCAAATACTGTTTCTTACCTTGTAGACCATTACATTCATTATTCTACTATAAGAACAAACATACATGAAAAATTCCAAAGAGAGAAAGTTTTTTGTTTTAGTATATAAATTCAAAGATTTTAATCTATGTTTGCTTGGCTCAACTGCTCTTCAGAGTCTTGTGCAATAAGAGTTATGCCAACAGAATGTGGTGAAGGAAATCTATTTCATGGCCACCAGGAAAAAAGATGAAAAGGAGGAAGTAGGGAAAGTAATGAGGGAAGGGAGGAGAGAGATAGGGACTGGAGTCCTAATACAACTTTTAAGAGCATACCTGTAACAATCTGACTTCTTTTAACTAGATCCCAGCTTTTTATTGTTATTATTATTAATCATTCCATTTGTTTACATCTCAAATAATATCCCATTTCCCAGTTACCCCCTCCACCAACTCCCCATCCCATAGTATCCCACTTCCCAGTTACACCTCCACAAAAGTTTCCAATACTCCACTGATCACACCTAGGGAAGAAAGCTTTAATATCTGGTCTTAGGAAACATTGTAAGTCTGAAAAATTACCATTGTCTTTTCATTCTATTGAAAGAGTCCTTTGATGTACAAAAGATTTTTATTTTAAAGATGAAAAATGCAGTTTTCTTTTTGAAGCCTTTAATGTTGGTGTTGTTTTTGAGACCATTTCCAGACTCAGTACAGGGAAGATTATGATCTATATTTTCATCTAAGAGATTTTTTTCTTGTTATAAGTAGAGCAATAATAAAGTCTCAATTCATTTTCAGGTAGAGTTTTTTTTAGCTATGAGGATATGGCTTTAATTCATGGCAGACGTAAAGCCAGTTTTCATGTGCCATTTTTCTGAAGAAATTGTTGAAAGCACTGCCCGACTCAGGCCCCTGTTAGGTAGTCTTTGATGCCCATCTTAAGAAGTATATGACCATATCCATGAGAGCTAATATCTGTCTCCATATTCTATTCCAGCTAAGTCTCCTCTCTCTCTCTCTCTCTCTCTCTCTCTCTCTCTCTCTCTCTCTCTCTCTCTCTCTCTCTCTCTCTCTCTCTCTCTCATGCTTTTGATGGTTTGTATATTCGTGGACCAGGGAGTGGCACCATTTGGAGGTGTGACCTTGTTGGAATAGGTGTGACCTGGTTGGAGTAGGTGTGTCACTGTGGGTGTGGGCATAAGATCCTCACTCTAGTTGCCTGGAAGTCAGTTCTTCCACTAGCAGCCTTCGGATGAAGGCATAGAAATCTCAGCTCTATCTGCACCATGCCAGCCTGGATATTGCCATGCCTTGATTATAATGGACTAAACCTCTGAACCTGTAAGCCAGCCCGAATTAAATGTTACTTTTTATAACACTTGCTTTGGTCATGGTGTCTGTTCACATCAGTAAAACCCTAACTAAGACAGTGCTAGTATCACAATAATTCCACCTCATTTCTGTGATTGACTTAATAGGAAGAACCATCAGTTCATAGTTATATACCAAATGAAAGCCTAGTGCCAGATAGCTTCATTCTAAAAGCCTACTAACATTTAAAAACATAAATACTTCAGTTTTATTCTTTTTCCAGGTTGTTTTGTTATTGGCTCTCCTCTGAGATTCCATGTAAATTTTATATGTATTTTTGTATTTCTGCAACACATGCCAGGGTTTGGAACATACTAAATTAAGTTTGTAGATTCTTTTATGTCATATAAAGGTTTAAATAATATTACATTTCCTTCTCAGTCAAACATGATCTATTTCTAGGATTTATCACATATCAGAACATAAATCATGTCATCAAATTTCAGACTGAAACTAAAAGAATTTCTTATGGACACAGAAGATAAATTATAAATTAATTACTAAAGTAATTTGGAAAGCTAACCAATATGGAGAAACTAAATAGCATACATCTAAAAAGACAGTGGTTGAAAGAATAAATCACATGAGCAATTAGAAAACATCCTGAAACAAATAAAAGTCCATTGAAACTAATGTGAAGCCCAACACATCAAACTGATGATCTTTAGCTACAGAAACACACACACACACACAATTTATAAAATCTATAATGGCAAGGAGACAGTACCCCTAATGGCAAAGAAATAAAAAGGATCAAAAGAAGATAAAGAAGTTAACATCAGATTACGTAGTCTAGAAAAATGGATAATTTCATAAATATAAGCAGCCTTTGAAGTACTGTTGTGAAAGAATATCAGCCCAAGCCTCCAACATGAGTGCAAAGAAACAGTCAGTAATTAACCTCACAGCAAGTAAAAGCTTTTCAAGGTGCACATGTTTGATTTACAATTTTAGATGTCATTCTTTCCTCCCAGTCCAAGAGTCTGTGTTTGGGGCTATTTAATGGTGCTCACTGTTGAGCAGAGGGCATATAAAAGGAGTCCTGCTCACCAGCACTATTCTCAGATAGTTGAAGTTATTTCTCTAACCACATCTGGACTTCTATCTCCAAGGCTAATTCTGCAAGGTACATTAAAAAACCCACTAAACAAGCAAACAAACAAACAAACAAACAAAGGAAATTAGCTAATGTGGCATCTAAAGTTGCATATGTTCAAGAAATAGATTACACAATTCGGTCACATTTATACCACTAGTTCTACATTGGCCACACACAAAAATCATCTTATTTTTAAAGAGACTTTTATTTTAACCACAATATCCTAAATAGAAATATTTCAGATCACTGAATGACCTGACCCTTAAGGGAGGATTTATTTTAAACACAGTTTTTATAGTAAGATTATTTGCAATGATAATATTGGACATATTCATGAGGTTTTAGAATATGTATATAAATATATGCTAGTGCACTATGCTATCATAATGAAGGAATCCTGAATCCAAACCAGTAGTCACCATCACTCTTAGACATGGTGAAGGCATTCACAAAGTGCACTACTCAGAGACTACTATGAAGCTGTCATTTTTTTTTTTTTTTCACCTCATGTCATTTCTGCCTGTGGATTTGTATCTTCATCCCCAGGGTCCTGGTAATGTAGGCATTGCTTGTGTGTTGGCAGTTAGCAAAGGAAGCAGTATGGAGATAATCACTTATTTTTAGGTTTAAAGAAAGACAATGTTGTCATCACTTTATCATATATGTATTTGTGCTGCCTTACACAATTCATTTAATGTAGAATTTTGTTTGACCGCTTCTCACTTTGTTTTCTACCATAAAGTATGTCAGGGAGAAGATAGTGTCTAGTTCTAAGATTAGAACTACTAACAAGTAGAAGTGGGGAATGAAAAATAAAATGTAAAAACAAAATTCTAGGCCTTTAGGCCCAGGCTTGGGAATGTGGCCTCTGTGACTCAATGCTCCAAGGTATGCTAATCATAAAACAGATAGAGACATTCCTTCCTCCACCTACCCGATTCCTGGGTTCAAAGAGTGTTCATTTAAAGAAAGTCACCCTGACCATTACTGAAACCTGCAATGCAAATGTGCTATTGTTAGGGGCTCTTAGAAATTGTCTTGAGAGTTAACCTGAACAATTACCAGGTATTCCTTGTGACTCTTGTGACTTTGCACTTCCTTGAGACTCTTAACTGGTATCTTTGGTATTTTCCAACAACGCCCTCCCCACTTCCTTGAGTTGTGGTTTCTCCCTTTAAATACCCCCTTATCCAGCTACTCGGGGCGCCATGGTCTGGTCCTCTACCCTGCATGGTGTATGACCGTGGGCCTGAGAGCACTCTTGAATAAAAATCCTCTTGCACTTTGCAGAAAAAAAAAAAAAAAAGAAAGAAAGAAAAAAAAAGAAAAAGGAAACAATAAAAATAAAAAATATATCTATTTATTCCAGGATGATACTACTTGTTATATCTAAAAATTATATTTTCTCACAGAAACTATGCTCACTGGTGAATGGTGCACTAATATGCAGGGTGTGAGCTTCTGGAATTTTTAGGAGAGGAAGGCAGTGCAGTAGGCACGTAAGCTGCACAATTTGGCATGAAGAAGATAGTCTGATCATAGATTTGAGATTATGAAATCCTTTCATCCTGTTCTAGAGCTATGGATATAAAAGTAGATTAAATGGCATATAATACATTGCAAATGTAAAGTGTGATTGTGAGTATTACTCATTGCTCTGCCCATCTTCACAGAAGGATAATTTGACCTCTCAGAAATGTTCACATTATGTGCTAGTTTAAATTAAAGATAAATCTTCCAGGTGCTTGAAGGGGGACCAGATGATATCCCATTTCTTATAGTCTCATCAGTCTATTAAAAGCTGGTATTAACTTTGTGTAATCTTATGACATGCCATCTTACTGGCGTGCTCTTTTAAAATGTCCAAAAGCTTTCTCTGAACTAATTATTCCTTCTGGAAGGCTCACCTGTAACCTGTTGAGTGGCAATTATTTTATTACTGAATGGTTAATTCTCAGTTAAAATGATAGAGACATTTTCTTTTATCTTTCCTTACGTTACCACATTATTATGGGATACCTTTTGCTAAGGTTGAATAGAAGAATAAAGTGGAGGCTTTTTCCTCCTTTGTTAAATTCATCACATAGCATTCATTTTGAAACAGTTTTACCATCCTGTTCTAGGAATACAAAAAATATAAGATCATTACGTTAAAAAAAGGGAAGTTTTTAACAGTTTTATAGTTGAAGCTTGATAAAAGCCTGAGGTGTCAAATAACATGAATAACCTTTGATAGGATGAGAAACTCTGCTCAAAATATGTCTTGTCAACTCACAAGATAAGAGCTTTTGTGATAAGGCCTTTGGAATAATTCTTTGAAAATTATCATTATCTCAAATAATTTTTCTCTAAAATGTTTACAAATAGAAATGAGACCATCTGTGAATAATTGATTCACTGAACAAACATTGACTGAACATATAAAGATTAAATAATTACATTAATACGTGTTACAAATTTAAAAAATTTTCTTTACACCTTAGAGACGTCAATTTTTTTATAATTTATGCTAAATGTTCATCTTTAAGGAATAACAGTGTGCATATATCTTTTATTATGGTTTCCTATTTCAAGTCACTGTAACAATTGAAGTTATATAAGTAAAACCCAGGAAATACAGTTTCATTGTGTTTCTTTTTATGTGATAAAGACATAACAGGTAGGGAGGCATGGCCCAGGAGGGGAAACTTGACTTGCCACACTTCATCCTCACAGAGGAAGTGGAGAGACAGAAGAGGAAGGGATACCCAGCTAGAAGCCCTCAAAGCTCCCTCCCATCCCCAACTGCATACTTCCTTAGGAATTCTTTGCTTCCATTATATTTTTCAGTGATGCTTTCCCCTGGAACATGAACTATGTAAATAGAATCAATTCTAAGAGTAGGAGAACTCGGGGGACTTCTTCTAGGCCGTCCTTATGAAGAGTGGGAGGAGCAGAGCCAGATTCTGAGTTCTGACAACCGCCTTTTAAGCCTCAAAGTAAAAAGAACATTAGTTACAGAGGCCTATCTTCCTCAATGTGATTTCTTATAGATCCTGTAAAATTATAGCATAATTCAAAGAAAATCAACATCCTTTAATTTTACAGTGACTTTTCTAGGTCTTGTTTCTGCAAGTAGAGGTTATATGGCATAGGGTGAATATTCGCCTTCACTATGTGTGACCATATCAAAGCCTTTTTTTCACCCAATGTTACTTTTATTAAATTCTGTAAGTTCAGTGTCTGTCAAATTATATTTTTAATGCAGTAGGAAAATTTGAAATGCCTGCTACAACATCTGGATTTTTTTTTTTACTTCTGATTTAATTTTGTACATAAAGTTAAAAAAGATCCCTGGATATGGTGCCTATTAAGCTGTCAGGTGTAACATTATTGGGACATGAAGAACAACTTACATAATCATCGTATTGCATGTTGTTATGTGTCACATAGAAGGAAGCAAAGAACTTTGCTTCTTAGTGTAGGAGAGGAACAAATGTAGAAAATGTTTGGTGAAAAACAGAAGGGAAGACAGGGCAAAAATGCATAGCAATCATACAAACTAGGCATGTGATGGAATTCTACAAAACAAAACAGGTGTAGTTGCATCTTGAATTAAACTTAGTTTGACAAACCTTGAGCCATCTGGCTGGCCCAAGCTTTTAATTTTTAGAATTGAAGAAAAGGGTAAGTATTTATGTTGAAAATATTATCAAGCCCAATGATTAATTAAATAAAACAAATTCACATTTAGAAAACTCATAGTTGATGGAGACCCTGAACTGTGTATGTAGAAGCCAAGCCAATTAGGTTCCTTTCTTATGAGCTATATTCCTTATAACCTTCAACTCAAAAATCAGTCATTAGTGTTGGTGGGCTTAAGCTTTGTGCTCCATTGGGACTGCTTTCCACTATGTGATTACTTTCAATTATATTCTTTTAAGAAAGTTCTTTTTTAAATATTTTTTGCCTTTCTTTATTAGATATTTTCCCCATTTACATTTCAAATACTATCCTGAAAGTTCCCTATACCCACCGACGGCCCTGCTCCCCCACCCACCCACCCACTCCCACCTCCCTGCCCTGGCATTCCCCCATAATGGGGGATATAAAGTTTGCAAAACCAAGGGGCCTCTCCTCCCAACGATGGCCAATTAGGCCATCTTCTGCTACATATGCAGCTAGAGACACGAGCTCTGGGGGGTACTGGTTAGTTCATATTGTTGTTCCATCTATAGGGGTGCAGACCACTTCAGCTCCTTGGGTACTTTCTCTAGCTCCTCCACTGGGGGCCCTGTGTTCCATCCTATAGATGACTGTGAGCATCCACTTCTGTATTTGCCAGGCACTGACACAGACTCATATGAGACAGCTATATCAGGGTCCCTTCAGCAAAATCTTGCTGGCATATGCAATAGTGTCTGAGAGGGATGGATACAGAAAGTGTGGTACATTTACACAATGGAGTACTACTCAGCTATTAAAAACAATGAATTTATGAAATTCTTGGGCAAATAGATGGATCTGGAGTGAGGTAACCCAATCACAAAAGAACTCACATGATATGCACTCACTGATAAGTGGATATTAGCCCAGAAACTTAGAATACCCAAGATACATTGTGGAAAACATAAGAAAATCAAGAAAAAGGAATCCAAAGTGTGGATACTTCATTCCTCCTTAGAATAGGGAACAAAATACCCATGGAAGGAGTTGCAGAGACAAAATTTGGAGCTAAGATGAAAGGATGGACTGCCAAGAAAGTTCTTTTTTTTTTTTTTTTTGGTTTTTTTCGAGAGAGGGTTTCTCTGTATAGCCCTGGCTGTCCTGGAAGAAAGTTCTTATATTGTGAATTTACACAAAGAAATGAGCTACTCATTTACGTATCTAACCTCCAGTTTTTAATAAATATATGGAAAGAAACTGAAAACCACCTCCCTTGAACTGTGTCAAGATTAAGAGTCTAAAGTCCTAGGTGGGTTTTTCTGTGAGTCACAGGTATTCTATAATTTTATTTCAAAAATGTAAAACATCTCTCAATTCATTTGTTAAAATGGGGGCATTTTTTCTTCCTCTACTGCTATTCTGGGCTAATATTTACCACCACACTGAGAATCATCTTTTTTTTTTTTTATATTTTTTTTATTACGTATTTTCCTCAATTACATTTCCAATGCTATCCCAAAAGTCCCCCATACCCTCCCCCCCCACTCCCCTACCCACCCATTCCCACTTTTTGGCCCTGGCGTTCCCCTGTACTGGGGCATATAAAGTTTGCATGTCCAATGGGCCTCTCTTTCCAGTGATGGCCTACTAGGCCATCTTTTGATACATATGCAGCTAGAGTCAAGAGCTCCTGTGTAATGGTTGGTTCATAATGTTGTTGCACCTACAGGGTTGCAGATATCTTTAGCTCCTTGGATACTTTCTCTAGCTCCTCCATTGGGGGCCCTGTGGTCCATCCAATAGCTGACTGTGAGCATCCACTTATATGTTTGCTAGGCCCCAGACTAGTCTCACAAGAGACAGCTATATCAGGGTCCTTTCAGCAAACGCTTGCTAGTGTATGCAATGGTGTCATCGTTTGGAGGCTAATTATGGGATGGATCCCTGGATATGGCAGTCTCTAGATGGTCCATCCTTTTGTCTCAGCTCCAAATTTTGTCTCTGTAATTCCTTCCATGGGTGATTGTTCTAATTCGAAGAAGGAGCAATGAGGACTTTGATCTTCATTCTTCTTCAGTTTCATGTGTTTTACAAATTGTCTCTTATATCTCGGGTATACTAAGTTTCTGGGCTAATATCCACTTATCAGTGAGTAAATATCATTTGAGTTCTTTTGTGATTGTATTACCTCACTCAGGATGATGCCCTCCAGGTCCAACCATTTGCCTAGGAATTTCATAAACTCATTCTTTTTAATAGCTGAGTAGTACTCCATTGTGTAAATGTACCACATTTTTTGTATCCATTCCTCTGTTGAGGGGCATCTGGGTTCTTTCCAGCTTCTGGGTATTATAAATAAGGCTGGTATGAACATAGTGGAGCATGTGTCCTTCTTACCAGTTCAAACAACTTCTGGATATATGCCAAGAAGAGGTATTTCAGGATCCTCCAGTAGTGGGGCATGTGTCCTTCTTATCGGTTGGGACATATTCTGGATATATGCCAAGAAGAGGTATTTCAGGATCCTCCAGTAGTGGGGCATGTGTCCTTCTTACCGGTTGGGACATATTCTGGATATATAAACCCTTAGCTAGACTCATTAGAGGAACAGGGACAGCATCCTAATCAACAAAATCAGAAATGAAAAGGAAGACATAACAACAGATCCTGAAAAAATCCAAAACACCAACAGATCCTTCTACAAAAGGCTATACTCAACAAAACTGGAAAACCTGGACGAAATGGACAAGTTTCTAGACAGATACCAGGTACCAAAGCTAAATCAGGATCAGGTTAACGATCTAAACAGTCCCATATCCCCTAAAGTAATAGAAGCAGTCATTAATAGTCTCCTAGCCAAAAAAGCCCAGGACCAGATAGGTTTAGTGCAGAGTTCTATCAGACCTTCAAAGAAGATCTAATTCCAGTTCTCCACAAACTATTCCACAAAATAGAAGTAGAAGGTACTCTACCCAACTCATTCTATGAAGACACAATTACTCTTATACCTAAACCACAGAAAGATCCAACAAAGATAGAGAACTTCAGACCAATTTCCCTTATGAATATCGATGCAAAAATACTCAATAAAATTCTTGCTAACTGAATCCAAGAACACATTAAAGCAGTCATCCATCCTGACCAAGTAGGTTTTATTCCAGGGATGCAGGGATGGTTTGATATACAGAAATCCATCAAAGTAATCCATTACATAAATGAACTCAAAGACAAAAACCACATGATCATCTCTTTAGATGCTGAGAAAGCATTTGACAATATCCAACACCCATTCATGATAAAAGTCTTAGAAAGATCAGGAATTCAAGGCCCATACCTAACCATGATAAAAGCAATCTACAGCAAACCTGTAGCCAACATCAAAGTAAATAGTGAGAAGCTGGAAGCAATCCCACTAAAATCAGGGACTAGACAAGGCTGCCCACTTTCTCCCTACCTCTTCAACATAGTACTTGAAGTCCTAGCCAGAGCAATTCGACAACAAAAGGAGATCAAGGGGATACAAATTGGAAAAGATGAAGTCAAAATATCACTTTTTGCAGATGATATGATAGTATATATAAGTGACCCTAAAAATTCCACCAGAGAACTCCTAAACCTGATAAATAGCTTCAGTGAAGTAGCTGGATATAATATTAACTCAAACAAGTCAATGGCCTTTCTCTACACAAAGAATAAACAGGCTGAGAAAGAGAATCATCTTTTACTGAGACATTTTATCCCCTTTCATAACTCCGTATCAGTGAATATTTCTTAAAATCAACATAAAAGTAGAAAAGTAAAAACTATAGAAAAGGCAAAACTATGATGAATGGAAGATGGCTATACATAGGCATTTATGTAAATATTTTGTCCCCAAAGGCCTATATGAGAGTCAGAATGTTGCAAAAAAAAATGTGCTCTCGTTTTCAGGATTGTTTTTAAAATCTACAGGGAATGTTTTGTTTTTAAGTAAATAATACAAACAATATTTGGAAGATAAATTGTATCATAACAACTAACTATAGCTAAGAATTATTCTAATATGTATTCTTCATGATATTATATAAAAACCAAACAAACTTTCTAGAAATATATGAATGAGATCCAAATACCTGAATTTTTACTTTCAAAGATAATTGATACATAAAGTGTACATATTTTTCATTTCAAACAAGACACTAGATAATAATATTAATATCAGGTTGTTGGAGCCATTACATGACAGTTAGATCATTCCTCCATGATACTAACAGGTTTTTTTTTTTGTTGTTTGTTTGTTTGTTTTTTGCCTCTAACTTAAATATATTGAGAGTGAGGATCACAAGTAATATATTTAACAGAAAATGCAATCTGAAATCTCCAGATTTGCTCATAATGCATAAAATGCTCTTATAGCATCCAGCTATCTTCTAAATATCTAAGTAGTAACTGCATATTATAGGAATATTTTTAGTTAATTGGTTTTTTACTTATTTACATTTCAAATGTTGTCCTCCTTCCTGGTCTCCCCTTCATAAACCTCCCACCCTACCCCAACTCACATTTGCTTCTATGAGATTTCTCCAACACCCACCCACCAAATCCTGCCTCACCCCTCTAAAATTCCCCTAATCTGGGGCAACAAGGCTACACAGGAACAAGTGCCTCACTTCCCACTGATGCCAGATAAGGCAATACTGTGCTACCTACATAGCTGGAGCCATGGTCTCATCCATTTATACTCTTTGGTCGGTGGTTTAGTTGCTCAGAGCTCTGAAGTTTCCAGTTATTTGATATTGTTGTATTTCCATTGGTGTTGCAATTCTCTTCAGCTCTTTCAGTCTTTACCTTAACTCTTCCATTAGGGTCCCAGTGCTCAATCCGATGGTTGGCTGTGAGTATATGCATATGTCTTAGTGAGATGCTGGCAGATCCTCTCACAGGACAGACATACTAGGCAACTGTCTGAGAACAATTCTATTGCATTGGTCTATGGGTCTGTCCCTGTAACAGTACCATGCAGTTTTTATCATAATTGCTCTGTAGTACAGCTTGAGGTCAGGCATGGTGATTCCACCAGAGGTTCTTTTATCATTGATAAGAGTTTTTGCTAGCCTAGGTTTTTTTGTTATTCCAGATGAATGTTCAACTTGACCTTTCTAACTCCGTGAAGAATTGAGTTGTGATTTTCATGAGGACTGCACTGAATCTGTAGCTTGCTTTCTGAAAGATAGTCATTTTTACTATGTTAGTCCTGCCAATCCATGAGCATGGGAGATCTTTCCATCTTCTGAGATTTTCTTCCTTTTCTTTCTTCAGAGACTTGAAGTTCTTATAACATAGATCTTTCACTTCCTTAGTTAGAGGTGCACCAAGGTATTTTGCATTATTTGTGACTATTGTGAAGGGTACTGTTTCCCTAATTTCTTTCTCAGTCTGTTTATCATTTTTGTAAAGAAAGGCCACTGATTTGTTTGAGTTAATTTTATATCCAGCACTGAAGCTGTTTATCAGGTTTAGGAGTTCTCTGGTGGAATTTTTAGGGTCACTTATATATACTATTATATGATATGCAAATAGTGATATTTTGACTTCGTCCTTTCCAATTTGTGTCCCCTTGATCTCCTTTGTTGTCTAATTGCTCTGGCTAGGACTTCAAGTATTATTGAATAGGTAGGGAGAAAGTGGGTAGCCTTGTTTAGTCCCTGTTTTTAGTGGGATTGCTTCAAGTTTCTCTCCATTTCATTTCATGTTGGCTACAGGTTTGCTGTATATTGCTTTTATTATGTTTAGGTATGGGCCTTGAATTCTTGATCTTTCGAAGACTTTTATCATGAATGGGTGTTGGATATTGTCAAATGCTTTCTCAGCATCTAAAGAGATGATCATGTGGTTTTTGTCTTTGAGTATGTTTATATAGCAGATTACGTTGATGGATTTCAGTATATTAAACCATCCCTGCATCCCTGGGATGAAGCCTACTTGTTCATGATGAATGATCTTTTTGATGTGTTCTTGGATTTGGTTTGTGAGAATTGTATTGAGTTTTTTGCATCGATATTCATAAGGGAAATTGGTCTGAAGTTCTCTTTCTTTGTTGGGTCTTTTTGTGATTTAGGTATCAGAGTAATTGTGGCTTCATAGAATGAATTGGGTAGAGTACCTTCTGTTTCTATTTTGTTAAATAGTTTGAGGAGAAATGGAATTAGGTCTTCTTTTAAGGTCTGAGAGAACTCTGCACTAAACCCATCTGGTCCTGGCTTTTTTTTTGATTGGGAGACTATTAAAGACTGCTTCTATTTCTTTAGGGGATATGGGGCTATTTAGATAATTAATTGGATCCTGAATTAATCTTGGTACCTGGTAACTGTCTAGAAAATTGTCCAATTCATCCAGGTATTCCAGTTTTGTTGAGTACAGCTTTGTGTAGTAGGATCTGATGATCTTTGTATACTTATTTTTGTTTCCACTTGATTTTGATTTCAGCCCTGAGTTTGATTATTTCCTGCCATCTACTACTCTTGGGTGAATTTGCTTCCTTTTGCTTTAGAACTTTTAGGTATGCTCTCAAGCTGCTAGTGTGTGCTCTCTCTTGTTTCTTTTGGTGGCACTCAGAACTATGAGTTTTCCTCTTAGGACTGCTTTCATTTTGTCTCATAAGTTTGGGTATGTAGTGGCTATATTTTCATTAAACTTTAAAAAGTTTTTAATTTCCTTCTTTATTTCTTCCTTGACCAAATTATCATTGAGTAGAGTGTTGTTCAGCTTCCACATCAACATTTGCTTTCTATTATTTATGCTTTTATTGAAGATCAACTGTAGTCAGTGGTGATCTGATAGGATGCATGGGATAATTTCAATATTTTTATATCTGTTGAGGCCTGTTTTGTGACTGATAATATGTTCAATTTTGGAGAAGTTACCATGATGAGCTGAGAAAAAGGTATATCCTTTTTTTTGGGGGGGGAGGTGAGGGTAGAATGTTCTGTAGATATCTGTTAAACCCATTTGTTTCATAACTTCTGTTAGTTTCACTGTGTCTCTGTTTAGTTTCTGTTTCCAGGATCTGTCCTTTGATGAGAGTGGGGTGTTAAAATCTCCCACTATTATTGTGTGTGGTGCAATGTGTGCTTTGAGCTTTACTAAAGTTTCCTTAATGAATGTGGATGCCCTTGCGTTTGGTGCATTCAGAATTCAGAGTTCATCTTGGAAGATTTCACCTTTGATGAGTATGAAGTGCCCCTCCTTGTCTTTTTTGAATATTTTGGGTTGGAAGTGGATTTTATTCAATATTAGAATGGCTACTCCAGCTTGTTTCTTCATACCATTTGCTTGGAAAATTGTTTTCTAGCCTTTCACTCTAAGGTAGTGTGTGTCTTTGTCCCTGAGGTGGGTTTCCTGAATGCAGCAAATTGTTGAGTCCTGTTTATGTAGCCAGCCTTGTTAGTCTATGTCTTTTTATTGGGGAATTGAGTCCATTGATATTAAGAGATATTAAGGAAAATTAATTGTTATTTTCTGTTATTTTTGTTGTTAGAGTTGGAATTCTGTTCTTGTGGCTGTCTTCTTTTTTTTTTTTTCCACGTTTCTAATTCTTTATTTTTAAATTTTTTTTATTACATATTTTCCTCAATTACATTTCCAATGCTATCCTAAAAGTCCCCCATACCCTCCCCCCCACTTCCCTACCCACCCATTCCCACTTTTTGGCCCTGGCATTCCCCTGTACTGGGGCATATAAAGTTTGCATGTCCAATGGGCCTCTCCAGTGATGGCCTTTTAGGCCATCTTTTGATACATATGAAGCTAGAGTCAAGAGCTCCGGGGTACTGGTTAGTTCATAATGTTGTTGCACCTACAGGGTTGCAGATCTCTATAGCTCCTTGGATACTTTCTCTAGCTCCTCCATTGGGGGCCCTGTGATCCATCCAATAGCTGACTGTGAGCATCCACTTCTGTGTTTGCTAGGCCCCGGCGACCATCTAGAGACTGCCATATCCAGGGATCCATCCCATAATTAGCCTCCAAACGATGACACCATTGCATACACTAGCAGGATTTTGCTGAAAGGACCCTGATGTGGCTGTCTTCTTTTAGGTTTGTTGAAGGATTACTTTCTTGGCTTTTCTTGGGTGTCATTTCCCTCCTTGTATTGAAGTTTTCCTTTTATTATCCTTTGAAGGGATGGATTTGTGGAAAGATTTTGTGTGAATTTGGTTTTGTCATGGAATACTTTGTTTTCACAATCTACGGTAATTGAGAGGTTTGCTGGTTATAGGAGCCTGGGTTGGCATTTGTATTCTCTTAGGGCCCGTATAACATCTGTCCAGGATCTTCTGGCTTTCATAGTCTCTGCTGAGAACTCTTCTGTAATTCTTATAGGTCTGCCTTTATATGTTACTTGACCTTTTTCCCTTACTGCTTTAAATATTCTATCCTTATTTAGTGTATTTGTTGTTCTGATTATGTGGCAGGAGGAATTTCTTTTCTGGTCCAGTTGATTTGGTGTTCTGTAGGCTTTTTGTATGTTCATGGGCATCTCTTTCTTTAGGTTAGGGAAGTTTTCATCTATATTATTGTTGAAGATATTTCCTAGCCTTTTAAGATAAAAGTCTTCATTCTCATCTATGCCTATGATCTGTAGGTTTGGTCTTCTCCTTGTGTCCTGGATTTCTTGGATGTTTTGAGTTAGGATCTTTTTGCATTTTCTTTGATTGTTGTGTCCCTATTTTCTATGGAATCTTCTGCATCTGCAATTCTCTCTTCTATCTCTTGTATTCTGTTGCTGATGCTCATATCTGTCATTCCTGATTTCTTTCCTAGGATTTCTATCTTGAGAGTTGTCTCCCTTTGTGATTTCTTAATTGTTTGTACTTCCATTTTTAGATCCTGGATGATTTAGTTAAATATATATATATATATATTTTTTTGGGGGGGGGTTCTGAGACAGGATTTCTCTGTGTAGCCCTGGCTGTCCTGGAACTCAGTCTGTAGACCAGGCTGGACTCGAACTCAGAAATCTGCCTGCCTCTGCCTCCCAAGTGCTGGGATTAAAGGCATGAGCCACCACTGCCCAGCTCTTTTCCTGTAACTCTTTAAGGGATTTTTGTGTTTCTCCTTTTTAAGGGCTTCTAGCTGTTTTCCTGTATTTCTTTAAGGGTGTTATTTATTTCCTTTTTAAATTCCTCTATCATCATCATCAGATGTGACTTTAGATCCATGTCTTGCTTTTCTCGTGTAATGGTGTATCCAGGACTTGCTATGGTGGGAGAGTTTGGTTCTGATGATGCCAAATAATCTTGGTTTCTGTTGGTTCTGTTCTTATGCTTGCCTCCTGCCATTTTATTATCTCAAGTGCTTGCTGCCCTCAATATATATAATTGGAGCCTGTCCTTCCTATAATCTCAGTTGATTCAGTACTCATCCGAGTCTAGCTTTCTCTGTGATCCTGTGTTTCTGGGCTTCTGTAAACCTGAGATTCTGGATGTGTCAGAGTTCTTGGCAGTCAAGCTTCCTCTGAGACCCTGAGATCCTGATGTGACCAAGCTCCTGTTATGCTGGGATCCTGGAATCCTAAGATCCTGACTGTGTTACAGTGCCTGGAAGTGTTGTCTCCTCTGGAGACCTTAGGTCTGTCTGGTGTGTTTGAAACCAAGCACTGATCAGAAGGAACCTGAGTTGCTGCTCAGGCAGGGCTCCTGTGTCCTTGCTCCTGCTGTCATAGGCATGTCACTATTGATTTGGAACAGATGTTGTGATCCACTCCTCAGTGATCCTATGATCATGTGGAGAGTCCTCTGGGGACATAGGGACCATCAGCTGAGTTCTTGCCCAAGGTGACCAGGAGCTGGCACTGACCAGAAGGGCTTCTGTATTTCTTTAAGGGAGTTATTTATGTCCTCCATGAAGTCTTTTGTCATCTTCATGAGATGGGATTTTGCACCAGAATCTTTTTTTTTTCAGGTGTGTTTAGGTATTCAGGGCTTGCTATAGTAGGAGAATTGGGTTCTGATGTTGGCAAATAGCATTGGTCTTTGTTGCTTATGTTCTTGTACTTGCCTCTCAGCATATCGTTATCTATAGTATTTACAGGCCTTGTTGTATCTGACTGGAGCCTATATCACTTGTGAGCCTGGTTACCTTGGACCTTCTTGGTTCAGTCTGACTCTGGGTGTGAGAAAATGTCTGGAGTGTCTGGGGCATACCTCCTGGGAATCATGATAACTCTGGATATGGGTTGGGTGGTGGTTTCTAGAACACATGATTTGCTCTTGGGCACAGCTGCAGACTGGACCAAAAGGAAGATATACCTCTGGCAGGTCAGAGGTATTGTGTCCTCTAGGCCCTGGGTAGGTTGGTTCTCAGTTAGATCAAGTATTGGAGTGGGGGGTGGGACTCACCTGTGAGCCTTATGGTGTCAGAATTCCTGGAAGATCAAGCTGTCTCTGGGTGTGGGTGTGGGGGGTCTGGAGCACATGATCTACTCATAGGAAGTCTTTATATTTCTTTTCTTTAGGAAAACATTTGTGGTGGCAGTTGGCGTTTTTTTTTTTTTTTTTTTTATTGTAATTGTGACTATTATGTTAACTCCTGTGAGAAACTTAGAAATGACTGACACTGATGACTGAGAATCAAGAAATATATGGGAGTTAAGCAAAATTTCAGAAGACCCAATTCTAGCCTTGCTCACTGAATATAGCTTAATGAGAAAAATATGCTACATACTTAGAAATCATATGATCAGCACAACATAATAAATGCTCCAGCACACGTATACACATATATGGTATATGTACATACTTATATAAACATTTTATGCAAAGTACCCAGATAAGGTGAAAGTAGTTTGGTAGTAAAATAAGCGATCATCCTTCAAGTAGTATTGGAAAAGTTAGTATTTATTTGAATATTTATTATAAAAGAAAATCTAAGCTAAATGCTGTTTACAACAATAATAATATGATTGTTAAAAGATAGAATGATAGCTACCATATGTCACTTTTGTGCAGGAACTGAGAAAAATTTTGTGGATTGTGTAGCACAAAAGTCCCTATGTCTGGGAGGCAAATTGCTAACAAAAGGGACATCAGAATCATCTTAAAAGTCTCTTAGTTTCAGTAATAAAAAAATTAAGAGTAGACTCAATGTAAGCTCAAGACAATATTATTAAAGTAGAAATGTAACGTTACAACACAGGGAAGATGTGAACTTTAGATGCTTCCAGGAAGAGGAAGCAAGAAGTGCAAATGCCATGCCCTTAAATTGGCATGGACTTCAGACATGTGACTGGGAGGGACACCTGATAGAAAGAATAGTTAAGTCCTAAATGTCATGTGGTTTACAAATTATTAAAGAGAAAGGCATGCTTAGGAAAGATATAAAGGAAAGAAAAATGAAAGTTAAACTTTTCAGGATAATTCTGAAAATTGTATAGACCTAAGACTCTTGCATGATTATGGACTGTAAGCTCCTGTGATAGGGGCAGGGAGTCTGGGAAGGAAAACTGCATTTCATTAAAGAACAAATCAATCCATCCATCTTTTTTCATGGTTTAAAATGATCCCACCTTTCTATAAGAAGTCCCTTAGCCAAAGAGATTGAACCACTTCAATTGGATGGTCTCCACTCTTCTGGTCTCTTGGACTGGAGTTTTGTTTTGTTTTCTACCCAAATACTGCTGGTGCTTACACTCAGGCCCGAGAGCCTATTTAGTCAATTATTTATATCTGTAAATTGTACATCTTGAATTGAAAAGGGTGAAAACACTAACTATAAAAGTAGCAATTTCACAATAATATTTTCTACAAGATTAAAGAATACATAATAGCATGATTGTCCCATTTTTGCCCCTAAACAACCTCTATTTGCAATTCAAGCATCAATTTCCTGCCTGTTCTTTGCATTTCACTACATTGCCTAAGGACAAATAGAAATTAAGTCAGAGGAAGGCAAAAGACAAAGGGCGAAATGAGGGTTTCCTTTTACAATTAACAAAACAAACAAAATTAAAGTTTACCCTTCTCCTTCAAAAAAAAAAAACCAACCAACAAACAAACAATGGGAAGACAGCAGTTCATCTCTCAAAGTTGGTTTTAAATTGCACTTGAATAATTGTACTTTCTTCAATAATTTTCCAATAAAACCATAAATCTCTAATAACAAATGGCATGAAGTTTCCTCTAATAAGGAAAGTTTTCACTTTGGGTTTTATAACTTACCTTTGAAAAGTCTTCTCTGTCTTCATTCTCTGAATTTCTGTAAGTGAGGAATGAATGCAATCAACTTCATCAACTTTATTCTTGCTGCCACATACTTCATTCTTTACAAAAGAGGAAATCAGCACAAGAGAAAGTAGTAGAATATACATTATTCCCAGAGAAACCATTGCACAAGTATTTAAGAAAATGTGTTTCTTTACAACACATAAAACATTTCTTTCCAAATGACAACAGAGTGTGGGAATAAAGTGATATTCTAATCTATACAATTAACCCCGACTGTTTCCACCATTGGATTGGAAAACATAATTAATGTAGCATTGGTTTGCCAGTGATTAACTTTTAGAAAAATAAATTATAGTTACATTTAGATGATTATGATGTTCAGAATCCTACCATTGAATTGAAATTGGTAATCTGAGTCATCAGGAAGTTGTCAGCTCACAGCTACCTTTGTAAAGATTAGTTGTAAGAGATTAGATATTTTATAAACATTTTATTTTCAGAAAATATGCCTTCAAAACTAGTTTTTAAAATCCTACATCAGTAATTGCTATGAAGTAATTAGGTAACTCAATGTTGACATTCTTCCAATTATAAACCAAGAATAATAAAACCAATGTCAAAACTATTGTCCTGAAAAATAAGTGAATATTCACTTTATGTTTCTTTGTGGAAAAGGCATGTTTTTCATTGTTTTCAAAAATCAAACATTTATATGCTCTAAAAAGAAGCCTGAATATGTGTCCTAAAGTTTAGATAAAGATAAATATTTCAAGTGAAGTTAACAATTTAGTTACTTTTTTTTGCTATGAAAAAAATACACTAGTAAAGACAATGTATAGAAGCAAGATTTTATTAGGAGTTTATGGATGCAGAGGGTTAGAGTCAATGACATCATAGCAAGGAACATGACAGGAGTTGAACTTAGTACTGGAGTAGTAAGCATGGTACTGGAATAGTAGCCTAACTCATATCTTTTTGTTTGTTTGTTTTTGATTTTGTTGTTCTTTTCTTTTTTTATTGGATATTTTTCTTATAATTCAAATGTTATTCCTGTTGAATATTTGTTCCCCATTTTAAAAAGCACTGAAGCATACACTCTTTGGTCTTCCTTCTTCTTGAGGTTCATATGGTCTATGAATTGTATGATGGGTGTTCCAAGCTTTTGGGCTCATATCCATTTATCAGTGGGTACATACATTGTGTGTTCTTTTGTGATTGCGTTACCTCACTTCGGATGGTATTTTCTTTTTTCTTTCTTTTAAATTTTTTATTTTATTTCATTTTAATTAGGTATTTTCTTCATTTACATTTCCAATACTATCCCAAAAGTCCCCCGTACCCTCCCCACCCCACTCCCCTACCCACCCACTCACACTTCTTGGCCCTGGCATTCCCCTGTACTGAGGCATATAAAGTTTGCACAACCAATGGGCCTCTCTTTCCACTGATGGCCAACTAGGCCATCTTCTGATACATATGCAGCTAGAGACACGAGCTCCAGGGGATACTTGTTCATTCATATTGTTGTTCCACCTATAGGGTTGCAGACCCCTTTAGCTCCTTGGGTATTTTCTCTAGCTCCTCCATTGGAGGCCCTTTGATCCATCCAATAGCTGACTGTGAGCATCCACTTCTCTGTTTGCTAGACCCTGGCATAGTCTCACAAGAGACAGCTGTATCTGGGTCCTTTCAGCAAAATCTTGCTAGTGTATGCAATGGTGTCAGTGTTTGGAGTCTGATTATGGGATGGATCCCTGGATATGGCAGTCTCTAGATGGTCCATCCTTCCATCTCAGCTCCAAACTTTGTCTCTGTAACTCCTTCCATGGGTGTTTTGTTCCCAATTCTAAGAAGGGGCAAAGTGTCCACACTTTGGTCTTCATTCTTCTTGAGTTTCATGTGTTTTGCAAATTGTATCTTGTATCTTGGGTATTCTAAGTTTCTGGGCTAATATCCACTTATCAGTGAGTACATATCATGTGAGTTCTTTTGTGATTGGGTTACCTCACTCAGGATGATGTCCTCCGGATCCACCCATTTGCCTAGGAATTTCATAAATTCATTCTTTTTAATAGCTGAGTAGTATTCCAGGGATGGTATTTTCTAACTCCATCCATTTTTCTAAGAATTTCATGAATTCATTGTTTTTAATAGCTTAGAGGTATTCATTTTCTATATGTTCTACATTTTCTGTATCCATTACTCTGCTGAAGGACATCTGAATCTTTCCAGCTTCTGGCTATTATAAATAAAGCTGCTATAAACCTAGTAGAGCATGTGTCCTTGTTATATGTTGGATCATCTTTTGGGTGTATGCTTAGGAGTGTTATAGCAGGCTCGTCAGGTAGTACTATGTCCAATTTTTTGACTAACCACTAGACTGATTTCCAGAGTGGTTGTACCAGCTTGCAATCCCACCAGCAATGGAGGAGTGTTCCTCTTTCTCCACATCCTCCCTAGTATCTGTTGTCACCTGAGATTTTAATCTTAGCTATTCTGGCTGGTGTGAGGTACAATCTCAGGATTGTTTTGATTTGCATTTCCCTGATGACTAATAAAGTTGAACATTTCTTTAGGTGCCTCTCAGCCATTCAGTATTCTCCAGTTGAGAATTCTGTTTAGCTCTGTACCCATTTTTTAATAGGGTTATTTGGTTCTCTGGAGTCTAACTTCTTGTGTTCTCTGTATATATTGGATATTAATGCTTGATTGGATGTAGAGCTGGTAAAAGATCTTTTCCCAATCTGTTGGTTGCTGTTTTGTCCTATTGACAGTGTCTTTTGCCTTACAGAAGCTTTTCAATTTTATGAGGTTCCATTCTTGATCTTAGAAAATAAGCCATTGGTGCTCTGTTCAGGAAATTTTACCCTGTGCCAATGTTCTCAATACTCTTTCCCACTTTCTCTTACATTAGCTTCAGTATCTCTGGTTTAATGTGGAGGTCTTTAATCCACTTGGACTTGAACTTTATACAGAAAATAAGAATGGATTTATTTGCATTCTTCTACATGCTAACCATTAGTTGAAACAGTACCATTTGTTGAAAATGCTTTTTTTCACTGGATGGTTTTAGTTTCTTTGTCAAAGAACAAGTGACCATAGGTGTGTGGGTTCATTTCTGGGTCTTCAATTCTATTCCATTGATCTACCTGCCTGTCTCTCTACCAATACCATGGAATTTTTAATCACTATTTCTCTGTAATACAGCTTGAGTTCAGGGATGGTGATTCCCCCAGAAGCTCTTTTATTGTTGAGAATAGTTTTCCCTATCTTGTGCTTTGTTATTCCAAATGAATTTGCAAATTGCTCTTTCTAACTCTATGAAGAATTGAGTTGGAATTTAATGGGAATTGTATTGAATGTATAGATTGCTTTTGTCATGATTCTCATTTTTACTATATTAATCCTATCAATCCATAAGCATAGGAGATCTTTCCATCTTCAAGATCTTCAATTTCTTTCCTCAGAGACTTGAAATTCTTGTCATACAGATCTTTCACTTGCTTGGTTAGAGTCAAACCAAAGTATTTTTATATTATCTGTGACTATTGCGAATGGTGTTGTTTTTCTAATTTCTTTCTCATCTTGTTTATCCATCTTGATCACAGCACAAGACAGAGAAAGAAATACCTCGGGATGGCTTGTAGAAACTCAAAGACCACAACCAGTGAATTTCTTCTCCAAAAGGATACAACTCTTAATCCTTCCCAATAGGAATTTCATCACAGAGAAGAAAGTACTCAAACTCAGGAGACTTTGGGGCTATTCTTATTCAAACCCAGAGTACACACATATGACACATAAATAATAGTTACATGTATGTGGTTGTGACTGAAACGGGTGTCATGAGGGATCCATACTGTCAATAAACTAGTCAACCTTTCCCCTCAGCCTTGTGAGTGCTGAGGTTAAAGGTGAGCACCAGTACACTCAATACCACGTGTTATATTTTAAGCTTATTTTAAACAATGTGATAAATATAAGATTGCAAAATACAGTGCTTCCCAGAAATATTGTTTAAGTTTGCTCTGACCTGTTACTGTAATGTTGGAGAAATCATCTCTAATATTTATGTACAAATCGCGACTTTTTTTAAATTAGGTATTTCTTTCATTTACATTTCCAATGCTATCCCAAAAGTCCCCCACACGCTCCCCCAGCCACTCCCCCACCCACCCACTCCCACTTCTTGGCCCTGGCATTCCCCTGTACTGAGATATATAAAGTTTGCACAACCAATGGGCCTCTCTTTCCACTGATGGCCGACTAGGCCATCTTCTGATACATATGCAGCTAGAGACACGAGCTCTGGGGGGTACTGGTTAGTTCATATTGTTGTTCCACCTATAGGGTTGCAGATCTCCCCAGCTCCTTGGGTACTTTCTCTAGCTCCTCCATTGGGGGCCCTGTGATCCATCTAATAGCTGACTGTGAGCATCTACTTCTGTGTTTGCTAGGCCCCGGCATAGTCTCACAAGAGACAGCTATATCTGGGTCCTTTCAGCAAAATCTTGCTAGTGTATGCAATGCTGTCAGTGTTTGGAAGCTGATTATGGGATGGATTCTTGGGTATGGCAGTCTCTAGATGGTCCATCCATTCGTCTCAGCCCCAAACTTTGTCTCTGTAACTCCTTCCATGAGTGTTTTGTTCCCAGTTCTAAGAATGGGCACTGTGTCCACACTTTGGTCTTCATTCTTCTTGAGTTTCATGTGTTTTGCAAATTGTATCTTGTATCTTGGGTATTCTAAGATTCTGGGCTAATATCCACTTATCAGTGAGTACATATCATGTGAGTTCTTTTGTGATTGGGTTACCTCACTCAGGATGATGCCCTCCGGGTCTACCCATTTGCTAAGGAATTTCATAAATTCATTTCTTTTAATAGCTGAGTAGTACTCCATTGTGTAAATGTACCACATTTTTTGTATCCATTACTATGTTGAGGGACATCTGGGTTCTTTCCAGCTTCTGGCTATTATAAATAAGGCTGCTATGAACATAGTGGAGCATGTGTCCTTCTTACCAGTTGGAACATCTGGATATATGCCCAGGAGAGGTATTGCGGGATCCTCCAGTAGTACTATGACCAATTTTCTAAGGAACCGTCAGACTCACTTCCAGAGTGTTTGTACAAGCTTGCAATCCCACCAACAATGGAGGAGTGTTCCTCTTTCTCCACATCCTCACCAGCATGTGCTGTCACCTGAATTTTTGATCTTAGCCATTCTGACTGGTATAAGGTGGAATCTCAGGGTTGTTTTGATTTGCATTTCCCCGATGATTAAGGATTTTTAACATTTTTTCAGGTGCTTCTCAGTCATTCGGTATTCCATAGGTGAGAATACTTTGTTTAGCTCTGAGCTCCATTTTTTAATGGAGTTATTTGATTTTCTGGAGTCCACCTTCTTGAGATCTTTACATATAATGGATATTAGACCCCTATCTGATTTAGGATAGGTAAAGATCCTTTCCCAATCTTTTGGTGGCGTCTTTGTGTTATTGATGGTGTCTTTTGCCTTGTAAAAGCTTTGTAATTTTATGAGGTCCCATTTGTTGATTCTCGATCTCACAGCACAAGCCATTGACTTTTCAGTTGAAAAAAATCTTAAAGATATCCATGTACAGTTTCACAGCTTGTCTTATAATTTGATGTTTTGCCTAGACCAGCAGCAATCAGCCAGGCAGCCCATAAATAATGGTTGATGAAATTATATCATTCTAATATAAAAATGTCCTCTAAGCCATTCCTTTGTCAATAAAATATTTAGTTATGCTATATTATTAATGTTTTTCCATTGTCTATCCCAGATCTACTTCATAAAGACAGTGAAAGCAAACCTATATTCAGGCAAAGTACTAAGACACATGGACTTATAAAATCACTATAAAATAAAATATGAAATAAATATATTCTGTCTTTGATTTTGATGACAATTTCTAGAATGATTAATATTTATGGCTTTTCATGTTTTGCTTATTGATTTTGCTATGTTCACATCATAAGCATAATATGTTTAGATTTTATTGATGTTAAAAATCAATTTCAAAACTTACATGCATTCATGTAATGCAATTTCAATTTTGCTTATGTATTTTTTAGCAGATTTAGTGGGGCTGCATTATCTGTAGTTAATAAGAAATGCAGGTATACAAAGTATTTATTATCTTTATTCTTTCTTAGTTCAAAAAGTCTCACTTTTTGAAAGAAATGTAATATTTGCCTCAAGATAATTCATGGAGCTTACTTATGAGTACTACATGGAACCAGGAACACAAAGCAGCCTTTCTTCAAAGGAGGTAAGAAACAGGTTTTTATTTTTATCCAAATATGAGAGCACAAAGACCAGAAGCACAAATTCAAGCAACAGTGAAATATGTGTTACACCCTGGAGCCCCACATGAGTTTTTATAGGCTCCAGAGGAGAAGGAATTTAAGTTAATGCAGCTAACCAATGTATTAGTGGGGATTTTAGGTATTCAAGCTGTAGTGAAGTAAAGCAATGTTTTCAATGGGTTTTATACGTCCTAGCATACAAAACTTTAGAATTGGATGAACAGAGTACTGCCAAGTTTAATGTATTCTGAAAGGTTTTCCTACAAGTCATCACATTCGGCCAGAAAACTCTATACCTTAGTCTTATTGCTGACTTATCCAGGATTTTATTAATAATTAAGTGTAATACTTTCCTAAAATTCCAAGAAATTAAAGAGAGAACACTTCTGGACTCTATTGTTGCCTCAGTAAAGGACTCATTATTTAACCCAGGCTGCCTTGACCCAAGGATAATCTTCCTTCATAATGTGGGGTTTCCAAGTGGGTGCTACCACATACAACATGCAGAATTACTTCATCAGACTAGGGGGTTCTTTATATTTAGTGCTACTCAAGGTGCCAAGGCAAAAGAAAACCAAAGTTGAATGTCACTGATGAACACAGATAAAAACTTCTATTGACAAACCAAATTTAGTTGTTCTTTGGAATTACCACATATCATAAAGAAGGTAAGTTTATCTCTGGGGTACAAGGATGTTTGCATGATATACAATATTAACAAAATGAGACACAATTATATAGCCATTTTTACAGGTGCAATCAATGTATACATGAGATAATTCAACACTTCACATAGATATTTGTGTGCAAGTGAGTGAATGAGTATGGAAACACACACACACTATTCAGTTTTGAGAGAGAAAGCTATTCTGTAACTTATAACATGTACAAACCTGGAGGATTATGTTAAATGATATAAGTCAGATATAGGCAGAAAAATATGTGTTCTCTTACGTATGTAGAATCTTAAAATGTCAAACCTGAGAAAAGAGAGAGGTTATCATGAGTCCGTATAAAGAAGTGGATTGTGTCCTGGTTAACTTTTTCTTTATACTGCTACAGTTATCCAGTAAGAGATAAATCAACTGAGAAAATGTCCCTATCAATGTTTCTGTAGACAACTTTGTAGGACATTATGTGATTAGTGATTGCTGTGGGAGAGCCTACCTCATTGAAGGTGGTGTCATCTCAGTGTGAGTAGTCTTAGGTGACTTAATTGGAAGCTGAACAAGCAATGTGGATCAATTCAGCAAGCATTTGCTTTCCTCCATGACCTTTACTTAAGTTCCTAGTGTGGGCTGGAGAGATGACTCAGCAGTTAAGAGCATTGACTGCTCTTCCAGAGGTCGTGAGTTCAATTCCCAGCAACCACATAATGGTTCACATCTAAACGGGGATCTTGTGCCCTCTTCAGGCAGGCGGGTGTATATGCAGCAAAGCACTCATACATTAAACAAACAAACAAACAAACAAACAAAGCTGGGCAAGGTGGTGCACGCCTTTAATCCCAGGACTCAGGAAGCAGAGGCAGGAGGATTTCTGAGTTCGAGGCCAGCCTGATCTACAAAGTGAGTTCCAGGACAGTCAGGGCTATACAGAGAAACCCTGTCTCGAAAAAACAAAATAAATGAATAAATAAATAAAATAAGTTCCTAGTTTCAAGTTCTAGTTCATGTTTCAGTTCCCACCTTGGCTTCCTTCAATGATGACTTGTGGTAGGAATGTATATGTCAAATAAACTCCCAAACTTCTTTTGGTCTTGGCATCCTTAATATAGTAATAAAGTTATATCTAAGATAGGGTGTTGGTCAAAGGATAGAGCATTTCAGTTACAAGATGATAAATCTGGGGTCCTAAGACATGGTATAGTGGCACTAGTAATAATATTCTATATATTTGAGTTTTTATAAATTAGTGGATCTTAAGTGTTCTTAGCATATACTCAAGTGGATGAGATGGATATATTTATTAGCTTGATTACAAAAAATAATATTAGGAGTTACACATACATCCAAACATGAATATGTATATCTTGAGTGTCTTGAGATTTCACTTGTCAACTATACTCAAAAAAGACAAAGGAGGAAAGACAGGAAAGGAAGAGAAGAAGCCAGGGAAGTGGGAAGAATGAAAGAATGAAGAGCAAAGGAAGGAAGAGGGAAGCAAGAAAGACGTGGAAAGAAGTGAGAGAAGATAGTAACAGAACAGAGCAGTGAAGGGTAGAAAGAACAGAAGGGAGGGAGAAGAGGAGAGGGGCAGAAGAAATAAGGCAGGGGAGCAGTAAATGAGATACATGGTATTAATTTCTCAGTATTGTCCAGAAGTTTTATCTTTGGTTATTGACAAAGTTCGAAATAACTACTCTGTGAGTCACATTAGTTATAGTATATAGTAGTCCCAGCAATAATTATAATGATAGATGTTATGCTTATGTATGATAATGCTGTCCATCTTGGCAAGATTATCGCCTTGGAAATTACTGAGTAAAACCTTTGGATTCAAGAACATATGGAAAAAAAAAGGAGAAAGCATGAAAAAATCTCTTATAATACTGTCGATTTCACTTTGGTTTTCTTTTTTATTTAGAATAGATTTAAGAAATGGATTAATGGAAATATGTGTCATGCTTTATTATTCCATTGTCAAAGAACAAGGCATAAATGTCTATTACTAGTCTAAAATTTTTACACTGTGCAATTCAGTAAACCCCTGTTTCTCTCTCTCTCTCTCTCTCTCTCTCTCTCTCTCTCTCTCTCTCTCTGTCATCTAATAAATAAATGCTAAATACGGTATCTAATGTCTTTCTCAACATTGCCATGCTTTTTATATCTTTTGTTTTTAAAAAGAAAGTATTAAAGCAAGTGTCCTAACATGTGAATCTTCAAAATTATAAATTTAATCCCCTTCTAGGTAGTGGTATCCTCAAAAATTATTTTTAAGCTGGAATTATATAATCTTTCAAGTATATTTTTTAATTTTTAAAAATTTTTTAGCTTTATTTCTTTTTTTCCTTTTTTCAATTTTTTATTAGGTATTTTCTTTATTTACATTTCAAATGCTATAACAAAGTCCCCTATACGATCCCCCTGCTCCCCTAACTACCCACTCCCCCTTCTTGGGCCTGGTGTACCCCTCTACTGGGGCATATAAAGTTTGCAAGACCAAGGGGCCTCTCTCCCATTTTGCCCCCCCTTTTTAATTAGATATTTTCTTTATATACATTTCAAATGCTAGCCCGAAAGTTCCCTATATCACCCCCCCCACCTGCAGTCCTGCTTCCCTACCTACCGATTCCCGCTTCTTGGCCCTAGCATTATGTTTGCCTTTCACCATCTGGTAATCTCTGGAGTTAGTTGTTATACTTGTCTCTGGTTGGAGCTTAGTCCTCTTGTGATTCTTTTAGCCTCTATCAGCAGACCTGTGAGTCTAGATCTCTCCTGAGTCTCAGTCGTCAGAGTACTCTCTGCAGGCAAGCTCTCCTCTTGCAAGGAAGGTACACAGATATCTGGGGTTCTGACCTGCCTCCTGGCTGAAGATAAAGGCCTGAAACAGGGCCTGTCTCAGAAGCTGTGTCACTTCTGTAGCTTTGTGTAGCTTCTGTAGTCCTCACTCTCACATGCACAGACTAGTCTCTGAGGGATGTGGGACACAATGTGGCTCCACCAGGTGCTCTAGCATAGCCCTCCTGAGTGGATACCTCTCCTCTGCTGGTGAACTTGCCTAGATGTCTAGAGCCCGAAACAGGGTCTATCCCAGAAGCTGTGTTAGCTTTGCCTCTCCCATAAGCTGTGTAGCTTCTGTAGTCCGCACTCTCCCGCGCAGACTAATTTCTGTCCAATCTGGGACCCAAGATGGCTCCCCCCATCTTTCAAGTATATAAAGATCACAAAGATAGATTGTACTCCATAACCTGTATTAATGCACTTATGCTTCAGCAATCCCTTTTTAATGTTTTAATTGAATTTTAGTGTTAGACAAGTTAAAGAGTTAAAGACTTGGTCATCACTAGGTGCTCTCCCAACTCAGGAGTATTTCTTGCAGCAATTTCCAGGAACAAAAGCTCTCTGACCTCAAGTCACAGAAAAAAAATGCTTCTCAGCCTGTTCACACACATGCAGCCTGGAGAAGCCTTCTCAAGCACTCTAAATCTTTCCCCCTCTCCACTGTTCACCTTTTATTTCGTTCAACCTCCTGACTACAAGTCTCAAGAATTAATCTTACTTTGGCAGAAAGCCAGTGATGGATAATCTAGCCGAGCAGTGTCATCCATGTGAAGAATGACACCGGAAGTTACACTATTTGTTAGACATTCTGCATCGTGTTTCATTCTGATTCTAAGCTGGTGTATTTCTTGACAAACCAACTTCATATTAGTTGGCCTTTTGGAGTTCAAATCAGGAAGACTCATGCAGATCTAACTCAAATCGACGACATATGTTTAGTTAAAGTTCCCTAAAAATTATAAAAGCGAGAATACTATAAATTTTTTAAGGTAATTTGATTCATTCTAGAACAATATTATTTACAAAAACTGACTAAGTGTTGTAGCCAAGATTAAGCATTTGCATCCTGATCACTATAGATTATTCCAAATTGATTCATAAAATGTAAAATTAGTAAAACAAGAATATTAAAGTTTTATTATTTTAAATATAAATTCATCTTCATATTTCTTGAAAAAAAATGAGAATTTTTTGTAGTGAATATGTTCTCACATAGTTAAACACCTGGAAAAGAGCTAAGGCAAGAAGAATCTTACTGCTGAAATACCAACTTCATGGTAGCATTAAATGGTTTCTAAAATAATGTTTCTATCCACACATTTTAACAGGCTTGTTTATTGTAAAACAAGAAGTTTTCTTCTTTTCATGAGAAATCAGTGGAATGGGACAAATTGGTTTTAGGCAAATTATCAATGCTCTGATGATCTCTGCCAGACTTCATCTACAAATGAAGAGCATGCTACCTTGCTCATATAACATTAGAATTCAATTCTTTACATAATAATTTCAAGCTGTCTAATTCAATACAGATAACAGTTAGATATAAATTTGTGTCTTATTTGATGCAAATATGAATTTTATAAAAACTGATGATTAAATTTTACATGATATGTTGTTAAATGTTTGATTTATGCTCACTCCATAATTTAGTTTTATATTAACATTTTCATGATTTTCAAATCTTAGAAATATGTATAGTCATATTTTTGGATGGCAGATACTTTTACCTGGGTAGGGTTAGAAGATATTCAGTTTTAATGCTTCATTTTCTTCACATTTAAATTATTATTATTATTATTATTATTATTATTATTATTATTATTATTATTATGACTGGAGAGATCACTCACAAGTGAAGGACATGTAGTGATTTTTCCATGAGACCTAAGTCAAATCTGTACCTTCAGCTCCAGGCAAACCCTGATGTATATAACATCTGGCCTCCATAGACCTATCCACAAGTGTACATACCCAAACATAGACATACGCATACATATAAATAATTTTAAATCCAAGCAATGAGCCTTCCACATTCCTACTGCTTAGTCTTTCTCAAGTAGCATTCCTCTCTTCTTCTTCTTCTTCTTCTTCTTCTTCTTCTTCTTCTTCTTCTTCTTCTTCTTCTTCTTCTTCTTCTTCTTCTTCCTCTTCCTCTTCCTCTTCCTCTTCCTCTTCCTCTTCCTCTTCCTCCTCCTCCTCCTCCTCCTCCTCCTCCTCCTCCTCCTCCTCTTCCTCTTCTTCTTCTTCTTCTTCTTCTTCTTCTTCTTCTTCTTCTTCTTCTTCTTCTTCTTCTTCTTCTTCTTCTTCTTCTTTTTCTTCTCCTTTTCTTTTCTATTTTGGGTTTTTTGAGACAGGGTTTCTCTGTGCAGCCTTGGCTGTCCTGGAACTCACTCTGTAGACCAGGCTGGCCTTGAACTCAGAAATCCAACTGCCTCTCTGCCTCCCAAGTGCTGGGATTAAAGGCGTGCACCACCATGCCGGACTCCTCCTCCTCCTCCTCCTCCTTCTTTTTTTTTTTTTTTTAAAGCAAATGTACTTTTTTTTTTTAATTTCAGACTTTATAGCTTTGAAAAGAATAACAAATTATTTTGTAACAATTTATCTTCTATGTTATGGTGTCAAAACCAAACACAGAAACTGAAAGGTTACAAGGTACATAACATTCTTATCATGTTCTAGTGAGTGGAAGTCATTTTAGAAAATTCTAGCATTGTCATTACATAGACTGTAGGACCAAGACAGCCTGTGTGATTTTCCAGTGGATATGTGGGATTCAAAACTACAGATTCCAAACAAAGAATGGATTTACAACACAGATGGCCATAGATCAAGGTAGAGGACAGTGTATAAGCTGTGCTACATAAGCCCTCATTGCAAGAAAAACACAGTGTTGTGTTTTTTGCACCATTGCAATGGATACTACTTCTATGCAGGAAGTTTATCTGAGACCCAGAATCCAATGCTCCTACTAGGGGTGCCACACAAGCATTGCAATCAAACTCAAGATATCTAGAGAGAAAGCAATGCTCAGTATAAAACATGTTTTCAGCATGAAAATTCTAGGCAGGGTAGTAAAGCATATTCAAAGTCAACTTTTCTGAACTCAGCCAAGAAACAAGGCTTTTAAAGGTCACACCCTGCTACTCTGTCCTGTTCATTTCCTAAGATCCTACTCACTATTAAATATGAATTTAAGTATTTAATACCTACTGTCCCACTAAATTTCCTTGGAAACATTGATGGTATATTTGTAATGCTATATATCTTTTTTTTCCTCATAAAAAAGTGGAAATTATGGTTAAGCTTAATTTCAAAGTCCATACATTCACAAACAGGTGGTAAGGGTTCTAGATAAAAACAGACACTAACCATCACACTGTGTCCACAGTTTGTACTATACAAATATGTTCACTGAATGAGGAGATACCACCTGATTAGGACTCAAGATAACACATTCTTTAATGATATCGGTTTATGTAAATTCCAATATCTTCACTGTAAGTCTTTGAATTAAATAAATCTAAATTCATTCAAACTAGGGGAAAATAAAAGTCAAGAAATGAAATTTATAGGCAGACACTCATGTATCAGTATCCAACAGTGCAGTAAGTTTTCTAGCTTGGTCCAACTTCTTTATACCAGGGAATGTTTTCTGGCATTAGAATTGAGATTCTTTTTAAATACTCTAATTAAATTGCTCAGGCACTGATAGTGATAGGAAATGGCTTGAGAATTGGAAAGTGGGTAAATCTCACAGGATTACGTGGAACATCTAATCGGTTTTAGAAGGCGGGTTGGTTGAGTGGAAAAGCTTCCAACGTTGTTTTAAGTGGTGAATATTAATCCCGAGCATGATAATCTGCTCACATACCACAGTAATGCAAAAGTACTTACATAATAAGAAGTGGCAGGCCTGAACTTCATGGCTCCCAAAGAAACTAATTCATTCAGTCAGCGCACCTGTACATTTTCCATTTCTGATATTTATGCATAAAATATAAAGAAAAGTAAGAACGTTATGGTCAATCCAATAATTAATGCTCTTGACAGAAATGAGGCATTAAACATGTAACTTTTTCTTTAGCATTCTTGAAATAATCACAAATATTTATCACCAAAGATAATAGGTGGAAATTGAAAGGCCAGAAAATAACTTATGATCTCATTTACTCAACAGAAAGAGTCTGATTAATGTACACAGACTGAGAAGGCAGAAGCAGAAGCATCAGGAACCCAAGCCAGCCAAGGCTAAATGTGCAGGTGGCTAGCATTTTTGTCAACAAACAAAAACGAGGTAAAGGAGTTTATAATTTGTTGGGTCTGTGGGCTCAAATCTTCAACTTCTGTAATCCCAGTCATCAGGGAAATACAAATCAAAACTACCCTGAGATTCTACCTTACACCAGTCAAGAGTCTGATCCAGGAGTATTACTAGGTCAACACTTGCTCAGCTAAAGAGTAAGTTCAAGGTCACTCTGGGTAAATCCATGAAGCTCTGAATGAAAAGAAAAGATAAACCAAGGACTGAGGATATAGCTCAGTCATAAAATAATTGCCTTGTGTTTGGGCGACCTCAGATTCAATACCCAGTACAAGAAAAATAATTTATCCAAAATATAACAACAATGAATGCACTATCTAGCAAGACTCTATCTCAAATCTAAGTGAAAAGGAATAAAACCAAAAACTACAAAAAAAAAATAAATAAAATGTTTTAGAGTTATACTAACTTTTCCCAGATATTTCTTGATTGTTATTGTTAATGCTGACAATATATCCAAGTTTCACTAATGACATTAACTAAAAGAGGCATTACTGAAAGTAAACAAACCGAAGAAACTCCAGAGCAACACCAGAGCTTTCTCTGTTTTAAAGTTCTGCTAGCGCAGAGAGCACAGACACAACACCATAGCTAATTAGCAACTCTGATATTTTTCAAAGTGAAAGATAATCAAATATGTATTACTATTGCTTTGAAAACTGTCTGTCAAAAGCAAGTGTACTGTACTTATAAAGATTTATTTACTTTATTTATATGAGAACACTGTAGCTGTCTACAGACACACCAGAACAAGGTATTGAATCACTGTTACAGATGGTTGTGAGACACCATGTGGTTGCTGGAAATTGAACTCAGGACATCTGGAAGAGCAGTCAGTGCTTTTAACCCCTGAGCCATCTCTCCAGTCCAAGAGAGACATGCTTTTACATTAGATCATGAGCTTTCACACTGAGACTTTATCTCAAACTTGTAGGTTTGAGATCTGGGCTTAGTAATGAAAACATTCTAATTGTTAAATTAATGGTAGTTTATTTTAGGATTGACCAGAAAAAGCACTAAGAAAGTATATCTAAATAATTTCCTTGAGTGTGACAAAGTCTTAAAAGTGTCTTTATATATGTTAGCCTAGTAGTTAAAATTTTTATATTTAATTTCCTTGAATTGGGTTTTAATGCCCTTTACTAACAAATTTTCTCTGTAATTCATAAGTCAACCTTTTCAGTGTACAACATTGTAAATGTAAACAACCCTTGCTCCTAGAAATGTCTCCCCTATTAAATAAGAATCAACTCACATGGATGAGAAAATTTTAACCATGAAATACATATGATCAGATTTAGGATTATATGAATAGCTCTGGCTTCCATTTTCAAGCTCAATGGAATTGTGGTGGAGGGAGGGTGAGTTGTAAAGTAGCAGGTGTAAAAGAAAGCAAGCTAAGTCAAAGTTTAGAACAGCAATGACTATGCTGGTGACCAGAGACAGAGAAACCTGAAACAGTCAAGACATGTTGGAAAATAATGAATTCCTTGTGCTATGCAAAAATAAACTTAAATCTAATTCTTTTAACCAAGATGCTGGTTAGCCTAAGATAAGAAAGAAGTAAGGACACAATATATTCATGTCCCACCATAGTTTGTCTTGGCCATGTACTCTGAGAAAAGGAAATAATTTCACATGAAAATAGGAACAATGTGAATTTGGAGGACCCATGTTGAGCTCTAAACTTTCATCAACTTGTTTTCTAAGTGAGACGTCTATTCCTTAATTCTTCATAGGCAGATAGGAAGGATGGAAGTGAGGGAGGGAAGAAGAAAAACAGAAGGAGAAAAGATGGAAGAGAGGGACTAGAAGTCAATTTTATAAAGTTATTATAAATCTCTCCTTTTAGATTCATTTATTTTATGTATGAGTGCTTTGACTTAGGTGTACATGTGTACTGTGTGTATTCCTGGTGACCTCAGACATCAGAAGAGGGCAACTGATCATATGGAACTGGATAGAGATAGTTATGAGCCACCATGTTGTTGATGTGAAACAAACTCTGGTCCTCTACAATAAGTACACTTAACTGCTGAACAATTTCCCCACCCCACCCCCATCACAAATATTCCTTTCAACATTTATTTTCAATATACATAAATACCAAATAGATACTAATAGATATGGGGTTTTTAAAACTCAGCCATATCAAGCCTGAATAAGACTCACATCATGTGTAGAAACACAAATAAAGAGATAGAAAAATATGAAAAAAATATTACATTAACTAAAAACTAAAACTCAGAAGTGGCTCCATGTCAGATTAAATGGACTACAACTAAACTACACAAAACAGTCATCATATTATAATAAAGATGTCATCTCAGGTAGAATGCATAACAATCATATATATATATATATATATATATATATATATATACAATCACATATATATATATACATATATATACAATCACATATATATATATATACATATATATAACAATCATATATATGCAGTTATGGAGCATACATATGTAAATAAATAATAGAATGGAATGGAAAGACAGACTACAATATAAAAGGTATGGTTCTCACATTTTACTTTCACTTGTTGAGGGGTAACTAAGACACAAAAGTAACAGGGAAATGTTTACTTTATAATAAATTGTCACAATGGACATGTATAGAATATTTAGTGAAGAGTTATAGAATTTATATTTGTCTCAATTGTACATGAAAAATTCTCACAATAGATCAAACTAGACTACAAAAGCAAGTCTTAATAAACTTAAGACTGTATATTTTCTGATTATATTTTCTGTATCTTTTCTGATTACAATAGTTTAAATTGAAAATAAAAGAACAATAATCTGTTTTTAAAGGCAAATATATGAAAAGCAAATAAAGAAAAGCTTTTGGCTAGACTAAAGGAAAGAAAGATAATTCAAGTAAATAAAAAAGAAAGGAAACATTAAATTAGATGTTGCAGAAATACAAAAAGGTTATTTGGAATTGTTATTTATGAGTCAAATTCATAACATAAAAGTGGAAACAAGAGAAACTAACAGAAGTTATGAACCAAATGGACTTAACAAATATATACAGAACATTTCGCTGTAAAAAAAAAAAAGAATATACTTTTTTCTCAGCAATTCACAGTACTGTCTCCAAAATTGACCATGTAGTTGGACACAAAACAAACCTCAACCAATACAAGAAGATTGAAATAATCTCATGCATCCTATCAGAACATCACTAAGGGTTGTCTTCAACAGAAAAAAGTTCAATAGAAAGCCCACATACACATGAAAGCTGAATAACTCTCTACTCAATAATAACTTAGAGAAGAAATAAAGAAAGAAATTAAAGACTTTTTAGAATTTAATGAAAATGAAGGCACAACATACCCAAACTTAAGGCACACAATGAAAGCAGTCCCAAGAGGAAATCTTATAGCTCTGAGTGCCTCGAAAAAGAAACTGGAGAGAGCATACACTAGCAGCTTGACAGCAAATCTGAAAGCTCTAGAACAAAAAGAAGCAAATACACCCAAGAGGAGTAGATGGCAGGAAATAATCAAACTCAGGGCTGAAATCAACCAAGTAGAAACAAAAAGTAGTATACAAAGAATCAAGAATACCAGGAGCTGGTTCTTTGAGAAAATCAACAAGATAGATAAACCCTTAATCAGACTAATTAGAGGGCCCAGAGACAGTATCCAAATTAACAAAATCAGAAATGAAAAGAGAGATATAACAACAGAAACTGAGGAAATTAAAAAAATCATCAGATTCTACTACAACCGAGTACTTTTCTAATGAGAACATTTAATAACCCCTCTTAACATTGTCTAATAATGCAACTGTAATCATTAATTATAGTCACCACACTGTACTAGTTCTCTTGCAGTTATTCTACTGCCCTACCTTAATGTATCTATCCTTTGGCTAACATCCTTTGCTGTGTCACTGTACCACATATGTATGCTCTTCACTACGACAGTAATGTCATAATCATTATTCACTCTTTTTCTCTCCTTCCAAAGTCTAACTAGTCCCTGGCAGCCATGATTAACTCCTCAACTTCTGTGAGATCAACTTTATTAGATTCCACTTTTCAGTGAGATTACCGTGATTTCTGTGCTTGTCTTATCTTGATTAGTATACTACAATCAGTTCCCATCTATTTATTACAATTTATTTCCTCAAGTTTATAAATTTATTGGTTCTAAGAGTTTTGAAGTATGATATTTATAATGTTCTAAATGTATAATTACACAATCACTTGCAAATATTTATCATTTTATTTCTAATTTGGAAGAGTGTTATTAATATTTCCAGATTTCTCTGTCTAGGGCTTTTATACACTGTTCAGCATAGAAGTGGCTCAAGGGCACAAACTTGTTCCAGACCATAGTGTTTATACAATGTCTATCTTGAAATGTGCTACTGTGATGTATCATGAATATTTTTTTGATCCATCCACTTAAAAATGGAAGGTGATCTTCATAGTTTGCTATGGATTTTCATGAATAGTATCTCATATAATGGGATTGGATGTATTCATTCCTTTAAAGATGTAGACTGGACTCTAGAATACAATTGTAGAGATTCCCAAAACTCAATTTTGATGTTCTTCTGTCCAAGAACATATAGGAATATATGCATAATGGTAGAAGTAGAAATAGTTTATTAATAAAGAGAAAGAAAAGTCATAATCAAAGGTAGAAGTGTCCCAGAGATGTAGGCCATTTATATGGCTCAAAGGTCCCAGGGACTAAAACACCAACCAAAGACTACACATGGAGTGATCTATGGGTCCAGCTGCATGGATATGTACCAGAGGATCACCTTGTCAGGCATCAATGGGAAGAGAGACCCTTGGTCCTATGAAGGCTCAATGCCCCAGTGTAGGGGAATGCCAGGGCAGGGAGGCAAGAGTGGGTGGGTAGGTGGGGGAGCACCCTCATAGAAGCAGGGGGAAAGGGGATGGATAAGGGGTTTCCAGAGGGGAAACCAGGAAAGGGGAACATTTGAAATGTAAATAAATAAAATATCCAATAAAAATACTTCTACCCTCCCCAAAATAATAATTATTTGAGTAGCTTAGATATCATAGATCCAACTTATTTGGTTCCTCCAATCTAAGTGTCTCAGAAAAATTCCTCATCCACTTTATGTAATAGTCTGTTTAGATATGCACCCCCACATTTAATGGATTATTTTATATTTTTTGATATGGTAAACCTTTAGCTCTTTTATTTATATTAGTTCTCTATCAGATGTAGGATTGGTAAAAAATCTTTTTCTATTCTGTGGGCTACCACTTTTCCAGTTGATGGTGCCCTTTGTCTTACAGAAGCATTTCAGTTTAATCATGTCCAATTCATTAACTGTTGGTCTTAGTACCTGTGCTATTTGTTCTGTTCAAGATGATGTCTCTTGGTCAGTGATCTCAAAGCTATTTACTACTTACAATTCTATCAGATTCAGTTTATCTTGTTTTACGTTGAGGTCTTTGATTCACTTGTACTTGTGTTTTGTGTAGCTCAAGCTAAGAAAACACCAAAACTTCATCCACCCTGATCAAGAACACTTTATCCCAGAGATGCTAGAATGGTTCAATATTTGCAAGTCAGTAAAAAATCAGTAAATGTAATTTACTATATAGACAAACTAAAAGAAAAATTATATAATCATCTAATTAGATACAGAAACCCACTTGAAAAAAATCTAACACCCCTTTATGATAAAAATTCTGGAGATATTAAGCAACCAGGGAAATGCCAAAATATAATAAGGCAATTCACAGCAAGCCTATATCCAGAATCAAATTAAATGAAGAAAACGTCAAAGCAATTCCAATAAAAACAGGAACAAGACAAGGTTTTTCATTCTCTCCAAATCTGTTCAATATAGAACTTGAAGTTTTGGCTAGAGTAATAAGACAACCAAGGGAGATCAAGAGGATAAAAATTGAATAGGGAAAAAAAGCAAAGAATCTTTAATTGCAGATGATATGATAGTATATATAATTGACTCTAAGAATTCCACCAGGGAACTCCTACAGCTGATAAACACTTTCAGCAAAGTGACTGGATGCAAGATAAACTCCAAAATCTCAATAGTCCTCCTACTTACAAATGACAAATGGACTGAAAAAGAAATCAGGGAAATAATACCTTTTTTCTTTTCTTTTCTTTTCTTTTCTTTTCTTTTCTTTTCTTTTCTTTTCTTTTCTTTTCTTTTCTTTTCTTTTCTTTTCTTTTCTTTTCTTTTCTCTTTTTTTTCTTTTCTTTTCTTTTTCATTTTTCCTTTTTTCCTGTTATCTTTGTTTTTCCTTCAAATTAGATGGTTTATTTACATTTCAAATGTTATCCCCTTTCCTACTTTTTCCTCCGAAATCCTCCTATCCCTTCCCACCCTCCCCATATTCACCAGCCCAACCACTCCCAATTCCTGGCCTTGGCAGTCCCCTATACTGGGGTATATAACCTTCACAGGACCAAGGGCCTCTATTCCCATTGATGACAAATTAGGCCATCTTCTGCTTTATATGCAGCTAGAGCCATGAGTTCCATCATGTGTTTTCTTTGTTTGGTGGTTTAGCCCCAGGGAGTTCTGGAGATACTGGTTAGTTCATATTGTTGTTCCTCATATGGGGCTGCAAACCCCTTTGGCTCCTTGGGTACTTTCTCTAGCTCTTTCATTAGGACCCTGTGCTCTGTCCAATGGATGGCTGTGAGCATCCACTTCTGTATTTGTTATGCACTGGCATAGCCTCTCAGGTGACAGCTTTATCAGGTTCCTGTCAGCAAGCTTTTGTTGGCATCCACAATAGTGTCTGGTTTTGGTGGTAGTTTATGGGATGGATCCCCAGGTAGGGCAATCTCTGTGGATGGTCTTTCCTTCAGTATCTGCTTCACACTTTGTCTCTGTAACTCCTTCCATGGGTATTTTGTTCCCCTTTCTGAGAAAGACCAAAGCATCCACACTTTGGTCTTCCTTCTTGAGTTTTATGTATTTTGAAAATTGTGTCTTGGGTATTCTAAGCAGAGCTAAACAAAGAATTCTCAACTAAGGAATACCGAATGGCTGAGAAGCACCTAAAAAAAAAATTGTTCAACATCCTTAGTCACCAGGGAAATGCAAATCAAAATAACCCAGAGATTCCACCTCACACCAGTCAGAATGATTAAGATCAAAAACTCAGGTGACAGCAGATGCTGGCGAGGATGTGGAGGAAGAGAAATCCCATTGCTCACCAGCAATGTGGGACTCCAAGCTGGTACAACCACTCTGGAAATAAGTTTGGAGGTTCCTCAAAAAATTGGACATAGTACTACCAGAGGATCTAGCAATACCACTCCTGGTCATATACCCAGAACATGTAGTAAAGACACATGTTCCACTATGTTCATAGCAGCTTTATTTATAATATCAAGAAGCTGGAAAGAACCCAGATGTTCCTTAACAGAGAAATGGATACAGAAAATGTTGTCCATTTACACAATGGAATATTACATAGCTATTAAAAACAATGACTTAATGGAATTCTTAGACAAATGGAGAGATCTGGAGGATATCATCCTGAGTTAGGTAAGCCAATCACAACTGTTAAGTGGAAATAACACCTTTAAGAATAACCTCAGCTGGGCAGTGGTGGCACATGCTTTTAATCTTAGCACTTGGGAGGCAGAGGCAGGCAGATTTCTGGTTTAGAGGCCAGCCTGGCCTACAGAGTGAGTTCTAGGTCAGCCAGGGCTATACAGAGAAACCCTGTCTGGAAAAAAAAAGAACAAAAACAAAACCATAAAATAATAATAACCTCAAATAATATAAAATATCTTGGGTAACACTAACCAAACATGTGAAAATCTATGACTCAAACTTGAAGTCTTTGAAGAAAGAAATTGATGATGTCAAAAAGTAGACAGATCCCCCATGCTCATGGATCAGTAGAATTACCATAATAAAAGTGGCCATCCTACAAAAAGCAGTCTACACATTCAGTGCAATCCCCATCTAAATTCCAACAGAATTCTTCAGACGGCTTAAAGAACACTGAAAAGCAGATGAAAATGTTGTACAGCTACACAGTGGAATACTATTCAGCCATTAGAACAAAGATATCCTGAAGTATGAAGGAAAATGGATTGAATTAGAAAATATCATCCTGAGTGAGATAACCCAAATGCAGAAAGACACACATGATATGTCTTCACTTACAAGTGGACATTAACCATAAAGTACTGGATAACTCTACTACAATTCACGATAACTCTACTACAATTCACAGCTGAATCCTCGTTTATCTACTTCCCAAAGAAACTAAATCATAAGGAGGGCCCATGAGAGGATGTGTGAATCTTACTCAAATGGGGAAATAAAATATTCATCTGAAGCGGAGGGAGGGAGGAAACTGTTTGGGAGCAGGGGTACAGAAAGAAGCAGGTATGGAAATCGAGTATGGGGAAAGGGAGTGTGGGACTGGACTGGAAGTTAGAATGGCACATGATGGGGGCTTCTCTGGAAGTAATTGGATTTCTGGGATTAGGGAGTTTCTGGGTAGCCTATGGGGGTAACCCTAGGTAAGCATTCTCCCAACAGGTGATATGGAGACTGAATTGGCTACCTCCAGTTGCCAGGACTTCCAGTGGAGGGAGGTTGTATCAACCCAACCACAGAACCTTCAACCCAAAATTTGTGCTGCCTACAAGTTAAACAGGGATAAAGTGGGAGAAGAAATTTAGGCAATAGCAAACCAATGACTGCCTCAACTTAAAACACATTCCATGTAAGGTAGCTAATTTCTGACACTATTAATGATACCCTGGTATGCTGATAGGCAGTTCTCAACTTTCTATAAGAAAGAAAGAAACAAAACCCAGGATACCTAAATTAATTCTTAATCATAAAGAAGTTCTGGATGCACCACCATTTCTGACTGCAAGTTCACTGCAGAGCTTTAGTAATAAAAACCACATAGAATTGGCATAAAATTAGAAATGTGATCAATGTAATTCAATAGAAGATGCAGAAAAAATCCATATACATATTGACATTTGATTTTTTTTGATAAGGAATCAAATAACACACACAGGCAAAGTGACAGTATGTTCAACAAATGGTGCTGGGCTATCTGGATGTCTGCATTCGAAGGATGTGGTATCTTAAAATGTCCTAGACATGGAGATTACATGTGGTGAAATTTTACAAAACCTGCTCCAAAATATCAGTGACAATCTAGAGAAGGCTTGCATACCTCCACATAAATGTTGCTTGTACTGCTTAAAATAGGAATGGAAGTCAGCATCTCATTCATTTCTTTTAATGTATCCAAAGAATCCTAGCCTATAGCGTTTACACTCTCCCTGCGTATCAATATTTTACTAAGTTTTTCTGAATTCAAAAGGTAAGAAAACAAGGCTTAGAATGCATGGCTATTAGACCAAACACAAATGTGGCACTTGTCTGTATGGACTGTGTTACGCTAGATTTGTTGTAAACTGTATTACTTTTCAAAGATTCCCCACCAAAATTCAGAAAACATTTGTATGTAGCTTGCCTGGGCCCTACAAATCTTTTTCTTTGAACTGTAAAAGCAGTAACCCTAGCACAGCATCGTTTTATCTGTTGTAAACTACATCTTTATTTTTTTTTAACAAAGAACCATTAAATTATCTCATGGTGGAAGAATTGAACATTAGATATTTTGGCAGTTTCCAATCAATTGGTATTTTCCTAGATAATATTAAATTTTAATGAATTTAGAAATGTACTCTTTATTTTTCTTCCCATAAAGCATTGAGTTATTGTAGCACAGGAAAGTAAGATAAATCTCTCACTGATGATGGCTGATTTATAACAAGGCTTTGTAAACTGAATATTCATGTTACAAAGGTTCTTTTAAACGTGAATGATATATAATGGCATCCATAATTCATTTTTCTTATGTTCACTGAAATGTTGGTATATTTTATCCTCCTTTCACTTTTATATATCTGATTTACAATTTCCCATGTTGAAACTAGTACTTTAATATTTATAAAGGTGGTGTGTGTGTGTGCATTAGTGCCCTGTTTATGTATCAAACTATGTCTCTGTACTCAAAATAGCTGGTTAAATTAAAATTTGAGCACATGAATAATACATATAAATTATGACAAATATAATGACAAATGACTGACATTGAAGCTCTCATGTCCTAAGTATTATCTCTGGACTGTAGAAAAGAAGATTTTGCCCTTTTCTTTTTCTTTTGGGACTAAAAATATATCTTTGATACTCTCCCCTATGTATATAGAAAGTTAGAATGTCCAAGAAGCACCTAAACTGATTAGTGTTGCATATATAGGCGTCTTTGAGATTAGTACCTAATTTTATAAATAATATTTGACTCTGACAATACTTATAAATTACAAATTTTGATATAATCTCAGTTTCTATTTTTTTTCTAAAAAATATCAGAAGATGGCAACATTAAGTCCAAATTTTCCTTAGTACAGAATTTTTATTCTAGGTTGAAGCACCTACTAGTAACAAAGTGCATCCCTTTTTCTAATTTAAACATTTTAAGTAGTTATGAATCAATAAAGCCAAACATGTTCAGTAATGACAGGGTAAGCCAGAGCTGATCAAATGTATGTCATGTTATCAGGAATACCATCCAATGGTTCACTGTGGTTCAGAATTCTCTCCATCTTACAATGGACTCTGGTTTTTTAAACATAATTTAGAATGTTGGATTATTATAGCTTTCCCAGTAATCAAGCACTACATGTAAGAAACCACAAGTTTCTAAGGCAAAAATTGTTTTTTCAATAACTTATTATGTATAATTTAAAATTTGCATAAAAGGAAATAGCTTATGATGAAATCTTTGTGACTCATATATAATATTCTATGGTTAAATCTCTCACATATATACATTACCCATTTATATTATTTAGAAACTGAGTCCAAACACTGTCATATTGTTTTAAATATTTTAGATCATTTTAGAATTGCTTTAGGAAAAATAACATAGTAATATTTTTCAGCACAAAGCTGAAGTCCTTATTATGTGACATGAATAAAACTCAGTTACCAATATTTTATCAGACTAAATAACTTACTTAGCATTTGGAAGACATTAGAAATTAATAAAACATGCCAGGGCATATTCTAAAAATGAACAATGGGAGCCCGTAAGATACCTTGGTAGGTGATGTACTTGCCACTAAATTTGGCAACTTATGGTCAATACCTAAGACCCAAGTGATTAAGAGATAGAAGAGGCTCCAATAGACTATTCTGTTTTTAATTTTAATTAGGTATTTTCTTCATTTAAATTTCCAATGCTATCCCAAAAGTCCCCCATACCCTCCCCCCCACACTCCCCTACCCACCCACTCCCTCTTCTTGGCCCTGGCGTTCCCCTGTACTGAGGCATATAAAGTTTGCAAGACCAATGGGCCTCTCTTTGCAATGATGGCCGACTAGGCCATCTTCTGCTACATATTCAGCTAGACACATGAGCTCCAGGGGGTACTGATTAGTTCATATTGTTGTTCCACCTATAGGGTTGCAGACCCCTTTAGCTCCTTGGGTACTTTCTCTAGCTCCTCCATCCAATGGACTATTCTTACTCCTCAGCATGAACTCTGTGGTAAATGTTTTTACACATGTACATGTGTGTGTGTGTGTGTGTGTGTGTGTGTGTGCACACGCGCGCGCGCGCGCGCGCACGTGCCTGTGTGCACATATATACACATTACAAAGGAAAAAAATCTGGAACTGGCTTTCTACATTTCTATCCCATGATTTTATTTGGGTAACATCTTGGTGTTCTATTCAGGAATTTTTTTCCCCTGTGCCCATATCTTCGAGGCTTTTCCCCACTTTCTCTTTTAAAACTTTCAGTGTCTCTGGTTTTATGTGGAGTTCCTTGATCCACTTAGATGTGAGCTTTGTACAAGGAGATAAGAATGGATCAATTCACATTCTTCTATATGATAACCTACAGTTGAGCCAGCACCATTTGTTGAAAATGCTGTCTTTTTACCATTGGATTTTTTTTTTTTTGCTCCTTTGTCAAAGATAAAGTGACCATAGGTGTATGGGTTCATTTATGGGTCTATTACATTAATCTACCTATCTGTGGCTGTACCAGTTCCATACAGTTTTTATGATAATTGTTCTGTGGTACAGCTTGAGTTGAGGCATGGTGATTTCATCAGAGAATAGTTGAGAATAGTTTTTACTCTCCTTTGTTTTCTTCTTTTTTTGTTATTACACATGAATTTGCAAATTGACCTTTCTAACTCAGTGAAGAATTGAGTTGGAATTTTGATGGGCATGCATTGAATATGTAGATTGCTTTCAGAAAGATAGCCATCTTTACTATATTAATCCTGCCAATCCATGAGCATGGGAGATCTTTCCATCTTCTGAGATCTTCAATTTCTTTCTTCAGAGGCTTGAAGTTCTTATCATACAGATCTTTCACTTCCTTAGAGTCACACCAAGGTATTTTACAATATTTGTGGCTATTGTGTAGGGTGTTGTTTCCCTAATTTCTTTTTCAGTCCATTTATCCTTTTTGTAGATAAAGGCCACTGATTTGCTTGAGTTAATTTTATATCCAGCTACTACACTGAAGATTTTTATTAGGTTTAGGAATTCTCTGGTGGAATTTTTAGGGTTACTTATATATACTATCATATCATCTGCAAATAGTGATATTTTTTAATTCTTCCTTTCCAGTTTGTATCCCCTTGATGTTCTTTTGTTGTCTAATTGCTCTGGCTAGGACTTTAAGTACTATATTGAATAGGTAGAGAGAGAGAGAGTGGGCAGCCTTTCCTAGTCCCTGATTTTAGTGGGATTGCTTCAAATTTCTCTTCATTGACTTTGATGTTGGCTATTAGTTTGCTGTATATTGCTTTTATTATATTTAGGTATGGGCCTTGAATTCCTGATCTTTCTAAGACTTTTATCATGAATGGGTGTTAGATTTTGTCAAATGCTTTCTCAGCATCTAAAGAGATGATTATGTGGATTTTGTCTTTGAGTTTTTTTTTTTTTTATATATTGTGGATTATGTTGATGGATTTTCATATGTTAATCCATCATGAAGCTAACTTGATCACAATGGATGATCATTTTGATGTGTTCCTGGATTCAGTTTGTGATAATTTTATTGAGTATTTTTACATCGATGTTCACAAGGGAAATTGGTCTGAAATTCTCTTACATTTTTGGGTCTTTATGTGGCTTAGGAATCAGAGTAATTGTGACTTCATAGAATGAATTGGATAGAGTACCTTCTGAGTCTGTGGAGTAATTTGAAAATTGGAATTAGGTCTTTTTTTGAAAATCTGATGGAACTCTGCATTAAACCCATCTGGTCCTGGGCATTTTTTGGTTGGAAGACTATTAATGACTACTTCTATTTCTTTAGTGGATATAGGACTGCTTAGAATGTTAATCTGATCCTGATTTAATTTTGATACCTGGTATCTGTTTAGTAAATTGTCCATTACATCCATGTTTTCCAGTTTTGTTGAGTCTTTTGTAGTAGGGTATGATTTCCTCAGGTTCTGTTGTTATGTCTCCCTTCTCATTTTTGATTCTGTTAATTAGTATACTGTTCCTATGCTCTCTAGTTAGTCTGGCTAAGGGTTTATCTATCTTGTTGATTTTATGAAAGACCTAGCTCCTGGTTTGGTTGATTCTTTGTATAGTTCTTTTGTTTCAACTTGGTTGATTTCAGACCTGAGTTTGATTTTTTCCTGCAATCTACTCCTTTTTTTGTGAATTTGCTTCCTTTCATTCTAGAGCTTTTAGGTGTGCTTTCCAGCTGCTACTGTATGCTCTCTCTAGTTTATTTTTGGTGGCACTTAAAACTATGAGTTTTCCTCTTAGGACTGCTTTCATTGTGTCCCATAAGTTTAGGTATGTTGTGGCTTCATTTTCATTAAACTCTAAAAAGTCTTTAATTCCTTTCTTTATTTCTTCCTTTACCAATTATCATTGAGTACAGTGTTGTTCAGCTTGTGAGTGTTGGCTTTCTATAATTTATATTGTTGTTGCAGATCAGCCTTAGTCAATTGTGATCTGATACGATGCATGAGATAATTTCAATAATTTTCTATCTGTTGGGGCCTCATTTGAGACCAATTATATATTCAGTTTTGTAGATGGTACAATGAGGTGCTGAGAAGAAGGTATATACTTTTCTTTTACGATAAGAAAAAAAAATTCTTTTATTAGGTGTCTGTTAAATCCATTTGTTTCATAACTTCTGTTAGTTTCAATGTGTCTCTGTTTAGATCCTGGAAACATCCAGGATCTGTCCATTGATGAAAGTGGTATGTTGAAGTCTCCCACTATTATTGGGTGAGGTAAAATGTGTGCTTTGAACTTTAGTTTCTTTAATAAGTGTGGATGCCCTTACATTTGGAGCATAAATATTCAGAACTGAGAGTTCATCTTGGAAGATTTTACCTTTGATGAATATGAAATGCCCCTTCTTTTTGGATAAGTTTGTGTTGGAAGTCAATTTTATAATATTAGAATGGCTATTCCGGCTTGTTGTTTTAGACCACTTGCTTGGAAAATTGTTTTCCAGCCTTTTATTCTGAGGTAGTATCTGTCTTTGTCCCTGAGTTGTGTTACCTTTATGCAGCAAAATGTTGGGTCCTGTTTATGTAGCCAGTCTGTTAGTGTCTGTCTTTTCATTGGGGAATTGAGTCCATTGATATTAAGAGATATTAAGGAAAAGTAATTGTTGATTCCTGTTATTTTGTTGTTAGAGTTGGGATTCTGTTCTTGTGGCTATCTTCTTTTAGGTTTGTTGAAGGATTACTTCCTTGCTTTTTCTAGGGTGTAATTTCCCTCCTTGTGTTGGAGTTTTCCCTTTATTATCCTTTGAAGGGCTGGATTCGTGGAGAGATAATGTGTGAATTTGGTTTTGTCGTGGAATACTTTGGTTTCTCCATCTATGGCAATTGAGAGTTTGGCTAGGAATTGTGTGTTCTCTTAGGGTCTGTATGACATCTTTCCAGGATCTTCTGGCTTTCATAGTCTCTGGTGATAAGTCTGGTATAATCCTAATAGGTCTGCCTTTATATGTTAATTGACTTTTTCCCCTTACTGCTTTTAATAATTTATCCTTATTTAGTGCATTTGTTCTGATTATTATGTGTCAGGAGGAATTTCTTTTCTGGTCCTGTCTATTTGGAGTTATGTAGGCTTCTTGTTTGTTCATGGGCATCTCTTTCTTTAGGTTAGGGATATTGCCTTCTATAATTTTGTTGAAGATATTTACTGGCCCTTTAAGTTGAAAATCTTCATTCTCATCTATACCTATTATCTGTAGGTTTGGTCTTCTCATTGTGTCCTGGATTTCCTGGATGTTTTGGGTTTGGATCTTTTTGGATTTTGCATTTTCTTTGATTGTTGTGTCCATGTTTTCTATGGAATCTTCTGAACTTGAGATTTTCTCTTGCATCTCTTGTATTTTGTTGCTGATTCCTGATTTCTTTCCTAGGGTTTCTATCTCCAGAGTTTTCTCACTTTGGATTTTCTTCATTGTTTCTACTTCAATTTTTAGATCTTGTATGGTTTTATTCAATTCCATCACCTGTTTAGTTGTGTTTTCCTGTAATTTTTAAAGGGATTTTTGTACTTCCTCTTTAAGGACTTCTACATGTTTAGTAGTGTTCTCCTGTATTTCTTTAAGTGAGTTATTAATGTCTTTCCTATAATCCTGTACTAGCATCATGTGATATGAATTTAAAACTGAATCTTGCTTTTCTGGTGTTTTGGGGTATCCAGGACACGCTGTATTGGGAGTACTGTGTTCTAATGATGCTGAGTGGTCCTGGTTTCTGTTAGTAAGATTCTTACATTTGCCTTTTGCCATTGGTCATCTCTGGTGTTAGATGGTCTAGCTATCTCTGGCTGGAGTTTGTTCCTCCTGTGATTCTGTTAGCCTCTGTCATCACTCCCAGGAATTCAACTCTGTCCTGAGTCCCAGTGGTCAGAGCGCTCTCTGCAGGAAAACTCTGTTCTTGCTGGGAAGGTGCAAAGAGTTCTGGAGCTCAGCTCTGCCTCCTGGCTGAAGATGAAGGCCTGAAGGGACACTGCCCAAGAAGCTCCGAGGCCTGCACACTCTCCTGTGCAGACTGGTCTCTGAGAGACTTGGGATACAAGATGTGGCTCTCACCTGCATCCTGTGGTCAGAGCCCTCCCTGGAGTCTGACTCTCTTCTGGTGGGGAAGGTGCCCAGAGGTCTGGGTCTCAACTCTGCCTCTTGGCTGAGGATGAAGGCCCAAGGGGACCCTGTCTAAGAAGCTGTGTTACCTCTGAGGCCTGCACACTCTCCTGTGCCGACTGGTCTCTGAAAGACCCAGGATACAATATCAAGTGTTTTCTTTTTTAAATCACATTTCCATGATATGAAAATATATTATCCCATATATCTTGGAGTTAGTGTCTCCAGAGACCCCATTAAAACAGATTTGGATAAGAGAAGCAGAGAATAATTATTTGCTATTCTGAATGCATTTTGGGGAAGATGCATCCTGTTCTATACAACATTTCATATCTGAGACTAATTTGCCCCTGAACGTTGGGTACAAAACACAAAACACACTGATATTTTTAAAAAGGAAGGGATTTCTAATGATTACCATGGGTTTATTTATAGGCATGGATATTATAATGATTTTCCCTGGCTCTGTGCAGTACTTTCAAAATACAACTACAATAATCATCCTTTATTCATTCATTTTCAGATTCAGCTGAAGGACTGAACTTCATTAACCTTGTTGGAAACATAGAAATACAAGAAACCTGCTTTAGCATTCCCTTTAACCTATAATTTAAATGAATGTGAAATGCAAAGAGATGGAATTCAAACCCGAATTGGTGGAATTAAGGACACACTGAGATTTCAAGCCACAGTGAATTTCTCAGACTCTCAAGTGTGCATTATTCATGGTGAGAAGAGTAAGTATAATCAAAAACTTTTCATATAATAACATTTATAAATAACCCCAATACTTATACTAGTTTTGATAGTGTATAACTGGAGATTCAGTATTTCTATCTGGTGAGTGATGAGAATGTCAACTGTCCCACCTAATAACCTTCTCAGGTGGAAAGGTAAAAACAGACAATATAAGGGACCTGTTCATTTAATCTTTGTCTAGGGGCTCAGTAAAGGTTTGGAGTTAGTTCTTTTGTTTGGCTTCCTGAGCTCCCAGTTTCTACTATTACTGTAAAAACTTTATCAACCCACCTGATAATCTCCTGAGATGTGCCTAGTTATTAACGAACATTAGAATATTAAAAAAGACAAGCTTCATGTTAAATAATGCCAAGACCTGGAGCAGGAAAGATCTAACAGGACTGTGTGATATAGCGGGAGGTAAACAAATGGCAGAGATGTCACTGAAATAAAGTGATCTCTGCTAAATAATACAAATTTAATTATAGTTATCACATGGATTAGATTAAGGGTTGTATATATTACTAGGGAATTATCTTTTGAGTGTAACTGTGCAGTCAAGAAAATTGTCATGGTAGATGATGGATTAAGAGCTGGATGGTTTTAGAAGAAATCATCCTTTCAGCATGTATCTAGATAGACCACAAAAGCAGAGGAAAGTAAAAATCTTGCTTTCTTTCCTGAAGCTGGAGTAGTCTTGCCTTTAGTCTCTGAGAGATGCTAAACAAGGAGATATCTCCCATCCTCCAAATTCTCACACTTTCATATTCCAAGTGACTATAATACTGTCAGCCACCCAAATTTGAAATTTTCAGAAAGATTAAATTTGTCCTGGGATAGTTTCCTAATACCCTTGGTCTCCAACTTGCAGTAGATGGAGTAGCATGTACTTTCTTTAATAATACTTTCTTTAATGACATGTGGCAAACTCCTATCTTCTCTCTCTCTCTCTCTCTCTCTCTCTCTCCTTATCTCATATATATATATATATATATATATACACACACACACACACACACACACACACACATATGTGTGTGTGTGTGTGTGTGTGCACGCGCGCGCACTGCTAGATAGTATACTTACAGAACACTAACCCTCACCAGAACAAAGAAAATAAACTTTGTAAACGATTTTTCTCAGTGAGTAGTTTTAACTTTTCTGAAGATAATAGCTGTTGCTATTGGTTTAAACACAAATAAGAACAATGAAAACTCATGAGTGCAGGCAATTGGCAACTGCATGCTATAATCAGTAAGGTCTGATGAGTAGGGATTTGAGACTGAATATCCCTATAAGAAAAATAGTCAAAACTAGACTGTCATATTAAAGTCCTTGTGAAGTTAAATCAGATGTATGTGCCAAACATAGAATATCAACCATACTGTTACTTCAACTGGTATCTATGTCCTTAAAATATAGCACATTTTAATTAAAACACTCCAGAAAGTCCAAAGTCTTCATTAATGATATGAATTTACAATAAAAGCCAAATTCAAAAGCATCTTATTAGGTAAAGTGCAAAACCCAATACTGCAATGGAAATATAATTGTAAGTTGAGTTACATTTAGAGTTTTCAAGTCAGGAATAGAAGAATATAACATATAATAAATGAATATTACAGTCAGTATTTTAAGATATACTTAGGTATATAGAATATAGTTTCCTTCATTAACACTGTAATAGCACAGAAACCATTATTCTCATGAGACCCAGGGAATAGTTTAATAATCATAAATAATAAACGTATTCATACTCTATAATAAAATTTCTTTCTTAAAACCTTATTTTTCATCCCAGGAGTCTGTAAATAATAAATCATAATTTACTACAGTTTTTTGAGAAATTTTTCTTCATCTTATTCTTTTCCCAATTAACACCAATATTTATAAAATTTAATGTACAGTTTCAGAGAAACATTAAACTTTTCAGAACACAAGTGAAAAATCTTCCTATGTCTATGGGTAAAATAATCTATGTCAAACATCAAGGTTTTGTTTCTGATATTTTCTATAGGACACACTAATGTCTAATATTTCCGACACAGTTTAAATACATAAATTGGAGCCAGGTGGATTAACCTTTCAACTTTTAACCTTTAATGCTAATGTCCTGACAATAATACCAATAAATTATTTCTTGGACCCTGAAAAATAAGAGCTCCATACATCCCTTCACAACTGCCTCATTGACTAAATCTTTTTCCAAAAGATATCTCTGCCATAAATTGTGTTAGACTTGGAAATGGACTCTTTTGAGGTCCCCTCTCCCCACTGCTGGACATTTTTGCTAAGGTAATCCCCATTGAGTCCTTGGAGCTTCTCACATCCCAGGTCTCTGGGACTTTCTAGAGATTCCCACTAATAGCCTGCCCCCAGCAGCTGCATATTTCTATTCATTCTTCTGGACCTCTGGGCTTCTCTCCTGTCTCCCCCATACTTGATTCTGCCCCCTCTTTCCCCTCCTCTCCCCCTTTCCGACTCAGATCCCTTTCTCCCTCTGCCTCTCATGAGTATTTTGTTCCCCTTTCTAAGTGAGATTGAAGCATCCTCACTTGGACCTTCCTTGTTGTTAAACTTAAGGTCTGTGGGTTCTATCATGGGTATTTTGTACTTTTTTTTTTTTTTTTAGATTTAGATTTATTTATTTTTTTTTAAGTTTTAATATTTTTTATTACATATTTTCCTCAATTACATTTCCAAAGCTATCCCAAAAGTCCCCAAAAGTAGCGCCCCCCACTTCCCTACCCACCCATTCCCATTCTTTTGGCCCTGGCATTCCCCTATATTGGGGCATATAAAGTTTGCAAGTCCAATGGGCCTCTCTTTCCAGTGATGGCCGACTAAGCCATCTTTTGATACATATGCAGCTAGAGACAAGAGCTCCGGGGTACTGGTTAGTTCATCATGTTGTTCCAACTATAGGGTTGCAGATCCCTTTAGCTCCTTGGGTACTTTCTCTAGCTTCTCCATTGGGAGCCCTGTGATACATCCAATAGCTGACTGTGAGGATCCACTCCTGTGTTTGCTAGGCCCTGGCATCGTCTCACAAGAGACAGCTATATTTGGGTCCTTTCAGCAAAATCTTTCTAGTGTATGCAATGGTGTCAGCGTTTAGAAGCTGATTATGGGATGGATCCCTGGATATGGCAGTCTCTAGATGGTCCATCCTTTCATCACAGCTCCAAACTTTGTCTCTGTAACTCCTTCCATGGGTGTTTTGTTCCCAATTCTAAGAAGGGGCACAGTGTCCACACTTTGGTCTTTATTCTTCTTGAGTTTCATGCGTTTAGCAAATTGTATCTTATATCTTGGGTATCCTAAGTTTTGGGCTAATATCCACTTATCAGTGAATACATATTGTGTGAGTTCCTTTGTGATTGTGTTACCTCACTCAAGATGATGCCCTCCAGGTCCATCCATTTGGCTAGGAATTTCATAAATTCATTCTTTTTAATAGCTGAGTAGTACTCCATTGTGTAAATGTACCATAATTTCTGTATCCATTCCTCTGTTGAGGGACATCTGGGTTCTTTCCAGCTTCTGGCTGTTATAAATAGGGCTGCTATGAACATAGATGCACTTATTACTGAGTGCATAACATTCATGTCCTTTTGGGTCTAGCTCCTACATTGGGGGCCCTGTGATCCATCCAATAGCTGACTGTGAGCATCCACTTATGTGTTTGCTAGGCCCTGGCATAGTCTCACAAGAGACAGCTATATCAGGGTCCTTTCAGCAAAATCTTGCTAATGTATGCAATGGTGTCAGCGTTTGGAGGCTGATTATGGGATGGATCCCCGGGTATGGCAGTCTCTAGATGGTCCATCCTTATGTCTCAGCTCCAAACTTTATCTCTGTAACTCCTTCCTTGGGTGTTTTGTTCCTAATTCTAAGAAGGGGCAAAGTGTCCACACGTTGGTCTTTGTTCTTCTTGAGTTTCATGTGTTTGGCAAATTGTATCATGTATCTTAGGTATTCTAAGTTTCTGGGCTAATATCCACTTATCAGTGAGTACATATCATGTGAGTTCTTTTGTTATTGGGTTACCTCACTCAGGATGATGCCCTCCAGGTCCATCCATTGGCCTAGGAATTTTATAAATTCATTCATTTTAATATCTGAGTAGTACTCCATTGTGTAAATGTACCACATTTTCTGTATCCATTAAACCACATTTTGTAAAAATGAACAAACACAAAACAAACAAAAAAAATACCCTGCTTTTATTTTTTTTATCTTTTAGGAAAGTTGAAGGTATAATAGAGACCATGTTAACAAAATCAAGGTTTGAAAGCTATAAAAACTTCACATTCCTCACACTCTAAGTAATTCCAGTAAACCATTTCTCATCTGAGACCATTAATTTCCCAAAGAAAGGTGTAGAGCTTATTTATTCTGATTCATTACATTTAGATTCTGTAGAGATGTTTTAAAACCTCTCAAGGATGTATATTTTGTGTCATTTCTAATGCATTCTCATATATATAGTTACCTCAGTGAATGAATTCTCACTGAAAATTTTCAAAATGTTTGGGTAATAGTCCAAATTTTAAACTATATTAACAGTAGAAATAATAGGTCTGTGCATTCAGAAATGACATCATAGCATTTTATCCATTAACTATGGGGTATCTTTTGGAGATTCACATGATTTGTGTTTTCTCCATCTTTATAGTATACCATTCAGTCCTTTCCATCATCTATTCACGGCGTTCTTAAACTCCAAGTCCAGCAATCATATACTACTTCAATTACAGGGATGTTAATTTAACATAACATAAGACTTTGAACCACCCAATAAATATTCATGTAATTTAAATTATTTTGTCTCAAACTGAGAAAAATATATAACATTTTTCTTTTCTAATACCTCATTAATTTCTGAATAATCTTTATCATAAACATGGTTACTGAAAATGGATCTCCAAAAGATTGTTAGTGAGCTCCATATTGTCTTAAAATCAGATATAAATAATCCATATAAAAAGTGTGCCTTTCTTTGTATTTATTTATTTATTTATTACAAATATGTCAGGGTATTTTACATAAAGTGTATAAGATGCCTTATATACTTTTCTTTCTTATGTCATATATCAATGCAACTCTTAAAGCCCATTTTTCCATTTTGGGAGCTATCATAAACAACTGTTCTTTTTCTTCTTATAATCACTTTATAGTCACCACTATTTGATTATTAACACCCACTCTGCTGGAATTATTTGCTGGCATTAATTTTTATTCCCCATTAGGAAGATAGAATTAGGAACAAGTCTTCATATTATTCCTAATGTCTGTGAAATGTGGCCTCTACTATTCTACATTATACACATTTTCTTTGCTTTCTTTATTCTTTTCTGCATCTCTGTTGCGATATTCAGCAGACATACTCAGCTGTGGAGCACACAGCTTACTGAGAAGGTAGCCTCATGTACACATGTGTATGGTATTCATGTAACCAAACAACAATGATAAGACATACAAACAATTTGTGTAGGCTCACCATAGCATGGTTCACCTGTTGTTGTCTTCACCAGCTTGCATATACTTACAGGTTTCTTCTTTGGAAAGTTCTCTATTGTTACTAATTGGTAAGGTTGTATTCTGCATCTATAATAATAAGCTATATGATAGCAGTTTGCTTAACTCATTTACATGTAGTAGATAGCAGTTTCCTCCAAGCATGGAGCTTCATGGATAACTATCCCACAGGCAGAATTTAACTACTAAGGAAGTCTCTGCATAAGGATTGACTCTGCAATTCAAGATTGGATTCTGGACAGAAACTTCACATGTTTTTTTTTTTTTTTTTGTTTGGTTGGTTGGTTTTTTAAATCTGTTGGTAAGGAATAAGAGTATCTTTTGCGTGTTCTATGTTTCTGGGCTAATATCCACTTATCAGTGAGTGCATATCTAATGACTTCTTTTGTAATTGGGTTACCTCAATAAGAATGATATCCTCCAGATACATCCATTTGTCCAAGAATTTCATAAATCCATTGTTTTTAATAGCTGAGTAGTACTCCATTGTGTAAATGTACCACATTTTCTGTATCCATTCTTCTGTTGAGGGACATCTGGGTTCTTTCCAGCTTCTGGCTATTATAAATAAGGCTGTTATGAACATAATGGAGCATGTGTTCTTATTACCAGTTGGAACTTCTTCTGGGTATATGCCCAGGATTTTGCAAAACACATGAAAATCAAGAAGAGGGAAGACCAATGGGTGGATACTTCATTCCTCCTTAAAATAGGTAACAAAATACCCATGAAAGGAGTTACAGAGACAAAGTTTGGACCTAAGACGAAAGGATGGACTATCCAGAGAATACCCCACCCGGGGATCCATCCCAAAATCAGCCACCAAACCCAGACCCTATTGCATATGCCATAAAGATTTTGCTGAAGGGACTCTGTTATAGCTGTCTTGTATGAGGCTATGCCTGGCAAATACAGAAGTGGATGCTCACAGTCATTTATAAGATGGAAAACAGGGCCCCCAATGGAGGAGCTAGAGAAAGTATCCAAGGAGCTGAAGGGGTCTGCAACTCTATAGGAGTAACAAAAATATGAACTAACCAGTACCCTGAGAGCTCATATCCCTAGCTGCATATGTAGCAGAAGATGGCCTAGTTGGCCATCACTGGGAAGAGAGGCCTCTTGGTATTGCAAACTTTATATGCCCCAGTTCAGGGGAACACCAGGGCCAAGAATTGGGAGTGGGTGGGTAGGGGAGCAGGGCAGAGGCAGGGTATGGGGAACTTTCAGGATAGCATTTGAAATGTATCAAAAGATCAAAAACAAAAAAGAAAAGAGTATCTTTTGCACAGCTGTTTCAAAAGCCTGAGCCTATTATTTTTCTAAATCTACTCATTCATTTTTTCATTTCTAAGTCTGATCTAGATATAACCCTTTCAGTGTTAATCATCAGATTAAATACTTCTGAGCAGTGACCCCTTTTAGCAAGTCACTGGATGCATGCCTGATTATGTGGTCTTCCTCAAAGAAATCCTGGAGAGGGGTGGGGTAGAAAAGCAAGTGGTTTAAAAATTACAGAAATCTATTTTTTCAAGCTGGGTTGCCAGGAAGATAAATAGACAGATATTACTGGAGAGGTCCAATGAATCGAGGAAGTACATGCTGGAAGAATTATCACCTGGACAGAACAATAAATAGAGATTATAGACTAGCAGCATAAGTATGTGAGGTCTCAGAAAGATGTGGATGAAAGTTACAGATGTAGCTGGGCGTGGTGGTGCACGCCTTTAATCCCAGCACTCAGGAGGCAGAGGCAAGTGGATTTCTGAGTTCGAGGCCAGCCTGGTCTCCAAAGTGAGTTCCAGGACAGCCAAGGCTATACAGAGAAACCCTGTCTCTAAAAAACAATCAAACAAACAAACAAACAAAAAAACCCAAACGAAAGAAAGAAAGAAAGAAAGAAAGAAAGAAAGAAAGAAAGAAAGAAAGAAAGAAAGAAAGAAAGAAAGAAAGAAAGAAAGAAAGAAAGTTACAGATGAATCTAAGGGCAAACCATTCTTAACATAAAGCCAATTTTTAAAAATCCTCTTTTAAATTTCTTTCAAAATCCTTTTATTTCTTTTGAAATCTTAATATAACTATATCATTTCTCCCTTCCCTTTCCCTTTTCTTCCATCCTGTTTTTGTTCTCTTTTAGATTTGTGGTCTGTTTTTCCTTAATTGTTGTGGTACACATTTATACATATACATAAATACAACCTTACCATTGTAAATAATGTTAGGGCATATATGCTTTTAGAAATGACTAGTTGATGTTGGACAACCAGTTGCTGTGCTCTCTCTGAAGTAAGACCATTTCTTCTCCATCTCAACATTTTTTAGTTGCTTGTAGTTTTTCACATAGGGTTGAGGCTTCTCAGGTTTTTACACCTGTCTCTATTCACATGTGTATTGCTATTTCTTGCCTCTCAATATTAAACTATGGAAATGAGGGTACACCTCTCCAACCCCTGCCCTGATGCCTGGTTCACTGGGATAGACTGTATTTTCTCAAAGTATGAGTCACATAAACTCTTCTTTGAGTTGTTTTTGTTAGGTATTCTGTAGCTAGTCCAAAAATTGTTCTCAAGAACTGGTTTGTAGCTGTTATAGCCTGACCACACAGTTTGGAAGCCTATGGCATCATTTTATGGGAAGAATGTGAACCAATTTCAGGCTGTGGGCTAGAGTAGCCCCAGGATGTTATAAGCAGATCAGAAGTGGTGATTCTGTTGGACACTCCAAAACCACAGAATGACAATAAAATGAAGACAAAAAAAATCTAATAACTTAAAGGGAACAAGCACTCCACTGGAAACATGCCTAGAGGCCATTCATATGCTATTCTGGCAAAGAATCTGCTGGGGATTTTTTGAACATGGACTGAAAAATTTCTGTGAGGCTGAATTCAAAAGTATTAGAATAAGCTGCTTGGTTGGGAATTTTTCAAGGAAGCAAAGCGTCCATTCTGGCATGATTACTGTTCACTGCCCTTGAATCCACAGCAGGGAGTCAGGAAAACATGAGAAATCTGCAGTTTGGTAAGGAAGGGCACATAAGTGAGTTTAAGGTTACATATAAGAAGAGTGTGAAGAAGTTGGCTCCAATCCCTAGAGATCAGCACCATTAAGAAAAACCTTATACTTTACAGTGGCACAGTGAAAAAGCTGCCAATATTCCCAAAAGCTTCTCAGGGTAGGCAATATGTGATAGTGTCAGAGTATTTGCAACGAAGCCCTCAGAGGTCATTGCATGAGGCTGTGAGGATAAAGCCTGAGATATAACAGAAATGGAATATTGGATACAAGGGCCATAGGACACCCTCAATGCAACACTGCAAGCATGGAATAGAGCCAGCCCATGAGAGATAGAGATAGCTATCAGTATGTGCTTTAGTCAGGGTTCCTTAGAAAAACATATATATATGTATATATATATATATATATATATATATATATATATATATATATATACATATATATATGTATATATGTATGTGTGTGTGTGTGTGTGTGTGTGTGTATTGGATGTGGAATGGGTGCATGAGTGCACATGTGTGTATGTGTGTATGCTTGTATGTATGTATGTGTGTATGTATGTATATATGTAGGTACTCTATTTGTGAATACATTACAGTGTATTATATATTATAGTATATTATAGGTTATGATCTGACTATTCCAATAATGGTTGTCTATTGATGGAGAGTTCAAAATCCAGTCTTAATCAGGATAGCAAACAGCTCAAAATAACTTCAGGAAGTCCCTGAAACTGACCAGATTCACTAGGCTCCTCCTTGGGAGCATTAACAATAAATCCTAGGAGTCCATCTCAGAAGAACCATTCTGCAAATGAGAATTTCAGACCAGACAAGCTGAAAAGAGTTCTCTGAGACCAGATCAGGTACCTAGAAGAATCAGAACCCACCCAAGCTTCCTGGAATAGGTTTTGAACAGAGTCACTAGAAAAGAACTTTCTGTAACCTGTTGAACTGCCTGCAGGCAGTGTGCTCAGGTTCACAGATTTATTTATTTTTTTATCATGAAAGAAAATAAAGTTTTATTATCTGAACTTTTTTGGGGGGATCTTAAGATTTTTTTCCTTTCTTTCTTTTTATTAGATATTTTCTTTATTTATATTTCAAATATTATCCCCTTTCTTAGTTTCCCCTCTGAAAATCCCCTATCACCTCCCCCTGCCCCCCAACACGCCCACCCCCTCTTCTTGGACCTGACAGTCCTTTACACTGGAGTATAGAACCTTCACAGGGCCAAAAGCCCTCTCCTCCCATTGATGACCAATTAGGCCATCCTCTCCTACATATGCAGCTAGAGCCACAAGTCCCAACATGTGTTTTCTTTGATTGGTGGTTTAGTCCCAGGGATCTCTGGGTGTGCTGGTTAGTTCATATTGTTGTTCCTCCTATGAGTCTTCAAATCCCTTCAGCTCCTTGGATACTTTCTTTAGCTCCTTCATTGAAGACCCTGTGCTCTGTCTAATGGATGACTGTGAGCGTCCACTTCTGTATTTGCCAGGTACTGGCAGAGACTCTCAGGATACAGCTGTATTAGGCTCCTGTCAGCAAGCTCTTGTTGGTATCTGCAATAGTGTCTGGGTTTGGTGGTTCTTTATGGGATGGATCCCCAGGTGGACCAGTCTCTGGATGGTCATTCCTTCAGTCCACACATTTTTTTTAAGTTCTCCCCTATACTTGTGTGGGCTTTAGAGTTACAGATGTCTGTGAGATATTTTGGCTCTTGCAAGTAATGCCAATAATACTCATTGGTCCATCCAGTTTGACTTTGGTTGTAACCTGAGTTGAACTTTGGTCTGTCATGAGCTCCTTAAACTTCTTCCAGGAAGCCTGGATGGTTTTGGATTCTTCTAGGCAGCTGCTCTGGTCTCAGAGTATTTTTTGCAGCTTTGCTTCTATGAGAGTCTCCTTTGCAAGTTGGTTCTTCTGATATGGACTTCTAGCACTTATTGTCAAGGGGTGCTTAGACATGTATATCATTTCCCCAGGGAAAGTTTTGCCACATTAAGTCCAGGATCCTGGACTTCTTTTCTGGATATCGGTGTGCACAGGAATCCTGAAGGAGGCTCTATCACCCATAAAAGAGTGGTCTTGCCATTGAGAGTGAGGGCAAGCAGGCAAGAAACAACACTTTTGTTTTCTTTGTCCTGCCACCAGAAGGTCTGGCTCAGGTTTAAGGTGGATCTTCCCACGTCAACAGGTCTGAAATTAGGGAGGTTTTTCTCAGTTCAAATGATGCCATTAGAAAAATATCCCTTGTAGGAATATCCAAAAGCTCAGGTTCTGGAGTTACAGGTATAGTCAAACTGAAAACCAAGAAGAGCTATAACAGCAAGTGGCAGAAATGAAGTTGCATATTGGGAGTCAAGATAATGCTATCATGGACACCGGATGTTAGATCAGAAGCTTCAGGGTTTGTTGTTTGAACTTGCAGTTTTCGTATGTATGTATGTATGTATGTATGTATGTATGTATGTATGTGTGTATTTATATTTTATTAGATATTTTCTTTATATACATTTCAAATGCTATCCCCAAAGTTCCCTATACCCTCCCCCCCACCCTGCTCCCCTACACACCTACTCCCGCTTCTTGGCCCTGGTGTTCCCCTGTACTGAGGCATATAAAGTTTGCAATACCAAGGGGCCTCTCTTCCCAGTGATGGCCAACTAGGCCATCTTCTGCTACATATGCAGCTGGAGACAAGAGCTCTGGGGGTACTGGTTAGTTTGTACTTGCAGTTTTCATTTTTGTTTTGTTATGATCTTTCCTTGTTGTGTCCTCATTCTCATAATTTCGAATGACAATGTTTAGGTAGAGCCCTTGTAAGTTTGTAACATATTTAGTGATTTTACAGGAGCCCACAGTTAAATCTTTGTCTTGAGTCCTAAAAGTGATTTTTAGACTTTGGAATAGTGTTGAGACTTATAAGGATTATACAGACTTTTAGAGATATATTAAATATACTTTGCATTACAAAATTAGTGTGAGTGTTTAGAGGCCAAGGGTGAAATAATATGATTGTTTCTTATTTTATGTGTTTGGGTGTCATATTGATAAGGTGAGAGTTGTTCTGGGCAGTCTTCACTGTCAACTTGATTGGATTTAGAATAACCTAGGAGTTATACTTCTAATTGTATCTTTGAGGGTGTTTTTCTAGAGAAATGAATACCTGCCATAAATGAGGGCATACCCATACATAAACTCGTCACCAAACTGAATTATAAAAGGGGACAATAAGCCAAAAATCAGCATGTTTTCTCTGTTTCTTGCCTATAGACTCTGTGTGAATGGTTAATTTATAGATGTTTCCTTGAATTATCCATTATGACCTACTATGTCATCTCAAATTTATCTTAAAGCACCTGTCCTCAAACAGTGGGTTTATAGTTTTGAAATAGTAGCAGAAAATAATTTTATGGTTAGGGAGTCACCATGACATAAGAAACTGTGTTAAAGTGTCACAGCATTAGGAAGCCTAAGAACCACTGGCTTAGTGTCACTTCAAGGTTGATAAGTCTATCACTGTAAGAGACTTCATTCATAAAAAACTTAGCATCACATAAAGCCATCTTGGATCCAGGAAGCAGATGAAGCATAGAGTGTATCTGTGCCCCATGACAGCTAAAGATTTTAAAATTCTATGTAACTCAGAAGTTTCTTGAATATTCATGTAATTGAACTGGATGTGGAAGATGTTTGTTAAGTCTTAACAGGGAACTGAAGACACTCAAGCTGAAGAAGGTTGATTTCAGAGGAGGTGTATACTTGATGTGAGGATACTCTTCTAAAAAGTTTATTCTTTTCTTCAGGGCTGCACACATCTGTGGTAATGACTGGTAGCACAAGAATAAACTGCAGCAGCCAGTGCTTTGCAACTATCCACTCCAGATCTGTTTCCCACTACAGTTATTCTCTACTTGTCCTTTATAATGTCTATTGAGAAATTTACTGAGTGATGATTTGTACATAGCTTGATTTTTACAAAAAACAGTAGGTTATAATTCAAACTCTCCCAAACCCCAGGAAGCTCATACCTTGAATCTCTTGAGGACACAATAACTTGTATGCATTTTAGTGATTTATCATCCAAAAATTAAGTTACATCCAGTGCCCAAAACCAAGGTCATTGTGCCTAATTTTCTGACCTTTATTTTTGCCTGCAAATTTTGCCTCATTCTATATAATATCCTCTTGTAATAAAATGCATGCAATATACCTTGCATTCTCTTATCAAGGATTCAACCCATGTAAATTCTACTACTTTCAAATCTACATTACATTGCAGTCCTCCATCTTCAGAATTCAAGGTTTGAGAAAAATGTGTGAACTCAGTGGTCTACATATCCTTACTGAAACTTCCGTGAATAGAAACTGCTCAATTCTTCTTCTTTTTAAAATCAGTGCATGATATATTAGTAACAGCTTAATACTCAGTGCCACAAATAGGATCTATTAAGAACAGTATCTATTATTCTCATAAAATTAACTAACAAGGAAGTTAAAAATTAAATAAAATGTTGTAGAACTAATGAAACTAAGATATCATATTTAATGTTTATTATGTTCATTTGTATTACCAATAGTTACCAAAATTAATTTTAAATTCATCTTCAGCTAAGTATAATATATATGTGTATATGTATGTATTTACATACATATATAAATATTATTTAACACATTCTTAGTATTTTCAGTGTATGATATATAGGGTGCAAAATAATGTCTGTAAATAGTTAATAGCACTATAAAGTGTATTTGAAGAGTTAATGAAATTGCAATGATGGAATTTTAGTTCACTGGCCTTTTGAAAGCTGCCTTCTAAAGAAGACACCAAAGGGGATGATGTAAAATGTGTACTTAATCAAGAAATAAAATATGCCTGTACTAAACTATGCATTGGATATGCTCAAGTAAGCAGCTTCAACACTTTAATCTCACTGTTAAAGGAACTTTACAACAGAAATACAAATCAACTTCATTTTTATATGAGCAATGTTTGGAAATAATGAAGGAACTCTTTTGCCCTTTAGAACAATGTGCTTCCCATTCTTTAGTTAACCTTCTCTGGTTTTATTTCCTACAACATGACCTGGTAATACAAAGACAACAGAGCAATTTATTATTTTTACTATATAACATTTCATAATACATAGAGATATTGTCATTGAAAAGATTGGTTTGTGCCTCCAATGTAATAACAAACTGACAGTTTTCATGATGAACTTCTTACTCACCCAGCTCCTGAGTCTGTTCAGCTAGCCCTTGGTTCACCCGCATCCTGAATAACCCACACAGTAACAGTCATTAACCATGGACATTGCTTGTTACATAGTTCTATTTCAGACTATTCTGCAATGTTTTTGTTAGATCTAATAGCCAAAACTTAAGTGAAACAAATAATAGCCTACCACATTATTTGTAGCTACATTAAAAGATCGCTTTAACATTAATTCATAATATCTTATTTAAATGGATGTTATGGGTTCATCTATAAATTATAGCAGGAATCCACTATGTCTCTTATCTACTTTTGAATCTATCATTTGTATTATTTGATTAAAAATAGAAGATTGTCCCCTGAATTGACATTTGCTTGACTTGTATTAGAAACAGTTTATAATATGTGATAGCTTCACAGAGTTTTAAACTGGAATCTCTAGATGAACTAAACCATAATAACCCAACTCCTTCATAACTCCATAACTGCTTTATGACCACAGCGTAAAATTGCACCACATGTGTTTATAATAAGTAAGAATAAACAGAGCTAAGACAATTATGGAAGCTTAATTGGGAGTTTAAATGTGATCAAAATCTTTAAAGTTGACTTCCTGTCAATAAGTGTGAATGAATGACTTAAAGATTATAGAAGTTTCTATGTTTCTACAATGCAAAGATTTTTTTTTATCTAAATCACTACAGAAATATTTAAACAGCCACACTTCTAGAAGGCTACCCAACAGCCTCACAATTCTAATTATTCAAATGTGTAGTACCTGAAAAGTTATTTGATTAAAATTTCAGTATGTATTTGCATCTATGTTTTGCTCAATTACACTAAGTAATTTATATCCTTCTCATTTGTTGGGTTGGTTTGTCATTCCCTTGTTATACTCTGTAAAGTCCAACATTCACTATTGATTAAATGATGCACACTATTCTTTTTTTTCCTAACTTTTAAGAGAAATTATACTTTTCCTACCATGTAATTCTCTAAAAGAAAAAAGAAACCACTTAAGTAAGAACCTTATACACATTAAAGCTTAACTTTGTGAGGTAAATGGACACATTGTTTGATGACTACACTGTAAAAAAGGACTTATAGTAAGTTTGAAATGTGCAACGGTCAACAGAGCCAAGGTAACTTTAATTGATATTATGACACCCTGGGCTGAGAAATGCATATAAAGACAGAGTTCTTGGCTCTAGTGGATATTTTTAAAGAAATGAGATGGAAACAGCTTTTAATTAGAGTGATTAAGAAGATTGGGCAGCCAATTAAATGATTACAGATATTCAAATATCTGTAATTTGTTAACTCAATTTACAGCATTGTGGAAAATGAGCACCAAAAGGTTTTCCTGCTATGTCAGAACCACTTACAAGCACCTTTCCAAGCAACTCATCATAGAGCTCAAGGAAATATTTTGTATACCTGCTGACTTATAAAAATAAGTCTTATTCTTAATATTCCCTAAAATTGGAATTCTATTCCATAAGATGTCATAGGCAATAAATATTGTTTACTGATGAATTTGCTCTGATAAAAGTGTATATTTTAATAAATGCATTATAAATCTAATAAAATGTAGCTTTTGTGCAATATATCTGTTTTCTTTTACCACTCCTGTTCTCTGTCTCTGCTAATTTTAATATTTCAAAAAATTGCTTTCATTTATTTATTTGCAGGAGTTTTCAGCTCCTGATCTCTCACTTGGGTCTCTCATTTTGAGTCAATTTCATCATATTCTATGAGTAAAGTAATTCATATGCACACATATGTGTTTGTGTGTACATATTTATGAAGGGATACATGTACTTCTAGACCCGATCATTCTGCTTACATTTTCATCTTTATATGTGACCCACATACTTTTTCTTATGCTATTTATCTCATGAGCTTTGGAATTAGACGGTTATATGACTTTTAATGTTTACTTTTTTTTTTTGGAAATAGAGTGTTCTGATTACCTGGGGCCTTTGAAATATTAGAAATGAGTATTGACAAATAATACAAAAGAAATTGTGAGATCATCACTGGCAAGAGATCAATTGTACAAGAATTACTATCTTATCAATTCATGGCCTTTGGTACTCTGCTGCATCTGGAGCATCTTCTTGATATTGGGCTTTATTTAATTTTTCACTTTAATAGCTAAAGTTTTAATTTCATATATATATATATATATATGTGTGTGTGTGTGTGTGTGTGTGTATATACATATAAATATATAATTTTGTTTTAGATTTATTCTTATGCATTTTAGATTATTGTATACTGATAGTTTTAAAAATAGCTTCTGTGAGATAATTGCTAGAATACAGAAATATGATCACATTTTGTATGTTGATCTTCTATTCTGCACTCTTGTCAAACAGCCAATTCTTGGAGCTAATTCTCTGTCACTCAATCATTTTGGTTCTCCAATCTTGACTCTCTTTATCTATGTGAAGTAACCTTCTGATAAAATGCCAGAAGGTGACCTTCTCCAGATCGTTGTTTCTTTTGTGTAGTTCTCTCTACTGCTGAACTTCCTGTGTATTCTAGCTGCCTTATCTTTAAGTGACTAGAGGCAGCTGTTGTGCTGACCTCATTTGGCTTCTTTTCTCTTGCAGTCCCAAGATGATGTCATTTTCAAACTTAAACAATCAGCATTCCATCTAGATTAAAGACTTCTGCTACTTTTCTTTTTTAATGACAACATGATAAATTCAACCTAAGGAATAAGATTATTTACTAACATACACTTTCCAAAGTTTCAGTCCATATTTGATGGTTTTCTTGATTTGGTTCCTAAGTCAAAGCAGAAATATGGGAGGGTAATCGCTTGGTCCTGTGAAGGCTTGATGCCCCAGTGTAGAGGAATGCTAGGGTGGTGAGATGGGAGTGGGTAGGTGGGTGGGGAAGCACCCTCATTGAAGCAGGTTAAGGGGGGATAGGATAGAGGGTGTGCAGAGGGGAAACTGGGAAAGGGGTTAACATTTGAAATGCAAATAAAATACCTAATAAAAAAAGGAAATCTGCAGATAGACAGCAACGGGAGTGGGAAAGAAGAGAGAAACACTGAGAAAAATGCAGAGAAGAAGGAGGGAGAGAGGGAGAGAGAGAATTAATTCTCTATTTGTACCCTTCAAAGAGAATCACAATATTGACTTTCTTCTTCCAAGTGTGTATTACCAGTTCTCAACCTGTGGCCTGTATTTCATTTTGGGATTTCACATAAGATATTTACATTATGATTTATAAAAGTATCTAAATTATGGCTATAAAGTAGCAACACAATAATTTCATGGTTGGGGCTCACTACAACATGAGGAACTCTACTAAAGGGTCACAGAATTAGGAAGTTTGAAAATCACTGAATATATATTCTTAAAAGTAACCTTCTCAGTCTAATATGTTGTTAAAAATATTTATGTTTTAGGAGTGAGGATTTGGTATTGAATAAGCAGTTGGTGTTCTCTTCCATGAAGCAAACAATTTCTCCCTGTCTCAGCATCCCTTAGTTGCCTGTAGTTCTTTCTGTAAAATTAAGACCTCAGGGTCATTCCTCTACCCATTTTGGAATGTCTGTTTGTATCATCCTTATTCAACTCATTAAGCAAAGGATTATTGGTAAGAAGTATATCTGTCTTACCACTCAAGTGTACACATCCTGTATCATACCTTATGTCATGCCCCAAGGGACCTCAGAATGAAGAAACATTTGCCACGTGGTTCTTCCTGGAGTCTCTTTTCCCCTTCTTCTTCTTCTTCTTTTTTTTTTTTTTTTGAAAGAGAAATAATAACATGAAGTTGCTTAAGTAGGAAGTTGCAGAGGACCTGTGAGGAGTTGGGGGAGGAAAGGGTTATAATCAAATATATTGTTTTCAAATATATAATGTTTTCATTTTGTCCTTTCTCTCAGTTCCCCATTTGGCTTCAGATATTTCATATAATTGCCTAGTAAATAAGCATTATGGCCTTTAAATATTGAGATATAAGGAAATCTGAATGTCAGGAGGTTTTGTGCTTTGACCACATACCTGATCAGAGGCAACATAAGAGTGAAGAGTTTATTTTAGTTTATAGATTTTGAAGGTGTACATGATGGCAGAAGCATGGGGTAGGTGGTCCTATTACATGCATATTCAAGAAGCAGAGAGCAGACAGGAAGTAAGGCCAGGCTTTAAAACCATCCTTCAGTTTCACTCTTTGCACCCCACTCCCTGAAATAAGGTTCAAATGACTAAAAGTCCCTTAACCTTCTGTCTTAGTCAGGGTTTCTATACCTGCACAAACATCATGACCAAGAAGCAAGTTGGGGAGGAAAGGGTTTATTCGGCTTACACTTCCATACTGCTGTTCATCACCAAAGGAAGTCAGGACTGGAGCTCATGCAGGTCAGAAAGCAGGAGCTGATGCAGAAGCCATGGAGGGATGTTCTTTACTGGTTTGCTTCCCCTGGCTTGCTTAGCCTGCTCTCTTATAGAACCAAGACTATCAGCCCAGAGATGGTTCCACCCACAAGGGGCCTTTCCCCCTTGATCACTAATTGAGAAAATGCCTTACTCATGGAGGCATTTCCTTAACTGAAGCTCCTTTCTCTGTGATAACTCCAGTTGTGTCAAGTTGACACAAAACTAGCCAGTATACCTTCCAAAAGAGAATCATGAACTAGGAATGCAGACATATGGAGGATATTTCCTATTAACAATATGCCAGACAAAGATTTTGTGTTTTCAACATCAGAAATAATTGTTATTTCAGTCAATTATTACATGTCTGTTTGTTGCTGGTGTAATTCTTTATTTGCACACTGTTTCCTTTTATATATAAAGACCTTTCTTCTAGTTTCTTTTTTCCCCATGTTTCCACTCAATACTTCTTAGAGGCTCATAAACCAAGTACTGTTTATGTTCAACTTTCCTGAAAATGAAACTTTAATCCTTGTAAGGTAGTTGAATTATGTATACAATCATCAGACAGTAGTGAAGTTTCCTCAGCACTTTAAGGATTTCAATACTATTCTTTAGGTCAGATCCGATTGTTAATCTTCATTGCCAATATGAGTGGATTTAAAATTACCTAGAAGGTATTTTTTATCAAGGTATAGATATTTGTCTGTGAAGGACCAAGTTACCTTAAATAGGAGTAACTCTATTCAATGGACTGAGGTTCCATAGTCATAAAAATGTGAAAAAGAGAAACCCAGCAGAGAACCAGAATGCCCTTTCTTAATCTCTCTACCAAGCTGAAAGTTTGTAGCTCTCTCCCTCCTACACAGTCCTGAAAACATGTCTTTCCCAACATGCTGGGCTATATCTCTATGCTTTGAAATGCTTGTATCCTCCCTTGTTTTTGTCAGTTATTCTGCCATAGCAATTTTCAAAATAACTAATAGAAATGTCCACTAAAAGTGGGTTGCTGTGATAATCCTAACCATGTAATTAATAAACATCCATGGAAGAAGTTACAGAGACAAAGTTTGGAGCTGAGACGAAAGGATGGACCACATAGAGACTGCCATATCCAGGGACCCATCCCATAATCAGCTTCCAAACGCTGACACCATTGCATACATTAGCAAGATTTTGCTGAAAGGACCCAGATATAGCTGTCTCTTGTGAGACTATGCTGGGGCCTAGCAAACACAGAAGTGGATGCTCACAGTCAGCTATTGGATGGATCACAGGGCCCCCAATGGAGGAGCTAGAGAAAGTAACCAAGGAGCTAAAGGGATCTGTAACCCCATAGGTGGAACAACAATATGAACTAACCAGTACCCCCTGGAGCTCATGTTTCTAGCTTCATATGTATCAGAAGATGGCCTAGTCGGCCATCCGTGGAAAGAGAGGCCCATTGGACTTGCAAACTGTATATGCCTCAATACAGGGGAAATCCAGGGCTAAGTGGGAGTGGGTGGGTGGGGGAGTGGGTGAGCGAGCATATGGGGGCCTTTGGGGATAGCATTGGAAATGTAAATGAAATAAATACCTAATAAAAATTAATAAAAAAAGTAATGGTTACAATTGCTGGTTTTAGCCAAATTTACAGAGAAAATCCAGAGTGAAAAAAGTAGAAAGTCGTGAAAAAAAATGTTCTGGTAGTGAAGAAATGGCCTTAGGAACATAAAGTCATATGTAAGGCAAATAGGGGTAAACTCACTGTAGTGGTTAAAGAGATTGATGTATTAGAGAAAATGTGAGTATTTTCAACAAGAATAACAACAAAATAGTAATGATGCTTTGGGGGCAAGATTCCTTTCATCATAATTTTCCAAGAATGAAAATTCAAATCCTTTTAAATCTTTACTTTGGTGAAAAATGTATGAGAAGACTGAGCCACAGGGTAGCTGTTTTTCCAACAGCTACCCTGTTTTCTATGTTTTCTATGGTTTTACTTCCCAGGTCAACTATGGTTTTACTTCCCAGGTCAACTGCATAGGAATGGAAAGTCTGCTGTAGCTATAGACGAATGTAGCTAGATAAATTGTTTGTTAATGGTAAAACATGGTGTTATCCATGTGATATTAATATTTCAAGAAACTAGCATAAGGTGTATAGTCATTGGAAGTTTGTATAATAGTTCCAATAAGGCTAGATAATGTATACTTCAGTTGGATTCTCTGTATAGAAAAACCTATATAGTTAGAGTTATATTTATCATTATAAACTCTACATAGTTATGAGTGATGTTGTAAAGGTACAGATTAAGTAACAATGGATTCCCCATATGCCGGAGATTCCAGGAATATGGTACATTCTTTTAAAAGAAAATTGCAGATACAAAGTGGATCTGTCCCATGAAAGAATCTATAAGTTTTAGCGGTATCAAAGCCAGATGAGTTAAAACATATGTGCCTACTGGAACTCACTGCAAGCCCTGGATTATGGATATGGATCTCCAGAGTTTAAAATTTGTCTTGTCATGTGTTGGTTGACTATATCCTTGCTATTCTTCCATTTTATAATGGACACTTTCTTTATGCTACTGCATCTGCTTTGGTTCTATCAGAATTCACAGTTAAATGTCTGCCGTTGTAAATGGGACTTTGGTATTTTGAACAGTGTTGTATCTGTTAAGACTATGGGGACTTTCACTGTTCAACTAAATGTAATTTGTTTCATTAGCTATCAATGACAAATTATTTACCAATAACAATGAATTAGTTTTGGGGAATAATATTAGGGTTTGAATGCAAAATGCCCAACAAATGTTCATGATTTTGAGTGCTGGGTCTTTTGCTGATGGTAGTGTTGGGAAGCTGTGGAATTCTGGGGAATGTGACCTAGGTAGGAGAGGTAAATTTCTGGGAGGAACCCTTGAAGGTGATATTTGCTTCCAGTTCTGGCCCAAGATGAATGACCTATCAGTATAAACGGCATGACTACTATGCACTTCCACTATTATTCAGTCTCCACCAATGGTGGACTGAAACCTCTCAGTGCCCAGTCCAAATAAATATATCTTCACTTGACTTGCTTTCATAATATTATCAAAGTAATTAAAAAATAATTAATGGAAATGTGTGTCCCATCTGTTATGCAAAGATTCCAGGATCTATGGTGTGGCTTACTAGCAATAACATTTGGTGATAGTTTACAAGATCAGGGTTCTGTTTTCCTATTGTTCTCATGAGAAGGCAGTACAGTTTCCTTGAAATCATATCATATGGACAATTTCTATTATTATTTTCAGCTTACGGTGGGAAAGACCGTGCTCCTGACTAGCTACATACTCATAAATCTAGATCTGAAAGTTAGCATTTAATAGAAAATAATGGCACATCATCCATTCATCCTTCAAGTCTTAAACCAGAGAGAAAGTGTACAATTACATGAGAGAGAAGCCACTGGTCTAATTAAAAATTTAATACTTTTTAATCTAAAGTTTTCTTATGAAAAGGGAAAAATACCTCTTAATGTGTAATGCAAGGAAATTTTTAAGATTGGGAAACCTCATACCATTTTCAATCAATGCTACATCATTATCTCCTGCCCATTCACATTTGTATGCTATTTCCTAAACAGAAGTTTATCCTGTTATACTACATTTTATGCATGAAAATCTTTTGAGACTCATTCTAACATATTTGTCTTCAACTAAATTATATTTATAAATTGAAATTGATTTTCTAATTCCTATAAGGCTCTGTTAACAAAGTTCTCTTGTATTGAAATTGCTATACAATTATTAATAGTATACAATTGATTAAAACATGAAAAATAAAAGTTTTACTGGAAATATAATTCTTTATAAGTTCATGGGTCTTATAAATTCACATGCTTATAGATGAATATGACTTACCCTCGAACAAAGAATGACTCATTGAAAATTAGCATCAAATGCGGAGAAATTGTGTGGGCCACCAACACTTACAAATTAGTTTTTTCTATTCAGTTCATTATTTATGAGTCCATTCAGCATATTTCAACTCAATTACTATAAAAAAATTAAATGAATGAAGTTCACAAATAATTCAACATACATTGACTGGATGTAATGATTCTACCTGAATTTTGACAACATAAGTGGGAATGATATTTTCATAGTTTCCAATAATACACTGCTAAATTTTAATGACCATGAATATCCTTCAACAAAAGTCTGAGTCAAATATTTTAAGATTTTGTTTGAAACAATGAAAAAAACAATAAAGCAATTAAAATAACTCTTTGATTATACAGACTACATAAACATAGATATTTTGAACTGTTAATACTTGTTTTGAGTTTTTTATTTAGATTTATCTTATTTTTTAATCATCTCTTAAGTTTTGTTTACACAATTAACCAGTGTCATTTAACACATTACAGTTATTTTTTCCCGTTAGGAAATTGAAAGCATATTGCAATAGATATAAAGTCAAGAAAATGATATTTCTACCAAGCATGAAATTTTAAGGAAGATTTTTTTTATTAAATCTGAGATGATCTCATGTATTTGTCTTTATTAGAATTTTACCTTTATTAACAACAGAAACACTCACTTCACTCTCAAACTGCCACCTATCCGACTACCTTCATCAGACCTGTGGATCCTGAACCACACAGATAAGCTTCCCTACTTCCATCCAAATGCTTGGTGAGTCCTCTGGAGCAAGGTGAGATGCCATGAGCAGCCCTCTAATCCAGGCAGATTTCCATTATCATGCCACCTCTCTATCCACCTTCATCAGATCTGTGACTCCTGAATCATATAGACCAGCAGATCTGGAACCATACAACCCAAAGATAACTATCAGAGGTAACACTAGGACTATCAAGGTTAACCCCCTTCCCAATACCTAATACTACAAGAACATCCAGGGAACAAAGACATCCAGATGACTAAAGGCCCTTGAAAGAACTCAAAGAACAAAACCCAGGGGAATATAACACCTCAGAGCACAGCTACCTAACTAAAGCAAGTCCAGGATATCCTAACACAACTTAAACACGAGAAGATTACCTTAAGTCCAATATTATAAGGATGATAGAGGCCTTTAAAGAGAAAATGATTAAATTTCTTACATAAATACAGGAAAATACATCAAAGGATAAACCAAAAAAAAATACAATTAAAGAGTTGAATGAAATAAATAAAACTGTGAAAAACCTGAAAGTAGAAATAGAAACGAAGAAAACACAAACTGAAGAAATCCTGGGAATAGAAAATATAGGAAAGAGAACAGAAACAACAGCTGTAAGCATCAGAATATAGTGGATGGAAAAGAGAATTTCAGGCTTAGAAGATACAGTAGAAGAAATTGATATATCGGTCAAAGAAAATGCTAAATCTAAAAGATTCCTGATATAAAACATCCAGGAAATGTGGGATACCATGAAAACACCTAGGTTAAGAATAATAGGAATAGAAGAAGGTAAAGAGTCCTAGTTCAAAGGCCCAGGAAAATATTTTCAACAAAATCAAAGAAGAAAACTTCCCTGACCCCCCAAAAAGGTGCCTATAAACATAGAAGAAAGTTATAGAACACCAAATAGACTGGACCAAAAAGAAAATCCTTCTGACATGTAATAATCAAAACACAAAATCTACCAAATAAAGAAAGAATATTAAAAGCAGCAAGGGAAAAGGGGCAAGTAGTATACAAAGGCAAATCTATGAGAATTATACCCACTACTGCTCAACAGTCTCTAAAAGCTATAAGGGCCTGAACATCTTGCAACTTTTAAAGAACCACAGATACCAATCTAGACTACTATACTCAACAAAACTCTCAATCACCATAGATGGAGAAAGCAAGATGTGTTCAGATTAATCCAAATTCAAACAATATCTATTCACAAGTCCAGAACTACAGAAAATGCTAGAATATCTCCAACTCAATGAGGATAACGACATCCAAGAAAAGACGGAAATAAGTAATTCCATACCAGCACAAACAAGGGAACAAACACAGTCATACACACTAACACCACTAACATCAAAATAACAGGAAATAACATTCCAATGCCCATTAATATCTCTCAACAACAGTGGACTCAATTACCCCAATAAAAACACACAGGCTAGCAGAATGAATGTGAAAAAAGGATCCACCATCCTGATGCATAGAAGAAACACACAACAGCAATAAAGATAAACATTACCTCAGAGTAAAGGGCTGAAAAAATGTTTTCCAAGCAAAACAATCAAAGAAGCAAGCTGGAGAAGCCATTCTAATATCTAATAAAATACTTTCAATCAAAATTAATCAAAAAAGTCAGGGAAGGACACTTGAGACTTATCAAAGGAAAAAAATCTACTAAGATGATATCACAATTCTGAACATCTATGTCCCCCAAACAAGGGCACCTATAATTGTAAAAGAAAGATTTCTAAAGCTTAAATTGTATCTAAAACTCTACCCATTAATATTGAGAGACTTCAATACCCCACTTTCACCAATTGGGAGGTCATCCAGATAAAAACCAAACAGAGATAAAAAGAAACTAAAAGACATTATAATGAAATGGACCTAACAGACTTCTCTAGAGTATTTCAGGTAAATACAAAAGGATATACCTTCTCAGCACTTCATGGATCAATCTGCAAAACTGACTCCAACAAAGCAAGCCTCAATAGATTAAAGAAAATTGAAATAACACCTGGTATATTCTCAGACCCATGTATTAAAGCTGGACTTCAACAACAACAGAAACACCAGAGTGCCTACAGACTCATGAAAACTAAACAGATCTCTACTCAATGATCTCTGGGTCGGTCATGGAAGAAATAAAAAAAAAATAATAATAAATTAAAAGGCTTGTTTGATTTCAATGAAAATGAAGGCACAACATACCCAAATTTATGTGACACAATGAAAGAAGTACTAACAGGAAACTTCATAGCACTAAGTGTTGCTATGAAGATACTTGAGCATTCTCATATGAACAAATTCAAAGTACATCTTAAGGCACTAGGAAAAAAAGAAACAAACAAACATACCCAGACAGAGCTGAAAACAAGAAATAATCCAAATCAGGGCTGAAATCAATCAGAAGTGAAGAAAACAAGACAAAGAATCAAAGAAACCAAGAACACATTAGTAGAGAAAATCAACAAGATAGACAAACCCTTAGCCAAACTAACCAAATGAAAGAGAGACAGAATCCAAATAAACAAAATCAGAAATGAAATGGAAGACATAACAGCAAACACTGAGAAGATTCAAATAATCATTATTAGGTCTTATTTCAAAAAGCTGTACTCCACAGAATTAGAAAGATCTTAAGAAAATGAATAGTTTTCCAGACAGATATCACTTACCAAAGTTAAATCAAGATCAGGTAAATTATTTATACAGCAGTATAATTCCTAAAGAAATAGAAGCAATCATCACAAGTCTCCCATCCAAAAGAAGTCCAGGGCCAAATGTTGTGATCAGAAAAAAAGAAAGAGAGCTATAGGAATATGGTCTGGCAGGGTTTTGGGGAAGGGGTTGCCTCAGCATCCCTTCCCTGTGAGGGACCAGACACACACCAGTATAGTATAGAATAGAGTACCAGTATAGTATAGAATATTATTTATGGTGTGGGGAGGGGACTTAAGAGAGTAGTAGAGGCAGAGAAAGGCAGAGAAAAGGAGAAAGTAGATAACTGGAGGCCAGCCATGACCATGTGGAGAGAGGGGGAAAGGGAATGGAGAGAGAGGGGCACAAGGAGGTAAGAGGCAAGAGAGAGGTAAGAGTGAGAGGAAGGGCCAAGCAACACCTTTTATACTGGGCCAAGCCTGCCTGGCTGTTGCCAGGTAACTATAGGGAAGAGCATACCTGGCTACTGCCAGGAACTGTGGGGGTGGAGTTTAAACAAAATACCAACACCAAATGGTTTTAGTACAGAATTCTGCCAGACTTGCAAGGAAGAGCTAATGCCAATACTGCTCAAACTATTCCACAAATTAGAAACAAAAAGAACACTTCCAAACTAATTTTGTGAAGCCACATTCACCCTGATACCTAAACTGCACAGAGACTAAAAAACTAAAGAATACATGAGACCAATTTTTCTTAAGAATGTTGATGCCAAAAGATTCAATAAAATACTCCCAAACTGAATCCAGGAGCACCTCAAAAATATCATCATAATGATCAAGTGGCTTTTATCCCAGGAATGCAGGGGTGGCTCAATATATGGAAATCAATCAACTTAATCCACAATATAAATGAACTGAAAGAAAAAAAATCACATGATCATCTAATTATATGCTGAAAACGCTTTGGACAAAATCTAACACCTCTTCATTTTAAAATTACTAGTGATATCAGGGATAAAAGGCACCTATCTAAAGATAGTCAATGTAATATAGAGCAAGTCAACAGCCAACCTCAAGCTAAAAAGAGAGAAACAAAGCCATTACACTAAAATCAGGGACAAGGCAAAGCTGCCCACTCTCTACCTATCTATTCAATATAGTGCTTGACGTTCTAGTCTGAGCAATTAGACAACTAAAGGAGATCAAAGGATACACTTTGGAAAAGAACTCATAGTATCACTGTTTACAGATGATTTTATAGTATACATAAGCAACCCTAAAAATCTAGCAGAGAGCTAGGGCTGATAAACAGCTTCAGCAAAGTAACAAGATACAAAATTAACTCAAAGATACCAGTATCCCTCCTTTATACAAATGGAATCTGGCTGAGAAAGAAATTAGGGAAACAACACGACTTAAGGTGGCAATGAATATCATAAAATATCTTGGTTTCACTATATTCAAGCAAGTAAAAGATCTACAGATCCAATAACGTCAAGGCCCTGAAGAAACAAACTTAAGATCCCAAAGGATGGAAAGATCTCCCATGCTCATGGACAGGTAGGACTAATATAGTAAAAATGGCCATCTTACCAGAAGCAATTTACAGATTCAATGCAATCCTTATCAAAATTCTAACACAATTTTTTATAGAGCTTGAAGGAGCAATTCTTAACTTCATATGGAAAAATAATAAACCCTGAATAGCCAAAACAATTATGAGCAATAAAAGAATTTTGGGAGGAATCACCATTTTTTACTTCAAGCTGTATTACAGAACAGTAGTGATAGCAACTGCATGGAATTGGTATGGAAACAGACACATTGATTGATCGAATTAAATCAAAGACCCAGAAATAAATCCACACACCCATGGTCACTTGATTTTTGACAAAAAATAGACTTGGAAAAATAAAGGCACTTCAGGCTCAGAACTGGCTGGAGTCATGTTATAGTGTTGTGCAATTGTCTTTGTCTTTTCAATCCTCATTCCCTCCCTCGAGACCCTGTTGATTGATTGAGCTGGCTTGGTCACCCATCCCATGGTCAGGCACCAATCTCTGACACTATTAATGCTACTCCGTAATGCACGAAGATAGGAGTTTTGCATGGTTGTCCTCCGAGAGGCTCCACTTAGTGTCTGACTGAAACAGATGTAGATACTCACAGCCAGACAGTTGATGGAGTTTGGGATTCTTATAGAAGAATAGAAGGAAGGATTGCAGCCACTAAGTGGACAGGAATTTTACAAGAAGACCAACAGAATCAATAGACCTGTACCCTTATAGTTCTCAGAGAGTGAACCACCAACTAAAGAACATACACAGGCTGGACCTCAACTGCCCTGCAAATATGCAGGAAATGTGCAGCTTGGTCTTTATGTGGATCCTGAACAACTAGAACAGGGGCTATCCCAAAAGCTGTTGCCTCTCGGTGGGATATGTTCTTCTGGATGGGCTAACTTGTCTGACGTCAGTGTAAGAGGATGTGTCTAGCCCCACAGAGGCTTGATGTGCAAGGCTGGGAGAATACATAGAGGATGAGACACCCACTTAAAGGAAAAGGGGAGGGTGGATGCAGGAAGGATTGTGGCAGGGGGTAACCAGGAGGAGTCCAGTGAACAGGATGTAAAGTGCATAAATTAAAAAAAGATGAAAAAGAAAATATAATAATAAGAAATAATAAAAATAAAAGAATAAATAGTAAATAATTAATTAGTAAATATAATAATTTCATTTTAATAATAAAATAAATAATAATGAAGAAGAAGAAGAAGGAGAAGGAGAAGGAGAAGGAGAAGGAGAAGGAGAAGGAGAAGGAGAAGGAGAAGGAGAAGGAGAAGGAGAAGGAGAAGGAGAAGGAGAAGGAGAAGGAGAAGGAGAAGGAGAAGGAGAAGGAGAAGGAGAAGGAGAAGGAGAAGGAGAAGGAGAAGGAGAAGGAGAAGAAGAAGAAGAAGAAGAAGAAGAAGAAGAAGAAGAAGAAGAAGAAGAAGAAGAAGAAGAAGAAGAAGAAGAAGAAAAGACTCCTTATGTTGCATAGTTCTCACTGTCATAAAATACTTGAAACTTTCAGTTTTGTTAAAATTTACACTGGGTGATGCACAGACGCCTATATATTTTTCTTAAGAATTTTGAGAATGGAGGGAAACACACTCTGTTCTAAATCTGACTCTAGCCTATGGTACCTCTCTACTTTTGTGAATGGTATGTTCCCCAACAATTATCAGTCAAGAAAGTGCTCTGATGATTTAAAGACATTTGTATGGCAGGGAGACAGGATGTGGCATATTCTTTTACCCCATAATGGTGTATGTTTTATGACTTTGAAGCCATGAGTCATTTCTAAGTTTAAAAAAAAGGGAATTGATGTATGTGACATCCTAGAGCTGTCTATTGAAACCAAACTGTAGAGTCAGTCAAGTGCGCTGTGTTGAGAAAGGTTAACATTAGTAAAAGAGGCAAAATGTTTTTGTTTATGTAGCATGTATATTAATGAATACTGGAATGAAAGGAGTACAGCAGAAAAAAGTACCTGAGAAGTAATCATGACCTGGTTCTGCTAAAGAAAAATAAGGAGGAAAACCCTGAGGCAGAAAACTAAGTCTTATAGAATGATCTATGGAAAGAAAGAAGGCATAGAGAAAGGAACATAGAGGAAGAGATAATAAGAAATAGTGGAGCTTTAAATGTTTTTCAAAACCTACTTTTAATGATGGTTAAACACATTAACTTCCCTTCTAGACCAACACCTATCAGGGGTAGTGGAAAAGAAAGGATATGGGGGAAATGGACATGTATAGAAATGGTTCTTTGGAGCAAATCCCATTAGTGTTCTCAGAAATCAGCTATTCAGTTTAGTAGAGGCAAGATAGCAAAGACAAATCAGCAGTGGTGGCATGACCTAGCAGAAACAACAAAATTGTCTTGAGTTAGCAGGAGGACCAGCAGGGGAATCAGGGGAAATTCTCTGCTGTGCTTCTCTCAGTGAAGAGATGATCAGGTAAGACTTGAGACAAACAAGAGTTGTACAGCTAGCTTCATGAGCAAGCCAAGTCCAGTCTCCATCACTCTCCATTGAGTCCTATTTATACTCCCTCCAAACCTCATGTGTCTTCCAAGGGTCTTACCTCAGCACGAGAGTCCTCACATGAGTTTTCATCACCTGACATCACTCGGCCAATTGGCCCAAGTCCTCAGAATAGGGTTTTGTTCCTGTGTTTCTTTCTATGGAGCCCCAACAAAAGGAGCTCAACAACTCCATGCAAGGAGGATCAATAAATATGTGTCATTACCAAAGAATCCTTCATCACATGTCCTTCCATGTGCTTACTTTAGAAGAACATCCTTTCACCTGTGTCTGCTTCAGCGAAATGTTCCTTCACAGGTTTGCATTAGCAAAATGTCCTTTTACTTGTGTCTGCTTCAGGAAAACACTCCTTCAGCAAAATTTCATCTGACATATCTGACTTTCCAAAGAACTCTTAAGTTTCCATTTAGTAACTGGTCAATCAGATGCATTGCAAATTTAAGTAGCATATAATAAGTACCTAATCTACCCCAGCCATGCATCTAGATTATAGGCATAATTAAGAAATAGAAGACAGGAAATATATATATATATATATATATATATATATATATATATATATATGTACATATACATCATATATATATGTGTGTGTGTGTTTGTGTGTGTGTAATGTATAGTCAGTGTTTTTTGCTGTATGTATGTATGTATGTATGTATGTATGTATGTATGTATGTATGTATGTATGTATGTATTACATATATCTGTATGTATGGGAACCACGCTCAAGCCTGGTGGCAACAGAGGACAGAGAGAGGTACTGGATCCCATGGAACTGGAGTTTGTATTGTTGTGATCTATGTGGATACTGAGCTCTGATTCCAGGTCCTCTGCAAGAATAGCATAAGTTCTCATCACTCAGCTCCTATCTTACTTTTTTGATGTTTAAAGAATAGAAGACAAATAAATGGTTCCAACTATTTCGGTGAATATAAATACAACCAATTAGGGGGAACAGTGAAGAAAAAGATAAATGCTCCCAAAAGACTTTTTTATAATACAATATTAGGTTTTTCAAAATAAATTAGCTTGAAATCTTAAAATAAGTTGTTTAAATTATTTTTAAAAAAACAGAAAAAAATGTAACTTTTAGTGAATTAGAATAGAAATGCATTGTTACATTTTGTATAGACCTACAATTCTAAACACTCCTCTGCTTCAGCCTCTGGATATTTGTCAAATCCACATAACTATGAAGACTTTGAATTCCCTAGCAGTGTCTACCCTTTACAAATGCATTAAAAAACATGTGTTTGTAGCCATCCAGCAGCCATAGATGAAATGGGTCTACCTGAAAAACAGACTGAAAATGAAAAAGGAATGGGGTGCGAGAGAAGAATGAACTCAAGACAAAGTTTCTGATCAAGGTTAAAAGTTTAATATTTAGCAATATGTTTATATAGAGAGAGCCCACAGACCCACAGACTCAGCAGGCAGTCTACTCCTTCAGAAAATTGCGACTGTGGCCAGGCCAGAGACCACACCTAGGTTGTAAAACCATTGTGGGTCTGTTTAGCCTACGCAAGGCTCAGGGAAGGGCACATGATCTAATACTTTAAATCCTATGAATTCTAGGAATAGAAATATCATCCAGCTGTTAAGAGCACTGGCTGCTCCTCAAGAGGAATTCCCATTACCAACATATCAGCTCACAACTCATTGTAACTCAAGTTTCAGGGAATCCAGTGACCCTCTCCCCCCCAGCATCTTCTTATGTAGACAAAACACAAATACACACAAAATAAATCAAATAAATCTAAAAATATATTGAATCCTGTGAAACTATATTTTGGTTTATACAATGTGTCTGATCGTAATATGAAACAGTAACAACTGAACAAATGAACTGGGACCTACTTAGCTAGAGAAAGGACCCAAAGAGCTGAAGGGGTCTGAAGTCCCATAGGAGGAACATCAATATGAACTAACCAGTACCCCCAGAGCTCCTTAGAACTAAACCACCAATCAAAGACAACACATGATGAAACTTGTGGTTCTAGCTGTATATGTAGCAGAGGATGGCCTAGTCAGTCATCAGTGGAAGGAGAGACCCTTGGGTCCTGTGAAGGTTCTATGCCCCTGGATAGAGGAATGTCAGGACTGGGAATGGGAGTGGGTGGATTGGGAAGCAGGGGGAGAAAGGAGGGGAGAGGGGATTTTTGGAGGGGAAACTAGAAAAGGGGATAACATTTGAAATGTAAATAAAGAAAATATCTAATAAAAAATAATAAAAGAACTGTTTTGTAAACTGAAAACTTCAATGCAAGTATAAAGGATTGATCTACTATATTGGTTTATGCCAAGGTCCAGCCTCAGCATGAGGGAGGTCTTGTTTTTGGCATACGGTGGATTTATTTTCATTTTTTTGAGAATTTTACACAGTAATTTCCAGAGTGGCTGGACTAGTTTCCCATCTCACCAACAGTGGAGGAGCATTGTCCTCTACTTACATCCTTGCCAGCATTTGTCACCCATTGTTTTCCAGGGATTCTGACTAAAGTGAAATCTCAGTATGGTTTAATTTGCATTTTCCATGTTCCTCACTGCTAGGGATGTGGATCTCTTTCTGAGCTGTTTCTTAGCTAGTTTAGGTTCTTCTTTTGAGAACACTGTTCATATCCATAGCCTGTTTTTAAATTGAGTCTTTTGTTTTCTTGACTTTTTTTCTTTTTAGTTTTTTGTAGATTATGGAGAGTAAGACTCTGTCATATGTACAGTTGGCAAAGATCCTTTCTCACTCTGTGTGCTTTCTCTTCATTTGGCTTCCTTTTTGTACAGAAGCATTTTATTTTTATGAGATTCAATTTTTTAATTGTTGACCTTAGTTCATGAACATTTGGAGTCCTATATAGAAAGTTGTCCCTGCACCTGTATCTTGTGGTGTGTTGCCTATGTTTTCCCCTAGAAATTTCAGCATTTTGGGTTTCACATTGAGGTCTTTGAGCCATTTGCTATTGATTCTGTGCAGGTAGTAATGACAGATCTAATTTCATGTGGACATTTAGTTTTCCAGCACCATTTGTTGAAGTTGCTGGCTTTTCTCCATTGAGTATTTTTTATTGAATATTTTATGAGAAAGGAGGGAATGGGAGCAGCACTGACTCAATAATGACTTGGGGTCAGTACTGACTGCAAGCTGTCAGTTTAAATTCTTTCTCTTTGTTTGACGATTCTCACCATTCTTCTTTCTTCATTCTTCCTTCTTCCAATTCTTTTTCCCTCTTCCTTTCCTTCTTTTTCCTTCTCCAGTCAAGAAAGCCTGAACCCAGTCTTTTATTTACTAAATATCATCAAGGCTTTGACGATTATTAATGTTTTTTTTTAAATCCTTAAATTTACATAAATTCTGTGAGACCTGGATCAATACTCCAAACCCCTGCTTCCTTCAAACAGGAACTAAACACAAAGCACATTTTCTTATATTTTTTACACAGCCTGTTCTTCACAGGTAGCTGGGCACAGCTTTTGAAGTTTCCTGGTACACATACAGCAGTCTGTGTTAACTATTTTCATGTAAGAACAGAACAGTGACAGACTAATAAGGTTAAAATAATTTCTTACAAAGTTTTAAAATGCATGTAAGTAAATTAGGCCTTGTCATCTTCAGTTCTTCAAGTATCTAGAAGAACAAAGTACTAAATTTTTATATGATTGTGCATTATCTTTTAATTTTCTAATTTTTGTTTCCTCATCCTGGAAATTCCATGGCCTCACATAACCTTCTTCTAATGCTATCTGTTTCTAGATCACATACAAGCCTTCCTCCTCTAAGATTAACCCATCTATCTTTTGTTTGCTTTTTCATAGATTGCTTCTTTTCCTATTCTTTAGAACATTTTAACTCTCTATCCTTGATGTTCCCAAGTTCACCCTGGGTAATTAATGCAGTAGTCATTAGACTGGAGAGTACATGTGTCTCCTCATAATTCCAAGATCAAGACCGAGTCTGGCAATAAGCAATATCTACAAAGGATCGTGTAGGCTTTTATGGCCCCTATGGTTATATTGTCTAGATCTTTCCCATGGCCCTAAGGGCCAAGAAAAAAGTCTTTTCCTCATTCCCCATAGCCTCATGGCTACCTTCATTCCTCGTTCCTGAGAACTATCTCTTTCATTTATTATGGAGCAATTAGCTATGGGTAATATGGGAATTATATTCCCTAGGAAGAGATTGAAAGTAAAACACATAGAAAAGACAGCATAACAGTCCCAGGCCAACAGCAGTCATCAGCACAGGTGGGGATAAATGGTCTGACAATGCTCCAGGGGCAGGAACTATGTCCCATTGCCCCTTATGCAGCCATGTCAGATCTGGCAGGTTTGTGTGCTATTTTTAACATTCATGTGCTGTCGGTTATTTTCACCACATTGTCCCGATTTCCTTTCTTTTAAATTCTTCAGCATTTAAAATAAATAATAGGATATATATGTGTGTGTAGTATGCATGCATGTGTGTGTGCTTATGTGGGGGGTGCATTCGTGAATGTGTTTATGTGCATGTGTGTGTGTGTGTGTGTGTATGTGCTTCTTTTGGGGGATATCTGTGCATATGTTCATATCTCATGTTTAATAAAACATGCCTTGTTTACAATTTCTACTTTGGGGAATGAAATTTTGAAATCACTATGTCCTCCCATTAGAATACTTCTACTTCATAGCAATCCATTACTTTATTTATACCATAGGCTACTCTCTTTTGCATATGTTTTTAAATACTGCACGGCTCAAAGTGGCTGACTTTGCAGTCTTATTATTCATGTGAGTTTTCAGTATCTCTTCCACATTCTTTCCACCAGCAGCATATGGCTTTGCGTGGCCTATTCAGTAAATACTGGTAATTATTCCACTGAGCTTTGGTGACGATGAATGTGTGTGTTATTGGAGATAAATTGTGCAATCTGGAAAGGAAAACAGTGATGAGGTTTTTTGTGCTTGGATATTTTTACTCTTTCTGCAGTAGAGGCAGATGTGCTGCTCCATACAGGAGCGATTACTTCAGAAGAGGCTGCTAGGTTCTACATAGTCACTGCCTCTCCTTATCCGTTTCCCTGGTTGATCAAAATATCTCTTGAAAGCTCTTCTGCTGTATGGATCTATTTTTCTCTGAAGGTTATGACTAAGGTTTTGAATATAAAATTTTCTCCAAAGCATAACCTAAACTAAATCTGAATGTAAATATCGTATGGTATAAAATCTAAGCATTTTAATATTTCTTGATTAAATATCAGGACTTACTTTCTTTGGCTTCTGACAAAATCAATATTTATCTTGACAAAGGAGGTAGCTGCAGCAGTAGCAATAACCAACAGGTTTATGTTTGGCAGAAAAGGTTCTTCAGTTTTAACTTTCCCTCAATTGATCATTACTCTAATATAAACAAGCCTGACTCCCTCGCCTATCCAAACCTAAGTGCAAGTAAATACCAGCAAACCGTTCCCAAGAAGCTATAGTTAGTACTGGCAAGAAAAAAAACCTTGTGGCCAATTTTAAGTGTGTCATATTTCCCAATATTAATGAATATGAAGAAGGACCCAGAAAAGTAATGACAAGTTTTGACATAAGACTGAGGTAAGATACACTGTAGAAAATGTATTCCACAGATACTATGGACTCAATTAAAGGTCTGTGTTGTCAGTTGTGGATATATAGGAAGCCAGGAAAGAATTCTCTGGGCTCGGCTGGGCAGTGGTGGCTCAAGCCTTTAATCCCAGCACTCGGGAGGCAGAGGCAGGCAGATTTCTGAGTTCGAGGCCAGCCTGGTCTACAGAGTGAGTTCCAGGACAGCCAGGGCTACACAGAGAAACCCTGTCTTGAAAAACCAAAAAAAAAAAAAAAAAAGAATTCTCTGGGCTCAACTAGTCATCCTTGGGAAAGCTCAAGCCAGCATGTGATTATACATGATCTCCATGAATTGGTTTAGTTTCTAAAAATCATTGTAAACCCATTGTGTTTCTAAAATTTGCAGAATATTATAAAGTTTCTGTCTTTGATATTCAACACCTATCCATCTAAATGGTATCAGTTGTTCCAAATTATAAAAGACATAGGTTTTGAGAGTAGAAAGAAGGGTCGGTAGGAAGAGAAGGAGGGAGTGGGGGTATGGGAGAGGAAGGCTCCAGAGGTAAAACTGGGAAACGGGATAACATTTCAAATGTAAATAAATAAAATATCTAATAAAAATTAAATTAATAACTAATAAGAAAAAAGAAAGATAATGCTAAACTGTATAGTGCTTTTATTTTTAAAGTCCAATATCATAAACTTTGTAGAAATTTCTATGACACAAACAGTTGGTCACACCAAGTTTGCTGTCTTCTTAGAGACCTTGTTTGCTTAGTCACTCGAGTCAAATGAAAGGAAAATGAGTATTACTGAGTTTCTAGAGGTTATACTAAAAAGGAATCTTCAAGAAAGGGGGACTCATTCACTTTACTCTGAGCCTTTGCCACACAGCAGTATTTACTCGGGCCTTCAGCTGGAATGTTTGTGAAGTTTCTATACACACTAAACTGACTTCTTCAAGACCATGGGGATCTACTCTAGTCAAAGAGTGAGAGTTAGGGTCAAAAGGATGTCATAGTCAATGCTCTTTTATGTTTTCTCCCACTTACTTTTCACCTTAGAATGGGTTGCCATTGACAAATGAGGCCTCTTCAGTCCAAAATACCAAAGCCATTGTCAGGTCCTGCATTAGGTCATCATGGCCTACCTTTAGAATTAGGAGTTTCTCTTGTGTCTCCAAAGAACTCCTGGACTACTACACCTATGTATGTTTGAGTATGTGTGTTTGGACATGTAGGAAGAGGAAGCCCCTTCAGCTGAATTACAATACTAACAGAACTCCTTGAATTTCAGGGGCTGTATTTGTAGACATTGGTATGTTAGAGAAACCAAAAGATGAATACTTCATAAAAATGACTGCATTAAATAGTTTGTAGGAGAAGAAATATTTTATGATAAATATATGTTTTTTTTCACAGTTTCTTCTTGCTCAGTTTTTCCCAAAATTGGTTCAGGAAGAATTTCCAAAATTAATCCCCAAAGAATAATACTTATTACATAAAGTTCACTAACTGTTGAGAAGAGTATTAATGAAAAATGATGTGTAGAAAATATGATCAAAAATAAGGAATGAGAGAGATAGGAATTGGAATTTAACAAAAGGACCAAATAATTATTATTAATCAATATTTGTAAATGTCAATAACTGTCTCTTCTCAATATAGTCAAAATTTTTAGCTTTGTCTATATTGTATATAAAAAGAAAAAAATTTAGATCAACTCATGTACAAAGTTCAAATTATAATGACCACATCTGAAAGAACAGTTTGAATAAATGGCCACAGGATGATTTGGGGAAGAAGGAGGAATTCTGCCACAGGAACTTGCTATGAGCTGCTTCCTTCATGTTCATATTCTCCTGTAACAAGTAGGAACTGCCTAATGCTGTTAGTGTCCCATGGTTATGCTTTTTCCTGCTGCTGCTTGGCCCTTAGAATTCTGGAAAAATGTAATTCTCCCTATCAGCCCAGTTTATTAATGGGGTCACTGCCATTAGCCCCAATTCATAGAAAGGGTGCATTTCAAACAAAAAATTTAGGAAGCAGGTATTTTCCCCTGAAAACCAAATAATTCTTCATAGCATATGTAAAAGTAGTGTTTTCTGAGGCAAACAAACCTAGGGGAGAAGAAGGTGGAGGAGGAGGGAAAGGAGGAGGAGAAAATGGAGAGGTAATTATAGAAACTGAACCACTTTTATGTTTGATCTACACCATGATGTTAGGAAATGTGGGGACAAGTGCATCACTTCATATAAGTCAACACATTTTCAAAGGTTTGAAGCTGTCATCCTAATAGCATTTGGGAACAGGTCAAAGACCTGTCCTAGGATTAGGAGGTAGAATTGCAGAACCACAAACAATGGCTAAACTCTTGGCCTCAGGAAGTTTCTCAAATCAGTGTCACACTCAAGTTAGAGAAGAGGCAGAATGCTGAGACTTGAGGAAGGTTTATTTTGGTGGATTCACTAATGACCATTGTTCCCCTTCACTGGCCTGAGTGGCATGTGGCATGCTGCAATACAGCACTGATGCTACCTGAAAATCATACACAAGAGTCACTACAAACTGGTCATTTTTTTCCTCAAGATCTGATATTGAATTTTTCTACTAATCCAATAACTAGGTTAGGTTTCAATATAATTATTCAGATAAATGGGACTTACTACAGGAACATAATAATTATGAGTAGCAAGAGCCAGAGGACCTAACTGGTATGTAGAAGAAGACATGGGAATACCTAAGAATGAGTCCCACAGGACTTTTATAAACAGAGAATTAAGGGCTGAATTTGTTTCAACAGCTGGCTTAGCAGTTAAGATCACTGGTTCCTTTTTCAGAGGTCCTGAGTTCAATTTCTAGCATTCCCACAGTGGCTCACAATCATCCATAACTGCAATCTCATGGGATCAGATGGCCTCTTCTTGTGTGCAGATCAATGTACATGCAGACAAAATATCCATATGCATAAGAGAAGCAAAGTTAGGGGAGACAGGCATGAGTGGTTAGCTGCATTATCAAGTGAAGTTTCACTAAAACCAACTTGTAATCATTTGAGAGAGACAGAGACAGAGAGAGAGAGAAAGGATGTACAGTGTATTTATTACACTTATAAATTACCTGCTCATAGTCCTGTTCTTCTTGGATGTTGGCTAAAAGCTTTGGTAATACATTATTTTCCCCCCAAATTTTTATCTTAGTATGCAAATATAAGGAAGTTTCTATCAGCCTGACAAAGAATACTTAGGTTGACTTTCAAAAGAAGAGTACAATTCTGCACTGTGCATGAAAATGTTTGAGCTACTCAACAGTCTGTGTGCCAACCATTTTTGCCACACAATCCTTTTTATTCTGGTCTATGACTCTTGTAGAAAGCCATTTCTGCATTCAAATGAAGCAGATTTCTACTACACATTTTGAGCAATGATCATAGGAATAATGAATGAGCTGCCTCTTGGTTCTGTAGTAGAAGTTAAAATTTATTTTCTATAGAAAATGTGCTTTTCCAATGATTTAGAAGCAAAAGTGTCTGGTGATTACTACAAAGATCTGGGTCTTAATGTGTAGACTGTGACCTTAAGATAGATTTTTCCTCTCAATTCAACTGTGGTCTCATTAATTTGAAACACTATCCACTTAGTAAATATTTTTTTCTGAGAAAGCTATGCAAGAGATGAGCTAAGAAAACCTGGGGGAAGATTTTTATTTTCCAAGGGAAAAAATAGTAAGTAATCAAATTGGAAGAAATGAGTGCTCCGAGAATAAAACTATTCTTTGTTAAATAACGTAAAAAAAAAAAAAAAAAAAAAAAAAAACCACTTAGGAGAAAACAGGACATTCTTTTCATAGGTAATGAAAAAACTTAACGATCTCCTGGTATTTATACCACAATACTCATATACAAAATAATAAACATGTTATCTAAAATTTCATTATGGATCAGTTTAAATTTGATTTAAAATTAAAATTCAATTATACTCTTTAAAAGGGGAAGCATAAAATTGTTAATAAAATAAGAAATCATGTTAATCAGAGAAAAGCTGTTCAATTCATAGACAAAATTAAATTCTCCAACTATTATATTAGTAAAGAAAGTTAATTTCAACAATCACACAGATTATAAAATCAGCAGCTTTCTCCCTACTGGCCTGCACACAAATTATGAAATTAAGTACTTGTGCCAATTCTCTGTGAATTACTCTATTTTATAATCTCCTTTTTTTCTCTCTCTTTTTTTAATTAGGTATTTTCTTCATTTACATTTCAAATGCTATCCCAAAAGTCTGCCATACCCTCCACATCCCCCAACTCCCCTACCCACCACTCCCACTTCTTGTCCTTGGCATTCCCCTGTACTGAGGCAAATGAAGTTTGCAAGACCAAGGGGTCTTTCTTCCCAATGATGGCCGACTTAGGCCATCTTCTGATACATATGCAGCTAGAGACATGAGCTCTGGGGGTACTGGTTAGTTTATATTGTTGTTCCACCTACAGTGTTGCAGATGCCTTTAGCTCTTTGGGTACTTTCTCTAGCTCCTCCATTGGGGGCCCTGTGTTCCATCCAATAGCTGACTGTGAGCATCCACTTCTGTGTTTGCTAGGCCCCGGCATAACCTCACAAGAGACAGCTATGTCAGGGTCCTTTCAGCAAAATCTTGCTGGTGTATGCAATGGTGTCAGCGTTTGGAGACTGATTATGGGATGGATCCCCAGGTGTGGCAGTCTCTAGATGGTCCATCCTTATGTCTCAGCTCCAAACTTTGTCTCTGTAACTCCTTCCATGGGTGTTTTGTTCCCAAGTCTAAGAAGGGGCAAAGTGTCCACACTTTGGTGTTCGTTCTTCTTGAGTTTCATGTGCTTTGCAATAGCAAAGAATATATCAAGCTATTTTTAAAATTTTTTAATTGAAAATTAATTACATTATTTTCTCCAATGACTACAATGTCCTGTCCCTCCTATCTCTCCCAATTCCTTCTCAAACTCATGGATTCTTTTTCTTTGATTATTATTATTACATGTGCAAACATGTATATATACATATACATATATAAGATATACATATACATAATATATACATATACATATATACACACAATATATATATATATTGCTGAGTATTGGAACACCAATTAGTGGGCTCATATCTGAAAATAACTAAAACTAATTCTTTCTGCAATTCTTAGTAGCCTGTAGGTTTTTGAATTACGATGAGGATTCCTCTTTTTAAATTAGATTTTTATGGTGGTTTGAATGAGAATGTTTCCCACAGGCTCATAAATTTGCCCAAATGCTTAGTCCTCAGATGGTGAATTGTTTAGGAGGATTAAGAGAAGTGTTGCCTTGCTTGAGTATCTGAGGCTTTGTTGAAGCAGACATGGTCTTGCTGAAGGATGTCAATCACTGGGAGTGGGCTTTAAGGTTTTAAAAGCCCATTGCAGGCCCAGTGTCTCCCTCTTTACCTACTGCTATGGATCATGATATAAAGCTCACAGTTATTATTCCAATGCCATGCTTGTCTACTTTCTGTCATAATGGTCATAGATTAACCCTCTGAAACCAATTATGTGCGTTAATGTGTAACAGTAGCCTTGGTCATATGTCTTTTCATATCAGTATCACAGTGGCTAAGATACATGTCTATTGTTGGTGTCATTGCCCAGGTTTTGTTAACCAAACATTGGGTTGTGTGTTTGTTTTGAGAGGTAAAGGATATAGCTTGCTTTTCATTTCTAGGAAACACAATCAAACAGTAGGTTCCATGGTCCTCTGGATCTTACAATCTTTCTGTCTCATCTTCCAGGATGTTCCCTGAGTTTTATGTGCAGGGGCTGTGTTGTTATTATAACAGCTGGGACTAGACACATCATGATCACTTTGATATCTGCATTTTGACCAGTTGTGATTTTCTGTAATGGTTTCCATCTGCTACAAAGCATAGTTTCTTTGATGAGGGGTTAACGCCATGCTTTCCTATGGGTGTATGGATAAATTTTAGAATACCACCAGGAATTATGCTGGTCTAGCAAGGTAAGGGTAGTAGATTCTTCTGTAATATCCATGTCTTTATTAGCACTGAGTATTATTTGCTTTGGGTATGAGACATGATTTCCCTCCTGTTGAATGGGATTTAAGTCTATTTAGACAGCTTTTGGTTACTAGCAAGATATATGTGCCAATATTGTACCATTGTAGATAGCTTGCCATTTTGGTCATTTTCGTGGTGCATAGGTATTACTGTTGGATAGCACTATGATTCACATTCCTTCATTAGCTGCATTGCTATCACCTTCTGGTACTATAAAAGAGAGAGACTCAGGAAGGTGACTTTTAGGTTAATTACCACTCAAATCTTCTGAACCCTGTGTCTGAAGTGTGCAGTGCTACCAGAAATGCTTACTTTCTTCCTCTAGGAGGCAACCAAAGTGCAACAGCAATATCTTACATTGTTTTGGGAGATGATTACACTTCCCTGTCCAACAGTGAAAAGGCAGTTCTAATGCTTGGTACTGGAACTGTTGCTAGATAATCTATTACTCTTATGAGGGTCGTTGTTATACCAATTGGCATAGCTTCATTTAATATATAAAATATACATATTATATCAAATATACATACATGTTTTATATTTAATTATAGGTAAATATAAAATATAATTCTTTAAGGTGTTTTCCAAATATCCTTAGTGTTTTTTTCCCTTCTTTCTACATCCCTCTTCCCAATTAATGCTGGAAGTCATTCCATTAAATCTGGATGTTCCATCACTTGGTCTACATTATAACATTATACAGATTAATAATTTCATAAATTATTTAGCTGTTAGGTTCAGATTAAAAAATATTCAATACTGTCTTGTAAAACCTAAATAATTATAAATATTATAGATCAATCTATTTCCAAGGCTTCAAGTGAAGTTCTAAAGCATATGACCTGTAAAATTACTTCTGTTAAGATGACCTGTAGTATTGTCATCTGATTCCTTGTATAATCTGTAGTTTGAGTATCTAAAAGGAAATTCAGGACTGATGCTAGGTAGCTACATAACTGCAAGAGTACATACAGCATCCCACTAATTATATCACTTCAATTTTTCATTGAATTCATATATACACATACATATAGAGAGAAAGAGAGAGGGAGAGAGAGACAGAGACAGAGACAGAGAGAGAGACAGAGAGAGAGAAGGAGAGAGGGAGAGAGAGAGAGGCAGGGAGGGAGAGAGAGAGAGTAGGAGGGAGAAAGAGAGTAAAAAGGGGAGAGAAGGAGGGAGAGAGAGAAAGAAAGATCAGTGAGTTTCCTTTTACAGAAGTCAGGAGTTCTACAGTTCAGCAGAATAAAATGTACAATAGATAATTTTCAATGAGTTTCTAATTAGTATATATGTCAAAAGATAGAAATAATTTATGAAAATCAGTTCTGCATATTTTCTATACAATAAAGCATATTAAGAATGAGGGTTGCCATCACTGGAAAGAGAGGCCCATTGGACTTGCAAACTTTATATGCCCCAGTACAGGGGAATGCCAGGGCCAAAAAGTGGGAATGGGTGGGTAGGGGAGTGGGTGGGAGGGTATGGGGGACTTTTTGGATAGCATTGGAAATGTAAATGAGGAAAATACCTAATAAAAAAATTAAAAAAAAAAAAGAATGAGGGTTGCTCTGGTGAAAAGGACACATGCTCCACTATGTTCATAGCAGCCTTATTTATAATAGCCAGAAGCTGGAATGAACCCAGATGTCCCTCAACAGAGGAATGGATACAGAAAATGTGGTATATTTATACAATGGACTACTACTCAGCTATTAAAAACAATGAATTTATTAAATTTTTGGGCAAATGGATGTATATGGAGGATATCATCCTGAGTGAGGCAACCCAATCACAAAAGAAGTCACTTGATATGCACTCACTGATAAGTGGATATTAGCCCAGAAACCTAGAATACCCAAGATACAACTTCCAAAACACAAGAAAATCAAGAAAAAAGACCAACTCGTGGATACTTCATTCCTCCCTAGAGGATAGGGAGAATAGGGAATAAAATATCCATGGAAGGAGTTGCAGAGACAAAGTTTGGAGATAAGATGAAAGGATGAACCATCCAGAGACTGTCCCACCCAGGGGTCCATTCCATAATCAGCCACCAAACGCAGACACTATTGCATACATCAGCAAGATTTTGCTGAAAGGACCCTGATATAGCTGTCTCATGTGAAGCTTTGCCAGTGCCTGGCAAATACAGAAGTGGATGCTCACAGTCATCTACAGGATGGAACACAGGGCCCCAAATGTAGGAGCTAGAGAAAGTACCCATGAGTTAAAGGGGTCTGCAACCCTATAGGTGGAACAACAATATGAACTAACCAGTACCCCCAGAGCTCATGTCTCTAGCTGCATATGTAGCAGAAGATGGCCTATTTGGCCATCACTGAGAAGAGAGGCCCCTTGGTCTAGCAAACTTTATATGTCCCAGAACAGGTGAACAACAGGGCCAAGAAGTGGGAATGAGTAGGTAGGGGAGCAGGGTGGGAGGAGGGTATAGGGAACTTTTGGAATAGCATTTGAAATGTAAATGAAGAAAATATCTAATAAAAAATTTAAAAAAAAAGAATGAGGGTTGTTGAACTTGGCACTTATATTGTAGGGTTTCTAATGTACTTTTATCCCCTCTAGGTAAGTGACTAAGCACATTTGGAATTATGGGCAAGGATAAACTATAGGTTAAATTTCAAGGCCTATTTACAACCTGAGGTGAATATTCTGTTCTTCATTTTCTTCAATTTTTCTCTTCAGCTTTCATTTGAATTTTTAAATTTTCTTTAACAAGAGTGTGACTTGAAAGTTATCAAAAACTAGCATTCTTAAGCTCTCTCTCAATAATTTAAAAAAATCACTCAAATATTAACAGTGATCTGTTTTCTTAAGATATTCTGTAAATCATTTCTAAATTTTTACCATTTAAATGTGAAAAGTCTCCTATAGGCTCATGACTTTGAACACTTGGTTTGTCAGCTAGTATGGCACTGTTTTTGGACAGTGTGGAATCTTTAAGGTATAAGATCATAGGCCAGTGAAGTGGTTCAGTGGATAAAGGTGTTTGCTTCCAAGTTAATCAGAATTTGCAGGGTACAAAGAGACAACAAATTCAGTCCACCAATCTCTTCTGTTTTTCACATTCATACCATATCATGTTCTCTCTCTCTCTCTCTCTCTCTCTCTCTCTCTCTCTCTCTCTCTCTCTCTCTCTCTCTCTCTCTCTCTCTCTCTTTCAGACACATACACACACACACACACACACACACACACACACATGAATATAGAAATGAAATGAGATATTGCTAAGAGAAGAGTGTAACTGGATATGTGATCTGGCACCCTAGTGATTTCTCTAGGAAAGGATCATATCCAAAGAACTTCTAAATTTATATGATCCAGCTAGAAAGCAGACAGTCCACACATCTTTGTGTCTGGCTGGAATTCAGACACCCTTAGTATACATCCTTAATCCCAAACAATGATAGCTAATTGAAAGACAAAGTGACCAATTAGAGAAAAATTTGCCAGAATGTGTCAGAAATAGAATTCTCTCAACTTTCCACAGAATAGCTCAGGAAAGAGAAGATATTTAAGAGCAGGAGAGGGGGGGGGTTGTGGTTATAGTAAAATGAAGTTGAGTTTGTATATGAGTTTGTTCATTGAGATCAGTTCACTTCAGATTTGTTAAGTCTAGTTCACAGGCAGGTTGCAGTCAGAGAGTGAGAGTGAGTCAAAAGCTTATAGCAGATTGTCACATTTAGATTGAGGTCAAGCAGTCAGTTGAGTTTAGTTGAGTTCTGTCAGTCTAGTTCAGAGGCAGGGTGCAGCCAGAGGATGAGAGGGAGCCAGAAGATTAGAACAGATTGTCAGAGTTAGTTTGAGGCCAAGAAGTGCAGTTCAGTGGGAAGTTTAGATAAGCCAGATTGAATCAGTCAGTTTGGAAGATTAGATTGTACAGAGGCTAAAAGCTTCCTGGCCTAGGCCTAGGGATAGTTTGAACAGAGAAAGATATACTCTGGGCTCATGTCATCCCGTCATCTGAGGAAATAGATGTTACATTACAGCTTCCTGAATACCTACTTGATGCTTGATGCAATTACATTCTTTATGTCCTAACTTCAATGATGTCCCTAGGACATTCTTTCAAACCATGATCCAAAGCAGAGTGCATCTCTCTTTCCTTGAGTTGTTCTGTCATATTTCTTTTTCATAATGATGAGAAAAGCAATTAACATAGACAGCATTGCATCACTGTAAATTTTTATCTCTTGATATTATTTTTTTTTATTTTGAAATGTGTGTGTCTGTGTGTGTGTGTGTGTGTGTGTGTGTGTGTGTAAACTTGGGTCCTGTACAAGAGCAGGAAATGCACTGTAGTGGTTTGAATATCCATGGTGCAGGAAGTGGCACTCTTAAGAAGTATGGCCTTGTTAGAGGAAATGTGCCACTGTAGGGTTGGGCTTTGAGACCCTCCTCTTAGCTTCCTAGAAGATCCAGTCTTCTGCAGTTTGCCTTCAGAACAAGATGTAGAACTCTCAGCTTCTACAGTGCCTTGCCTGCCTGGACGTTGCCATGTTTCTCACCATGATGATAATGTAGTGAACCTCTGTTCCTATAATCCAGCTACAACTAAATGTTATCCTTTATCAAAATTGCCTTGGACATGGTGTCTCTTCACAGGAAACCCAAACTAAAAGAAGTATAAAGTCATCATTCCAGTCCATGCTACTATTCTTAAGCTACCATATTAGAGAAGGGTGTCATATTTTATCCTTGCTCCCCAGAGTGCAGCAGTGCATTAATAACAATGAGTGCACAGCAAAACCAAATTACTTAGGTTTCCTTTCATCTCCCTTAAACTCCTATTCTAGTCTATAATCAATCCCTTTTCATGTCTATACCTGTTCATATATGTCTTAGTTCTAGATTCAAATCATATACTCTAGCATGTTCATTTTTGGTTTCTTTGTATGTGTACACATTTGTGTTTGTGAATAAAGATGCAGTGTGCATGTACCATATTGTGTAGGCTGTCAAGCTGCCTGATGATGTCCTGGAATTTCCTTTTCCCTACCTCTCATCTTATGCTGAGATCACAGTGCTTTACATACCTATATTTACACGGATTCTGAGAATAAAGCGAAGTGCCTTACACTTGAATAGAAAGCACTTTACACATAAAACTACCTACTTAGCTCTAATATCTACATTTTTATTTTATATATGAAAGTTTACTCTAATAATTTGTGTTAAATTAATCATGGTAGAGGTGGCAATTATCATCCAAGAAAATAAAGCTGGAGGAGAGGGGAATGGGGTGCTATAACTTGAATTAGAGTGAGCCAGGAAAATGGTGGAGTAGATGGCATTTGGGTAAGAAACTAATACTTGAAATGGAGTGAGTCATTTGTGAGACCCACGTAGCAGACTGAGTTAACCCACATTGTAAAAGGTTTGTGGTGAGCACCAGCCTTCTGTGATTGGAGTTCTGATAGAGAGTACAGAGGAGATGGTTATGAAATGAGAGAATGAGACTAGATGATGCGGCAGTGTGAATGGCACAGTATAGAGAGTCACTTTTGTTCTTGATAGCAAGCTTTGGCTTAAGCAAAGAAATTATATGAACTGATTCAAGTCCAAACAAGGGCATTATGACTGCTTTCCTGGTGAATGACTTACAGAAGAAAAGGTAGGTAGCAGAGAAATCCAATTTTGAGATAATAATAGCACTATAATAATAACACTAACAACAGAGCTATGGAAACTCTATGAAAGGCTTAGAGCTAAATTCAACAAATTTGATGCTTTCCTAATTTTATTTAAATGATAAAACATGACTTTCAAAATAACAGTAAAAATTGGATATTACAGTTTGGAACGACAAAGTTTTCATTAACAAAAATGAGGAAACAGTGATAATAGCAGGTATAAAAAGAAACACCTTAATCTCAGTTTTAAATATGTTATATTTCAGCTACACAATAAACATACTGATTGGATTATAAGGAATTAATACACAGTCTATAATACAAGAAGAAATAGCTCTGAATCTGTCATATGTAAATATCTCAGTGATCATGGGAAGCCAGGCTGCATGAACTCAACAAATAAGTTAGTGAGTGGGTGAGGAAAATATGTTGATGTAGTTAAAATTATATTGAAAGATAAATAACATGAGAAATGTTTAATAACTTGTAAAACTGAAAGCATTGAATTCATTAGTAAAGATACTCATTTACATTGAAGTGAGGCATCTAAATGTATCATTTTATGAGGTTGAAAAATCAGAGAATTGAGTCTAGATGTGAAATGTAATGGAAACCTTTAAATAAATTTCTCTATAAATAAAACTGGATCTCTATGGAAACTTAAGATGGGGACACATGGGACTTGTGCAATGGATAAGTAAAGGCATCTGTCAGTGAGCATGACAACCTGAGTTCAATTCCTGAGACACACAAATTACATACACACACACACATACCACACGGGGAGAGAGAGAGAGCGAGAGCGAGAGTGAGAGCGAGAGCGAGAGCGAGAGAGAGAGAGAGAGAGAGAGAGAGAGAGAGAGAGAGAGAGAGAGAGAGAGAAGGAAGAAGAAGAAGAAGAAGAAGAAGAAGAAGAAGAAGAAGAAGAAGAAGAAGAAGAAGAAGAAGAAGAAGAAGAAGAAGAAGAGAGAGAAACAAACAAACAAACAAACAAAGAAACAAAGAAAGAAACAAAGGTAATATTGAAAGAAGATGAAGACATATGATATGTGTGTGTGTGTGTGTGTATGTGTGTGTTTATGTGTCTGTTAAAGAGGGGATATTAATTAGACTGGCTTATAGGATGTGGTCCAGAAATTCCAGTAATGGCTGGCTTTCACAAAAGATTTTGAGAATTATGCAGTTTCCTAGAATACAGGGCTTGCTGTTTGAGCAATCTCAATCTTGCACTCAGGGTTTTCAGGACTCCAGTAGAGATGGTGATAGATGAACCTGCCAGCAAGAGAGAAGGCAAGTGGGCAAAAAGCAAAGTTCCCTTTTTTTCTCTGTCCCTTTATCTGAGCTGCTACTAGAGGGTATTGCTTAGATTTAGGACTTATCTCTTTAAAAACAAAAATCTGGTCAGGAAAATTTCTCACTGGATTACTTTGCAGGTTAAATTTTAGTTCATTCTTGATGCATTCAGGTTGATAGCCAGGATAGAATTTATAATCACAGATATGTTTTCTATTTTGTTTTCATTAAATATAGGGAAAATAATGAATATGCATACTAATTGAGAATTTAAATTAAATTAGAATTAAAAACTGATAGTACTATAGAAAAAAATACAGATTAAATGAACAACATCCCAAACAGAACACAAGAAATGGGTCTGAAAGTAGATAATACCACCACCTTTATTTTTACAGTTATAAGAAACAAATAGATTTATATATGATGAAATTTAGGGGTGAAGGCAGACACTATATTAACTGTAGTGTGAGAAACCTCTTCTATATTATTTTCAGTAGGAGGACAAACTTTATTAGTGTGAGATGTAGTGAATTTTAATTTTGGTAAGTGAGCAGAGTGTGTACAATTAAAGAAAAAGAACAGATACCAAGTAGATAAATTGTGGCTACCTTGGGTATTCTTAATGAAGCAAATTAAGTGAGTGATAATAAATTTTGGGTCACTGTGGCTATGTTTTTTAATTGTTACATGTTGGACCTAAAATGATCCCAAAAAAACTCATGTACTAAAGGTTTGGTTTGTCGGTGATGACATTTTTGAGAGATGGTAGAAGCCTCAAAAAGCAGTTACTATCTCTACTATATTATCAATATTTAACTCTAAGATAAATGATTCTATCTTAATCTGCATATATCTTTGAATTAGAGACTGAAAAAAATTCTTACCTTTCTTTGTCTGTCTTTCCTTCCTAGAAACCAATTGTAAGCCACTTTGGTCTTAACATGCCTCTCCATGTTAACATGCCTCACCATGTCCCTCCAAAATGGAAGCAAGTGACAAGAGTTCTGAACCTGAAATCCAAAACAAGCCTTTTGTGTTAAGAAGACATAATAACAAATGCAGAAATCTGGTACTAGAATCTAGACCATTGCTGCAGAATATCTGAGAGAATAATGTTGAGCATTTGGTACTGCTCTTAAGAAAAATCTAGAACAAGTTTGGAGAAGCAAAAGGGAAACAGCTTAGAGTTCCAAAAGCAGAGAAACAATTGACTCTGGTAAGAGCACAGAGAAGCAGAATGCTGATGAAAGCCTGACTCATTGGAATGTGATGATAAGACTTCAGATGGGAAGGAGGATTCCTTGCTATAGTACTAAAGCCCACTAGCAGTACTATCTAGGAGAGAATCTGTATTCATGTAGTCTGAGACTCTGTGGGATGTTAAGCTTACAGGAAATTTCAGAGTAGTTCAGAGAACAGCATGTGTGTTGTTTTCTACTTGGAGTCAGATTTTCAGGGAGAACTGGAAACAACGCAGAGTTCACACTGTTTCAAAACACCATGGTTAGTTTGGAAAAAGGAAATAACAACAAGAGAATAACTTTTAAATTTTCAGCTAGAAAATGTTCACTTATTACAAAGAAAAGCTTTGAAACAGAACAATTTGAAAGATACGTGGAGATTATCTCAGGGATCAGCAAGGAATGACAATGAGAACCTTTATTGTGAGAAGAGATTACCTAGGTGTTTTGCTCCCACATGCCACTGGAGAACTCAAAAAGCACTTTCGGCAGTACAGACACTCAGAGACTAATTTTGCATTGGTCTTTTTGACAAGGTCTAATCACTGATTTCATAGCTGAATTTGGTGTTTGCCAAGTTTGTGGTGCTGGTTGCATAGACAAGCAGAATGCAATTTTTATTTTTTTTTTTTTTTGAGGATATAGATGTGTTGATTAAGGTTACAAAAGAAAGTCTAGATGGCTCAGGGGTTTATGCTTGGACCATTGAACAATGCTGGTACTCTGGCAAACTCTTAAGAAAGAATGTGTGAACCTTTGGTGTCAGACATGGAATATGACAGTTAAGATTTGGCATATCCTTCAGAGTTTATCCCTGGCCTATAACAATATTGGAAAACTAAAGAAAATAGGATATGAGACTGACCTAGATCATGTGCATTTGAAGGGCGTAGGAACACTGGGTCTATCCTCATTATGTCTCTTCTAAGCCACTGTGAATTAAGCAGGTTTTCCTATGCCATTCACTATCATATGCGTCTGCATCACAGGCCTGGAATTAACAGAGCCAAGTGACGAAGTACTTAAACAATTAACATCGTGAGGCAAAATTAACTGTTCTTCCTTTGTTGAATTTTCTCAGGTATACAGTCATAGCGGTGGAAAGATGACTAATACACAAGCACAATAGAGCTTCCAGACTGTTGTGGATGGGCCTTGTGCTGTTTATATGTTGATGCTAATTCTGTGTTCCCGGAAGGGGCTGTGAAGAAGGAATGAGTCATATTCATGTTACTCCCTGGGAAACAATCCCTAATGAATAAAGGAACCAATCACTGAGCGAGTAGGTGGGACTTCCGGGTTGGACAGAGGAAGAGAGGAGGTAGGACAGAGTTAGGTGTTTTTGGATAGGGAAAGATTGAGGACAAGATGCAGCTACGAATGTCTCCTGGTTTCAATGGCAGATTCATCAGGATTCATCACAGGAGGATTTAGATTTAATAAGCCTTACTAGATTAAGATTTTAGTTCTTGTGCCCAGCGATTGAGTTACTGTTGTTTCAGAGCCAAGTTTGTGTGTGTGTTCTTTCACTCTGTGGTTTGTCTGGGTTCAAGAGAGAAAGATATGGTGGCAAAGCGAGGGTCTGCTAGATGTGCACACAGAGGCCGTGGGAGGTTTGAAACATGGAGCTGGTGTGGTAGCAACCCACCAGTTGGAATCTAGCAAGCTGGGTGGAGAGACTGTGGAGTTCTGAGCCAGAGAGTTTCCACAAGTTAAAAACAGGTTGATCATTGCCCACCATTGCATGGCTGGCCAGGCTGCAGGGGCAGAGGCACAAGCATGGGGACATACTGGCTCATTTTTTTTTAATATTTCCTGCAACATCAGACCTCATAACGGAGTAGAATTATTTACTTTGTGAAGAAAATAAAATGAAATAAGATATATAAAAAGGAAATAAATAACAATGATTATATTGAATAACTATGGTACGTAAGTGGGAACAGTAGGATGAAGAAACAGCAATGAGCAAGAGGAAGATGAAGAAAATAGCAATAATGAGATGTTTGACACAAGGAAGCAGGAATATTGGGATTACAAGGTCACCAAGAACATCTATAGGGACTCTGAAGGTTGTAGATTATGACCAGAATGCTAGATAATAAAAGTTTGCATGTATAGTCAATGAGAAATGATGAAGCCATGGCCATGGAGATTAGTCTATTAAACTTAGAGAAGCTTCATTATTAGAAGATGGAAATTCAAGGGAATGGGAATCTTGGGTGTTGTAATGAGCAATAATCAATAATAAATATGCAAGCAAAAAAAGATACAGGCATTGACCAAGAGAAAATGAGTTGAAAGAAGTGCCTGGGGCTTTATTTTAGTTCAACATCACAATGTAGTACTGGTATTGTATGACTACATAAAATTAACACTATGGCCTTACTGAAATATCTGGTCTCCAGGTAAAGAAACAAAAATATTCTTTTGTTGCGAGCTCCAGAGGAAAAAGAAAATGTCCACAGGAAGAGTCAGATTGCACAAAAGAAGGGTGATGTGAAGGGGTACTACAAAGTTCTGCTGGCGCATCTGAGGATGACCAAGTTCTGACAGGATGCTTCAGAGTACAGGTATGTTAGGGATGTGGTGATAAAGGAAAGGAACAAACTGATGCACACAGTTAAACAGTCATCTGGGTACTTACAACAGAATAAATACAAAAATCTGTGTTCACTCAGATTTATTTTCAATATAATCCCTGGTATTTCATAATAGTTCATACTATTAGAGTTATTAAATAGTAGCTATTAGAGTTACTAATAGTTTATAATAGAGTTGTTAAAAAATGAAAATAGATTTTTGCCATAATCAAATTTCTTTATTTAAAAAACATGAAGAGTGTGAACTGTAACAAATGTATCTTTCCAGTTTGAGATGCTGACAGCAGATGAAGTTATGACTGTAGCCTCATTTTGGAAATCCCTGTACAAATTGCTTAGTTTTTCAGGTAACCTAACACCTCTAGGGAAAAAAAATGAGCTCTACTAAAAAATAAAAGAGATCTACAAAGCCTTATTTAGTCTTTTGTAGCTACAGTTTGATGACATGGTGCATCTTTTGTGGAAAATTTCTCTCACCAGCATACACCAAGCCACAATTAATCTCCTGCTTGTGGCTCTCAGTTATGTCATTGCTCAATATTGTTACTCTGTATATATTTTTCCTTCTAGTTTGGTTATGGATATCAAATTATATAGGAGAAATGAGATACATGAAAATGAATATATCCAACAATTCAGTGAGAACTGAATCTCACTGGGTTTGGACCCAACACTTTGCTAATGCTGATAGATGATAAATACTCAATGGATGTGATTTTATATTTGAGAAAAATCTAGCTAAGAAATGAAGCATTAGTGCAGGAAGGACAGAGACCAAAAGATGTACCTTTTCGTGTTAGCATGGCAAATGTGTAGGAAAACAAGAATGACATCAATTAAGACTTCAGGGAATTGAGAAAAAAATAAAACAACAAAAAGGCAGAGATAGAGTTGGGGGAGATGGAAGAACAGAGGAGATGAAAGGAGAAGATGGAGAAAGAGAAGGGAATGAAGATGATAAAGATGGAGATAAGAAGGAGATAGAGATGGGAATGGAGAAGGAGATGGAGGTGAAGGTGGAGAAGAGGAAGGAGATGATGAAAAAGGAAAAAGACATGGAGAGGGAGATAGAAAGATAAAGACAAAACTGGTTTGTAAAACAAAAAAAGTAAGAACTGAAGTTAAAGTGTCAGTTCAGGGTGTCACAAAACTTCCTTTATTTTCACAGAAATGTTATCTTTGTTTCCTGAAGTCTATGCTTTTTTTTCCTAGATAAGTGTTTATTTCTATTCATTCTGCTCATTTTAAGTGATAAGTGCATCTGTCTAAGACCCCAACTTTTATATATGTGTTTCTTTTTTTAATATTTTTATTAGGTATTTTCCTCATTTACATTTCCAATGCTATCCCAAAAGTCCCCCATACCCTCCCCCCAACTCCCCTACCCACCCACTCCCACTTTTTGGCCCTGGCATTCCCCTATACTGGGACATATAAAGTTTGCAAGTCCAATGGGCCTCTCTTTCCAGTGATGGCCTAAGCACCTTTCCTGTAAAGGAAAACAATTTATAGACATTGAACTTTACTAAAACTGACTTAACAATTCATGATGTTGTATTCTAAAACATATAATAATTATGAAACTTCTATTCCTACTCATATATCCTTTGCAACCATTGTTTTGTCATGATTTCATATAACATATTACTTCTGTAGTACATAAATAGCAAAGTGTGATAAAGTTACATAGAATAAAGTTATATACTCTTAAAATATTTCACAAACTCACTATAAACCCCACTTGTATGCACATACATACATTTTAAGTGTGTATGTGTGTGCATGTGCATGCATGTGTGTGTACATGCACATACATGAAAATGAATATATCCAAAAATAAATATTGTTTTTTTCGAGGTAGAGATTACATCCATTTTCCTTGACCTTTGTTTTATGAAGTAATGAGTAGGAAGCTTTTTTAATTCTCTATAACACAGTTTTACTGTTCAAATAAGAACATAAAAAGTTTGTAAAATTAATATCCAACAATAATTGTAAGGATTTCTAGAGATATTTGTTACCAAGCACTCATTTCTCAAGAAAAGAACAGAATTTTCAAGTTAATTGAATTGTTATTACATATTTCTCTCCTAATTAAAAACTGGACCTAGTTTTTACTTAGATAAAGATCACTGGTGAAACTAAGGATGAGATCGTTCCAGTCTCAGAACACTGAGGCAAGAAGAGTCCTGAATTGGAGAGTTAAACAAAACAAATCACTGGTGAGTTTTATCATTTACTCATCTACACATAAGGATTTTAATATTTAATGATATTTGAATATGTTATGAGTTTTGTGAAAAAAATCTTTTCTGTATTATGGGAGGAGCTGTTAATTTTCAAAAAGAAGAAAGACTGTGTAGAACCTGTCTGCTGCATACACAGTTCGTGCACAGTCCTCTGATATTGGCCATGGAAATCTCAGCAGTAGGTATACTTTGCAAGCCAAGTGCCAAGGAAAGGGGGGGGGGACCTGTGGGTAACAGTCAGCTTTTCTTTATTTTCTTTATCTCTTGCTTAATCCTTTAAATATTCATGTACCTAAAGAGCATCTCCCACTAAAATAACAGTCAGAGAAGGTCAACTTTAAATAAATAAGAAGATGATGGTGGCCAGTCCCAGGATCCATGAAGAGTAAGAGTATATCATACAAAGACTTGCTTTCCTAATAGCACATGGATTTTTCTTCTCTGGCTCTTTGGAAAAATGAAAATTGAAACTGTTTCTTAAAGAAAGGAACAAAAGAGACTAAAACTTAATTACATTGTTTTATTCCCTTGCAGCTGTGTCTCATTGCTACTGAGCAGTGGAAAAGTCCTTGGTAATCTTTGACCCTCTTACACTACAATCCTGTGCAAACTGCTAATTAGAATCAATTATAGGCCACTGACTGGTGAAAGAGACACTTGTGGGGGATTTTCCCTCCATAGGACTATGAATTAGCTTCCCAATTAAACTATAACTCTTCAACTTCTATGTCTGCAGCTACTAAAAGTTCAATATACATGGTTGTCTTAATATTGTAATAAGAATTACAAAGTTTCCTAGCTTAGTCCTATCTTGGAAGTTTATTTCTTAGGGAGTATTTTCTCTAGGTAGAAAAATTACACATACTTACTATATATATATATATATATAGTAAGTATATATAAATATATTTATATTTTATAAGTATTTTATATAAGTAAAAATATATATATATTTTATGTGTCTGAACATCCCAAACATGGAAAATTCCTGAACACAAATTCCATGGGGTTCTTTTCTAAGCTAAGTTTAGCAAGTTTATAAAATGCAGTTAGTTAACAGGCATTTAAGTGTCATAATAAATAGGTTACGCATGGAAATTTGCCTGTTTAATGACTAAAGACACTGAGATGGGAAGAAAGGAATATGTCGTCGAGGTTCTACATTTAACAGTATGGGCTGAAGGAACTGTATTCAAGCCTTGCTGCAAATAGCTTTTCATCTTGACCAGTGTGCTATACTGCCACATTATCTTTTAGAATCTTTACACTACCATAAAACAGTCATGGGGAAAAGACCATGGTAAAAAGAAGTATAAACTGTCAGAGATAGCACTTACTGTGCATTGAACAGCCCATGGGGATCAATAAATTCTTATTGACTGCCTCTTCTCTTATTTAGCTCTAATAGGAATGTGACTTTCCACAGAGGGTGTAGTGATTTATCAGATTCGTATCACATACGCACTGCAATGTGATAGACAGAAAGGCAACGCTTCGACCCTATAGCTTAATTCTAAGTGTCTAAAGATGTTATCTCCCTGCAGAGTTCTGACCAGCACAGAACTAAGCAGACTCTGAGGGTCTCAATGCAGTGTAGGAAGAAACCTGAGGAAATATTTTGGTCACACTATTGTGGTCATACTTCCAATGTGGGGATGGGGCAACAATACTGTGTTTGACCCAAGGAAGGAAAAATCAGGGAAACAGCCTAGCATGCTTAGGATATGTCAAACTGGCAGAAGCTTCTACACATGTCATGTTTGCAGGGCCAGGTGGGGCTTAAAAACAGAATGCTACTGTTGGAAAAACATTAAGACACTCAAGAGATAGCTGGGCATTAAATAAATGACAAGATCCTTCTAGATATACAGACTTGCACAACTTGAGTAAAAGAAACAAAGAACCTGGCCTTCTTCTCTGAGCAGGAGTTTTTAGTGTTGGTTGTCACTAATCTATCAGCAACATCCAGCCTCCCTCACTCAAATCCAAATTAGCTTTCCTCAAGTCTGGTGTGTCCTTCCTTTTTAATAACACACGGGACATTTCTCTTTCTATGAAGCTGATATACTAAGATTCAAGACCAGAAAATTGTACATTCTCTGAGTCTGCTTCTTATCAAGGCAAAATTACTGTGCTTGGCCAGTCTGCATCAACAAGATGTGTGTCCCCGTGTCCACCTTACCCATTCCATAACTTTCTCCATCGGTCACAGAAAACTGTGTTTTCTAAACAAGTATAGGAAAAAAAATGTCTTCATTATCTCCTCCTTCACCAGAGATGAAAGGACTATAGGATGAAGGGAACATTATCTGCAATCATTCATTCATCCTTCCTGCCAGAAAATAGAAATCAGCTTTGTAAAGGTCAGTTCTAAGAAATGTATTTTAAAAGACAGAAAATTGCATGAGAGTTTAATATATCTTTATTATAATCTTTTCTGTTTCACTATATTAAAAAAAAGAAAAGAAAAGAAAAAAGAGCTTGCACAAGTTTTCTTTCTTGGGGCTATTTCTTAGTCACTTTTCTTTCTTTTCCCTTTTCTGTTTTACTCTTTGACAGCTCCTCTGTAGAAAAGTTTATCTTTTATTAGCTTTTTGGCCTCTAGTCATCACACACTGTCGGGATCCTTCGGGGTATGTTGAACTTTTATTCCAGTGTTGTCTTTCTCTTCTGCAGCCTTATCACTATTGTGTCTTTGAAAAGCTGTCCCCTGCTTAATATCTGAAGGTTAACCTCCTGTAGAACCTTTTAATCACATCGGCGGTGAGCTCAACTGGAAGTATTACAATTCCAGTCTCATATTTATGGGTTTAATTAGCTTCGTTAGATGTATAGGAGTGAAACTTTGCCTATGAAAAGGAATCCACTGATAATTCTTTCAGTTCTTTTCTACTTTTTAGTGGGTATACCTGAATATTCTCATAATTAAATAATGAATTGTTCTACCAATGCTTTGGAAATCTGTACTTTCCTTATTTGTATGAATAAAGCATATGTCTATAGATTGTTACATTATGTATTTTTCTATAACTCTATGCTTGATTTACCATTGATAATGTATCACATATTTTTCCTAAGTGGGTGCCAGTCAGATAAGAAAATTCCTTGGGGAACTGCATAAAAATCACCCAGAAATACTATTGCATGTGTCATGCAGGATCTAAGTGTAATTTTAATTTAACAGTTAAATTAATAACATAAATTAAACATTTATGTTATTGCCTGGAGGGCAGTACTAGTCTTTGAGGCTTATTAGCAGAAAACACACTAAGCTGGAAAGATATAAAGGGAGGTTTATTTTCTTTGCTGGTCTCCAACTAATTGCTATAAAATCAACTTAGAGCTTTTACCAGCTTTGACTCTCATGGAAGAGTAGGCAAACCAAGCTCCAGTCTCTTATGTGGTCATATATCTCTTGCCAAGTTTCTTTTTTAAGTTCCTCAAAACAAACATGCATGCCAATTAAGCAAAATAAATAAGGGAGGAACTTGCTGTGCCCTCATGCGATCTTCTCATTAACTCTAGGAAATGACTGGGACCTCTGCCCATTATTATCCAAGAGATTAAATGGCATCTTCCCCCAAATGACTCAGGTAAAAGCACCAGGTTTGCTTTCATCTTAGACTCTATACTGTTTGAATGGAGACCAGACCAAACAGTGCCCTTTGAGGAGGAAGATGCCCTTATTCATAATGTCATCCATTAAAGAAAGGTTTGACAAAAGGTCAGTTTTGCCCCAGTGTAAAAGAAAATGCTGGCAATTCGTGTGAAGCCACTTCTTGCTTCTTACAACTATATCATTTCCAGATTTATCACAATTTCCCATTTAGTATATTTGAAATACAAAACAAAACCCAGATTTCCCTCACAATCTAATCTGCCACATTAAATATATTTCATCTTTGAATAAGATGATTTTGTTTATAAGAGTCAAAATTATTAAACATAATAGATAACTGGAATCTTCCACTAGACCAAGATCAGCTCAGGAATAGTGTTTTTAAAGGAGTAGATAAATAAATTACAATCAAGGAAATGGATTCCAAGGTAAAAATAAGAACAGAACTCAATTGTATGTAGCTTTTTACCAAGTGGTGGGGCCTTATGAAATTAATCTCCCCACATGGGTACATAAACTACTGTAATCAAGCGTCAGGTACCATTTAGGTGACTATATTGTTAAGATTTCATGGTGTGACTTTCCGGGCATGTGTAGAAGATATCATCTTGAAACATATGTCCAGCTTCTTAGCTCTTTCAGTCTTCCCAACACTTCTTCCACAGTGCTTCCTAAGCCTTACATATAACATTTGTGTTGCAGAAATGTCAAGTGGGCTCCCATTGTGTTCCCTGCATAATGATCAGTTGTGGATTTCTGTCATGGTCTCTGAAACAAAATAAAACTTCTTTGAAGAGGAGTTTGTGCTACAGTTATCTCTGGATATAAGGAGAAGTATTTAGAATGGAACTAGATATTATACTGGTTTAGTAAATTGGCAATAGTTAGTTATCCTACAGGATGTTTGACCTCACTATCTGCAAGTAGCTGGTTGAGATTTCAGTTCTGGACATGAATTCCCTCACTCTTCTCAAGGAATGAACCTTTTGATAGCTGTCTAATCCCAAACTATCAGTTCTAAATATATACACACTTGAGAAACACTGAATAAGCATGATGTGTGTGTTTGTGTGTGTGTGTGTGTGTGTTGTGGATAGCCCTGGGGCTAATTATATTTGAGGTTAATTCCATTCTCCTGGGAGGGGCTGCAAAGAAGGGATGAGTCATCACTCAAGTGATTTCCTGTAAACCTGATTCCCACCTTAATTTTTTTTAAAAAAGGAGGGGTATTGGGTTGGAGATTTACTGTAGCATGTGTGTGTGTGTGTGTGTGTGTGTGTGTGTGTGTGTGTGTGTGTGTGTGTGTAAGAGAGAGAGAGAGAGAGAGAGAGAGAGAGAGAGAGAGAGAGGATTAATTAAAATTAGAGGTCATAAGTTTGAGAGGGAATAAGGAAGACATGAAGAAATACAAGGGGAAATGATATAAAGTAGTGTAAATTTTTTGAAAAATAATTTTAAAACAAGCATAAGCAAATAAGCAATAATAATAAAATTAAATAGAAGGAGCATAGGAAACTAGGAATAAAAGACAGAGTAAGATGCTATGCATCACATTAACTAAGACTAGAGAGAGGCCATGGACAAAAATATCAGCAGAACTAGATAAAAGACTAAACCAAGGCTAAGGGTTTCATAATGAGAGTTCTAACCATAAGGAAGGAAGTACACTATGACTGGTAGAGCACAGCTGACACACAACAGTGAACTATGTTTTGATCTTAGCAATGGACCACAGCTCCACCTTCTCAGTGAACCACATGATCATGGTTATACCATGACAGTTGACCACAGTTAAACCATGGCAGTAGATCATGGTTACATCATGACAGTAAAACATTCATATACTGCAGCACTAGACCACAGCCATAACATGAGAATGAACTATGGATACACTAACTATGGTTGTACTGTGTCATTACACAATAGCTATATTGTGACAGTGATCCATACAGGCCCCATTGTAGTGTGTTACCAAGACAATGAGAGTGCCACAATAGTAGACTATGGTTACATCTATACAACGGACCATGGCTCCAGCATGACCATGGCAATGCTTCTCTAACTTTATATGCAGTACAAGGAAACGCCAGGGCCAAGAAGTGGGAGTGAATGGATAGAGAAGCAGGGCAGGGGGAGGGTATAGGGGACTTTTGGGATAGTATTTGAAATGTAAATGAAGCAAATATCTTTTAAAAAAAACAGTGAATCACAGTTATATCACAACAGTGATCCATTCATGTGACAGTAGAGGAAAATACACCCACAAATATACTTTTCTCTGTTCCTGTGCTTTTTTTTAAAAAAAAAAATTATTTATTTATTTTTACTTTACATCCCATTTACTGCTCCCTTTTCTGGTTACTGTCTTCCACTCTATACCTATCTCCTTCTACTCTGAGTGTGTGGGGCTAGGCACTTCCTCTCCTGCTAAGGCTAGACAAGGCAGTCCAGCTAGAACATACACCATGAGTAGGCAACAGCTTTTGGAATAGCCCTCATTCCAGTTGTTCAGGACCCAATGGTCCAGGTCCTTCAACAACTTGAAGAAGACCAAGCTGCAATCTTCTACATATGTGCAGGTAGGCCTAGGTCCACCCTGTGTATTCTCTTTGGCTTGTGGTTCAGTCTCTGAGAGTCCTAAAGGTCCAGGTTTCTTCACTCTGTTGATATCCTGTGGAATTCCTATCCCCTTCAGGGATTCTCTCTCCTATTCTTTCATAAGAGTCCCCAAGGCACCCTAGCACAACCAGGATCTTGGGATCACTGGTGAGTGGAATGCAGCATCAGTTCTAAAAAACTCAGAGGGTTTTGTGTCAGCAAACACAACATCAATTCCAAAAAACTCGGAGGGTCTTGTGCCAGCAGGAACAGGGACAAAGGAAACCTGGCCGACCAGTGGCTGGAGTTCTTCCGGTCAGTGGCACCAGTCCCGCACCATCTTGGGCACAAATTCGGCAGAAGGTCCTAAGGCCCCAGAGGCTCCATGCTGCAGGAGCCCTAGGATCTTGAAATCACTGGTGAGTGGAAAGTAACATCTGTTCCAAAAAAACTCAGAGGGCCTTGTGCCAGCAGGAACAAGGACAAAGGAAACCCGCCCGAGCAGTGGCTAGGATTCCTTCTGGCTCCAGTCCAGCGCCATCTCAGGCATGAACTCTGCAGGCCCTAGCATGCACAGGATCTCAGGATTACTGAGACTAATCTACACTGGAGAGCACGTAAGCAGCACGTAAGCAGCAGAGGAAACAAAGCTTCTTGGACAGGGTCCCTTCTGGAGGTAGAGCTGAGAACCCTGGGCACCTTCTTTGCCAGAGAGGTCAGTCCCTAGAGGGAAGGCTCTGACCCTGAGTCTCAGGAGGTGGATCTGAGCTTCAGATTTCTGGGCACCTTCCCTGCAAGAGGAGAGCTTGCCTGCAGATAGTGCTCTGACCACTAGGAATCAGGAGAGAGTTGGGTTCTCTCAGGAGTGCTGACAAAGGCTTAACAGAATCACAGGAGGGACAAGCTACAGACAGAGACAGCAAGAACATCTAACACCAGAGATTACCAGATGACAAAGGCAAATGTAAGAATCTTACTAACAGAAATCAAGACCACTTGGCATCATCACAACCCAGTACACCCACCATAGCAAGTCCTGGATACCCCAAAAACACACCTGAAAAGCAAGACTCAGATTTCAAATCATATCTCATGAGGCTGGTAGAGGATTTTAAGAAGGGCATTAATAACTCACTTATAGAACTACAGGAGAAAGCTGCTAAACAGATGAAGTCCTTAAATAATTACAGGAAAACACTGCTAAACAGGTAGAAGTCCTTAAAGCAAAAACACAAAAATCCTTTAAAGAATTCTAGGAAAACACAACCAAACAGGTGATGGAATTGAATAAAACCTTCCAAGATCTAAAAAGGGAAGTAGAAACAATAAAGAAAACTCAAAGGGAGATGACGCTGGAGATAGAAATCCTAGGAAAGAAATCAAGATCCATGGATGCTAGCATCAGCAACAGAATACAAGAGATGGAAAAGAGAATCTCAGGTGTAGAAGATTCCATCGAAAACATGGACACAACAATCAAAGAAAATGCAAAATGCAAAAAGAACCTAACTCAAGACTTCCAGGAAATCCAGGACACAATGAGAAGATCAAACCTAAGAATAATAGGTATAGATGAGAATGAAGATTTTCTACTTAAAGGGTCAGTAAATATTTTCAACAAAATTATAGAAGAAAACTTCCCTATCCTAAAGAAATAGATGTCAATGAACATACAAGAAGCCTACAGAACTCCAAATAGACTGGACCTGACACATAATAATCAGAACAACAAACCCACTAAATAAAGATAGAATATTAAAAGTAGTAAGGGAAAAAGATCAAGTAACATATAAGGACAGACCTATTAGAATTACACCAGACATCTCCCCAGAGACTATGAAATACATCAACGTAATCCACTATATAAACAAACTCAAAGACAAAACCACATGATCCTCTCATTAGATGCTGAGAAAGCATTTGACAAAATCCAACACCCCTTCATGATAAAAATCATAGAAAGATCAGGAATTCAAGGCCCATACATAAATATAGTGAAAGCAATATAGAGCAAACCGGTAGCCAACATCAAAGTAAATGGAGAGAAACTTGAAGCAATCCCACTAAAATCAGGGACTAGACAAGGCTGCCCACTTTCTCCCTACCTGTTCAATATAGTACTTGAACTCAAGCCAGAGCTATTAGAAAACAAAAGGAGATCAAGGGGATAAAAATTGGAAAGGAAGAAGTCAAAATATCACTATTTGCAGATGAAATTCTACCAGAGAATTCCTAAACCTGATAAGCAGCTTCAGTGAAGTACTAGTTTTAAAATTAACTCAAACAAATCAGTGGCCTTTCTCTACAAAAAGGACAAACAGGCAGAGAAAGAAATTATGGAAACAACACCCTTCCCAATAGTCACATAAAATATAAAATACCTTTGTGTGACTCTAACTAAGAAAGTGAAAGATATCTATGATAAGAACTTCAAGTCTCTGAAGAAAGAAATTGAAGAAGATCTCAGAAGATGGAAAGATCTCCCATGCTCATGGATTGGCAGGATTAATATTGTAAAAATGGCTATATTACCAAAAGCAATCTACAGAGTCAATGCAACCCCCATCAAAATTCTAACTCAATTCTTCACTGAGTTAGAAATGGCAACTTACAAATTCATCTGGAATAACAAAAATCCTAGGATAGAAAAAACTATTCTCAACAATTAAAGAACCTCTGGTGGGATCACAATGTCTGACCTCAAGCTGTTCTACAGAGCAATTGTGTTAAAAACTGCATGGTACTGGTTCAGTGACAGACAGGTAGAACAATGGGATTGAATTAAAGACCCAGAAATGAACCCACACACCTATGGTCACTTGATTTTTGACAAAGGATCTGAAACTATCGAGTGAAAAAAAGGAAAGCATTTTCAACAAATGGTGCTGTCTCAATTGATGGTTATCATGTAGAAGAATGTGAATTGATACATTCTTTTTTCCTTGTACAAAGCTAAAGTCTAAGTAGAACAAGGAACTCCACATAAAAACAGAGACACTAAAACTTAGAGAGGAGAAAGTGGGGAAAAGTCTTGAAGATATGGGCACAGTAGAAAATTCCTGAACAGATCAGGAATGGCTACTGCTGTAAGATTGAGAATTGACAAATGAGACCTCATAAAATTGCAAAGCTTCTGTAAGGCAAAAGACACTGTCAATAAGACAAAAAGGCCACCAACAGATTGGGAAAGGATCTCTACCAATCCTAAATCAGATAGGAGACTAATATCCAATATATACAAAGAACTCAAGGAGCTTGACTCTAGAAAATCAAATAACCCCATTAAAATTGGTGCACAGTGCTAAACAACGAATTCTTAACTGAGGAACAGTGAATGGCTGAGAAGCAAATGGAAAAATGTTCAACATTCTTAATCATCAGGAAAATGCAAACTAAAACAAACCTGAGATTCCACCTCACACCAGTCAGAATGGAGAAGATCAAAAATTCAGGTGACAGCAGATACTGGTGAGGATGTGGAAAAAGAGAAACACTCCTCCATTACTGGTGGGATTGCAAGCTTGTACAACCACTCTGGAAATCTGTCTGGCAGTTCCTCAGAGCATTGGACATAGTACTACCAGAGGATCCAGTAATATCTCTCCTGGGCATATACCCAGAAGATGTTCCAACTGGTGATAAGGACACATTCTCCACTATGTTCATAGTAGCCTTATTTATAATGGCCAGAAGCTGGAAAGTACCCAGATGTCCCTGAACAGAGGAATGGATACAGAAATGTGGTACATTTACACAATAGATTACTACTATTGAGCTATTAAAAACAATGAATTTATGAAATTCTTAGACAAATGGATGCATCTGGATGATATCATCCTGAGTGAGGTAACCCAATCACAAAAGAACTCACATGATATGCACTCACTGATAAGTGGATATTAGCCCAGAAACGTAGAATACCCAAGATACAATTTGCAAAACACATGAATCTTAAGAAAGAAGACCAAAATGTGGACACTTCGTTCCTCCTTAGAATGGGGGAACAAAATACCCACGGAAGGAGTTACAGAGACAAAGTTTGGAGCTGAGACAGAATGAAGGACCATTCAGAGACTGCCCCACCCAGGGATACATCCCATAATCAGCCACCAAACGCATACACTATTGTATATGCAAGCAAGATTTTGCTGACAGGACCCTGATATAGCTCATTCTTGTGAGGCTATGCCAGTGCCTGGCAAATACAGAATTGGTTGCTCACAGTCATCTATTGGATGTATTTGTAGACAGGTTAAAATTTGAGTTGAAACTTTTGTGGGTTGGTGACTCTATGTCTCCACTGGGGTCCCTGCCTAGCTATAGGAGATGGCCTCTCTAGGTTCCATATCCTCAATGTATAAAAACAAACAGATATTTCTTCTATTTAAATGAAATCATTGCTAGTGAGTCTATTATTTTTCCATTCTTAATGGTTGATAGTATATTCTAGGGCAATTATGAATGGAATACCATTTGACTTTATACCTGTGGTGTATTATATATCCTTATTTATAAAAAGATTGAAATAACATGTCTTAAGTCTGAAGAACCAACACAGAGATTTTATTTGCCTGACAATTTTGATCCAAAATATTCCTAAAATGTAGTCATTAAGCAGATATGTTGCCTTATATCTTTATGTGCTACTGCAAGAAAAAATAGAAGAGAGCTTTCTGGCTATCCATGCAGGAAATTCCTGCTATAGGGATTTCAGCAGAAGAAGCTATGAAACTCTTCTTAGAAGGGTCAAATTACCTCATCATCTCAGTTTTTCAATAATGGTATGGTCTTCTGATTCTATTATTAGGCATAGATATATCTTGTATAATGCACATTTTCTTTTTTTAAGATATTTTCTTTATTTACATTTCAAATGTTGCCCATTTTCCTGGTTTTCCCTCCAAAAACTCCCTATCCCCTTCCTCTGCCCCTGGTCAACAACTCACCCACTCTTGCTTCCTTGCCCTGGCATGCCCCTACAGTGGGGCATAGAGCATTCACATGACCAAGTCCTCCTCAATTGATGATCAACAAGGCCATCCTCTGCTACATATGCAGTGAGCGTCATGGGTCCCTGCATTTGTACTCTGATTGGTAGATTAGTCCTTGAGATCTCTGGGGGTACTGGTTGGTTCATATTGTTGTTCCTCCTTTGGGGCTGCAAACTCCTTCAGCTCCTTGAATCCTATCTCTAGTTCCTCCATTAAGGATCCTGTGCTCAGTCCAATAGTTGGCTGAGAACATCCACCTCTGTATTTGCCAGGCATGGGTAGAGCCTCTCAGGAGACAGCTATATCAGGCTCCTGTCAGCAAGGACTAGTTGAAATCCCTAATAGTGTCTGGGTTTGGTGATTGTATATGTGACAGATCCCCAGATGGGGCAGTCTCTGGATGGCCTTTCCTTCAGTCCCTGCTCTACACTTTGTTTCTGTAACTCCTCCCATGGGTATTTTGTTCCCCCATTCTAAGAAGGAACAAAGTATCCACACTTTCGTCTTCTTATTTCTTGAGCTTCATGTGGTCTGTGAATTTTATCTTGGGTATTTGAGCTACTGGGAAAATATCCACTAAACAGTGAGTGAATACCATGTATGTTCTTTTGTGACTGTGTTACTTCACTCAGGATGATATTTTCTACTTTCATCCATTTGACTAAGAATTTCATAAATTGATTTTTAATATCCTAGTAGTACTCTATTGTGAAAATGTACCAGATTTTCTGTATCCATTCCTCTGTTGAGGGACATTTGCATTCTTTCTAGCTTCTGGCTATTATAAATAAGGCTGCTATGAACACAGTGGAGCATTGTCCTTATTACAATTTGGAGCATCTTCTGGATATATGCCCAGGAGTGGTATTTCTGGATCCTCTGGGAGTACTATGTCCAATTTTCTGAGGTACATTCAACCTGATGTCTAGAGTGGTTGTACAAGCTTGCAATCCCACCAGCAATGAAGGAGTGTGCCTCTTTCTCCACATCGTTGCCAACATCTTCAGTCACCTGAGTTTTTGATCTTAGCTATTTTGACTGGTATGAGGTAGATCTTATGGTTGTTTTGATTTGCATTTCCCTGATGACTAAGGATGTTGAACATTTCTTTAGGTGCTTCTCAGCCATTCAGTATTCCTCAGTTGAGAATTCTTCGTTTAGCTCTGTACCCCATTTTTAATAGGGTTATTTGGTTCTCTGGAGTCTAACTTCTTGAGTTCTTTGTATATATTGGATATTAACCCTCTATCAGATGAAGGGTTGGTAAAGATCTTTTCCTAATCTGTTGGTTGCAATTTTGTCTTATTGACAGTGTCCTTTGCCTTACATAAGCTTTGCAATTTTATGAGGTCCCATTTGTTAATGCTTGATCTTACAGCATAAGTTATTGGTGTTCTATTCAGGAAATTTACCCTTGTCCATGTCCTCGAGGCTTTTCCCCACTTTCTTTTCTATTAGTTTCAGTGTGCCTGGTTTTATGTGGCGATCCTTCATCCACTTGGACTTGCTTGAGCTTTGTACAAGGAGGTAAGAATGGATCGATTTGCATTCTTCAACATGCTAACCACCAGTTGAAACAGCACCATTTGTTGTAAATGCTGTCTTTTTTTCCACTGGATTGTTTTAGCTTCTTTATCAAAGATCAAGTGACCATATGTGTGTAGACTCATTTCTGGATCTTCAATTCCTTTCCATTGGTCTACCTGCCTGTCACTGTACCAATACCATGCAGTTTTTACCACAATTGCTCTGTAGTACAGTTTGAGGTCAGGGATGGTGATTTCCCAAGAAGTTATTTTATTTTTTTGAGAATACTTGTTGCTACCATAGTTTTTTTTTTTGTTCTTATTCTAGGTGAATTTGCAAAATGATCTTTCTTAACTCTATGAAAATATAGAATTTTTGGAATTTTGATGGGGAATTTATAGATAGCTTTCAGGAAGATGGACATTTTTACTATATTGATCCTGCCAATCCATGAGTGTGGGAGATCTTTCCATTTTTGGAGCACTTCAATTTCTTCGGAGACTTTCAGCTCTTGTCATATAAATCTTTCACTTGCTTAGTTAGAGTCAAACCAAGGTATTTTATAGTATTTGTGACTATTGTGAAGGGTGTTGTTTCCCTAATTTCTTTCTATGCCTGTTTAACCATTGAGTAGAGAAAGACAATTGATTAGTTTGAGTTGATTTTATATCCAGTTAATTTCCTGAAGTTGTTTATCAGGTTTAGGAATTCTCTGGTGGAAATTTTAGGGTCACTTACATATACTATCATATCATCTGCAAGTAGTGATATTTTGACTTCTTCCTTTCTAATTTGGATCCCTTTGACCTCCTTTTGTGGTCTGATTGTTCTGGCTAGAACTTAAAGTACTATATTGAATATGTAGGGGGAAATTGGGCAGCCTTGTTCAGTCCCTGATTTTAGTGGGATTGCTTCAAGTTTCTCTCCATTTAGTTTGATGTTGGCTACTGGTTTACTGTATATTGCTTTCACTATGTTTAGGTATGGGCCTTGAGTTCCTGATCTTTCCAAGATTTTTATTATAAAAGGGTGTTGGATTCTGCCTAATGCTTTCTCAGCAACTACCTTGAAGATTATGTGTTTTTATCTTTGAGTTTATATAATGTATTTTGTTGATGGATTTCTACATATTGAACCATCCCTTCATCCCTGGAATGAAGTCTGCCAGATCATGATGGATGTTCTTTTTGATGTGCTCTTGGATTCGGATGTTTATGAGGATGTGGAGAAAGAGGTTTGTGAGAATTTTATTGAGTATTTTTGCATCGATATTTTTAAGGGAAATTGGTCTGATGTTCTCATTCTTTGTTGGGTCTTTGTGTGGTTTAGGAATCAGAGTAGTTGTGGTTTCATAGAATGAGTTGGGTAGAATTTCTTCTGTTTTATTTTGTGGGATAGTTTGAGGAGTATTGGTATTATGTCTTCTTTGAAAGTCTAATAGAACTCTGCATTAAACACTTCTGGTCTTGGGCTATTTTTGGGGGGGGGCGGTTGGGAGACTATTAATGACCATTTATCTTTCTTTAGGGATATTGGAATGTTTAAATCATTTACCTGACCCTGATTTCACTTTGGTACCTGGTAGCTGTCTAGAAATTTTTCCATTTAATCCAGATTTTCCACTTTTGTCGAGTATAGGCTTTTGTAGTAGTATCTGATGATTTTTTGGATTTCCTTGGTTTATGTTGATATATCTTCTTTTTATTTCTGATTTTGTTAATTTAGATACTGTCTCTGGACCCTCTGGTTAGTCTGGCTAAGGGTTTAATCTATCTTGTTGATTTTCTCAAAGAACCAGCTTCTGTTTTGTCGATTCTTTGTATAGTTCTTTTTGTTTCTATTTGGTTGATTTGAGCCCCGAGTTTGATTATTTCCTGCTGTCTACTACTCTTGGGTGTATTGGCTTCTTTTTGTTCTAGAGCTTTCAGATGTGCTGCTAAACTACTAGTGTATGCTTTCACCAGTTTCTTTTTGGAGGCACTCAGAGTTATGAGTTTTCTTCTTAGCACTGCTTTCATTGTGTTCCATAACTTTCTTGTATCATCATTTTAATTTTATTCTAAAAACTCTCTAAATTTTTCTTATTTCTTCTTTTACCAAGTTATCATTGAGTAGAGCATTGTTCAGCTTCCATATGTATGTGGGCTTTCTGTTGATTTGTTTGTTTGTTTGTTTGGTTGGTTGGTTGGGTTTTTTTTTGCTATTGAAGACCAGCCTTATTCTGTAGTGATCTGATAAGAGACATGGGATTATATCTATCTTCTTATATCTGTTGAGGTCTGAGTTGTGCCCAATTACATGATCAGTTTTGGAGAACGTACAATGAGGTGCTGAAAAGAAGGTATATTCTTTTGATTTAAGATGAAATGTTCTAAAGGTATCTGTTAAATCTGTTTAGTCCATAACTTCTGTTAGTTTTACTGTGTCTCAGTTTAGTTTGTGTTTCTCTGATATGTTCATTGATGAAAGTGGAGTGTTGAAGTCTCCCACAATTATTGTGTGAGGTACAATGTGTGCTTTTTGCTTTAGTAAAGTTTCTTTTATGAATGAGGATGCCCTTGCATTTGGAGCACAGATGCTCTTCTTGGTAGATTTTTTTTTCCTTTGATGAGTATGAAGTTTTCTTCCTTATTTATTTTGTTGTTGTTGTTGTTGTTGTTGACTTTTAGGTGAAAGTTGATTTTATCCAATATTAGAATGGCTACTCCAGCTTGTTTCTTGGGACCATTTGCTTTGAAACTTGTTTTTCAGCCCTTTACTCCACGGAAGTGTTTGTGTTGATGATGAGATGTGTTCCCTGAATGTAGCAAAATGCTGGGTCCTCTTTACATATCCAGTGTGTTAGTTCTATGTCTTTTTATTGGCAAATTGAGTCTATTGATGTCAAGAGATATTAAGGAATAGTAATTGTTGCTCCCTATTATTATTGATGTTATATTTATGTTTGTGTCATTTGGGTTTGTTGAAAGAAGATTACTTTCTTGCTTTTTCTAGGGTGTAGTTTCCCTCCTTGTGTTGGAATTTTCCATCTATTATTCTTGGTAGGGCTGGATTTGTGGAGAGATATTTTCTAAATTTGGTTTTGTCATAGAATTTCTTAGTTACTCCATCTATGGTAATTGAGAGTTTTGCTGGGTATAGTAGTCTAGGTTGGCATTTGTGCTCCCTTAGGGTCTGTATGAGATCTGCCCAGGATCTTCTGGCTTTCATAGTCTCTGGTTAGAAGTCTTGTGTAATTCTGATAGGTCTGCTTTTATATGTTACTTGACCTATTTCCCTTACTACTGTTAATAATCTTTATTTGTTTAGTACATTTTGTGTTTTGATGATTATGTGAAGGAGGACTTTCTTTTCTGGTCCAATCTATTTAGAGTTCTGTAGACTTCTGGTATGTTCATGAGCATCTCTTTCTTTAGGTTAGGGAAGTTTTCTTCTATATTTTTGTTGAAGATATTTACTGGCCCTTTAAGTTGGGAGTCTTTACTCTCTTCTATACGTATTATCCTTAGGTTTGGTCTTCTCATTGTGTCCTGGATTTCCTAGATGTTTTGTGTTAGGAGATTTTTGCATGTTCTTTAATTGTTCAGTCAATATTTTCTATGGTATCTTCTTCTCCTGAAATTCTCTCTTCTGTTTGTTGTATTCTGTTTGTGATTCTTGCATTGACTCCTGGTCTCTCTCCTAAGTTTTCTATCTCCAGTGTTGTCTCCCTTTGTGATTCCTTTATTCTTTTTATTTTTATTTTTAAATCCTGGATGGTTTTGTTCAGTTCTTTCACCTGTTTGGTTGTGTTTTCCTGTTGTTCTATAAGGAAATTTTGTATTCCCTCTTTAAGGTTTTCTACCTGCTTACCTGTGTTTTCTTGTATTTCTTTACAGGAATTATTTATATCCTTCTAAAACTCCTCTATGATCATCATGAGAAGTGATTTTAAATCATAGTTATGTTTTTCTGGTGTGTTGAGATAACCAGGTTTTTCTGTGGTGGGAAACTGTGTTCTGATGATAGTAGCCTTGGTTTCTGTTGCTGAAGTTCTTGTGCATGCCTTTCACCATCTGGTTATCTCTGGTGTTAGTGGGTCTTGCTGTCTCTCACTTTGGCTTGCCCCTATGTGTTAGTACTCCTGGGAAACCAGTTCTCTCCGGGAGGAATTTGGGGATGGAGAGCCGTGGTACATGATCAGCTCTGGGGTACAGACAGAGACCAGAAGAATTCTGTCCCCAGCTGATCCTTGGTTCCTGTGTCTTGATGGCTCTGTGAAGGTCCCTCTTGGGCCATGAATTTGAGGAAAAGTGGTGGTCTTACCTCTGCTCACAGGTATGTAGGCACTCCTGGGAGACCAGCTCTCTCCTGGCAGTATTTGTGTATGTAGCTCTGTGACACATGATCAGCTCTGGGTACAGACAGAGACTTGAAGACTCCTGTCCACAGGTAGCCTCTCAGTTCCTGTATCCTGAGTGTTCCTCTGAGCAGCAGTGGTGGTCCTACCTGAACTCAAGCTTCTCCACACTCCTGGGAGGCTCACTCCCTCAACTCATTTTCAAGTTAATTAAAATTAATTAATTCAATGGCTAATATATTACAAAACATCATAAGACCTATCACAAGATCAAATATCACATTTACAATCCTTCCCTGCCTCACTATGTCTTTTAGTGATGCTAATTTAGGGTGCAATATTTTGTAAAATATCAAATCAAATTGATTTGTTTCATGGCCTAGGGATGAAGTATTTTCCAGATACATAAGAAGTAAAAGCAACTTGCCAAGTCTATTGAAAATGAATGGGTAAACATGTAAACAAAGAAGGAAACTGAGAAAGACTGAAGACCAGAGTCTCTTTTAAAAAAATTCACAGATATTAGTTGGTAACAGTTTCTAAATGTCGATTTCAGGATTTATGTGCAATAATTTCTGGGATGACCATGTAGTTTATGTCATGTGGGTGAAGCAACAATATTAATTACTCTGTGTGTATTTTTAAATGTATTATAAGGGTAGATATTCTTTTGCTTTTACATAGTTATTTATGATACAATAAAATTTACTTTTTTATTATAATCCCAACATCAATATAAGAAATGATTTCTTAGCCCTCAGTATTAAAGGAAACACAAACACACAAAGAGACACATATACATCATCATACATCATCATCATCATCATCATCTATATCTCATTTTGGTCATAGTTTCTTTCCTTCATCAGTATAAAGTCAAGTAATCAAATCAAATAGTCACAAATTATAAACATTATATATATTGTTTACTGTAGGGGTGGTTCTGATGCTTTGATCGGATTCTGGGGAATCTGTATTTACTGATGCTGAAGGTACTCACCTCCAGTTGAATTTTGATCTATCAATAAAGTTGTCAATAGATAATGGCTGAGCATGGGCAGGACACTAAGATCTGTGTGAGTAAGAAGAGAATCTGGAAGACTGGGAAGAAATGAGAAGGAGACACAGTAGGAGAGGGGATAAAGCCAACCAGCCATGTATGGTTTTGGGTAAGTGAAACTGGCCACTTCCCTGACTCAGTCTGGGGTAGCATGGGAAGGATTAAGAGGGCCCAGTCATTGAGTCAGCCAATCCATATTAAGAATAACTGGTGTCAGAAGATACTGGCAAGGATGTGGAGAGAGAGAAACATTACTCCATTTCTGGTGGGATTACAAGTTGGTACAAACACTCTGGAAATCAGTCTGGTGGTTTCTCTGAAAATTGGACATAGTTCGATTCAAAGATCGAGCGATATCACTCCTGGGCATATACCCAGAAGATGCTCCAACTTGTAATAAGGACACATGCTCCACTATGTTCATCTCAGTCTTATTTATAATGGCAAGGAGCTGGAAAGAACCCAGATGTTCCTCAAGAGAGGAATGGATACAAAAAAATGTGAAACATTTACACAATGGAGTACTACTCAGCTATTAAAAACAATGAATTCACTGGGCAGTGGTGGTGCAAGCCTTTAATCCCAACACTTGGGAGACAGAAGCAGGCAGATTTCTGAGTTCAAGGCAAGCCTGGTGTACAAAGTGAGTTCCAGGACAGACATGGCTACACAGAGAAACCCTGTCTCAAAAACCCAAAAACAAAAACAAAAAACACCAAAAAACAAAAAACAATGAATTCATGAAATTTGTAGAAAAATGGATGGATCTGGAGGATATCATCTTGAGTGAGGTAACCTAATCACAAAAGAACATACATGATATGAACTCACTGATAAGTGGATATTAGCCCAGAAGCTCAGAGTATCCAAGACACTATTTGCAAAACACATGAAGCTCAAGAAGAAGGAAGACCAAAGTGTGGACACTTTGATCCTTCTTAAAAGGGGGAACAAAATACACATGGAAGAAGTTACAGAGGCAAAGTTTGGAGCAGAGACTGAAGGCATGACCATCCAGAGACTGCCTCACCTGGGGATCCATTCCATAAACAACCACCAAACCCAGACACTATTGCAGATGCCAAAAAGATTTTGCTGACAAGAACCTGATATAGCTGTTTCCTGAGAGACTCTGCCAGTGTCTGACTAATACAGAAGTGGATGCTCACAGTCATCCATTAGATGGAGCACAGGGTCCCCATAAAGGAGCTAGAGAAAGTACCCAAGGAGCTGAAGGGTTTTGCAGCCCCCTAGGAGGAACAAAAATATGAACTAACCTGTACCCCCAGAGCTCCCTGGGACTAAACCATCAACCAAAGAAAATACATGGTGGGACTCGTGTCTCTAGCTTAATATGCAACAGAGGATGTCCTAGTTGGTCATCAGTGCGAGGAGAGGACCTTGGTCCTGTGAAGGTTCTATGCCCCAGTATCGGGAATGCCAGGACCAGGAATTGGGAGTGGGTGGGTTAGGGAGCAGGGGGAGGGGGGAGAGAATAGGTGATTTTCAGAGGGGAAACCAGGATAGGGGTTAACATTTGAAATGTAAATAAAGAAAATATCTAATAAAAAAAGCATAACTGGTGTATATGTGTACGTGTGTAGTGTGTGTGTATACGTGTACATGTACATGTGTGTGTGCATATGCGTGTGTGTGTGTGTGTGTTTTCCATTCATTGGTCTGAGATAGCTCCTGGGCATGAAAATGGCTAGGAGCACAAAGCAGAACAGCCAAAACTATACAGTTTATGGTTAGCATGAGGTTTTCATATTCACCCAAAGATGCTGCATGTGCCAAATATTTGTTGACAGTATATCTTTTTACAAATATATTTCATTTTCCCCTTGCAATCCCTCTTTATAGAAACAATTGCTTTATTTTGAGTCTGTGAAACTAAGTATGGAAACTCTATATTTATGTTCAGTTATGTGTGTGTTTGTGTACAAGTGCATATGTGTATGTGTCTGTACTCATATTTCACATCATAGAAATGTTTTATTTTATGAGTTCTGGAATAAATGCAGTACAGCACATGATGTCTTAAATGTCTTAAATATCCTTTTTAAAAGAATAGTTAATATAAAATACTTTATAGTTTTCTAAAACCACAAATGATTTATTACTTTTGACAATGAAATATTGTGGGTCAGTGATTTTTTTGAAAACATTACTACAACAATTATTGAATTTATCTTACATTTCTTTGCATTTGGCTTCAAATGTAAAATGAGCTTTTTATTTATATTGCCAAAATATTTGCCTGAAGTTGCCCACACTACATTGTTAACTTTAGATAGCAGTGCAGTTATGCTGGCATCTTTATCACTCATATTATTCACTGACTACATTTATCAGTCTTGAAGGGGTTTATCACCTATACTGTTTCAAAAAAAAGCAGCTGTGGATTTCACAGTTTAACTCTCTACTGTAGAGCTGTTTTATCATATCTTTCTTTCATTCTCATTATTTTTCTTTTATGAAATCTGGGTTTCCTTTGCTCCTTTAATTTGATATAGATGGGTATATTGTTTGTTTTATATATTTTCTTCTAATGTAAGTATTAGTACTGTACATTTCCATTTATGCAATGCTTTACTTACATGATTCAGGCTTTGATATATATGATATAGTTTTAATTAGTGAAAACTAGTCTCTGAGTCTGGAATTTTTCTCTTTAACCTATGGCTTCCATAGATTTCCTGTTGATTAATTTCCAACATATTGACTATTTCCTTGTTATTGCTTAATTCTATCTCAATGAAATTAGTTTTTATTTTTAAAGTGTAATGGCTTCTTTGTGATGTAAAGTATTTGAATCACATAGGACTTGTTAAGATTAAATGTTCTCTGTAATTTTTAAGAGATAGAATCTCACAGATGATTTCCTGCTTTTTCTGAACCCCCCTTGAGTGACACTCTCTGTGTCTTTGGTGCAGGAATTGCTTGGAGCTGGACCATATAATAACTATTTCTATGAATTTTGACCACTTATAATTTCCTATACTGGAATAGTCTCAGCCTTTTCAAAACGAAGTTTCTTTGATGAGGAATAAGATCTATACTTATTTGTGAGTATGCATCTAAATATTTAAGTGTGATTAGAAATTAGTCCTACTCAGCTGTGATGCTTATGAACCACATTAATAACCACTATAACATAATAGCTTAGTATTTCTATTGCTATAATGAAACACTATGGCAAAACAGCAAGTTAGGAAAGATAGTGTTTATTTGGCTTATGCTTCCACATTGCCATTATCCACCAAAGTTAGTCAGGAAGGAACTAAAGTGAGGCAGGAACATGCAGGCAAGAATTGATGCAGAGGCCATAGAAGAGTGCTCTTACTGGCTTGCTTCACATGACTTGGTCAGCCTGATTTCTTATAAAACTCAGGACCAACAGCACAGACTTGGCACCATTTACTGCGGGTTGGGCCCACCCACATTTATCACTAATTTGAAATATGCCAAATGCCTAGATCTATTTGTTTGTTTGTTTGTTTGTTTGTTTGTTTGTTTGTTTGTTTGTTTGTTTATTGTGGGGCTGTTCACCTGGTTCACCGTCAAGCAGAGGTCTGGAACCCTGGTGGCCAGGTGGGTGATGATTTCCACCTACATGGGATAGAAGATGTTCAGCCACACCTCCTGACCCCTCTTCTGCTGCAGCTACAGCTTCCCACAGTCCCCCACAGAGTGTTATGTAGCCATCAGTCACCTAGGAGCAGCACCAAGCCCTCCCACATGCAAATAAGGTTTCCCCAAAGCTCTCAGACCAAACCAATGAGATACTTGTTATCAGACCCTTACCCACCCCCACAACTGTACATGAGAATCCTATCCAGAAGGATTAAAGGTATGCTAGAAAGACCATCGTCCGCGCCTTCTGTCCTCAGAGCTGTAACACTTGGGAAGAGTTCTGCTCTCCTGAAGTGCCACCTGAATCTCCACTGCACTAGTCATTGAGTAGTCAGCCTCTCGTCAGCCCAGCCATACCTGACCCAGTGCAGGGCAGCATGAAGTAACCGAGTAATCTGGAAGGCATGGCAGAGACGGAGGTAGAGCCAACTGCAGCAGCAGAAGCAGCGGAAGTGACTTCCATTCCCTACCTGCACTCATTCCCTTCGCCAGAACTCTCGCACCAGGACGGGGCAGAGATCTCCATAGAAAGCCATTGGTATACAAACCCACAATTTATCTATCTCCTCCTCCTCCTCCTCCTCCTCCTCCTCCTTCTCCTTCTCCTTCTTCTTCTTCTTTTTATTTTTTAACACTCCAGATTTTATTCCCTTCCCCCCACCATCCACCCTCTGACTATTCCACATCCCATACTTTCTCCCCACCCCCTTATCTCCATGAGGATGTCCCCACCCCACACCCCACTTGACCTCTAAACGCCCTGGGGGCTCACTGATTGAACACATACCTGGCAGTCCTCTGCTCTATATGTGTTGGGGGGTCTCATATCAGCTGGTGTATGTTGCCTATTTGGTGGTCCAGTGTTTGAAATATCTCAGGGGTCCAGATTAATTGAGTCTGCTGATCCTTCTACAGGATTGCCCTCCACCTCAGCTTCTGTCTGCTTTTCCCTAATTCAACCACAGGGATCAGCAGCTTCATGGAGGTAACTTTTCAACTGAGGTTCCTTTCTCTCTGATGATTATAGTTTGTGTCAAGTTGACATAGAAAACAGGCAGTACACATGATAACACTGAGGATGTCTCATTTATACTTTGGCAGTAACTAACAGATCTCTTATTGAACGTAAAACAATATATTTCTCTGAAGAAGAAGGAAATATATATGCCTGGTCCTGGAAACATGGCTAGGGAGGACACACATCTTAAATGAGAGCAGTGGTGGTTTAGATGAGAATGATTCCTAGACACTCATATATTTGAATGCTTGGTCACCAGAGGATAGAACTGTTGGAAAGGATTAGAAGGATTAGTAGGTGTGACCTTATTGGAACAATTGCATCTTTGTTTATCCTTTTAGGAGTAAAGATGCCTTTGGGAAATGGAATCTGAAACTTCAAAAGTGCACACCAGGCAGCACCATGCTTGTCTGTTTCCTACCATGAGAATCATGACCTAACTCTCTAAAAGCAGAATCAAGACCCCAATTAAGTGCTTTCTTTTACAGGAGATTTTCTTTGTCTCTTTTAGTAGCAATTGAAAAGTAACTAATACAGAATTGGTACCAGAAACTAGGGTATTGCTGTTACAGGTTTTACCATGATATTGTTTGGGGGCAAATGGAAGACTTTGGTACATTGCACTAAAAAGGCATTGAATGTTTTATGCAGGGCTTAATGGCCCATACTAGTAGGAACATGAAAGAGAATTGTGCTGAGAGCAATGTAGATTATAATGGTTCAGCTCAGGAGTTATCAGAGGAAAATACTATTGGAGACCATTATTTGTATGATATTTTGACAAGGAATGTAGCTACTTTTTGCCCTTGTCATAAAATTTTTCCAGAGGCTAAATTGGAGAGTTGTGGATTAATGTTCCCGGCAAAAAAAGGACAGCCTAGTAATGACTGTGTCACTTGACTAGTAGTGATCACTGTCATACAGATCTACAAGGAAAAGAAGCAAACAGGGCACAGTGAAACACAAAGTGTACAGTTGGAGGAGAATAAAAGCATCAGAAAAATGTAACCTTGGAGCTCACAGGGATAAATATTTTAAAGGACAGACTGATGATGAATTGAATAAAGCAAGTGGTAAACTCTGGACAAAAGACCATACAAAAAAAATCCAGAAATCTGTGAAAGGAACAAGCTTGAGAGAGCTTATACAAATGAAGGTCCTGGAAGGGGCCAGGCTCCAGCCCAAGCAAACAGAAGAATTTGGAACCATCAGCACTGTTGTTCTGCCTGTAGAGCCAAGTATATAAAGGCAGTTATAGAAAGTTCATCCGTTGTTAAGAAAAACTATTGAAGCCAAGCATTTGGCAGGATAGTTCCTACATGAAAGCCCAGAAAGGGCATTGTGTGAGGCCTGGATTGCACTCAAGACCCCAAGATGCTGGAGATGCCAGAGTTAGGGGATACCTGCCTAGGAGAGCTCCTAACAGGGTGTAGAAACAGCCTATGATAGAGAAGTGTGTTACAGCTAAAAGGAGTAGAGTTCTGAGAGATCACTTTAATATAGGATATGAAGATGCCAAATGCAGAGTTTGTCCTGCTGTATTTATTAATAGATTGGTTGATTGATTGATTGATGCCTTGCTTTGGTACAGTATTTCCTCACTATTCCCCCTTTCATTCCTTTTGCAATTGTAATTTATCTTCTATGTCACTTTATGTTTGAAATATGTGATCTCCCTTTGGATTTTTATTTTATAAGGACAATTGTTAAGGGATTGATTGGAATAAAGATGTCCCAACTGGTAAGAAGGACACATGCTCCACTATGGTCATAGCAGCCTTATTTATAATAGCCAGAAGCTGGAAAGAACCCAGATGCCCCTCAACAGAGGAATGGATACAGAAAATGTGGTACATTTACACAATGGAGTACTACTCAGCTATTAAAAAGAATGAATTTATGAAATTCCTAGGCAAATGGATGGACCTGGAGGGCATCATCCTGAGTGAGGTAACACAATCACAAAGGAACTCACACAATATGTACTCACTGATAAGTGGATATTAGCCCAAAATTCAGGATACCCAAGATAGAAGATACAATTTGCTAAACGCATGAAACTCAAGAAGAATGAAGACCAAAGTGTGGACACTTTGCCCCTTCTTAGAATTGGGAGCAAAACACCCATGGAAGGAGTTACAGAGACAAAGTTTGGAGCTGTGATGAAAGGATGGACCATCTAGAGACTACCATATCCAGGGATCGATCCCATAATCAGCTTCCAAATGCTGACACCATTGCATACACTAGCAAGATTTTGCTGAAAGGACCCTGATATAGCTGTCTCTTGTGAGACTATGCCAGGGCCTAGCAAACACAGAAGTGGATGCTCACAGTCAGCTATTGGATGGATCACAGGACTCCCAATGGAGGAGCTAGAGAAAGTACCCAAGGAGCTAAAGGGATCTGCAACCCTATAGGTGGAACAACATTATGAACTAACCAGTACCCCAGAGCTCTTGACTCTAGCTGCATATGTATCAAAAGATGGCCTAGTCGGCCATCACTGGAAAGAGAGGCCCATTGGACTTGCAAACTTTATATGCCCCAGTACAGGGGAATGAACGCCAGGGCCAAAAAAAAATGGTAATGGGTGGGTAGGGACGTGGGGGGGAGGGTGTGGGGGACTTTGGGGATAGCATTGGAAATGTAATTGAGGAAAATACGTAATAATAAAAAAATAAAATAAAATAAAGAAGAGACCTTGGACTTTGAAATAGCATCAAGACTGAAAGATTGTGAGAACTTTTGAAGTTTTTGCATTTTATGACTAAAAGGGTATGGAGGGGAAAGGCTGAAATATGGTGAATTTAATGAGAACAGCCAGTTATGGCTGAGTGGTGGGCCGGGGGAGGGGGTGAGAGGTTTCCAAAGCTCAGGTGAGACCCAGTGTTTCTCTCTATGCCTGTTGTCTGAAGATCATGACATAAAGGTCTCAGGTACTGTTCCAGCATCATGCCAGTTTGAATACCAGGCCTGATGATCATGAACTTACCTTCTAAAACTGTAAGGAAAGATTTGCCTTGATCATGGTAACTCTTAACAGCCATAAACCAGTAACTAAGACTAAAACCTACCACCAGCAGTTCACATTATAATTTCTTTACTTCTAGGTAATAAGAAATGTTGTATAACAAGAAAGTGCTTTCAGGTTTGATTATGTTTTTATTTTGTTGTTGTTGTTCATTTTATTGTATGTATATGGATGATTTGCCTGCGTGGCCACCATGTGGCTTCTGAGAGTGAAATCTGGGGCCTGTGGAAAACGAGCCAGTCATCTTATCCACTGAGGTATCTTCTTCTTCTTTGTTTGTAAATTGTTATGGCATGCATATATGTACATACAAATAAATTCCTAAATATAACTTGTTTAATCCATATAATATACCTATACATGTTCTCAGGAGTGACTCTTTTCCCGAAGGAAGACCACCTACCCTGATCTCAGCTTACTCAGTTTCTTATGAATTTTTTTTTTTTTTGGTACAGGATTGCTTCCTATAGAGCACTAAAGTGGAACATAAGTATAAATAAAGTAAATATTAATTTTTGATATATTTAATCTAAATATAATTTTATTTTCAATGAAATGTTGTAAAATAAAATAAGAACTGAAGTTTAAATCTAAAACTTGGCTCCTTTCTTAAGAGAACCTAGTCATGAGTTTAGTCTGGAGACAGTGTTATTTATTATCTAACAGTTACATAGTAATTAAACAATAATATTTGTATCATCCTTATACAAAAAGGTATGACTTGTGAAATTCATTTAACAAGTTATAAAATGATGCCAATCAACTTATTACAACATAAGCAACCAACTTTCTGATACCTCTTAGTAAAATACTCTCCAGACTCTAGACATATATCTCTTTCACATAGACTAGCTTCTGCTAATACAGGATTTATCTCAAGTTCATTTAGAAAACTCTATAGATTGTATTGTTTTTACCACTTCTCTCCACTATACACACAATGCTGCTTTTATACATTGTGCAAAGATAACTCTGGTTTACCTGACCCTGTCTTGATTCCTATGCTATAACACCCAATGTAAAGATTGGCTTCTGGTGACAAACTCTTCGAATTATATATGCAAGATATTCTGCCTTCCTTAAATTCTCGGCTTTTTAACTATATTTTTATATTCCAAAGTCAAATTTTATTGTAATTCAAGTGCTTCAAAATGAAGTTTAATTTTTGAACATGTTGGTACAATGTAACTGTGACTAACATGATCCTGCCATCCATAATAATGAGGTCTTATAGGTCTTTTCAATTCTTCTAATACTAGGTACCTCTTACCTGGAAAACCTGCCAGTAGTATCTAGGAGAACCACCTTGCCATATCTCTACCATTACAATGTACTGTGGTAGCTTCAATAATGTCCTCTTTTTAAAAGTCACTGATGGATTTAAGAAATTGATATTTGATAAGTTTAATGCATAGAAGAGAAGACATTCTTTGTGTGAGTATCACAGAATGGTGGAATTTTAAGAATAATTGTAATTCATTGTCCAAGATGATTCTGTGTCATTTGTTTAACTAACACCATCTATGAATATGAATGTCTATGCTGTGTTTTAAATGTAATTGGTATTCAAACATTCAGTATTCACTGAACGAATATTTACTGATGCCTGCCATTGCCTGATACCACTGGACATTATTTCCTTCCACTGTCCTTAAAACTGAGAGAATTTCTCAAGTAGAAGAATATCCAGGCTATGAAGGAAATCCTCCTTTAAATACCAAAAATGCAAAAAAAAATGCACTAGATAACTTCATTATCTTCAGTTGAATATTTTATGTGGTCTTGTGTATGTATATGTTAGTCTTTGCAAAACAGGCTCAAAAAGCACATTCAAAGCAGGATGTCCAGGCAACCTGACATTCGGCAGCTTCAGTAAAGCCAGTACTGCCTCACACTGCTTCTTTTAGCATCTTTATCTTCTCTTTTTTAGTGCATGCATGCTTCAGGATGCATTTTTAATGACCCAACTGCTTCGCGAGTGTAGAGATATATTATTGTGTTACTTTAAGAGTTTTGCTTCAGGAAGTACCAGCTACAAACCTCTCTTCTTAGAAGTCACTTCACCTCAGACTTCATGTATTGCAGGTAGGAAGCTGGAGGAAGCATAATTCTTACTATAGCAATTTTCAGTAAATTGTTCTGCTAAATAGAAATATATTACCTGAAGGCTGCAAAAGCCATGATAAACCTGACCCTTCAGCTCTGCTTTTAAAGGTCATTGTGGTTAAATGTAGACAAATTGTGGTACAAAGTACATTTGCTTGCTGTTTCCCATTTCTACCTCCACTCACACTTCATTATGCTAATGTAATGACTTATTTGACAGAACAGTTTCATCCATAATCTTGGAAATATATAATGGATTTAATTTTCAAGGTTATATTTTCAGAAAACTATTAATGTCCCTTTCAAAGTCATTGAGACTGAGTTATGTTTCAGCAAAATATTAAGTACATTAAAGGTCCTTCTCAGATCCAGTAAAAACCAATCAGCCAATCCAGCTACAATTATTTAACAGCTTTGGGCCCTGCATTGTTAAACTTATTATGAATTAACCATGCTCACCATTATTTTGGAAAATTAAACCTCTCTACTCCACTCAAATGTCATCATATACTGTCCCAAAATAGCTGGTTTTTTTTTATTTTAAATTGTCAAAGTCTTCTTCATATTGAAATGTTCATTAGTTAATGATCTTTAAATATTCTAAAGGTTTTTATGTGATCTCAATAAGATTATTTCATGTAATAGAGTTTTTCTATTGAAATAAAACATTTCCTTATAATAACAATTTCCTCTTTTAGGTAGAAGTAAGCAGAGTCTTTTAAATTTATATAGATGATATTAAAATAACTACTAGTCCTAGATCATAGTAATAATCTGTGGGCCTCATAATTAGGCATTAAGTCTCTCCTATCTTGGGATGATCTATATCAATAATCTGGCCAATGGCTCAACACAGACAATGTCACCTGGGCAAAATATTTGCTACTGATCCTGAGATGTGTTTGAGACTTGCTCATGGGATCTTAAAAACAGTGAGACCAAATCCCCTTTCATGTGAGCATTTAGGTTGCTCTTGTAGTGATTCTGTTGCATATCCTAGGAAATGGAGCACTCAGAATGTGCCAAAATCTGTGTGTGTGTGTGACAGAGACAGATAGACAGACAGACAGACAGACAGGCAGAGACATAGACACAGAGAGACACAGACACAGAGAGGCAAAGAGAATAGTGATGTACAAGTGTTTGTTAGCGCTCATTTGCATGTTATAACATTTTTGACACTTTATAGATCCTGTGACTGTTGTCAGTATTCAGGGAGGGGGGAGTAAAAAATGGTGACACAACTCCCTATTGTCATCTTGAGTAGTTTCTGTAGAGTTTAAGGGCTGATACTGAGACCAATGTGGAATCTATACCTTCAATATTGAAAAGAATTTCAGGACTAGCTAGCTAGTTTATAATGCAGAGTTGGAGACTTTATTGAAGATATTTTATGAGAGCTTTGGGCATAAAAGTTAGGAGAAAATAGGAATCCATAAGAAAGGGAAGCATGCAGAAGTGTGGGTTTAACTACTCAAGGGAGAATGCAGAACATTGATTTTGAGATACACATATATTAGATCTGGTGGGGTTTGATGCTATGTCTAAGTGCTTCCTCAGTAATACTTGACAGGGTGGATAAGTAAAGATCTAACCTCAAAGTAATTCAGAACCTCTCACCAGAGAAGCCAGTCGGAGCCATCTTGGCAGCCTTTTATTGGTCTTTTAACATGAAATATGTATGTATGGGGAGAATACAAACTCTATTTCAGCTGCATTTCCAGAAAATGTCAGTGGTTCTGGAGGCCTTACTTCTAGGATGCAGGACACTCCTTTTGCTTTCTCATGTAACCATGAAGTTCATGTCATCTTCCATTCAGATCACTTTAAGTTCCAAAGGTAGATATTAGTTGTGGTAAAATACCACACATATAAAGGAAGACATTAAAGTCAAGAGGCTAAGAATTTATACATGAAAAAACTGTAGAAGAATTAGTCAATTGGATATTCTTTATGATTATAAAACCAACCTCAAAGAAAGCAAGAAGATGATCTAGGGATAATAAGGCCAAGCCAGCCTGAGAGGGGAAGGAGAATAAACAGTATACATAGTCAATGCAATGTCCAAAACAAGTGAGGAAAGTTGTAGAAAGACTCTCTTGTGCGATGTGTGAAAGCATCACCTATCAATAAAAACTTGATAGCCAATGTGCTGAGGCAGCATTAGAACATATGACATCTGGGAAGGAGGGGAAGAGAGGAGGGGAGAGGGAGGATTCATCAGATGGGAGAAATTTGCCTGGACACAGAAGAACATAGTCACATGAAACTAAGGACCAGGTTGCCAGTCATGTAGCGTGATATAGAATAGAATAAATGTAATAATTAAGTTAGGAGCTCATCTAGGAATGAGCCCAAACTTATGGGCTAAACATTCAATTTATATTACAAATGGTGCCTTGAACCCAAGGCTAGAATCTAGGCTTAGCCTCTGAGAAGCCATTGGGAAGGATGACTTAACATGCTGCTCGGTGAGCTGAGCAACTGATGTGCCACTAGCCTAGGGAACTACTGAATAGTGGGGAACAGAAATCTCACAACAGCCTGCTCCTTTAAAGACCCTATTCTATAGCAAAGCTGGCCACTGGCTGCTTGCTGCTGACTGATGAATACTTCAGTAGGGCCTCTGAAGAACTGGTTGAATGCCTACTTACAGGAGTTGCACAGCAGAATCTAGACCAAGTTCAGGCATTCATGGTGGGTGGAGACCAGTTTCCTGGTCCAGCCACTGCAGCTGCCGCTGAGCAGCAGAAAAAGGCTCACACGATTACATGGTCAATAACAATTACAATTTTGTATGTCCTCTTTAAGAGAAATCAGAATAAGGCAGACGTAGAGAGAGAAAAAAAAACTGGAAGATTGAATGCTAGATTGGAGGCCTTAGAACTGAGGTTAGATAATTCATTAAATCAGAGTAAAGAATCTTCAAAATAGTCTAACCTGGAACTTAAAGCAACAGAAGAGCAGAGAATCACCTCTAACTGAATTGTGTCCAGTGCACATTGCTTACATATGTTAATGCAGAAATGTATAATACCTTTGAATGTATAGATGTTTGCAAAGTAAAAAGATCATACACCAAAGAAAACAATTAGCCCTGGTGACACAGCCTTACTGAGTAATTAGCTGTTTCAACAAAATCTGCTTCCACAATGGCTTCAAAGAAAGCTGCCAATCCTATTTGGTTCAGCCTTTCAGACTCTTCCAGTCAGAACTTCATATGACCCTGGAGTTTCTCAGCATGCAAAGACTAGACAGCAAATGTTCCAGCTAGCTTTCTTTCTTTTTTCTTTCTTTCTTTTTTTTTAAATCAGATATTTCTTTATTTGTACTTCAAATGTTTTCCCCTTTCCAAGTCTCCCCTTCAGAAACCCCCTATCCCATTCCCCATCCCCATGCCCTACCCACCCTCTCCCGTCTTCCCATCCTGGCATTCCCCTACACTGGGGCATTGAACCCCCTCAGGCACAAGGGATGCTCCTCCCACTGATGTCCAACAAGGCCATCCTCTGCCACATAGGCAGCCAGATCCAAGGGTCCCTCCATGTGTACTCTTTGTTTGGTGGTCCTGTCCTCGGGAGCTCCAGCAGTCTGGACAGTTGACACTGTTGCTCTCCCTTATGGGGCTTCAAACTCCCTCAGCCCCTTAAGTCCCTTCTCCAATTCCTCCTTCGGTGACCCTGCACTCAATCCAATGGCATCCTCCTCTATATTTGTCAGGCTCTGGCAGAGTCTCTCAGGTGACAGTCACATCAGGTTCCTGTCAGCAAGCAATTCCTAGCATCCACAATAGCATCCCGGTTTGGTGATTGTATCTGGAATGGATCCCCAGGTGGAGCAGTCTCTGGATGGCCTTTCCTTCAGTCTCTGTTCCACACTTTGTCTCCATATTTTCTCCTGTGAGTATTTTGTTCCCCCTTCTTAGAACCACTGAAGCATCCTCACTTTGGTCTTCTGTCTTTTTAGGCTTCATATGGTCTGTGAATTGTATCTTGGGTATTCCAAACTTTTGGGCTAATATCCACTTATCAGTGAGTACATACATGTATTCTTTTGTATCTGAGTTACCTCCCTCAGAAAGATATTTCCAAGTTCCATCCATTTGCCTGAGAATTTCACGAAGTCATTGTTTTTAATATCCAACTAGCTTTCTTACAACTGACAATTATCCCAAATTTTAGGAGGCTGCCAAAAGCAAATCATCAGGTTGCAATTTTAAGAGTGACATCCCTATTTGAAATGAAGGGATGGATACTTGTGGGTCATTCAGTGATGATGGATGTTTGTACTTATTTAAGGGGTGGTCTAAGTTGTTATTTTCTTGATCAAGTAGTAAGCAAAATGAAGGAGGTTAGATTCAGGGATTACATGTTTTTCTCTCTTTTTCATTCCTCTGTCTTTTGTTCTCTCCTAACTAGTGTTGGGATTTAGAGGGAGCAGAACGGAGGAAAAGAAAAAGGGGGATATAGGAATAATATAGGAATAATAGAAATAGAGGGTTAATTGTTGAATCTACTCTTAAATTATACAGATACCAGAAGCCAAATCCTTTTTTTAAATTAGATATTTTCTTTATTTACATTTCAAATATTATCCCCTTTCCTGGCTTCAACTCTGAAAACCCGCCTCCCCCACTTCCTCCCCATCCCCCTTATCACCAACCTACCCACTCCTGCTTCCTGGTCCTGGCATTCCCCTACACTGGGGGCATAGAACCTTCACAGGACCAAGTGCCTCTCCTCTCATTGATGACCAACTAGGCCATCCTCTGCTACATATGCAGCTGGAGCCATGAGTCCCACCATGTGTACTCTTTGGTTGGTGCTTTAATCCCTGAGAGCTCTGGGGGGTACTAGTTAGTTCATATTGTTGTTCCTCCTATGAGGCTGCAAACCCCTTCAGTTCCTTGGATCCTCTTAAGTAACTCTTAAAAATGCAATATTAAGTTCTAGTTCTTTTGGAAGCTTCTACTACAGTAAAATTAAGAAATGTAAACTAATAATTAATTGAACTTATATCTGTGTTAGATACTAATCTAGTACAGTTTATTATAGAAATATGTTTCCATGGTTTAGTTATTGTTGTATCTGTCATAAAAGCTGATCAGTCCATGGCTGAGCAGAGGAGAGAATAGGAATGGATTTCAGATCCCAGCCTGGTGAGTGTGAGAGAGGTGGGTGGGGAGAGAATCTTGAACAATGAGGAGAGGTTCAAGGAGACATCATGGAAGTACAACTGGAGCAGAGCCAGCAAGATCAATACTAAAATGAAAGATTCTCCAGGATTTGGGCTGGGGGGGTTAGCTAAATTATCTTAGAAGATTAGCATAGATTACTACTACTCAGTCATCAAACTTGATTAAATCTACTATCCTCTGTCTCATTTATTTGGGAAGTAACTCTGATAGAGAAAAATATAACTTTTTTTTTTAAGCACTGACAAAAGATACTCCTCCTGTCAGAGCAAAGCAAAGCTGTGTGTGAGTTAGTTGCTTTCCATGTTGCTGTGACAAATTTCTGTAGGAGAAGCAACGTGAGGGATGAAGGATGTGTATTGCTTCACAGAACAGTCTACTATGGTAGGAAAGGCATAGTGCTCCATAGCAGAGGAACAGCGCAGCAGCTGCTTGTTTACATCTCAGTGGATCAGGAAGCAGTCAGAAATGCTGACTCTTCCCCACACTTCATTTAGGATGAGTTTCAAGCTCCTGAACCCATGTTGATTGTGGTCAGGATAAGTCTTCTCAGTTAGTTCTCTCTGTAAACTCCCTCACAGGCACGCCTAGAAGTATGTGTCCTAGGGATTTCTAAAACCAGTCTCATTGACAATAAAGGGCAACCATCACAATATCTCCTTAAAACCTGTCAGAGATGTGTGATGATCATTAAGATTTTGCTTTGTCAGTATGCATTTGTATCATGTCCTTCTAACTCAAATGTATACTCCTTTGTCTCAGAACTAGAGAGTTATGATAACTCTCTTCTACTTTGCAAAGACACAGGTTTACACTAAATTAATTCAACTGTCCTTAGGATGTGGGTTCATATACTTTTCCATATGGACTCATTATCATGCATACATTTGGGCCAGTGAAGGAAGGTGTGAGAAGAGGAAATGAAGGTCAATCCTTTCTAGATGGGAAGGACCTATAAGTCGTATATATTGTTTTAACTCATGCTTCTTTGGATGCACCTAATTTACAGCATCATTCTTACCTAATCCAAAGCCATTTAGTCTTTATTGGATATCTCTGAGTTCTGGGTAAAAACAAGTTGCTGCAGCTATGAGAATGAATTTTAAAACAAAACACAACAGGCTGTTTGATTAGAACATCTGGTAGAGGCAATTAAAATAGAGAAGCAGGGGGAAAATAAAGTAAGTAAGCCAATGGAAGGAAGGAGCAGGAGATGTTTGAGTTATTTACAGAGGTAGGGAGCAGGGCGAGGAAACTGCTTGTCGGGTTCTCATTGAAAACAACCTAAAGTAATGTGGAATTTATTAGGAAACACAAAAAAAAGTAACTGTCAAGCTAAACGAAATGGCCAGGAGTTCAGAAAAGCTGAATGGATCAACATATTCTAGAATATTTCTCAGGACCATATAAAGGTCTCATGCATGATCACTTCACCAGCAGATATAAGCAGCAAGTCCAATAAACTCCAATCTCACCCGCTACTCAAACTCCCAAATCACTCATTACGGGTTTCTCTTGCTATTCCTCCAAGCATGAACATGTCATGGGGTGACTGAGTACACTGAATATGGAGGATAAAGGGTGGTACCATCCCCCTTCCAGCTTCTTCTGTGTATTCTGCTGCCACTCACAATATATCAAACACATACAAATACATATTTGAAAAGTTAATAGTTGGGAACATCCCTGGCTTCAGTTTTAAAGATACTACAAAATAGAAAACTCTAATGTGCTCTATGTTGGAAATATTTTCTTCATAATTCAGTAACCAGTATTATTTGACAATAAATAACTAGATGTATACAATTATAACTAATGTGTGGATATGCTTCCCTTAATAAGCAAAGCCCTTTTTATTTAAAAAAAAATTCTCTTGAATGACTTTCCTAATCACCTTCTCCACAACAATATGTCAGGAAAGGATTTTAACTTTATGAACTAATTCCCCAATTATTCTTTAAATTTCCAAATAATTCTATATAGCTAAAACACACACACACACACACACACAACTAAGTAATTAAAACCTACATTCTTTGAGTTTAAAAGCACAAAGGTATATCTTAAAACAGACACCAGAATGGGGGTTCCATCCAAGGCCTTAGGAATTAGTCTGTCAAATCCCCTACAGGGAATGAAGACTTGAACTGGAATGAAGGAAAAACCAGTGAAGTAGAAAAATGGAGTTGAGCCATTTGGCTGGCTGACAGCATTATGATTAAATTTGACATATAGCAATCGAGAAATCAAAACTGCAAACTGCTTAGTACCAAAACAAAACTTATAACTTCAGAATGATCAACCTTGAAGACAAGTAAAGTCAAATGATGACGAACAGAGCATATGCATTGAAAGAACAAAAGCTGCTTTAAATAAAAGGGAAATGGCTTCTTTCAAAAGGAGGTAGGACAAAATATCACATTTCCCGAATCTCCTTTCTGCTGGTGTGTATTTCTGGTGGTTTGTGCTCAGCAAGAAAAGAAGAGGGGAAATGGTATAATAAAAATAATAAGTTCTATTTAAAAAAAAAAACAAGCAATATATATATATATATATATATGAACACATTTGAGTTCAAAATGAGAAAATAAATATAAATAGCTAATAACCAGCTATTGGAATACACAAAACTATCTCCCAGAGATGCTAAATCCATTTTCCTTAAGACCAAAGGATCAATGGAGAAAGAAATTAAACTATTCTAAGTTGGAGTGGGAAATTAAGTTACTGAAGGCGGCAAATGAGAGTCAGTGATGGATTACAGCTTCTGTCACCTTTGGGAGAAGGGGATATTAAAGCCCCATCATTAATATAGTTTTGTTCTCAAAGAGCCCAAAATAACTGGAAAGAAGGTCTAATAAGTTAGATGTATGCGTTCCAGAATGTTCACTATTATAGCTGCACAAATTGACATAATGTCATAGTTTTTCTAAAACATAAAGCTGAGAATGAAAGCTATAAAAATAAGTAATTTTAATAAGTTTAATATTAAATATTTTCATTTACCTACCAAAAGCATATAAGATGTAACCTAAAATAGAAAAAACTCTAATACCACTTTACCCCTTAAGTTTTTAATTATTAGTTTCAATGTCAGTTTTTTGTGTGCATATAATAATTCCAAATATGCCTCCCACTAAAAGCCCACATCTTCTCCTGCTGGCTATCAGCTCACTCTTCTGTCCTACAAATCTCTTTCCCACATTCATGACATTTATGTTGGTGGTAGTGGTGATATTTTTCTTTGTGGCCCACTGAGTTTAGCTAGGACTGAGGATAATGAGGGGTTAGATTTAACCTTCAGAGCCAGTAGGCTTCCCAGGGGATATACAACTGAAAAGGACTCCCCTCTCCTGTAATCCACTAGTAGTAAATAGTTCAGAAGGGAGGGGTAGTACCCAACAAGTTCCTCCATATCTATGACTGATTGATGACAGGGCCAGCCCCCTACAAGCCCAGTTCCAATAGCTAAAGCTACTATGAGTTCATAGCTTCACTGATTTAGTTGTGCCTAGAAAATAACACTTCCCAGCACTTCTTGCTATTGGCCAGGTCTTGCATTCTTTCTGCCTCTTTGTCCGAAATATTCCGTAAGCCTTAAAGGGAATTGTATAAATATCTTATTGAGGGTTGAGCCCTCAACTAGCAGTTAATCTTAGCATCTTGCATAGCCATTACCTTGTGACTGTTTTGTTGTTTATGATATACTTTGTTTCAATCATTACAAAACAATCCTTTAATAATAACAATAATGTAAAGGAACTGTAACAATAAAAGCAGTGTGAGAGGCTTGGAAGAAGACAACAAATGAGACACAATACCTGGGTACCAAGGAAATGACAAACTGAATTCTGTCAGTGAATCATTCCACCAGATCAAACATCTTATTTTGTAAATGGTTTATACAGTAGCTGTTATGATATTCCTTCCCTCTGAGCACAGAAGCATGTCCTCATACAGAAACAGATACAATTCTTCATAAGTTGTTTTGGCTTTTTGGAGTTACAAAGATATACAAGGAAAGGACAGGTATGGTGGTATATGCCTTTAACCTCAGATTCAATAGTCTGAATCAGGATGCCCAATATATATCTGAGGCCAAACTAGACTATACTGTGAGTTATAAACTAGACTGGCCTAAAGGGATACAGTTTGCAGCTAACAAATGAGGTTTTATTAAAACTATATTTAGGACCAATATGAGGTCTTTATTATCATTAATTTTAAAAAGTTCTGGAATTAGAGTTGTAAACAAAATATAACCAAACATAGTTGGGGTAAACGCATCCAGAATAAACATATTGAAGTTATGGTGCCTACATGAATCTACACTCTGTCGAGTACATCCTTAAGATTAGGAGCTTTTCTTTAATCACTAACAAAGTAATCTGGGTACTAACAACTTCTGCAAAATTTCTGTGTCTTAGGAAGAGATAAATCCAGATTTTTGTCGTTTGTTTTGTTCTCATCGTACCTATATTTCACCAATAATTTATTTTTCCATTACAGTTATTATATGTGGAAAATAAACACTGTTTTCTTGATCTATGTGGTACTAGCAATTACTTTATCTATAATATAAATAACCTATAACCCCAAAGATTCTTAGTAAATACTACATTGAATAATATTCCAATCTAGGTATTCTAAGAATGAGACAAAATTAAAATTTTACATGATATTCAAAATTTGTTCTTGGAGTCTGCAAGTCCTAGGAGCTGTGTAATGAGTACCAGGGATTGAATGCGAAATGAGTACAATACTGTGTCTAGGTATGCTTAGGGATAAAGTTTTATCTTAGGTATAAGGGAGAATTCAGCTAGCATCAGGGAGGGTCCAGGCTGAATGAGACCATAAGAAAGAGCAAAATAGAGAGAGAGAGGATCCAAGAGGGTAAGACAACATATGAGAACCAAGAGAAGGCATGGCAAAAATGACTGGATTATATAGAATTCAGAGAAGCAGGGATAAGAGGACTAAAGCTCAGAAGCTGGAGATGTTTATGGTAGGGAACTGGGTATGGCAGCCAGTCTGACTCTGTAACATGTATTTGACCAGTGTCCACTTTGACTTTGATGCTAAATAGGCACCTCAGTTAGCTATTTGTTCTGGATTTCTTTAAGACTGAACAGGGATTGGATCTGGAATAGTGATTATGAGTGTTGACCAAATCACATAAATGCCAGAGAAAACATGTTCTCTCCTGATCTTGTTGCTTCCTATGCTTGCTGATCTGTTTGAATATATCAACTGCTTGAGCAGTCTCCTACTATTTCATCTAGATTTTACCCCTGATTCTCAGCTCATTTTCCACCTACATGATGACAACTCAAATGTTCTGTTCCCAATGCTTAGAAAGAATAGAGTAACTTAATGAATTAGACTAATTATTCGTCTACTGGCTCTATCCAATATCCAAGGCTGACAGCAGAAATGATGCATCACTGTAATATATTCTCAAAACAACGTGGTTCTTGGAGAATGATCTGTAGAAATATTTTCATCTTGAATACAGATGGGAGACTCTATGTGAGAAAAAGCTCACTTGACTGTATGAGATTTCCTCTAATAACCATTAAATGAGACTGTTACAAAGAAAGATTTTAAGTTATACACTTGTGTGCAAAAGTCACAGGATAGTCTACACAACTTTGATATTTTATGAACATCAAAGACAATATTTATAAGACTAATCATAATACGGCTTAAAATTCATCAAGCAGAAACAACAAGGAAAATTAGAGATAGAAATTAAAAATTAGAAACTGATGCTCTTTCTCAAAGAACAGTAGGATGAAATATGGGATGGTGGTAGACACCTTAAAACAATACAGAAGATGGGGCATTGATGATGTATATTTTTAAAAGTACAAGACACCTAGGAAAAGAAGACACTGCCATGTTGGAAATGTAGTAAAGTGATGCAATATGACGAACATGATTCTTGTATGCACTTGATTAGCTAAATGGAATGAAAAACAGTAAAAAGAGCACATGGTCTCCAGCACAGACCAATGATTCTTCCAATACTAAACTCCAAAATAAATTCATAGATGCTCTTGGCCCAGGAACTGGAGACTGGACTTGGATGCCATAACTTCCATTCGTACAATACTTGACCTCCAGGTTATTTCTAAAGATAATTTCCTCAAAGGCTAATTTCATCCAGAAAATATGAATCATAATTGAGAACAACATGTTAGGGCCCTTGAATGGACTTAGAAAGCAAGAGTCCCACTTTGTGGGTAATGGTGTGGTTAACTGAAGTGGAAGAAGAGGAGGAGGAGGAAGAGGAGGAGAAGGAGGAGGATGTTTCACAGTGCTGTAGATTTTTTTTTTTTTGAGGAAACTAACATGCTCATAAAAATAATTTTTAGGCCAAGTTTTTCTCTTATTATTATGATTTTTTATATACATCATAATATCTCTGTGAATGTTCCCTACCTGTGGTTGTGAGCACTTCATCATCATTTGTTGGTAGAATTGATAAAATATAATCTGGCAGAGAGCCTATATAATATCACAGAGCAGGATTAGAACAGCTTCATGTACTGGGTCGTCAGTTATATTAGAGAGCACCAACAAGAGGACACTACATTAGGCTGAGGCTAGAGCAGGGGGATCCCACTGCTTAAGAAACACTGGAAAGTGTCTGGAGTCAAGACAGAGAAAATGTTAATGTCAGAAAGTGGGGCAAAGGTATATTCTGAAATAAAAAGTATAAATCCCTTAATAGAAAGAAAAGAAATACATAACAAGAAATTTCAGGTTAAATTAGATTTGTTGCTTAATAATTCTTGTTTTTTGTTTTGTTTTAGAAATTGCTTGATGAAAGAGTCACAGGGAGGTGGATTATAGGATAGTCCAGGTCCTTGACATATCCACAGGTATCAACAATTAAACAAGGTAGTTTTTCTTCAATATTTAACAGCTCAGAAAATTTCAGTTCTAGTTTGTGCTGAAATGTGATATTCTGAGTCCTGGGAAATGGTGAGTATAATGCAGCTAATTGTAGAGAATAAAACTTTTTGGAGGGTTGTATATGAGTAAATTGTAAGATATTCACGTGATAGGCCACTCTGCTTGAGTGAAAATGATCAAACTACAGACAGACACAAAAGTGCACATGGCATTGGTTGGACTAAAGCCAGACATAAGTAAGAAGGCACTATGTGGTTAGTTTTGCCTAAAACAAACCAATATATATATATATATATATATATATATATATATATATATATAATTTATAAAGTTCCTTAAGAACACTAGTCACCTTTGAGGAACAGATTGAACTGTGCCTGAAAATGGACAAGCAGAGGTCAGATACAATAGTCTGTCTACACTGAGGTTACATGATGTTGTATTCTGCTTTCTAGCACTAGAAGAAGTAATTGTAGATTGCCGTTTATAAATAAATATTTCTGACTATTCTCCAAAGTTCAATGTCAAGGTATAGAGATATGTGCTAACAACATTTTCTAACAAAACAAAAATGGCAAAGGGTCTCACATGAGGGTACCCCATGAAAGAGAAAGGGCAAGAATAAGTCAAAGTCACAGACTTTCGACTTGTTTATAACATCTACACTTGACAGCTTTCCCATACTGGCAATAATAACTGTAATCCATCTTCAGTGCTGAACCCTCCTGACCTGGCATCTCCAAATAGCCTCATCTCCCAACACTGCAACATTACCATGTAAAGAGTTTGCATGTGCTTTAGAGGGGAATAATCATACCGTGATCTGACTATGCAATTTATAAAAAACCATTCAGTCAAATGCTAAAGAATATGTGTGTCTTACACTTGAATAACAAAATAAATCCTGTATAAAGTCTTGAACCCATATAGGTCTAGACTAAATATACCTCTGTCATGTCAAGTAATCCCACCAACAGAAGCAAGCTTCTTTTGCCAGAGTTGAAACGCACAATGAAGGATGCTTGGGTGGTGTGTGTGTGTGTGTGTGCAATAGACTTTAGATAGAAGAAAAGAAATAGATACTACAGCAATTAGAAATCTAATTATCCATGTGTTTTAATACAATTGGGTGTGATTATCTCTGTCATCAGATATGAAGCATTATTCTCTTGTCAGATAACTGACATTTTAAAGTACCAAACTTCATTAAGAGAAACAGATACAACTCTTTAAGATTCATATTTTTACTTATTAATATAGACACTTTTGGTAGAGGAATTTAGATTACTTTGAAAAATTCTACTGTGGATTCTCATATAGCACTAATAGGAAGTTGATACTATTATTCATTTTTTAACTCATCAAGAACTGACAAGAAAACACATTAAATGTACCAACATCAGCTAGATTTGCAGTAAAGTTTCTTCCTGTTTTTTTATTTTTTTAATATGGAGCTATTCCTTCTTATGAGTGTTTTCATAGTCTATGACCCAATTTACTGAGCATAATATTCATCCAGAGGCTGCTAAGCACATATGGAAGCTACTGAAGTTTACATACACATTTAGATTGGCAGGTTACATATACAACTTGAAGTTTACATATACAATTAACTGAGCAAAACACACAGACAAAAGTGTGTGAGAGCAAAGCAGTTCCATTTCCTTCATCATGTGTCTAAAAACTTCTTCCTTATTCTCTTTGCCTTGGATAGAATTATTCTCCTTGTGAAACATGTTGAAAGCATTTTTAAGAATTTCCTTTGTAGAATTGTAACAGGACAGTAGAATCCCATGCATTGTTTCATAGATTAAGTTTTTACTTTCTCTTCAGCTTCTTGGAAAGAATGGGTATTTCTATTTCTAAATATACATATTCTATTCCTTTCTAGATATCAATAATGTGTACCCACTCCTCCCTCTTAATATTTTATCTTTTTCTTTTCTGTTACTCTCTCCTCTTTAAAGAGATGAAGGAAAAAAAGAAAAAAGAAACCCTGTGTTGTTTATATTAGGGTTCTTGCTTACATACAAAAGCCAATTGTACAGAGTTTAAGATGAAGGGAAACATGAATATTAACATAAATAAAACAGTACTCCTGAGAAGATTTACAGCTGTGTTGCCATAAGGACCCAACAAGAAATCTAGTCACAAATTCTGCTGAAGGTCACTCTGGAGACCCAATGAATTTATTAGGCTTCCTTACAGGGTGGTTAATTACAGGGTCTGGCTTCTCTTCCCCCAAGAGGCAGCCACCCCTCTCTGCTGGGGTATAAGCCATCAATAAGCACAGCTGAGAAAACCTTTCTCAAGGGTAGGGTGCAGCTGAACTCCCCAGGATGACAGTTTCTTGGCTTGAAGGAAACAGAGATTTTTGCTTGGATAATTATCTGTATCTTATTGTACTTTTTTTTCTTCTTCTTTTTCTCTGTGTCAGCACATTCCTAACTTTTTCTCTAAGGTGAATATACCCAGACATTCTTAAGAATCCATGCTCACATGTGCCTAATCTGACTTTTGGTTCTAATTCTGAAGGGGGAATGGAATCATGACTATTTGGCAAGTTGTCCTGGCATGAAGCATGGTGCCTAAAACTGTCACCTAAAGGTAGGAGGGCAGAAGGACTAAGCCGAAAACCTCTACAGCAGTAAACTACATGTCATACCACAAATGCCTGTAACTCTTTCCCAGGACATATCCACCTTTTATTTTTACCCCATAACAATTGAATGCTCACTTTCTAATATCAAATTCCCAGGTGCTTGAGTACCAGTTTCATTCTTGAATACATACAGAGTTTCAGTATGGTCTGAGGCCGTAGTCGGGTAGTGGTTGTGTTGGACCAAGAATAAAACACATTGTTGCTGGGTGGGTTATAGTAAGATTGTCTCACAAGGCAAAGTAGGCATTCTACAAATTTGGTTGATCCAGTTCCTAGTCATTCTCAGAGTTATGACTCTGAGAAATGTCACAAATGTGTCATTTTGCTTTGTTTTGCCTTATTTTGTTTTTATCTATTTGTTTGTTGTTTTTGCTGCTACTGTTTATAGAAATGTTAACTTAAAGCATGCACAGGACCATTGCTCCTTTGGAGATATTCTGAGAAAAAGAAAAGAAAACACATGCAATAATGATCCAAATGGTAGGGAATTATCTTTCTTCATCTTCCTGTATTTTACCCTGACCATTTGTACAGCCTGCTATCTGAAGAAGTCTGATGAGCAGTCAGTCAGTGTACATGGCACAGGTCAGTTTGCTAACTGATTTTGAAATGTTTCTCTTTCAAAAACAATACAACTTTCACTTGTAGTCTTTTATTTCTGATACTTAACAGAGAGAGGACTTAACTGTAATGAAAATGGGAAAAATGAAATTGTGAGGCTGTCAGATTGTTCACGTTGGTCCTAGAGTGTAGTGCCTGTAAATGAAAGACAAATGCAAAACTTCCAGTCAAAGAGGGGTGCGCTAAATCCTTTACAGGGAATAGGATGGAACAAAGTCACTGACATTCTTGGTCATTCATAGAGCATGCATATGAAACAGGTAGCTTTCTGACTCATTTCACCCAAACATCAGCCTATAAAGCAGTGGTTCTCAGTCTTCCTAATGCTGAAACCCTTTAATATAGTTCCTCATGTTGTAGTGACCTCAACCATAAAATTTTTTTTGTTTCTACTTCATAACTGTAATTTTGCTACTGTTATGAATTTTAATGTAAATATCCGTGTTTTCCAATAGGCTTAGGTGACCCCTGTGAAAGAATCAAAATAATCAACAATCCCCAAAGGGGTTTTGACCCACAGGTTTGAAAACTGCTGCTATAATGCATGCTACTGCTCTTGTTACTATGCAGATTATAATACAGGAGTGAAAAAGAGGTAAATGATTTGGAAATCTCTGTTTTTGTAAAGCCAGGTTTGGAGTAATGTGCCTGATACTACTGTACCATGCATGTAAACTGACTTGGTACAATTTAAATGTGAAAAGTAAGAGAAGTAAAAATATTATGATCCCTTCCTGAATATAATGGGTCTATTAGAATTCAACCCTATTATAGGTAGTGCTTTAACTTTATAAAAATATGTATAGCAGCATCTCAAAATATCCGTGAATAGCTGGTTTCCTGTCTATGAACCTGCTGCACAAGCCAGGCTCAGGATCATTTAACGGGACTTGGATTTCTATCCCCTTTTAGAAATCCCTTATCTAGAAATTTAAAACCTCACTTATTTGGAAGATTTAAGCACTATACACATGTTTATAGACATGTGAACACCATGTTTATGAGTTTACTTGTTTGTGGACACAGATGCAGGTCATGTAAGATATCCTCTCATCATTCTTTGAGGCTATTGAATTGCAAATTTTTCATTAGCCAAGGCCTATCCAAAAAACAGTTACATCTACTTTTCACTTTTGTTTCCCAATTTTAACTTTGCCATAACTTAAGAAGTCAAGGTAGAGCAGGAAAGTAATTTCCCAAGGGCTTGGGGAATGAGACCCTACTGAGGAAAAAAAAAAAAAAAAAACACAAAACTATCTGTTTACAGAGCTTTGGAGTTGATCCCTAACAAAGGTAGTCTAAATTCTAGAGGGAGTTTATGCATTCTATGTCCTTCACTAACCAAACACCTTTAAAAGCAAATCTATTTTAGTTGAAGAAGAAGAAGAAGAAGAAGAAGAAGAAGAAGAAGAAGAAGAAGAAGAAGAAGAAGAAGAAGAAGAAGAAGAAGAAGAAGAAGAAGAAGAAGAAAGGAAAAGAAAATGAGGGAACTTTTCTATCCTATTTTAAATAAAACTTCCCATAACCAAAGGTCTACAGCACTGTAAGAGTTGGTGAAATCACAAAAACAAAACATAGAATTGTGTTCTCAACTTGTCTTGTGACAAAGGAGAAGAAAGTCTGGCTGGAATACAAAGTTAATATATGTGCATTTCCAGCATTGTTTAAAAGCATCTGAATTTCAGAATAGCATGTTATTTGCAAGTATTTGAGTACTGATATTTTTATACACTTGCGAGATAGATGCCATAGCAGAGAAGAGAGTTATCAAAAATCTGGCATTCTTATAGCTGAACAGTACAGAATTTTTTTTTTCCTGAAGATAAATGCACGCAAAGAACTGTATTTCCTAAACCATGTTATGAGGTAAAGGAAATTTTCTGCAACACTATGAAGCTCAACTTATAAGAATCATCATCATCTTGGCCTATTCTGTTCTCTTCCCAATTCTAAAAGCCACCTTGTGTCCAAAATGACATTGTTTTCAGGGATCACTGAATAATTTCATGGGCACAAGACTACTTCCTTTTACTTCTACTCCAGATTATGAGTAATGCTGATGTGGAATTTTATGTGAGCAAGAAATAAAGTTGCTAAAACTTGGAAGTCAGTTTTAGCAGCTCATATTATAGTAACAAACATAGAAGCAATGAAGGTGGACTTATTGAAGTCCATATTTGAGTGTTTATCATTTTGTAATGATTACAAAACTCATTAATATAGAATTTCATGCTTTCTGCAGATCTTTAGAAAACTACTGTATAAGACCTAGTGTGGAAGACAGGATGATTTAAATAATGTCACGTACAATCCTTCTTAGCTACATCTTTATTCTGCATAATGAGAAAATTAAACTGTGCTATTCAGTTTAATATAACACGAAAACTATGATAAATCAAAACTACTGGCAATAAAGCATTTATAAAAGGAAAGAGGAAGAAGCTTACGTATAAATGGTAGTGGACTGGGTAAGTGGATCATTTCCTACAAGGACTTGTTGATCTACCAGAGGAACTACATTTAATTCCCAGCCTCTGTAGGCATCTCACTTATAAATTCTCACTCATGTGGAGAGAAAATTGGGAAACTATTCTAATTAGCCCATAGTTAAGGATGGAAATAATGCTTAATATTTTGTGGAGGAAGTATATTGAATATTCTCAGGGGCAGGAGCACAGAGGCCAGGAACTTTCTCGATCTTGGAAAAAAAATCAGTATGGCTCAGAGGATAATGAAATCAAGATAATTTTCTATCAGCAATTGCCAACAATAGAGTAGATGAATTTATATTGGGACAAGAAAAGAATGGATCTGAAGACTTTGAGCAAGACAAGGTATATTCTAAATGTTCTTAGAAAAGTGAAATTGTTGGTAGGATGTATAACTAGAATAAATAGAGTCAAAGTCACAAGAAACTCTAAAACATGAATGGATGTAATTGCAGGGCAAATATAGACTAATTGAACTAATTTTTGTTCTTTTTTTTTGTTGTTGTTGTTATATTATATTTTTGCTTGTGAGCCTTGCCATTAATGGCTGAGCCACCTCTCCAGCCCAGTTGTTGATATTTAAAAGTACAAGCTATTTTGACAAGGAACATATTTCAATAGGACTAAGTTGAACTGGGAAAAATATTAACCACATTTTTACTGCCCTAAATTAAACACAAAATTGTCAATATAATTATGACTCTGTAGTCAGATTTAATATTGCTAAACCTATTACATATGTTTCTATAATTCTGGGATATGATAAATGATAATTAAGAATCTTATGGACCAAAAAATTAAATAAATGCACATGGGAATGTTTTGACAATTATTTTTTTGAGTGCTGTTTATTGTAGTGTCATTGTTATTATTCATTAACACACTGTAAAACACATCAATTAAATACAATTACTTCAGCATCGACTTTCCAGAAATTCCATTCTGTACAGATAGATGCTATGTATTATGACAAATGTCTGCCTAATGAGAAAACACATTTTGGGGTAAGTTGAAAAATATCTTATAGGTCCATTAATAGTAATCTGACAGTGTAAGATCACTATAAATCTCAATGTTTTAGCAAAAACTAATAGTACTATGTATTTCTCCTGATATTATTTTTGGTACTCTTTGGGTATATTCTAACAAAGTAAGTGAAAAAGATAGTTTAACTAGATGAACCACCCACATCCATCTTTTAGAGCCCTCAGCTTGTATCATGTCATTCTCTACACAGCTCTCCATATAATTGTTTAAGGGTTCTGCTCCCCTTACCACTGCATGACTGCCTTTCATTTGAAGGTGAGCAGTCTCAGGGGTTAATTCAAAACTTTTGACAAATTTTGTATCTCCTCTATTCCTTGTGGATATAAAAATTCCTCTATTTTTTGCATGAATATTTCTCTGTTTCCAAATTCTCTGTACCCACCAGAAATTAGAAATCTATGAAAAGCAGAAGTAAGCTTCAGCATTTGCCTTAATCGGTGAGATCTTCCTCTCCTGGAAAGTGACTAATCCTACTAAATAACAAGCAAGAGGGTAAACCCTGTTAAGTAGAAATGGAAGCTAAGATCATCCACAAGGATCATAAAGAATTTGAAGGTAGAGTAAAATTCAGTGAGGGAATCTAGAAGCTTACATCTCACAAAAAAAAAAGAGAGAGAGAGAGAAATTTAATTGACCTCTACTAGCTTCTATGCTTCAGTTTTCTATAATGAAAATTATATGCAATATGAAACATGAATTCTTAAGAAGACATTTGCATTGGATACTTATGTAATATGATTCTTTGGAAGAACTGTTGAATTAATCATGGTGTTCCATAAAAGCAGAAGTAACTTTAAGGCTGGCTCTCTCTCCATAGGAAGAATTCCACCTAGGACTTTTTATTTTCATCCTCAGTGGAAAAAGACCTTGTCTGTTCAGTATCTGTAGGGGTGTAGTAGCTTAATTTTCAGAAAAATGTCAAGTATTAGAAAGATTAGTTGAGATTTTTTTTAAAGTAGACAACAACAGCAAAAGAACCTATAGTCATCTCTTCTTCTACAATGACTGTTTAACAGATTGTAAAAGATGAATTAGAATACTTTCTTGGGGCAGGAGAATTGGCTCAGCCTCTAAGAACAGATGATGCTCTTCAGAGGACATAAGTTTGGTTCCCAGCACCTCTGTCAACAAGCTAACGATCTCTTTTAGCTCTAGCTTCAGAGCATACAATGTCCTCTTCTTGCCTTTACAGGTAACTGCATGCACACACACACACACACACACACACACACACACACACACACACACACGCACACACCACACACATACTTTTAAAAAATTATTAAAATATTTTTGTACTTAAAAATATATCCCAACTAAATATATATAGCAAAAATAAGTCTGGGGCCTCATTTCCTTAAAAACTTTTTGTTGTTTTAGTTGTCCCTCTTTTCTAGTCCAGGAGAACCTGATGTTACAAACACTATGTTTACTTCCTTGAATACTTGAAAATTTATAAGTACTAACTGGGGAAACTACTACTTGCCATTTGTAAATAAATATTTCAAACATCATGATAAAGTCTATATAAAATTACCATTAATCACACTCATTTGTAATGCATATTTAAATGTTCCCTTTATATTTGATGGAGGTAAAATAAGTAATTCTGGGAAAGGATGGCATTGACTCAGTGTGCTGACCTATGAGGGACATCTGTCATGGTGACTAAGGAAAAAGTGCTGTTTAGTCATTCCCCTCCCTAATTAATCATCTATCCAATTCATGATGACTCAGCCAGAAGACACCAAGGAACAACAACTTGCTGGAAGAAATTTACAGAGAAAATATTCCTTTCTCTTTATAGAGAACCAAAGGGTATACAATTAGTAATTCAATACTAAGAACTATAGAGCCCAAAGAATAATCAACCAGTAGAGATGAATGGCAATTAGACATTGGAAATTGAAAGTCATTGAATTTTAATAGCTATGTTCAAGTAAATAACACAGTAATATCAGGTAGATACATAAAGACCATATGATGTTTTATTTTATATAAGAAGAACTATCGAATTTTTGTTGACAAGAATATTTAGTAGAGGTTTGACTATCACAGACAAGGCTGCTATGAATATAACATAACATGTGCCCCTGTCGCAAGTTGGGGCATCTTTTGTGTATAAGCCCAAAAGTGATATAACTGGATCTTTAGGTAGATCTACTTCCATTTTTCTAAGGAATCTCCAGATTGATTTCCAGAGTGGTTATACCAGTTTGCAACACCTGCAATGGAAGAGTGTTCCTCTATCTCCACAACCTCATCAACATATGCTGTCACCAGAGGTTTTGATCTTAGCCATTCTGATAGGTGTAAGATGGAATCTTAGGGTCATTTTGATTTGCATCTCCCTGATCACTACGGACTGAACATTTCTCTAAGAGTTTTTAGCCATTCAATATTCCTCTGGTATGAATTCGCTATACATTTTCAATAGGGTTGTTTGGTGTTTTGGGTGGTTAGCTTTTTGAGTTCTTTATATATATTTCTATAATTTAATTTTATTGTGTATTTATTTCATTTACATTTCCAATACTATCCCAAAAGTCCCCCAAATGCTCCCCTAACCACCCACTTCCACTTCTTGGCACTGGCATTCCCCTGTACTGAGGCATATAAAGATTGCACAACCAATGGGCCTCTCTTTCCACGGATGGCCAACTAGGCTATCATCTGATACATATGCAGCTAGAGACACGAGCTCCGGGGGTGCGGGGGGATATTGGTTAGTTCATACTGTTGTTCCACCTATAGGATTGCAGATCCCTTCAGCTCTGTGGGTACTTTTTCTAGCTCCTCCATTGGGGGCCCTATGATACATCCAATCGCTGTCTGTGAGTATCCACATCTGTATTTGCCAGGCCCCAGCATAGTCTCACAAGAGACAGCTATGCCTGGTTCCTTTCAGCAAAATCTTGCTAGTGTATGCAGTGGTGTCAGCGTTTGGAAGCTGATTATAGGATGGATCCCCGGATATGGCATTCTCTAGATGGTCCATATTTTCATCTCAGCTCCAAACTTTGTCTCTGTAATTCCTTCCATGGGTGTTTTGTTCCCAATTCTAAGAAGGGGCAAGTGTCCACACTTTGGTCTTCGTTCTTCTTGAGTTTCATGTGTTTAGCAAATTGTATCTTATATCTTGGGTATTCTAAATTTCTGGGCTAATATCCACTTATCAGTGAGTACATATTGTGCCAGTTCTTTTGTGATTGGGTTACCTCACTCAAAATGATGCCCTCCAGGTCCATCCATTTGCCTAGGAATTTCATAAAGTCGTTCTTTTCAATAGCTGTGTAGTACTCCATTGTGTAAATGTACCACATTTTCTGTATCCATTCCTCTGTTGAGGGGCATCTGGGTTCTTTTCTGCTTCTGGCTATTATAAATAAGGCTGCTATGAACATAGTGGAGCATGTGTCCTTTTTACCAGTTGGAACATCTTCTGGATATATGCCCAGGAGAGGTATTGCAGGATCCTCCTGTAGTTCTATGTCCAATTTTCTGAGGAACGGCTAGACTGATTTCCAGAGTGGTTGTACAAGCTTGCATCCCACCAACAATGGAGGAGTGTTCCTCTTTCTCCACATCCTCGCCAGCATCTGCTGTCACCTGAATCACCATGCCTGACCTAAAGCTGTACTATAGAGCAATTGTGATAAAAACTGCATGATACTGGTATAGCGACATACAAGTAGACCAATGGAATAGAATTGAAGACCCAGAAATGGACCCACACACCTATGGTCACTTGATCTTTGACAAGGGAGCAAAAACCATCCAGTGGAAAAAAGAGGGCATTTTCAATAAATGGTGCTGGCACAACTGGTGGTTATCATGTAGGAGAATGCGAATTGATCCATTCCTATCTCCTTATACTAAGGTCAAATCTAAGTGAATTAAGGAACTCCACATAAAACCAGAGACACTGAAACTTATTGAGGAGAAAGAAGGGAAAAGCCTCGAAGATATGAGTACAGGGGAAAAATTCTTGAATAGAACAGCAATGGCGTGTGCTGTAAGATCAAGAATTGAAAAATGGGACCTCATAAAATTGCAAAGCTTCTGCAAGGCAGAAGACACCATCAATAAGACAAAAAGGCCACCAACAGATTTGGAAAGGATCTTTACCTATCCTAAATCAGATAGGGGACTAATATCAAATATATATAAAGAACTCAAGAAGGTGGACTCCAGAAAATCAAATAACCCCATTAAAATGGGGCTCAGAGCTAAACAAAGAATTCTCACCTGAGGAAAACAGAATGGCTGAGAAGCACCTGAAAAAATGTTCAACATCCTTAATCATCAGGGAAATGCAAATCAAAACAACCCTGAGATTCCACCTCATACCAGTCAGAATGGCTAAGACCTTTATATATTTTAAATGGACACAAATCTCCCTAAAACATGATGGGAGCTATAATTATTGCTAAATTAGCAGGCAAAGATGAAAAATGCTTTTAATGAAAAGCTAAATAAAGCTTAGTATTTACAATAGTGAATAAAACTATAAAATTGCATATAAAATTGGGGAGGGAATAAAAAATGACATAGAAAAAGGCAAAATTTAAAAATTTCACTAAGAGACAGTAATAGACACAATAATGAAGAAATTAGAAGGATAGAAATAAGAATTAAGCCAGGCAGGGGTGGCACACACCTTCAATCCAAGCATTTGGGAGGTGGAGGCAAGTGGATTTCTGAGTTCGCGGCCAGCATGGTCTACGGAGTGAGTTCCAGAACAGCCAGGGCTATACAGAGAACCCTTGTCTTGAAAAGCAAACAGACCAAAAAAGAAAGAATAGAAAAGAAAGAAGAATTAAAAGGAAAGTTATAATTTTCATAAAATTTAACATATGGAAGAATAATCCCACAGTATAAATATTTATTTATTTATTTATTTATTTTTGTATATCAAATATATTGTTTACTTGTGGTAAAATGTTATTTCAACTATAAGAAACACCTTACAACTTTTGGAAAAGACAGAAAACTAATAATGCAGAAGCCAAAACCAAATTATTTGAGCTGTTTCCTTCATAATTGTAACTTTTAGGATGATGCTTAGAGTCAAGAGCTCCGGGGAACTGGTTAGTTCATAATGTTGTTCCACCTATAGGGTTGCAGATCCCTTTAGCTCCTTGGGTACTTTCTCTTGCTCCTCCATTGGGAGCCCTGTGATCCATCCAATAGCTGACTGTGAGCATCCACTTCTGTGTTTGCTAGGCCCCAGCATAGTCTCACAAGAGACAGCTATATCTGGGTCCTTTCAGCAAAATCTTGCTAGTGTATGCGATGGTGTCAGCGTTTGGAAGCTGATTTTGGGGTGTATCCATGGATATGGCAGTCTCTAGATGGTCCATACTTTCGTCTCAGCTCCAAACTTTGTCTCTGGAACTCCTTCCATGGGTGCTTCAGTCTTCATTCTTCTTCATTTTCATGTGTTTAGCAAATTGTATCTTATATCTTGGGTATCCTAAGTTTTGGGCTAATATCCATTTATCAGTTAGTACATATTGTGTGAGTTCCTTTGTGATTGTGTTACCTCACTCAGGATGATGCCCTCCAGGTCCATCCATTTGGCTAGGAATTTCATAAATTCATTCTTTTTAATAGCTGAGTAGTACTCCATTGTGTAAATGTACCACATTTTCTGTATCCATTCCTCTGTTGAGGGGCATCTGGGTTCTTTCCAGCTTCTGGTTATTATAAATAAGGCTGCTATGAACATAGTGGAGCATGTGTCCTTCTTACCGGTTGGGATATCTTCTGGATATATGCCCAGGAGAGGTATTGCAGGATCCTCCTGTAGTTCTATGTCCAATTTTCTGAGGAACGGCTAGACTGATTTCCAGAGTGGTTGTACAAGCTTGCAATCCCACCAACAATGGAGGAGTGTTCCTCTTTCTCCACATCCTTGCCAGCATCTGCTGTCACCTGAATTTTTCATCTTAGCCATTCTGACTGGTGTGAGGTGGAATCTCAGGGTTGTTTTGATTTGCATTTCCGTGATGATTAAGGATGTTGAACATTTTTTCAGGTGCTTCTCTGCCATTCGGTATTCCTCAAGTCAGAATTCTTTGTTCAGTTCTGAGCCCCATTTTTTAATGGGGTTATTTGATTTTCTGGAGTCCACCTTCTTGAGTTCTTTATATATATTTGATATTAGTCCCCTATCTGATTTAGGATAGGTAAAGATCCTTTCCCAATCTGTTGGTGGTCTTTTTGTCTTATTGATGGTGTCTTTTGCCTTGCAGAAGCTTTGCAGCTTCATGAGATCCCATTTGTCAATTCTCGATCTTACAGCACAAGCCATTGCTGTTCTATTCAGGAAACTTTTCCCTGTGCCCATATCTTCAAGGCTTTTCCCCACTTTCTCTTCTATAAGTTTCAGTGTCTCTGGTTTTATGTGAAGTCCCTTGATCCACTTAGATTTGACCTTAGTACAAGGAGATATCAACGGATCGATTCGCATTCTTCTACCTGATAATCGCCAGTTGTGCCAGCACCATTTGTTGAAAATGCTGTCTTTCTTCCACTGGATGGTTTTAGCTCCCTTGTCGAAGATCAAGTGACCATAGGTGTGTGGGTTCATTTCTGGGTCTTCAATTCTATTCCATTGGTCTACTTGTCTGTCACTATACCAGTACCATGCAGTTTTTAATCACAATTGCTCTGTAGTAAAGCTTTAGGTCAGACATGGTGATTCCACCAGAGGTTCTTTTATCCTTGAGAAGAGTTTTTGCTATCCTAGGTTTTTTGTTATTCCAGATGAAGTTGCAGATTGCCCTTTTTAATTCGTTGAAGAATTGAGTTGGAATTTTGATGGGGATTGCATTGAATCTGTAGATTGCTTTTGGCAAGATAGCCATTTTTACAATGTTGATCCTGCCAATCCATGAGCATGGGAGATCTTTCCATCTTCTGAGATCTTCTTTAATTTCTTTCTTCAGAGACTTGAAGTTCTTATCATACAGATCTTTCATTTCCTTTGTTAGAGTCACGCCAAGATATTTTATATTATTTGTGACTATTGAGAAGGGTGTTGTTTCCCTATTTTCTTTCTCAGCCTGTTTATTCTTTATGTAGAGAAAGGCCATTGACTTGTTTCAGTTAATTTTATATCCAGCTACTTCACCGAAGCTGTTTATCAGGTTTAGGAATTCTCTGGTGGAATTTTTAGGGTCACTTATATATACTATCATATCATCTGCAAAAAGTGATATTTTGACTTCATCTTTTCCAATTTGTATCCCCTTGATCTCCTTTTGTTGTTGAATTGCTCTGGCTAGGACTTCAAGTACAATGTTGAATAGGTAGGGAGAAAGTGGGCAGCCTTGTCTAGTCCCTGATTGTAGTGGGATTGCTTCAAGCTTCTCACAATTTATTTTGATGATGGCTACTGGTTTGCTGTAGATTGCTTTTATCATGTTTAGGTATAGGCCTTGAATTCCTGACCTTTCCAAGACTTTTATCATGAATGGGTGTTGGATCTTGTCGAATTCTTTTTCTGCATCTAACGAGATGATCATGTGGTTTTTGTCTTTGAGTTTGTTTATATAATGGATTACATTGATGAATTTCTGTATATTAAACCATCCCTGCATCCCTGGAATAAAACCTACATGGTCAGGATGGATGATTGCTTTAATGTGTTCTTGGATTCAGTTAGCGAGAATTTCATTGAGAATATTTGCATCTCTATTTTAAGGGAAATTGGTCTGAAGATCTATCTTTGTTGGATCTTTCTTTGGTTTAGGTATCAGAGTAATTGTGGCTTCATAGAATGAGTTGGGTAGAGTTCCTTCTACTTCTATTTTGTGGAATAGTTTGTGCAGAACTGGAATTAGATCTTCTTTGAAGTTCTGGTAGAACTCTGCACTAAACCCATATGGTCCTGGGCTTTTTTTGGCTGGGAGACTATTAATGACTGCTTCTATTTCTTTAGAGGATATGGGACTTTTTAGATCGTTAACTTGATCCTGATTTAACTTTGGTACCTGGTATCTGTCTAGAAATTTGTCCATTTCATCCAGGTTTTTCAGTTTTGTTTAATATAGCCTTTTGTAGAAGGATCTGATGGTGTTTTGGATTTCTTCAGGATTTGTTGTTATGACTCCCTTTTCATTTCTGATTTTGTTAATTAGGATGTTCTCCCTGTGCCCTCTAGTGAGTCTAGCTAAGGGTTTATGTATCTTGTTGATTTTCTCAAAGAACCAACTCCTCCTTTGGTTAATTCGTTGAATAGTTCTTCTTGTTTTCACTTCTTTGATTTCTCCCCTGAGTTTGATTATTTCCTAACTTCTACTCCTCTTTGGTGAATTTTCTTCCTTTTTTTCTAGAGCTTTTAGATGTGTTGTCAAGCTGATAATGTGTGCTCTTTTTTGAGGCACTTAGAGCTATGAGTTTCCCTCTTAGAAATGCTTTCATTGTGTCCCTTAGGTTTGGGTATGTTATGGCTTCATTTTCATTAAACTCTAAAAAGTCTTTTATTTCTTTCTTTATTGCTTCCTTGACCAAGGTATCATTGAGAAGATTGTTGTTCAGTTTCCACGTGAATGTTGGCTTTCCATTATTTATGTTGTTATTGAAGATCAGCTTTAGTCCATGGTGGTCTGATAGGATGCATGGGACAATTTCAATATTTTTATATCTCTTGAGGCCTGTTTTGTGACCAATTATATGGTCAATTTTGGAGAAGGTCCCATGAGGTGCTGAGAAGAAGGTATATCTTTTGTTTTAGGATAAAATGTTCTGTAGATATCTGTTAAGTCCATCTGTTAAGTCCAACTAACATAACTTCTGTTAGTTTCACTGCGTCCCTGTTTAGTTTCTGTTTCCATGATCTGTCCATTCATAAAAGTGGTGTGTTGAAGTCTCCCACTATTATTGTGTGAGGTGCAATGTGTGCTTTGAGCTTTACTAAAGTGTCTTTAATGAATGTGGCTGCCCTTGCATTTGGGGCATAGATATTCAGAATTGAGTGTTCCTCTTGGAGGATTTTACCTTTGATGAGTATGAAGCGTCCCTCCTTGTCTTTTTTGATAACATTGGGTTGGAAGTCGATTTTATTCGATATCAGAATGGCTACTCCAGCTTGTTTCTTCAGGCCATTTGCTTGGAAAATTGTTTTCCAGCCTTTCACTCTGAGGTAGTGTCTGTTAGTCTATGTCTTTTTATTGGGGAATTGAGTCCATTGATATTAAGAGATATTAAGGAAAAGTAATTGTTGCTTCCTGTTATTTTGTTGTTAGAATTGGCATTCTGTTCTTTTGGTAGTCTTCTTTTAGGTTTGTTGAGGGATTACCATCTTGCTTTTTCTAGGGTGTGATTTCTGTCCTTGTATTGTTTTTTTGTTTTTTTTTTTTTTTTTCTGTTGTTATCCTTTGAAGGGCTGGATTCGTGGAAAGATAATGTGTCAATTTGGTTTTGTGGTGGAATACTTTGGTTTCTTCATCTATGGTAATTGAGAGTTTGGCCGGGTATAGTAACCTGGGCTGGCATTTGTGTTCTCTTAGTGTCTGTATAACATATGTCCAGGCTCTTCTGGCTTTCATAGTCTCTGGTGAAAAGTCTGGTGTAATTCTGATAGGCCTGCCTTTAAATGTTACTTTACCTTTCTCCCTTACTGCTTTTAATATTTTACCTTTATTTAGTGCATTTGTTGTTCTGATTATTATGTGTCAGGAGGAATTTCTTTTCTGGTCCAGTCTATTTGGAGTTCTGTAGGCTTCTTGTATGATCATGGGCATCTCTTTCTTTAGGATTGGGAAGTTTTCTTCTATTATTTTGTTGAAGATATTTGCTGGCCATTTAAGTTGAAAATCTTCAGTCTCATTAACTCCTATTATCCGTAGGGTTGGTCTTCTTATTGTGTCCTATATTTCCTGGATGTTTTGAGTTAGGATCCTTTTGCATTTTGTATTTTCTTTGATTGTTGTGCTGATGTTCTCTATGGAATCTTTTGTGCCTGAGATTCTCTTTTCCATCTCTTGTATTCTGTTGCTGATGCTTGCATCTATGGTTCCAGATTTCTTTCCTAGGGTTTCTATCTCCAGTGTTGCCTCACTTTGGGTTTTCTTTATTTTGTCTACTTCCCTTTTTAGGTCTAGTATGGTTTTGTTCATTTCCATCACCTGTTTGGATGTGTTTTCCTGTTTTTCTTTAAGGACTTCTACCAGTTTGGTTGTGTTTTCCTGTTTTTCTTTATGGACTTCTACCAGTTTGGTTGTGTTTTCCTGTTTTTCTTTAAGGACCCGTAACTCTTTAGCAGTGCTCTCCTGTATTTCTTTAAGTGAGTTATGAAAGTCCTTCTTGATGTCCTCTACCATCATCATGAGATTTGCTTTTAAATCTGGGTCTTGATTTTCGGCTGTGTTGGGGTGCCCAGGACTAGGTGGGGTGGGAGTGCTGCGTTCTAATGATGGTGAGTGGTCTTGATTTCCTTTAGTAGGATTCTTACGTTTGCCTTTCGCCATCTGGTAATCTCTGAAGCTAGCTGTTATAGTTGTCTCTGATTAGAGCTTGTTCCTCAGGAGACTCTGTTAGCCTCTATCAGCAGACCTGGGAGGCTGGATCTCTCCTTAGTTTCAGTGGTCAGAGTATTCTCTGCAGGCAAGCTCTATTCTTGCAGGGAAGGTGCCCAGATATCTGGTGTTCGAACCTGCCTCCTGGCAGAAGTTGTGTTCCAATCACCAGAATTCTTAGGATCCCATGGGGAATCCTGTGTGGGTCCTTGAGGGTGTCCAGTGACTCCACTGGCAAGGTACCCTGGTGTTCGAGTGGACGGGAAGGGACTTGTGCCCCACCTCAGGCCCTGTTGCCTGCTTCCCTAGTTAATGCAGTCTCAGGTCCCGCTCAATTGGATTGGAGCAGAAGCTGTGTTCCACTCACCAAAGGTCTTAGGATCCTGTGGGGAGTCCTGTGTGGGTCCTTGCGGGTGTCCGGAGACTCCTCTGGCAAGGCACCCCGATACTTGAGTGGACCAGAAGGGAATTGTGCCCCAGCAGAGGCTGGGTTGCCTGCTTCCCTAGTTAATGCAGTCTCAGGTTCCGCACGATTGGATTGGAGCAGATGCTGTTTTCCACTCACCAGAGGTCTTAGGATCCCGTGGTGAGTCCTGTGCGGGTCCTTGCGGGTGTCAGGAGACTCCACTCAGTTGTTTTTCTAAATATGTTTTTTTGTGGTGTTTATATTCTTTGCATTGGAACTCACATTACTTAATCTTTTAAAATATTTTTATCTAGGCATAAATATAATATGTTTGGATCAAATCCTCTATTCTTTCCTATCCTACACCACAGCACCAATTTTGCCTCCTACTTTCAAATGCGCTCTCTCTCTCTCTCTCTCTCTCTCTCTCTCTCTCTCTCTCTCTCTTATAATACCAACTGAGACTATTTAATGCTACAAGCATGGGTGTGAGGTAATTGACTGTATTGCATAGGTAGGCTCTCAGGTTCAACATTCCTAAAAAAAACCTGCTCTCTCTATCCAAAAAGACATTACTGCCAATAACTGTTCATCAGTTTTCTGTGAAACTTCATGCCCCAACCCTATCCCTACTCATGCTAGGATTTTGGCTGTTAAAGCTTGTGGTTTCACTTGCTGTAGGTTCATATGGATAACTTTACTGTCATAGCTGGCAAATACTGTTTTATTACCAAGATATATTCCCTCTGGATCTTACAATATTTCATATCTCCATGATGAACCCTGAATCTTGAAATTATAGTATTTGGTATAGACATCTCATTTAGAGCTAACAACTCCACCATCTGTTATGCTCTGTACATCCACTCCAAAAAGAAGGTTCTATGATAAGAGGTGCATTAATTTTTTTTGTATATAGATAACAATTAACTAATAGTAATAGGCTTTTCATTATGCAATGTGACTTAGCCAGTTATTGGGGGGGGAGTTAATTGTAACAGGCATGATATCCATCTTGTGGAGTGGTATTTAAATTTAATGAAAAACTTGATTGGCCACTTCCATAACATGTCTGTTGCTACTGTACCTGTGGGTACATCCTGCTAGGTCATTATTTCAGTTTACAGTGTTCACAGCTGGGTAAAGCTGTTAATAACTTTTCTCCCACAGTAGCATGTATAGAACCGACTAACATTATGAAAGTTAAGTAGTAAGAATAAAGCTTCCATGTTAGTACCCACTTGATTTTTCAATGCCCTATGACTCTGTCTTCAGTAATAGGACTTCATCATCAAGTTCTGGAGGGTAACCAAGAGCAATGGCAATAAACTGTGTTATGTGAGGATTTATGGGACCATTCAGACCAATCATTCCAAAAAAGGCAATGGACATCTTGCATAAAACTTTTTATTTGATAACTATGATGTCTTGGTGAGGCATTATACCCCATTATAGGATTAATCTATACAACTCCCTTTTGTGTGTATATGAATATATTTTAGGAAGCTTCTAGAATAGTAGGCTTCCACAATATATTTTCAAATGTCATTTTTTAAATATTAATTTTATTATTTACTGACATGTTTGTATACTCTCTATGTATATGTATATGCATATACATCAGGGTGCCTACAGAGGCCAGAAAGGTTGTTGGGCTCCTGGGAACTGAGGATAAAAGCAGTTATGGCCCACCTGGTGTGGGTGCTAGGAAATAAATATTGGTCTTGTAATAACTCAGCAAGTGTTTTTTACTACTGAGTAGCTTATCCAGCCCTCTAATTCATAATAATACTAGGCAAATAAAATATTCATCATCTGCTCAAATAAGTAAAATTATAAATTATTCCAAAAGCCAAAGATATATGTGTGTGTGTGTACATATACCAGAAGTAAGCAATAAAAGCAATTCATCATTTTTTTTTTTTTGAGACAGGGTTTCTCTGTATGGCCCTGGCTGTCCTGGAACTCACTTTGTGGACCAGGCTGGCTTCGAACTCAGAAATCCACCTGCCTCTGCCTCCCGAGTGCTGGGATTAAAGTCGTGAGCCACCACGCCCGGCACAATTCATCTTTTAATAACAACTGAGTGCTAGATTCTTTTGCCAATTGCTCCAACATGTTTCTCAGTAAGGACCAGTATATAGCAGAGAGGAGGCACTAATAAAGGACAACCATATGAAACTATTTGAATATAAGTTGAGTAATTTGAAATATAGTTAAAAGTAGAATATAATATAAATTATTCAAAATCAGATATTTATTTTTAATACTGTATAATCAGTGTACTAATACAATTTTTCAAAGACTAGAAGATGCATCTGAGGAAAACTAATGAGGATACAAATCACAACATGTATCATATTCTTTTATAACAAGGGAATAGTACACTTAAATATTACATTAATATGTTTAATGACAATCACAAATGGAATCTAGATGAGGAAGACTTTGGCCTTCTTATTGTTACAGATAATAAATATAGATGAATTTTTACATAAATTGGTGACACTGAAAAGGCAAGCAAGATAAGCAAAATAATGTACAAAACATGTTCTTTTAAAATAGAAATATGAATTAAGCTATACTGCAACTGTATATTACTCTAATAAAAATTAATTCTACAATATAAACAAAATAAATAATATAATAAATAATTAATATGATAATATAATTATAATTAATATTAATAATTATATTAATATATTAATATAATATAATAATAAATATGAATCAAAAAATTTATACACTACAGAAGCACTACAATAATCACAGAAGCAAGAAAGTTGTGGAGTTTTATTTTGGATAAAGGTAGAAAACATGAGAACTGACACTAAGTATGGACTTTTAACCTCCATATGCACACTGTAGCATATATGTACCCACATTCCTACCAAGATACATGCATTCATCACTCAATGTGCACAATGTTTGAAAGTAATTAAAATGATGTAAAATATTAACCCTGATTGTTGGTTCCAATCTACAAGCAAGTGAAATGAAGGGAGTTATAATTACATGAGAGATATGCATTTATTTCTGTTGATATAAAGTAAACTGAGACTATTACAAACAATACTACAAAATGAGAATGGAAGTCAAGTGTAATAGCTCAGGCATGATTCCAGCAATTGGGCTGCTGAAAAGGCAGGATGATTTTGAGTTCTAGCCTGGACAGGGCTATATAAGAAGACTATGACTAGACCAGTGTAAGTGATAGAACCATTCTGCTGTCTTTACCACTTTATTCTTTGCAGATGATTGCCCTTCACAATGCTTACAACTTGGGCTATATATTTTATTTTTCCTTTGGTGGTCACTATCCATAGAAGGTCTATTTTAGTTTACATTAAGAACCCAATCGCATGGAAGCTGTGCTTTGTTCACTTTCAGCTTTTTAAACATTTTTTTTTTCATTTCTCAGTAGCCTAGAATCAAATTACCTTTCCTAGCTATTCCTCGGTGCTAGAAGAGAAAACAACACGTATAATGTGAGGCACACTCAAAGCCTTATCACAGATTTGTCCTTCAGAAGTGTGCTTCCTCTGCACCTCCCAGCACCAGGAACATTGCTGTGGGCTTTCCTGCTCCAAAGATTAGCATTAGATCTAAGCTTTCGGAATAACCCAGAGTCATGCACAGCCATTTGTATTCAGAGAGCCATTTATGTCATGGTACAGAATTCTATTACTAATTATCATGCAATAAAAAATTAACAGCACAAATGGCATTCAAATGGGTGAGCCTAGTAGCAAGATGTACAAGAATTGTTGAAATTAAAAACCAGAGTCTTTTCCCTCTGCATGGTTGCTGTGCAGGTTCTGTTTAGACCTACCACACACTTTCTTATCAGGGAATATCATTTGCAATTCACTTGACTTGGGTTCCTTTGAGATCTTGTTTTCTTCACATAATGCATCTTTTTTCTCATCTCTAAATATATTGTACATACTTTATGCAACAACTGCATACCATCCTGTTTATGTAATGTAAGTGCTGTATATTAGAAGGAAAGGCTCTCTATGTGTAATGAGATTATATTATGTATCATAATATATTGTATTATGTTTGTTTTCAATGCCCACAGCAGCATATCTTCTCTCTAAGCATGGATAGGCAGGATAAAGCATAAGAATGAAGTTATATGTCCAAATAATGACAGAGACAGTTTGAGAATGCACTCTTTAGGTTCTTTTATAGGTTTTATGTTGTATCTGTTTGGTACTCATCTTTGTTGATGCATGTGGGCCTTGGAATGTTAACATTAATTGTTTTCTATACTGTTCATAACATTGTCATATATTCAGTGTTGTAATTTCAATGATTAAGAACTTTCTTATATGTCTATGGGACAGTTACCACAGATTGGTACCAAATATCATTTTCCATTCAATTCTTCTCTTTCTTATTTGTTTCTTTTGTAAAATGCCTGACTTCTCAGACTCCTTGACAACACATAAACATGTGACATAGCATATACTAACAACAAAGAAAATAATGTGTGATGTGCGACATTTCTCTACTCCTCTTCTAGCATAAAGAGTGGTTCTAAGGCCTAGAATAGTCAATGTATGATTATGAGCCATCAGCAAAAGCAAAAAGGAAACCTGCCAAGGATCATAAGGCAGAAGGCTGGAGAAAATTGAATCCCTAATGGCATGGCTGAGCTTCAACAATCCTTATCTCCCAGTACATTATGTGGCAGAAAGAAACCTTTATTTCTCTTAGAAACAGTTGGTCAGATTTTCCGTTATTTGCAGACAAAAATATTCTGGAATTCTTGCCTCCTTCTCCTTTACTTTGATGTGTAGTCCACAATTCCTGTTAATGCTGCTGCTGCTGCTGCTGTCAGAGCTCGCTGTGACTTTCTCCTTCCTCATGAGTTCACAATGCATGAATGCAAGGAATTGTTCTCGTTTTAATTTGTTAGAGTCCTTGCTAGTCTCCTTGTCTGTAATACCACACAGAACCCAGTTTCTTACATCTTGTCTCTTCAGATTATTTTTAGTAGGAAGCTCATGACTATTCCAGTAACAGATAAGACCTCTCAAGTAGCCTTTTGTCAACTCCTGTGTTCATTCTCACAAGAAATCTATTCCACTGAACTTCAGTGTTTTACATGTGACTTTTCTATCTTCATCCATTTGCAAAGGCAGCCAAATGAATGTCCTTAATCCTTTTACCACTCTGTACCTCATCCTCAGTCAGTGCTCTCATTGGATCCTTTGGGTCTTTCATGACATCAACTTTTCCTTGATGCTTCACACTGACTAACCATTGGGGTCACATCTTCTATTGGTGTCTCATATTTAGTATCGTGGTTATCATTACCACTATATTAAGAATAGTAATCATTACCATCTTTATTTTTAATTTCTATATATACAATAAAACGAATGTCACATATCAGATAACCAATAAATATTGGAAAAACTGAGTAGAGAAGTGAATTACAAGTGGAATTGATTATAACAATGCACATTTTGACTGCTACATCAACAGTGTATTTTTTCAATCACTTTTGTTAAATTCTCAAAGTAAGTTTACTCTTACTTTGTCACTCTTGTTAATATGTTATCTTCTTTTTTAAGTTTTTTAAATTTAATTTTATTTGTAGTTAATTATTTTACATTCCATAGTCCATTCCCTGCCCCTCCCCATCTACCCTCCAACTGCTTCACATCCCATACTTCCTCACCACCCAACCCAGTCTACACGGAAATGACCCCAACCCCAACCTCACCTGACCTCTAAACTCCCTGGGGCTTTCAGTCTCTTGAGGGTTAGGGGCATCATATCTGAATGAACACAGACCTGGAAGTCCTCTACTATATATGTGTTGAGGAGCCTCATATCAGCTGATGTGTACTGTCTGGTGGTTCAGTATTTGAAAGATATCAGGGGTCCAGATTAATTGATACTGCTGGTTCTCCTACAGAATTACCTTTCTCAGCTTTTTTCAGCCTTCAACAACAGGGGTCAGCAGCTTCTGTCCATTGGTTGGGTGCAAATATCTGCAACTGACTCTTTCAGCTGCTTGTTGGGTCTCTTGGAAGGCAGTCATGATAGATCCTTCTTTGTGAGTGTTCCATAGCTTCTGTAATAGTTTCAGACCTTGGGACCTCCCCTTAATCTGGATCCCACAATATGTTATCTTCTTGCAGAAGTATAGTTGACACAAGTACCGTCTACCCACGGGTCAGATGAAGCACCAAGAGGAGATGATCCTTATATATAATATGGGATTAAAATTTAAAACCCAGTCTTACAGTTTTACTACTGCATGTTTCATTGGCTACAAAAAAATTCCTTACAAAGTACTGTATGAAATGCTTTCTTAATTAATGTGTCTCAGAACATTCACTACTTGTTGAAAAAGTTGCTAAAGGTTTCATATTTAATAGAGTTATTCTTTAATAGCGCAAATATTTAGCTAGCCTTATTTTAGAAGCATTTTACCCTTGAAACTTTTAATCTTGTTGTTAGATATGCAAGCTGTAATGATTTGTCATTCAATTACATATTATTTGGGGGGCAACATAATCTATTTACCTTGAAACCCTTGGATGGTATTTCTTGCCTATATCAATGTAATATAATGTTCTATAGAGTTTGGAATTTAATTTTTTCCTTTTGTTTTGTTTTTGTTTTTGTTTGGTTTCCCTGCTATTTATAACTAGTCTTCTCAATTTTATGTTTTTTTTTATTGGATTGTTTTAAGTATTTCATTCATGCATACTATATTTATATCACATTCCTTCCCCCTTCCCTTTCCAAGGGTTTCCATGCCCCCTTCCCTACAATCTTTCTCAGACTCATGACTTCTTTTGCTATAATTATTAGTTACATATATGTACTGAATCAACTAAGTGTTGCTTTATTTACATGTATTTATGGTCATTCGGTTGTGACTGAAGAACCTATCAAGGTGCTTAGTCTTAGAGAAACTCCTGATTCTCTGTCTCTCATCAGCCATTGATTTCATGTGGTTTTTCACCTAAGGGTGAGCTTGTAAAATTCCTCCCATCATAAAGTTGTCATGTAGGTCTTGTTTGGGCAACCATATTGTTTATATTTCTAGGATTCATCATCCCAGGCATGTCTAGAACATACTGTGTAACAGTAGGCATCTTGGCCCTGTAGCTTCTACAGTCTCTGCCTTCTCTTCTGTTATGTTCCCTGGGCTATAGCTTCAGAAACTGCATTATAGCTGTATCAACTGGGGTCAATACTTCAGCCACCTAGTCTATGAATGTTGACCACATGAAGACCTAAGTAATAGCCTTGATTTGTTGCAGAAAGAAGCTTCTTTGATCACCAATGAGAACCACACTTATCTGTGGGAATATGATATGTATTTAGAATACAGCTACAAATTATATTGGTTCAAGAAAATGTCAGTAATAGGCTGTCTCCTACAGCCTGTGACTTCTCCAGTTTGGGGTAGTCAGTTAGATTTACAACAGTAAGCATGAATTCTTGTGTATTAACACTAATTAGACAACTGTCAGTTACTCCCAGGATTTAAGTGCAGTTATTGCTCTTTAGGAGATGTCTTATCAGTCTGGCCATTGTTGAAGTTTGTATGCTTTACAGTAGAGCATAGCTATTGATGGCTTTTCTTCCTTGGTAGCTTACATAGCACTTTCTGATACTAACTATGAAAACTAGTTCTCAGAGAGGAGGCTTCCATATCATCTCCACTATATTATCCCATGTCCTTTGTCTGAAGGATATGGTATCTTCACCGTCAATTCTTTCTTTTAAGTTCTGAGAGGCAACAAGGGTAATAGCAATAGCCTGTATAGATTTGAGTCTCTTGAACCCATATGACCAACAATTCAAAGAAATATTTCAAATACAGCTCCTGGGGAGAAGCATTATTTTCCACTGTGGCATAATTATTTATGTGTATACACAAATTAGGCAAGCATTTTTATGTAAGCTTATGAAATAATGTTTTCTACAGCTTTTGAACATCCTCAATGTTATTTCTCTCCTCCTCTTCCCTCTTTTCCTTTTCCTCTTTCACTCATCCTTTTTCCCCTTGTGAGCAGCTGAATCCTTAGATTTGAATATGGAAACTGAAATAACTGCAGACTCCATGAAAATGGAGCATAGATATTCAGAATTGAGAGTTCCTCTTGGAGGATTTTTACCTTTGATGAGTATGAAGTGTCCCTCCTTGTCTTTTTTGATAACTTTGGGTTGGAAGTCGATTTTATTTGATATCAGAATGGCTACTCCAGCTTGTTTCTTCAGACCATTTTGCTTGGAAAATTGTTTTCCAGCCTTTCACTCTGAGGTAGTGTCTGTCTTTTTCCCTGAGATGGGTTTCCTGTAAGCAGCAGAATGTTGGGTCCTGTTTGTGTAGCCAGTCTGTTAGTCTATGTCTTTTTATTGGGGAATTGAGTCCATTGATATTAAGAGATATTAAGGAAAAGTAATTGTTGCTTCCTGTTATTTTGTTGTTAGAGTTGGGATTCTGTTCTTGTGGCTATTTTCTTTTAGGTTTGTTGAAGGATTACTTCCTTGCTTTTTCTAGGGTGTAATTTCCCTACTTGTGTTGGAGTTTTCCCTTTATTATCCTTTGAAGGGCTGGATTCATGGCAAGGTATTGTGTGAATTTGGTTTTGTCATGGAATACTTTGGTTTCTCCATCTATGGTAATTGAGAGTTTTGCTAGGAATTGTGTGTTCTCTTATGGTCTGTATGACATCTTGCCTGTACATCAGCAGCAGACATCTTGGTTCCGGGACCCCGCCGAGTGTATTCTGCACAGGCCCCAGACATCTGGCCACCTACCAGACAGAGGAAAGGGGTCTGAGCGGAGAGGGAGCGCTTTGCCTGAGCATCTGCAACAGACATCTTGGTTCCAGGAACCTGCCCAGTGTATTCTGCACTGCCCCAGAGATTACCAGATGGCGAAAGGCAAACACAAGAATCCTACTAACAGAAATCAAGACCACTCACCATCATCAGAACGCAGCACTCCCACCCCACCTAGTCCTGGGCACCCCAACACAACTGAAAAGCTAGACCTGGATTTAAAAGCATATCTCATGATGATGGTAGAGGACATCAAGAAGGACTTTAATAACTCACTTAAAGAAATACAGGAGAACATTGCTAAAGAGTTACAAGTCCTTAAAGAAAAACAGGAAAACACAACCAAACAGGTAGAAGTCCTCAAAGAAAAACAGGAAAACACATCCAAACAGGTGATGGAAATGAACAAAACTATACTAGACCTAAAAAGGGAAGTAGACACAATAAAGAAAACCCAAAGTGAGGCAACGCTGGAGATAGAAAGCCTAGGAAAGAAATCTGGAACCATAGATGTGAGCATCAGCAACAGAATACAAGAGATGGAAGAGAGAATCTCAGGTGCAGAAGATTCCATAGAGAACTTCGGCACAACAATCAAAGAAAATACAAAACGCAAAAGGCCATTCCAGTTTTGTAGAGACAGATGCTAAGAATTTTTTGAGGTACAACTATCATGACAAAATCCAGAATCAAGTAGGGATCATGGTAGAACATCAATAAATGTGGTTGGCTGTGTAGGAAATGATTAAAATAAAGACTTAAACGGGAAAGAAAATCTTTACCTTAGCCCAGAACATGCTGATCTATGGGACCAAGTAAGACATACATCTCTGTTTAAATGGTGAAGACTCTGAAAAACATTACAATCCTTTTGGTTTCTTTGCTTTTTCAATATGTTATATATTCATTTCACTATCATTCATACTGGCTATTTTCTTCTGATTTGTCGATACTCAGCCCGTGTTCCATGAACCAGGAACAGAGTTAGCATTTGCATTGTAGAAGTTTGTTCTTAGTTCATAACTGGATAATGAGTTGTATATGACCAGTGGATAACAGTGGACAATGTATACATAATAAATGCTTAAGTTTGCAAAGTCCTAAACTTCATCAATAAATGTTTGAAAACAAAAAAAGCAGGATAACCCAGTAATTGTCTTTTGTAAATGTGGTTTGCAAGAGGTCTCTAGACTGGAGTAGGCAGTGACAATAGATCCCTCTGAGTGCACACAATTGCAATCTAGAATATTGAATGCCATTATCTCCTAATTTTGTAGATAAAGACAGTTTTCACCAGTCACTGTACTGATTGTTATCTGTTAATAATAATAGTGACACCATCAGCTGTATTACTTCTATTCTTAATACTTGAAATCCATTCTCTTAAGGCCTAATTTACAGAACAGTTGACATACTCAATACTGGTATATTGTTATTGATAATATGTTTACTTCTAAATGGTTTTCTTTTCTAATGTTCTTTTCCATATATTAAAAATACAATGTATTATGTATAGAAAATTGCTATTAAGCTTCATGATATCTTCCACAAAGATGCTCCAACATCATGCAAAGAATGCTGAGCAAGCCTGAAAAGTGAAGGCTACATTTTCTGGTTCTCTTATTTTCACCTAAATACCCATAAAAATTGCTTACATAAAAATGTCAATTTCCAGATCCATGGGTGATTGGGTAGTGACAAGCAGGAAATTAGAGAAGTCAATTTGCATATATTATTTGCAACTGAGACCTTTGTTTGACACCTCTAATAGCTCCCTCAGAGTCCCCAGGTGTGCTTTCTGAACAGAAAGGGTAAATGGAGGGACAGGAGCTATGATAGCTCCCACCTGCTCTGCGTCTGTTTCAGCAGGACTCCATGATTATGCTTTTTTAAACGACAAAGAAGATAGGAAACAGCTGTTTTGAAACATTTAAAACTGCATCCACCCTTGACAAACAGAACAGATTTCTAAAGTGCTTTTTTGGTACCAAGTAAAAAGGTCTTTTGAAATCAGAAAGAACAAGTTAGTTTTACTCGATTCTTTTTCAGTACTCATGCCTTTTCAAGCATTCACATATTCTCCATAAATCAAGTTGAGGGAATTCATTGCTTATGAAGAGTAGAATGAATAGCACTTAAAGGAATGTGAAGAAAGCAACCAGTGTGAATGCTTTTCAGCCCAGCAGGCACAGGTTCAGTAGTTTGGGCTAAAATGAGAAAATGGTATACATTAGAGAAAAGCCTCCTCAGCCACTGAGCTGTATCCCAAAAGTTGCCATAGACTTTCTTGAAGCCTTATTCGTTCTTTCTGTTTCATGAAGTCAAGTCTCTTCATCATGGTATGGCATTGTACCATGAGAGGCATTTGAGACAGAATTACAGCTGGTAGCCTTTCATCTTTACTTCTGCATTCATTTTACTACAAAAAGGAGCCTCCAGCTCCTTTTAGGGTCCCTCTTTCCTTTATAACCAAAAAGAGACTGTCATCTGCACAGCCGTTATGGCACAGCAATGAATGAAGTGGTACAATAAGTCACAAATCATCTCTTTAGTTCCTCCAACAATCAGTCGAAAAGGTGCCATAGAAATCCATGTACTTTTAACTCATTGTAAGTTTTAGTAAGTCACAAATAAAAAAATTGCACAGCAAAATTAACTTGAACCAAAGACTATACACCTCAATGACCTTCTATAAACTTAGAGCAGTCTTTGGAATCTATAATAAATGATTCCAATTGGAATTGGCATTGAAGTCATCAATGCAGAGCATTGCCTACAATGTAAATAATTGTGTTGATCACTTTTAGCCTGCACTTGGGGATATATTAGTGACAAGAAAATAGTCAAATAGAAGTAGTGCTGCACCTGGAGAGGTACATTTAGAATTTGTCCAGGCAAAGTTTAGTTTCAGTTGAAGTTGTATGATTATTATTATTATTATTATTATTTATTAGGACATGAGTGGGTCAGTTTGAAAATTTCCAGATGGCTTATAGTCATGACACCTCTTAATAATTATATCATTCAAGTGTACTTTTAAATTAATGATGTAAAATCAAGCATTGTTCACAACTCTAAAAATATGAATATGATTAAATAGAACATTTTGTATACCTGTCAAGGATGATGACTAAATTAACCAATAGATGTCTGTTATAAATATGCCCTTTTAAAAAATCTTAGGGGTTTCCCTAAATATACTTTTAACAAACCCTCTGTGTCCTTTTCCTCCCATGAGAAGGCGAATTAAGAACCAGCAAAAGCACAGGATGCTTTTGTATTTGTTGGACTAGAAGGCACCTGGCCAAAAAAACCAAAAAAAACATGTATTTTTATCCAAAAGAACTTTAAAAAGCAAATAAAGCAAATAAAATATGTGCCAAAGTTTAACAAAACAGCACAATGGTTATATACAATTACAGTAGTGCAGTCACAGAAATCAGGAATGCTACATAATAAAGCTACAGCATTTAAAGCTGCATGGTACTCTATAGGGCTATGTCAAAGTTCCAATCGTATGCAAAGGTGAAAACCACCACTTTGAATTCCAGAAAGTTTGTGCTTTAAGGGGCTTCAGAGCGCAGTGTTTTAAGGATGATCTGCAGGGACCAGAAGTCCCTGTAAAGCATAGTTGGTTTGCCTTCCCACATCTTTCTCTTCACTGAAAACCTTACCTTTGCTGTAGTAACTGTTTTATATGCTGTTAGAGAATGCACAGCAAGTTAGAAATACAAGAGATAGACCTGAGAGCATGGTGTTCTAGGAAGAATTTTCAGAGATTTTTAGCTAATATACTAGGACCAGTTTTGTGCAAATAATAATGGAAAATATGGGGAAGAGGATGAAATTAAAAGGAGATTCAGAGAGGTAAGTGTGCCATGTCTGTACGGAGGAATAGGTTCAGCCTGTATACTGCTGCACTTGAACAAGCTATAGTCATTTTGGGAAAAGGGAACCTAGAATGAAAAAAAAGCTTCCATCAGATTGGCTGGTGGGAGAGTATGTGGTGCTTTTATTGATGACTGATGTGGCAGGAACCAGCTCACAGTTAGTTGGGACTGTTAGTGCCACCCCTAGCTTGATGGTGTTATTTACTATAAGAAAGTAGGCTGAGCAAGCCACGGAACACATGCCTGTAAGGCAAGGTCCTCCAAGGCTTCTGTATCAGTCCCTGCCCCTTTGTGTTTCTACCCTGGCACCATCTACACTGTGATGTGGAACTGTAAGCTGAAATAAACCCTTTCCTCCCCAGATTGCTTTTGATCATGGCATTTTTGTCTGAGCAATAAACCTTACATTTAAGAAAAACAGAGTTGGATGGAGAAAAATAGAAAAACAGTTTTAAAGACACCTAGTACAATTGGCAAAAAGCAGATGGTAGGCATTTTAGAACTCCTTCTCTTGGTTGCAGTTGTTGAAAGAAGGAGATAGAAATATGGGGTTAAATGTATAAATGGCTCAACACTCCTGAGGTCCCATGGTCTGAAAATGAAAGGCACAAGAGAGTCATTGGAATGCATGCAAAGTATTGTTTGTTTTCTGTCTATCAATTCAGTTTCCAAGGACATAGTCAGAATGCTTGTCAGGTTTCCTGAGGCACTCAGAAGGGTTAGTTAGAGCACCTGAAACACTTGGAAGGAAATCAGATCTCTCCTAGGGACTAGAAGCTGTATGGGAAGTATCCTGGAGTATCTAAGTGCTTTATTTAAATGTTCAAAGGCATAAGAAAGCATTGCAAATTAAGCTTGAGAGGTATATTGAAGAAAACAAAAGGCATTCATTGGTGCCAACCCCAGGGCTTGAATGTTTAGCTTGAAGAAGGGTTTATTTAATCTCCTTTTAGACAGAGAGTGATAAGACCTGTTTATGGAACCTTTGTCTTGATTTACTACCTGGAAAGTGCCTAGTTTCTATTGCAGGGCTAGTAAATTCTTCTTAATATTTTCACCTAAAAATCTTCATTTTTAACAATAGATATAGGTTTTTTTCTTCTCTTTTTTTCCTCAGAATTTGTCCAAAATCAAAGACAAAGGAGAAGCAAGATGAATAGTGGCTAAATAAATGAACAAATCAGAAGAGATAGTTTCTTTTCAATTCCAGATTACACAATGAATGGGGGAAAGAACTGGATCAAGATAAAAGTACTGGGAGTAAGAAAAAGAAGGGATACCATCAAGATCCTTGAGTCATAAGGGGTTGGGTTATTACTTTTTAGCCTGTGAGGGAGGAGGTGGAGTCAGAGATAGCTCCCAGGAGGATACTACATGAAAAGAAGACTTTGAGCAATAGTCACTCCAACAGGATGACAAGGAGGAAAGGGTTTGGCTATATAAACAAGAGAGGAATGAAGTCAATTTGGTAATTTTGAAATGTATCTCAGAAAATTGGACATGGTACTACCGGAGGATCCTGCAATACCTCTCTTGGGCATATAGCCAGAAGATGTTCCAACTAGTAAGAAAGAAGCATGCTCCACTATGTTCATAGCAGCCTTATTTATAATAGCCAGAAGCTGGAAAGAACCCAGATGCCCCTCAACAGAGGAATGGATACAGAAAATGTGGTACATTTACACAATGGAGTACTACTCAGCTATTAAAAACAATGAATTTATTAAATTCCTAGGCAAATGGTTGGAGCTGGACGGCATTATCTTGAGTGAGGTAATCCAATCACAAAAGAACTCAAATGATATGTACTCACTGATAAGTGGATATTAGCCCAGAAACTTAGAATACCCAAGATATAAGTTACAATTTGCAAAACACATGAAACTCCAGAAGAACAAAGACCAAAGTGGGGACAGTTTGCCCCTTCTTAGAATTGGGAAAAATCACCCATGGAAGGAGTTACAGAGACAAAGTTTGGAGCTGAGACAAAAGGATGGACCATCTAGAGACTGCCATATCCAGGGATCCATCTCATAATCAGCCTCCAAACACTGACACCATTGCATACACTACTAGCAAGATTTTGCTGAAAGGACCCAGATATAGCTGTCTCTTGTGAGACTATGCCGGGGCCTAGCAAACACAGAAGTGGATGCTCACAGTCAGCTAGTGGATGGATCACAGGGCCCCCAATGGAGGAGCTAGAGAAAATACCCAAGGAGCTAAAGGGATCTGCAACCCTATAGGAGGAACAACATTATGAACTAACCAGTACCCTGGAACTCTTGACTCTAGCTGCATATGTATCAAAAGATGGCCTAGTCGGCCATCACTGGAAAGAGAGTCCCATTGGACTTGCAAACTTTATATGCCCCAGTACAGGGGAATGCCAGGGTCAAAAAGGGGGAGTGGGTGGGTAGGGGAGTGGGTTGGAGGGTATGGGGGACTTTTGGGATAGCATTGGAAATGTAAATGAGGAAAATACCTAATTTAAAAAAGAATAGAAAAAAAAAAGAAAAAGTCAGATGCAGATATTTACACCCAACCGATGAACAGAAACTGCTGACCCTTTTGGTTGAATTAAGGAAAGTCTGGAAGAAGCTGAGGAGGAGAGTAACCCTGTAGGAGGACCAGCAGTCTCAGTTAACTTGGACCCTGAGATCTCCCAAACACTGGACCACCAACCAGACAGCATACACCAACTGATATGAGGCCCCCAACGCATATACAGCAGAGGACTACCGTGTCTGTGTTCAATCAGAGATGATGGCACCAAACCCTGAAGAGACTGGAGGCCCCAGGGAGTTTAGAGGTCTTGTTGGGTGGGGGCATGGAGGGTAGAGGTATGGTATGTAGAACAATCAGAGGGTTGACTGGAGTGGGGATAAAATCTGGAGTATAAATAAATAAATAAATAAATAAATAAATAAATAAAGAGTATGGAGTCTTGGTGAAAAAAAAAAAAAAAGAAATGTATATAGCCAATGAAAAATACAGACCATTACTGCAAAATGAGTCAAGCAACAATATATTCTCAGTAGCTGAAGCCCCCTTTCCTTTCTTCTCTCCTCCACCCACCATAGTTGGAATGTGGTAAATGAAGGGTGATGAGGAAGGGTAGTAAGGTAGAGGTAGAAAATATGTATGACACACTAGATTAAAATTTAAAAGGCAAAAGTAAGAAGATCCTTTGAGAAAAATGTCATGATTTCATAGAGAGCTTAAAATAATTGTAGGAGACAAGTGTAGCTACATACTGAGTATTTATAGAAAAACAGGACAACAGTGTAACATATAGATACATATAGATTTCATAGCCTAGGTGTTTTACTACTAAAGAGTAGCCTAACTTAAATCCATTTTAAAATCCTTACTCTTAAGACATCATCAAGGTTTGAGAGAAATGGATACTGTTAGTAAGCTTAATAACAAAACAGAGTTGTGTCTGACTTTATATGACTTAAAGATTATTTCTCAATTTCACATTGGACATTCATTGTGTTAGCATTGAGTACATTAATGAGCAGGGGAGTCAAATAAGTGGCAGTGTAGATGGAAATTTTTCCTGGTAGGTACTGGTTATATCATATAGTCATCTTCAGATATATTTGTCTTGATGTTATTTAAAGCTTCCGAGTGTGTTCTCATTGGGTCTAAATATGCTGTATGACACTATATGAAAATATTAAATATTATTTTAAAGAATTATTGGTCAATTTACTACTGAAGATAAAACTGACTTCCTCATCCTAAAATGTATCCTGTAATTGTGTCTGTAAATATCCTGTTGTTCAAACTTATTTCTGTTTCCATTACACATACCTCATATATTATTTTGACTGATTATATTATTTCAGAAAATTTGGATAAAAATCATTAAACTGTACTGTTTCACTAAAAGAAAAGTGCTAATAAAAGAACATAGCAGGACAGTGGTGCAGTCCCAGAGCAAGCTTAGGACAGGCGCCACTGCAACAGGAGGCGCGAGGGGACAAAGGTGTTCATATGGCACAGAGACAACTATAACAACTAATTCCAGAGATTACCAGATGGCATAAGGTAAACGTAAGAATCTTACTTACTAAAAAGGGGGAGTGGGTGGGTAGGGGAGTGGGTTGGAAGGTATGGGGAACTTTTGGGATAGCATTGGAAATGTAATTGAGGAAAATACATAATAAAAAAAAAAAGAATCTTACTAACAGAAACCAAGACCACTCACCATCATCAGAACCCAGCACACCCACTTCGCCCAGTCCAGGGAACCCCAACACACCCGAAAAGCTAGAACTGGATTTAAAAGCATATCTCATGATGATGGTAGAGGACATAAAGAAGGACTTTAATAACTCACTTAAAGAATTACAGGAGAACATTGCTAAAGAGTTACAAGTCCTTAAAGAAAAACAGGATAACACAATCAAACAGGTAGAAGTCCTTAAAGAAAAACAGGAAAAGACAACCAAACAGGTAGAAGTCCTTAAATAAAAACAGGAAAACACATCCAAACAGGTGATGGAAATGAACAAAACCATACTAGACTTAAAAAGGGAAGTAGACACAATAAAGAAAACCCAAAATGAGGCAACACGGGAGATAGAAACCCTAGGAAAGAAATCTGGAACCATAGATATGAGCATCAGCAACAGAATACAAGAGATGGAAGAGAGAATCTCAGGTGCAGAAGACTCTATAGAGAATATCGGCACAACAATCAAAGAAAATGGAAAATACAGGACACAATGAGAAGACCAAACCTACGGATAATAGGAGTGGATGAGAATGAAGATTTTCAAATCAAAGGACAAGCAAACATCTTCAACAAAATTATAGAAGAAAACTTCCCAAATCTGAAGAAAGAGATGCCCATGAACATACAAGAAGCCTACAGAACTCCAAATAGACTGGACCAGAAAAGAAATACCTCCCAACACATTATAATCAGAGCAACAAATGCACTAAATAAAGATAGAATACTAAAAGCAGTAAGAGAATAAGGCCAAGTAACATATAAAGGCAAGCCTATCAGAATTACACCAGATTTTTCACAGGAGACTATGAAAGCCAGAAGATCCTGGACAGATGTTATACAGACACTAAAAGAACACAAATTCCACCCCAGGCTACTATACCCAGCCAAACTCTCAATTAACATAGATGGAGAAACCAAAGTATTCCACAACAAAACCAAATTCACACAATATCTTTCTACGAATCCAGCCCTTCAAAAGATAATAACAGAACAAAACCAATACAAGGACAGGAACCACGCCCTAGAAAAAACAAGAAGGTAATCCCTCAACAAACCTAAAAGAAGACAGTCACAAGAACAGAATGCCAACTTTAACAACAAAAATAAGAGGAAGGAACAATTACTTTTCCTTAATATCTCTTAATATCAATGGACTCAACTCGCCAATAAAAAGACATAGACTAACAAACTGGCTACACAGAAAAGACCCAACATTTTGCTGCTTACAGGAAACTCATCTCAGAGAAAAAGATAGACTCTACCTCAGAATGAAAGGCTGGAAAACAATTTTCCAAGCAAATGGTAGGAAGAAACAAGCTGGAGTAGCCATTCTAATATCTGATAAGATTGACTTCCAACCCAAAGTCATCAAAAAAGACAGGGAGGGGCACTTCATACTCATCAAAGGTAAAATCCTCCAAGAGGAACTATCAATTCTGAATATCTATGCTCCAAATACAAAGGCAGCCACATTCATTAAAGAAACTTTAGTAAAGCTCAAAGCACACATTGCACCTCACACAATAATAGTGGGAGACTTCAACACACCACTTTCACCAATGGACAGATCATGGAAACAGAAACTAAACAGGGACACAGTGAAACGAACAGAAGTTATGAATCAAATGGATCTGGCAGATATCTACAGAACATTCTATCCTAAAACAAAAGGATATACCTTCTTCTCAGCACCTCATGGTACCTTCTCCAAAATTGACCACATAATTGGTCACAAAACAGGCCTCAACAGATACAAAAATATTGAAATTGTCCCATGCATCCTATAAGATCACCATGGACTACGGCTGATCTTCAATAACAAAATAAATAATAGAAAGCCGACATTCACGTGGAAACTGAACAACACGCTTCTCAATGATACCTTGGTCAAGGAAGGAATAAAGAAAGAAATTAAGGACTTTTTAGAGTTCAATGAAAATGAAGCCACAACATAACCAAACTTATGGGATGCAATGAAAGCATTTCTAAGAGGAAAACTCATAGCTCTGAGTGCCTCCAAAAAGAAACTAGAGAGAGCACACATTAGCAGCTTGACAACACACCTAAAAGCACTAGAACAAAAGGAAGCAAATTCACCCAAGAGGAGTAGACAGCAGGAAATAATCAAACTCAGGGGCAAAATCTACCAAGTGGAAACAAGAAGAACTATTCAAAGAATCAACCAATCAAGGAGCTGGTTCTTTGAGAAAATCAACAAGATAGACAAACTCTTAGCCAAACTCACTAGAGGGCACAGGGAAAGCATCCTAATTAACAAAATCAGAAATGAAAAAGGAGACATAACAACAGATCCTGAAGACATCCAAAACACCATCAGATCCTTCTACAAAAGGCTATACTCAACAAAACTGGAGAACCTGGATGAAATGGAGAAGTTTCTAGACAGATACCAGGAACCAAAGGTAAATCAAGATCAGGTTAATGATCTAAACAGCCCTATATCCCGCAAAGAAATAGAAGCAGTCATTAATAGTCTCCCAACCAAAAAAAGCCCAGTACCAGATGGGTTTAGTGCAGAGTTCTATCAGACCTTCAAAGAAGATCTAATCCTAGTTCTTCACAAACTATTCCACAAAATAGAAACAGAAGGTACTCTACCCAACTCATTCTATGAAGCCACAGTTACTCTGATACCTAAACCACAAAAAGACCCAACAAAGATAGAAAACTTCAGACCAATATCCCTTATGAATATTGATGCAAAAATCCTCAATAAAGTTCTTGCTAACCGAATCCAAGAACACATCAAAACAATCATCCATCCTGACCAAGTAGGTTTCATCCCAGGGATGCAGGGATGGTTCAATATACGGAAATCCATCAACGTAATCCAGTATATAAACAAACTAAAAGACAAAAACCACATGATCATCTCGTTAGATGCGGAAAAAGCATTTGACAAGATCCAACACCCATTCATGATAAAAGTCTTGGAAAGATCAGGAATTCAAGGCCCATACCTAACCATGATAAAAGCAATATACAGCAAACCAGTAGCCAACATCAAAGTAAATGGTGAGAAGCTTGAGCAATCCCTCTAAAATCAGGGACTAGACAAGGCTGTCCACTTTCTCCATACCTATTCAACATTATACTTGAAATCCTAGCCAGAGCAATTCGACAACAAAAAGAGATCAAAGGGATAAAAATTGGAAAAGATGAAGTCAAGATATCACTTTTTGCAGATGATATGATAGTATATATAAGTGACACTAAAAATTCCACCAGAGAACTCCTAAACCCGATAAACAGCTTTGGTGAAGTAGCTGGATATAAAATTAACTCAAACAAATCAATGGCCTTTCTCTACACAAAGAATAAACAGGATGAGAAAGAAAATAGGGAAACAACACTCTTCTCAATAGTCACAAATAATATAAAATATCTTGGCGTGACTCTAACTAAGGAAGTGAAAGATCTGTATAATAAAAACTTCAAGTCTCTGAAGAAAGAAATTCTAGAAGATCTCAGAAGATGGAGAGATCTCCCATGCTCATGGATTGGCAGGATCAACATTGTAAAAATGGCTATCTTGCCAAAAGCAATCTACAGATTCAATGCAATCCCCATCAAAATTCCAAATCAATTCTTCAACGAATTAGAAAGTGCAATCTGCAAATTCATCTGGAATAACAAAAAACCTAGGATAGCAAAAACTCTTCTCAAGGATAAAAGAACCTCTGGTGGAATCACCATGCCGGACCTAAAGCTTTACTACAGAGCAATTGTGATAAAAACGGCGTGGTACTGGTATAGTGACAGACAAATAGACCAATGGAATAGAATTGAAGACCCAGAAATGAACTCACACACCTATGGTCACTTGATCTTCGACAAGGGAGCTAAAACCATCCAGTGGAAGAAAGGCAGCATTTTCAACAAATGGTGCTGGCACAACTGGTTGTTTTCATGTAGAAGAATGTGAATCGATCCATTCCTATCTCCTTGTACTAAGGTCAAGTCTAAGTGGATCAAGGAACTTCACATAAAACCAGAGACACTGAAACTTATAGAAGAGAAAGTGGGGAAAAGCCTTGAAGATATGGGCACAGGGGAAAAATTCTTGAATAGAACAGCAATGGCTTGTGATGTAAGATCGAGAATTGACAAGTGTGACCTCATGAATCTGCAAAGCAAGGCAAAAGACACCATCAATAAGACAAAAAAACTAACAACAGATTGGGAAAGGATCTTTACCTATCTTAAATCAGATACGGGACTAATAGCCAATGTATATAAAGAACTCAAGAAAGTGGACTCCAGAAAATCAAATAACCCCATTAAAAAATGGGGCTCAGAACTGAACAAAGAATTCTCACCTGAGGAATACCGAATGGCAGAGAAGCACCTGAAAAAATGTTCAACATCCTTAATCATCACGGAAATGCAAATCAAAACAACCCTGAGATTCCACCTCACACCAGTCAGAATGGCTAAGATCAAAAATTAAGGCCACAGCAGATGCTGGCGAGGATGTGGAGAAAGAGGAACACTCCTCCATTGTTGGTGGGATTGCAAGCTTGTACAACAACTCTGGAAATCAGTCTGGCGGTTCCTCAGAAAAATAGACATAGTACTACCGGAGGATCCAGCAATACCTCTCCTAGGCATATATCCAGATGATGTCCCAACCGGTAAGAAGGACACATGCTCCACTATGTTGATAGCAGCCTTATTTATAATAGCCAGAAGCTGGAAAGAACCCAGATGCCCCTCAACAGAGGAATGGATACAGAAATTATGGTACATTTACACAATGGAGTACTACTCAGCTATTAAAAAGAATGACTTTATGAAATTCCTAGCCAAATGGATGGACCTGGAGGGCATCATCTTGAGTGAGGTAACACAATCACAAAGGAACTCACACAATATGTATTCACTGATACGTGGATATTAGCCCAAAACTTAGGATACCCAGGATATAAGATACAATTTGCTAAACGCATGAAACTCAAGAAGAATGAAGACTAAAGTGTGGACACTATGCCCCTTCTTAGAATTGGGAACAAAACACCCATGGAAGGAGTTACAGAGACAAAGTTTGGAGCTGTGATGAAAGGATGGACCATCTAGAGACTGCCATATCCAGGGATCCATCCCATAATCAGCCTCCAAACGCTGACACCATTGCATACACTAGCAAGATTTTGCTGAAAGGACCCAGATATAGCTGTCTCTTGTGAGACTATGCTGGGGCCTAGCAAACACAGAAGTGGATGCTCACAGTCAGCTATTGGATAGATCACAGTGCTCCCAATGGAGAAGCTAGAGAAAGTACCCAAGGAGTTAAGGGATCTGCAACCCTATAGGGGGAACAACATGATGAACTAACCAGTACCCAGAGCTCTTGTCTCTAGCTGCATATGTATCAAAAGATGGCCTAGTCGCCCATCACTGGAAAGAGAGGCCCATTGGACTTGCAAACTTTATATGCCCCAATACAGGGGAATGCCTTGGCCAAAAGAATGGGACTGGGTGGGTAGGGAAGTGGGGGGGGCGTATGGGGGACTTTTGGGATAGCATTGGAAATGTAATTGAGGAAAATACATAATAAAAGAAAAAAAAGAACATTGCAGACATGTTGAAAAATACACCTGAAATGATCTTTATTAATTGTTCCCCTGATATCTAGGCATGTATTTTTTCCCAAAGTATGGTCTCAAAAATCTTCACAGACTAATGCAAGCACATCCTTTCATCCTGTGCAAACTCCTCCTACACAGACCTAGCATTTACTTTGACCTCAGAATAGAGGCTTAAGTGATGCATGCTCAAATGCCATGAACTACTGACTATTCCATTACAGAAAAACATGTGGTGTAAATAAAGTATCCCTACCTTTTCTATACAAAAAAAAAATCCAAAATATAAATTTTTATTCCTTCAAATATGGACTTTCTTATATGTAGGGGTATTTCCCCTAGTTATTTTATTGGCTGAAAAAGATCACAAAAAGCCAATCACTGGGTGAAGATATAAAGGCAGGATATTATGGACAGGAGAGGAAGATAAGGGGAAAAGGAGAAGGAGATGAGAGAGAGAGAGAGAGAGAGAGAGAGAGAGAGAGAGAGAGAGAGAGAGAAGATGGAACTAGAAGGAGAAGATGGAGCTGACCCATGTTGTTCAGAGAAAACTCAAGTAGCTAGAGATTTCATAGATGGGCAATAAACAATATAGGGTACCTTTGACAAATCTATGTATGCAGCTTGTTTTTTATATCAATAGAGGTTTATGTTCTTTTTGTGGGCATTTGGGGGTTGAAGATTTACCATTATAAATCTGGCTGATATATTACATGTGTGTCTAGTGTTATCATTTTCCTAGGCCAAGGGAATCTGAGCGAGTGGTAACTGACTTTCTGCAGGCTAGTCACAGGGGTGGATGGCCTGGGAAGATTGGGGTGGCTTGGTAATGTGGGAGCCATGGGAGTAGACAAGACTGCTGTTGCTGGTGTTTAGCCAGATTAGCATGGATTTAAAAAAAAAAACTATACAACACACACACACACATTGTAAATGATATACAAATAAAGCAGATAAGGAAGCTGGCAGTATGAGCTGTGACAAGGGGAAATTTTGAAACAGAAATTTAATTAATAGGGTTGGTGCAATAAGATTCTTCACCATACTGTTAAATATTTTAAAATAAATTCACCCAAGCTGTATATTTTATATTAACTATTACAAACATTCTTATTAATCTTTGATGAGGAAATAAGGTTTGTGTGGGTCATTTAATACTAAAAAGAATAATTGATTAATGTTGTAGTCTTCCTCCTGAGAATGGGGGTATTAAACAAGTTATAGATACTGCTGGGTAAATTATTAAGATAAGGAAGATTATGCCATAGATGAAAGGCAAAGAATTGAAAATCAAGTTGACTATGCTTCAGAATTACATGCTGAATCATTAAGAATGTAAAAGCTCAAAGCAGCAAAATTTGTTAGTCAGGAGGATAATAAGTTGGTGCTTGCCAAAAACTACCCAACTAAATAGTTCTTCTCTATTTTCTAGAGAAATAAGTATATGATATATGTAGGTAGTAAACATTTTAAATTCTTGTTTCTTATGTTGCTAGAAAAGTACAGCATCCAGTCTCAACTGAAATTTAAGGAAGCAGGAAAATAAGAAAGAAGGAGACAGAAGAAGGGAAGGAGGGAGAGAGTGAAGGAGGGAGGGATGTAGGGAGATCATGAGCTAGAGAATAGCTTTATATTGGAATTTTAATTTTTTTTTTTTGGTTTTTCGAGACAGGGTTTCTCTGTGTAGCCCTGGCTGTCCTGGCACTCACTTTGTAGACCAGGCTGGCCTCGAACTCAGAAATCCACCTGCCTCTGCCTCCCAAGTGCTGGGATTAAAGGGGTGCGCCACCACACCCGGCTTGGAATTTTAATTTTTTAATTTTATTTTGTACAAGTGTCATCTGACAAATAATTACATCAACATACATGCACACACACACACACACACACATGCTAGAATTAGTTTGAGGGTGGGGAGTAATGACCAACCCAAACCATGCAGAATTTAAATAGAATCTGGGCACTCAGGAAGCAAAAACTGAGGCTCTTCTCTTCCCCTTTGCATTATCACTCTGACTGAAGCTAGACTCTGTGCAGAAGCTTAATCAGGTACTAAATCAGTATTATCAGAACATGCTACAGTGTCATGGACATAATGGCTCACTTCACTTTAAACCCTGCTTCACAAGGTGAAAGCCATACCTGGTACTATTTGGCTAAGAACCAATGGCCATTCATGATTTAGACACTAGTGGAGAACCTATTATTATTATTACACTGCTAAATGGATATAGTACTAAACTGACTCCTAGTGGCTTATCTCTAGATCCACTGAACAATGCACCTCCCAACCATCATCTGAGTTTCTATTTGCGTAAATGATGATTAGCACAGAGATACAAAGCTGTCTATAGAAAAGAGATTGTGAGGCGCAAGAATTCTCAGCTCAGTGTGGAGCAGGTATGCCTGATCCCTACCCCATGCAGAGCTCATTGCAGAAATAGGAACATAAAGAGTATAAGAATGGTAGATGACTACAAGGAATAGCTGGGCAGCTGCACATATGATGCCATAGAGATTTCAACATTATGATTAAGATGTATGAAAGCCCAAATGTAAGCAAATCCCAGCTTGAATAGAAGAGTCAGGCAAATAATCCGACCCCAACCTTGGAGCTAATGTCAATTGTTACCTGCTAGGAGCAGGGAGGCAGTTTTCTCTAGGAATCTGTCATCTGATAAACTGATCATACTGCACAGGAAGATGCTATATCCAAGAATTTTGTGAACAACAAATTGGTTGATTTTAAAGAGTTCAGAAAAAGAAAAATGAGGTGGGTGGGTAGGAAGTAGCAGTACATTTGGGAAGCATTGGAGGCAGGATATATAATGACAATCACTGAGTAATATATAATTGTATATAACCTACTTGTAGAAAATAATACAACAGTACTATAAAATTTAAATTCTATATGGGAATTTTAAATATCATAATTTTATTATCAATAATTACATAGCAAATAATCAAATAATATATGATGTTACTGATAGCACAAAAGTATAGAATAGGGAAACAGGATAGACAATATAAAAACAGATTTAGATATATATGATCAGTCAATTATCTACAAAAATTAAAAGAAGATTGTAGCTGTCTAGCAGATTTGGTTGAACCTGGGTATATCTGAAAGGAAGGCTGGAAATGAAAAATGATGGGCAGGCAAGAGAAGGATGAAGCCAAGACAAAGGTTTCTGATCAAGGCTCAAAATTTAATGTTTAGCACTGCATTTATATAGGGAGATTCCATAAACACATCCTTTGTTTCAGCTGGATTATGTTGCAAAGCAAGATCAGCGGGAAGTCTCCTCCTGTAGGAAATTGCAGGTGTGGCAAGGCACAAGATTCTACCTAGGTTAGCTAGGTCAGCGGAAGACCAACTGTGGAAAACACTTAAGGTCTATTTAGCCTGCTCAAGGCTGGGGGAAGGGCACAATTTCCCCCTTTTTTGTTTTGTTTTTTAAACATGAATTGGACAGGGGCACATGATTTACTTGTTTTCCATAATCCCATCTAGGGTGTAGAGTGGCTAGGCAGCTGTGCCTGACTTAGGTCAGTGTCTATATTTCTCTTTCTGACCTGTTATGGAGAACACACACAGCTTTTTGGTGTTTGTCTCTGTCTTAGGTCGATAGAAGCTCAAGAACACAATACCTGTCCCTGACTACCAGCCTTCAAAAGCACACTCTTTCCCATTCAGACCAAAGCCATGAAGGACATATGAATATGCACTCAATGCATTTCTTCATAGTGATGAATAACTGCCATAGCTGAGCTTGCTGAAAGCAATCCTCTGTGAAGGCAACCAATCTGTTTAAGATACAAAGTCAACAGTTTAAAGCAACAAGATTATAATTAGAAATTAAAGTAGTCTGCAGGGATGTCCCAGGTATTCTATTCAGCTGCTAATTGACAAAGTCTGGCCCACCAGGTATATTGGCTATCAGTATACAAATTAAAAGCTTGGTTTTTCAACATTTTAAAAACAGTGGCTAGAGCATGTAATTCAATTATTTGTGTTGAAGTGAAGGGAAACACAAAGGAATAAACATGTTATCCAATTACATATGTTTCTCTCCTATACATGAGCTGTTTATAAATAAAATAGATGCATTCTTTACAGTATGCATGCATAAATTTACAGGAAATACAAAAGCATGCATACAGGCAAATTGTAACATTTTGTCTTTTAGATAATGATTATCAATTTTGCCTGAAAGGTTTGTCATGCAATAGGCCAAATATCAGTATTCTGTAGTAACCAATTTAATAGTTGTATGAAATAAGAAATAAATATTTCATCAGGTTTTAAAGACATTCTTTCCAAAATACTTTCATGATGTTATCCTAAAATTCTGTATTAACACAGCAAAAGCTTCAAAATAGGATTTTCAAACTTTACTTGGAGATGAGGAAAGATAAATCAACATTAAGAATCCCTTTTGCCAAGGAATTGGTGTGGGCACGAATAGCAATAGCATAAACAGCCAACAATTGATCTATAGTTTATACAATTCATCTGTTGTTGGCTAATGCTTCCTCTATTTTCTGCAAAATTATTCATCCCTCACAAGTGAATTTGCATCCCATGAAGAATATCAAACAAAGCTAAAGTCTTCCTAGGGTGAGCCTAAGGTGAGGACTTAGCCAATTAACATCTCCTAGAAGCTTTTGAAAATAATTTGAAGTAAGTAAATCATCTTTCTTAAATTTTCTATGCCACAGTTTTTTAGGATATAACTGAGGCTCCAAATATTGAAAAAGATATTGGATTTGAATCTTTTCTGGAGCAAAAACTACTCCAAAATTTTCAAGCCCACTGTATAAGAAGAGCAAATGCTTGTAATAAAAACGCCATCAAAGTGATCAGCTAATAAAATTCTCTCTGTATAATGAGTAATATACACCGAATTATTCAAAGTCCTAACTTCTTGTATTGAAGCAGAGACAATTTATTTTTTAACATGGTGTAAGGCCTATTAACCATTCCTTGAGGCAAAATTTTCCAATGATATTCCTTCATGGGCTCTTTAAAATGACAAACTCACTAAAAGCAAACATCAGCATGCAAAGGAGCAGTATAAAAACAATCTTCCAAATCCATTATAATTTTAGATGTATTTCCTGGAATGGCAGCTGGAGCAGGCAAGCCAGGTGGCAATTCCTCTAAGAGTCCCATAGCCTCATTAAACTTTCAAAAATCTTAAATTTGAACATTGTTTTGGATAACACCTGGATAGATCTGTAATTCTTTTAAAATAATGCTGCTTCAGACTGAAAGTAATCCCCAGGTCCCTTGAGACAAAGGCCCAAAAACTTTCTTAGACAAGGTTTGCAAGACAAAAGGATTGATACTCAAGCCTCAGCTGAGGCTGCTCCGAGCTTTGCATTAACTCAACTATAAATATTTCTTAGCTGGGCATGGTAGCACACGCCTTTAATCCCAGCAGAGGCAGGTGGATTTCTGAGTTAGAGGCCACCCTGGTCTACAGAGTGAGTTCCAGGACAGCCAGGGTTATACAGAGAAACCCTGTCTTGAAAAACCAAAAAAAAAAAAAAAAAAAAAAAAAAAAAAAAACAATAAAACTTAATCTGAGCCCATTTCCTGAAGCCTGGCCCAATGATTACCCCTCCTGCATCAAGGACAGATTCCAGGGGAGTGATTTTGCTGTGTCTATGTCTCTACTTTTTGGACAGTTTTTCCTAAAATGATTTATGCCCCCACACTTAAAACATTCCTTATTACCTGGGTGCTGTAAAAGCATTGCTTGTACTGTAGTCCCCTGCAAGGCAGCAGCCATAGTCAAGCCTTGATTGTATGGGGGTCTAATTTCTTTACAAAGACAAATGTATCCAGATAAATCTGTCTTTGCTTTGTATGGCCAGATGACCTCATGGCAGACTACATTAGCATTCTCATAAGACAATCATATAATAAAATGAACTCCTTCTAAAATATCTAAAAATTCTACCACCTGCTTTTAGCAGTTCCTTGGGCTCCTGTTAGATAAGCTCCCACTGAGATCTCCTTTTCAATCTTGGGGGTTTTAAATTTTGCTTCTACCATTATATCCAATAAAGTTTTTGAAAAGAGGGCAGCAAGCCCATAATTTGACACAACTGTTTTTAACTTTTATTACTCTTGCAATCATCGCCACTTGCTTGATTTTTTCATATTTACAAATATGAGTGAGTTTAAAATCCTGAGCCTGTGATCTAACTGTAAACCGCAGCCAATGGAACACTGGGAGTTTAACCATAATTTTAAAGTTTCTTTTGAAATATTAGACCATAGCCATAACTTTGGAAAGCAAAACCCAATTTTAAACAATACATTCTCTTTAAAATCAATATAAAAATTGTTATCTTCACATTACAAAGTTTGGCTGCCAGTTCTTATATATGAATGCATGACACTGCAACATTTTGTACCTTATTAAAGAGACATTGTTTTAAATCCTATCCTTTATAAGTCTAGTCCTATATTCTAGGATAAGAATTACATAAAATATCATCCTAATTTAGACGTATTACCCAATTTAGACAGATCTTTAGAGACCTGTTTTCCTGGGTTTTCTTATGTCAAGTGTTGTTTAAAATGATTCCAACCCTGAGTTACCAGTTTTAAGCTAACTTTCTTTTACCAATGGTACAAAATTTTAATCATTTCCAATAACTCATAAGCAATACTCTGTAGCCAAGCCATGCAGAACATATTTATGCCTTTAAAACCAGTCAGAAACAAAACTGAAGTAGCTATACACATCATATGTATTTAAACCAAACAAAATTTTTACTTTTCCTTGCTATAGTTTCAAGAAGGTAGCACCTTGTCACTTGCTGAACCCAATAAGTTATTGTTGTGCTCTAAGTTCCCGGGAAACCCAGATGATCCCAAGAATTCCAAGTCTACTGCAACTCACAAAAGAGTCTTTTAAATATTTCAAGTTCAAACTCAGTACACCCACCAGCACTCACTGTGTGAATGCTGGCAAGTGACCCTGAGTCCAGAAAACAGTGGGTTTATATACAGTATAGTTAATAATGGTGTGAATATTCACAGAAAAGGGAAGTAGAGGGTGGAATAGTACTGAAGTGGGAGGGGGGTTACTGGGTGTATGCTCAAGGACTAATTTTATGACCAGTTGTAACTGTCTGTGACCTGATCTAAGTTTACCTTTTACTTTTTCCATGGTCTCCCTTGAACTTGTTATTTCTCTAAAGTCTCAAGGACAAGCATCTAGAGAGTTATCAGGAGGAGTGTTGGTTTTTGGAGACACAGAGGCAAGGAGAAGGTCTCCTCAGAATGTCCTCATTAAGAGGGAGTTTTATGGGTACTGCTATCCTAACACTAGGGGAGTGGGAGGGAACCCCTGGCTGCTGCAGGAGGACACAGAACAGAAACTAGCTGTCTGCTTATCATTCTTGTGGCAGGGAGATGGAAGATGGGAGCCTCTGGTGGGGAATGCAGAGGCAAACTGTACAACACTGAAGTCTCTCTAGTATCAGTAATTCATGTGTTACAACACAATATACATCTTATATATTTAGAACAAACAAAATTTTTATTTTTTTTAGCTATAATTTCAAGAAGAGAGCACCTTCTCACTTGCTGAACCCAATAAACACAATTGCAGAGATTTTTCTCTAGGAAAAACCAGCCATCAGCTTTTTTATCATAGAACTCAAGAAGCTGCTGCCCCTTTAAAAGCAGCTTTTCTCCAGCTGTGCTTGACTCCCACCTACAATGCTGGGTAACTTATCAGGTTCTGCTGTGCAAATTAAGACTACCTTCTAAACAAGTTAAACTAAATCAAGGGATGTATAGCCAGCAGATAAAGTTTTAATGATTTTTCCTTTTCAACATGAAACATAGAACAAACAAGTCATTCAACCAACAAAACAAAAACAGTCACAAATTGACACATAGACAGATTGGTGCACCAAAGACAGACAATAGGCAAAGAAGGAAGAGAACTTGATGTAGCCAGAACTAAGGATATCTACAGTAGGAGCCAGAGAGGAAATGGGATGTCTCCCAATTTCCCACTCTTCCTAGGAGAGCTCTGAAATCCATTTTCCTTCTTTTTTGGTAATGTGTCCCAGACAGGGAACAATGGCTCAACTGCTTTTCTAAAACTTATTCCTCCTCCCCTCTCCTCCCCTCTCCCTCCCCCTCTTCCTCTCCTCTCTTCCTCTCTTTCTCTCTCTCTCTCTCTCTCCCCCCCCCCCTCTCTCTCTCTGAACTCTGTTCCTCTTGCTGATGTAGCTCTTGGCTGCAGACAAATGCCTATATAGTATTCCCCCGTCCTAATTGTGCTGCCAAGCCCTATGTGAGATCAGTGTCAGGTTGACACTGTCTCAGCCTAGCCTGTATCCTCTATTTAATTCACTTCCTACTACAACAGCCTGTAAAAAAAATTATGTCTAGCACTAGCATTAATGCTGTATGTTGCTTACCACTGTGCAGGATACTGTAACTTCTTTTTTGTGGAGCTCTAAAAAGATGGTGTTTCTCACTCGACTCCTCCACCCCCCCGAAAGGCAACAATAAAAGAGAGTGAAACATAGCCTTAAATGTAAAATCTAAATTATAACTCTCCTAGGTTGAAAAGTTTGTGCGTAGCACATAAAGCCATTTATCATAAAAGTAAAAAATTAGCAGCCATCTGTTGCAGGATTTTCCCTGTCCAATCACAATAGGACAGTGGGAGGCTTGTGATTGGACAGGAGAAGGGAGGTAGAGTGAGGAATTGAGGAGAGGGAGAGAAGTCTCAGGAGGAGAGAGAGAACCAGAATGGAGGCTGACATGGTGTTATCAAAAGGTTAGAATAATTGGTTTAAGCTTTTTCATTATCATTTTGCTCTGAAAATATTGCATTGGCATCTTGTACATTGGGTTATTGTTGATACATATATCTGATTGACTAATTATGTATTAAGAGTCTTGATTCTACTGGGTAATTAGGTGTTGAGATGGCTAACCAGGGGTACATGGGTTGTTTCATGAAAGTGAGTACAATTTGGGGGCCATGTCTGAGAGATGGGAGCCATGTGGCCCTGCAGGGCTGAGGAGCTGGTGGCAGAGAGACTGAGCGAGTGAGATCACCTGGTGCAGGGGACAGCTCTAGAGAGTTGGTGGTGATGGCAGGAGTATGGGAGCTTGGCCTGGCTCTGCTGAGTGTTGGCAGGTTCATTTTGTAATATTACCTGCCACAGACATCAAATTTAAAAACAGTATTAAAAGTCACCAGAAATCAGATTGAAGAGCAAAATATGAAATGTAAACAAATATTCAGAGTATATGTTCCTTACAAAAGATTTCTATTCAAGATGTGTCTGGAACTCTTGGAATTCAATAATAGGAATGTAATAAAATTATGAGTTCCAAGAAAAGTGAAATGGAATACATCTCATCGAAAACTTTTAAACTTAGTAGCTGATGTGCTCAACATGTAAATATGTCATAATGAAGAATCTCTGGCATACCCAATTTTAAAATTAGCAATCCCTAATGGCGACTAATTTTATGTATAAGGATGAGTGATAAGAGTGTAGTCCTATCAAAATTATTACATGCTTGTTAGAATATCATGGTAGAAAAATTGGGGCAGTAAATATGTGTTATCCATAAGCTCAAGCATTACCATCATTCTTATCCAAGAGAAACCATGAGGTCCAGAGCCTCTGTCTTAATACTTGTTAATTATATATAGTGATCATTCCTACAGTGATCTGAATAAAAAACCAGCTACACATATTGTCACACAAGTGAGAACAATACAAAAGCAAGGAGCCACTGATGTATGTAACATATTTTTTATGAATTTCAAAATCATTCTGAGTCTAAAAAACTAGGCATAAGAGAACATACTTTTATGTGTCTATTTTTAAACTTACATGCAAAATGGCATAGGTTCAAAATATTATTAAATGAGAGATATAAATGTAGGTTAAAAATTGTATGGGGGATATAAATGCACTTCTTAGAATTAAAAAAAATCTTATTAAAATAAGTGTAGCACTGGAGATACAGGCAATTAGTTATGCACAAACATTTCTCATGAACATTTTAAAATGTTATAATTCCATGGTATTTATAAATGCATTCTTATATAAATAATAGAACTATTCTTATAATTAGTAATCTGAATACATTGATTCACTTGAAATAATAAATATTTTCATATCCTCCTACAGCTAATAATAGGAACAAACAAATATTATAAACATAACTTTCCTTTGAAGGGAAATACACTTCTTATATCTGAATGGTGCTGATAAAAATTTCATTGTAAAATTATTCATGATATGAATGTTCACATTTTTTCCATTTAATGGTTAAAATAAGTTTTTTGCAAGTGAGTTTGAATGAAATACATTTTTAAAAGATTTATTTATTTTTCTGACATGTGGACAAATGTTTTCCCTGTGTGTATGCTTCCTGACCATGTACTTGCCTGGTGCTAACAGGGACTAGAAGAGGGAATCAGATCACCTTGAAATGAAGTTACAGATGAATGAAAGTCATCACGTGGATACCCCTAACTGAACACAGATATTCTACAAGAACAGCAAGTACTCTTAACTGCTGAGGCATCTCTTCAGTGCCATGAACATAATTTATATAATTAATATTAATAAACATACTCTAGAACTCCATTAACAGCTATTATAAGGTGAGAAATTCAGACAAACTATTCTGTCCCAGAATGATGAAGAGAATATTCCTTAAAAATTATTTGAACTAATGAAAGGGTGGTTTATTTTTTTAAAAAAATCTTTATTCATGCATAGTGTATCTGTGTATATATGTGCACATGCATACAAGTGCACATGGAGACAGTACAAGATCATCTGGTACTCTTTGCCATTAAAAATTATTGTATCCTTAAATTGTTTTCTCTGTTTTGTTTTGTTTTCTGTTTTTTTTTCACTTTTGCTTTATAGTGACACTAATAAAGATTGGATTTTTGAGCATTTTCAGCATTTTCTAAAGGTTTAAAAAAAAGAAAAGAAAAAAAACCCCACATTTGCACATTGAGATTTTCCAGCCCAACTAAGGCTGGTAAACATCCAAGATAAAAGCAAAGAAATATCCTAATGTTTACTAAAGAAGGCAAACATACAAACAGCATATTATATAGCTAACATAACTCTATTTAAAGAAATCCAATGCCTATAAGCTCTCACCTTTCTTACTCTCTAGCCCTCCTTCCCTCTCTCTCAACGCAGCCATGGCCAGCCTTTCTCCCTCTTTCTACCCTCTCTCTTTCCCCCTGCTTTTCTACAATAAAGCTCTAAAACCATAAAAAAAAAGACCCCCAAAAAAACCAATGCCTAGGAATTGTACAAAAATACAAATAAGTTTGGAACGCTTGCTTAAAACAATCTATATTCATGAAGTGTGAGGTGAAAATATATTAAGAATAAACTTTCCCTTTGATGAATCACAGTTAAATTCAAAACTACCGTAATCTTGGAAATGGGGGTGAATTTAACTTAGTTTGCTTGTGCACCACTTGAAGAACTAAAGGTGGTTTCTTGTTTTTCTAAAAGCAGACTACTTTCAGAACTCACTTTCTGTTCCCTGCTGCCTGGCACATACAATGCCTGTCACCATTAAGAAGTGTCAGACTCTTTTACAGAGACCTGTCATTATGGACCGTATTTACACCAAGACTGGCAAGGAGGCAGCCTGGGTCATCACCGAGAAGAACTACACTGGCCTGAGTAATGACTTCCACAACAAGAAGGACTTGTGCAAGGAGATCACCATTTTCCCCAGCAAGAAACTCCACAAGATAACTGGCTATGTTCTACATCTCATGAAGCAGATTCAGAGGTTGTATCTCTATCAAGTTCCAGGAAAGGGAGAGAGAGGAAGAAAGGAGAGGGGAGGAGGGAGAGGGAGAAGGGAGAAGGGCAAGGGAAGGAAAAGGGTTTCAGGCACTGACAATGTAATGTGGAGCTGTTTAGTCTTTTATGCCATGTTTTCAATAAATCTGAAAGCAAGAAGAAGACAGGAGGAGGAGGAAGAGAAGGAGAAGGAGGAAGAGGAAGAAGAGGAAGAGGAGCAGAAAGAGGGTCAGACACATGGGAAAGTAAGGTCCAGCTTCTAGAGTAAAAGCTATTGGCAGGTGATGGTTGCTAAGGGCAGGGGAGAAACCCTTTTTGAGTATGTGGGTGCTGGTGACCCATGACTCAGTACATGGCTCCACACTGAGGAGCATGTGACAGTACTACTTGTATCCATAGGGTTATTAATAACAATAAAAATGGGAACACATGAAGTTGGAGGGGAGTTAAGGGTCACAGACCATGGGGTTGCAGGAAGATAAGGGTGGACAGATTTGACAAAAATACATGGTAAATACTTGAAAACTACAAAGAATAAATATCAATTTAAAAAGAAATAAAAGTTGCATTTCAGAGTTTTGCCCCCAAACCAAAACTAAAGTGCTAGGATAGTCATGAGAAACAGGAAGAAGTGATCAATTCGCTGCCTAAGCTTAGACTTGTCCTCTGGGAACTCTCAGTGCTACTGAACTCAATGCCAGCAACTAAGCAGAAAAAGAGGCTGGGTGAATGGCATAAAGGTGAAAATTCCTGATCATCCGAGTATTTTGGGGAGATGACAAACACTGAAGGAAAAAAAAAAGATGTTCAATAATCTTATCACAAAATAAGCAAAATTTTGGAACATACAAAGAGTGCAAGCAGCCAGTGAGAAAATATGTACACACCTAGGAAAATAGGCAGAGGCTTTGAGCAAGATAACACAAGGAAATATATATCATAAGCATGCATACGGAAATCTATTCAACAGATGGAAAGTGTAATTTCAAGCGAAAATATGATGATCATATATCACTTCACTTCCTCTGAAAAATAAAGTAACAAACACAGTAGCAGATGAATCCACAGCTCAAACCTTGAGGAATATACATGATAGAGAAAAACTGTATCATATGTTTTTAAAACACCATATATATTTTAAAATACACACATACACACATACATGCACATGCACACACACAGAAACACACATACACATTTATATAAGAGCCAAAATTGCTACTTCCTGGAACATTACCAACAGACCAGTATAAGCCTCAAGAGACCTGAGGCTACAGGGAGTGGGGAAGTCTGGTGGGGTTTGGGGTGTGGGGGACATCCTCTTGGAGACAGGGGTAGGCAGTATGGGATGTGGAACAGAGGGCAGACCAGGAGGGGGATAAAGACTGGAATGTAATACATAAAAGGATAAGCAAGATTACTCATAATGCTATTTTTATAACTGGCCAAACACGAACCAGACCAAATGTTAGTCCATACAGAAACTGTAGCAATTTTATAAAATGATTAGTGCACAGTAAAACAATTTCCACAATAAAATTGATGAACCTCAAAAATGTAGTTTTTACAAGAAGCTAGACAAAGCACCATACCCTATTCTCCAAGAGACAGCAGCATGCATAAATACCAGCAACCAGTGACTGTTTGATTTTTTCCAATGTGAACTTCGAAAAAAATCGCATGTGCTTCACTGACTTCTGTTTTCCTACCTCATGAACCTTCTCCATATTAAACCAATGTTTTAAAGTTCCCAGTTAAAACACAAATTTCTCTCCTCTCTGTTAATTAGTCTGGCTGTCTAGCTATTTATTCTACCCACAGCCTGCTTTACCCAGGCAAACATTGGGACACTGGTTTGCTCCCTACTGTTCTGCCTCCTCCCTTCCTGTACTGGCAGTGAGATGGGGTTGTTATAAGGGTTTTGACTTTTGGCTACCCTCTGTGATCACATTAAATGACATTCTTTCTTCCTCCTCTCTTCCAGAAACCAGACCACACCCTCTGCAGCCTTCCCTCTACAGAGAGATGGTAGCACACCACTGCAGGCCTTACAGAGTCCTTCTCCACTACAGCTACAACGCCAGCCCTTCTTCCAATACTGAAACTCAAGACAATCTTGAGCCTTAACTTTTCTTCTCTCTTTGACTCCAAGCACTTTGGCAAAGTCACATGATATGGAACTACCCAGCCTCTCTAGAAACATCTAAGAACAAGGAATACCCTTCTCTTTTTACTAAAAACCAAAGGACAGCAATTATGCTAGCTAGTCTAATGAGGTTCTTTTTTAACCCTGAAGGTCTGCTTTCTCTTTCAGTACACCACCCTTTAGCAATGAGAGTGTGGCTCTCTTAATAAAGATTTTTCTGCATGGTAACTCATTGCCAGCTCTTTTCTACTGAGCCTGTAAGATCCTTTATGAGTTGCAGCAATGAATCCCTGGTGCTATTTGATTATCATTGTCTGGGAATTCTGATTTTCTGTTTGCTCACATTCCTGGAAAGACAATAGTCATACTGACTTTGTCTCTGATAGAAATCGTTTCTTAACACAGGAAAGCATTCCCTCCTTGAAAGCATCCGGTGTCTATCAGCTCCCATTCCTAAAAATGATGCTTTCAATTTTCTTGATTTTAGCACATGAAAGATTTTTTTCCTTGCACAGAGTTTTACTGGACTCATCAGAAACTCACTATTCCTGGGTGTGCTAGAAAATGAAAAGGTAGCCTTCATTCCTTCCACAATAATCTCTTATGGTCTTTTCTTTTTTACATCATCATAATATTTAAAAAATGTTTGCCTGACTATAAAGAAAAGTTTTTTCATTTTTAATGTGTTAAATCAATAATATTTAAATATATTTATTGGGTATAATATGACATTCTGATACATTTGCATTGTTAATAACAAATCAATAACAAATTCATAACCTTGCCTAGTACTTATATGTATTTTGATTCATATTGATTGTACAAGGCAATGGATAAAATTACACTATCTCTCATATATACATACATATATACATATATACATACTTGCATAATGTGACTTGTCACATTCATCCCCTCTGTTACTCTCATCAAATGTACCTTCCTTCTGTATCTCTAATAGTCTCCTTTACTGTAATATGCTCACCACTATCTATTGATACCTTTATTTATGATAGTTAATTCCACTTGATGAAATACAGTTCCATCTGCTTTCCTATAAATGGCATTGTTTTATTTTTCTTTATACCTGGGAGATATTATATATATATATATATATATATATATATATATATATATATATATATACTCTTGATTTGACACAGCTTAGAATTCTCTGGATAAAAGGGGGTCAACTGAATCTTTGCCTTTATCAGGCTAGGTTGTGAGTGTGTCTACAGTAGATTGTTTTGATTATTAGTTTATGTAGGAGGATGAAGTTCACTGTGAGAGGTACCAACTCTGAGCAGTTATCCTTGAGCTTTATAGGAAAGTTAGGGGATGAGCCATAGATTGAGGCACCAATGAGTGTTTCTTCACTGTCCTGCCTCCAGGTTTGTCTTGAGTTCTTGCCCCAAATTCTTTCAAAGTTTTTGACCTGGAAGTTAGTTTAAGCCAAATAAACCCTCTCCTGCACAAGCCACTTTTGATCAGAGTATAGTCTTGCCATAACAGAAAGGAAACGAGAAACAACATTTATGTATCCAGTAATAGGAACATAGGCTTATTTCACAGTTGACCACTGTACTCTGTTTCATGGTAAGTGCCGGTTAAGAGTTACGGAAATTCTCCAATTAGCTGACTTTGAGTCTTATCACACCAGCTCCAGAATAATAACACCAAGATTTACTGTTATTTATTATAGCTTAGACCTTAGCTGGCTACCTCCCCGCTAGCTCATCTTACTTAAATTAACCCAACTATTCTACATCACTTCTGCCATATGGCCTGTTACCTCTCAGGCTTGGCACTTGTTTCTTCTATGTCAAGCTGGTGAATCTCCTCCCACATTCCCTACTTCTCAGTTATTTCCCAGAGATGCTCTCTCTGCCTGGAAATCCTGCCTTTCCTATCATGCCTCAGCTATTGGTTATCAGATCATTAGTAAAATAATCAGAAGTTGATGCAGGTGTTGATCCTTAAAAATAATAATAATACCAAAGTTCTGCTCGTACTCAACTTTATAGATCAGTACGGAAATCAACATTTGAATAATACAAAAATAACTTTTCCATAGCACGCAAAAGGTTTATCCCAACATAATCTTTTGAGTATAAATACAGAAATGGTAGAGGTGTTTCATAGGATACCTTTATTTTTAATTCTTTGAGACATTACTGATACCCATGATGGCTGTACTACACTTATTCTTACCCACAATGAACGAGTTCCTCATTGCCATCCTCACCAACATTTGTTTTTGTTTCCCGATGATAGCCATTCTGACTTAAATGAAATTTAATTTTATCTTTAATTAGGAGTACTCTGTTGGTTAATATCTAAGGATATTAATGTCTATGTATTTGTTGGTCATTTGTACTCTATCACTTGAAAAGTGCCTGTCTGCTTCATTTGCCCATTTATTGATTGGTCTATTCATTTTTAATTAATTTTAAGTTGTTTATATGTGCCTGATATTAGCTACATGATGATCATCTAGAAAATATCTTCCATTCTGTAGGCTGCATATTCTATCAGGTAGTTTGTCCTCTTGTCACAGAAAGCTTTTTTAGATTAGATGCAGTCTCACTAACTAATCTTTTCTATTTTCTTCTGGGCTATTTAAATAGTCTTTGCTATGCCTAGACCTGATGTGTTTTATCTTGGTTTTATTTTTCTAATAGTTTCAAATGGACTAAAGTTAGGATCATTGGTTGATTTTATTTTTGTACTGAGCAAGGCTGAATGATATAGATTTATTCTTCAACATATAGCTTTTCAGTTTTTCCAGCTATACTGGAGAAATATATTTTGAAGAAGCTCTTTGTCCAACATGTTTGCAAAATTCACATTGCTTTGGCTGAGGGCACATATTTTCAGATTACATAGCCTGTTCCACAGGTCTGGGTGTTCTTGTAACATTGTCATTACTATTTGGGTTATGGTTGCTTTGGCTAATTAGGGTTTTATAAGCCCATATCAATTTCAGTATTATTTTTCTGTTTCTGGAAAGAATGTCATTGAAGTAGGGCTCTATTCAGTCTGAATTTATTGACTCATGCTAAGTTAGCATTGAGAAGACTTAAAATTCCAGTATAAAGCCATTGTCTGCTTGGAAAGCAGACAAAAGCTTCCTGTTATTGAATGCTTTATCAAAGTTATAGTGATTCTCTTGATCCCTCCTTATATTCAGGAGAAGGAAAGAAAAGTTTTGCATAAATCGACTTTATATGTGAGATAAAATTTAGTCCAAATGTAGTGTCTGTACAATATATTACAACATAGCTTAAAGTACAACCCAGTTGGAACATTACTTAAGTATACATTCTGATAGCACTGCAACTGGATCCCAGTCAACCATAGCAACTTAAATACTGTGGGAAGACTGCAGTGTTCACTTTTACTGTTTACTATAAAAACTTGCATATTAATTTGCCTACTATTAAAATAATAACAAGTCTTAGAGTATATTAATGACAATCACTGCCTTCCTAGCTTTCATATTATTGTCAATATTTTTGTTTAATTTTACTTTTGTGAATATGAGAGTGGCCATACTATTATAATTATGCTTTTTCAAAATATTTTAATATATATTTACTCAGGGTTCATCAATCACTTTGTTCAGTCCTTTTTACATCACCTTTTCCTTTTTGGGTCCCTTTGTTCTGTACTTATATGTTAATGTTTTTACTATTAAATAGCTTGATACAACAGCTATTATTTTACTGACAAATAGCTTGTTTTAATTTTTACAATTGAATATTGTAGAGACATGCACTTCTAGACAGTTTTTCCTTCTACAATGTATTAAAGATATTCACTGAATTCTAGTGAGCTTGCTTTATAGCTGATTATCAATATACTTGTCTTTATTTAGGATCTCTTTCCCCTCTTACCTGATTGTGAGATGTTGATTATTTATTAGTAGCAGAGTCCATATAAAAGGTGAATATCTTTACTTCCTTGGTTGGGGATGGCTGAAACAGGGTCTCATTTTGTAGTACAGAATGGCCTGAATGAACCTCACAATGAGAATCAGGCAGGCATTGAACTTTCATTGTTCCTTATAGCTCAGCTCACCATATCTGGGATTACAGGCATAAATTGTGTCATGAAAGCTTTCTTTCTTTCTTTTAAAATCATGTTTATTTTTAACTCTGATTCCATTGTGGCCCAAGAAATACTTTCTTGGGTTCAAGCTAGAGTGTTAAATGGGTATGGCTATCTTTCAAAGACATCCAACAGTCTAGGGGATAGGTGAAATAAGATCTGCCAGAAAAAAATAAGATTCCATTTTAAGATATATATATATTATATACATATATATGTATATATGTATATAATATATATATATATATACACCACACACACACACACACATACACACACACACACACACACACATGTATATATTCAAATCAGTAAAAAGTTTGTTAAATGGTTCAATAAATGGCATTCTAAATACTAAAAATGTTTTTTTAAAGTTGTTTGTACTTTGCAATAAAAAGGGAAACTGTCAGAAATCATAAAAAGGAGATGAAAAAAACACTCAGGTAATAATATGAAGGGAAATATTAAGAACCTTTATTGTTATCCTGATGTAAATTCAATTCATTTCAATTCCTAAAGAAGTCACTCAATATTCCACTCAATATAGATTATTTTACTTTTAGAAATTAAGGTGTCATGACAATTTATATACATTTGTTAAAAGTAGTTTTGTCGATCTTGGCTCCAGGACTCCGCCGAACTTAGTCTGCAGAGGTGAGAGTGAGGACCACAGAGGCAGACAGCTTCTGGGACAGGCAGGAGCCACAGAGCCGCTGAGGCAGCACCCTTTTGGGACTGCAGACATCCCGCACCCTCCCAGCTGGAGGACAGTGATCTGCCCTGCAGGGAGCGCCATCTTGGAACCGGGACTCCAACGAACTTAGTCTGCAGAGGTGAGAGTGAGGACCACAGAGGCAGACAGCTTCTGGGACAGGCGGGAGCCACAGAGTCGCTGAGGCAGCACCCTTTTGGGGCTGCAGACATCCAGCACCCTCCCAGCCGGAGGACAGTGATCCACCCTGCAGGGAGTGCCATCTTGGCTCCGGGGCTCCGCCGAATTTAGTCTGCAGAGGTGAGAGTGAGAACCACAGAGGCAGACAGCTTCTGGGACAGGCGGGAGCCACAGAGCCACTGAGGCAGCTCCCTTTTGGGGCCGCAGACATCAGGCACTCTCCCAGCCGGAGGACAGTGATCTGCCCTGCAGGGAGCGCCATCTTGGCTCCAGGACTCCTCCGAACTTAGTCTGCAGAGGTGAGAGTGAGGACCACAGAGGCAGACAGCTTCTGGGACAGGCGGGAGCCACAGAGCCGCTGAGGCAGCACCCTTTTGGGGCTGCAGACATCCGGCACCCTCCCAGCTGGAAGACTGTATTCTGCCCTGCACAGGAGCCCTCTGCCTCAGGAGCAGGGAGCACATCTTGGATCCAGGACTCCTCTGAACTTAGGAACGTAGTCTGCACAGCTGAGAGAGTGCACCACAGAAGCTGACAGCTTCTGTGACCTGCCAAAGCAACACAGCATCTGGGAAAGGTCCTGTTTTCGGCCTTCTTCTTCGGCCAGGAGAAGGTCCAAACGCCAGATATCTGTACACCTTCTCTTTAAGAGGAAAGCTTGTCAGCAGGGAGTGCTCTAACCACTGAAACTCAGAGGAGAGAGCCTGTCTCCCAGGTCTGCTGACAGACGATACTCAGAATCACCAGAAGAACAACCTCTGAACAGAGACAACTATAACAACTCCAGAGATTACCAGATGGCGAGAGGTAAACGTAAGAATCTTACTAACAGAAACCAAGACCACTCACCATCATCAGGACCCAGCACTACCACTTCGCCCAGTCCAGGGAACCCCAACACACCTGAAAAGCTAGACCTGGATTTAAAAGCATATCTCATGATGATGATAGAGGACATCAAGAAGGACTTTAAAGAACTACAGGAGAACATGGCTAAAGAGTTACAAGTCCTTAAAGAAAAACAGGAAAACACAACCAAACTGGTAGAAGTCCTTAAAGAGAAACAAGAAAACACATCCAATCAGATGATGGAAATGAACAAAACCATACTAGACCTAAAAAGGGAAGTAGACACAATAAAGAAAACCCAAAATGAGGCAACACTGGAGATAGAAACCCTAGGAAAGAAATCTGGGACCATAGATGTGAGCATCAGCAACAGAATACAAGAGATGGAAGAGAGAATCTCAGGGGCAGAAGATTGCATAGAGAACATCGGCACAACAATCAAGGAAAATGGAAAATGCAAAAAGATCCTAACTCAAAACATCCAGGAAATACAGGACACAATGAGAAGACCAAACCTACGGATAATAGGAGTGGATGAGAATGAAGATTTTCAACTCAAAGGACCAGTAAACATCTTCAACAAAATTATAGAAGAAAATTTCCCAAATCTAAAGAAAGAGATGCCTGAACATACAAGAAGCCTACAGAACTCCAAATAGGCTGGACCAGAAAAGAAATACCTCCCGACACATAATAATCAGAACAACAAATGCACTAAATAAAGATAGAATACTAAAAGCAGTAAGAGAAAAAGGCCAAGTAACATATAAAGGCAAGCCTATCAGAATTACACCAGATTTTTCACCAGAGACTATGAAAGCCAGAAGATCCTGGACAGATGTTATACAGACACTAAAAGAACACAAATTCCAGCCCAGGCTACTATACCCAGCCAAACTCTCAATTAACATAGATGGAGAAACCAAAGTATTCCACGACAAAACCAAATTCACACATTATCACTCCAGGAATCCAGCCCTTCAAAGGATAATAACAGGAAAAAAACAATACAAGGACGGGAACCACGCCCCAGAAACAACAAGAAGGTAATCCCTCAATAAACCTAAAAGAAGACAGCCACAAGAACAGAATGCCAACTTTAACAACAAACATAACAGGAAACAACAATTACTTTTCCTTAATATCTCTTAATATCAATGGACTCAACTCCCTGATAAAAAGACATAGACTAACAAACTGGCTACACAAACAAGACCCAACATTTTGCTGCTTACAGGAAACTCATCTCAGAGAAAAAGATAGACACTACCTCAGAATGAAAGGCTGGAAAACAATTTTCCAAGCAAATGGTATGAAGAAACAAGCTAGAGTAGCCATTCTAATATCTGATAAGATTGACTTCCAAACCAAAGTCATCAAAAAAGACAGGGAGGGCATTTCATACTCATCAAAGGTAAAATCCTCCAAGAGGAACTATCAATCCTGAATATCTATGCTACAAATACAAAGGCAGCCTCATTCATTAAAGAAACTTTAGTAAATCTCAGGGCACACATTGCACCTCATACAATAATAGTGGGAGACTTCAACACACCACTTTCACCAATGGACAGATCATGGAAACAGAAACTAAACAGGGACACAGTGAAACTAACAGAAGTTATGGATCAAATGGATCTGGCAGATATCTACAGAACATTTTACCCTAAAACAAAAGGATATACCTTCTTCTCAGCACCTCATGGTACCTTCTCCAAAATTGACCATGTAATTGGGCACAAAACAGGACTCAACAGATACAAAAATATTGAAATTGTCCCATGCATCCTATCAGATCACCATGGACTAAGGCTGATCTTCAATAACAAAATAAATAATAGAAAGCCAACATTCACGTGGAAACTGAACAACACTCTTCTCAATGAAGGAATAAAGAAAGAAATTAAGGACTTTTTAGAGTTCAATGAAAATGAAGCCACAACATACCCAAACTTATGGGACGCAATGAAAGCATTTCTAAGAGGAAAACTCATAGCTCTGAGTGCCTCCAAAAAGAAACTAGAAAGAGCACACATTAGCAGCTTGACAACACACCTAAAAGCACTAGAACAAAAGGAAGCAAATTCACCCAAAAGGAGTAGATGGCAGGAAATAATCAAACTCAGGGGCGAAATCAATCAAGTGGAAACAAGAAGAACTATTCAAAGAATCAACCAATCAAGGAGCTGGTTCTTTGAGAAAATCAACAAGATAGATAAACCCTTAGCCAGACTCACTAGAGGGCACAGGGAAAGCATTCTAATTAACAAAATCAGAAATGAAAAAGGAGACATAACAACAGATCCTGAAGACATCCAAAACACCATCAGATCCTTCTACCAAAGGCTATACTCAACAAAACTGGAGAACCTGGATGAAATGGAGAAGTTCCTAGACAGATACCAGGTACCAAAGTTGAACCAAGATCAGGTTAATGATCTAAACAGCCCTATATCCCCCAAAGAAATAGAAGCAGTCATTAATAGTCTCCCAACCAAAAAAAGCCCAGGACCAGATGGGTTTAGTGCAGTGTTCTATCAGACCTTCAAAGAAGATCTAATCCCAGTTCTTCACAAACTATTCCACAAAATAGAAACAGAAGGTACTCTACCCAACTCATTCTATGAAGCCACAGTTACTCTGATACCTAAACCTCAAAAAGACCCAACAAAGATAGAAAACTTCAGACCAATATCCCTTATGAATATTGATGCAAAAATACTGAAAAAAGTTCTTGCTAACCGAATCCAAGAACACATCAAAACAATCATCCATCCTGACCAAGTAGGTTTCATCCCAGCGATGCAGGGATGGTTCAATATACGGAAATCCATCAACGTAATCCAGTATATAAACAAACTCAAAGACAAAAACCACATGGTCATCTTGTTAGATGCGGAAAAAGCATTTGACAAGATCCAACACCCATTCATGATAAAAGTCTTGGAAAGATCAGGAATTCAAGGCCCATACCTAAACATGATAAAAGCAATCTACAGCAAACCAGTAGCCAACATCAAATTAAATGGTGAGAAGCTTGAAGCAATCCCTCTAAAATCAGGGACTAGACAAGGCTGTCCACTTTCTCCATACCTATTCAACATAGTACTTGAAGTCCCAGCCAGAGCAATTCGACAACAAAAGGAGATCAAAGGGATACAAATTGGAAAAGATGAAGTCAAAATATCACTTTTTGCAGATGATATGATAGTATATATATGTGACCCTAAAAATTACACCAGTGAACTCCTAAGCCTGATAAACAGCTTCGGTGAAGTAGCTGGATATAAAATTAACTCAAACAAATCAATGGCCTTTCTCTACACAAAGAATAAACAGGCTGAGAAAGAAATTAGGGAAACAACACCCTTCTCAATAGTCACAAATAATATAAAATATCTTGGCGTGACTCTAACTAAGGAAGTGAAAGATCTGTATAATAAAAACTTCAAGTCTCTGAAGAAAGAAATTATAGAAGATCTCAGAAGATGGAAAGATCTCCCATGCTCATGGATTGGCAGGATCAACATTTTAAAAATGGCTATCTTGCCAAAAGCAATCTACAGATTCAATGCAATCCCCATCAAAATTCCAACTCAATCCTTCAACGAATTAGAAAGTGCAATCTGCAAATTCATCTGGAATAACAAAAAACCTAGGATAGCAAAAACTCTTCTCAAGGATAAAAGAACCTCTGGTGGAATCACCATGCCTAAAGCTTTACTACAGAGCAATTGTGATAAAAACTGCGTGGTACTGGTATAGTGACAGACAAATAGACCAATGGAATAGAATTGAAGACCCAGAAATGAACCCACACACCTATGGTCACTTGATCTTCGACAAGGGAGCTAAAACCATCCAGTGGAAGAAAGGCAGCATTTTCAACAAATGGTGCTGGCACAACTGGTTGTTTTCATGTAGAAGAATGTGAATCGATCCGTTGATATCTCCTTGTACTAAGGTCAAGTCTAAGTGGATCAAGGAACTTCACATAAAACCAGAGACATTGAAACTTATAGAGGAGAAAGTGGGGAAAAGCCTTGAAGATATGGGCACAGGGGAATAATTCTTGAATAGAACAGCAATGGCTTGTGCTGTATGATCGAGAATTGACAAGTCGGACCTCATGAAACTGCAAAGCTTCTGCAAGGCAAAAGACACCATCAATAAGACAAAAAAACCACCAACAGATTGGGAAAGGATCTTTACCTATCCTAAGTCAGATAGGGGACTAATATCCAATATATATAAGGAACTCAAGAAGGTGGACTCCAGAAAGTCAAATAACCCCATTAAAAAATGGGGCTCAGAACTGAACAAAGAATTCTCACCTGAAGAATACCAAATGGCAGAGAAGCACCTGAAAAAATGTTCAACATCCTTAATCATCAGGGAAATGCAAATCAAAACAACACTGAGATTCCACCTCACACCAGTCAGAATGGCTAAGATCAAAAATTCAGGTGACAGCAGATGCTGGCGAGGATGTGGAGAAAGAGGAACACTCCTCCATTGTTGGTGGGATTGCAAGCTTGTACAACCACTCTGGAAATCAGTCTGGCGGTTCCTCAGAAAATTGGACATAGTACTACCAGAGGATCCAGCAATACCTCTCCTGGGCATATATCCAGAAGATGTCCCAACCGGTAAGAAAGACACATGCTCCACTATGTTCATAGCAGCCCTATTTATAATAGCCAGAAGCTGGAAAGAACCCAGATGTCCCTCAACAGAGGAATGGATACAGAAATTATGGTACATCTACACAATGGAGTACTACTCAGCTATTAAAAATAATGAATTTATGAAATTCCTAGCCAAATGGATGGACCTGGAGGTCATCATCTTGAGTGAGGTAACACAATCACAAAGGAACTCACACAATATGTATTCACTGATAAGTGGATATTAGCCCAAAACTTAGGATATCCAAGATATAAGATACAATTTGCTAAACGCATGAAACTCAAGAAGAATGAAGACCAAAATGTGGACACTGTGCCCCTTCTAGAATTGGGAACAAAACACCCATGGAAGGAGTTACAGAGACAAAGCTTGGAGCTGTGATGAAAGGATGGACCATCTAGAGACTGCCATATCCAGGGATCCATCCCATAATCAGCTTCTAAACGCGGACACCATTGCATACACTAGCAAGATTTTGCTGAAAGGACCCAAATATAGCTGTCTCTTGTGAGACTCTGCAGGGGCCTAGGAAACACAGGAGTGGATGCTCACAGTCAGCTATTGGATGTATCACAGGGCTCCCAATCGAGAAGCTAGAGAAAGTACCCAAGGAGCTAAAGGGATCTGCAATTCTATAGTTGGAACAACATTATGAACTAACCAGTACCCCAGAGCTCTTGTCTCTAGCTGCATATGCATGGAAAGATGGCCTATTCGGCCATCACTGGAAAGAGAGGCCCATTGGACTTGCAAACTTTATATGCCCCAATATAGGGGAATGCCAGGGCCAAAAGAATGGGAATGGGTGGGTAGGGAATTGGGGGGCCCTATGGGGGACTTTTGGGATAGCATTGGAAATGTAATTGAGGAAAATATGTAATAAAAAATATTAAAAATTAAAAAAAAATGAAAAAAATAAACCCCCAAAAATGTATTAAGTCAGAGAACAGAAGGTGGATTTTCCCTCTATCTGTATTAGGCCAGTTACTGTTTTCTATTTTGTCATGGTCTTTTGTATCCTTTTCCCCTTCCACTTCTTGTTCCTTTCTTTCCTCCCACCTATAACAGTTTCTCTTAAATAAGAAAGCCTTTGTGAAATAAGAAATGCTTTAATAAGTTGTCCCTTTTTGAAGGAGATTGCTACTATAGAAATATCCCAGGCAAATTCTTTTCAAAAATGCCCTCTTAGACATCAACAAGCAGACTACTACTTCAAGAAGCCAATAAAAGTGCTACCAACATCTATTCTTGGTTTCTAGACAACCGGGAAAACAAAACAGGTTGCTTTATTTTTTTTTCTTTTCGTTATGTTTATGTTTTGACTTTTAAAATTATTAGGATTTCCATAAATATTTGAACCCTGTGGAAATAATCTCATGAACACTCTATTTTCAGGACTATAAAGCAATTACAATCTTGAAAAAAAAAGTAGTTTTGTCAAAGATAATGAAAAGACACTTATATCACTTGGATTCTACATTTCATAATGCTGAAAACAATAAAGAAGACTTTCTGAAATGCTATAATAGTTTCAAAATTGAAGTGCCTGCTGTGCCCTTAATTGGACACTGTGTACTGGAGATAGTGGCACTGTAGTGATGACAATAGGGTACTCCTGTGATACTACTGTGTCCAGAGAAAAGAGGATATTTTAATATAATGAATAAAATGTCACTGGTACTAAGAATTTGAAGAATATAGAAAAGTGTGAAAAACATTTTATAGATTAAATTAGGAATTGTACCATCTAAGTTCTAAAAACATTATATATGCTACAATGCTGCATTTATATCTCATTTTCAAAAAGACAGGTCTTGGTCTTTTGATGTCTTAAAAATCCTATAGCTGTCTATAGATCCTGCAAACAGCCTTCTTTGCCAAACACTCCAAGAGATTCCTATCAGTGATTACAATCACTCAAAGAAATTCCTGAGCAAACATCCACCAAATATCCACACATTGCCTGTTTTACCAAGGCAGACCTAATACTGTGGTCCAGTTTTGGATAAACAAATGCTCTTAATCAGACTGTAGTCCCCTAACCCATTGTCCAAAAGTAGTCTTTTCTAAGGACTCGTAGGCAAGCATGTGCACATGTGCTACCAGAGGCATACTTACAGACTTGGTCCCAGCTACAACTCTGAAAGAAGAGGGCATGTTGTGATGTAACAGTGAGAAGGGGCAGGTCTTCCCTCCTCAGGGATATACCTAATGATCTGGCTGAAGTTTTCCCAGAAATAAATCAAGAATTTCCCTACCATGCACATCACAATATTTCTATCATTTTTAGATCAAGCTTCAAACCCAGAAAAGGATACATGTCTCAGTATCAGCTCTAATTACTAAGTTACAAGAATCAACAACATCTGTACAAGGAAAAAATAGAATTCATGTCCACCAAAGTCACTGACATCTGTCCTCCACCACTACTATTCATTGCTCAATAGTACAGTTACAGGCTACAATTATAGCGTAGTATTAGGCTATAAGCCTAATGACAGGCACATAGCCTAGATTAAGTTTCATTCAATGGTACTATCAGAGACTATCCTATTTGTCCAAGGACCTGGCAGTGGAAGTCACTAACTGTTGAAACCAGTCTGAAAACAGTGAAAAAGTATTTGCTCTTTTAAGTGTACAGATATGAGTGCAAAGCAACAAAGATCATGCAAACCATACTAATAGCACTGATCAAAGGAAACTAAGAAAAAAAAAACAGATGAATTTGAAAGAGAGGAGATCAGTGTTTCAAAATAAAGGATGATAATAATCATCTTATAGAGTTTCAATGAGAAGCTTAAGATAAGGAAGAGGAAAGGTTGCCCAATGAAACTGCGGAGAGACTTTATAAATGTTGAGACAGATGTGGAGTGTCAGATTCATGAAGTTTAAAGGACCCGAGTGAGATCACTTCAAAGTATCTTTCTATAAAATGTAATATAATAAAACATTTTCTTTTAAAACATAGGGTATAATTTGGGAAACAATTTATCAGTTGCACAGGACACTCTACTCAACTGTTAGTAGACATCCTATAAGTCAGCATTGATCAGGATGATGATATAGTGCTGTAGAAATTTCAGCAAGTAAAGAGTTACTTCTAAATATGATACATTAACAATCAAATACTGTACTTCACAAATGAAAGTTCAGCAATTTGATATAGGAAGATATTGAGTAACAACATGCAAGTCTATGAGGGTATAAAACTCCTTGGTAAAGGTAAAATTGTAAATCTAATGTTGGTATAAAAATCACTTGATTTACTATAAACAAAATATTAACACATTAAAAATAACTAGCTAAGAGTATTTTTAATGAGTAGATTATGTAAAACAGATACAAAGTGTGAGAGAAACAGTATGAAAAGGCACAAGGAGAAAATGACATGGCATTTATATTTCCATGATACTATTGGTTTAAAGCACAATTAAATCTAGTAATGCATTACATAATTGTTATAATGATAGAAATCCTTATATTTGTATAATAGAAAGGAATAAGACCATTAAAATACAACAAATAACAAGAGAAGAGGGTTAAAGAAAACAAGAAAGTTACAATATCATTTCCAATTTATCACTAATCTAATTCCTGACCTATTTATAATTACTTTAAATGTGAACATGTTCTAAAATCCAATAAAAATTAAAGAATGGCTAAGTGGAATTAAAACCAAGATCAAACAATGTACCATTGACCAGAAAACTACATTAGCTTTAAAGGTACACCTAGTCCAAGAAAAAAAAAAAAAAAGAACAATTCTAATGCAAATTAAACCCAAAAGGCAGCAGAGGTGGTTGTGCCTGCATCAGACAAAAATAAATGGTCATAGCTGCTTAGGTCACAGTACCAGAAACAGAAATAACCTCAGTGCATCAAATAATGATCAGATAATGCAAATGTGTTACATTTCTAAAATGGAATAGTATGCAGTTTCAAGGAAACAAAATTGGTTTGGTCTTTTTCTAAGACTCCTAACAGTGGGAGGTGGGGCTCTTTCTGACTCTTTGAAGATGATCAGATAGTATACATAAGTAACCATAAAAATTCTGCTATACCTGATAAACATCTTCAATAACATGGCTGGATATAAAATTAACTCAAACAAATCAGTAGCCTTCCTCTACTTAAAGGATAAACAGGCTGAGAAAGAAATTAGGGAAATAACACCCTTCAAAATAGTCACAAATAATATAAAATATTTTTGTGTGAATCTAACAAACAAAGTGAAAGATATGTATGACAAGAACTTCAAGTCCCTGAAAAAAGAAATCAAAGAAGACACCAGAAGATGGAAAGATCTCCTATGCGCATGTACTGTCAGGATTAATGTAGTAAAAATGGCCATTTTACCAAAATCAATCTACATATTCAATGCAATGCCTATCAAAATTTCAACTCAATTCTTCATAGAGCTAAAAATAGCAATTCTATTTAGAATAACATAATTATATTTATTTGGAAAAATAAAAACTCAGAATAGCAAAATCTACTTTCAAAAATAAAGAACATCTGAGGGGATCACCATTTCTGATTTCAAGATGTACTACAGAGCAATAGTGACTAAAAGTGTATTGTATTGGTACAGAGACAGGACAGTAGATCAGTGGAATATAATTTAAAACCCAGAATTGAATGCAAATAACTATGGTCACTTGATCTTTGACAAAGCAGCTAAAACCATCCAGTGGAAAAAAGGCAGCATTTTCTACAAACACTGCTGGTTCAACTGGAGGTCAGCATGTAGAGGAATGTAAATCGATTCATTATTATCTCCTTGATCAAGGACTTCTACATAAACACAGATACACCAAATCTAATAGAAGAGAAATTGGGGAAGAGCCTCAAATACATGGGCACAAGGGAAAATTTCCTCAACAGGGCAAAAATGGCTCAGGGTCTAAGAATAACTATAGACAAATGAGACCTCATAACATTGAAAAGCATTTTTAAGGCAAAGGACACTGTCAATAGGACAAAATGGCATCCCACAGACTGGGAAAAGATCTTTACCAACCCAACATCTGATAGAGAGTCAATATCCAAAATATATAAAGAACTCAAGAAATTAGACCACAGAGAACCAAATAATGCTATTTAAAAAATGGGACATAGGCATATACAACCACCAAACCCAGACACTATTGCATACGCCAGCAAGATTTTGCTGACAGGACCCTGATATAGCTATCTCTTGTGAGGCTATGCCAGTGCCTGGCAAATACAGAAGTCATCTGTTGGATGGAACACAATGGAGAAGCTAGAGAAAGTACCCAAGGAGCTAAAAAAGTCTGCAACCCTGTAGGAGGATCAACAATATGAACAAACCAGTACCCCACAGAACTGTGTCTCTAGTTGCATATGTAGCAGAGGATGGCCTAGTCAGCCATCAATGGGAGGAGAGGCCCTAGGTCTTGTGAAGATCATATGCCCCAGTACAGGGGAATGCCAGGGCCAGGAAGTGAGAGTGGGTGGGTTGGGAGCAGGGTGGGGGAAGGGTATAGGGGACTTTCAGGATAACATTTGATATTTAAATGAAGAAAATAGCTAATAATAAATGAAAATAATGGGGTGTAGAGCTAAAAAGAGAATTCTGAACTGAAGAAGCTCAAATAGCTGACAAGCACCTAAAGAAATGTTCAACATTCTTAGTCATCAGGGAAATGCAAATCAAAATGACCCTGAGATTCCACCTCACTCCAATCACAATGGCTAATATAAAAAAAAATGCAGGTGATAACAGATGCTGGCCAGGATGTGGGAAAAGAGGAACACACCTCCATTGTTGTTGAGATGGCAAGCTGGTAAAATAACTTTGGAAATCAATCTGCCAGTTCCTGAGAAAGTTGGAAATAGTTCTACCTGATCACCCAACTGTACTTCTTCTAGGTATATACCCAAAAGATGCTCCAACATATAACAAGGACATATACTCCACTAGGTTTATAGTAGCCTTATCTGTAACAGCCAGAAGCTGGAAACAAATCAGATATCCCTCAACAGAAGAAGGATATAGAAAATATGATACATTTACACAATGGAGTACTACTCAACTATTGGCTTCATACATACACAAATATGACTCAAATTTGTGTATGGACTGCTATGTAAGTCCTGAAATGACATAATTGTGGAAATCCTTCATTAGAAAGATGGGATGTTTGTTCTTTTACATCTACACAAATCTGGTAATATTCCACCAAAATCAAATTATTAAATTAAAAAATTCCCAGAGCAGTAAAAGCCAAATTAGTTCAATGAAAAGACTGCCGATAGGTAGACGGAAACCTTTTCATAGCATGTTTCTGATAAAAGTCAGCATATGAAACAGGTCATGCACTCTCTGCTCACTCGTGCATCACTGTCAAAACAACTCACCTAAAACATAATGGAATACTGTAATGAGATTGTTTTTAACGTAAATTTAACAGGTATAGGGAAAACTGTTCACCCTCACTCAATAATTGCCTACAAATCCAAAATGCTTTAATATGGGATTGGGAAGATGGCTCAGTGGGTAAAAGGTGCTTGCTGCCATGTTATTAGACATGGCTTTAACCCTAGGGCATGCAAAAGTGGAATGTGAGAAGTGACTCCCCCAACTTGTCTTCTGACCACAACATACCCACTGAGCATGTATACACAAAGAAGGGCAGTACACATAAACGTAGAGAGTTAGAATTATTCAACCATAAAAAGAACAAGCTTGCTATTTGCTACATGAATAAGCCTGAAGGAAAGCATGATCAGTTATATAAGCTAGATACAGAAAGGCAAGTACTATCTTATTTTACTTATGTAATGATGGATATAAACAACTTGAAGTCATAGAAGCAGAGTAGAATAGTGTTTGCCAGAGGCTATGGGCTGTGGAAATGGGGAGAAGAGGATCAAAGGGTATAAATGTTTAGTAATGAGATGTATAAGCTCTGAGGATGCAGGGCAGAGCCTGGTGGCCATATTAATACTATTGCACGGTGTGTATGTTGAATTGGCTGAGATGTTAGATCTTAAGTGTTTTCAGCAGAGTGGCAAACACACACACCTAAGTCTGTGAACTAATAGATGATTGACTGCATTATGTAATATGTATCTACAATGTATCATATTACATGCCTTAAATTCAGTTTTGTTCATTAAATATGTGTTTGGTTTTCAACATTCCATAAATTTCAGCAATAATAGAATAGCTCACCAGTTTAAATTACATGTGACATTATGTGACCCAAAGACTTCTGAGTCCAGAAGTGGTTTTCTTTGCACAAGTTCACTAAATATGTGAGGCTATACATGTCAAAATAGAGTCTAAGATCTGTAATAAGAGATGTTGTCTCTTTGGGGACATATCCTTTCCTGCTTAAACTGAACGAACTTGAAAATTTGCATTCACCAATCTACAGCACTTGAGATTTATGTTCTGAGAAATACTAGATATGCCAAACTCCATTTAGAAAATTTTATGACATTCTTTAGAAAATACAAAATGTAATTATATATCCATTCACAGTCTTGTGTGACAAGTATTTTATTTTGTTATTCCAATTTCTTTATCGGGTTTGAGGATAATTGCTTGAGCTGTGAGATGCTCCTGTTTGTGTATAAAGACATTGTTGAAGGTACGTTTGAGTGTTCTTGTTAAAAATGTGGGAAAATGTGAGAGAACCTTCTGTTATATCTGCCAGTACTGGGAAGGAAAAGGAGACCACAAGAATTCGGGTCTCCTGTCTCCTGTTAAACCTTTGAAAATCTTAGGCTTAGTCAGGTAGCCTGTTGGCTGGAAATGCTGGCTAAGATAGGAGACTTTAAAAATCAAGACTCTCCTGGGCTAAAGAATGATTTCAAAATCAGCCTGAGTAACTTAATCAGACATCATTTTAAAATATAAAATACAAAAAGGCTTGGGATATAGCTCATGGCTGGAGTATTAAACTAGCCTGTGAGAGCCCCCCACCCACACCATGCAGCAAAAGGTAATAAGCTAAACAGCAAACAAACAAATATGTTAACATAGCTCTTCTTTTAACTCATATTAATTTGTAGGGTTTTAAAAACAAATTAATTAGAAAAAAAGGTGATATACTTTTCCCCTGTGGAACTCAGAGGTCTCTCTTTAGCAAAATGGTTATTTAGTGCAGACATGTGGGGCCTGGCTTGACTTGCCTCAGCTCAGACTCTCTGATAATCTGCCTTACCCTCCACTTCTCAAACCTACCACTCTAGATGACTCCACATCCTTCTGCCTATGCTGGCAATAACAAACACTATCATTTCTATTCAAGCTGTTGGGTTTTAATTTCTTGGACTGCAGGGGAAACGTTTAAAGGATAAAGCTTTTCCTTCATGTATGATGATAATGTTCTACCTTGACATATTCAAAGGCTGTTATTTCTCAGGAAGCAGGCTAGCCTGACCCAAACTGTGACTCACCTACTGCAGGCATTTCCTGTTTAATCATCTCACATGCACTTGTTTAGGATGAGATCAGGTCTCAGGAGCTGCAGCCAACCCAGATCTGGCTCTCCCAGCAGCATCTGAGATAAAGGGAGTGGCACCAACAGCCATGGTCTTCTAGATGAGCTAGCTAACTTACACAAGCTCTCAATCCCTGAAACATCTAATGTTTTACTATGAAACTAACATATTTGGTTATTGTTGATCTTTGTACAATCTCATTTGACATCATAGAATATGTTACCCAGAAAGAAATGTCAGCATGAAAAATGTCTATATTTCTCATGTCCCTAAAAACCAATCCCATTTAAAGATAACATTCCAGAATCATGCAAAATTTGTTTTGATAATAATTAAGCCAAAGGTCTCAAACTCATGAAAATGGTATACTGATATCTATAAATGAATTGCTTAAAGTATTTCATCATAATCATTAGTACCTGGGTCTACCCACCCATCTCAAATTTTTTAACACAGAATTGCTCCTGTCTAAAGGAAATACAGGGACAAAGAGTGCAGCAGAGACAGAAGGAAAGGCCATCTAGAGACTGCCCCACCTGGGGATCTATCCCACATGCAGACACCAAACCCAGACACTATTGCGGAGACCAAAAAGTGCTTGCTGACAGGAGCCTGATACAGATCTCTTCTGAGAGGCACAGGGAACCCAAGGAGGAGTTAGTTCCCCTAACTGAAGGAGCTGAAGGGGTTCATAACCCCATAGGAAGAACAATATCAACCAACCAAATCCCCCAGAGCTTCCAGAGACTAAACCACCAACTAAAGATCATACATGGAAGAACCCATGGCTCTGGTTGCATATGTAGCAGAGAATGGCCTTGTCGGGCATCAATGGAAGAGGAGGCCCTCAATTCCCCAATGTAGGGGAGTGCTAGAGTGGTGAGGCAGGAGTGAGTGGGTTGGTGGGGGAGCACACTCATAGATGCAGGAGTGAGGGGGGATGGGATGGGGGTGTGCAGAGGGAAAACCAAGAAGGGGGACAACATTTGAAATGTAAATAAATAAAATAAGCAATAAAAGTTTTTAAAAATCATTAGTAACAACAATAGAAGATATAATACCTGGAGTATCCCGAGCTTTTGTCCCCGCCGGCAAGAACACACTCAGGACAACCGGAAACTTCTGCAGCAAAGCTTTATTGCTTACTTCTCAGGAAGACCCCCCCCCCAGAAAATGGAGTCCCTTATATAGCGCTCAGCCATGACGTTTCAGCACCTGATGTGGCGTGACAGCTCCTGATTCGTTGCTTGCCCATCACCCCACTATTAAACCCCGAGAATGGGCAGTGACTAGGAGTGAGTTCACTCTCGCACTTGCGCACAAGGCTTGTTTACTCGTTAGTCACAGCAGAGGCCAGCACCATCTTATAATGGCGATTGCTCACGGTGCGCACACGGCTCTCCACAGCGATTGCTTGCAGCACGGCTCTCCACTCTGGAGCATACGATATATGTACTGTCAAGCTATATTTTGGGTACTTGAAATTTTAGACCATTAAAACTTTCTTGACTTTACTTGACTTTTTAGGTCCCTATGTAATCATTGATGAACCTGAAACCTTTATACTCTTGCCTCCAGCTTTTACATATTGGCATTACAGATGTACACACTGCAATTCAGGAGAGTTTTTCAAATTTTAACTTAATTAGTTCATATTCATATTGATGTCTTCCCAACTGCTTAAACACTACTTTTTCTGGACTTAGATTCCTTTCCTTCTGTGTTCACAGCCAACCATGGGACAGTCAACCATGGGCAATACAGAGAAACTCACATTATATACATTTCAAAAGTCATGGAAACTGGCACACTGCACACCAGATATGTAATAAAAAGTGAACAAGTTGGAATTGGAGATTTTTTCTACAAAGTATGAATTTTAATATTTGTAAAACATAATAGAGATAGAAGTAGAAGTTAGTAAAATTAGCCAAAGGACTTTGGATGAAAAACAAAAGCACTGGGCGGGATTTGGTTTCTGTGTCTTAACTTCTGCACAACCTTCACCTGGGTCCTTACCTTCTATACTCCCCCCATCTGGAAGGCATTATTTACCCCCCTTCCTGGAACCTTGTAAAGCTTAATTAATGATTGTGAACTACACTGATTTCCACAGCTAGAGGGTGTTGGAGAAATGCAAAATATTATTGTTGTTATTTATTATTTATTGTTCTCTGGCCCAGCTGAGTTCTAATCTCTGCAGACTTATCCCTTGAGCTATGGAGGCTAATTAATAACAAATGCATTTCTGATCCTTCCAACGAAACCAAAAATGGCCTTAACAGGAAACTTTAAATCGTTCTATGAAACATTTTATTTTGCAAATCTAGTAGGAAGTAACCAGAAATAAGGTTTATTGTTGTGCCAAGAAATCAACAATGTCATTGATATGGACAGAATCCGTTTCAGTTTGAATCACTTAGGATCTTCATTGCTCTTGATGGGTTTTCTCATATGAAACAGAGCCCCAGGGAAGTGATGATTATCATTACTACTCAATATTAATTATTAAATGTTTTATACCTTGAATATATAGAATAACAATATAATTTTAAATTTTGATTGTAAAGTCAAAAATTGATTGGCTCATAAATACTCTATGAGAATTAACTAAAGTATATGAGCAACTTATGTGTAAATTCTGGTGCTACAAAATATTAGGAAACAGACACAATTTTACTTATTAAAGGCTAAAAAGTCTTTGATGCTTACTATGTGTGTGTGTGTGTTTGTCTGAGTGTCTGTCTGTGGGTCTCTGTGTCTGTGTGTATGTATGTATATTGCACATGAAGGCCAATAGTCATTGTCAGCTGTCTTCCTTCTTGCTTTACATCTTGTTTGTTTTTTAAGTCTGGGCTTCTCATTGAATCTGGATTCCATAGATTGGCTAGACCTCTGGGCCAGATAAACCCCAATGATCCTCCTTTCTCTGCCTCCACAGCACTGGGATTTCAGATGTACACCACTGCAGCTGGTTCTCTTTGTGAATCCTGGGTATCTGAACTTGGTTCCTGAAACTTGTGAAAAAACACATATATTAACAAATGAACCATCTCCCCACCCATGAAGTATGTTATGTATATGCATATAAGTATATGATGAATGACTCAAAGGTTATAACACAGGGAGAGGTTTGTGTCTTCAGCATCAAGTTATCAAATGGTCAGATCTCTATGGGATCATTTATGGTAAGGGAAGGATTAAGACTACTGATGGAGAAGGGGAGGTGAAAGAAATATATGGAACAAATGTTTCACACAGAGCTGTCTAGTTACAGTCCTTCATTGGGCCACAAGTTCTAAAATACTCAGCTCCATTCTGTTCTCTGAGGAACCTGACTTGTAATTTACTGTGTAAGCAGGCTGTGAGATCCCGCTGGTCATCCCGGATAGAACAGGAATGATTCGTGGTTGCCGAAGGTGAGAACATAAACAGCTATTGATCCAAAACTGAGTTTGAACATTCTGCTGATAAAAGCCCCTTCCTCTCTGATAAAAATACTTCAAGGAACAAACGAAATATCAAAGATCCCATGGGTTTAATAATTCATTGGTAATTGACAATATCAATATCTTAAAAGTACAGCTTGCCAGGTTTCAATGGCCAGGTTTGAGTGAAGCGTATAAAAAAGCTAAACCATCTATATGTCAGCTGCTGCTTATGGCTTTAGTGTTCCAATGCCATGGTTATAGATGTGACCCATAGCCTAGCCTCTGGCTTTTACTATCCTGTGACTTTTCCACTTTCTGTTTTCTTTTTTGAGTGATCGCTTTGAAATATATTCTCAGGAGTTATAAGTTTCAAGAACTGTCTTCATCTTTGGTAACTGAAAGGAGTTCCAAGGACATTGTTTGTCAGAATGTTTGTTTCCTTCAAATCAACATGCTGATGAGTGAACCATCAGGGAGGTGAGGTGATAAAACCTTACAAGACATGAGTATGACATTCTGATCACATGAGCCAGAACATCATATGAGCATCAGACTAGAGTACCACCATAACCAAGTGTACCATAATAACATTCTGCTCAGGATCTGGCTAGAGTACAACGGAGACCTTATGTCAGTTTTACATTAAAGTACTGCTGTGACCCCATGATCAGCATCAGGTTAGTGTACCACAGTGGCATGTATCAGAATTGCACTAAAGTACCACCATGCCCTTATGATCAGCACCAACTCAGAATAAAAGCAGTTTCATGCATTTGATGCTATGCTGACAAAACAAAAACAAAATACAGACCAACAAGAAACACCACTGTTTGAACTCCTTTTCTACCCTATTCCATTATTTGTATTTATCAGATCTGACAGAAAAGGATGCGTATAGGAGATTTAATTTTAGAATAATGTCTAATGTTTGTGATAGTATCTATGCTAAAATTGTATGCTAGTTGTATTCATATGGGTATTCTTTCTTTTATTAACTGGGTGGCCCAGGACTGGGCAAGATGATGCACCACCAATGTGTCAGTCAATCAATGTGGAGAGAAGTCTTTCTTCTGATATGTGTGCTGTCTTTAGCTGCCTTCTGCACTCTCTTCAGTGTCCAATAGCACCATCACCAAGGTGAGCCTAACAGTAGCTTAAGGCAATCAGTCACTAATAGTGAATCTTCTTTCCTCTTAAAGCTCTCACCATCCTGACTCCTGGCCACATTCCCTGTATTTCTCACCTCTGTCCACATGTGGATATGTTGACATGGACAGAGGACTTTGAATGTATGGTAGTGAATCAGAGGAATTAATTTCTAGTACTATTCCCTGCTGAATCTCTGTACTGACACATAGTTAGAAGTGTAATGTAACTTTTATTTTACAAATATAATTGTCATTTTATAGGCTTACTGTTGAATAATCTCACCCTTTTAGTTCTTTTTGAGTTCTGGCAGGCTGGTTCCATTCAGCTGTTCTGACTGAAATTCTTTTCAAAGCTGACTGATTCAAACTGTCTTCTCTCAGCTTCTGACTGACAATATGTCTAATCTTCTGGCTCCTCATTCTCTGGCATGTTCTGTCTTTACTTGCGACCTGTTTCTGTAAAACTGTCCCAGTAAGATGGCTGCCTTGCCTTCCTCAGTTCTCCCTCTCCCTCTCCCTCTCCCTCTCCCTCTCCCTCTCCCTCTCCCTCTCCCTCTCCCTCTCCCTCTCCCTCTCCCTCTCCCTCTCCCTCTCCCTCTCCCTCTCCCTCTCCCTCTCCCTCTCCCTCTCTTTCCTGTGCTCTTTTCATGAGCATTGGGTATATCCTATCACTTATTCAATCTGTAAATATTTCTCTGCTCTGCCCCTCAATTATATGTCACTTTCAAACATGGGTGCTTCCTTCTACAAACTAACTTTACTTTCATTGTTTGGGATTAAAGTTGTGTACTAAAGGAATGACTGTATTACAGCCAGAGAAATTAAAATTGTGTCATTACAGCCAGATCACATAGACCTTGAAAGTCTTTGGATGTGATCACTTGCCAGAGCACCCATGTTGCTGGATTAAAATTTATATGCACAGAAACATTCCAGGCACAAACAACTATAAAGCTTCTTAAAACAGAGAGATGAAAGTTACTGGTAATACATCTATGTTTTGAACCTATACCACATACAAATAAGGCTGGACTTTAACCCTTTTACCCATTCTATTGAGGATGTTGATTTGTGTCAATAATTGCTTATTGCCACAATTCCTCATCTGTACCCTCAGAGACTTGTCAAGACTAAATGAAGTAATGCAGGTAAAAGATTAGCATAGTGGGGCTGAAAAATTACTCAAAGTTTAAGAGCAATGGCTACTTTTCCAGAAGACCTGGGTTCTATTCTGAGCACCCACATGGATTCTCACAGCTCTCTGTAACTTCAACTGCAAATGATCTGACTTTCTCATCTAGACTCTATGGGCACACATGATGGCATGTCCTCACAATGACACATGGACACTCCAATATTATTTAAGGTGCAATTAGGATGGTTCACAACATCACAGTGAGATTTGCCATGAAGTGCTAAACACAAAAGTCCTTACATTTATCTGAAAATACCAAATAGTTATACTTTTATTCATATTGTTTGCTAAAATAGTCTTTCTAATATATCGTTTTTTTCCTCTTTCAGTTTATTAAACTTCTTTACTCCAACTTATTAGCTGGTTCATTAAAAGTAAATTTTATATTTTGGATAATAACATAGAACTCTAATGTTTACTTCAAAGTGGTAGTTGTATGTTTAATGGTTCCATTTAATTTTATGGACAAAATGTAAAAGTAGAAATAGTCTAATAATCTGCACTAGACTGGTAAGACAGTTCTTGCTTAGTAAACTTGAACTGATTTTTGGAACCCACATGAAGATAAAATGAGTAAACAGCCTTCACTGAGCTGACCTCATACTTCCTCATGTGCATTGTGACAAGTATGCTCCTGTCCACTCAAAAATTTGCAGAAATTAAAGCGGATATTCTGATTAATGAGCTGCATCTGTTACATGTAGAAAATGCACAGAATTTCTGTAAGATGTACAAGAAAGAAGATCTATTATGGTGACAAGTCTTTTCTTAGAGGATCTGTAAAGGGACTGGAACTCTGAAGCAAATTTCCACTTATCTTAAATGCTATCTATTTAAGAATTTAAAATCATTGGGAGCATAGGTGTCAGTCAGACAGACAGACAGACAAACAGACAGGACTATTCCAGCAATGTTGCAAGTAATCTTACTACTGAGAGAATATTATCAAATCAAATCATCTCAAAAATTTTAAAAAGACTTGCCATCAACGTATATAACTCTAAGGGAAAACTTGATCTAATGACTAAGAAGAGAAAACAGTCAGGACTGTGAGACTCTTCCAAGCTCTGGCCAGGAAAGATGAGGCTTCTAAGTGATATTTGCAAGGTGCTGATGCTGTAGGATATTCAGTATAATAGTTTTGTTGCCTTATTCCCCATAGTGCTGTACTCTCAGTAGAATTCTGCAGGGCCCTGTGCCTCAGAAAGGTAGTGTTCTATTTACAGGAGGTAATTCTTATCAAGGGACTTCTGCTATGGGCATTTTGGAGACAAGATCTCTTCCTTTCAGCAAACATCATTAGACTTTTTACCCGGAGGTCCTATGGGCAAGAAAATGAGAACAGGTTACATACCTTCTTAACTTGGGATGTTGCTACAGTAACACTAATGAATCCATTGTTTTCTGGTTGGAGCAACTGTCTCTGTCTTTCAGCATCTTTTAATATTTCAGATGCTTTCTCATGCATGAATGGAATGATGAAAATCAAGTCTGTAAGGTAACCAAGTGAATGTTATTACCTCTGAGTTAAAACAAAGAAAATAAGCTTCCAAGATATTGAAGGTTAACATGTGAAATTTCTAGTCCTCATAGAGCTATGTCAGAGTCTTAGGTCAAAGCTCATTCTCACTGCAAAAGTAATCCAGCAACACTGCTTCATGGTGGCTCCCACCTCATGTTCTTCCTTCCCTGTAATGTAAACATGACTTTGTTATCTGTTTTTTCCATTGACTTAAATCAAATGGTCCATAAGAAGATGCTGAATTTTCTTGACAGACTTTTAACAAAAAACAAACAAAAAATGAAGAAATTACTAGTGTTTTTTGGAACTGTAGCTGGGGATCATTGTCAATAGAAATAGACTCAGGTCACCCTGATGAGGTAAATACACTGTTCCTTCTCAAAGACACAGACTTATCAGTTATGAATGCTTTAGCTTTAGCTTAATCTTAAAAGGTTACTCTCTTAAGGTAGCTATATTTACAGTGCCACATCTTACTGTGTAAGAAAAGACTGCCCTAATTGTTAAGAGGTACTCAAGGGATTGAAAGAAATGGGAAGGAGGTTGCAGAAGCTTCCTTGGCCTTGATATTTAAAAGCCCTCAACACCTGTCCTCTCTGGAAGGGATTGCCTCATGCCTGACCACTCAAGGAGTACACTCATGATTCAGGATTGTATCACATGCTGAGTATGCAGGAATTGTACAGAGGTGATAGCAAAGTAAGACTAGGGAACAGAACTATTATTAACAAAACTAAAATATATGAAAACCTGACTTCCTCCAAATCATGCAAAGCTGATGCAAAAATGGAAAATGCCTATTTGTGTAAATTCTTATCTCTAAACCTTCCCTCAGCTGAAAAGACATTGATCGTCACCAACATTATCAAATGGCATTGTTTTTGAGTCACAATAAAATTATACATTTGGTTTCCAAATAAACCCACATCTTTGTCACTTCTATATATACTTTGCCTTGATAGACTTTATAGACAACTAATACTGTTACTCTTATAATATCTTTACCTACTGAAAATCACTGACACTTATGGGCACTCCTTAACAGACTGGTCCACATGAGCTTAGCCAAAGAAGGAATTCACAAACTTTGAGCTCTTCCCTAAAGAATGAAATGAAATCCAGGATAACGATTGAAATTAGTTTTAAGAATGGAGGGAACGTGTTTAATCATGGGGAAATTGCCATCTCAATATCCTAAAGATGTTCAATATTTAAGTAAGATCATTTTAAGATCTAATGAAGTGTTTGCAAAACTTAATTGAATCACAATTTCCTTTTAGGAAAAAAATCCCTTTCAAATATACATTACCATCAATTATGTAACTGTTCTACAGTTAAGTTTTACCCTAAAAACCAACCTTTGATAAATGATTATAAGGGGCTTGAGAAAAGGATTAACAGTTAAAAGAATAAACTGCTCTTGAGAGGTGAGAGATCAATTTTCAGCACCAAAGTTAAGCTACCTATATCTCTTAACCTATATTTTCATCTGTCCTCCGTGGACACTATACTCATGTGAACCATACATAAACAGAAACCCACAATATACACACAATGAAACATAAAAACAGGGACTGGGGTGACAGCTCAAGGTAAGAGTATCTGGTGTTCTTGCAGAGGACTTGGTTTGATCCCCAACATGCAAATGGTGGCTTGCAATCATCTGCAATGTTGTTCTAATGGATCTGACGTAGATCCATTAGACACCAGGTGCTCCATCCCCTGTGCTCCATCGACACCAGGTACACACATGAAGTACTTACATACATAAAGGCAAAAGACTCATGCACATTAAATGAATAGATCTAATTTAAAAAATAAAATCTTTAAAATTATTTTAAGAGAATCATAGGTAGGAAAAAAAAAACCTGCATAGAGTTGACTGAATAGGTCTGTGCTGGTTCTGCAGAGTCCAGGCCAGAACCAAAGTGTGGAACTGTCTGGCACTACACTATTTATCAGAGATTCTGGTCAGCGTTTCTTCCCATTCAGAAATGTCTCAGCTTGAAATGCAAGTTGTGAATTTATAATGTTCAGCCCCAAAGCTAAACCAAACCTGCCAGTATTGACAAAAATACTTAATACGACTATTAAATTACACACACTCCTAATTCATTCATTTAGAAAATACAACTGATTATTTCTTTTTTATTTGGGGGGGTTGTTTGTTTGTTTGTTTGTTTGTTTTTTCTGAGACAGGGTTTCTCTATGTAGCCCTGGCTTCCCTGGAACTCACTCTGTAGACCAGGCTGGCCTCAAACTCAGAAATCCACCTGCCTCTGCCTCCCAAATGCTGGGATTAAAGGCATGTACCACCATGTCGGACACAACTAATTATTCCATAAGTGCCTTGTAAACAAAAACGTATGGTTATATTTAATTTACATGCCATTATTAAAGCAATGAGGGTCTTCATAGTTTCATGATGTGTTTTGGTCATTTTATGTATGTATGAACACATTCTATGAATTTTATGTTGCTACAGTTAAATTGAATTTTATTAATAAATCTTTTCTCAACCCACTTTTCCAAATATATTCAATGTTTGAAATATGAAAGGCATTGATGTAAGATTGAATAAAATCATAGGGTCCACCTATATCTCAAAGCACTGTGGAAGAAGAATTGAGAACTTCTGTAGTAGGTGTTTGGGTTTATATACAGGATTTCTGGGCTTTGAGTTTTTATGCCACAGCCTGGCCTATGGGCATCCTAACTGCTTAGAGGAAGAGTATGATGCAGTTTTAAAACTTGTTTTCCTTCAGTAACTTGTATAGTCAATAACACATGAGACTATCACAGATTATTTAGAGACTCTATGTAATATAATCCTGTTTCAACAATAAATATTGTTGAATTTTTATATTTATATTTAATTATAATTCATATTTATATAATTTCCCATCCATCATCATGAGACTTTTATAACATTTCCAGTTTGTCCTGGTCATTATAAGAACAGCCTTCAAAGTATTTAGCAGTGTCTGAGAATAATGCAAGAAGAAAAAACAGGCTTATTTAATCACGGATCATTCATTTTAATGAATACAGAGTGTTGAGTCAATAATATTTTTGCGATAATAAAAGAAATGTCTCTGAAGCTATTTTAAATTCCCCATACCATACTTGAGCAAAGTAGAAGCTTGGTTTGTAAATTCTTTTGAGTATTCACCATGTACTAGGCAATGTGATAGGTCCTGGGAATTTAGCACAAAATAAAATAAAATCTCTGATCTTTTGGATTTGTATTCCTCTATATGGTGGTAGGAAAAGAACTGATAAGTTTAAAAGTCTGATGAAAAAAATATTGTAGAAAAAATAAGCCAGGAACAAGGCAAGAAAATGAGAATGGAAAAATAGAGAGAGGCAAGAACACAGAAAAGAAAAATGTGGAAACGAGCCGGGAGGATGCCTTCAAAGTGGTGTCTCATGCAGAAGAAAAATGAAGCAGCTGATGCAAGAGTGAGCTTTGTGTGTTTGGGGCACAGAAATATGAGAAGAGAGAAAACCCAGATGCAATCTTACAGTCAGCTGTGTCCTAGAAAGTACAGTCAGCCTTTATAAGATGTTAGCTTTTGTCCCCACAGGACTCTAACATTAAACTTTGAATGAGATCCTAAGAGGTACCGCGAGGAACTAAGTTATGTAGCTTTGTGACTTATCATATCCTTGGGTAGAAATAAAATATTTCACCCACATTTCAAATGCTGTTATCCAGGTTGCCTGTCATTTCTTCCCCTTTCTTCTATTTCTTATCTTTTCCTTGCTTCTCTTTTGTGTGTGGATGAGCCATTGTATTCAGAGGCTTGAGGATGGGGAGGTGGTGAACTTATCCATGTGATTGAATGCTCTTAGCTAGTGACATCTTTCTGGCCTCTTCACTAAACCAGAGAAGTTTATGTTTTTCATGTCCCTTTCAGGAATCTCTTTTCTTCATGCTCACAGAGTAGAGAGGATAATTTCCTATACTCCCAACTTGCACATTTCTTATAGCCAAATGAGTCTGAAAAGGAGAGCTGGTCTGTTAGAATCCACACCAATATCCTTCATAAGATTCCTGTGACCCAGGTATGGTCATTCAGTTTGTTCAGTAGTAGGAAACCTGGGCCACTTAAAAAAAATAGTCTCATACGAATCAGACAGAGTAAGATCCGGGTGATCCTAGAACAAAGAAATGGTTTCCTAAGGGCAGCAGAGTTCTACCAGTCTTTTCTAAGCATACCACCTCTAAGTCACAGTCTTCTCATTAGGACATTGGAGGAAAACTGTGGAGCTCATGGAACTGTGGTAATGAGCTAAAAAGTATTAACAAAGTGATTTTCTTTATGGCCATTCCTAATGACTGATGCCTTAGAAAAGTTTGAAAGACATCATGCAATGCTCATTAGGGAAGGTTCAAGCTTCCAATTATATTGGAGAGTGACATTCTTTTCCAGAAATATGGTATCTCAAAAATGGAAAGTTCTAGAGGAAGCTGAGAAGCTGATCGAAAAGACCCCATTAAATCATAGGCATATGGTCTGAATTACCAAGAGTATGAGGACAGTTTTCAAGCTGAAATTCACCACTACAGTGACTATTTAATATGACAGCTGAGTAGACACCAGCTTGGCTACAGGATTGGCCTTTGGTCACTTAAGCAGTGTGTGTTCCAGGCTAGGCAGGATAATTTTTAATGGTTTTCTTTCTGAACTATGATACTGTGAATAGTTAGGTCCCAAGATTAAAGGCAAAGGACAAAGGAATAAATACAAGAACTGTTCATTCCTTTTGGAAGATCTCATCTTTCTTTTCTATCAAATGATGGTCTGAGACTAAATGTTCCTGAAATTCTTTGCAGAGTTTGATTTTATACATTAAAAAGTGTTAGAATTGAACTCTATTCTGCTGTCCTGTAAAACCTAAAGAGATGACTTGATAGCAAACATTCGGTTCTCTGACTTTTTCAAATGAATTATCACAGGAACCCATTAATTCTGTATCTTGTGAAGAGAGGCAAGTGTCACTGTGGGCCATAGGACAAGAAAAAAATTCCAACTTTCAGAATTCAAATATATACCTAAAGCATTTTGCTTTAATCTTTCATGTCTGACTTCAGATTATTTCCAACTCAGATGACAGAAAGCAATTTGCAGCTAAGTGCCTAACACCCAAACACTTTTGGTGGCTTGTTTCATATCTGGACTTATGAGCCCTACTTGAATATCCCATCATGCAAAGTGCCTGACAAGCTCTGCCTTTCTTAAAATGCCATGTCTTTGGAGATTTTCACCTGGCTTTCTATTCCAATCACTGCACTAAGCCTAAATCAATGAACCTTCTCTTTCCTTCCTTCTTTCCCAATAACTGCCTATGTTGGAAGTAGAAAAGAGGGGGGAAATCAAGTTTTGTGTAACTTTTTTTTTTAATGCTACACTCTACTGGTGTATGTAATGAAAACAGAAAACTCTTAAATATATACAGCTGATCACTATGTCACAATAAATTAGAATTAAAGTAGATGGGTAAAATATTTGTGACATATTCCATACATATTATTAAGAAGGAGAATTTAAATTCCTGGAAACTAGGCGTAGATGATTCAGATTGCAAGTGAATTCAGCTAAAAAAGGAAGATATTTTCTATCCATGGCCACCGCATAACAGAATTTCATTAGCTCAGATGCTCGATAATCTCCCCAAGTTAAGGTATAGTTTACATAAAAATTGAATGAAATATTCACTGATCATTTTTATTCCTATTAATGTAACTTTTAAAAGTAATGATGAAAGATGAAATTTCAATCAATTCCTTGAATCAAATTTAGTAAGAGGAGATACATAAATAGATGTTAAGTAGAAGAAATATGGCAAGGGCAAAACAAAGATAAAGCCAACAGTAAGATTTACTCTTTTAGTAATATTTTAGTAATATTTAAGCAGAGAATGTATTACTACTACCAGAATAATTATGTTAAGGAACAGATTTCTGCAACCAAGTTTACCTGAAACAACATTCCCATTGCCTTGGTAACTACCATTCTAGTCTCTGGTTGTTAGTTTGAGGTTTTAAATTCCATATACAATTGAGATCATGACTGGTTTATCTTGCTTACCATGTTTTTTTTTTTTTTTCATCCATCTCTGGGTTTTGCAAATGAGCTATCTAGTCTTTTTAAGGCTGGATGATATTTTCCTCTCTCTATAGAATTTGGTATCTGCTCATCATTGATAGACATTTCAAATTGTGAATAACAAAAAACCTAGGATAGCAAAAACTATTCTCAACAATAAAATTTTATGAGGTCCCATTTGTTAATTCTTGATCTTATAGTACAACACATTGGTGTTGTTTCCAGGAAGTTTTCACTGGTGCCCATATGTTTGAGGCTATCCCCCATTTTCTCCCCTATATGTTTCAGTGTCTGGGGTTTTATGTGGAGTTCCTTCTGTAAGGCAAAGGATACTGTCAATAAGACAAAAAGGCAACCAACAGTTTGGGAAAAGATCTTTACCTATCCTAAATCCGATAGAGGGCTATTATCCAATATATACAAAGAACTCAAGAAGCTGGACTCCAGAAAACCAAGTAACCCTATTTAAAAATGGGGTACAGGGCTAAACAAAGAATTCTCAACTGAGTAATCCTGAATGGCTGAGAAACACCTGATAAAATGTTCAACATCCTTAATCATCAGGAAAATGCAAATCAAAAGAATCCTGAGATTCTACCTCATACCAGTCTGAATAGATAAGGTCAAAAAATCAGGTGACAACAGATGCTGGCAAGAATGTGGAGAAAGAGGAATACTCCTCCATTTCTGGTGGGATTGCAAGCTGGTACAACCACTCTGGAAATCAGTTTGGTGGTTCCTCAGACAATTGCACATAGTGTTACCAGAGGATCCAGCGATACCACTACTGAGCATATACCCAGAAGATTTTATAACAGGTAATAAGAAAACATGCTCCAGTATGTTCATAGCAAACTTATCTATAATAACCAGTAGCTGGAAACAACTCAGATGTCCTTCAACAGAGGAATGGATACAGAAAATATACAATGGAGTACTTACACAATGGAGTACTATGCGGCTATCAAAAAGAATGAATTTATGAAATTCTTAGACAAATGGATGGATCTGTAGGATATCATCCTGAGTGAGGAAACCCAATCACAAAAGAAAACACATGATATGCACGCACTGATAAGTGAATATTAGCTCAGAACCTCGGAATACCCAAGATACAATTCACAAAAAATATGAAACTCAAGCAGGAAGACCAAAGTGTAGATACTTTGATCTTCTTAGAAGGGGGAACAAAGTACCCATTGAAGGAGTTACAGAGACAAAGTGTGGAGCAGATACTGAACGAATGACCATCTAGAGCCTGCCCTATCTGGGGATCCATCTCATAAACAACCACCAAAACCAGACACTATTGTGGATGCCAACAAGAGTTTGCGGACAGGAGCCTGATATAGCTGTCTCCTGAGAGGTTTTGCCAGTGCCTGATAAATACAGAAGTGGATGCTCACAGCCATTCATTGGACTAAGCACAGGGTCCCAAATGAAGAAGCTAAAGAAAGGACCCAGGAGCTGAAGCGGTTTGCAGCCTCCTTGGAGGAACAACAATATGAACTAAGTAGTATCTCCAGATCTCGCTGGGACTAAACCACCACCACCCAAAGAAAAACCATGGTGGGACTCATAGTTCTAGCTGCATATTTAGCAGAGGATGGCCTATTAGATCATCAATGGGAGGAGAGGCCCTTGGTCCTGTGAAGGCTCTATGCCCCAGTATAGGGAACTGTCAGGGCCAGAAATTGTGGGTAGTTTTGGTGAGCAGGAGAATAGGGGTTTTTCAGAGGGGAGACTAGGAAAGGGGATAACATTTGAAATGTAAATAAAGAAAATATCTAATAAAAATAATAGAATGCTTATTAATAAAAATAAATAAATGATGCTTCAGTGAATAGTGTAATTCTCTTAGAGTTACTGTTGTGGTGAAAATCCATGAACAAAGAACCAAGTTGGCAGTTTGTGTATGTGTGTGTGTGTGTGTGTGTGTGTGTATGGGGGAGGTTATTTGGCTTTACATATTCCATGTAGTCTTTTGATGAAGGTCAAGGCAAGAACTCAAATAGGACAGGAATTTGGAGGCATGTGGTGATGGGGGGGACATGGAAGAATGTTGCTTATTGGCTTCCTTAAGTGTGTTTACTTAAAGCACCCAGGGTTAGGTTCTCCTACATGAATCACTCATCAAGAAAATTCCCATAGGCTTGCCTTTAGCCCAATCTTATGAAGACAATATCCTTTTTTTAATTTTTTAAAAAATTTTAAAATTATTTTATTAGATACTTTCTTTATTTACATTTCAAATGTCATCCCCCTTTCTAGTTTCCCCTCCAAAATTTCACTATCCCCTTCCCCTACCCCTTGGTCCCCAACCCACCCACTCCCATTCCCAATCCTGGCATTCCCCTATATGGAGGCATAGAACTTTCACAGGACCTAGTGCCTCTCCTCCCATTGATGACTGACTAGGCCACCCTCATCTACATATACAGTTAGAGCCACATGCCCCACCATGTGTTTTCTTTGATTGGTGGTTTAGTTCCAAGGAGCTCTAGAGGTACGGACTAGTTCATATTGATGTTCCTCCTATGGGGCTTCAGACCCCTTCAGCTTCTTGGGTATTTTCTCTAGCTCCTCATTGGGGACCCTGTGCTCTGTCCTATGGATGATTGTGAGCATCCACTTATATATTGCCAAGCACTGACAAAGGCCCTCAGGAGACAGATATATCAGACTCCTGTCATCAGGCTCTTGTTGGCATCTGCCATAGTGTGAAGACAATATCTTAATTGAAGTACCTTCTTCACATATACTATTTTTTTCATATAACTAGCCAAGATAACCTCTTTGGGAAAATTAATTTTGTTTTTAATATATTCCAAACTATGTATCACTTTCTGAAGTATATGACAGTACAGTTTAATTTTGAGGTTCCTGCATATTAATTTCCATAATGGTTATAGTAGTATTTTTTAACCTCATTTAATTGTGATTCTACAGATCATTGACAAACTTTTATTCATCCTGACAGGTATGAGGTTATATGATGTTGTAGATTTAATATTCTTGAGACCAATGATTAGTGGTGTTTAGTTTTATGGAATAAAACTATTAGGTATTTGTATGCATTGTTTTAAAAATTATCTATCTTCCCATTTCAGTTATTTCAGTTAATGTTTTTGTTTGTTTTTTTTTTTTTTTTTTGCTATTATCTGTGTTGCTTACTTCTTGGAATTAACCATTATGATAAATTTTGATGTACAAATATTTTCTCCTCTTTGTAAGGGTCTAGGTTCCCTCTTCAGCATATGGACATGAAATGCATCTTTTCTTATCATTTAATTTGACTTTCACATATTTAAATTAAATTTATAAATGCAAAGAAAGTGTAAGAAACTTTTAAAACAGATACCTACATTAGTGTTAGAAAAATAAAATTGCAGGATACAATTGCAAAAGAAACTTACAGACACTTCTATGATTCCAATTATAGTAAAATGAAATAGTGGTCATAAGTTAGAAAATAAAAACATAAGAATTTTATCTAGAATAAGAAAAGATATTCAATACAGGAAAGTTATTTTTGGATCAGTGGAAATAGCCTCAAATGTAACATATAATCAGAAACACACAAATTCCCATCAATGGCATTTCTGTGTATTTACAGTTAAGATCTACCTAGAACTACTAAGAGTTAAATATTCAAAATAATCAGTTAGACTTCATTCTGTCAAGATAGATGCAACTAGACAATATCAAATAAATTTTTAAAAAATGTTATATATTTAATTTTGTAGGAAATTTGATCTAACATGCTAAGCTCTTTGTAACTTTTTTGTCCTGGTGACTACAGGTAAATTCATGCATTAGGACATTCCAATTTCTCAGGTTATTACACATTAACAGATAGGTAATATCCTTCAAATTTCAGATTGGCCATAATGCAAGTTGCTTCATTAACTCAGAAAACAGCCTTCAGTTTTAAACAGTTGCTCAGTTAGTTCCTGATGATGGCCTCCCTGGAGAGCATTTATTTTCAAATGACTAAATACAGAGCTCAACCTAAAGATTAACGTAGCTATAAAATTATTAACACAGTTCAGTGCAGATGCTGAGCCTCCCCACCTACGTACTGTCCACATGAAACATCTTTGTCTCAAACTAAGTCCAATTTAATCTGAAATGTGCAGATATTTTACAGTCCATCAGTTCATAAATACCACCATGGTTGTCACCACACCTTTGGGAAGTTTGGAAAACTGGTATTTTCACAATAGCAGATTGACCTTGGAATAACTTTTGTAAAATAGAAGTAATGTTCTACACCACTTATAACCTAGTATTAGAGTCAAAACACTGCAGAATTTCTAATATTGGTAAATCACAAAATTGATGTGTTTATCTCTTCCAAATTACCAAGAGCAAAACATATTAAAATTTGCCATAAATCAACTGAGTTTGGAAACAGGAAGCTCAAAGAAGCCAGTCTTACTCATTTTCTCTTATGATGGTAATAAAGAGTGTGAATTTTGTGGAAATTGAATTTTGAAATAGTTAATGGCAGTGGCTCTAACTGCAACATATTACTAAGTTTAGGTAAGTTTCTGCCAGTATTTATTTTCTTTTTAGTCTTTCTACCATACTAGAAGATACAAGAGAAAGAAATTTATTAAAATCCTCTGCTTGGTTATTCAGTACTGCAACAAAAAGAATAATTTCCTTTCTCTTCCCACTGGCTATATGAACTCTGCAAGTCTCAAGCTGGGCTTGGTATTTAATAACAATTTGACTTTCTTAGATTCACTTTCTTAGAGTTACTTCCTATTGACAGAGAGTAAAACAAAGCAAGGTCACTGAGGCATAAATTATGATCCCCCACACACTTATCTTTTTGCCCCGTTCAAATATTTAGAGCTGCATTCTCTAGCCTGCCCTCACTTAGGTAAGCATCTGAGTCTACGAAGCAATGCAGAAGCAGCAACAGGAAGGCATGAGCAGAGACATCCCCAGGGGTTTTGTCAGTGTAATAAGGGGCACACTGAAGGGCAGGAATGAGTCCATCTTGTCCAGATGCAAGGTCGATGCCTCTGCGCCATTGTGGCAATGCATCCATCTTTAGTTGCGCTTGGCTTTGTTGCCTTGTCTCACGATGCTGATTTATTTCTAGGAAACCTTGTCATGAAAATGAAGAATGTATTTGGTCCCTTGAAAAATGTGACTAGTTTTTCCCACAGTTCCTCATGCAGGGTAAGCCTGCAGAGCTTGTGACCTTGCCTTGTGTTACTCCACGTCAATAGGAAGTAACTGTAAGGAAGAGAATGAAATCTTTGCCCGTACTGATATTCATTTAAACTATCCCATGGTATAATAACAACTCCTGTGTGATCCAGATTGCTCCAGGTGTCTCGAGAATATGGGCTTATTGGGGATTATGTACTAGGTAATAGACAGATGTTGGTGTTTTAACATTTAAGCATTTAAATATCAAGTACAGTAAACTTCTATATGTTTGTTATAGACATAGATGATCATTATTTACATTTTTAGGCATATTCCATCATAGAGTCTACATTAAAACCATTTTCCTTGTCATGCATCTTAATTTCAGAAAGATGATAAGTAATTATTTGTCTGTTCTTGATTCCAATAAAACACACACACACACACACACACACACACACCCCTTTCAAATGCCCACTTCGCTGGAGGGGACTCAATGATCATATTTGCTGAGGAAGGTCAGCCTGGCCTGCCAGAGCTGCTTAGATGCTTCCTCTCTACAGCTAAACTGAGTGGGAAAGTAGGTGATCAAAGCTCTTTGTGATCTGAGAAGGGCTGGGGGCCTCAGTGTTCCCAGAAGCATCTGGCTGAGCAATTCCCTCTCTCTATGTTCATTTCCACAGGGAAATTAGAAGTACCTCCGTTGATAATGTCCCGCTGACTCACTCTGCATTAGGCTCCATATGCACCTGACTCTCTGACCCTGTTCCTCACATACTTCCATCTAATACATTTGTATTCACTTTACCATCTTTATTAGAAAAACATTGCACCCGAATGAGGCATTTTATTTTATTTTATATTTTATTTTATTTTATTATTGGATATTTTATTTATTTACATTTCAAATGTTATTCCCTTTCCTGGTTTCCCCTGGAATCCCCCAGCATCCAACTCACTTGTAAACATGCAGATGTACTGTTGGGATATAGGGCTGCCTTGTTCAGCCTTGATGTGATTGTATCTGCCTGGCCTTAATATATAACTTGTTATGATGTGTTTGCTTGATGTCCCTGGGAGGCCTGCTCTTCTGACAGGTGGTGCGGGTGGTATCTAGGGGAGAGAGGAGGTGTGTTGTGGGGGTGCTGGGAGAGGGGAAGGTGAAGAAGGGAGAACTGCAGTCTGGATAAAATGTATGAGAGAATAAAAAATTAAAATCAAAACAAAACCAATGGATCAAAATTACAAGGCAAGTCGGCTTTATTTAAATTTTCTGACATTATTTTCAACAGTTATAAGCGTATTAAAGCTATGTTTTATATTTCCTTTCCATTCAGTTCTTTATTTTACTACCTGGAGAAAAGCTGTCAGTTAGAGGATTTTGTAGCTAAGTCAGGCTCAGAGTATTTAAATGTATATCCTGGACCACGGAGCAATATAAGGAAATAAAAACCATGACTGAATTTTCTCTAAATTTAGATCTGAAGAAATAATAGCAATAAAACAAATATTACAATAAAAATATTATAATAAAATGAAAAGGTAGGGTTTAGATTGACATTTATTTTTTGCATGAAAACAATGAAAATTCTAAAATATTATTTCCTAGTTTTATAGCTGACCAAAACTCACTTCAATTACTGAATGGACTGTTTTTTTTTTTTTTTTCTTATTTAGTATCATATGGGAAGCAAAATCAATAAAACATAAAATATATGCCTTGGGTTTGAATGATACAATAATTTTTTATGATCCTTTTTGTAAAATTTCTAAAAAGGTCTAATTTTATGAAATAACAGATTTTAAATTTTGATTTCTACAAAGAAGTAAATAAAGAAATTATGTAAGAAAGTACAAATCTTTATGTTTAAGTGTAACATATTTAAGATAAAAAAACATGCTATGAGTTGACTCTAAATATTTAAAGACAACCAAGCAAAAATTGGTACTTTTTCTCATGAGACAATTGATACATACTTTAAGTAGGTGAACTTTAAGGTCCTGTGCAGTTATGGCTGGCTGGCTCTTATAACAAGTAAAAGATCCCTTATCAGATAAAAATGATAGTTTCCCATTAGTCTTTTAATCCAAAACAATGCATTTATACTTACATAGAACTTACTAATTCAATAAGACAACGTATATTCTTAGATGATCACTTTATGAAAACATACAATCTGTCAAATGTAATTGATACATTCTTTCTAATATATTTTTGTGAGTGTAACAAATAGGTATAAGTTCATTTAACAAACTGAATAATTTAATGAAGTTTTGCTAAACTATGATTTCCTTAGCTATCCATTGAATTTGCTTTTTGTAAAATTTTACATTGTGTTTTTACTTGCAAACATGAATCATTGTAGCCAATTAGATATGAATCAGCCAAACCTTTAGACATTAGTTAAAAACAGTTTTCAAGCTCTCTAGCCATATGAATTTTGTTTTGGAGTGTTATAATAAATATAGAATTATCAAAACTTATTTAATTATAAGAAGAATTTTACTTGAACAATAATACAGTTTTAAACATCAAAGCATTAACATAATTGGTATACTTAAAATTTTTCAATTAGTTAACACATATGAGATACTAGATTAATGAAAGAAATGTTATCAAATAGTATCATACAGCTTAGGTGCTGGAATCCACAAATCTTCACAAGACAGGATAAACAAAATTCTATTACTAGTAAAACCTGGCATTCATCTTTATGATAGAAATCATTTTCTTTTGAAGCATTGCAAAATCAAGCCCTGGGAGGAGAAAAGAGATGGTTTATTGTGTCACATTGCCTCTCAAGTGGCGGCTACTATACCCAGGTTCTCTGCACTTGTGTTAGCTTCTACCTATGGAAAGCTCTGTGCCCTGTTCACACATTCCAGCTCCAAGTCATCTAGTAACCTTGGGCTGCTCAGGATAGTCCCCATGATTAATAGTGATAGACAAAGATGTCAGAACCTTTACAGAGAGTTTGACCCTGAGCTTTGTGATGGAGCTCATCCTTTTAACTCTATTTCCATCTGTCTTTACAAAGATCCTCACACGGTGTTGCACACTCTGAAGAAAGTCTACTTTTTTGTACAAGTTGTTATTGCTTCAGCTAAGCTCTCAGAGGGTCAGCAGCTTGAACCACCATTTGATTATTTCCTGAGGTAAAGGCCAACCTAATTCATTTTGTAACCCTAGTACCTAGCACAACACCTGAGGCACAGGGGGCTCAGTGACTAAGTAGATGTAAAAATGAAGAAATTAATACTTAAGCTGGCATTATGCACCATAAAAACAGAAAACTTGCATGTGTATCATAGATCTCTGATTATAGTAGTACAACTGTGACTTACTGCTAAATCAACCTTAAGCATTTTCTAAATAAGATCTTGGTTATATATACGTTTTGCTCAGAAAAAGACCCAACAAAATTAATAATGTATAAAATCAACAGAAATGGTGGTATATTTAATCACTGTTGATATGAACTAATAATTATTTTTCCAGATATCATCTACCTAGTTATAATATACATCACACTGAAAAATAAAAATAATTCTATACATTTGTATGTGTTAAATACTTAAACATTCATACAAATATATTCAAAATACATGTTTAATAAGATAGGTTCTGTTTAGCCATTTGAAAGTTTGGGGAAAGTGAGATGAAATATTAATATCTATCACTCATTTATGTAGTTGCATGATATAGCAAAACAAAATATAGACTAAATCTCTATTTTGTAATGAAGAACTCAAGAACAATCTGTGTGAGACTAAAAAATAAAAAATTCTTGACATTAAAAGGAAATAACAGAGTTCAATATTCCCATTGTAATTGTTCTCTCTCCCAAATCACTGTTTTCTTAATTAAAATGTAGTACCTGGTAACCCCATAGGTGTATTATAAACTCATTGTATAAAATATTTATAATTATTGAACAAGGGACCCATAGTAATAAAATCCAAAAATTCACAATATAATGTGCTGATAAAAGCACCTGAACGTGTCAATTGAGTGAATTTTCTTAAAATTGCTACATTCCTAATATTCATTAATTCACTATGTAAGCAGTCATTGACATCTACTTTGAACTGGGCAGGCAGTACATGAATTAATGTGAAACTTTTATTTACTCGAAAGTGCTTACTGTTTAGAGAGATGAACAAATATCTTTAGCAATACAACGGAGGGAAGTCATAGTGATAAATAAACGTTATGAGCTAAGAGCACTAGAAAGAAACCATAAGCCCTGCTTCCTTATAATTCACCATGCTCTGATTTATAAAACTGGGAGTAGAAAGTTTTTTATTGACATTCTATCATATAGACAAGATGATTGGTCCATTGTGCACATTGTTAGAGTCAGTCTCTAACATCTGTCCAAAAGGGTGAGCCAGACACATGGCTGAATATTCCAAAACTCTAATTACATATTTGATCTCTCAGAAAAAAAATCATACAAACTTCAGTGATTTAATATGTCTGTTCATCACGGAATCATTTTAGATTAAATTGGCAGGTATGTAGTGATTAAAGAAGATGTTCCTGTCCCTTGGGAAACTGTAGGTTGTTCAGTCATTATTTTACAGGAACTTAATTCAAAGGCAAATTCTTTTTTACAAACATGTCCAAACACTTTACTACATGATGCTGTATATAATTTATAGATAATCCAAATATTTTGTTTCACAGTCTGCCAAATATAGTATTTATCTTAATATGCTTAATTTAATCATTTAGATAGCTGAGTGACTTTTATGTGATTTTTTGGCATATTTTAAATGAAAACAGATTCTTCTCTCATACAATGCATCCCACCCATAGTTTTCCCTCCCCCCACTTCGCGCAGCTCCCTCCCAGCTCTCCTCTCTCCCAGGTCTACTTCCCCTCTGTTTCCCTTCAGGAAAACAGGCCACTCAGAGACAGCAACCAAACACTACAAAACAAAATAATACGTAGTCAGAAAATACTGCATATATTACAAAACACCACATTACTACATAGCTGCACCCCACCCAGTCGGAGGATAAAAGTCTCAACAACAGGCAAACCTTTAATAGTTTTTCTTTTCTTATCTTACCTTTCAGGAGAGTAAGCACATTTTCAGTGCCACAGAGAAGATTAAAAGAAAGTAGGCTAACAACAGAAGAATTGAAATATTCCCTGGAGATGACTTCCTGGGAGACGCCTCAGGAGAAAGCAACCGAACATGACAAAACAAGATACAATGACAAGGCAAAAGCCCTCATCTCAAGGCTTATCAAAACAACCCAGTAGGATGAAGAGAGTCCTGAGAGCAGGTAAAAGAGTCAGAGAAACACTCACTCACACTGTTAGGAGTCCCACAAAAACACCAAACTAACTGCTATAAACTGCTATACCATACATGCAGAGAACCTAATATAGACCCATGAAAGTCCAGTGCTTGCTGCATCAGTTTTCTGTGAGCTCATGTGAGCACTGCTTAGTTAAATCTATGGGTTTTGTGCTCTTTGGGTCCACAATCCCCTCAGACTCTTAGTCTTCTCTCCTCTTTTCCCGGAGGAGTTTCCAATCTCCACAAGGAGAGATTCAATGGACACCCCCAATTTAGACTGTTTAATTTCTGGCTGCATGTCTCTGAATAGCTCCCATCTGCTGCAGGAGAAAGCCTCTCTGATGAAGACAAGATAAAGCATTGACCTATGAGTATAGCAAAACATCATTAGGAATCATTTCATTGATTGTGTGTGCATATGTGTGAATGCATGGGTGTGTTAGACATGTTTAGTTCTACCCTAGGTCTCTGGGATATCTAGTCTAGATCCTGGCCATCCAGGTAGGAAAGGGGGTAGGCTTCCTCTCTTAGCATGCTTCTCAAGTTAACCTAGTCATTGGTTGGTAACTCCTACAAATTCATGTCTCAGAACATCTTGCAGGTAAGATAGATTGCAGGTTGATGGTTTCTGTTGCTGGGTTGGTGTCTAGGTTTCTCTTTCTGTAGCATGTGGAATACATTCCCAAACCAAAGAAATTAAAACATAGGGCTAAAGGCTCCATGGGAGTACCATCTTGACTTCTCTACCCAATGAATTATGTGGATGTTGTCCCCAGCAATGGTATCTTGCTCTCAGTTTTTAGAGAGCAATCCTCATTCCTAGCATCAGCTTTGGTTGTTTATGGGCTTCATAGTTCTTCCAAAACAAATAACAAATAAGTCATTCTAAATAGTACTGATAATAAGTGAAATTCTCAAAAAAAATCACTAACTCTTTGATAATTATAACAATTTATTGTCACACTAAGAAAACAGGTTTTCTAAACACTAAATTTTCAATAGTTGAATACAAGGCATGCAGCTGTAAGTTCATCTACTTTCTCCTTCTACAAAAGTGCTAAATCCTGGGAAAAATCCACATCGGTGGCATCCTCAGACCTCAGGGCCTGTCCTAGTGATGGAAAGAAACATGCACAAGAGAACACACTCAGGAAGAGCATTCTGTAGGTACAATGAACTGCAAAGAGCTAGTGGACAAAAGCAAGAGGAAAGGGTTACCTTGAGACAGCACATAGGTCACTGAACTTGAGATGGTTTCACAGAGAATGTAAGTTTTAATACATTTATGCTGGGGAGGACATAGTTTAACCATGGACCTAGGGGAAAAAAAGAATAGGATAGTAGATGAAATATATAGTTCTTGAACATCATTTGTACCAAACAGCTTAAGTTTAGATAGTGTGAGATTTGAATTCTATGAAAATTTCCATTGAGCCTTTTCTATAAGCAGTCAGGAATTATTTTGCCTATAGTGATAATTAATCTTAGCTAGGTGGAAGAAAAATATTTTCTTCTGAAAAATGATAGTGTGAAATTACTATAATATGATCGCTGGATTAGTTTATCCAATTATGGCTTATTTAATTAATTAAGACTAAGCAGGAAACATGCTACATTTATACATATAGGAGAAATTTCTTCTCCCTCCAATTTCTATGACTTGGATAAACCATATTACAATATTTTATTGTGTTATTCTTATACTGACAAAAACCAGAACAGACTTACTGAAGTGCAGAATTGCAAGAAAGTTCAAGCACATTTGGTCAATCAAGCCATATAATTTAAAAATAGCTGTTCATGGACTTTTATAAAATAGCATTTTCAGGGTTTATCATTTCTTATCAAATGTTCCAGGAGGAAAGGTAGTAATTTTTTCTATTTCTATGGAATACACATTTTAAAAAAGATAAATTGTACACACAAAAAAAGAATGTGTTTGAAATGAATTTTGGGCACTCATTTGAAGTTTCAAATGACCTTCCTTTAGACCTGTCAGTCTCTATGCTCAGAACAATTTATGTCTGTGAAACCCATTTCCCTTCTCACACTTTTAATCTGCTCCTTTTAATTCCATGCTGTATGGATGTCAATGAGTACTTCAGTAATGAAACATACCCTTTCTGTTTACACAGTGACAGGTACCTTTAGAAGTAAATTAGTATAACCTCTTGTTCTGGGATTAAACACTACCACTATTAATGGAGAGATTTTTGCTCTTGCCTACATCAATTCCAATGTAAGTTTCTAAAACTTTTGGATGAGAAAAAGTGAATGCTACTCCTTTATGTTAATCTGTTCTATTATCTGTACATTGTTAAATTTGCATATCATTTGGTTTTCAATTTTCTACTTTTCCAATTTGATAGGTTCATAAGTCAACTCATTTCTCTAAGTTTCTCTACCATCGTATTAGCAATTAAACGGAAATAAAATACTTTAATGACTGCTTTTCTGAAATTGCTGACCTCTATTTGTACTGCAAACACCAAAAGGATTTAATCACAAATCCAAATTCTTCTTAGAAATTTCATGGGATAATCACTAATAGAAGAGAAATGGAATATCTAAGTATGTTTAGAGAAAATTAGAATGGGTGAAAAATTACCATATTTTATTAACTATGATGAAAATTTAAGTATTGTCTAAAATTACATTACTATCAATCTAGTAGGTCATGCTGTTTCCTTGAAAACTCATGGGCTCTCCTTCCTTCATTGTTGCTATATTTTATACATATACATGCGGATATTCATATAATCCTAAATATAACCTGCTCAGTCTGAAGAAGGAAGCTCCCACTTACAGTCTCAGGGCTGACCATCACTGAGCACCAGACAACCAATTGTTGTGCTCTTGCCTAGGAAAAATTTCTCCCATTCTCAGCCTTCCTTGGCTGCCTGCAGTTCTTTGTTTAGATAGAGGCCTCATAGGCTTTTCCCCAGCCACTTGGCTAAGACTATTGTTATTATTGTTAAGTTCATGTTTTAGAGTCATGTTGGTGAGACTTTACGAGAGTAGCTCCTAACATTTGAAGGAGACACTATCACAGCAAACTCTCTGATCCCCTGGCTCTTTCAATCTTTCTGTCCCCTCTTTCACAAATTCCCTGAGCCTTAGGTGTGGGAGTGTTTTATAGATGAATTTATTGGAATTGGATCCTCGACCCTGTTGTTGTGACCTTCTATAGTGGTCTGTCTGTTGCAAAGAGAAGTCTCCGTATTGAACTATGAGGACTACACTTATCTATGCGTTAAAGACAAATGTTTGGAATATTCTAAGGGACTAGTTTGCATAATCTTGAGTATAAACTTCGTAGAAGGCAACATTGTATGACAATGTAAAAAGCTTGAGCCTGCCTTCTAAGCCCTGTGAAAGGAGTTGTAATCATAAGAATAAACTTATACAAACAGTATTAAAACATGGAACTGTACCCTCCACTATATTTGAACCATGACACTGTCACCTAATGCTAGGATAATATTCAGGAAGCTGTATAGCTAGCCTCAAGCTTGAAAAATAATCTATGAAAGGGCTGCCTATGTGGGAGTTTTATGGCAATAAGAGAAAGCATATTGGCTTTTCATGCTGGGATTCAATAAATTCAACTATTGTCCATTTCATACACTAACTGGTGCTCTGCATCCGCAAAGGAAGTAAATAATTAATGTTCTAATTATCTCGCTATTGACTCAGAAGCCCGAGTGTAAAACCTTTGATCAAAATTACATCCCCAATCAGGGTGGCAAGACACACCTGTGAGGTTCAATTCTGTCAAAAAAAACTATGGATATCCCATTTTAACCTTGGAAATATGAATAACAAGGTCAAATCAGTCACAAAACTGTCATTCTGACTATTAAATGTCTTTTTTACTTTTATTTTTTTTATTATTTATTTTCTTCATTTACATTTCAAATGCTATCCTGAAGTTCCCCTATACCCCACCCCCCGCCCTGCTCCCCTACCTTCCCACTCCCACTTCTTGGCCCTGGTGTTCCTCTGTACTGGGGCATATAAAGTTTGCAAGACCAAGGGGCCTCTCTTCCCAATGATGCGCAGACACTAATGAATATGCCAGCAAGATTTTGCTGAAAGGTCCCTGATATAGTTGTCTCTTGTGAGTCAATGCCAGTGCCTGGCAAATAGAGAAGTGCATTAAATGTCTTTTAATTGCTTAAAAACAAAGGTTAGAAGTAATAATGACAAAATATTGATAGAAAATTCCTATTTGTGAGGTAGTCATTCTCAATTTACATAAACTTTAAGAAAGAGAAATATGTGGCTTTAAAAGAACAGGGCTGGTACCAGCTCAACTGTACATGGATGTACCTACATGTATCAGTGACTTCCAGGCAGCCATACATAGAGTATTTGGCACCTATTGACTCAAATGTATAGAAATAAGCTTGTCAAAAGTATTTAATATATTTTGGCTCCTTATAGACCTGTATCCAATAAAATAATTAAGAAACTTTTTGTATAACTATGCAGCTGATTCCAAATGTATATAGAAGTTCAAAGGTCCAAGTAGACTCCTGGAAACAATCATGAGACAAAAAAAAAAAATGCTACAAAATGTTAGAACATTCTCATTCCCATACCTTTTATGGAGCTCTCAGTCTCAATGCAATTACTTTATTAGTCCCAAGTCAAAGAATAAGTTCAAGTGTTGAGTTCAACAAGAGGTCTCTGTGTAATTAGGTGTCTGAGTTTCTAAAATCCATGTAATGATTCACTGAAGATGCTTTTCAAAAAAATAGTGATGGAACTATGGCACACACACACACACTCACACACACATACACACACACACACACATATATATATGTTTTGCATATATAATATATGCAAAACACAGTATTAATATCATGCAATTTTATATAGCTATTAACAAAACATACTGATTTGAAATATATTTCAAACTTATATTTTATTTTATTTTAAACAATTCTTTATTAGATATTTTCTTCATTTACTTTTCAAATGCTATCCCCAAAGTCCCTATACCATCCCCTGCCCTGCTCCCAAACCCACACACTCCTGCTTCCTGGCCCTGGCATTTCGCTGTGCTGGGACATATAATCTTTGCAAGACCAAGGGCCTCTCCTCCCAATGATAGCAGACTAGGCCATCTTCTGCTACAAATGACACTAGAGATGTGAGCCCTGGGGGTACTGGTTAGTTCATATTGTTGTTCTTCCTATAGGGTTGCAGACCCCATTAGCTCCTTGGGTACTTTCTCTAGCTCCTCTATTGGGGGCCCTGTGTTCCATCCTATAGATGACTGTGAGCATCCACTTCTTTATTTGCCAGGCACTGGCATAGCCTCAAAAAAGACAGCTATATCAGGTCCTGTCAGCAAATCTTGCTGGTATATGCAATAGTGTCTGTGTTTGGTGGCTGATTATGGGGTGGATCCCTGGATGGGCAGTCTCTGGATGGTCCTATCTTATATCTCAGCTCCAAACTTTGTCTTCGTAACTCCTTCATGGGTATTTTGTTCCCCATTCTAAGAAGGAACGAAGTATCCACACTTTGGTCTTTATTCTTCTTGAGTTTCATATGTTTTGCAAATTGTACCTTGGGTATTCTAAGTTTCTGGGCTAATATCCACTTATTAGTGAATGCATATCATGTGAGTACTTTTGTGATTGGGTTACCTCACTCAGGATAATATCATCCAGATACATCCATTTGTCTAAGAATTTCATAAATTCAATGTTTTTAATCGCTGAGTAGTACTCCATTATGTAAATGTACCACATTTTCTGTATCCATTCCTCTGCTGAGGGACATCTGGGTTCTTTCCAGCTTCTGGCTATTATAAATAAGGCTGCTATGAACATAGGGGAGCATGTGTTCTTATTACTAGTTGGAACATTTTCTGAGTACATGCCCAGAAGAGGTACTGCTGATGTTCTGCTAGTACTATGTCAAATTTTCTGAGGAACCGCCAGACTAATTTCCAGAATGGTATTACAAGCTTGCAATCTCACCAGCAATGTAGGAGCATTCCTCTTTCTCCACATCCTTGCCACCCTCTGCTGTCACCTGAATTTTTATCTTAACCACTCTGACTGGTATGAGGTGGAATCTCAGGCTTGCTTTCATTTGCATTTTCCTGATGATTAAGGATTTTGAACATTTTTTTAATATTTTTATTACGTATTTTCCTCAATTACATTGCCAATGCTATCCCAAAAGCCCCCCATACCCTCCCTCACACAGCCCTACCCACCCACTCTCACTTCTTGGCCCTGGCATTCTCCTGTACTGAGGTAGATAAAGTTTGCATGTCCAATGGGCTTCTCTTTCCAGTGATGGCTGACTAGGATACATATGCAGCTAGGGTCAAGAGCTCCGGGGTACTGGTTAGTTCATAATGTTGTTGCACCTACAGGGTTGGAGATCTCTTTAGCTCCTTGGATACTTTCTCTAGCTCCTCCATTGGGGGCCCTGTGATCCATCCAATAGCTGACTGTGAGCATCCACTTATGTGTTTGCTAGGCCCCAGCTGTGTCTCACAAGAGACAGCAATATCAGGGTCCTTTCAGCAAACTCTTGCTAGTGTATGCAATGGTGTCAGCGTTTGGAGGCTGGTTATGGGATGGATCCCTGGATATGGCAGTCTCTAGATGGTTCATCCTTTTGTATCAGCTTCAAACTTTGTCTCTGTAACTCCTTCCATGGGTGATTTTTCCCAGTTCTAAGAAGAAACAACGTGTCCACACTTTGGTCTTTGTTCTTCTTCAGTTTCATGTGTTTTGAAAATTGTATCTTGTATCTCGCATATACTAAGTTTCTGGGCTAATATCCACTCATCAGTGAGTACATATCATTTGAGTTCTTTTGTTATTGTGTTACCTCATTCAGGATGATGCCCTGCAGGTCCATCCATTTGCCTAGGGATTTCATAAATTCATTCCTTTTAATAGCTGAGTAGTATTCCATTGTGTAAATGTACCACATTTTTTGTATCCATTCCTCTGTTGAGGAGCATCTGGGTTCTTTCCAGCTTCTGGCTATTATAAATAAGGCTGCTATGAACATAGTGGAGCATGTGTCCTTCTTACATCTTCTGGATATATGCCCAGAAGAGGTATTGCGGGATCCTCCAGTAGTACTATGTCCAATTTTCTGAGGAGTGGCCAGACTGTTTTCCAGAGTGGTTCTACAAGCTTGCAATCCCACCAACAATGGAGGAGTGTTCCTCTTTCACCACATCCTCGCCAGTATCTGCTGTCACCTGAATTTTTGATCTTAGCCATTCTGACTGGTGTGAGATCGAATCTCAGGATTGTTTTGATTTGCATTTCTCTGATGATTAAGGATGCTGAACATTTTTTCCGGTGATTCTCAGCCACTGATTATTCTTCAGTTGAGAATTCTTTGTTTAGCTCAGTGCCCTATTTTCAATGGGGTTGTTTGATTTTCTGGAGTCCAGCTTCTTGAGTTCTTTGTATATATTGGATCCCTTATATGATTTAGAATTTTAAATGATTTCTTGAATCACTTATATGATTTAGAATTGGTAAAATTCCTTTCCCAATCTGTTGGTGGCCTTTTTGTCTTATGTACAGTCTTTTGCCTTAAAGAAGCTTTGCAATTTTTTGAAGTCCCATTTGTCAATTCTCGATCTTACACCACAAGCCATTGCTCTTCTGTTTAGTAATATTTCCCCTGTGCCCATATCTTTGCAGTTTTCCTGCAATTTCTCCTCTATAAGTTTTAGTTTCTCTGATTTTATGTGGAGTTCCTTGATCCACTTAGACTTGAGCTTTGTACAAATAGATAAGCATGGATCAATTCACATTCTTCTACATAATTACTGCCAGTTGTGCCAGCACCATTTGTTGAAAATGCTATCTTTTTTTCCACTGAATTGTTTTAGCTCCTTTGTCAAAGATCAAGTGACCATAGTTGTGTGGGTTCATTTCAGGGTCTTCAATTCTATTCCATTGATCTACCTGTCTGTTGCTGTACCAGTACCATGAAGTTTTTGTCACAATTGCTCTATAATACAGCTTGAGGTCAGGCGTGGTGATTCCCTCAGAGGTTCTCTTAGTGTTGAGAATAATTTTTGCTATCCTAGGTTTTATGTTATTCCAGATGAATTTGCAAATTGCCCTTTCTAACTCTATGAAGAATTGAGTTAAAATTTTGATGGGGATTGCATTGAATCTGTAAATTGCTTTCAGTAAGATAGCCTTTTTAACTATATTAATCCTGCCAATCCATGAGCATGGGAGATCTTTCCATCTTCTGAGATCTTCTTCAGTTTCTTTCTTCAGAGACTTGAAGTTCTTATTTTTCACTTAATTAGTTAGAGTCACACCAAGATATTTTATACTTATTTTTTGACTATTGTGAATCATGTTGTTCCCTAATTTCTTCCTTAGCCTGTTTATCCTTTGTGTAGAGAAAGGTCACTAATGTGTTTGAGTTAATTTTATATCCAGCTACTATACTGAAGTTGTTTAACAGGTTTAGGGGTTATCTGGTGGAATTTTTGAGGCCACTTATATATACTAGCATATCATCTGCAAATAGTGATAGTTTGACTTCTTCTTCTATAATTTCCATCCCTTTGACCTCCTTTTGATGTCGAATTGCTCTGGCTAGGACTTCAAATACTATATTGAATAGGTAGGGAGAGAGTGGGCAGCCTTGTCTAGCCCCTGATTTTAGTGGGATTGCTTCAAGTTTCTCTCCATTTAATTTGATGTTGACTAATGGTTTGCTGTATATTGCTTTTATTATGTTTAGTTATGGGCCTCGAATTCCTGATCTTTCCAAGACGTTTATCATGAACACGTGTTGGATTTTGTTAAATGCTTTCTGAACATCTAATGAGATGATCATGTGATTTTTATCTTTGAGTTTGTTTATATAATGGATTACTTTGATGGATTTCCATATATTAAAAAATATCTGCATCCCTGGGATGAAGCCTACTTGATCATGATTGATGTCTGTTTTGATGTGTCCTTGGATTCAGTTTGCGAGGATTTTATTGAGTATTTTTGCATCAAAATTCATAAGGGAAATTGGTCTGAAGTTCTACTTCTTTGTTGGGTCTTGGTGTGGTTTAGGAGTCAGAGTAATTTTGGCTACATAGAATGAATTGGGTAGCGTACCTTCTGTTTCTATTTTTTGGAATATTTTGAGGAGAATTGGAATTAGGTCTCTTTTGAAGGTCTAATAGAACTCTGCTCTCTGCTCTTGGTCTTTTTTTTTTTTTTTTTTTTTTTTTTTTTTTTTTTTTTTTTTGGTTGGGAGACTATTAATGACTGCTTCTATTTCTTTAGGGGATATGGAACTGTTTAATTCATTAATATGTTCCTGATTTAACTAACTTTGGTACCTGGTATCTGTCTAGAAAATTGTCCATTTAATCCAGATTTTTCTGTTCTGTTGAGTATATAGCCTTTTGTAGTAGGATCTGATGATGTTTTGGATTTCCTAAGATTCTGTTGTTATGTCTCCTTGTCCATTTCTGATTTTGTTAATTAGGATACTGTCCCCGTGCCCTCCAGTTAGTCTGGCTAAGGGTTTATCTATCTTATTGATTTTCTTAAAGAACCAGCTCCTTGTTTGGTTGATTCTTTGAATAGTTCTTTGTTTCCACTTGGTTGATTTCAGCCCTAAGTTTGATCATTTCCCCTGCCTTCTACTACTCTTGGGTGAATTTGCTTTCTTTTATTCTAGAGCTTCTAGGTGTGATGTCAGACTACTAGTGTATGATCTCTCTAGTTTCTTTTTGGAGGCACTTAGAGCTATGACGTTTCCTCTTAGGAGTGCTTTCATTGTGTCCCATAAGTTTGGGTATGTTGTGGCTGCATTTTCACTAAACTCTAAAACGTCTTTAATCTCTTTCTTTATTTCTTCCTTGACCAAGTTATCATTAAGTAGTGTGTTGTGCAGCTTCGACATGAATGTTCCCTTTTATTATTTATGTTATTATTGAAGATCAGCCTTAGTCCTTAGTTATCTGGTAGGATGCATGGGATAATTTCAATATTTTTGTATCTGTTGAAGCCTGTTTTATGACCAATTATATGGTCAATTTTGGAGACGGTACCATGAGGTGCTTAGAAGAAAGTATATCCTTTTGTTTTAGGATAAAATATTCTGTAGATATCTGTTAAATCCATTTGTTTCATAATTTCTGTTAGTATCAATGTGTCTCTGTTTAGTTTCTGTTTCCAGGATCTGTGCAATGATGAGGATGGGGTGTTGAAGTCTCCCACTATTATTGTGTGAGGTGCAATGTGTGCTTTGAGCTTTACTAAAGTTGCCTTATTGAATGTGGATGTCATTGCATTTGGAGCATAGATATTCAGAATTGAGAATTCATCTTGGAAGATTTTATCTTTGAAGAGTATGAAGTGCCCCTCCTTATCTTTTTGGATAACTTTGAGTTGGAAGTTGATTTTATTTGATATTAGAATGGCTACTCCAGCTTGTTTCTTTGGAATGTTTGCTTGGAAAATTGTTTTCCAGCCTCTTACTCTGAGGTAGTGTCTGTCTTTATCCCTGAGGTGGATTTACTGTAAGCAGCAAAATGTTGGGTCCTGGTTATGTAGCCAGTCTGTTAGTCTATGTCTTTTTATTTGAGAATTGAGTCCATTGATATTAAGAGATATTCAGGAAAAGTAATTGTTGCTTCCTATTATTTTTGTTGTTAGAGTTGAGATTTTGTTCTTGTGGCTCTCTTCTTTTAGTTTTGTTGAAGGATTACTTTCTTGCTTTTGCTAGGGTGTAAATTTCACTCCTTGTGTTGGAGATTTCCCTTTATTATCCTTTGAAGGGCTGGATTTGTGGAAAGATATTGTGTGAATTTGGTTTTGTCATGAAATACCTTTCTTTCTCCATCTATGGTAATTGAGAGTTTTGCTGGGTATAGTAGTCTAGGCTGGCATTTGTATTCTCTTTGGGCCTGGATAACATCTGTCCAGGTTCTTCTTGCTTTCATAGTCTCTGGTGAGAAGTCTGGTATAATTCATATAGGTCTGCCTTTATATGTTACTTGACCTTTTTCCCTTACTGCTTTTAATATTCTGTCTTTGTTTAGTGCTTTTGATGGTCTGGTTATTATGTGTTGGGAAGAATTTCTTTTCTGGTCCAGTCTATTTGGAGTTCTGTATGTTTTTCTATATTCATGGGCATCTCTTTTTTTAGGTTAGGGAAATTTTCTTCTGTAATTTTGTTGAAGATATTTACTGTCCCTTTAAGTTGAAAATCTTCATTCTCATCTATACCTATTATACTTAGGTTTGGTTTTCTCATTGTGTCCTGGATTTCCTTGATGTTTTGATTTAAGCTCTTTTTGCATTTTGCATTTTCTTTGATTGTTGTGTTCATGTTTTGTATGGAATCTTCTGCACCTGAGATTCTCTCTTTCATCTTTTGTATTCTGTTGCTGATGCTCACATCTATGTTTCCTGATATCTTTCCTAGGATTTCTATCTCCAGAGTTGTCTCTCTTTGGGTTTTCTTTATTGTTTCTACTTCCATCTTTAGATCTTGGATGGTTTTGTTCAATTCCATCACCTGTTTGGTTGTGTTTTCTTGTAATTCCTTAAGGGATATTTGTGTTTCCTCTTTAAGGACTTCTACCTGTTTAGCAGTGTTCTCATGTATTTCTTTAAGTGAGTTATTAATGCCCGTCTTAAAATTCTCTACCAGCATCATAAGATATGATTTTAAATCAGAGTTTTGCTTCTTGGGTGTGTTGGGGTATCCAGGACACACTGTCTTGGGCATATTTGGGTTTACCACAACAGAAACCCTATATCATTTATTTGTGTGTGTGAGTGTGTGTGTAAATACGTAAATATGGAACGCTTAAATTCAATGATATAACAAAACAAGCAAATTTTCATAGCTAATATTTTCAGTTGGCAGGTCTAGAATCAGTAAGAAGACAACTTTATCAACATGCTTTTAGGCATGTTGAGATAGGAAAGCGTATTCTAACTGTCAGCTGTGTCTTTCCTAGATCTAAGGTCGTATACTGAAGAAGTAGGTAGATGCCAATCACCTGCATTCATCTCCCTCTGATTGATATTGATGACTCTTAACTGAACTCGTTCCTCTGCTGATGTTGTGATTCTCCAAGGTGATAGACTGTGTCTCCTGAACTGTAAGCCAAAATGAATATGTACTTAAATTGCTCTGCCAGGAATTTGGTCTCAGCAATAAAACAGCTAACATTCTAGTTAAAACTAGGCAAGATCTGTAATCAAGTTCCAGGTTAGGACTGAAACAATATACTCTCAGATTTATTTTTAAAATGTTACTTAGTGGAACATGGTATTATCTACATAACACCATCATGAGTAACTTTGCTCAAGAAATCTCTCCCTCCTTTAATGTATATTGAATCAAAAACAGGCATTATTTTGTCTCTCCCTTACTTCCTTGCTGGATTCACTGACAAAATTCTGTTGCCTTCATCCTCAAACCCTGTCTCATGCTTATAGACTATTTATATTCTCACCATCCCTGCTAAATACTAGCAAGTACTAAACCAGAGTATTAACTCTTCATATGGAGTTTCATGCCAATTCTGTCCTTCAAGTTTTACCCACACTGCAGTAAAAATTGTTTTCTGACTTAGCAAGTTACAACTAACCCCCCCTCCTCCCAAATTTAAGTTTGTCTTCAGTATAAATGAAACAGAATTGCTGGCATTCCATTTAGGCTGGTTATAATTTTCTCCTTATCTGTTTATTTTCAACACACTTCCCTTATGGTATACACACTCTACCCAGGTCAGTTTCCTGAGCATCTCTCATCTCTCCCTGTTCTGGATGGATCATCTTCATAACTTTGCTATCACCTAAACAATTTGTATCCTGTGTATATTAATCCCTAATGCTCCTGTTGAAACTTCAACTCTACTACTCTCTACCTGTTTCTCTGTTGAAATAAATATTTATTTCACTTACATAATTGTAAAGCTACATTGGATGGTTTCATTTTTAAAGGTATCATCTCTCCCAAGATTGTGACTTCGTAGAGTTTGACTTTTTTCCCCAGTCTTATCCAAAGTACAGTGCTAAGTAAATTAGACAATACAAGGAAACAACATTTGAGTTTGATGACACATGCCTATAACTTCATCACCAAGGAAAGTGAGGAATAAAAATTGATTTGAGTTCCAGGCCAGCCTGGGCTGATAAATAGAACCCTGTCTCAAGAGTGCTAAGAAAACCAAGATCGAATCAATTTTATCTGTCTTTCTTCTAATTGTGATAAATCCTCTTTCTAAGAAGACAACTTAAAGAGGCACAGAATAACTGACAACACATGATTCCAACACATGCCTTCATTTTACTTTGATTGGAAAATGCTTCCCTCAGCTCTTCCCAGCTTCTCTGTTGCCACCCACCCAAATCCAGAACATTTTAACTCTCATTAAAATACAAACAGGCAGGCATCTAAACTAATAGTGAGTATAATAAACAGAAGAAGAAGAAGAAGATGAAGAAGAAGAAGAAGAAGAAGAAGAAGAAGAAGAAGAAGAAGAAGAAGAAGAAGAAGAAGAAGAAGAGGAGGAGGAGGAGGAGGAGGAGGAGGAGGAGGAGAAGAAGAAGAAGAAGAAGAAGAAGAAGAAGAAGAGGAGGAGGAGGAGGAGGAGGAGGAGGAGGAGGAGGAGGAGGAGAAGAAGAAGAAGAAGAAGAAGAAGAAGAAGAAGAAGAAGAAGAAGAAGAAGAAGAAGAAGAAGAAGAAGAAGAAGAAGAAGAAGAAGAAGAAGAAGAAGAAGTTCTTTTTGTTAGAGGACAAGGAGGAGAAGGAGAAGAAGAAATAAAAACAAGTGAACCAGAATAAAACAAAACAAAGCAAGTGAACCAACAGGGAAAAAGAACCAAAAAAAAAAAAATTACCAGAAACACTCACAGATGCTGAGATGCACACATGTGAACAGAAACAAAACCCAGATAAACAAAATAGGAATCCATAGTAGATACGCAAAATATCTATAAAGTTTACAAAATAAAGAAATCCTGAAACATATATTTAATCTTTAACATATTTCCACACTGTCTATTATACAAGTGGTTTTCATTAAGCTTTGAGAGGTAAGATACTAGTTTAGAAAAAACTTATTTTACTAACTTTTGCTTCTAATAATTATACATTACAGTAAAACCTCATAATATTTATTCACAGTCATAATGTTTCCTAATTATGAGAATTTTTACTGGAGGAATCACAAATTGATGTGTTATGTAACACACTTCTTTGACTAGCACAGCACTTGAAAATACTGCTGAAAAAAGAAAGTGAGGGTGATTATTGGATGTATTACTTGGTACTGGTGCAAACCAGCAGGCGTGATTCTTCTCTTGTAGGAATCAAATAAAATAGCAAATTGTTGTTCAGATGATTTTCTGATTCATTCAAGCCAAACCATACATACATATATATGTATGTATATATCAGCAGAAGATATGTATATATATATATATATATATACATATATACACATACATGTATATATATATACATGCATGTGTACATCTAAATGTGTGTATACATACATATATATGCACATGGCATATACCTATACGTACATGTGTATAAACATAAGCTTGCATATGTATGTGTGCATACATATTCATGTACTTACAAACAAATATATACACACATGCACACAAATACACATAGATATATAATATGTGTATATTACATATACATCATATGCATATATATTGTATTATACACACACACAAATTGGATGAGGGCAGTTGCTAGTATCAATAACTCGGAAAATATTGTGTTATTACAAAACTCTGAGTTAAAGGGAACACAAACTCATCATTTTTTTTCACTGTAGTATGGCATTACAGTGCTAGTTCTGTAATTCCCAGAGTTATGTGAATATGGATATTGTTTTATAAAAAATAGCAGAAGCATTCTTATGCACTGGGAAATTGGATTGCCGAAACTATCTCACTCTGAGTGATTTTTGTAATCACTTGCCTTCAATATTCTCTCTGAAGACCATGATGCAGTAGAATCTCAGATTTACTATTCTCTCATGCTCATGTGAATTTCTCTCGAGAGACATAGGAGAGAGATTGTTGAGGGAAAAATTACATCAACATATCTCTTGAATACAGAAGCAATCACATTGTCTTCAAAACTTTATATGAACAGATGATACTATAAATCCCTGAAACTTGAGGTAAATTGTCATTACTCTTATGATAAAAATAATTACCCAGTTATCAACAATAAAAAAAAACATATCTGGAAGGTTTTTGCTGTGTTTTCACCTCAGAGAAGTTTCTATAAAAAGTGATTATATAGTAATCCAATTTGGAAGGAAATAGTTTACTAATAGAACCATTTTTTATGGTCTACTGATACAGCAAAATAATTTTGCTGTCATATTATAAACAATTGTGTTAATTTTTGTGGTGATCTTTGTCAGCATAATGGGAATTTAAAATGCTAAGATGGCAGCAATCTAGAATAATTCATCAAAATATAGACCTCCCATCCCCTTTCACAGACTGTTTATTAAAAAATAAAAGTTAAGGGCTGTGAGATGGCTCGGCTCATGAAGGTGCTTGCTCACAAACCTGACAACCTGAATTAGATCTTAGAACCTCCATAGTGCAGAGAACAAACCGCTCCAGTTGTCCTCTGACCTTCACATTCATGACTCCATTAAGTGAATAAATATATATTTTTTTCTTTTTTTTATTACGTATTTTCCTCAATTACATTTCCAATGCTCTCCCAAAAGTCCCCCATAACCTCCCCCCCCACTTCCCTACCCACCCATTCCCATTTTTGGCCCTGCCGTTCCCCTGTACTGGGGCATATAAAGTTTGTGTGTCCAATGGGCCTCTCTTTCCAGTGATGGCCAACTAGGCCATCTTTTGATACATATGCAGCTATAGTCAAGAGCTCCGAGGTACTGGTCAGTTCAGAATGTTGCTCCACCTATAGGGTTGCAGATCCCTTTAGCTCCTTGGGTACTTTCTCTACCTCCTCCATTGGGAGCCCTGTGATCCATCCAATAGCTGACTGAGAGCATCCACTTCTGTGTTTGCTAGGCTCTGGCATAGTCTCACAAGAGACAGCTATATCTGGGACCTTTCAGCAAAATCTTGCTAGTGTATGCAATGGTGTCAGTGGTTGGAAGCTGATTATGGGGTGGATCCCTGAATATGGCAGTCTCTAGATGGTCCATTCTTTCGTCACAGCTCCAAACTTTGTCTCTGTAACTCCTTCCATAGGTGTTTTGTTCCCAATTCTAAGAAGGGGCACAGTGTCCCCGCTATGGTCTTCATTCTTCATGAGTTTCATGCATTTATAAAATTGTGTCTTATATCTTAGGTATCCTAAGTATTGGGCTAATATCCACTTATCAGTGAGTACATATTGTGTGAGTTCCTTTGTGATTGTGTTACCTCACTGAGAATGATGCCCTCCAGGTCCATCCATTTGCCTAGGAATTTCATAAAGTCATTCTTTTTCATAGCTGAGTAGTATTCCATTGTGTAAATGTACCCCATTTTCTGTATCCATTCCTATCTTGAAGGGCATCTGGGTTCTTTCCAGCTTCTGGATATTATGTATAAGGCTGCTATGAACATAGTGGAGCATATGTCCTTCTTACCGGTTGGAACATCTTCTGGATATATGCCCAGAAGCAGTATTGCTGGATCCTCTGGTAGTACTATGTCCAATTTTCTAAGGAACCACCAGACTGATTTCCAGAGTGGTTGTACAAGCTTGCAATCCCACCAACAATGCAGGAGTGTTCCTCTTTCACCACATCCTCGCCAGCATCTGCTGTCACCTGAATTTTTGATCTTAGCCATTCTGACTGGTGTGAGGTGGAATGTCAGGGTTGTTTTGATTTGCATTTCCCTGATGATTAAGGATGTGGAACATTTTTTCAGTTGCTTCTCTGCCATTCAGTATTCCTCAGCTGAGAATTCTTTGGTCCGTTCTGAGCCCCATTTTTTAATGGGGTTATTTGATTTTCTGGAGTCCACCTTCTTGATTTCTTTATATATATTGGATATTAGTCCCCTATCTGATTTAGGATAAGTAAAGATCCTTTCCCAATCTGTTGGTTGTCTTTTTGTCTTATTGACAGTGTCTTTTGCCTTGCAGAATCTTTGCAATTTCATGAGGTCCCGTTTGTTAATTCTCGGTCTTACTGCGCAAGCCATTGCTGTTCTATTCAGGAATTTTTTCCCTGTGCCCATATCTTCCAGGCTTTTCAACACTTGCTCCTCTATAAGTTTCAGTGTCTATGGTTTTAGGTGAAGTTCCTTGATCCACTTAGATTTGACATTAGTACAAAGAGATAGGAATGGATCAATTTGCAATCTTCTACATGATAACAACCAGTTGTGCCAGCACCATTTGTTGAAAATGCTGTCTTTCTTCTACTGGATGGTTTTAGCTCCCTTGTCGAAGATCAAGTGACCATAGGTGTGTGGGTTCATTTCTGGGTCTTCAATTCTATTCCATTGGTCTACTTGTCTGTCACTATACCAGTACCATGCAGTTTTTATCACAATTGCTCTGTAGTAAAGCTTTAGGTCCGGCATGGTGATTCCACCAGAGGTTCTTTTATCCTTGAGAAGAGTTTTTGCCATCCTAGGTTTTTTGTTATTCCAGATTAATTTGCAGATTGCTATTTCTAATTTGTTGAAGAATTGAGTTGGAATTTTGATGGGGATTGCATTGAATCTGTAGATTGCGTTTGGCAAGATAGCCATTTTTACAATGATGATCCTGCCAATCCATGGGCATGGGAGATCTTTCCATCTTCTGAGATCTTCTGTAATTTCTTTCTTCAGAGACTTGAAGTTTTTATTATACAGATCTTTCACTTCCTAGTTAGAGTCACGCCAAGATATTTTATATTATTTGTGACTATTGAGAAGGGTGTTGTTTCCCTAATTTCTTTCTCAGCCTGTTTATTCTTTGTGTAGAGAAAGGCCATTGACTTTTTTTGAGTTAATTTTATATCCAGCTACTTCACCGAAGCTGTTTATCAGGTTTAGGAGTTCTCTGGTGGAATTTTTAGGGTCACTTATATAAAAGTGATATTTTGACTTCATCTTTTCCAAATTGTATCCCCTTAATCTCCTTTTGTTGTTGAATTGCTCTGGCTAGGACATCTAGTACAATGTTGAATAGGTATGGGGAGAGTGGACAGCCTTGTCTAGTCCCTGATTTTAGTGGGATTGCTTCAAGCTTCTCACCATTTAGTTTGATGTTGGCTACTGGTTTGCTGTAGATTGCTTTTATCATGGTTAGGTATGGGCTTTGAATTCCTGATCTTTCCAAGACTTTTATCATGAATGGGTGTTGGATCTTGTCGAATGCTTTTTCCGCATCTAATGAGATGATCATGTGGTTTTGGTCTTTGAGTTTGTTTATATAATGGATTACGTTGATGGATTTCTGTATATTTAACCATCCCTGCATCCCTGGAACAAAACCTACTTGGTCAGGATGGATGATTGCTTTAATGTGTTCTTGGATTCCGTTAGTGAGAATTTTATTGAGAATTTTTGCATCTATATTCATAAGGGAAATTGGTCTGAAGTTCTCTATCTTTGTTGGATCTTTCTGTGGTTTAGGTATCAGAGTAACTGTGGCTTCATAGAATGAGTTGGGTAGAGTTCCTTCTACTTCTATTTTGTGGAATAGTTTGTGCAGAACTTGAATTAGATCTTCTTTGAAGGTCTGGTAGAAATCTGCATTAAACCCATCTGGTCCTGGGCTTTTTTTTTTTTTTTTTTTGGCTGGGAGACTATTAATGACTGCTTCTATTTCTTTAGGGGATATGGGACTGTTTAGATCATTAACTTGATCCTGACTTAACTTTGGTACCTGGTATCTGTCTAGAAATTTGTCCATTTCGTCCAGGCTTTCCAGTTTTGTTGAGTATAGCCTTTTGTAGAAGCATCTGATGGTGTTTTGGATTTCTTCAGAATCTGTTGTTAATACTCCCTTTTCATTTCTGATTTTGTTAATTAGGATGCTGTCCCTGTGCCCTCTAGTGAGTCTAGCTAAAGGTTTATCTATCTTGTTGATTTTTTCAAAGAACCAACTCCGAGTTTGGTTAATTCTTTGAATAGTTCTTCTTGTTTCCACTTGGTTGATCTCACCCCTGAGTTTGATTATTTCCTGCCTTCTGCTCCTCTTGGTTGAATTTGCTTCCTTTTGTTCTAGAGCTTTTAGATGTGTTGTCAAGCTGCTAGTGTGTGCTCTCTCCAGTTTCTTTTTGGAGGCACTCAGAGGTATGAGTTTCCCTCTTAGAAATGCTTTCATTGTGTCCCATAGGTTTGGGTATGTTGTGGCTTCATTTTCATTAAACTCTAAAAAGTCTTTAATTTCTTTCTTTATTCCTTCCTTGACCAAGGTATCAATGAGAAGTGTGTTGTTCAGTTTCCACGTGAATGTTGACTTTCCATTATTTATGTTGTTATTGAAGATCAGCCTTAGTCCATGGTGGTCTGATAGGATGCATGGGACAATTTCAATATTATTGTGTCTGTTGAGGCCTGTTTTCTGACCAATTATATGGTCAATTTTGGAGAAGGACCCATGAGGTGCTGAGAAGAAGGTATATCCTTTTGTTTTAGGATAAAATGTTCTGTAGATATCTGTTCAGTCCATTTGTTTCATAGCTTCTGTTACTTTCACTGTGTCCCTGTTTTGTTTCTGTTTCCATGATCTGTCCATTGATGAAAGTGGTGTGTTGACGTCTCTCACAATTATTGTGTATGGTGTAATGTATGCTTTGAGCTTTTCTAAAGTGTCTTTAATGAATGTTGCTGCCCTTGCATTTGGAGCATAGATATTTAGAATTGAGAGTTCCTCTTAGAGGATTTTACCTTTGAAGAGTATGAAGTGTCCCTCCTTGTCTTTTTTTGATAATTTTGGGTTGGAAATCGATTTTATTCCATATTAGAATGGCTACTCCAGCTTGTTTCTTCAGGCCATTTGCTTGGAAAATTGTTTTCCAGCCTTTCACTCTGAGGTAGTGTCTGTCTTTTTCCCTGAGATGGGTTTCCTGTAAGCAGCAGAATGTTGGGTCCTGTTTGTGTAGCCAGTCTGTTAGTCTATGTCTTTTTATTGGGGAATTGAGTCCATTGATATTAGGAGATATTAAGGAAAAGTAATTGTTGCTTCCTTTTATTTTTGTTGTTAGAGTTGGCATTCTGTTCTTGTGGCTGTCTTCTTTTTGGTTTGTTGAGGGATTACTTTCTTGCTTTTTCTAGGACTTGGTTTCCGTCCTTGTATTGGTTTTTTTCTGTTATTATCCTTTGAATGGCTGGATTCGTGGAAAGTTAATGTGTGAATTTGGTTTTGTTGTGGAATACTTTGGTTTCTCTATCTATGGTAATTGAGAGTTTGGCTGGGTATAGTAGCCTAGGCTGCCATTTGGTTTCTCTTAGTGTCAGTAGAACATCTGTCCAGGCACTTCTGACTTTCATAGTATCTGGTGAAAAGTCTGGTGTAATTCTGATAGGCCTGCCTTTATATGTTACTTGACCTTTCTCCCTTACTGCTTTTAATATTCTATCTTTATTTAGCGCATCTGTTGTTCTGATTATTATGTGTCGGGAGGAATTTCTTTTCTGGTCCAGTCTATTTGGAGTTATGTAGGCTTCTTGTATGTTCATGGGCATCTCTTTCTTTAGGTTTGGGAAGTTTTCTTCTAAAATTTTGTTGAAGATATAGCTGGCCCTTTAAGTTGAAAATCTTCATTCTCATCAACTCATATTATCAGTAGCTTTGGTCTTCTCATTGTGTCCTGGATTTCCTGGATGTTTTGAGTTAGGATCCTTTTGTGTTTTGTATTTTCTTTGATTTTTGTGCAGATGTTCTCTATGGAATCTTTTACACCTGAGATTCTCTCTTCCATCTCTTGTATTCTGTTGCTGATGATCGCATCTATGGTTCCAGATTTCTTTTCTAGGGTTTCTATCTCCAGCATTGCCTCACTTTGGGTTTTCTTTATTGTGTCTACTTCCCTTTTTAGGTCTAGTATAGTTTTGTTCATTTCCATCACCTGTTTGGATGTGTTTTCCTGTTTTTCTTTGAGGACTTCTACCTGTTTGGTTGTGTTTTCCTGTTTTTCTTTAAGGACTTGTAACTCTTTAGCAGTGTTCTCCTGTATTTCTTTAAGTGAGTTATTAAAGTTCTTCTTGATGTCCTCTACCATCATCATGAGATATGCTTTTAAATCCGGGTCTAGCTTTTAGGTTGTGTTGGGGTGCCCAGTACTAGGTGGGGTGGGAGTGCTGTGTTCTAATCATGGTGAGTGGTCTTGATTTCTGTTAGTAAGATTCTTGTGTTTACCTTTCGCCATCTGGTAATCTCTGGGGCTGTGCAGAATACACTAGGAGGGGTCCCGGAACCAAGATGTCTGCTGCTGATGCTCAGGCAAAGTGCTCCCTCTCTGCTCTGACCCCTTTCCTCTGGCAGGGAAGGTGGCCGGATGTCTGGGTCCTGTGCAGAATGCACTCGTCGGGGTCCTGGAACCAGGATGTCTGCTGCAGATGCTCAGGCAAAGTGCTCCCTCTCTGCTTGGACCCCTTTCCTCTGGCAGGGATGGTGGCTGGATGTCTGGGGCCTGTGCAGAATGCACTTGGCGGGGTCTCAGAACCAGGATGTCTGCTGCTGATGCTCAGGCAAAGCGTTCCTGGGCTGGTTGGATCCCTAACCTCTGGCAGGGAAGGTGGCCTGATGTCTGGGGCCTGTGCAGAATGCACTCGGTCCCGGAACTAGGATGTCTGCTGCCGATGCTCAGGCAAAGCGTTCCCGGGCCGGTCGGATCCATAACCTCTGGCCCGGAAAGTGGCCAGCTGTCTGGGGCCAGAAAAGGGGGCTGCCTTAGAAGCTCTGTGGCTCCCCTCTGTCCCAGAAGCTATTAGCTTCTGTATTCCGTACTCTCACCTGTGCAGAATACACTCGGTGGGGTCCAGGAACCAAGATGTCTGCTGACGATGCTCAGGCAAAGCACTCCCTCTCCACTCGGACCCCTTTCCTCTGGCAGGGATGGTGGCCCGATGTCTCATAAATATATAAATTTTAAAGTACAAGTTATATGTATATCTTGTAAGATCCATACATTTCTTAGTTTATATCAGTAAATCATTATTAATAAAAATCTCACAGAAATTACCATGCCCTCAAATGCTTTGCTTATCCAAACTAATTTTCAGCTTCAACTTCAAGGTAAAATATATATGGCACACTTATGTTAAAAATTCTCTCTCTCTCTCTCTCTCTCTCTCTCTCTCTCTCTCTCTCTCTCTCTCTGTCTCTCCATATATATATATGGAGCAGGTGTGGCAGCAGTCCCAAGATGGCTCCCAGGAATGCAGCTAAGTCTTATGACTTGCACCTGACTTCCTCATACACCTGAAAATAAGCCACAACCATGACCATTGTGAGAGCTGCACAGGTGCACCATGATGCTGGCGGTGTAAGCAAGTCCATATTTGGTGGAGACATGCTCCTGCCACCCTGATTTGCTGAATCTGCGTGCCTGGTGAGGTGACATGGCCTGCTGTGAGTGGATGGGGACTGAGAGTATATACAAGTGAAAGGCCCAGGGTTTCAGGGGAGAAAGATGTGGAGAAAAAGATGAAGTGAGAGAGATGAAGACTGAAGTTTGCTGAATAAACTGCTGTTAGAAGAACTGGTGGTCATGTCGTTCTTGCTGGTCGAGAGTGGATGCAACATATATATATATTTCCCTACTAATATAGCTATGTGTATATACATATGTGTGTGTGTGTGTCCCCATTAATATAGCTATGTGTATCATTAGATGTGCTGGAACAATTTCTGCATTTTTGATCATTCTATATAATGACCGTATGCGCAGGTAGAATCTGCAAGAAATTATTGAGGAGATGAGTTACTTCTATACAGAAACAGTCACAGGAGCCCTGAGATAGAACACCCCATCTGTAGTCCCCTTTTCATCTTCACATTGAGAAGTAAATGTATCAAATTCCCATGAGACAAGAGCCCCAGATCAGAGGCATCACAAATGCCATGATGTGCAGAAATGAAAAAGAAGAGGTGTCATAGGATCCAGGTAGCCTGGAGCTTTCATGGGAACAGTCTTTCTACACATGCAGTAATTTTGATGAATCGGATACTATTCAGAAAGAATTCCCTTTTCACCACAGAATGTTCCAGAACCTAAAAACTCTAATGCACATTTGATCAATTTCATTTTCTCTTCGGTAGAAAAGCTGTCAAACTGCCATTAAACTGAGTTTCTCTCTTCTCTGAAGTACAAAAGCAATGCTGAGTATTTTTTAATCAGGCAAAAATATGTCTTTCACCATTCAAGACATGTAACTTGTGTGAAGAAAATACTCCCAAGATTAAGTAGTGTTAATAAAGAGGAACAGACTTGTAAATGACTTTTTGTTATCTTGCAAAAAGTTATGTGTCTGTACTTACTGCCATAACATCACCAGGAAGGAAATTTCTCTAAACATCTTAAAAATTAAGAATTGTAAAGAGAATAATAGTTTGTATGAAGAACTAGCCAGGCATTTAATCCTCCTGTTAAAGAAAAGTTTAAATGCTCAGTGTCTGACAAACAAAATCAACTCATTAAGCATCAAAAATTGATATTAGAAAATACAAAAAGTTAAGCACTTACATTTGTTGCAAGTAAATTCCACCAGAGACCACTGCACAGATAACCCAAATGCAAAATGGAAGTCTTTATTTCTGACTAGTGGCTGTATGGCCAGCTTCCTCAAATCACACAACCCCAAGACTTATAGCCAGCCCTTGTCTTTTCTGACCAAATTACCAGATCCTGGTTGCCATTCTTCAGTCAGTAAGAACAGAACCACAGAAGCTAAAAGGCAAGGCTATTGTATTAGAGTCTTTCCTGGAAGTATAGACTAGTTCTTTGATGGATTAGGTTTATCCCCACCACCTTTTTTTCCATTTTGGAGGGTATTCAGGCTTATGTGCTGGGTTTTAAGATCAGGATGGTGCCCCTAACGTGGTGTCAGTTGTGTTAAGTTCTGAGTGCTTGTTACACACTGTTCCAAATTTAAATTTAAATTATAATACATGCCATCTGTTTAATATTTTCATTTAGTAGCTCTACAGAAATTATTTCCACATATTTTATTGAAATAAAATACCATGATATCTGCAGCATACATGAAGTTAATTTTGCTTACTTTGAAGAAAGCAGTTATTTATAGACTTTATAATAATTGTTGAAAAGTTCTCAATAGCTTTCTATTTTGTTTTTTGGCTCAGTGGCTTTAGAGTAGACACTATTGTATCTGTCCCTTGGGATATCTAATGTGCCAGATCTCCTAAGGGGCCTGCAAACTATAGGGTCTTCAGAGGAGCAATCAAGCTGATGATATGCCCCGTGAAGCACATAGGAAATTAGAACACAAGCTTTGGTTTTGAAGACTCACCAACAAGAAACATGGTGACATACACTGAGGTGGAAGGGTCCTGCTAATGTTATCATGGCTTACACCTCTTCAGTGCTCCCCAATCATGATAAGCATAAATTACGAACACAGAGGGTTTCTTTCTCATTTATAAAAATCCAAATAACTTCCTAAATGTACTGGAAAGAAACCCAAACCAGAATTATACTGCAGTTAATTCAACAAGGGATAAAACAACCAATGCACGGTGTATTCCAGTTTATGGCTTCTCACACAAGAGTGTATTCAAATCCATACTTACAGGAACACCCAGTGTTCAGAAAGGACACTGAGAACTTCTGTTGAGGAGCCAGAGGACACTGTCTGAGGACATCAAAGCAGCTGGGGATTGGTAAACCTGCAAAGAAAAGAGAGAGCCACAGAGACACAACTCAATATTTTGCTCATAAGCCCTAAGCAAATAAACAGCAATTGTTGAATTATATATGAACAGAGTGAACTCAAAGTACCTCACTAAAGACAAAGATATAAAAGAAATTCCAGCTGGTACTTGTGATGAGGGAAATGAATTTGGAACTGTTGGGTTCAACTAAGTTAACTGACAACCAAGTAAAATAAAGTAAACCAGAACAATATTTGCAAAAACAGACCAAGAATAGGATCATTACATGTACCAATCACAATGTCAAGAATAAAATCCAAGATGGAGAAATTCATTTGTCTTAAAAGAGTTTTAGAGTATGCCTTAAGGTTTCTACTGCTCTCAACAAAACACCATGAACAAAATGCAAATTGGGGAGAATAAAGATTAGTTGGCTCACACTACCATATTGCTATTCATAACTGATGGAAGTCAGGAAAGAAACTCAAAAAGGGCAGGGTCTGATGCAGGAAGTGATTCAGAGATCATAGAGGGTTGTTGCTTACTAGCTTGCTTTACCTGGCTTGCTCAGCCTGCTTTCTTATAGAACCCAGGACAACCTGCCTAGGGATGATGCCACCCACAGTGGGCTGGACCCTCCCACATTGATCACTTATTGAGAAAATACTTACAGTTGGATCTCATGGAAGTATTTCCTCAAATGAGGTTCTTCCACTCTAATGACTCTAGCTTGTGTTATGTTAACAAAAAATCAGGCAGTACAACTGGCCCCTTGTCAACCACACACACACACACACACACACACACACACACACACACAGCACTATTAAGCCACATCCCTTTCTTCTTCATTCCCAGATCTCAGATTAAAACCCAAATAACTTAAAAGTCCCATAGCCTACAAATTCAAAATACATTACATTTTCAGTCCCTTTAAGATAGTCAATTTCTTTTAAAATCCAATCTGTCTCAAATGTGGGGCCAGTAAATATATATATATATATATATATATATATATATATATATATATATATGCTTTCTTACTTCATGAGGAAGTCATAGTCACAATCTAAACCAAGAAAAATCAAACTCCAACAATATAAATAAGTCAATGTCCAGTTACCTGAGGTTCACACAAGATCTTCTGGGCTCCTCTGCCCACTCTAGCACACACACAGCTTGTCTTCTGGGCTCTTCCTGGCTCCACCCCACTGATGCTGCTGTTCTTGGTAGACATCCCATGGTACTTGTACCTCCAGAATGCTGGGGTCTTCTTCAACAACCAGGCTTCACTTTCAAAAATAGCCTCTCATGGTGCTAAGCCTCAAATTCTCTATATGATTGCTTCAGTCCTGAGCCTTCAACTGCCACTTTCATTAATGGCCTTCCTTGGCCTCTTGGTGCCAAGCCTCAGCTGCTCTCTATAATTCCTTCATATCTTCTACACCACCAGTACCACCTGGGTGAGTTTTACATGAATGAGTTTTGCTGCCAGCAGGTGATACCTATTTGGGCCAGTTCAGGAACGCAGATTTTTCTGTACTCTCAGGAAACTCTCAGGAGATTTCATCTCAGAGAAGCTGCTCTCATCTCAATCACTGTTAATTTCTTGGCTCCAGCTAACCACTATCAATTTTCTCAGTAATGCAAAATTTTACTTCAGTGATGCTGGTCTCTTATTAATCGAAGTTCACAATTTAGCCCCAGATTACCAGAATGCAAAAGTCTTCATTAAAGTTAGCAATCAGTATTGATTGTCTTTAAACTTCCTTCTGAATCTTCATAAGTCAGTCCTCCATCTTCTGCACTGCTCTCAACATTTTTACCTACCAAGTTTTTACAGAATATCATACTGAGGTCTCAGCACTAAATTGTTCTTCAAGCCCAAACTTCTAAATTCCTTCCACAATCCTCTGCTAAACACAGTCAGGTCTCTCATAGTAAAACCCCACTGTATTAATACAAACTTGTCTTAGTTAATGTTTCTAGTACTGTAAGAAAACATAATCAAAAAGCAAGTTGGGGAGAAAATGATTTCTTTTGCTTATACTACCAGATCATAGTTCATCATTGGAGAAAGTCAGGACAAGAACTCAAATAGGGCAGGATCCTGGAGGCAGAAGCTGATGTAGAAACCATAGAAGGTGCTGCTTACTGGCTTGCTCCCCAAGGCTTGTTCAGCCTGCATTCTTATAGAACCCAGGACCCTGCCCCCCAGCCTAGGGGTTGTACCACTCACAATTGAAAGGCTGGGCCTTTCTCAATAGATCACTAATTGAGAAAATTCCTTACAGCTGGATCTCATGAAGGAATTTCCTTAACTGAGGTTCTTTCCTCTCTGATGACTCTAGGTTATGTCAAGCTGACACAAAACCAACCAGTATTGAATACAGTATAATTACAGCATGTCTTCCTTCCATACTCTTTTCAAATGTTCGCATATAGCACCCCAGCCCTCCTTCTCTTTCAAATCCATGCTTTTCATATTCGTTATTTGTTATTGCATGTAAATATAGGTTTGTATATGCATAATTATTCCTAAGAATACCATGGTTGAGAAAGTAAAGCAGCTCCTAGAGATTTTCTCTCCCATGACAACATTGATTTATTTCACAATGCTGAGATGTTAATAAAAGCAAGCAAAAAACACAAAGAAGGTATAGGGATACGTCTCAATAATAGAACTTTGTACTAATATTAAAGGCCCTAGGTAAATCTCCAGATATGTGTGTGTGTGTTTGTGTGTGTCTGTGTGAGAGAGAGAGAGAGAGAGAGAGAGAGAGAGAGAGAGAGAGAGAACAAATTAAAAATCTATGACTAAAAAAATATTACAATAAGCATTTGGAGAAATAGCTTAGTGGTTAAAAAACCCTTGCTCCCAGAGTACCTCAGTATGGCTCTCTTTACCCACGTCAGGCAAATCACAGTAACCAGTAATTCCAGTTCCAGGGTCACTGATACCATCTTTGGATATCTGTAGGAATTGTACCAATTTTTACAATTTCTAAATCAATCTCTCTCTCTCTCTCTCTCTCTCTCTCTTTCTCTCTCTCCCGTCTCTGTGTGTATGTTTTAAATGGTTTGCTTCAAAAGAGATATAGAAAATTAAGAAGAGAAAATTGTTTTAAAATCAAGAGGAAGAAATTATTAAAGTGTAACTCAATATAATAAAACACCTAGGAGATCAGGGAACAGAAGGAAAGGCTATCCAGAGACTGCACAACCAGGGGATACATCCCACATGCAAACACCAAACCCAGACACTATTGCTGATGCCAAGAAGTGCTTGCTGACAGGAGCCTGAACAGCTATCTCCTGAGAGGCTATGCAAGATTCTTACCAACACAGATGCTGATGCTCGCAGCCAGCCATTGAACTGAGAACAGAGACCCCAGTGGAAGAGTTAGGGGAAGGACTGAAGGAGCTGAAGGGGCCTTATCTGGCATCAATGGGAGGGGAGGCCCTAGGTCCTGTGAAGGCGTGATACCACAGTGTAGAGGAATGCCAGGGTGGTGAGGCAGCAGTGCGTGGGTGGGTGGGTGGGTGGGTGGGTCAGGAGCACACTCATAGAAGAAGGGTAAGGGGAGATGGAATAGGGAGTTTGCAGAGGGGAAACCAGGAAAGAGGATAAATTTGAAATGTAAACAAATAAAATATCCAATTTGAAAAACAATTTACAGTGACATATTTGTCTATATACAGCAATTAACATATAACCAGACCTTTAATTTATACTGTAAATATATTTTGTAATAAAGTATGGTTATACAAAATAAAACAAAAAAGAATTATTATCCTCTCTGACTTTTACACTCTTTTTGGCTTCTCTTCCATAATAAAAGAAAGAAAGGAAGGAAGGAAGGAAGGAAGGAAGGAAGGAAGAAAGAAAGAAAGGAAGAAAGAAAGAGAGAGAAAGAAAGAAAAGTATTATTACATAAATAGTTCATGTAAAATTTAGAATAAACCAAGAAAGAATAGTATTCTAAAACATGGCAGAGAATAAAATAAAAAGCTATCTATCTGATCATCCACAGCAGATACTGACCATACAACATGAAGACTTTAAGTTTCCTTCTCTAGGACTTACATAAAAATCAGATGCCTTAAGATGTATCTGTATTCCCAGTGTTCCTGCAGTCTTATGGGAAGTAGAGACAAAATAAAAAAATGCCCAGGTACTCAAAGCTGGTGTAGAGCAGAGTTGGGACACAGCTAGTCCCATGCAAAATGCTGAATGCCAGAGGTTCTCTGCCACAAACTTGCTGGAAAGCAAGGATTTATCCCCGAGTTGTTCCTCTGTCTTCCACATATGCTCTGTGGCACACGTGCTTATATGTAAACACACACACACACTATATATGAAAAAACAATGAAAATTCTCCTATCATCATTAATATAATCCCCTCCAGTTCTACAGATTTTTTTCGAAAACAATTCATCCATTTAAAGGTGAATGCCAAGGTATCCATCTAACTTAGGAACATTTGCAGGGTGACAAATTCACAACAGTGAAATTGTAGCTGAATGAATTATATGGAACCCTCAAATATAATGTGAAGTGATAATACTTAATGAGATGGAAAAGTTTAGTACTACATCATTTAATATGATGATGGCAGGAAAGCATCTTGGTACTGCCATGAATTGATCTCAACTGGGTATTAAAGAGCAAGCCCACTGTGTTCTTTTTCCATCTCTCTCAGTCCTTCAGAATTGTTCCCATTTCTTCACACTTACAACTCCTTAATTTGTCCCTGGTTCACAGTGGGTGTCATAGCTTTTAACACCATCAAGTTAGTTCATGAATACAAAATGATATACTACTGTAGTCCCATCATCGAAATGATATGTCATTTTGGGTCTTACCCATTCCTGTTACATTGAATGTCATATCCTCTTTAAAGAGGACTGATTATTACTCTTACCTTACTGTGGCTTTGAATTTGTTTTTCCACTATTTTGTTAATGTGACTTATCCAGATTTTTCTAAACTTATTGCCTCTTGAAATAAACATTGTTTATTCTGTGTTGTTTTCCTCAAAAACACACAGACACACAAACATACCCTTAGCTGTGAGCTGAGGTATCTGGTGGATGAGATATGTGTGCGGGGATCTTAGGGCACTTTTATAGAGTTTGTTTCAGCTGTATGAGGCGTTCTATAGTCATCCAATGGTTTGTCTGGAATAGACAGAACAAAAGAAAATGGAAGTTGGGGGTGGCTTCAATTGCTTCTTGACATATCAAGCTGGTTGGAAGAAATTTGTTTTTCAAACAAAGAATTGTTTTTACAGAATCAACCATATATCATCATTTTTCTTTGCGGTAATATCATTCCACACTTCTTTTTCAAAAATATATTAAATCTAATACATCAGCTAAGCTTAAAATAAAAAAAAATTATGCTAATATAGTGAGCAAAAAGATTGATAATGTGATATAGACATATGAACTTCTTGTTTACAGGATGCTTAAAAGAAGAAAAAACAACTAAACATATATTCTGATAAATATCATACTCAGTAAAATAAATTGAGAAGACATAGATGTTTCTGAGTTAACATGAATGACTTTGAATCTAATGAAAACACTAAAACTCAAATGTTCACTGAGGCTACAGAATCTCTCTCACGCCCTTCAGTGATGAAAGCTGATTTGGCACAGACATATTTTACACAACATAAATTTAAATTGCCTAAAATCTATGAGATAGAAAATAGGTGGCGGATGACAGAAACTCCCCTGGTTATTACCAGCTTTGGGACTGAAGCTCTTCCAAGTATGCTGTAAATACTTGTTCTGTAAACTGCTTCCTTGCTATACAGTGAAAATGTCGATGTTGATACTCACAATATTATGGTCTGTATTTATTGCCTCATAAAGTTAAACTAACTATACATTAGCCATGCTGCTGGTGGAAACTTGCCTAATGTGGTTTACGATGGTGTAATTCTGCAAGGCCCCACACTAGAACAGGGCAGGGCAGTGCTTCAGTCATTAATTAAAAGGATAAAATGGACTTTTTACATGTGGCTTGGAGCCCAACTTTAATTTCCCTTTGGCTGGAAGGGATCTAGTGGGGTCACTTCTGCAAGTAGTTTCTGAGGTTGCTGACAGTGCCTTCTGCACTGTTAGATTCCGAGAAGGCTGTGGTGATGGTATTACTATGTGTATCATTAAATTTCATTTTAAGCTTATGAGGTGTACTCAGCTGCCTAGTTAGAAGATGATTTATTATTTTATTGACAACCTTTTATGAGACACTGAAATTTATTTATAGACTTGTAAAATCAATTCTGTTTTGTAATATTTTCATTCTATAGTTCTATAGTCCCATATTTATAACATGAAAGGCTGATTTCAAATGACTAACTTTCAAGACTCATTGCACATAAATCTGAAAGTAATAAAACTCCAATATGTCAATAATATTGCCAGTAAATCTAACCATGCAAATAGAAATCTATTGAGGACATTCTATGTGGTAGGCAGTGTTCTATGACTTCCATGCATTGTGTCATGTATAACACTGCTTAAATTGAGTAGCTTAGGTTTCATTATGATCCTTGATATCAAGAAACCACAGGTAAAAAGAGATAACATAACTACCCCTATCCTTTCTAAGTTTATAAGGGAGCTAGGTAGCATGAGTTTGAAATTCTTTCTCTTGTTGAATTATAGTATCAATTTTAAACCATCAGATAACTTGAAAGAAATGTACAAATAATATTTTAAGCACATGGCAATTGCCCTATCTAAGATTTCTGTGCTAACACATCTAAAACTTTGATAAATGAAAATCACACCTGTAATTAGGTATTTATCTCTAAAGATAAAGATATCTGTAATAGCCAGAAACTAGAAACAACATAGACATACTTCAAAAGGTGAATATATAAAGAAAATGTGATACATTTGCACAATGGAATATTACACAACTGTTAAAAAATGATCTCATACAATTTTCAAGCTAATCAATGGAAGTAGAAAAAGTCACTCTGAGTGAGGTAAAACAGACCCAGAAAAAGAAATACAATGTGTGTTCACTTATATGGGACATCAACCATTAAGCAAATGATAACCAAAGTATTACCCGTAAAACAAAGAGATTAAGTTAAAGGAAGGGTCTAGGAAGGACACAAGAATCTCCCTGGGAAGGAGATATAGAATAGAGAGGTGGGTAGGAACAGGAATAGGGCAATCAGGTGGAGGGTAGATGTTGGAAAAACAGAATGTGGGGAGATATGGCTGGAACTGGTGGCATTTGGGGAGTAGTTTGGAAATCTAAAACATTAGAACTATTGGAATCTATGATGGTAATCCTAATGAGGACTCCTAGTAATGGAGGATATTGAGTCTAAATTGGTCATCTCTCATAGCTTCCATTGAAGGAACTACTTTACATTCAACTGACCTGTTGGCCAAGGGAGGCCCATATAATTCCCAAACATCCAAGGCTGTTGCTGAGACAGAAGGTTGGTCTTCATAAACTGACAACAGGACCCCATTGTTGAAGTCAACATCTACACAACATCTAGATATGGAGAAGTCAAGCTCATACCTACATGGAGATCTCACCCTATGTTCTAGGCTCCTTGGTGAAGGAAAGTACTGCAAGCTAATAAAAGACAAATGTGGCCACCAAACCAAACATAAAACATTTGACCTAAAATCTGTCCTGCCTGAAAAATATGTTAGGGAAATGGTGGCATAGAACTTGTGGAAATAGCTAAACAATATTTAGTTTGATCTAAGGCCAACTCCATGAAGACCATAATAACTGCTTGAGTAACCAGAAACTAGATAGCACAGAGACCTAAGGAAAAACTAAACACTTCTGGTTTTAAAATAATACAGAGTAAAAAATAATAAAAATGTAATTTCTAATGATAGATATGATACTCATAGTTCAGTTCCTTATCTAGTCATCATCAGAAAGGCTTCCTTTTTTGGTTTTTCAAGACAGGTTTTCTCTGTATATCCCTGGCTGTCCTCTGTCCTGGAACTCACTTTGTAGACCAGGCTGGCCTCTAACTCAGAAATCTGCCTGCCTCTGCCTCCCAAGTACTGGGATTAAAGGCGTGTGCCACCAGGAAAGGGCAGATTAACTCAGCCAAATAATATCTGGGAAAAGGTTATAAGTAGGAGATCTCTATCAAATCATCTCTGAGCTCAGAGAATCCTGAAGCAAAGAAAGCTGAAAGATTGTAAGAACCAGAAGGGATGGAGGATGCTAAAAGAATAAGGCCCCCACCCAACTAATCAAGGCATATATGAACTCATAGAGATTGAAACAGGAAGCACAGGGCCTATAAGGGTCTGTACTTGGTCCTTTACATATATATATATATGTATATATATATATATATATATATATATATGTATATATATATATATATATATATATATATATATATATATATATTAGCTATTAGCTTAGAGTTTTTATGGGATTTCTGAGTATGAGATTGAGTGGGTTTCTACCTTGTCCATGCTCTTTGGACTCTATTCCTCTTATAGGGTTCAACATTAGTATGATAGTTTTTCCTTCATCTTATTATATTTTCTTTTCTCATATTTGGTTGTTATTGTTTAGAACCCTGTTTTTTTTATTTTAAATGAGAGACAGAAATGGAACAGATTAAGAGGGGAGAGGAAGAGAGGTGGAGAAGAACTAGGAGGAATAGAAGAGGAGAAACAATAATCAGGATATATTTTATGAGAAAAAACCTATCTTAAATTTTAAAAAAAGTTTAAAAAGATACTTTTCTTCACAGAACATTGTCCATTACTATATATAGCAAAACTAACTTCAAGCATAAAGTCTTACTCACATTTAACATTCTTCAGAAAATTTCCCCAAGGTATCTTTTATACACATATGGATTTCATATTAAAACAACAACATTTAGTGTGTATTTCAAATTTTTTTCATCTTAAACATACTTCATATATTTTCCCCATATCCACAATACTGACCATGTCAAGAGTTCAAGTTATATGTTTTTAATGCTGCTTCATGTTCTATGTTCGTTCCAGATGAAAATGGTAGTCAGGTGATTTTACATAGTCTGAATAATTCAATCACATCATATGGTGAGAAGTATGTAATACATCGTGGATGGCAGTGCTAGGCTTGACCTCAAGGTGCACACCACAGAATGAATCTCTTGCGAAGTCAATGGTCTATTTTAATTAAAGCTGGACATTATCTATGACTATTGTCTCCTTCAAAGAAAAGAATATTGATAAGTATTGCTAAATCTACATAGAATTGCTATATGAGAAGTTGCAAAATAAATAAATTCAAATTCTATACTTCTAAATATAGTATATAAAATACTGTAGTTTTAAAAAGAAGTCATTTTTATTTTCCCTATTACTCTATCCTGGTATATAGTAGTTTTTAAAAGAAGTCATTTTTATTTTCTCTATTACTCTATCCTGGTTTATATAAGTTTTCTAAATAAATATTCTGGTTTTATAGAAGTCATTACCATTAATACTTTTTTACAACTTGATATCACAGTTTGGCAAGTGACTTTCTTTTGAAGCTTGAGCCTTTGTTAAGCTTTTATAGCTTTTTAGAAATCTTTCTTTCCTGACTTAAGGCAATTTAAGTTCATCATTCATTTCTTTCTTCTTTCCTTCTTCTTCCTTCCTTCCTTTCTTCTTCTTCTTCCGTTTTTTGTTTGTTTGTTTGTTTGTTTTTTTTTTTTTTTTTTGGTACGCCAAATTTATACCTATCCATTTAGTTAAGTGGCACAAACACAAAGACATGGTAAACACACAGTTGAATTGATACACATAATTAAAATCAAAGATTCATTACAGTGGATTTGGTAGAGAATTTTTTGGGAAAAGGTCAAAACAAAGACAAGAAAAAAATAAATGAGTTGAATTATATCAAAATTAAACTTAAACTATGCCTTAAAGGATACTGTTCATAGAATGGAGTTATTAACTAATGCAATTAAATTTAAGAAGATTTAAAAGAATTTAGAAGTGAATGTTAGATATCCAGAATGTGTTCAGTGCCAGTGATTTATACATTTAACATGATTAAAATGGCAATCTCTGTATATTTTGCTACAACTGGGAAAAAAAATCCGAACATAACAGCTGTACTCTCCTGTACTCTAAATACATATAATATCCCCTTCCTTCTATAATGTTTGCATTTTTGGAAGATTGGATATTTAAAGAAATATCATATAAAATAAATTATATTAATTTGACTACTATTCCACTCAGTATTGTATACTATTGGTCACTTACGATTTTTTTTTTATCCTTCACTGAGAGAGTTAATAGGCTCTCCAATTACTAATGGAGACATCTCCCATTTAGATGAATGTAGCTTCGTTCATGTTTTAGAGTCTCTTATTAGATGCATGATGGCATGATTTTTATGTACTCTTGATTACTTTCTGATTCTACTATGATGAAATTCCACTTGTTATTGCTAGTAATATATCTCCCTAAATCTAATCTAACTGATATTAATGAAATCATGCTGGGTTTTCATTAACTAAAGTCATTTGTAATTAATAATATAACACAAAAATATACTCTATAACTATATAACACAAAAATATATTCCAAGTGCTTATTCAATATATTATACATTGAATAATGTTTAACCCAGGTGAAACACATTTATTTCCTAGTTTTATTAGGATGAACATTAAAACCCATTCTTGTAGTTTTTAAATGTGTACTGAAGCTGAGAAGGGGAAATAAACCTTAGCTTGTTTTATTTTTCCTAGTTCCCTATGTTTTTCCCCTTATATTTAAAGTTAGATTCTTGAACACCTCACATTGATTCTTTCTTGCTTATGTACATCATCACTTAGAAGTTTTAAAATCTTTAACCCAGAATTGTTCTAGTCTAAAGGAAATGCAGGGACAAAAAAATGGAACAGAGACTAAAGGAAAAGTCCATCTAGAGACCTTGGGATTCATCCTATCTGCAGACACCAAACCCTGACACTATGGCTGATGTCAAGACCTGCTTCCAGACAGGAGCCTGGTGTAGCTGACCTTTGAGAGGCTCTGCTAGTATCTGACAAAGACAGATGCAGATACTTACTGTCAACCATTAGACTGAGCCCAGAGACCTCAATGGAAGAGTTAGGGGAAGGACTGAAGGAACTGAAGGGAATTGCAACCCCATAGGGCTTCATTCCTTTTCTATCTCTCTTTAGAAAACAAACAAGGGATAATAATAATAAAAACATAACAAACATAATGTAATAATATGCAACAAAAATTATCAGATCAGGGTTGTGCAAGAAAAACAGAAAGAACAGAGCCCAAGAAAAGGCAAATGCATCAGAAACCCATAATAGTATGTACTCACTAATAAATAGATACTAGCCAAAAAGTACAGAGTACCCAGGATACAATCCACAGAACTCAAGAAGGTTCACAAGCCAAAGGGCCCAAGTGAGGATGCCTCAATCCAACTTGAAGAGAAGAAACCAATCATGGGGTAGAGGGGCAAAGGAAGGGAGGGATCTGAGTGGAAGAAGGGACAGAGAGGGAAAGGGGGAACAGGAAAACATGATCAGGCATTGGGGGGTGAACAGGACTGAAGCCCGAGGGCCATCCGAAAGAATGGAAACAGACAACCTCAGGAGGTAGGGGTTGGGGGAACCCTCTAGAATGTACTGAAGACCTGGGAGGAAAGAGACTCTTAGGATTCAAAGGGAGGGACCTTAGATGAAATGCCCTACAGTGGGGAGGGGTAACTTGTGGAGTCCATCTCCAGTAGAGGGACAGGACATCAAATGGAGGGATGGGATTGCCATCCCACAGTCAAAAACTCAGACACAGAATTGTTCCTGTCTAAAGGAACTGCAGGGACAAAATTGTAGAAGGGCCTAAGAAAAAGGAGGTTCAGTGATATGCTTAAATTGGGATCCAGCTCAAGGGGAGGAGGCCTTGGGTCCTGACACTGTTACTAATACTGCGGTGTGCTTGCAGAAATGCTTGCCTAGCATGGCTGCCCTCTGAAAGACTCAGCAAGCAGCTTCAAGGGTCAGATGCTGATACTAGCACCCAACCAATATACTGAAGCCAGGAAGCCCTGTGGTTGAATTGAGGAAAATCTGGAAGAAGCTGAGGAGGAGGGAAACCCTATAGGAAGACCAGTAGTTTCAACAAACCTGGACCCCTGAAATCTCTCAGGCACTGAGTCACCAACCAGGCAGCATACACCAGCTGATATGAGGCCCCCGACACATAAACAGCAGAGGACTGCCTGGTCTGGTCTCAGTATTAGAATATGCATCTAACCCTCAAGAGAATTGAGGCATTTTTGGCATTTTTCTTCCTGGTTTTTGTTTTTGTTTTTGTTTTTGTTTTTGTTTTTGTTTTTGTTTTTGGTTTTGGTTTTGGTTTTGGTTTTGGTTTTGGTTTTGGATTTGGATTTGGATTTGGATTTGGATTTGGATTTGGTTTTGGATTTGGTTTTGGTTTGATTTTTTACTGGAACCTTCTAAATGTTCAAAATCACTTTCCCTGTTTATATAGCACCAGTGGATGGAAATGGAAAAAGACACATATGTGTGAGATAATTAAGTTGTCCAAAATTATTATTTTAATTTATTATTTCACTTTATACACTAGAATTATAATTCAACTAAATACACACTTTATCTTGTTTGTAGTTTGTGATATCATTCATACATGTAACAGTAGTTTAACTGATGGTCTTAATGGCTGAATGCATCATCTGACCAAAATTTCAATATTTACTTGAATTCAGAATAACACTAAGATTCAACATATCTAATTCCTAAGCAGTAGCTTTTAAACAGTATTACTTAATAGTACTATTAGGAAAACTGTTTGTTCAGTTGCACAGTAGAAAATTCATTCATGTTTGCTCAATAAAATTATGACTACATTTATGCAAGTATATAAAATAAAGTCAAATAGACTACATGAGTTTATAATGTGGAAGTAAATATTCTTGGAGACATTGTGTAGAAATACTGAATAGTTATTAAACCTGATATGTCTAGCCTTATGAAAAGAACTGAAAATACCAATATTTTTGCTCTGTTGCTTTATCTTGGTCTAATTATTTTTGTGTTACAAAATATGGTGGTCCAGTCTACACAAAACAGAATGTTTATAAGTTGTTGTATTAACAGGCCAACACTACAGCTTCTGAAAACATAAATCATAGCTGTGCTTCTCTATTTTTTTTCTTGGCACTGTTGTACTTCTGCATATAAACATGCACTCTGGCTACTATTGCATATGAGGTCTATAGCATGGGTAGAAAGCTCAGCACTCAGCTTGTATGCTGATTATTCATGAATGTGTTATATAATGCGATGCAAACATGAATTTATAAAATGTTAAGAGCTTCATATTTAATGTGAAATATGCATTTTATTTATGTCAATCACAGTTTTACATTTCAATACATCAGGTAGCTGATAAAGAGTGATTATGGAACAACCAAGTTAAAAAGCATTCAGGAGGAAGTTTACTTTTTGAATTTCTATGTTAGCAAGAACAAACTTTAATTTAAAGTAAACAAATGTCTGCAGAGTGTACTCAAATCATTAGTGCTTTAATTATGTTATGATGTTCCTGAAAGTAATATAGATTTTCCAATTGCCTGCTAATGAGATGAGGCTTACTGAGGCTGATAGAAGTGGCTTATTATAAAACAAATGTCTTAAGTCCATTTGGGACATTGTTCAGTTTATGTTAAAAGTCGGCTGGTGTGTTCTTCCCAGGGGAAGACTGGTTTTCCTACTCTCAGTTTTCCATAGCTGCTTGAAGTTCTTGTTTGCAGGGCCGAGTCCTTATGGGCTTTCCCCCATCCACTTTGGCATGGGGGTGTCGATTTTTGTTGTCCTTTTTAAGTTCATGTTTAGGTAGTCATATTGGTGAAGCTTTACAGAATTAGGTTCTGATTGCAAGGAGACACTATCTCCAAGCAAACTCCCTGATCCTTTGGTTCTTACAGTCATTAGTAGATGTATCCACTGGGACTTGACTCCATCCTGTAACGATGCATGCAAGCAATATCATATGGACTGAGTACAGTGCTCTTATGTACTTAAGATTATAATGTGTATATATATGCATGTATATATGTAACAACTATTAACGATGAAGAGACCATGAATTTGAAAGAGAGCAATGATCATATATGAATGGATTTAGAAGGACAAAAAGGAAGAGGAAATGATGTCGTATAATGTCAAAATCAAATATTAATTAAACACATAACCTTCTTTTGCTCTGTTTTGATAATGAAATGTGCTATCAAACACCCTGTATTAGTATTATTCACAACAAATATGTCAATGTGATTTTTAATAGCTATCTTTTATTTGCCTTAATTTTAAGCATGTGCATTTATCCTTCGATCTGTTATTTAATAGAGGCCATTTGTATTAAATAATAGAGACAAATGTCCTCTTGTATATGTACCCCTAACCAACAATATATCATTAATCTACTTTGTCACATAGTAATTAAACTAAATTAAAATATTGACTTGTTAATTTTCTGGTTGTCTGTTTTACTATATTGTAAAAACAATTTGATATGAATAAGTGTTTCTCACACTGGAGATGTTAAAGAAATAAGGTATTGCATGGCTTTCCATATTTTGCATAATTTTATAAACAGAATGAGATTTATAAAATATTCAATAGTAAGTTGACCCGAAAATTGTTACAAAGTACTATCCATGATTCATGTTCAAAATATGATACAATGAATGCTTCATTTTGCCATATTTTCAGGAAGTATGGCAGGGAATAGTGGCCTTTTGGCAACTTGAGAGGTCAGTTGCACACTCCCTGTAGTCTAGACTTTGAGAACATTTTCAGTTAACCCCTATATGATGTATAATTGCAAAAATTCCTAAATATGTCAAGAATATCCCCAAAACATTTGGAACCATTTCTTTAATTTTCCATATGTTTTCAAAGAATATAACTTTGGATCCTTTACTATGAGATATGCAAGCACCAAATAAAGAAACACTCAAATACATGAACCTCTTTACTCTTCACAAAAAAAAAGACAATACAGGTGTTACCAATGAGTATCACTCATTAAGACTAATTAAAAAATAAGTGATATCAAAAACTCATAGAAATATAAACTCTAAGTCTGTGTTCTGTGATGAATCCTTTAACATTTACATGTTTTCAAATACCATAAATATATACACACACACACACACACACACACACACATATATATATATATTAAACTCCACTTATTCTGTGGTCCACAAATTCCTTTTTTATATTGGATATTTTATTTATTTACATTTCAAATGTTATCCCCATTCCTAGTTTCCCCTCCAGAATTTCCCTATCCCATCCTTCCTCACTCTGCTTCTAAGAGGATGCTCACCTACCCACCCACTCCTGCCTCCCGGACCTGGCATTCCCCTACATTGGGGCATCATGCCTTCCCAGGGCCAAGGGCCTATTCTGGCATTGATGTTTCACAAGGCCATCCTCTGCTACATATGTGGCTAGAGCCAAGGGTCTCCCCATGTGTATTCTTTGGCTGCTGGCTTAGTTCCTGTGAGTTCTGAGGGGTCTTGTTAGTTGCTAATGTTGTTCTTCCTGTGGGTTATAAACCCCTTCAGCTCCTTCAGCCCTTTCTCTAACTCTTCCATTGAGGAACCCATGCTCAATCCAATGGTTGGCTACAAGGGTCTACATCTGTACTTGTCAGGGTCTGGCAGAGCCTCTCAGGCGACAACTATATCAGGCTCCTGTCCACAATCACTTCTTGGCATCCACAGTAGCGTCTGGGTTTGGTGTCTGTATATGGGATGGGAAAATTTTCCTGCACAGAACACCAATGGCTTATGTTCTAAGGTCAAGAATCAACACATGGGACCTCATAAAATTGCAAAGCTTCTGTATGGCAAAGGACATGATCCACAAATTTCATATTAAGTTTCCTGTAAAGAAATTGAATCATATGTAGATATCAAATACTTGAACAAAATATTTTAAGTTTAGACTTTTTGAGGTCTTGGAGTATCTCTCAGCAGTACTAAACGAAGGTTTCCTAGTGTATCTTCCTCTGGGACCCTTCATCCATCTCTTCACACTTTACTCATTTACATCAATAAATCTGTTTTCTCTAAAACAACACCTCCAACATCACTATTACCATAGTCACATGTTTTGCTTTTACTTATATATTTTCCAAGTTTCACTTTTTCTATTCTCAGCTTTAATTTCTGTTGCACACCCTTATTATTTGAAAATGTCTGTTTCAATGAATTGTAGCAGTTATTTATACATATGAAAATTCTATTTCAGGTTATACATATATGTTAAATATCATGGCTTGTTCTCTGAGAGAGAGAAAACAAAACAAAACAAAACAAAAACAAAAAACAAAAAACAAAAAACAAAAAAACCAAGCTGCTTGTTTTACTGTCTGTTCAGGACCAAAATAGGAGATTGTAGCAACCAATCACCAACTGGTCACCGAGTGAAAGTCTACGATTTGTTTCTGTTTATGCTACTTCCCTGTGATCTGTAACTTAAGATAGCAGTGTCTGTATTCTGTACAACTATAAACAGATATACATCAAACTGAAATTTGAACCAAGCTATAGGGATCTTATATTATTTGACTAAACTAGAGCAAATTAAATATGTTCCTAAGGAACACATGTTTTTGTTAATAATTTTAAAACATTAATTTATGCTAATATAATCTTTATTATTATTATTAGGTATTTATTTCATTTACATTTCCAATGCTATCCCAAAAGTCCCCCACATCCTCCCACACCCACTCCCCCACCCACCAACTCCCACCTCTTGGCCCTGGTGTTTCCCTGTACTGAGGCATATAAAGTCTGCATGACCAATGGGCCTCTCTTTCCACTGATGGCTGACCAGGCCATCTTCTGATTCATATGCAGCTATAGACACGAGCTCCGGGGGGTGAGGGTACTGGTTAGTTCAAGACAGTTTTACTAGTCACATATTCTCATTATTTGTCATACATGCATATATACTTTATATATGTATGTGTGGTGTCTCTGTATATGTATATGTGCTTAGGTGTGGTTCTTCTATATGTATATTGTACATGTGTGCATGTTTGTATGTTATAATTGCATACATATATGTGTTTGTGTGTGTGCATAAATGTGCACGTATATTTATCCTTATATTGTATAAAGTGTGTTCATGTGTGTATGTGCTGTCCGTGTGTGTGTGTGTGCATGTGTTTGTGTGCCTGTGTCTTTAGTGGTTATATAGCCACAGTTTAAACTTTACTTTTAAAATTTTAATTGCATTTTATTAATTTTCTGTGCATATGTGTATGTGTGTGGGTATAGAGGTCATAGCCCAGGTATGTATTTGGAGGTTAGAAGACATAACTCTTTCCACCATGTTGATCCTAGAAGTCAAACTCTGGTCAACAGGCTTGATAGCATCCACCATTACTCACTGAGCAACCTTGATTGTCCCAACTGTACATTACACTATTCAATCAACTTACAAAATAATCACTGTTAGAAACATTTTACAATTTTTTCATTAGAAGAATTCTAGTATGTAGAGTTTTAAATATAATTCTTTACTGAAATACACAATTTTCTCTATGGAGGCAGAGGAGATGCAGTTTTTGAAAGTCTGTTAAAAGACTAGACTAGTGAGTGTCTAGACCTTAAACAGTAAAGACAGATAGGATAAAAGGATATATTTATATATCACATGTACAATCTTTCTTTCAATCTTTAAGACCCAGCACCTCTCGGATATCATTATTTTTGCTCTTTGAGTCTATTACTAAAGAAAATAGGGGCACATGTAACACCAGACAGCCACAGGTGACAGGTAGCACATACAGTTGAGTACACTGGGTAAAGTCATGATTCATGTTCCCAATGGACAGGAATGACAAAGTGTGAAGTTATGTTATGCTGCTCAGGACAGTGGACAGCTTGAAATTTACTCCTGGAGTTTCCTATTCACAATTTTCCAATTATGGTTGAGAGTGAGTATCAGAAACTTCTTTAGAAGGCTGTGAATAAGTACAAACTATTATTTTAAATTTAGGCACTCAAATAACTGTATTGCAAACAAGTTTACAAGTAGCTTTGGATAATGTGTAGCATGTGACATTGAATTATAGGCATGCAATTATATATAAATAATAATAACCAGAGCTTTCAAGGACATACCACTCAAAAATTAAAAACTCAAAAATTACTGTAATGAGTTTCAACATTTTGCTATACATCTCTTCTGCTTGGCATATATATGTATATATATATATGTATATATATGCATACACACACACACACACACACCACATATATATATTTGAGAAAGGAAGAAAAATCACTTGTTTTCTTTTTAAAAACAGAATAATTCTTGCGCTCTCCCAACTGGCCAGCAAGAAAGACGCTGCAACAGGATCCTTCTGCACACGTTTATTGGGAGAGCTTGATTGTAGAGGCAAAGAAACCCCAAGCCCAGAACTGGCACTGCTTATATAGGCCTAGGAGAGGCGTGTCTCACACCCGGATTGGTTATGCGTGGGTTATGCTTACCACATCATTTGCATGCCTACATCTGATTGGTTAACTTCTCTCTCATCTGATTGGTTAACTTTTCTCTCATCTGATTGGTTAACTTGTCTCTCATCTGATTGGTTAATATTGGTTAATTCTCAACACCTCATCTTGGCAAAAAAAAAACTTTATTGCCTATGAATGCATGGTGGCCAGCGCCACCCTGCAAGGGCACATGTGGCTTCCCACAAATAATAGATTGTAGCAACCCATCAGTAATTGACCAATAACCAGTTATGGTTTTTGATGTTATTGTAAACAATCAAATCCTTTATTAGGATTTTATAATTTGTACATGTGTATTTGTACTAAAAATTCCAATATTGCCTCATATTCTCTTGAACAAGTTTCTTTGGTTTGTTGATAACTCCCAACTTGACTAGGTATTTAGATGTGATTTTATTGTGTTTGGAAACCGGTTGGTTTAGCATCTTTTTTTTTTTTTTTTTTTTTGTCTTTTTATCAATTTTTGGTTAGTGTCTCATAGTTGTGTTCTAGAATATTTTGTATTGTCTCCTGAGATGCTTTACCAGCAGCTGACTGAGACAGATGCAGATACTTACAGTCAATCATTGGATTCAGGTCATGGACCCCTATGGAAGAGTTTTGGGAAGGACTAAAAGAGTTGAAGTGGGTGGAAACTCTATAGGAAGACCTACAGTATCAAGTAACCTGGACTCCTGGGAGCTCTCAGAGACTAAACCACCGACCAAAGAGCATATATGGACTGGTCTGTGGCCCCAAACACATATGTAGCAGAGAAATGCCGTGTGTAGCCTCAGTGGGAAAAGATGTGCCTAATCCTGTAGAGACCACCCCTTCCCCTCCCCCCGGGTTGGGGATCCAGGGGGTTGAGGTAAGAGAGCAATATCTCAAAGGCAATGGAGCGAGGGCATGAGATGAAGAACTCTGGGAGGGGGGACTGGGAAGGAGATTGTACAATGAACAGAGTAGAATACCCAGCCTTCAATGGGATGTCTTCAAATTCCTTCCCACATGGCTTAGGGAACTCTATAGAGAAGGCAGAAAAATTGTGAGAGCCAAAAAAGCATGGAGTACACCAAAGAAGCAAGGTCTTTGGGACACAGAAGGACTGGTATACATATGAACAAACAGAGGCTGTGGCTGCATGTATAGGTCTAAGCCAGATGAGGTCCCAGATCTGAGAGGGAGAAAAGTGGACACAAACCTCTATCCTTAATCCAAAAGCTATTTCCAGTTGATAACCACTCAGAAATGAAAAAAAAAATCCAAATATTGCCTCCAATAAAGTTTCACTGGGTATACAACCAGTCTTAAGGCCAGGCCCCTAAATAGTAGAGGATGTCCAATTAATTCAATAGCATTTTTGGCGGTTCATTGTTTCACAATGTTTTGTCTGGGCATTTTTGTTCTTTCTTACTCTACATGGCATTTGCTTATGTATTATGGGTTCAGATTTTGTGGTTTCAGTGCACACCAAAATGGGTGTCTCTGTGTCTATAGGTTTTTCTTATATTTTGAGGGTTTTTTCAATGATTAATTAGTTCTTTGTTTCACTGTTTTGTTTTGGTTTTTTTTTTTTTTTGTCCTATTCAAGATTGTTTTCTCTTTTATCTTATTTTATTATTTTTTAAATACCTATTTGTTTTCTAATGAGAGTGAACAAGAAAAGATGTGGATTTAGGCTGGTGGCAAAACTAAGATTATCTGTGAGGAGTTGGAGTGTGAAAACCATAATCGGAAAATTTGAGGAGTTGGTTCATTCAGAGGATAGAGAGATTAAGAGTCAGTGGGGACATTATAGGAAGCAGAACATATCATATAAATATATGAAATTTTCAAAGAAAGGATTCAATAAAAGTTATTTTCAAAGGAGAGGGAACTTCTGACTGCTGTTTCTTGTCTTTATCTTTCTTATTTTAACACAGCAGTGTAAAAGATTCCACAGAAGTCTTACTTAGCAATAAAGGTTCAATCTCAGTGAGGCTTACTTCGGCAAGGAGTGTCCGCTGTGATTTTATTTTTCCTGAGAACTCTACTCATGAGACATCCTCTGTAAACATTACTTTTCTCAGCTTTGAAAGTCTGTTTGGCTAGAGTGGAGCAATGACTCTATTCATGACCACTCTTTGTACAGCAGGAATCCACACAGCTTCTAGAGGTTGTTCTTCTGGGACAAAGTCTCATATACCTTACTCCTACCAGCAAGACTTCAAACAGGATACAACAAAGTCATGCTTCCTACTCAGGTGACCCAATACAGTACAAAACCAGGGCAGCCTGAGGTACTCCTTGTCCTTTCTCAATAATATGGCCAAGGGCATATTATTATTGTGCATATATTATACTATTGTAGCTAAAGTTCTATATCTTGTAGTTTATTTTACATGACATTTTTACATGGTCAGGTAGAATAATACCTTTAAAGTGAAAATGATATTTCATTGTTAACCAAATACTTTTGTTCTTTCCATGTACTATCCTCAAGTGAAAGAAGAGAGTGGAATCTGGATTTGGAAATGTTTAATAAGTGAGGGAATAAGAGATAGCAGAGATGAGGATTAATCAAAATGTGGACTGTATTAAAACATGGAAACTATTACATTGAAAGGCATTTAAAAGTTTAAAAAGTTTAATACTGTAGCATGTTTTTTCCAAGAAACTCAAATGAATGTGTGTGTGTATGTGTGTGTGTGTGTATCAGCAAGAATTATAGGCTATTCAAAGGGATGTTTGTGGTGGGGATACTTTGAAGACTAAGCCATGCTAGCTGAGTCGGAGGAAGTGCCATCACTCATGCAAAGAAAAAGGCTTATAAATTTAATTAAACATATAGTTGTAACCATATGTGGTGTACACCTGTTATCACAGCACTTGAAAGACTAAGAAGGGAGGGGGGATCACTTCAAATTCAAGGTCAGCCTAGCTTATCTAGTCAGGTTCATGACTCTGCCAATAAGTTAATAAATATGGTCACTAGGATAGTAGAATGAGAGAGAATGGGAGGCTGTAGTAAGGGCATAATGATTGAGAGTACCCATTGCTCTTGTTAAGGAACTGGGATTAGTTCTTAATACTCAAATATGACTAGTAAATATAAATCCAGTTCCAGAGAATTTAATGGCCTCTTTTGACCTCTATGGGCCCCAAACTCACACTTGCTGCACATACACATATGTTGTTAGAACTCATAAAGAATATGAAAATAAGGAAACTATAAAATTAGCAATAACCAGTCAAATATCAGCCATATGCTTCCATAAATACATTGTTTGTAAGAAATTTGCCTTAAAATATTCTTGGAAGAATAATAAATGTTATTAAATACAGCATTGAAGTGTCTGATACTCCATAATTCAAAATTAATAAATACTCAAAAAATCATGATGGTATAAACAAAATTTGCAAATTTATATAAACATGAAAATTTGCCTTTAAAAATTATAAAATATAAAGGAAAGTATTACTAAAAGGTGAAAATGTCCTTCAAAAAATTTAGAGGTTTGAGTTTCTAATCTTAAAAATAATTATTTCACTGCATTAAAATTGAAAATTTATATTTACTAATAGCAAAGAAGAAGAATGTTTCAAACTAGGAGAATTTTCTCACAATCAATAACAGCATCATAGATTGGTTATTAATAGTATACAAAATTAAGAGTCTGCACAAACCAATTAAAAATCAGTACTAAGACAGAATGCAGACTTTTTTTTTTAAACATAGAAAGATATTTAACCTTAAATGCTGAGAGAAAAACAAATTGTTGTAGAAATAAAATGTCTGTTATAATCATTAAATAGTCAAATATGAAAATGTTTGAGAAAAGTTGTAAAGATGGTGGTATGTGTAAATATATCTGTCTGTCTGTCATCTGTCTGTCTCTGTTTCTCTCTCTCTCTCTCTGTCGTGTAAGAATGTCTGTCTGTCTGTCTGTCTGTCTGCATCTGTGTCTGTCTCTCTCCATCCTATAGTGATATATCTTAATCACTGTTATTATTCACATGATTTAAGGTTCTTTAAAGGGACCCCATATTCTCCAAATGCCATTATATCAGTGTTTGTCTGTCTGGGTTTGAATTGTTGGAAGCGGTGGCTTGAAATAAGATATTTCCTACTCTGTCATCTCAGTGTTATCTCACAGGAATGACCTCAAAGGAAAGGAGACTAAAGAGAAAGTATTTAAGAACAAAATTGGCCAGGGTGGAAGAGGATGTGTCAAAAAGCAAAATACGTGGGCTAAACTTTGAAAGTGGCAGAAGCATCTACTCAGAAGAAATGGAAAACAGAGGCCAAGGATGGAGATGTTAATAGGCAAACTGTTTCCATAATTGAAGTTGACAGGAGTTCAACTTGTACAGTAAAGCAGTGTGAGAGACAAAAGGATATGAGGGAGTTGGAAACAAAATAAGCAAGAGCTGAAAGACTAAGGAGGTCAGACTCTTGTCTATGAGATCTAAGTATTCTTGATTAGAAACACTAGCTGAAGGCTCCAGTAAACTAAAACTGAGAGACAAATGAAACAGAACAAAACAGAAAGAACAGAGCAACAAGAAGGTATAGGAAAAGAATTCTCTCCTTCCTGAGGCTCTTGCTACAAGTCAGGAAGAATTAAAGAGCACAAGTTAACTTTATATAATCACAGCTATACAGATGAACACAGGAACAAATTGGAAAGGAAATTCTGCCAATGGGAATATTTATAGTGTACATTTCTGGGTTATAATTTCCTTTGTTGCTGTGAAATGAAGCTATGATACAGTTTTCAATAATAGAAGACAATGAATTTTTAAGCAATTATGATATTTTATAACTCCAGTGACTGAGTTGAGTTTCAGATGGTAATTAATATTTCCTGGTATTATTTGCCAAGTTTGCTTTTCTACCTGTTCCTCCAGATGATAGCATAGTAGATAACAATGTCTACGGTAACTAGAAAGGGAGAGAATTTGAATCAACTAAATGAAATAGCCAACCAGCTTCAAGGTTATGAAGAGAGTTCAGATCTTCTCAATCTGTGATCAATTTATAGTTCATAAAACATTGTAAGTCAAGTTAGATCTGCATAATGATTAGTAAATATCATTTTTCCTGACTGAGCATTTATAACACACATGTTCTCCTTATGAAAGTTTGTCATGTTTTACATTGTACACTAAAATAAACAAATGGAGTATATTTTGATGTGTATGTTGCATAACTGTGACAGAAAAAGTTAAAGAAATAAAAGTTGCTGCAGTTCTTCCTGTTTCTGAATGCTGAGTTATTTGGTTCTGAGGAGGTCTCACTATGGAGCCCAAGTTGACATCCAACTCACATCTTTCCTGCTCCTATACCCACCTTTCTATAATGTTGACACTCATCACTATACTTAGCTAAAAGTGTGTCTTATGTTGAAACTCTTTCATTTACTGGTTCATAAACTTAATTGTGCATTTCTCTTAATTAATAGAAACTATTTACTTTTAGAATTTCAAGTTCTCTTGCAAGTATTTTGATAGCAAACATTAAGGTAAGGTCTATACTGTTGACTTCTAGTTGAGTTTGTTATTGATCCTGACATTATCCTTTCCAAATACCAGGGTCAAATAATATATGATTTAGAGAGAAAATACTAAAGACCAGTATTTTGGTGAATTTTTTTTATTTTTACTAAATACTGTAAATACATGTTGTAAACTGTAGAATTTGTTGACCCCTAAGTTTGATTTTATCATGTTAACTCACTAAGTTCTTTTGATATAAATGTAAGATCCAAAAGTATTTCTGTAAAAAAAGTTCCAAGTATGTAAATTAATTTCAGGAAATAGATGTAGAACTTTATTTCTAAGGATAAGTTAGTTTCTGAAATCTTTGATTTAATAAATATGGGATTTCTAAGCCCTTGTTTGATCAGCAGATGAAGCTTATATAGTCATCAAAATATAGGAATATGGTAAGCAACAACAGAAAAGTAATTATGAAGAATGAGTTGCAGGGAATTTAAAGTCGTAAAAGAAGTTACATCTCCTGTGCATTTAGACTTCATGTAGGAGGAAACTTTATTAAATTGGGCTTGGTGGATAAAGTACATGGCAGTGCACAAAAATGTAAAAAAAAAATCTCATATCTTTCAGGTGACTTGACTTCATAAGCTCAGACATCCAAATATGATTAAACAAAGTTTTATTGTTTACTCTGTGAAATTAGAATTGTGGATCATTATGTCAAATAGCAGGTGTTTAATTTCTGGTCATGAGTATAAAGAAAAGTGTGAAGAAAATAGTTTGTTGAAATGAGAAGAGTAGGCAGGGCAGTGGTGGTGCACGACTTTAATACTAGCACTTAGGAGGCAGAAGCAGGCAAATTTCTGAGTTTGAGGCCAGCCTGGTCTACAGAGTGAGTTCCAGGACAGCCAGGACTATACAGAGAAACCCTGTCTCAAAAAACCAAAAAGAAATGGGAAGAGTACCATTATTTAATGCAGGAAGGAAGAGAAAAGACATACCACATAAGGACTAAATGCTAAAACTGCTAAAGTAACAGAGACATGATCAGCAAGCCCCAGAGAGGATAACCTGCAGTGACAGGATTGCTGAGAAAGAACTAGATATGCAGATGTAAGTATGTACCTGTCTCTCCCTGTGCTCCTCCCAGCACACTCAGCACAGGCAAGGACTAGAAAACAGCACATTTAGAAAACCATTGACATGTTTCATTTTTATGAGCCACTGTAAAGAACATGGGGAAATGAAGGCAAGCAAGGGTAACAATGTTCCCAGATCAGCTACCCAACCAAGTTAACTTATCCCTCTCATACTCTGTCCTCATGTATCATACAAAACAGTGGTAGATTGCCAAATGAGTCTTAAAAGTAGCAGATTTAACTGTGAATGTAGATAGCACTATATGGGTGATTGGTAGAATGTATTTTTAATGTGCAGGAAGGAATAATACATTGATGACAGAATTATTAAATGATGGACATATCAGACTGAAGAACAGTATGTAACTCTCTCATGATTACTAACCATTCCTTCCTTAGAGTCATCTGGTACCTCTTGGAAAACACAGAGCATTGCTCTTCTTGCAAATTTCCATTTTACATGGTCTGAGAAATGTCCAGATACCAGTATTATTTAATAGTTTAGCTAAATGTTTCTAATCCAGGGGGTTGAAACTATTAGGTTATATATAATAAAATACTGTCTGCCCACAAAATGTTAATAAAGTTTTTCTCTAAGATCATAACTATTAGGAAAACAGTAAGCAACAAAATGAAACCCATAACATCTATAAAACTCATCCATACAAATCAATCACTTTTACTGATGTCTAAAGTAAGTTGCTTCATAGCCTTCTCACTGCAAAAGGGGTGGTGTGACACAGTTCCTGATCCTGGACTACAGCCAGACTGTTGATTACAAGTTGATAACATGTGTACTGATCGTGCTGTTGCCCTGAAGCTGATCTGCCATCTCTTCTACTTACTTTCAATCTTACTTTACTTTCAATCTCTCTTCCTGGGGAATATACTGACCCCACTACTCAGAGCTAATCATGCCATAATAAATAAAACAGATATGGTTCTCAGGGATGAGGGATGAAGGTGATCATAAGGCCATGAGGGACAAGGAACAGGCCTTGTGCTTGGCCTTTAGGGCTATGGGAAATGTTCTAGACAGCACAATCAAAGAGGCCATAAAAGCCTACGTGGTCCTTTGTAGAAATTGTTCGTTGCAAGACATGACTTTGAATTTGGAATTATCAGGAGATGCATGTACTCTTCGGCCTAATGACTGCTGCATTAATTAGACAGGGTGCATTAGGGGACATCAAGGATAAAAAGTGAAAATGTACTCAAGAAGAATAGGCACGAATAGGAAAATAAGGAATGTATAAACAAACACAAGCAAGTGATCAATAGGTTCATCTTACTGGAGGAAGGCTTGTATACAATCTACTAATGAATAGTATTAGAAGAAGAGTCTATGAGGCTATGGAATTGCTAGAACAGGAAACAGGTTAGAGATTTAAAAGATGATGTACACGCATATGAAAAGTTAGTACTTCATTGTCCTAGATACTTGAAGGATTGAAGATGGCAAGGCCTACTTTACTTTCATAAATTTTAAAAATTTGCAAGAAATTATTAACCCTAGTAGTCTGTCACCTTTTTGTTCTTATATGAAAACAGTTACTAGACACTGCTGTCTCCTGTATCAGGAAACAGCAAGAGCTGTGCCCAGCTACTCATGAAGAACAGGCTGGGTAAAGTCTACAAGGAAATGTGCTTTTGCTTTGTGTTTAGTTTCTCTTGGAAGAAAGCAGAGGTTGGGACTAATGATCTGGAATTAATAAAATTTATGTAAGTTTAAGAATTTCTAAAATATAATTAGCAATTGGTCAAAGCCTCAATGATTTAGCTTTATTAAATAAAAGACTGGGTTACGGCTCTTTAGTCAGAAGAAGAAGAAATAATAAGAAAGAAGGAAGAAAATATGGGAAGAAGGGAGAAGGAAGAAAGGAGAAGGAAGAATGAAGAGACTCCTCAGGAACATAGAGAGTACCTGAACTGACAGCTTGCACCTACTACTGACTCTGAGACACTATTCAATCAGCACCACTCCCATTCCCCTTTTTCTTAGGACCCTCCTCACACTGGGGTTGATATGTTTCTTATATTTTTCCACTTTTAAAGATGGCCCAGAATTGTTCCTGTCTAAAGAAACTGCAAGAACAAAAATGGAGAAGAGCCTGTGAGGAAGGAGGTCCAGTGACAGGCCCAAATTGGGGTCCAGCTCAAACGGGAGGCCCCAGGGCCTGGCACTGCTACTCATACCGTGGTATTCTTACAGACAGGAGTATAGTATGGCTACCCTCTGAGAGGCCGAACAAGCAGCTGACTGAGACAGATGCAGATACTAGCTCCCAGCCAATAGATTGAAGCTCAGGACCCCTGTGGTTGAATTAGGGAAAAGCTGGAAGAAGCTGAGGAGGTGGGGCAGCCCCATTGAAAGTCCAGGAGTCGCAACTGACCTGTACCCCCGAGATCTCTTAGGCACTGAGCCACCAACCAGGCAGTATATACCAGCTGATATGAGGCCCCCAACACATATACAGCAGAGGATTGCCTGATCTGGCCTCAGTGAGAGAAGATCCACCTAACCCCTTGAGCAACTTAAGGCCCCAGGGAGTGGGGAGGTCTGGGGGGTGGGATTTGGGTGTCAGGACATCCTCTGAGAGACGGGGGTTGGGGGTGGATGATGTGGAGGTATGGGATGGGAGTAGTCGGGGGCAACCAGGTGGCAGATAAAGACTGCACTGTAAAAAAGGATTAAAAAATAAAATAAAATAAAATAAAATAAAATAAAATATGGGGGCATAATTGTTCTATTTTTCACTTCTTTAGTACAGGGAGTTAAACCCTGAGATTTGCACCTGATAGACAAGTGATCTACCACTGAACTATATCTCAACGCTAAGTTTTCCTTTTTATTTTGAAACTCCCACTGAGTTCCCTAAGCTGGGCTTGAATTTACTCTGTATGTTTTGTGGGGCTGGGCGGGGTCTTTGAACTTTCAGGCTTCCCACAGCAGTGTCTCAGCTAGATGGAAGGGTAGATAGATAGATAGATAGATAGATAGATAGATAGATAGATGATAGATAGATAGATAGATAGATAGATAGATAGATAGATAGATAGATAGATAGATAGACAGATAGGCATCTTAGATAGATAGATGCCTAGACCACACTGCTCACTGGCAACACAACTTTAAGGAGTTTATACATTGGTGAGTTTTATACAAACAATATACAAGTATTTTCTCCAACAAAGTGTAACTAGCTTCTACTTCAAACTGATCCTGTTTCGGTTATGACAAAAACAAATAAAGCATTGGAAGTCTGTCATTCCTTTATCCTACATTACTTTTCCCCAAAGTGCAGCATGATTATTGACTACCTGTGTCATCAGATCAACATAATGTGTGACTTTGTTTTCCCAAGTTATACTTTGAATTCCCAAACTGAACATCTTCAAAGCATATTTTTCAGGGGAAACAGAAACTATATTTCAGTTCTGTCTGTATTTTGCTGGATTTCCCCTGAATTTGGTATTCTAGGAACTAGAACAACAAATTGTCATATTCTCTTTCAAACTCTACTGCAGTCAAATCTTCTGACTTTCACTGAGTCAGAAACCCTCCTCTGTCGGTCATGTAGTCCCTGTGTGGGCCAGTTTATGACTCTTTGAGATTAAGATATTTCAAACCTCAGTGACTATATGTTTCCACTGGGAGATGGAAAACAGGCTTTATAGTCTCTGCATACAATGCAATCTTTAAAATAAAATTCCATAAATTAAGGCTTTCATAAAACCACTGGAAATGTTGCTGTTGGGAGCAGCTGCTTTGTAGCATGGACCCAGACTCTAGGTTGAGTTTGTAGGGAAATGGCCTTAAACCAGAATTAGCATGAAGGGCTTACGGAAGTTATGCCTTGGCAAAGAGCCCATGCCTACCAAAGAAATCAGACAGAAGATCAATATGTAATCATGTTTATGTAATCACTTCTTGAAATATACTAATAATGGCATATACTTCTTTAAAGAGAATACTCCTAATTCAATTTCTTCTATAAGATTCCTGACAGGCAAAGAAGGCTATAAACTGTGCCAGGATTAACAAGGAAGTCTTAAGACAGCCTTCATCCTGGGAAATAAGATGCATACTCCAGGGAAACGCACTTCACTAGACACTCATGGGAGTTACTTACTAGAAGGAGATCTAATATAGGTTTTGATTCCTAAAGTGTAAGGTGTTAACGAAATAATATTTATGACCTATTCCAGCTGCTCATAACAAGTTAAACAGGAAGGAATGAGGATTAATATTTGACCTAAGAATTGGAAGGCACACAAGTAAAGTGACTATTCTAATTATTCATAGTCTGACTCTGAAGATAATGCTATTAGGTTTTGGGGCTCTTGGGATACACCTAGGCTACAAACTAGGGTCTTTCTAAGAAAGATTAGTGCCCCTAGAAAGAGGCCCCAGAAAGCACATTATCCTATTAATTCATTTATGATGAAGAAGAGGCTTTTGCCAGATCATGTTAATTAATATCTTGACTTTTGCCTACCTGTCCTCCAAGGTTGTAAGACTGAGTTTTCATTGTTACAAAGCACATAATTCATGTTGTTCTTATATACATCTTGAAGAGACTAATAATAACCTTCCTCTGTACCAAGCAGCCTCTCTGCAGGGACTTTGAACCTCCTCTTTCCACTTCGAGCATTCTTCTCACCCTTGACGTTTTTGAGGTTTTTAACTCGGTGCCCTTTCTCTCAGTGAGAACTTTCTAGACCTCAACATCTATATTTTAGTTCACTAAAGACATATAATATTTTATTTTCCCTTCCTCTTTTATTGTTTTGCTCTTAGCGCATATATATATATATATATATATATATATATATATATATATATATATATGCGTGTATGTATGTGTGGATATATATGTGTGTGTGGATATATATAATAATTTACTTTATATCCCAACCATAGCTTCCTCCCTCCCACTTCTCCTCCCAGTCCATCCATTTCCCCTCACACCTCTATCTACCCTCCTCCTCTTCTCCTCAGAAAAGGGGAGTCCTAAAATGGATATCAAGCAGTTTTGACAAATCAAGTTGCAGTAAGACTAAGGGCATCTTCTTCTTCTGAAGTTACATGAGGCAGGCCAGTGAGGGGAAAGGGATCCAAAGGCAGGTAATGTACAGCCCCTGCTCTTGCATTAGGAGTCCCACATGAAGACTCAAGCAGCACAACTGTTACACATGTGCCTAGGTCATTCTCATGCATGCTTTTTGGTTGGAAGTACAGCTCTTACATATTTTTAATGTCCAGTATATTCATTATCCATCCATCTTCCTCAAATAAGTGTCAATTTATGTAAAGATTTCTCTTTGTTGTTCACTGTGACATCACCAAAATCTACAGCACTATATATATATATATATATATATATATATATATATATGAATGATTCAAATGTTTTTTCCTTAAGTTATTCACCCAACAGCTACATATCAAGACCTTAATTAGGCATTGCTCACTTTAACACTTAACGTATATGACATCGTGCTCACTTTAACACTTAACGTATATGACATCGTACTACACCTAGACATTCCTGGAGCCCTGTATGCTAAGATTCCCATTCATATTCTCATAGTCAAAAAACCAAAACAAGGGCAATTCTTTCCCTTACTGTTTGGTGATAGGATCCTGCTGTAAGCATCTTTGTTTCTCTTCTTCCAGGTCCTGGGATTCCCTATGGCAGGGCAATAAAATTTCTGGTGAGATTAAAACAAGGTTCTGAAACTCTGTGATTAAGAATCTCCATATCTATACCACTTTCTTGTGAAAAAGTAGGGTGTGCTTTTTGTTCTCCAAACTTTTCAGAGTATAATTGCTATGTAATTATGACTAGAAAGAAAAGACATGAACCTGAAAAGGGACTTGCTCAGAGGGGCCAGGGAAAATGGAGATAGCAATCAGGACACACCATAGTCATGCACAAAATTGTCAAATAACAAAGTTATAAAAATTATAAACATTTAAAAGAATACTATTGAATGGCCTGTCATGTGTCACAATGGTTATGATATCCTCGGAAAATTTGGCATATTCCTGTAAAAGGATTTTTATATCATTTTAACCAGATATACAGATAATCAGTCTGGAATTCTCCACAATGAAGTAAGCCTTTTGGGATCATACACATAACATGTGCTTTGTTGGAGGAAATTACTTATCAACTATCCCAGTAGTCTATATTACATTATCCTTAAGTCAATACTGTCCACTCATATTTGATATGTCTATTTTCAATATTGGGCCTCTCCAATAATCTCTTATAAAATATATATGTTACTCCATGCTTTCCTTATTTTTAAAAAACTACCATGTAGATCATATAACCATGCTACTTAGAGGATACTAAAGTATCATAGCAGAGGTAATTTGTCCAAAACTATACAGCAAATTTTGCTCAAGCTTATAAGCACACAGTCAGAAGTCTAGAGGTCCCTGACATACTCAGTGGGCTGGCATGCTTTTCTGTAAATGGATAAAACCCAGTCACCTACGCTCAATGTTAGGTGCCACATCTATAAAAAGAGGCTTTTTAATGGTAACTTCACTGTCTCAGGAAACGTTTTTCCTTATTTCATAGAAAGAGCATTATTTGAGTAATTAAACTCCAAGCTCTGCATTATCACAGTCCGAAGGCAGGATAGGATTCCCCTCTTAAGAAAAGTGGCCAAATTCTTATTGTTTCCACTTTTGGTCTAAAGCAAGCCATTCTCTACAGGAAAAGGACTATTTTAACATAATAATAAAAATATTGTCCATTACTTGATAACATTCCTTAGTGGATTTAATATTAAAATGACCATAAAATTTACATGACATGCCTTTTGTATTTCCTTGACACTGAGTTTAACATATTCTTCCTTTTTTTTTTTTTTTTTTCCAGTAAGCTACTGTAGTGGAATTTTCCCCTAATTAATTGATTGGATAATAAAAACGACACGAAGCCAATCATTGGATGAGGAGGAGGCGTGCCTTCTGGGTCCAAGAGAGGAAGAGGGAACACAGGAGGAAGGAAAAGTCCTTTTTGTACAGTGAGGCAGGAGCTAAAGCAGGCAAAATGTAGACGGGGCTGTTAAGTCTGGTGGCGGAAGATTTTTAACAGAATACTTGATGAGTTTAGGGTGATAGATTCTGTGCCCAGTGGTTGTGTCATCTGTTGATTCTAAACTAAGATTGTCTGGTATTTTATGTTAGTGGCAACTCAGGCGGGTCAGAGGGAAGGAATTTAGCTGGGGCAGAATTCATCCAGGCTTTGGAGCAGGAAGAAAGCGGTGTTGGCAAGGTGAAGCACTCCGTCTAGATGTCAGTTTTGGGCTAGGAACTGAGCTAGGAACAGATCAGGACCACTGGTGCCTAACCAGCCTCACTGTGGATTGTTTTTAGTAAGTACTCACTACAGCTCCAGCCCTCTGATGTCAAAGGCCTTTTTTTCCCTGATAGTCTTGGCATAACTTTCTGTCTTCCAAGAAACCCTTTGGGTACCACATCTTTTCATACTGTGACTCTTTATTCCTCTTCTCTGGATTGAAGCTTACAAGGTGCCTGGGAATCTTGATATATAAAATACATGTCTATATTTTTTTCTTTTCTGAGTTTTTTTTTTTTTAATCTCAGTACCTTTTTGTTTCCTTCATGGTAATAATATTTCACTATTATTTTGTAAATTTTAAGCTTAACGTTTCTGAGTGAATCAGAATAGTGATCGTTTCCACATATAAGCCAAAATATTTTATTAACCTGAGAAGTAAATAGTGCCCATCTCTCAACTTAAACTACCCTATATCACCCAAATACAGCTGGAATTGCACCAACATCAGAGGGACAACTCCATGATAATTGTGTCTTCATCTGTCTTATATTGCTGTACCTCTAGCCTCTTACATAATAGTGCCTTCAAAATTATTTGTTATGCGTATTGTATTTTCACCGAGGTAAGAGAATATCCCTTTCAGGTTCAGATGAAGGACTTCTACATTCTTTATATGAGTATTTAAGATTCAAATAACCTTTTAAAGGCACAAAATTTCCTTCTGTTTCAACATACTATAAACATTCTACAAAATAGGCTATCTGCAAGGCCACTCCCCATGTGTTCTCATCTCAGCAATGTTATTCACATCATTCTATTTCTCTCTAGTGTCCCCAACCTTTCCCACATGTGTAAAATTTAAGAATGTTCTCTTGCCTTGGGAAGAATTTCTTCATTTCCCATTGGTTTCTCCTGAGGAAGGTTAATCACATCTAATATAAATTTACTTAGGATACTTAAATAATTCCTTCTAGAGAGGAATGATTCCAAGCATAGAAATCTAGAGAAACCACCATTTTATTATTTGCTATTTAAGGGTCTTTCTTTCTGCATAAAATAGAATAGCAGTAAAAAAAATTTTCTTACTTCATGTTTTTAAAATTAATTTTATAGTACACATAATATTCAAGAACCATAAACATTAAAACATAATAGGTACTAAATAAATTTCTCATAACCAGCAAAGTCTGTTTACTTCATATAACATTTATGTACCTTTAGAGCTTGAAGAAAATGCAATTTCCTAAAAATCAAGAAAAACATATTTTTCTGATCATTTCCACAACCTTATATGTAAAAGTAGTGAATATTTGTTGACTTTCCTGATTGCGATGATTTTCAAAACGAAGCTTTGCCTGTCAGAATGTTTTTTCTCAATACAGGAAAGCTATAATTAGCTCCCATTGTGCAGATAATTCATGAGCTGAATTGCTACAGAATTCTTTTTCTTCTATATACTGCATGCATGTAACATTTAAAAACTAACCACACATCCTTTGGTGCTGATCATGTTCTTTTGTGTTGCCTTTTATAAATATCACTCAACCGAGTTTCATGCTTAGAGCCTTGAATGTTAGTCCTCCCTGAGAGTATCCGCCTGATGGATTTCATTCAGAACAATGGGTTCCTCCTCCTACAGGCTGGCTAAGTTAGGATCACCTGTGGTGATTATTAACCTCACAGCTTGATGGCCTCCATGTTCAGCCCACTCATCAAGCTTTGAAAGTCAAGTTATACTAACGACTCTGGATACCCTGATGTGTACATATCTTTCCCCAAAATAGCATGGAATGGAATCACAACGTACAAAATGAAGAGTAAAAGGCTTCTGTATTAATTCTCATTCCATTATGATATTCTCTATGGGAGAAGTGTGAAACATTGAACTTTAATTTTATAGAGAAGCCAAAACACTCTTCCAGTGCATTTTTATTCACCCCTAAAATTAATGGGAAACTTAAACATATAGATAGAACATAACAAAACTACTTAAGTCCTCTAAATGTCTTCATGGCACAATAAAGATGTGGAGTTTAAGGACTGGCTGGTGAGGCAGCTCAACAGATCAGGCTCTTACTGCATAAACACAGAGACTTGAGTTCCATCTCTGGACACGCCTTAAGGTGTATGGAGAGAACTGATACTGTAAAGTTGTCATCTGACCTCTACATATGAATTGTGGCAAAAGTCACCTACCCACATGCAGACACACACACAATAATAAATAATTTTAAAACTTCCCATGTATAAAGGATAGAAATGGAAATTTATCACTATAGAATAAATGTCAGTGGTATAAAATAGCGCAAACCGTGAGTTTACAAACTTTATGCCAGTATCCTGGGACATGCATTAAGCTTCCTGCTGGGGCCTGGAATCCAAATGCTGTCCATTCACCACTCCAGGGCTATTTGGATTATTTTTACTTTGGGTCCTGATGAATAATGCTGTTAATGGCATTCAGTTCGATTCCTTCATGTGGACATCTACTTTCCTGTTGTAAATGTATGAGGCTTGTTTTGCATTTTCGTTCATATTTAGCATGCATCTAAGTTCTTAGGAAACAGATAAAATGTGCTTATACATAGTGACTTTATCATTTTATACCTACCAGGAACAAATAATAATATGTAAAATATACACAAATCTTAAATAATATGTAAAATATACCCAAATGTAAATGTGTTCTTCTGTGTTGTCTAGAAGCTTATGTGTCATATCAGCCAGTATACAGGTTATCTAGAGATTATTCAGAATCTAGACCAAGCCCTGAGATGATGCTTTGCAGCAAGCATGGTTGTGTGATACTGAATTTTCAACTGTCCAAAATAATTGGACAATGAGAGTATATACTTGAAATATTCAGTCCTCCTTCATTAAAATATGTTTTTCTAGTTTTTATTAATATCACAGCCTTAGATTGGTAATTTTATAATCAATTATGAAATAAAATAATCTTGGTCTCTGATAAAAATAATTTCTTTCTCAATTTGTTCTTTTTAGTTCTTTTCAAGTTGTACTGGCTGGTTTTGTGTGTCAACTTGACACAAGCTAGAGGTATCACAGAGAAAGGAGCCCCTCTTGAGCAAATGCCTCCATGAGAGCAAAGTATAAGGCATTTTCTCAAAAGTGAGTTCCATAAGAAAGCAAGCTTAGCAAGGCAGAGAAAGCAAGCCAGTAAGGAACATCCCTTCATGTTTTTGGCATAAGCTCCTGCTTCCTGACCAGCTTGAGTTCCATTCCTGACTTCCTTTGGTTGAACAGCAATGTCGAAATGTAAGCTGAATAAACCCTTTCCTTCCCAACTTGCATCTGGTCATGATGTTTGTGCAGGGTTAGAAACCCTGTCTAACAGAATGGCTAAGATCAAAAATTCAGGTGACAGCAGATGCTGGTGAGGATGCAGAGAAAGAGGAAGACTCCTCCGTTGTTGGTGGGATTGCAAGCTGGTACAACCACTCTGGAAATCAGTCTCACGGTTCCTCAGAAAATTGGACATAGTACTACTGGAAGATCCAGCAATTCCTCTCCTGGGTATATACCCAGAAAATGTTCCAACTTGTAATAAGGACACATGCTCCACTATGTTCATAGCAGCCTTATTTATAATAGTCAGAAGCTGGAAAGAATCCAGATGTCCCTCAACAGAGGAATGGATACAGAAAATGTGGTACCATTTACACAATGGAGTAATACTCAGCTATTAAAAACAATGAATTCATGAAATTCTAGGCAAATGGATGGAATTAGAAAATATCATCCTGAGTGAGGTAACCCAATCACAAAAGAACACACATAATATGTACTCACTGATAAGTGAATATTAGCCCAGAAATTTAGACTACCCAAGATACAATTTGCAAAACACATGAAATTCAAGAAGGAAGACCAAAATGTGGACACTTCGTTCCTTCTTAGAATCGGGAACAAAATACCGATGGAAGGAGTTACAGAGATAAAGTTCAGAGCTGAGATGGAAGGAAGAACCATCCAGAGACTGCCCCACCCGGGTATCCATCCCATACACAACCACCAAACCCAGACACTACTGCATATACCAGAAAGATTTTGCTGATAGTTCCCTGATATAGCTGTCTCTTTTGAGGCTATGCCAGTGCCTGGCAAATATAGAAGTGGATGCTCATAGTCATCTATTGGATGGAACACAGGGCCCCTCATGAAGGAGCTAGAGAAAGTACCCAAGGAATTAAAGGGGTCTTGAACCCTATAGGAGGAACAACAATATGAACTAACCAGTGCCCTCCCCCCAAAAGCTGTGTCTCTAGTTGCATATGTAGCAGAGGATGGCCTAGTCGGCCATCAATGAGAAGAGAGGCCCTTGGTCTTGAGAAGATCATATGCCCCATTACAGAGGAATGCCAGGGCCAGGAAGCAGGAGTGGGTAGGATGGGGAGCAGGGCAGGGGAGAGTTCATAGGGAGCTATGAAGATGGCATTTGAAATGTAAATGAAGAAAATATCTAATAAAAAAAAGAAACCCTGACTAAGACAGTATAAAAATGTCATAATAAGCTTGACAAACAATTTTTACTATTATATTTTCAATTTTTTAAAATGGTTTCAAGTTCAAATGTATTTTTATTATATTCTTCCACTCCCCAAAGTTCCTCCAGATCTTTTCCCTCTCCTTAAGTCCTTTCTCAAAAAATAAAAAAACAACTAAATAAAACTTAACAGAACAAAAACCCCAGAGAATCTAATGCAACAATAAAACCCCTCCAAACTAAGACATCAAAATAAAACCACATCCAAAAATGAAAAAGTCAATAAACCCACCAAACTGTAAGCAAATCACACACACACACACACACACACACACACACACACACACACACACTCTCTCTCTCTCATGGGGGGAAGAGACAGAGAGAGACAGACTTAGGGAGGGGAGGGAGAGAGAGAAAGAGAGGGAAGGAGGGATACAGAGACATACAAAGAGTGAGAGAAATCTGAGTCAAAAATTGTATGCTAGTGAGCCACTCCTGAACATAAATTCTATCCTGATGTAGTTGATATACCCAGTGTCACTCTTTTAGAGAAAACTGATTTTCCTCTCCTAGCAAGTATAAGTGACAGTTCATTTGTTAACCTTTATTCTAGTGGCAAGGTATTCATTCAGTTCTTCTTATTTTTTACAACATTTCTTTTTTAATACAAAAAATTACAGTAAGGTAAGATAAAAATTATCATAGAAAAGTTGTGTAAGACAAATCAACAGAAGGAAAATAGCCCGAGAGAAGGCACAAGAATTAGAGACCCACTCTTTCACACATTCAGGAAACCTATACAAACATTAAACTGCAACCTGTAATATGTCAGCAAAGGGCCTGTTACAGAACCATTCAGACCCCTTGCCTGTTAAGTTAGTCTCTGTGAGTTCATATGAATTTTGCTTATGTTGATTTAGAGGGCCTTGTTTTCTTGATATCCTTAATCACCTCTGGCTCTTATACTCTTTTTGCCTACTCTGATTTGGGGTTCTACAGGTCTGTCTGAGGGGAGATATTTGATGGCGTCGTCCTCGTCCTCTTTAGGGCTGAGTGGTCCAAGGTCACTCTCTTTCTCTGCATAATGGCTGGGTATGGGTCTCTGTATTTTTTATCATTTGCTACAGGAGGAAGCTTCTCTGGTGATGAGATTCACAATTTTAAATATCTTATTGATGTTGTATAGGTATATTATTGCATTGTAATACTATATGTTAATTAAAAGATCATTTCTAATCTTACAGTACTGAATCTTTCAATCTACTGAGCACAGCATAGTTCGCATATATTTTTGTATTACTTTTTATCAGTATTTTGCAGAGTTCAAAACAAAGTTTATTCACATTTTTCTGGATTTCTATGTAAAAGTTTTGTAATTATTATGCTGTTGTAAATAGTTCGTTTTATATTTCAAATGTAATTGTTTCTTTGCTGCATTTCATTATTATTTTTATAAGCTCGTTTTATAGATTATTTGGGGTATCTATTTTAACAATAATGTGATGTTTTGACACAGAAATTTTGCTGCGTTCTTATATATGTATGCCTTCTAAGTCACCCTCTCTTTACTTCATTGCCAGATCCTCTAGCTTGATGTTCAAGAGGAGTCAAAGGGCAAAGTTTCACATAAGAATCTGGATTTCCTTCAGTCTCTGCTCTCTACTGTGTATCCATATTTGCTCCTGTGAGTATGTTTTTCCCCTTTCTAAGGACGGAAGCATCGACATTTTGGTCTTCCGTCTTCTTGAGCTTCATGTGGTCTGTGAATTGTATCTTGGGTATTCCAAGCTTTTGGGCTAATATTCACTTATCAGTGAGTACATACCATGTGTGTTCTTTTGTGACTGGGTTACCTCACTCAGGATGATATTTTCTAATTTCATCCATTTGCTTAAGAATTTCATGAATTCATTGTTTTTAATAGCTGAGTAGAACTCCATTGTGTAAATGTACCACATTTTCTGTATTCATTCCTCTGTTGAAGGACATCTGGATTCTTTCCAGCTTCTGACTATTATAAATAAGGCTGCTATGAACATAGTGGAGCATGTGTCCTTGTTAGATATTGGAGCATCTTTTGGGTATATGCCCAGGAGTGGTATAGCTGGGTCCAATTTTCTGAGGAACCACCAGAAGTATTGCCACAGTTTTGTACCAGCTTCCAATCCCACCAATATTGGAGAAGTATTCCTCTTTCTCCACATCCTCGCCAGTATCTGCTGTCACCTGAGTTTTTGATCTTAGCCATTCTGACTGGTGTGAGATAGAATCTCAGGGTTGTTTTGATTTGCATTTCACTGATGACTAAAGATGTTAAACATTTCTTCAGGTGCTTCTCAGACATTAGATATTCCTCAGTTGAGAATTCTTTGTTTAGCTCTTTACCCAAATTTTAATAGGGTTATTTGATTCTCTGGAGTCTAACTTTTTAATTTCTTTGTATATTTTTTATATTAGCCCTTTATCAGATGTAGGATTGGTAAAGATATTTTCCCAGTCTGTTGGTTGCCATTTTGTCCTATTGACAGTGTCCTTTGCTTTACAGAAGCTTTTCAATATCATGAGGTCCCATTTGTCGATTCTTGATCTTAGAGCATAAGCCATTGCTCTTCAGCTTCCACTGAGGCTGTATCTTCAGGAATGGCCTTCCATGTCCTCTCACAATACCGAGCCTTAGCTCGGGTTTTTAATGACACCTTAATGCCTTCAAAACCAGTACCACTTGGGTGATTCTTACACATTACTAAGTCCAGCTGCAGCAAGAGGTACAACCTTGACAGCCTCTAGAACACAGCTTCTCTGTATTCTCAAAAAACACTTCCCAGAAGATTTCACCTTAGTGATGCTGATCTCTTCTTAATCGCTTCCAATTTTTTTTTTGTCTCCAGTTAACCAGGATCAATTGTCCCAGTTATGTCAAGATTTCACTTGGGTAGTTCTCTTATCTTGTTAATTACAGCTGTTTCTTTAGCTCCAGGTAATCAGAACCACAGAATCTCAATGAAAATAGCAAATGGCCCTGAAAGAGGCCTGAAAGAATTCCTCTCAAATTTCATAAGCCAGGCCTCCATCTTCTGCACAAAACAGTTCACTGAAGTTTCAACAATTAGTGGTTTGTTTAGCTCAAAATTCCAAAGTCCATCCACAATCCTCCCAAAACATTGTCAAGCCTGTCACAGAAATACTCCACTGTGTTGGTACTGACTTTGGTCCTAGTTAAAGTTCATTTTCTTTAGACAAAATACCATGAATAAAAAGTAAGTTGAGGAAAAAGGGGTGTTTGTCTGCTTGCTTGCTTGTTTGCTTGCTTGTTTTGCTTCCACTTCCATATTACTGTTCATTACTGAGGGAAGTCAGGACACACCCTCAGATAGGGCAGGATCCTGGAAGCAGGTGCTGATGCAGTCCTCAAAAAGGTGTTGCTTACTTACTTCCCCAGACTTACTCAGCCTGGCTTCTCATAGAAACCAGGACCATTACCTACAGTAGTAGGCCTTCCCACATTAATCACTAATTGAAAAAAATGCCATAGAGTTGGATCTCATGGGGGCAATTTTGTCAGCTTAGGTTATTTCTTCTCTGATGACTCTAGTTTACACCAAGTTGACATATAAAACCAGAAAGTACAGTGAGGATTATGGAAAATTGCTACATATAACTTTCCAGGTTCCAGAGTTCATCATTGATAGTGAACATCCTTTGTCTTATTTCCGGTTCTACCTTCTCTCCTATGATCTGGTCTCTTTTCATTTGTATGTCAGACCACATGGCCCTTGGTAACACTGTTTGAAATAAGATGCTAATTACAGAGACTCAGAAGCTGCCCTAGTCCTGACTGTTTACTATGGAGCTGTTGTAGCTGGAATACAGGCCCTAGGAAAGCCAATTTTGCTATTTTAACTACTGAAAACCAAACTTCTCTAAATCCACCATAATTTCAAACAGGCTTTTCAATACTGAATAACTTATTTTCAAAATTTGTGGGCTTTGCAGAAAAAAAGAAGAAATACTAAAATCTTCTTGCATCTGAAGGGAGATAAAGTATCTTCCAAATTGAGTATGTAAGCCAAATGAGTATCCTGCCATTTTTTTCAAATGTATTTTTGATGTTTTCCTAATTTATTTTTTTCTCCTTATTAAAATCAGCACCTGACTCTCTGCTCACAGCACTCACACTTCTCATCATAAAGTAAGTAGTAAAATATAAGTGTTTTAGTGTCCTGATATTCCTTAATATTCTATAACTCCAAAGTTAAGAGTTCTTTGTGTTGGAGATAAAAATCATAATTTTTGTTGCTGCTTTCATTTAATAGCAGGCGAGTTGGTACTCCCCTGGGTAATCAGTCTTCTAATTTTTAATGTTCCTGTTTTCTTTACTTTATTACAAATGTTGTGTTTGTGTGTGTGTAAGACAATTTATCTATGATTCAGATACAGATTGAAAAAATTGTCTTTCTAGTGCACTAAGCAAATTACAGTCACTGATCATGACCCAGGCATTAATCCTAGATTTCATTTACCTATTGATCTTTTCAGGTCCAGGTATCAACATATCCTGTCTTTCATCTATATCTATACCAAAATGAAAATAACTATGAAGTCACTGTACTTACTTTGATGGCACACTTTTCGCCATTTAGATAATTTCTGTGAAAAATATACTGATTTATTAGCTATTTAACATCTATTTGTATACTTTACTGTCTTTTACATCAATTTATTAAAATATGAGCATTTAGCCCCATGAGCATTTTAAACTTTAGTATAAAAGACTGAAGATATTTAGACAGGTCATCATAATTTTTCTGTTGATTGAATGGAAATTTTAGTCTTTTATTTGAGCTCACAGACAGTTGCTTAATAATAGTGTCATTTTCACTGAAATGCCAAAATGGACCTCAGGCTCAATGTCTAGATTTTGTAGCAGCAATATTATAAATGAAATGCAGTTTCAGGAAATAGTGGGGGGAAATAATTTTCCCCTAGCTTTGCATTTTTATATTTGTCTGAAATTCAGTTTGGCATGTGGGTATATGGTGCATGGGAAGAAAAGACACAAGTAAATAAAAATGTAAATTATCTACACTGGAATCAATAGGTATGAATAAGGAAATGTTTGCTACTATTTATCAAATTGATAATTTTTTACACAGTAGAATAAAGAAGCTACACAGATATGAATATAAGTATAAACAACGTAATACCTAATAAACTATATTTTGATATGCAAAAATATTCCTTGGTATAGCCTAGGACATCAGAAATGTACAGAAACTACTCTATGTCAGGAAAGGATCCATGATACTTGAGAAACAAGAAACAAGTGCAAAGGCAGCAGTGAGGTCATAGTAAGAAGGAATAAAGTTCAGTGGTAGTATAACCACATCCTTGAAGACTGAAAAATAAAACCTGATTTTGAGATGAGTGGAGAACCATTGAAAGCTTTCGAAGACCAAGCGACATGGCCAGGACAGAATTTCTGATATCAAGAAGAGGATGTTAAGCCTATGGCATTGTACAGCAGAGAGGGTAAGATACCCTAAACTCTCACATAGGGACAAACTCTTCTCTTCTTGGAGACAGCTCAGCTATGGAATGGGCAAGCTCTTCATTCAGTGGAATCTTAACTTCCATACTGGGCTTATACCACATGCTGGAAACAATTTCAAGTCACAGGTAACAGAAGACAGGTTCTCCTGCAGTCATCAAAATCAAGACTGAGTAGATGATTCTTGTAACTTCTTTGTGCTTTGTGTGTGTGTGTGTGTGTGTGTGTGTGTGTGTGTGTGTGTGAGAGAGAGAGAGAGAGAGAGAGAGAGAGAGAAAACACTCAATCATTTCTGCTATAAAAATGCATAGCCATGGCATCTCTGAGGAAGGAAGCATTACTGTAAAATGTTCATGAACGTCTATGATATATATAATTTCACCATGAATGAATTCAAACTAAGATCTATCATCCAATTAAAAAGTTTTCCAAAAGTTAATAAGTGGGACTCATAAATAATTACATCTGTAAATGAAGATCATAAGACTACTGTTGGAATGCCATCAGTAAAACCTGGATCTAATCCCTTTGGTTTCTACCTCAATTCTGCCTGTGATTAGAAATGTGATCTGATTGCTCTATTTTAAGTGTATATTTTCAGTAAAAGTTCTATACTTTATATATTTCTTTAAAAATGTTTATGTATAAAATACACTTCACTTCCTCTGCTCTCCAAAAGTGTCTGTTTTATTCCAGTGATCTTTTGAACACTCAGTAGCCTTACTATCTCTCACAGAAAACACAGAGAGAGTATACTAGACTCTACCAGGATATACAAAAAGGCGTAGTGGGCACAAATGGCAGATTGTGTTGTTTAGCTTAAACCATTGTCTTGACACAACCTAAAATCATCTGGGAAGAGAGTCTCAATAAGGAATTGTTGAATTTCAGTTGGCCAGTGGGTTACTATGTGGGAAACCATGGTAACTAAACTAACATACATGAGAAGGACCTACCTCATACTACCAAGGAGAACAACATTCTCCAAGCAGGAAGGACCTGAGACTGAGAATAAGCAAGTATCATGAATGAACTTCTTTCTCTCTGATCTTCATTATAAATATGCCATGGATAGCTGTTTCAAGTTCCTGCCACCTTTCTTTCTCTCTGATCTTCATTATAAATATGCCATGGATAACTGTTTCAAGTTCCTGCCGCCTTGCTGTCCTCCAAATCATAGAGTATGACCTGGAATCACAAGCTAAAGTAAACCCTGCCTCCCCAGTGCTGCTTTTTCTTAGCGTGTTTTGCTTCAGCAATAAAAATGAAGTTAGACCACTGATAAACAAACCTTCAACACTAGTTTTGCATTTGGGCCTCTTGCCTGGAAGAGAGCTGTATGATTACACACACAGACACTCATCTATGCAGTTTGCTTACTAACCTTTATTATCATTTGAAAAACTGAAGGGTTTTCCTCTAAAATTATGTAGCTTTCATTATTTACTCTGTTGGTCATTTTTCTCAGCATCTCAACTTTACTCTGTGAGTGCTGTGAGCCATTGATCTCTATACAGCAGATGTCATTGGTACTTATTAAAACCAATAAAACCTCCAAGTGCTAGAACACATTGTCCAGACTCCAGTTAATCAGTGCTCTTTTTTACATTTACTTTTCAGGCAAAGAGACAAATCACAGACAGAGTACAACTAAGCATGTCAGCTCAACTGAGCATTAACTCATGTGCTTAGCAACAGCAAGAAATGTAATATTCCCAGAAATGTCTACTGGGTCAACTCTGGTGCATGCCCCTTTCCCCTTTGGCTGAAGGATCTTTAAGTCGGGTGAAAGGTTGCTCTGATCCTGTCTTTTCATTACTGTCACATTCAGGATTGAAATGATCGTTTCAATCCTGAGACTTCGCTTTACAATAAGTATCACAGTGATCATTTCTCTCCAGCCCAAACTGTTCACCATAAAGATAGAAAGATCACAGATCTCTGCCATGTGACCGCCCCACTCCCACTGCTTCTACCAGCTGTACCCTACCATGCCTTTCTGTACATCCTGGCAGAGTCTAGCATGCTCTCCTGTGCCTTTTCTATGAGAGATAGCATGGAGGAAGAGAGTGATAGAATGAGAGACATCCAGATCGTATCAGCTCCTACCACTCCAGGAGTTCCAATGAGTCACAAATCTAGAATAAAGCCTGCTATGAATAATTTTCCTGGAAAATTATTTTTGTAAATAGGAAATATCTTCTCTACAACTTGGTTTTGATTCTTATTTATCTTTAATGGGGAACATGCTCCGTCACTCAGTGACCACACAGGTAACATTTAGGCTTTCTTTGAATCAATATAGCTTTAACTATGAGGGAGAGCAGTGCTTCTGGGGATATACCACAACTGCAGTTACTCACAAGAAATTAAGCATTTCTTTTTATTATTAAAATGTTTCCTGAAGAACAAGAAAGCTAGACAAGGGAAGTTTTTGAGAAATCTGACAATCAAATTGCAATATTGTTAATTAGAGTATTTTGTGTCAATCCATTGACATTTCATTACCATATTCTTCAGGGAATGAACAGGTATCACTCCTAACTGCCTTCATTAGTGAGGCTCAGGGTAATGACAAAGCCTTCTATGACAGGATGCACATGTATTAGTACTAACTAATGACTGGCTAGTGTGTAAAAAGAGGTAACACAGCTTCCTCTTTCAGGATGACTACCTACAAAGACTTCTTTTCAAGCATAGGCAGTCCCTCCTGCTGGGGTGGTATGCAATAAACATGCACAAGTTCTGGAAGTTGCTGCTGCTCCAGGTGAGCGATTATTGCCCACCTGATCCCAGCTTTTCTGGCTGTCTGTCTCTGTGTGCATGTCCTATCATCATTTCCTTGACACCCTAGGCAGGTTTCTAGGACCAAGTTGTGTAATATGAAACCCTGATGAAGCTTAGAAGTACAGAACTGGAGGAATCAAATTGGCATCTAATTGAACCCTTCTTTGGGCAGCTTCCTCTTCCTGGGCAAACTTCGATGGGAATGGCCTTGAGAAAGCTAGACTTTTTACTTGAGAAAAGTTCTGAGAGTGCATATGCACACACACACGAGTGTAGGAGAAATAGTATGTGTTAGAAAGAGCAGGGAGAGGATGCAAGAAAAAATTAGGTAATCTTTTTAAATATATTTTTCTATTATTTAAAATTACAACATAATTACATCATTTCCCCTTCCTTTTCCTCCAACAACTGCTTTCATACACCTTCCACTTGCTTCCTTTCAAATTCATGCCCTATTTTTCTTATTGTTTTGTGTGGTGTGTGTGTGTGTGTGATCTATGTTTTCATCCCATTTTAGAGCTCTCTGGTCCGGAGGATTTCCTGTCAACTCTACATATTTTTGCTTAGTACTTGTCTTAGTCAGGGTTTCTATTCCTGCACAAACATCATGACCAAGAAGCAAGTTGGGGAGGAAAGGGTTTATTCGGCTTACATTTCCATGCTGCTGTTCATCACCAAAGGAAGTCAGGACTGGAACTCAAGCAGGTCAGGAAGCAGGAGCTGATGCTGAGGCCATGGAGGGATGTTCTTTACTGGCTTGCTTCCCCTGGCTTGCTCAGCCTGCTCTCTTATAGAACCAAGACTACCAGCCCAGAGATGGTCCCACCCACAAGGGGCCTTTCCCCCTTGATCACTAATTGAGAAAATGCCTTACAGCTGGATCTCATGGAGGCATTTCCTCAACTGAAGCTCCTTTCTCTGTGGTAACTCCAGCTGTGTCAAGTTGACACAAAACTAGCCAGTACAGTACTTGAAGCTAGTTTCTATACTTGATAATTTAGGCAAGAGACTGGGACTCAAAGTCAGTTACTAAGTAGGGAGTTACATTGTAGGCTTGAGAAAATCACTTTAGTTCCATAATTGGATTTGAGTCACCAAAGTGATACTAATTGTTGTTTATTTTCTATTCCTTCTTCCTTCCTTTCTTCCTACCTTCCTACCTTCCTTCCTTCCTTCCTTCCTTCCTTTCTTCCTTCCTTCCTATTTGTTCACCCTATTCATGTTTTCAACCATCCACTTCAACTATATTTTTGGTTACATATAGTTTGTTTTACTAAATCTTTTCATTCTAACAGATAAAAATGTTTGTATGTTTTTGTTTTTGTGGTGATCTTGGATATACACCTTGCTAGATGATGGCTATTTTCAAGGGTTTGAAAGGCAGTTCTATATCTGTAGTAATCTAGCTGTAGATACATCAGACTGCCATTCCTTTCTGAGGCACTTGCAGGATTCCATAGCTCCCATGCTTCCTTTAAGCAATATGGACTCTTCCACTGAGCCCTTTCTTGTTATCTTGAGAACCAAGAAGACAAAGCACCCCTTGAAGGATTCAACAGGAAACAGCAGCCTCTTCATCTGTGTTGGTATCAAGACCTCTGAAACCATCACAAAGGCTGGACCTGCACACCTGTTGCCAAGGCAACAGTCACCATATTCCCTGAATCCACTTGGCTCACCTCCCACCTTTACCTGTGATTATGTCATCATCTATATATAAAGAAAGGCCTCCCTGATCTCTCTCTCTCTCTCTCTCTCTCTCTCTCTCTCTCTCTCTCTCTCTCTCTCTCTCTCTCTCTCTCTCTCTCTCCCTCCCTCTCTCTCTCCCTATCTCTCTCTTACCCCCTTCTCTTTCTGCCACTACCTTGCCTCTCTCTCTCAATAAACCTCATGTGGAACTGTTTGGCCTGGTGGTCCTTCTGAAGCTATGCGATGGTCAAGATCATTACAATCTGTGTACAGAGGATCTGGGATCAGGCTCCTCCCTGAGCCTTAACTCTGCCTCTCCTCTAGAGCACTTGAGCTGAGCTTCAAGTGATTCTATAATGTGGCAATAATTCTTCATATTCTTGAGTTTTTGTCTTGCATGTATATCATTTTGAACATTAAAAAATAGATGGAAAAAAATAGATGGAAAAATATTTTTTGGACCTGAACATTTTTATATATCCATGCTAAAATCATTCTTGGCAACATAGACCTTCTTAACATGGCTCTTCATCTCTATCTCATAGATCTTAATTTCCAGTGATAAGGGATTTGCTTTGGAACACTAGTCTCATGCTAAATTGAAACCGGCTTTGTCGTCTGCACTTCAGCATTAGTGTTCTGACAGTACCGTTCCTGTCCTCTACCTTGCCTATGAGTACTATTAGCTTCACTCACTAGGCCAGCCCAGTGCTTCTGCAACTCAAATCATCTTTTGTTCCAATGCATGGAACTTCCTGCAGATTTAAAACCACATTTTTTTTGATGAGGCAAAATGCAGCAAATTTTGTAAAAGCATACAAAACAGTAATTTCCTCATCACAGTTTAAAATTTTAGTGTGTCTAAAATATATAAAATTTCCTCTGGGAATGTTTTTCTTAATTTAAAATCATGTCAAAGACAAAAAACCCAGCACTAATTTCATTTCACAAAGAATAAGAAAAGAAACAAACCAAAGACTCTTAAACTATAGAAGAATTTCCATCAATACCCTTTCCACAAGGGTAAGCTCATAGGTTACAGCCATAATGAAAACAGGAGATGAAGGGGCCAGCTGTGACAGTTACACATTAATAACTGCTCCCTCTCCTCCATTCATATAGAAAATGGTTTCCTAAAAAGGCTTACGATTTGGACATTTGAGTAATAATACATGACTCTTAGTACCAAAGCCAGATTATGAGGTGTGCTTTAAAAAATCAAGCTGGCCTGAGGGAGAGATAACTTTCAATGGGATTCACTCCTAAATAAGAATTACAGTCAATTAGAAATAATCCCTTCTTTTATGCCTGGGAATAAAGCTGTGCTTAGAATAGCCAACAGAGGAACTAGTCAGTACTCTTATTTCATTTTTCTAAATTCTATTCTGAGATTTTTAGAATGAACTTCTGATGATAATATTCTTAGTGCTGTTTTGCTTAGCTCTTGTCCCCCAAAGGGATGCATGTGTACCCAAAAGCACAAGCCATGTGAAAATGTAGTGTTTGTTCCTAGTAGTTAACCATGCTTTTGTGATCCAAATTAGGTAAACAAATGACAGGTAGAACCTCCCAGGAGTTATATTTGCAACCTACACAGGAGCCAAACATGATTTATTTATTCATAGATCCAGTGTTTATAAAAGCTTCTTTGCATTGCAATTCAAAACAACTCTCTGATCTCTGAACCTTCACTGTCTGCTCTGAAGGTGAAAGTATAGGATGTGACAAAGTCGACTCTCTAGCAATAACTTAATCACTTTCATCAAATTCTACATTTAAGAATGGAATGGGAGATTATTGTCCTTCAGTAATAAACTCTTCAATTTGAAATCAGTTGGGGGTACACACCTGGAAAGTCACAGAGTTCCTCCACTACTCACTTCTCTCTATTTTTTTTAACATTAAACGATCCATCAGCAGGCACTATTTTTTGTCAAATTAAGAATTAAGATAGTAGCAGGGGCAGAATGCCGGTGGACAAATTAGAGTTTGTTCAGATTCCACCATGGTTTCCCCACATTTTTCTGTTTCTATTTCATTACAGGATGCCACCTTAACCCTCAAACGTAGCATCCCTATCGCTCTGGTCTATGATAACACAACATCTCTGTTTCATTGTTTTCTGGACCTTTGCAACTTAGTTACGTTTCTTAAAGTGTTTATCATTTTAGAGTGTGTGCGACAATTCTCCTGATTGCATACCATACAGATAAGAGGCTAATACATCAGAAATGACTACTCCTGTCAATGTCGACTTTAATCCTGAGGAAGGCAAAGTCTAACATGTGTTGCTTCCTTTCCATTCTTGATTTGGTTAAAGTGAGTCACTAGCTCTAGGAAATGCCCAAGACGAAATTGAATTAAGCTGCATTTCCTACAAGGGGACTTATCATTTTAATTCAGTGTTATATTTCTATATGCTATCATAAAGTATATTGGAAAACATTATAAGGTAATTATATTATTTTAAAAAATATATTTAGCATGTGTTTTCAACACAGAGAACTGTGAAAGTATGTCCCTTTCTTTAACAAGCATAGTTTTAGCATTAATATTCTTAAGCAGCATAGGTTGGCTTTTATTCTCCTTGAAATTTGAACATTCACTGTATCCATTTAGTTTTACTGAATCCTCAGATAAACAAGGGAGGACACACCTCACAGTCAGTTACTGAGCTGTTGCTGTTTTAGATATCTCAGGTCTCAGAGCAACTCCATGATGTATCCTCTAAGCTATCTTCCCTTCCAGTGAGTGGGATATACTCTCATTAAGAAAATTTCTCACTTGAATAAATGGCAAAGTTTTCAAAAAGTTGCAATTGAATAATCCAAGCAAGGTCTGTAACCATAAAGAGCAGTAAAGAAGACATAAGGAACAGGATGACATCATACCAGCTGATCCAAGAGTAGGTGCCATTTTGAGGCACTTTTTAAAACTCACATTCTGCCACTATCACATCATTGCAGAGTACTGGTATAAAACATCTCACATCCCAGGCAGAGCCCACAGATAAGGTTCAGCACTCTACAAGTGGTTTCTTTGCTTTTAATGTTTAATAATTAAATTTTTTTAACAACAAAAATTCTAAGTTCTTGAATGTTTTCAGAAGTCAAGAGTTGTAGCAATGCTGGATATTAGCCCACATGGTCATGGCTAGTGTGTTCCAGTTCTCAGTGGTGCCCTCAGACATGATTTAAATGTTGCATTCTTAATGATTTTCCTAAGTTGCATTGAAAGTATTTGAGTTTCTAATCCTCATCTGAAATTTATACATGGACACCTTTATGATAAGAAGGTTGGCGATCCAATGTGTGTCTCCGATTCATTTCTCTTCTGAATTTGCTGCTCATCCTGAGCAAGGTGAATATTTATAAGGAATATTAAAGACTTACTACTATGTGTTTCTATGTCCACTTCAGAGAAGATATTAAGTATGTCTGAGATACAAATTCTATCAGTTTACACTCTATTTTTATCCTCATCTAAAACTTTGATTTTCATCCTAACACAACGTTAGAAGTGCTTTGAGAGCTTCACAGAAAAGCTTGGGGCTGAGTTCCTAGACAAATCGTGAAGTCTAAATATTTGAGAGCAAAATCTAAGAACTAAAGCTTCCTTGAAGTTCTTAATCTTAATCAAACATGAAGCTGATATGGGCCCAAAGCTTCGAGTTCTCTCTGCATTTGGAAATATGAAGATATGACATTAGAATCTTTCTTTGCCCAGATCCACAAGTCCACTAAAGAAAGATAGTTTTCTCATCTGTTTATCCAGAGGAGAGAACAAATGAACCCTATGGGTAACTGTTTATCTAAAAGAAGCAAAATAATAATACATGAAGGTCTATGAATAAAAATACACATATAACTTTAATTACATTTCCCATCTAAATTATCAGTACAACCTTCAAGAGTCAAAGACTACATAAACCAAAACCCATATACCCAACATGGAGAAGCCTTCCTCTGAGTTGTTGGTTTGGATTGTTCAATAGCCTCCCAAAGCATACAACCTATTGCTTTTCCGCTTGGTTACTCTCTAGGTGTAAAAGCTAAGTCATTATTGAAAAAGACCCCACTTACTTCAGAGACCAGTGCATTGGAATTGACCTGCATGCCACCTCCCTAGTGCAAGCCTTCATGGTACCAGAAGGTGTGATGCAAGCTTCCAAAGGAGGGAAGCAATCAGTGAATGTTGGGGCATGGATAATTGGGTGGTAACCAATAGTTCTCTGCTTGGACTTTAAGAACCATTCAACAAGAGGGAAAACATGCATGGTACTGGAAACATAATCAATTATTTAGTGCCAGTGAAGTCACTGATATTGGAGGACAACCTACAGCCACCACTTTGCTAAAGCAGTATAATATTTAGCTACATTATAAATATTTGCCTTTCAACAACAGATAAATATAGTTCTCACTCCCTCATCAAGGAAATGTCTCTTTGCAACAGACATAAACGATTAAAAAAAGCCACAAACAATCAAAACTCAGGGTAATGGAGCCCACTCTTCAAAACCTTCCAAAGTTCAGGGAACATTGTGGAAGAAGAGACAAAAAACCATAATAACCATAATAAAGTAGATAGGGGAAGCTCTAGAGGCCTCAATCCTACACAAAGAACTACACACATCTAAGGAATGCTAAGAGTAGGGGAAATACTCTTCTCCAAATAGAACTGGTTATCTAATACCAAGTAATCAACCCTGAAAACGTACATACAAGGAACATTATAAAAATGGAGCAGTACATATTTATGAATATACATGTACACATACACAACATATATATATGTATATATAAACAATAATTAGTGAATCAAGTGTATCAAATTTGAAAAAAAAAGCAAGGAGAATTTAGGGGAATAAAGAAGAAATGAGAAATGATGTAATTAAATTATAATATCAAAATTAAAATTTAAAATACTGGGTTCATAGTAAAGCTACTGAACTGACAAGTAAATTTCATGCCTATAGCTGATTCTTAAACTTATAAAAGCAGACAAAAGACAAAAAAATAAACTTTACCAATAAAAAAATTTAAAAAAATTAAAAAAAAAGGTTAACAGCAAAGCTGACTGGAAATGAAAACAGCAACCAGAAATAAAATAGACTCGGGGTTAAGTAAGAGAAAGATGCACCGCCTACTGACAGCCTACTATGTTCTAGGAATGCTAGGGACAGGCTCAGACTGTCATTATTACACAGCTTAGGGAAGACACATGCTTACATTATATACAACTGCCCTCTGTATGTCAAGATGTATAGCATAAACAAACATCTATTGCTAAAATACTATTCTACCTGTATAATTCACATAAATAAAAACCCTGAAAAACACATCATTGTTTTGTAAAAAAATAAAAAGTACCAATCCATGCACACTGGGGCATCACATATTTTCCTTTGTCTTTTTTCCTTAAGAAGTCTGACATCTGTCTCTGGGAAGGAGATGTGGCAGAGCACTAGTCTAGTATGTGCAACTAGTCTAGCATGTGCAAGGCCATGAATTGTTTGGGACCCAGTAGTATACATGCAAACAAGAAAGAAGGCAGGCAGGCAGGCAGGCAGGCAGGCAGGCAGGCAGGCAGGCACGAAGGAAGGAAGGAAGGAAGGAAGGAAGGAAGGAAGGAAGGAAGGAAGGAAGGAAGGAAGGAAGGAGGGAGGGAGGGAGGGAGGGAGGGAGGGAGGGAGGGAGGGAGGGAGGGAGGGAGGGAGGGAGGGAGGGAGGGAGGGAGGGAAGGGAGGGAGGGAGGGAGAAAGGAAGGAAGGGAAGGGAAGGAAAGGAAGGAAAGGAAGAAGAGAAGAAAGGAAGAAGGAAAGGAAAGAAGAAAAGAATGAAAAAGGAAGGAAGGAAAAAGCAATAAATTTTAGAAACATAGAAGGGAACAACAAAGAAAAACATCCTAATTTATTGCTCTCCCCCTGCCCCCAGTCCTTAGGTCATCCTGTCCTTATGCCATTCACTAGGCCTTTGACTCTTCATGACCCAACCTCGGCATGTCATACTATTACTGCATGTAATGAATAATCTTGTAGTTTACTGGATTACCTACAATAATCTCTAAAGTAACATTTTATTGTCTTTGAAAAAAAATAATGGAACAAAACACATAGCCTCCAATAGTAAGATAGATAGTTTCTCATCACTGACACCTTTACTTAGAAATCCTCTTTCCTGTCTCTGCAGAAATTCCTAAATACCATGTTTATTATTCTATTTTTAAAAAACTTAAGCAATCAGGTGTTTGACCATTGTACACATGTTTTCTAATTTAATCACAGCAATAATGCCTCAAGCAAATATGATTATAGGTAAACATGCATATTTTACTCTATTTTATATGCAAAATAAACTCTGAAATTTCAAGCCCCATAAGAAAATCTATTAGTTAATGTCCATTCAGTTGAAAAACAGCCATATTATAACACATGGTCTAACTCTTTAACACATGAATACATTTCTCCTAGTCTCTATGTTCTCCAAGATATATGATCTATCTATGAAAGTCATGGAACATAATTTTTCCTTCATTCCAAACACTAGAGAATTATAGGGTCTAGTATGAGATTAACACCTCTGGTAGAGGTGATGCTTAAAAATTAAAGAGCTATATTTCATTGTGAAGTGTTCTACATAGCTCCTGGAGCAGCAGAGAACTTCTCATGGCTTCTTTTAAAAACATTGTAAATTTTGTTAATACCAGCATCCTGCCATGAATGCCAATGTGTTATTAGATATTTTACATGCTGATTTTTTTATTTCTGAGAAAGAAAGACCAATGAATTAGTATTTGTTCTATGCATTATGACCATCATCTAAATATCTCTTCCTCAATATACTGTGTCTTGTATATCTATAAGAACAAATAGGTGGATGGTTTTTCTTATTGCCTTTATATAAGAAGAATATGAAGCTGAGAACATTCATGTTCATAGAAATTAAGCCAAATCACATTGAATATTGATTTACTTTGTTTTCAATGACAATATTCAGTTGGTAGATTGTGTTTAAGTATATTGTCTTGATTCACAATTTTAACCTGGTAATTCTGTAAATGTTAACAGTTCCAGGTAAATATATCTAACAATGTGTTGAAATTCAGCCATTTTTAATCTTTGAGTTAATTCTCAATTTCACTTAAGGCCCTGAGGTAGCAAGACTTAACCTCCTTAAATCCAAGCCACAGACTTAATTCACATTTTGCAAACATATTTTAAATACAGTTTCTGATCCACAATGAAAATCTTAGAACATGGGGAAAGATGATATGTTATATGTAAAGGAAAAAGATAATGGTTTTTCCTCATCGAACATGGAGTTATGAGATGGAGGTGGAGTGATACATGGGACCAAAAACTTAAAAGTGTGTCTGTACAAATAGTGGGTCAGGGCAAAATGCTACTGACATATTAATAGTAACCTATAAGACAGCTACCTACACAGAGAGGAACACTGAAATCAGCTTTCACTCCAAATATTTGCCATAAATAAAGATCAAGAAGTCTTACTGTGGGCAAAATATGCTTCTAGGCTGATGATATGGTGAGCATATCCATTATTTGTTAAGCACCAGTTTCATGGCAGAAAGTAGCTAAGAGAGAATCATGATGCTCCTAGTGCTAAAGAATAATAAAAAATGAGTGAGTATGACAGAGCAGATCATTTTGTCTTATGAGTAAAATTGGGGACTCAGATAAATCCATATTTCTGAACAGTAAAGAATGCTTATTTTTAGTTTAAGTATGTCCCAAACATTACATAGTCCATGCTTTTGCCAAAGAAATTCAAATAAAAATGTAAAAATCAAGTTTAACCAAAGTATTGTTTTTTTTTTTTAACCTCAAAACCTCTTATTGTTCCTAGACAATGGAAAAACAATAATAGCAACAACCAATCCCTGGGAGCCAGCTGTCATGAATGACCGAGTGAGCAGAGGTAAACTGGGCTGTTAGGAGACAAAGAACTAAAAAGAAGAAAAGGTCAAGAAATAAAAAGTAATGAAGGAAGATATCACATTTGTAAGATGCAATAGTACAAAGTGTATGCCTGTGCTTCTGTGCTTGGGAGGTGGAGCCATGAAGAAGAGGAATTCTAGGTCTTTCTTGGCTACATAGTAAATCTGAAATGATCCTTAGCTTCACAAGAATTTTCCTCAGAGCAAGATAAAAGAGATGAATGCGATCCTATTTACCATTTAAAATGAGGAAAGATAGCAAGGACAGCACTAAGCTGGTGAGACGATATTACTCTACATATTCTGAAAATTTTTGTTTGTAAGAATCACAGGAATGGCATTCATTCATTGGTGATGGATGGGTGGGACCTATTCTTAATCTTTTTTGTCATATTTCTGAACTTTATTTAACAAAATTCATTTTATGAATCATCATGATTTATTTTTGCTTTTTGTTTTTTTCTTTTTCCGAGTTGTTTGTTTGTTTGTTTGTTTTATCAGTAGTCTTGTATAGACACTGATTCCCCAAGATTGTTGAGCTCAATTAAATTTCTGTTCCTATATGCATATTTCATCTAATTTTCATTGAACTTGACAAACTCTCAGGCACATTGCCATCTTGTAAATTACATATTTCTATTAAGTAAGTTGATACCAAAAAACAAACTTGCATTCAGAAACGAAATTTAATGCTTAAATCGTGAGTTACTTTGATTTACATTTGGGCATATATTTCCTTATCAGAGCACCTGGGAATCAACACTATGGAGACAGCAATCCAAGCATATGAACAACTGAATATGTATAAACCAGACTGTGTTTGTAAATATGTAGATTGAGGGAGTAAACACCTTTAATGGCAGTAAGAAATCTGTTACTGATTATGCACAGGGAGGAAGGCAAGCATCAAGGCTCTTAGTAAAGTTTCTTCGAATTTTCACTGGTCTCAATAAAGTTTGAAGTATTAACTGATAGACCAGATAGAGGCTTTGAACAATAAAATCAAGGCTTGTGCATTAAACATTGATACATACATTGAAAGATATTTCATGTTTTAAGCCACCCCAAGTACTATGGATGTTTTTCAAGCTCAGCATTTCAGTGTTACATATATGAACTGTTTTAACATTTATTAAGCACATTGTCCTTCTCTTTCTATTAGAAATGTGAAATGTGTGCAGTCATCAGATGAGTGCATTATTTTTTTGTATTTTTCAGTGACAAACAATAGCTGAGTACCTTTTGTTTGTTTAAAGCTAACATTATCATAGTATCGATGATTCTCGACTGAAAGGGTTGTGTTGTATTTTGTTCTTAACTCTTGTTCAATTTTCAAGAATAATAGACAGTAGAATTGAGATATTTAAGCTCATGGCTCCTTCTGTGTGATGTTCAAGCCCATCTTTACCAGTAGGTTCCTACTGCCAGCCCAACTGAGTCTTTTCACTGTGTATGTAATATCACTACACTATGTATCGTGGTTTATCACCTCTGTTAGCTCAAGGAAATATCAGGAAACTGATTTCTTTAATTTGAAACCATTTTATTAGGGCAGGACAGTAACAATAAGAAGATAGTAAATACAAAAACTAAGACAAACAATGCATCTTGTTCATAATACAGAATAGATTGAGAAGGTGACACTGAGGTGTGCATGCCCCAAATTTTGGCAATGTTTACTTAGAAACTCGCAGGAGTCTAAGGAAAGAGGGAAGGCAGATGAGCTGTGCCCTGATGTGGCATATGATTGTTCTGCTTATTATAGATGACATATTAAGTTAATGGCAGAGAAGCACCTGAAAAAATGTTCAACATCCTTAATCATCAGGGAAATGCAACTCAAAACAACCCTGAGATTCCACCTCACACCAGTCAGAATGGCTAAGATCAAAAATTCAGGTGACAGCAGATGCTGGCGAGGATGTGGAGAAAGAGGAACACTCCTTCATTGTTGGTGGGATTGCAAGCTGGTACAACCACTCTGGAAATCAGTTTGGCGGTTCCTCAGAAAATTGGACATAATACTACCAGAGGATCCAGCAATACCTCTCCTGGGCATATATCCAGAAAATGTTCCAACCGGTAAGAAGGACACATGCTCCACTATGTTCATAGCAGCCTTATTTATAATAGCCAGAAGCTGGAAAGAACCCAGATGCCCCTCAACAGAGGAATGGATACAGAAAATGTGGTACATTTACACAATGGAGTACTACTCAGCTATTAAAAGGAATGAATTTATGAAATTCCTAGGCAAATGGATGGATCTGGAGGGCATCATCCTGAGTGAGGTAACATATTCACAAAGGAACTCACACAATATGTACTCACTGATAAGTGGATATTAGCCCAAAAACTGAGGATACCCAAGATATAAGAGACAATTTGCTAAACGCATGAAACTCAAGAAGAACGAAGACCAAAGTGTGGATACTGTGCCCCTTCTTGGAATTGGGAACAAAACACCCATGGAAAGAGTTACAGAGATAAAGTTTGGAGCTGTGAAGAAAGGATGGACCATCTAAAGACTGCCATATCTAGGGATCCATCCCATAATCAGCTTCCAAACGCTGACACCATTGCATACACTAGCAAGATTTTGCTGAAAGGACCCAGATATAGCTGTCTCTTGTGAGACAATGCCGGGGCCTAGCAAACACAGAAGTGGATGCTCACAGTCAGCTATTGGATGGATCACAGGGCCCCCAATGGAGGAGCTAGAGAAAGTACCCAAGGAGCTAAAGGGAACTGCAACCCCATAGGTGGAACATTATTATGAACTAACCAGTACCCCAGAGCTCTTGACTCTAGCTGCATTTGTATCAAAAGATGGCCTAGTCGGCCATCACTGGAAAGAGAGGACCATTGGACTTGCCAACTTTATATGCCCCAGTACAGGGGAATGCCAGGGCCAAGGGGTGGGGGTGGGTGTGTGGGGGACTGGGGGGGGGGAGTGTATTGGGGACTTTTTGGATAGCATTGGAAATGTAATTGAGGAAAATACCTAATTTAAAAAAAAAAGAATTTACCAAAATATTAGGTGGAGGGGCTAAACAAATGGCTCAGTCATTAAGCATGCACCATTCTTAACAGAGGACCAAGTTTCCATTCCCAGCACCAATGATTCAGAGTTACCTGTAACTCTAGTTCCAGGGGACTCCAGAATAATTTTCTGGCCTCTACGGGCCCTTGAACCACATATTCATAACGACACGCAGGCAAACAGACATGTAATTGAAAAGTGAAAGCTGACCTCTTAAGGACAAATTAGATGGAAATCAAAGAAAGATTTTTTTTTAAGCAAAGAATTTTTGTCCATCCTGAGAGTTCTGTATACCTAAAAAGCTAGGAAAGAGTTACATAGCCTACATGCAAAGAATCAATCTGAATTGTAGTAATGTGCATATTGAAATAATTGTACATATAAATTTATTTGATATGAATCTAATCTGCTAATTTTCATATTAATTTTCTAACTTTAGGCTACTTCAGAATTCCTAAAATAAAGATAATTAATTAGAATAGATTAATTAAAAAGAATGAAAAACATAAAAGGTAAGACAAAGTATAAAATAAGGTTTGTACAAACACATTAAGGAAGGATATTAAGAAGCCTTGAAAATATAAAATGGTTAAATTATTTAGGAATCTCATAATATATCAGTTATATTTCAAGCCTCCAAATAATAATATAAAAAATAAGACTCCTGAGGAACTAATAACTTATAAAAGGACACCAAGACGATATTTGGTTCAGAAGTATGGACTCATCAGATACTTATGGTAGTTTCTCCTCTTTTCATATATTTATAGAACTTTTTCATTTATTTTTTATCAAAAATAGTTTTTATATAATATGTTCTGTTTATTATCTGCCTCCATCCACTCCTTCCAGATTCTCTCTACCTCCCCACACATCCAAGTCCACACACATTTGTTCTCTCTTTTATGGGAAAACAATAAACATCTAAAAATAAATCAAATAATAAAAGGCAAGATAAAAACAAACAAAACCAAAGCAAAAGAACAAGAAGTATATATAGAAGTACACATATTTACACATGTTAAAAAATCATATAAAAATATGAAATTAGAAACCATAATATAGAAGCAAAAGACTGATAAGGTAAGAGAAATAAATGGATGAATGAATAAATAAATAAACAAACAAACAAACAAACAAACAAACCAGGCAGATTATTATGAGATCACCACCAACAACAACAGAAGAGTTCCTTCTGTGTTGGCCATCTACTACTGGGCATGGTCCCTGCCTTTAAGTGTGCTTTGTATGCCTAGTGAGATTTTTTTTTTTTTTTGGAGAAAGCTAATTTTTTCTTTTGCAAGTAATTATCAATAGGACATAGCTTCTGGATGAGGGATGGGAGCTTGTGTCTGCCGTTAGCACTGGGTCTCACCTGGTGCAGACATATGCAGGCTCTTTGCATGCTGTCAAGCTCTGTGAATTCATTTGTACATCAGTTCTGTTGTATCTAGAAGGCTTTGTGGTGTTTTGTTTTGTTTTGTTTTGTTTTGTTTTGTTTTGTTTTGTTTTGTTTTTTTGGTGTCCTCCATCCCACAAGTTCTCACAGTCATTCCATGTCTTCCACAGAGTTCTCCAAACCTTTTTCAAATCTTCATATGCTCCAAAGGAGTTTCTTATTAACTTGTAGTACTGTATGAATCCTGTAACTTCTGCTCACATATCGTAATCTAAAAGGACAAGCCCAGTTTGAACACCACATTATAAATACCCTTTGACAACTATCAAATATTTGAGAATTTTTTTCTATGTGTTCATGTGTTTGTATCTTTGAAGCCTTAATGGTATGATGGATTTTTGATGTCTTTTACATTTTCCTCCTGTGGTTAAGGAAAGTGATTTTTTTTCTTTTACTCCATACCTTTATCTTTCCTTGAAATATGCACAATATTTGTTTACAGAGTTATGAGCTTTTCTGTTTGAAAAAATTTTACAGAGTGAAGCAAGGACAACAATCTGGTCAATGTGGGATGGTCATTCTAAGGACAAAGGAGCTGATTATTTCCTGGTCTACTAAAAGTAACCTTTTATATTAACAAAGATTCCCTCAAATTTTTTTCTATATATAAATCATCCTTTAATCTTAATGTACAACTGCCTGGATTAATGAGTGTTATGTACTATAGCAGTTATGTTCACTGAATCTGACCCTGATTCAATGTAAGCAAGTGCCTCGCCAGTGTTGTGGCTTGAATATGAAATGTCCCCAAAAGGTCCACTACTTTGAATTCTTTGTTTCTAGTTGTTTGGAATGTTGTGAAAAGTTTAGAATTTGTAGGCTTGTCAGAGAAAGTAGATTAGTGGGGATAAGCACTTAGACTCTCAGCCCACTCCACATTCTTATTGCCTTACCTCCTAAGTCCTGTGTGCCCAATCAGGCTCCTTTCTCCTATGATTTATTGGGTAATAAAACTTTTCCAGGGAAGATGCACCATACATATCTATCTACCCCTGACATGTATTCATGAATAGATCAAAGTACAGATAACATCAACATCCACTGTATTAAATGAATTAGTTTTACCAGAGTTACTTTTTGCAGACCCATCCCAGCACGAGTGACAGCTCACAAGAGCTGGGAACCTGAAGTACACTGCACAGCCTGCAGGCAGCTCAGCAAATTGAAGAGTGTCCCTTCCAGGTGCCCTGGCTGGTTTAAACCTTCTCCAGACAGTGTGGCTGGTTTAGCCTTTCCAAGATAGCTGGTGTCATCTCAGTCTTCTTTATATCTCAGCTTCTATGTTTACCATAACAAGGAGGGGCCTTGTGGATCTGTTTAGTTTCAAGAACTTGCTAAAACTATTTTGAGCTTTTTACTTTCTTGCAGGATGGATGTTTCAATCCTCACAGAAAACACAATACCTTACATTTTCCTTGCCTGTGCCTTCCCCACACATTAATGCATGGTGTCCCTTTGGAGTAAACCACATTAAACCCTTTGTCTCATAAATTAATTTTTCAGTGTGTTTTAATACAGGAATGGGAAAAGGTAACTTAAAGAGCATTTATGCTGGAAAATCAGCTTATATTAGGCAAATTTCAGTACAACAAATACCCAGTTAAAAGAAGGTAAATACAAAGTTTCTAGCTGAACTCTTAAAATCCAATTCCAGAAAGTTGTTGTTTTCTAGAGGAAAAGTCCTGCTCTCTCTCTCTCTCTCTCTCTCTCTCTCTCTCTCTCTCTCTCTCTCTCTCTCTCTCTCTCTCTTCTCTTTCTCTCTCTCTCTCTCTCTCCCCCCTCTCTGTGTGTGTGTGTATGCATGTGTGTATGTGTGTGTATGTGTGTGTGATTTTGTGTTTAGGTACACATGTGTATGGGTGTGTGTATATGGGTGTGTATAATTTCATACATGTATAGGTATACACATATATGGCTGTGTGTATAAATGTATATATGTGTATGTGTGTAAGTATGTGTATGTATGTGTATATGTATGTATATGTCTGTGTATGTGTGTGTAATTTGATATGTATATAGTTATTCATGTGTATGGGTGTGCTTATGTTTGTTTGTTATTCTAATTATTAATCTATTAAATAGGTCCATTAAAATAAGTCATAATCTCTCAAAAAACCTCAGAATTCCTGTCTGTACAATAGTAGAGACAAACTTTAATCTGAACACCTGGTTGAAAGAGTGAGAAAATGCGTTTTCTAAGGATTTACTTCTTTGAACACAAGCAATGTCCATGAAGGAAAAAATAGATGAAAATCATATCCAGAGTCAAGAGGGTTTAAGTCCTGAAACAGAAGGAGAAGAAAATCTAAATGATCTAGGTTATAGGACATACTAGACACAGGGAGAAAAAAATCTCAGAAGTTTTGATAGTAATTGAGTACACTATTCTCTGTAAAGTGTAAATATATATCGAAAATGTATGTTCTAATTTTGAATAAAATTGAATATCAAAGACAATTTGTCCATGTTTCTGGTTGCTATACAAATCATAACTGCTTTGAAAGCTATTTAAATTAAACAAGAAGACTTGCATACACACTGCCTACAGTATAGCAATTCTACTCATGGCATATCCCCAACAGCTCTCTATAAATGTTCCCTACAAACTCATACAGGAATGCTCCATTCCGCTTGTTAAGTAATATTCTTTTGGCCCTTATCAAGACACAGACCCAATTTTGGGCCTATCATTGCACTACCTGGGTCCTGCAAAGGTCTCAAAACCCATGGCCTCACACAGGGCTGTTTCCCATCAGAAGGGAATACAGACAAAAATGATACTCTTAGCTATTTTCTCTCCTTTGTTTGGCACCATCAATTGGATTTAATCCAATCTTTGCATCTATTTAAGCTTGAGATAAAACTTTTCAAGGTGAGGGCAGGCCTGAATTTCTGATGAAAGCATTTTGTATAGCTCACTATAGTGGTGCGGGTTTAAGGAGGAGAAAGATGTATCATAGAGAATATATTTGCAAGAGCAGCCATAGTTTTTTAGGTTTCTAGCATATACTTAGAATTCTTTGCAAGACAGTTTGCAAGATCCTTGAATTTCTACCTTCCTTGATAAGTAGAGATAAAATTTTGAAAAGATAACACTGTGCACAGACAGAGTTCTATGTAATTGCAAGTTTTCTGACTATAGCAGATTCCTCTCCATTAAGATAATGGATAAAGACTGCTATCATTACAAATGACCTTAAAACTATGGAGAAAATAAAGCATTAGTCAACTTTAGTGTTTTTGTGTTATAATTCAAAACTACTAAGAACAGACCGTATTAGTGATCATAATACACAGGACCTGTATCATGGTAGTTAAGAGTCACTAGTCCGTAAGAATTTGGTGTAACATTTGAGTTATTAGAGAGAGATACAAAACAAATGGTAATTCAAATAGCAGAGGTTGACCATCAATAGAATAGAATGGGCATCTGGATTAACTGATAGGGAATGACATCCCTCAGATAGGGGATTCTTTGCTTCGAACAACTGACTATTCAATCTGTGATTGTAAGAAATAAGGCTACTGTTAGCTTAAGTAAAAATGTAGAACTTACTTTAATAACTTAGTAGACTTACAGTCCTCAAATAACCTAGTCTGACCCACTATAGATATTTATTGACTATGTATGATACTTAAAATAATGTTATATATAAAGAATGTTCAAGGAAGGAACATCTGAAACAGCTACCCAACAAACAATGTATTTCACATGCATTGTGCATAAACTCATAATAATTAAAAATTTTACAACAAAAAAGGAGAGGGAACCTGTAGAGACTATATCTAGAGGTTAGGCATGGCCTCAGGTTGAGGGATGGGGCCACCCACCATCTCAAAAATTTTAACCCAGAATTGCTCCTGTTTAAATGAAATATAGGGACAAAGAGTAGAGCAGATACTGAAGAAAGGCCACCCAGAGACTGGTCCACCTAGGGATCCATTCCATATTCAGCCACCAAACCCAGACACTATTTCTGATGCCAAGAACTGCTTTCTGAGAACATATTATATCTGTCCCCTGAGAGGCTCTGCAAGAGCATTACCAATACAGATGCAGGTTCCTGCAGCCAACCATCTGACTGGCTCAAATGGAGGAGTTAGGGGAAAGACTGAAGAGTTGAAGGGGTTTGTAACCCCATAGGGAGGACATCAATATCAATCAAAGAGCCCCCTCCCCCCAAACTCCCAGGGACTAAACTAACAACCAAAGAATACACATGGAGGGACCCATGGCTCCAGCTGCATATGGAGCAGAGGATGGCCTTATTTGACATCAATGTAAGGGGAGATGGCCTTGGTCCTGTGAAGGCTCGATGCCCTAGATGCCCCATCATAGGGTGATGCTAGGGAGGTTAGATGGGTGGGTGGGGGAGCACCCTCATAGAAACAGGGGGTGGGATAGGGGTTTTAGAGGGGAAACCAGGAAGAAGGATAACATTTGAAATGTAAATAAATAAACCAATAAAAATAAAATAATCTTACAAAGCTATAATAAATTTCCAGGAATTGCTACTTTTCACTATAAATGTTTCTTATAAACAAATATTAGTCAGTAACATAAAATTAGAAAACTGTCATTCTATATCAAAAATTATTTAAAAGTTTTGATATCTATCATGTTAGAGACGTTTGATAGCATTGATAGCAGGGGCAGAAGGCAGCATCCATAGTCAGGACACAATGATAAAAGCTTGTTCTCAATCAGCTTTCTCTTTTGTTCTCTCTGGTACTCTAGCCACCCAAATGGAACCACTCACATTTGAGGTAGATGTCCCTGCCTGAAGGAACCTGATCTAGAGAATATTTTATAAGCATAGCATGAGATTTATTTCCATATGAGTCTAAATTCCATCTAGCTGGCAATCAGGAATAACTGTCTCAGATAGTCACTACTATGAGAAAAGTAGAAAAATTTGCCATATTGTCATTTAACAACTATTCTGTGGGTAGGTATTCATGTCTCCCCTTTTCTCAAGTAAGAAAACTGCCATATGAATGAGTTGATTCGTTGGATTTCTATCTCCAAACTGGCAAGCAAGTATCAGGATTCAAATCCTTGTTTCATATTTGAAGCCATCTCCACACTACCAGGCTATCTACTGCCATCTGTCACTTGGAGCAGCAGAGTTACTCACAATTCACACCTATTGCCCCTTTAAATTTTAATACTCAGAACAAAATGTGTGGATTTACATAAAGAGATTTCCCTTAAAGTTAATATAAACTCTAAGAGCCCTCTATATACAGACAGGTACATGGTCTATTTATTAGTTGCTTCAGCAAAAAGCTCAGTGCAGTTTGTGCTCACCAGAGCTTCTGAGAGATAAGCATGATCATTGCCACAGTGCAGCTTATTATTCACAGAAGGTTCCATCCTGAGAGGTGCAGCAGGGACAGAGGAAGTTTAGGAATGTTTAAGACAATTTGTTTTCTGCTTGTGAGATTACAGAAATTACCATCAGCTGTGAAGTATGACTCATATCTGAACACTCCAAACTAGTTTCCCCCCACCCCCGGACCTCACAAAGAAATCCACTTAGCAGGACAGAATTGGAGCCCATAACTCTTTAAAATGCTGTCTGCTTTTCCCACTCTAACTCACTTGCTGGCTGACATTAGACTTGAGGAGGGTTATTTCTTTTAACAGAAAATAAGACAAGTGTGTAGCAAAAACAAGTGTTCTACAAGGAAATAGACTGTGCTTCCTGTGGCAGACAAGAGTGTGGTATGGACCTGGGCCACTATCCCCAGTGGTGGGAGCTGGAGAGCTCATTGAAATGACAACTTTTACATGTGCTCTTCTCTGCCTTTGTCATCTATCTGGACCACAAAGGGAGAAACAATTGATCAATATCTTTCCTCACTGTAAAACTCACACTCCATCTTTTATTTTTGATTGATGGCAGAAGAGAAGAGTTTTCTGCTGGCCCATTCAATGGAAAAGAGATACGTTACCAGAATACAAAGCGAAAGAGAACCAAAATCTATTTCTAATTATAACTGATACGGTGGGTGACTTTTCTCTCATTTCACTTAACACCTTCTGGGTGTTTAATTATTTACTGTGTGCCCATACGTCACACCGTCTTCCCTCCCTCCCCTCCCAAGCTGAAAGATCTGGATATTCAAAGTGGAAATATTTTATTCTTGGCAATTCCTTCCTCAACTCTCATCTTAGTGGAACAAATGAGAGAAACATGAATAAATGCAGTACGTAGCCATGTTTATGATGGCCCCAATTTCTGCTTCTCGTCTTGCATCTGTGTGAGAGAATTGATTGCACCATAGTTTCCATATTGGCTGGCTTACCTCCCCTAGGAACATGTGTTACATCAGGACAGAAATCCTATATTTCAATTTTTGCCTCATTCGAATGTTCAACAGAACATTTTGCATATTCCAAGCACAACGTAGGCGAATGCAAACCAGTATAAAAAATGGATTTAAATAACAATCTATAAAACTGAGCTCTAAAAAATACTCTAAAACTTTCTGGCATGTGCCTCCAGCTCTCCTCTGGTATACGCTTTTAACTTTCTGTGATTTCTAACTTTGGCAGATATTTCGCTCCCTTTTTTAAATTACCTGTTCTCAGATGCAGAGTGGTTTTACTACTATACAGATCTACTAGAAGTCTTAAAATATAATCATCTATTCTAAAGAGAAAAAGACTAATCGACAACTAAAAATAGCAAAATTTTAACATAAAGGGACTCAGGGGAACATAGCATAGTCATTAAGTCAAGTAAAATTACACTTGAACCCATGTGGCCGCTTGCAAACTAACCAGCCTTGAGGACATCAGTTAAACTTTCCAATTCTGCTTCCAAATGTGGAAAAGAAAACTATAGTTTATTCTCACCCAGTCATTCTGAAGTTTAATTAAACACCAAAGAAAACCAGTATAGGGCTTGCATATAATGGGTTTCAGTAAAAGGAGATTATTATAATTGAATGTAGTTTTTGATCAGTAGTAAAGATTACAACAGGAAAGGTGCAGCTGGAATTGGGAGAAAATATGTAAAAATCTAAGAGTGTGATTGATATATTGACATCATATTTATAGCACAACTCTCAGTAGCCATTAGTAATAACTATTAAAATAACAATCAATATGTAATGTAAGTAGAAGGTAAAACACAGGGTATTCATCAGAAGTGAATTCATGTGAACAGTACTGAAAGGTGGAAAAGAGAGTTTTGTTCTGCCTTCCATCCAAGATTAAGTAAAAAGACATACAGGTGTTTCTCTTTGAATAAACTCCAGTGTAAATATTGTACAAGTCTGACTCATATAACATTATTAAACAAAATTGAAATACACAAAATATGTTTGACTTAGAATACTGACCTTTAACTTAATCTTTTTTCACTGAAAGTCTTTAATATTTGAAGAAATCCATGACTATTTCTTACATGGCTTCTTTGATGCCTTTGCTTTTTATTACTGTAGTAAAGACGTAGCATGGAATCTGCCCTCTGGACAGGGTTGAAGTGCACTGCATTAGTATTGCTTACCAGCAAATGATGTCTTACAGATCTCAAGAGGCTGAATCTTTTGTGATTGAACCTCTGGGTCGGTTGGCTAGTGTATTAGCCAGCAACCTCCAAAACACAGACCAATGAGACAATCACAGGCTTATGTTAGGAGAAGGCTCATTTTGAAGATGGCATCCTGCTTTTAAGGAGGCTAAGAAGTCCCACAATGTGCCACCTACAAGCTGAACACCAAAGAAAAACAGTGGCATGATTCAACCTAAAGCTTGAAGTCTGACAACCAGCGTCCAGAGTTAAACCCAGTCTGACAAGAAGGCCTGAATGAGGGCAAGGACTCAGGTGCCAGTCTACAGATACCAGGGTCCAGCAGTCAGGAACAAAGACTACCACGTCTAAGGGAAGAAGCCTAAACCCTACCTCAAAGAGAGCTAGAATCTAATCTGCTCTGACCTCTTGCCTATCCAGACACTCAAGAGAGTAGATAGTGTCTGCCAGCATCAACTGCAGTGAGTCATTTTATTTAATCCCCTGATTGGGATGTTTCCTCTTCTCAAGTGATACTGAAACAGTGTTTTACCATATATTGGAACATTATTCAACCCTGTCAACTGGACACAAAAAATTAACAATAACATTTAGTAACATGCCAATTCACTCTGTCTAGGTACTGACTGTTGCCATTCTACTACATATCTGACTCTGATGATAAATACCAACCTGAATGGATGGGGCAGTATGTCTTTTTATGTCTGATTTATTGCACTCACCACAATGTCCCCTAGGGTTTATGCCTGTTGCTGCATAATGAAGTATTTTCTCTGTTTTAAAGGCTAAACAAAAAGCCTATTGTAGGGATACATCTCATGCTTTTAACCATTGATGTGTTTGTTAGCATTGACTGTGTTTAATAAACATGGTGTTGTGGATTGCCTTGGTGCTGTTTGTGTTTTGATGCTATTCCTGCCCTTGAGGAGGATCAGATCTCATACTCGGGTGTTTCCGTGTAAACCTGCTCCATATTTACCTGGTCAAAGAAAAGCTAGAGCCTGTGATTAGGCAGTGGAAGAAAAAGGTGGAATTGGAAGTTTTAGAGAAGAGAGAGAGGCAGGAGGAAGCAGAGACGATATGATGAGATGAGATGAGATGAGATGAGATGAGATGAGATGAGATGAGATGAGATGAGACAAGACAGAGGTACAATGAGAAAGGAAGATGGAGGAAGAGAAGATCGAAGGCAGAACAGAACCACTTGGCCTAGAGGAGCCGCAAGTAGCAATAGTGGGGAATAGAGTTGTGTAATGGTATATCTGCCCAATCTAGGCATGCAGTTTATAAATAGTATAACTGAGTTGTGTGTTCTTTGCACAGGCATATTGGGTTTGGAGATTTACCAATACAAAATCTGGCTGGTATTAAACACTAAGGCTGGCTGGTGTTTTCCGAGGTGACTCTGGTGGGCAGAAGAGAAAGAACACAGCCTGGGCTGGAATGGGAAGATTGGACAAAGGATAGAACTGAAGGGGAGAGGTAAACGCCATGGAGTGGAGCACGGTCTGGCGGGAAAGCAATTTTGGAGCTCTGGAGAGGCAAAGCCAGGGCTTGTAGGCAAGGTATTGTCCAGTAGGTGGGCAGCTTCTGGTCCCAGAGCCTAGCCAGACCAAGCATGGGCCTTTTTAAAATTATATGCAACACCGTGGGTGCAATGAATAATGCTATCATGCAGAGGAGAATTGATGTGTCTTAAAAACTCACTATGTCTTAATATCTCAAAGTGGAATTGCTTTCTATTTTGAAGGTTTTGACACATTTCAAATTTAGATTCCACAGCAACTCAGCAATGAAGCTTCCAAAACCATGTACAGGGTTTGAGTCTATCCATCCCCACCAGCTCTTTTTGCCTTTTTAAAAATTATGCAAACAGCATGATGTGTAGAGGGTATTATGACTTTAATATCCATTTTTCAGGTGGTTAGATTTCGGAAGCCTTTTTTTTCATATAACGATCAGACATTAAGTATTTTCTTTAAAGAATTGTTTAGTCTAAATACCTAGCTCATTTTTATTTGCCTTATAAGTGAGGCTTTTGATTTTGTTTGTTTAGATTGTGGATTTGTAGGAGTGGTTTATAATTTTGGGAAGGTTACCTAGCAGCAGCGATATGATTTGAAAGCATTTTTATCCCAGCTCCCTAGTGTGCACAGACTTCTTATTTGACAAAGTTTCACTTGGTTATCTTCCCAATGTCTGCACTTATTTTTGGTGACAGATCCATTAAAATCACTCTGAAGACCAAGGCCATGATGGTCCTTCTGTTCTCTTTTTACAGTTCATGATTTTATGTTTAAATCTTCCATCAATTTTGTGTTGATTTTGTGCTATTGTTAGATAAGGGTCCAGTCTTTGATGTGACAATTAACAGTTTAAACAGCACTTTTTCTGAGAATGTATTTGAAGTAAGCAAGATTCACCCAGAACTCATAATTTTGAAAGAAATGCTTTTGAACATTTATTAGCACTTATGGTGCTTTTCCAGAGAAAAAAAGCCACTCAGCAATGTCTAGGGGCTTAGTATGCTCAGGGTTATTCTTCATAGACCTGGATTTTTAAAAGAGTATCTGAGCCATTACTCAGGAGGCAAGCAGGTAGATTTCTGAGTTTGAGGCCAGCCTGGTTACAGAGTGAGTTCCAGGACAGCCAACCCTGCACAAAGAAACTGTCTTGAAAACCAAGGGGGTAAAAAAAGGATCTGGCAAAAATAAAACTATTTACCACAAACTGGGATATTCTACCTTGAAGCATGGGACAAGCATGTTCAAGTAACAGAAAAGGTTTTGCTTTGCTTAACTAGAGCTAAGATTCCGTTTCCCAGCTCATGATTGAGAGTTTATTACCATGATTCCTTAGCAGTTGGCACCATTCCAGCCAATCTGGGTTGTTTATTTATGATGACCTGTTGTCAAAATAGTTCCTTTCAATTCAAGGCAAGAAAAACAACTCACACTGTTTACCTACAACTTTCTCCCTCCATGCCTTCTTTATACCCTTCTCCCCTCTAAACAGAATGAATTGAATATAATGAACTCTTAAGGACTGGCTTTCATTGTGTAACTTTATTTTCTTGGACATGAATATTAGTCTTAGCCTACAAAAGTATGTGGTACATGGAGATTATGTTGATTTGTAAGGGTTGAGGCAAAGTATAATGCTGTGTTTTCTCTGATGACAGACAGCTTCTCAAGTTGTTTGTTTCCGAGACGCAGCCTTCTATGCAGAAAGTCATTATCAGCCCTGAATTCAATTTACTGGAAGTTGAAATACAAGGACAATCTGATAATCTCATAATTATCTGACTTAAAAACTGACAAACTTTAATTTGAAAAGTTCTTTTTTTTTTTTCATTGAAAGCAACGGGAAAGTACTAAAGAAGGACCATAGCCAGTATTTTGACATATATTTTATGACTGTGATACTTTTGTAACACATTATATTAAAAGGAGTACCATGATTTAGGAAGAAATTAATGGTATGATTCACATAAAGCAACTGTGGATATTGTGAACTATGGATCTGGAGAGAAAGCCCAGGACCCCACTAGTTGTGTCAAGCCCACTCTGTGATACTCAGTATGGAAGTATGGTAGGTACTCAGACTGTGGCCTCCCTTGAAGCATTTCCTTTCAATTCCTGTTCCCATCCTTCCACTCCCCAGATCTCCTGGAAATGGATACGTAGTAACTTTATAGAGATAACTTTCATAGCAAAGGTGACAAGCAAATTTTCTTAGGATTGGATAGTGGACAGAGAAAAGAAAGAAGGTCAGCTGCTATTTTCAAATCAATGGAGGAGATGCTATGAAGCAGAGAAAAGGTAGCACTCAATGAACAAAACATGCTCAGACTCTTGTGCCATTACTTCTCCTCAATAGCGAACACCCTTGATTCCCGGACAAAATAAACCATTTCTTCCTTAATTTGCTGTAGTCAGGGTATTTTGTGGCAGCAATGTTAAAAAAAAAAAACAAACAAAAAAAGAAACACTACAATTGCTTGCCTACTTACTTAGTAGATTATTAATGTGGCCTCATGTAATTGAAAATCCTCCAAAAGCTATGAGCTATGCCTAATAGTTCTATACTATTGTGTTTCATGACCATCATTTAATGTTAAATTGAATGTTTAGAATTCTTCCTGTCATGTAAAATGACTTGTAAGCAGACATATGTAAGCAAGTGAAAAGAGTATAGAATGAATACCATAGTCATAAAAGACATGCTGTAAAAGAATAGTTTATTTTCTAAAACTGGGAGGGTTAACATATGAAACTGCTTTTCTGGGAGATAGAAAGATAACTCCATGGAAAGGGGAGGAGGAGCTGTTGGCATTGACAGTTGCTAGGGGAGAGAGTCATGCTTGTTTAATGATGTGACCCCTGGTAGGGTGACTACACACTATGATTGGTGCCAGTCCCAAGGCCAGCTGTGACATGCAAAATGAACTTGACATGTGAAGGAAAAAATGGAAGAGAAGGGGAGATATCTGAAGTGTGTTGGAAAGGAATAGGAAAAAGGGGGGAAAAGGGAGTAAGCAAAAGAGTTAGATGAGCAGATGAATACATCCAAACTTCACTGTAATTTTTTCAAAGACTTGGTTATAAAAAAATACTACAAAAGTAAATATGAGTGAGTTCTATTCCTCCAATTCACACAGACACACATAGACACACAAACACTAAGAGAAAATTAATTCCAAAACAATTAGCATAGTATTGTATACAGTATATAAAACCAATCTAAGAAGAGGAAAGTATGCAGAGTACCTTTGAAATTGTCTGACTCGCAATAACCAGATGGTTCTACTTATAGTAAGAAATCGAGCCATTTTGCTTCCACATTTAAGAACCACAGGAGAAGACGAGTGAAAGAGTGTAAATTGATCACCACTTAACCTAGCTTCAGAGCTGGCTGCTTTAATTTGAAATATTCATTGACTATGTGGGCAATAACCATGGCTAGCCTGAATGCATCTCAGGAGGTGCAACTATTTATTAAGTGCATGGATGGCTGCCAATCTAGCCCTTTTGAAATGTATGTTATAACAAAAATGCAGTTGCTCAGTTTCATTGGAATTTCTATTTTAGCTTAAGAGCCAGAATTAAGAACGCTGTCTTTTCTCGAATTTGCATGTGCTCATTGTAGCTAGTAATGGCCTTGATAATGATAACCATGCAAGTGTATCATGTACTTGGAGATATTCACTCTCTCTCTCTCCTCTTACTGCCCTCTCCTCCAGCTAGTCTCCTTTATCTTCCCAATTTTGCTTCTATACTTGAACTATACATAGAAAGTTTTATTAGTCTATATAATGTCTAGTGCCCCAGAGCAAGACAGCCACAATATTTGTCTTTTCAAGTCTGACTTATTTCATTTAATATGATCATCTGCAGTTGCATCTATTTTCATGTCAACAACGTAATTCCTTTCTTCTTCATGGCTAAATGAATCATCACTGTGCACAGGCTAGGCTATGTTTTCTTTCACTATTCATTTGTTGATGGGCAACTACAATAATTCCTTTACTTGGCTTTTCTGATTAATGCTGTAGTGAATACAGATGTGCATGGGTCTTTATGGTTTGTAGTGGTTATTCTTCTATCACAGCAAGTAAGGTTTATATTCCTTCCCAAGAAAGTTTTAGCTACTGTATGTGTTGCTTTAGTTACTAAACAAAAATATGCCAAATGAGAATAAATGATCTGTAAATAAGAAGATGCCTTCTTCTATTGCTCTCTGCCACAGGACCATAAGGGGCTCTGTGATTTATTTCAGGCATAACTGTTTTGCCCATTTTCAAGGTTACCATGTAAAAAATAAGGTATATATGTTTTGCTTAATTTACAGTAATTGTGGGTGATATAAGGTATTCCTTTGCAGTTCTCAGGGATCGGTCAAAAGAAAGCAAAAGGAATAGAAATCTCAAGACACTTGAGCAATTTGGCTTTTAAAAACTAAATACTGCCATGTGAATGGCTTTATTAGATTAATGTTCTATAATTATGTAAACAGACACAAGTCTAACTTCAAAGAGAAGCCTTAGCCAGGTCTTACATCCTTTACATTGTGGAAGTTTTTTTTTTTTTTTTACAACATTTCTGATTTCAGTTCTACTAGGTTTATTAACAGAAAGAGTATTATTCTTTCATAAGAACAAAAACAAAACAAAACAAATTTTCTTCATACTGAAATCACAGTTTATCAACATCAAGATACAGTCTTCAATCAAGCTAGAGAAATAAGAATTGAATTGTTACTTTAAAAAAAAAATTAGTGTGTGTGTGTGTGTGTGTGTGTGTGTGTGTGTGTGTTACATGCATATGAATGTGTGTAGGGTTAACTTTGTGCAGTGTAAGGGAACTAGAGCAGAATGTGGTTTTCTTATATTGTTCTCTGCCTTGTTGCCTCAAGCTCTGCCTGTCTTACCCCTCAGATTTGAGGTTATAGCCATGCTCAGCCAGACCCAGCTCCCTTTCTTATTATTGACAATTCAAACTCTGTAGCGTTTTCTCTTTCCCACTGAGCAACCTCTCCAGCTCTGTCACTCACTTTTAGCAAATAGGAAGGAAAAGTAAAACTTGGGTTTCCATGTGGGCATATGGTTCTCTGACAGAAGGATGGTAGGCAACTTGACCACATTAGCCTCCTGCTGCTGATGCAGGGGTACGGCCAAATGGTCAAACCATGGTGAAAAAGACAGACACTTTAGAAAGCACGAATCCAGCCAGCTAGCTACTTTCAGAAAAAATGGGTCCCTCAAGAGCCTCTACTAAAATGATTATTAGATTAGTGATAAGATTAAAGGACAATTTACCAGCTTCCTCATTCGGAGGGAAGGGAGCATTTGCAACAACATATGATATAATTAGGGATGGCTTCCACACAAATGAGAGCTTCTTAGGAGGGGCAAATATTCCAGGTAATGAAAAGAAAGCTTGCTTAACATTTATAACCAAATGTCATTGCCAGTGGTCTGACACATATGGCAATCTGAACTGAGACAGCTGAAGATGTGTGACCACACTAGCAGTCAAGAAAAAGATGTTCACTTATAATGTCCCCACATTTTTTCTTTATAATACTAGCCAGTAAAACACTTCTTTGTGCCATCCTTAAATGGGTTTATGTGATTCCAGTCTTGAGTAACCAAAAGATAGATATTTTGATTTGGTTAAAGTAGTATATTTGTAGAAGCTTCTAGGCCTCTAGAGTAAATAAACTTATTATTTATAAAATGACTGTCACTCTGAATAAGTTTAAAATAAAAAAATGTCTAGATTGGCAGATGAAAATATCAAGAAAAATGAAAGAGAAAGACACGCAAGGAATTAAGGCATTTTCTTTCCACAGAACCCTGTGTCTTTGGTTCTATGCTGCTTGTCTCCCACCCACAGATTTATCCGGTTTTGTCTCAATTTATTTTAGAAAAGGGGCAGGAGATAATCTTTAAACAAGGACATTTTCTGTTATCAGTTGGTTCCTTTGGGAAAAAAATAAAAGAAGACACAACTTCTTAACTGGTAATGAATTACCTGTTGCTTCAGGATTCATGCTTGTCCCCTGTGCTGCGTCAACTCTGCATTTTCTTCTTATTTTAGACCAGATTCTCCCTCCAAGAATCCCATTTTTATCCCCACAGCCTATAGATTAAAAAATGTAGGCATGAAAATGGAACCTGATCAGACAATAATTAAGGACTTGGATAAATGATTATGCCTTGGTGTGAAGACAGCAAGATGAAGAATGGGAGCACTAATCAGTTGGAAAACCCAAACAAACAGTGCTAATCTGATGAATGTCAACACGAGGAGGGAAACTTGTCATGTAATTACACTTTTATTCTCTCAAGAGAAGGAAAATCAGTCTTATATGAATCATCAGTAAAGTCATTGCCACCGAGTAGACACAAAGGACTCTCAGTCATTCACACGCCTTTCTAACCAGCGGTTAGAACCATCTAAAAGGCTTCCTCTTCCTCACCTTAGGACACTGCAAAGGTTTCCAAGGGATATTTTAGCTTACAGCAATACACAGAGGGGTATATACTGGTTGCTGCATGGAATTCAGCAGACAGGTCTGGATCCTTTGGTGGAGGAAGCATGGCAGTGTCCTTAGGATAACAGTACAAAACACAAAATACAGTGGAGAGTGTAACCTGTCATCATCACCATCATTCTGGTGCAATGAACAATCTTTACTAATTTTCTTACAATAACAAAATGAAAGTAATGAAGATGCATACTGATACTAGTAATTAGTAATTTAAATGTGACAAAGTTCAATTGGCACAAAATAAATGAATAGACAGGTATGCAATATAGCAAACTAAATAATATATCACAGCATGAATGTCTATGTTTGACAATTAGGAAGAAATAATTGGGAACATAAAAAAAAGTGGCTAGTGGACACAAATAATCATATATGATTGACTGAAAAGGGAGAAAAAGATATTGAACATTGCAAGAAGATCCTTTAAATTTTTAAATGAAGCTTCACAGGTAAGCTCTCTTTAGGCTGTGGTTAGGCAAGGCTTTATGAAGAACTAACAATGATAAATATATTTAGACACTTACTAATTTGAAACTATATGTTATAATGATGTCATTGCACCCTGTACAATTGTTATAGGAATGAGACAATGTTTATATATTGCTATTCAGGTATTGGATTTGATTACTCAGTCCACTGGCATATGTTCTAAGGTACTTTCTCTTGTAAAAATAATTGGCTGACATTTAAAAAGGATCGATAATTTTATAATATGGAAGTAATCCTGATAATCACTCAGGCATGGGATTTTCCTTGCTATTAACTTTGCTTTTCTGGGTATCATTGCCTTGTTATAGAATTCTTAAATATTTTGACAGCCACAACTTACACAGAGAAAAGTAGAACCAATGGTTCTAAGTAGCAAAGCCATACTGTTGCTGTCATGGAAGAGAAAACATGGTGCTGGTAAATACAGCACAGGCATCCGAAAAGGGATCCTGCCGAATCTGAAGGAAGGCTCTTCATCCTTTTCTTTCTCAAATGTTTTTATAAGAATGACAACGACACATTCCTTTCTGTCCTCAAGAAAATATCAGTAAACGTCTTTCAAGCCTCAATCCCTTTTATAAAAGGAGCAAGTTGAATGCAAATAAAGAGGAAGATAGTCCATTCATTTTCCAGTTCTGTGAGTCGATAGATGCAGCCACTGGGTGGAGGTTAGATCTACATTTCAAAATCAACTCTTATATGAAAACAGAAAATAGATAGATAGATAGATAGATAGATAGATAGATAGATAGATAGATAGATAGATAGATAGATAGAAAGAAAGATAAATCACATGTAGACAGTTATACAAACTAGAAACTGAAGTCAGGATGCTCTGTATGTGATAAATTATGGGAGTTCTATAGGTACCTATTATTTTCTCAGATGAAGAAATGAGATGAGAGTGGTTCCCAAGTTGGGTGAATACACAGCTTGAGCTGAGCCCAGAGTATTTGTTTCTCTGTTTTAACTATCCTTAGATTTAGCCTGGAAGCTTCTAGCCTCTGTACATTCCTCCAGATTTTTTGCTAACCTGTGCCTAGAATGTTACAGTTCCTAAGATTAACTGCTGAATAGGCTCACTTTTTCTAGTTCTTCCTAACATCTGGCTGGCTGGCTCAACTGCACTATTCTGTCTCAGACTTCTTTCCAAGCTGACTGATTCAATCTGGCTTCTCTCAGTTTCTCATTGACTTGTTCTGTTTGGGCTCAAACTAACTCTGACAATTGGCTCTAATCTTCTGGCTCCTTCTTATTCTCTGCCTTCACCTGCATCTGCTGACCTACACTGAACTGCATGGACCCAGGAATACACTCAACTCCAGTGAATTGCACTCATTACACTGACTCTGAACTGACTGGATGAACTATAATGAATTTAACTCCACTCATCTAGCTCAACTCCCAATTCAACAGACTGAACTGACTCTCCATGCACTGCTCTTAAATACCTTTCCTCCTGAGACTTGCACGTATCCTATTGCTGACCCAGTCTGTCAAATCCGTCTCTGACAAGTTATTTAATATGTCCCTCAATTAGACCTCATGGTTTGGGATTAAAGGTATACACTAAGGGTGTGTATGTATTCCTGACAGCAGGATCAAACAAACCTAGAAGGTCTTCAGATGTGATCAAAGCAGCCATATTGCTGAATTAAAATTCTTCTGCAGGTGGTGAGTCCTGTTGAATGGTGGCTAGATTTTCTAACCCTGACACTATGTACGTAGTAGATTATATCTACTTGGCTATATAGTGACAACTCTCTCCAGTATGTACTACTTTTTCAGAGACAGCTGGGACTAAGGATCACATTATGGTTTAAGAATGAAACACCTACCTTGATGCAGAAGTCCTCTGAGTTAGAATAAGAATTGCTTTTAATTATATTTCTCAATAACTGAAAACAACAAATATTTGGATTTCCAAGAGGGAATTTTTAAAAAAAAAATTATGGATCAAGCATAAACTCATGGGGAAATTAAAAAGAGAATCTAACTGAGGAATAATAAAATATTGTATGAATGTGGGTGAGGTGCTAAGGCAATGTTTAGGGTGGAATTTAAAGGTTTTAATGTTTGTGATCTAATTATTTTAGACTAAAGTTAATGATGTAATTTGCAGTCCTTGGGATCTAGAGAAACAGAAAGAAAAAACCAATTAGTAGCAAAACAAGAAGAGGGAAAGAGGTGATGAATTTAAAAACAAAATTGGAGAAAGAAAACCAAGTCACACCTAGACTGCTGGAACACAATCAACAGAGCCTAGAGTTGCCTCTTTGTGCGCCTAGTAAACGTGCTAAAGGAATAAGAAAAACATAGAACTGGCAGTATGAGTAAAAAGGGAACATTTTTCAGGTTCTACAAACACTAAATCACAGGAATATAATACAGAAATTTCCTCAATGCACTTAAAAACTTACAAAATGTACCATATTTTCTGTATCCATTCCTCTGTTGAAAGACATCTGGGTTCTTTCCAAATTCTGGCTATTATAAATAAGGCTGCCATGAATGCAGTAAAGCAAATGTCCTTGGTATATGCTGGAGCATCTTTTGGGCATATGCCCAGGAGTGGTATAGCTAGGTCCTCAGGTAGTACTATGACCAATTTTCTGAGGAACTGCCAGACTGATTTTCACAGTGTTTGTACCAGCTTGCAATCCCACCAACAATGGAGAAATGCTCCTCTCTCCACATCCTTGCCAGCATCTGCTGTCACCTGTGTTTTTGATCTTGGCCATTCTAACTGGTATGAGATGGAATCTCAGGGTTGTCTTTATTTGCATTTCTCTGATGATTAAGGGTGTTGGACATTTCTTTGGGTACTTCTCAGCCATTTGGTATTCCTCACTTGAGAATTCATTGCTTAGCTCTGTACCCTATTTTTAAAATAGTGTTATTTGGTTCTCTGAAGTCTAACTTCTTGAGTTCTTTGTATATATTGGATATGAGCCCTCTATTAGATGTGTGGTTAGTAAAGATCTTTTCCCAACTTGTTGGTTGCCATTTTGTCCTCTCAACAGCGTCATTTGTCTTACAGAAGCTTTGCAACTTTATGAGGTGCCATTTTTCTATTGTTGATCTTAAAGCATAAGCCACTGGTGTTCTGTTCAGGATATTTTCCCTGTGCCCATATGTTCAAGGTTCTTCCCCCACTTTCTCTTCTATTAGTTCTAGTGTATCTGGTTTTATATGGAGATCCTTGATCCACTTGGACTTGAGCTTTGTACAAGGAGATAAGAATGGATAAATTTATATTTTTCTATATGCTGACCTCCAGTTGAACCAGCACCATTTGTTGAAAATGCTTTTTTCCACTGGATAGTTTAACAACGGAGTACTACTCAGCTATCAAAAACAACAAATTCATGAAGTTCTTAGGCAAATGAATGGAATTAGAAAATTTCATCCTAAGTAAGGTAACCCAGTCACAAAACAACACACATGGTATGCACTCACTGATAAGTGGATATTAGCCCAAAGGTTCAAAATACCCAAGATGCAATTCATAGACTATATGAAGCTCAAGAAGGAAGACCAAAGTGTGGATGTTTCAGTCCTTCTTAGAAGAAAGAACAAAATACTCACAGAGGAAATATGGTGACAGAGTGTGGAGCAGAGACTGAAGGAAAGGCCATCCAGAGACTGCCACATCTGGGGAATCCATACCATGTACAGTCCACCAAATGCAGACACTATTGTGGATGCCAAGAAGAGCTTGCTGACAGGAGCCTGATATAGCTTTCTCCTGAGAGGCCTTGCCAGAGTCTAACAAATACCGAGACAGATGCTCACAGCCAACCATTTGACTGATCAAGGGGTCCCCAATGGAGGAAATTAGAGAAAAAGCTGAGGAGCTGAAGGGGTTTGCAACCCACAGAAAGAACAGCAATATCAACCAACTAGACCCCCCCCAAAAAAAAAAACCTCCCAGGAACTAAACCATCAACCAAAGAGTACATATGGAGGGACCCATGGCTCCAGAGGATGGTCCTGTTGGACATCAATGGGAATAGGGGCCCTTGTTCTTGTGAAGGCTTGATGACCCAGTATAGGGGAATGCCAGGGCAGAAAGGTGGGAGTGGGTGTTTGAGCACCCTCATTTAAGCAGAAGGACAGAGGATGGGACAGGGGGTTTCTGGAGGGGAAATCAGGAAAGGGGATAACATTTGAAATGTAAATAAATAAAATATCCAATTAAAAATACTTACAAAACATGGGTAACTCTTTAAAAAAGAAATCACAATTCTATAGGTAGGGCCGATGCTCAGCTGTATATTGCCCCCATAAAACAGACTCAATTGGTGTTTGTATCCTGTTTGTCTCATGTTGCTTTTTTTTTCTCATATTTTGTCTCACTGCTCTCTGGCTTGTATATTATGGTTTCCGATTTTATGTTTTTATAGTTTTTGTTTTGTGTGTGTGTGTGTGTGTGGTGTGTGTGTGGGTTTAGTGTGTTGTAGCTTTCTTTCTTTCTTTGATGTTTTCTTTTTGTTTTGTTTTGTTTTTTCTAAAAGAAAGAGAAAGTAATGATGTGGAGTAAGTTGGTGGAAAGGTAGGGAGGACCTAGAAGGAGTTGGGATTAGGGAAACTATTGTACCAGAAAACGATCATGAACTCCACAAAGAACTCCAAGGAATCGAATCTGATGCAATTGCTTTAGGGTCTCTTTATTCAAGCTCCAACTTGAGCCACACCACCATCTCTGACACAGGAGAATGGAGGGGGGCCCTAACCCAGTTTCGGGAAAGCATTTATAGAAGCAATAACAGGATATCTAGCCTGGTACACATCTAATTCAGTGGCCATTATGTCTGGTGCTGAGAGCCAAACCATAAATTAACTTCTGTTTTCTTCCTGATTGGTAGTTGTTAGGAAGTGAAGTGTCAAGAAAATGCTTATAACCTGGATTTGTTGGTGGAAAACCTAAAAACTAGTGCTAGACTCGGGATTTGTTGGGGATAACCTGGAAATTGGTGTTAGGTACTAGCCTGATAACTTGAGTTCAACCTTAGGTCAGGTTCTCTAAGATGGAGTCTGAACCCAAAATATTTGGACTCTCAAAACCATGACACAATATGTTATATGGAAAAAGAACTTTAAATAAGAAAATAAAAACAGCCACAGTTCTCAAAAAGTGACATAAAATATAGCAAAGTACAAAAATAATTTAGAATTGTTCTTCTTACTTGCATTTAAGAAAACAATACAAATAAGTCCCCTGGCTAAGGCCCATTAGTTCTCTAGCAGAGGGCTCTTGACCACGACCAAAGAACAAGGCATGACTTGCCTCCTGTTGTATGGTTCTGAAATCCAACTGGAAAGCAGATGCTTCTGACCTCACAGTCTTCTAAGTACTCATGTTTATACCCAGAGATTAGTGCTGATCTTAGCCTTCATCAGAGGAGTTCCTTATTATTTGGAAAGTAGTTTATACAGAAATCCGTAGCTGGTCAAAATGCTGAGCGTAAATGATGGTGGAATGCTTAGCCCTATGTGGGACAGATCATTCATCCTTTCCAAGACTTAAGGATCATTCTAGAAGATGCAGAGGAAAGAATATAAGAGTAAGAGAATGGTAGATAAAGAGCAGAATGATGTCTTCTGGACATGGTATAGTCATTTCTGTCATGATTTCATTTCTATTATAGATACAAGACTTGTACAAATTAGACCTAGCAACTTTTCATCACCAGTGGAGCAGGGCCAATGAATCAACTATGTATTTAAGGGCTTAAAATGGTTTCTGGGGAAGGAGGTATCAGTAAAACAGTGGTATAGTCATGATAAGTTGTCCATGCTCCATTAAATAACCACCTACTCATAAACATAGAAGTAACTCTAGGTATACTCAGCATATCATGCACAAAAAGAAGACAGTAGAGGAGTAGGAGGAGTTATAAGAAAGAGAAGTTTTCTCAGTAGAGAGAGGGTAGCAATGAAAATGGTAATGAAAATAGGTATTCATTGTACACTTGAATAAAACTGTCCAAGAATTTAAAAATAAACAAGAAGTCCATTAATAGCTAGAGAAAAAGAGTTGACCATGAGCTCTTCAGCTCACTTTTGTTTAAGAGCCCAAAACAGAAACAGGTTAAGCATTTCTGAACAGGAGTTTATAGTAGCTTAAAAATATAATATAATTCTGTGTAGATGCAGACACTTTTAATAAGTATTATGAAGGATGGAGGAGACCCAAAAGAAACCACTTAAAGTAGAGTTCATGTACATCTAATATTTTATAGACAGAACAGATGTGAATATATTCCTAAAAATGGAGAGTGTGACTTTAAACTACAAGTCTATAAAATTGGTGAAATCTATAAATATATTCATGAAGAAATTTAATAAATTTAATAACATCACTGCAAGTCTTCTAAATTAAATTATATGGTATATTCATATCATAAATTAAGGAACAAAGCAAACAAGAACATGATCGTGCCTAGAAAGACTCAGAATTGAAATGTCAATATTTCCTAATACAAACCCCAAGAGAACTTGATAAATAGTGACAAGCTGAATTTAAGCTGTATATGACAGTACAGGGGACCTAAAGTCTTGAGAAGGTAAATGATGCTGTAGATTCATGATGCCTAACTGAAAGGCTTACAAAAATATTGAAATCCAAGACAAAATGGGAAAAGGATAAAGTTAGGAAAGTAGATTAATGTTCAAGCATCCTCGAGGGTTTAATTCATGAAAAAGTAACTTGTTTCTGGAAGCACTGTGTTTTCCTGAGATGATACTAGAACAAAGAACTATGACTACACAAAGAACTTCACTCTTCCCTGACAGGATACCCGAAAATAAACCTGTCCCGACTCAGAGATACAGATGCAGATTAAAATGTGGTAGAAAAGACACAATAATCATAATAATATATTTATGGCCAAAACAGCAACATATGGTTTTGTCATAATAATAACAGGAACAACCACAAAACAAAAATAGAATTAGACTTGAATAAAATTAAAAATTGCTTACCATTAAGATGCAATTTGATATGCCCAGATGGGTTGATACCCATAGGAGGCCTTACCTTTTCTGAGGAAAAATGGAGGACAGGAGGATGGGAGGAAGAGAGAGCAGAAGGAGGGACTAGAAAGAGAGGAGAAAGGGCAATATGCACTCAAGATGTAAATAAGAGATTATTAATTAAAAATATTAACTCATCTCTCAAGAACAAAATAAAAAAAAAAAAAAACAAGCTGCTTTCCACAAGACTATTATTCTTTTTTTTAATGAATTATTTTTTTAATTTTTGTTTTATTCTCCAGATTTTTTTAAATTAGGTATTTTCTTCATTTACATTTCCAATGCTATCTCAAAAGTCCCCCATGCCCTCCCCCACACACACTCCCCCACTCACCCACTCCCACTTCTTGGCCCTGGCATTCCCCTGTACTGGGGCATATAAAGTTTGCAAGACCAATGGGCCTCTCTTTCCACTGATGGCCAACTAGGCCATTTTCTGATACATATGCAGCTAGAGACACGAGCTCCAGGAGTACTGGTTAGTTCATATTGTTGTTCCACCTATAGGGTTGCAGATCCCTTTAGCTCCTTGGGTACTTTCTCTAGCTCCTCCATTGAGGGCCCTGTGATCCATCCAATAGCTGACTGTGAGCATCTACTTCTGTGTTTGCTAGGCCCAAGAATAGCCTCACAAGAGACAGATTTTATTCGCTTCCCTGACCACCCTCTGACTGTTCCACATCCCACAACTCCTCCCCTTGCCCGTCCTGTCTCCACAAGGATGTCTCTCCCACCCCACCTCACCTCTAAACTCCCTGGGGGCTCCAGTCTCTTGATGGTTAGGTGCATCTTATCTAACTGAACACAAACCTCGCAGTCTTCTGCTGTATATGTGTTGGTGATCCAGTGTCTGAGAGATCTCAGGGTTCCAGGTTAAATTGAGACTGCTGGTCTCCTAGTCCTCCTCAGCTTCTTCTAGTTTTTCCCTAATTCAACCACAGGCGTCACCAGCTTCTGTCCATTGGTTGGGTGCAAATGTCTTCATCTGACTCTTTAAGCTGTTTGTTGCGTCTTTCAGAGAGAGCAGTCACGATAGGCCCCTTTTGTGAGCGCTCCATAGCCTCAGTAATACTGTCAGGCCTTGGGGTCTCCCAAGAGCTGGATCCCACTTTGGGCCATTGGCTGGACCTTCTTTTCCTCGGGCTTTTCTCCATTCCATCCCTGTAGATTTTTCAGACAGGAACAGTTGTGGGTCAGAGTTTTGACTGTGGGATAGCAACCCCATCCCTCACTCGATGCCTGTCTTTCTGCTGGAGGTAGGCTCTACAAATTCCCTCTCTCCACTGTAAGGCATTTTATCTAGGGTCCCTCCCTTTGAGTCCTGAAAGTCTCTCACCTCCCAAGTCTCTGGTACATTCTGGAGAGTGCCCCCAACCTCTTACCTCCTGAGGTTTCCTGTTTCCATTCTTTCTGCTGGTCCTCAGGGCTTCAATTCTTTTCCCCCACCCAATACCAGATCATGTTCTCCTCTCTCATGACCCCTGCATCCTTCCCTCCCAGATCCCTCCCTCCCCCCTTGTGGTTGCTTTTTTCTCCCTCCCAAGTGAGGAACTAAGGTGTCCTCACTTTGGCCCTTCAGCTTGTTGACCTTTTTGAATTCTATTGACTATTTGTTTGCAAGCAAATGGCTAGAACTAGAAAATATCATCCTGAGTGAGGTAACTCAGACCCAAAAGGACATGCATGGTATGTACTCACTAATAAGTGGATATTAGCCAAAACAATTAAAAGTACAGAATACCCAAGAAACAGTCCACAATACATTTAAATAAGAATTAGAAACACAAAAACTTCAGGCAAATCCTCCCAAAATATGCTTTAATAACAATAATGGACACAATTATTTAATAAATAATTCCTACAATTCAAGAATAACAAATAATTTAATCATGAGTAAAGACTTAAGTGTACCCTTCAAAAAGGAAAATACACAATGTTAATAAGGACTCTGACCCACTGATACAAACATGGAAGTAGCCAAAAGAAAGAGGAAACAACTTCAAGTGTTGAGAAAAGTGTGGGACATATAAATATCATTGCACTCCTAGTGGGAGACAAGATTCACAGTCACTTCAAGGATAGTAGGTTTGTCAATTTTAAAACATATTCAGACACATGCCATCTCTGCTGTTCATTTCATTCCACAGTGTATCGCAAAACAATTTAAAACATTCTAATGTTTTTAAAGAATCTTTTTGTCATTTTAAATATGCACCATTCTATCCATTTTTAATGATGCAATTATAAGAAGTATGAGGAAACTATGAATGCATAAGCCTTCATTCAAGGCTAAATACTATCATCCAGCATTATACAGAAACAAGTGTTCTCTGCCAGATCTATCCAAGAGAATTTTGTGTCCACTATAGGCTACAACCTCAATTTAAAGGTTCACAGGACAACGTCTTTCCAAATACATTAGTGCACATCCCTTCAAGTTTAGCTTTATCTCTTATAAATATTATACTTCTCCTTTCAATGAAAAGAAGTGGTTGTGATACACAGACATGCATTGATGTTTTCCAAAATATTTCTAGAATATGAGTAGCTCTAAATTAGGGAAATGTGAAGCTTTGGTTAATTTCCCAGGAGTGCAAGCGATGCGTGCTGCACTAGACCAAGCTAGCCAGGCAGACTCTGTTTCAGAAACTCACTGTGTGGCATTTTTATTTAAATATGTCAGTGTTTCTTCTCAGTCAAAATGTCTCCTCACAAGGGAACCACTTACAACCCATCAAAGGTTCCATTGCTTCAGAACTTCCCTGGGGAACCATCTAATGAACTCACTGTGACAACAAGCATCTAATGGAGACATAGCCACTGACTCAATGCTGTAAGTTATATACTTGTTAGGAGTAAAGCATACAGACCAATGTCAATCAACATTTAAATTTGAGTAAATAATTATCGATCAATGAAAATTGCCTTTTTTCATCATTAATCCTGTGGGAAAACGAAGGTCAGAATTTCTACCAGTTAGCAGTGTTCTCACCTATACCAGTTATTGAAAGACAGCAACAAAGAAGAGTGTTCATCAAAGACCAACCCATTTCTAAGTCCTTTAACATATCAATTCTTCCTTTTGTGAATAAAGGAACTTATATAAATTTTGGAACTGACTTGGTTATCACTGACAGCAGGAGAAAAAGAAGAAAGTCTGGGGCAATTTAAACAATGAACTTTCCTGCTGGACCCTGTCCTTAGATTACTTGGTTAAAAAAAAAATGACCAATGAAGCCATTGGTAGCCCCTTGTAGCACCAGCACGTATGTATTCCGTCTCATGGAGTAGAGCTTAAATCCACCCAAAATATGCATGCTTTCTCCCATAGCCTATGTGTCAGCATAATATTTACATATGTATACATGTCACCAAGTATATTGAGCAGCAGGTCTCTGTTGTAGGTGATAGGGCTTCTCGCTGGTAACACTGTTTTGATTTTTAGTTTTGACTTTTTGTTTTGTATTTTGTTTTGTTTTAAATTTTTTTTTTGCTTGTTTCCTTTAATTTCCATTTTGTGCTGCTGTGGAAGTATTTTGTTTCTTGCTTTTGTTTTGTTGGTTTTTTGGCTTTTAGTTTTTATTTTAGTTTTTTTTTTTAGATAGAGAGAGAAAAAGATGATATTCATTCATAATATATGAAATATAAATAATATATTACATATTACTTATATATAAACATATACTTGTTTGTACATAATAATAATAGTGTGTGTGTGGTGTGTGAAGTTGAATTCAAATTTGGTGTGTTCTCTTTGCCCCATTACAAATGTCTCCACTCGCATTTCTCATAGAGGCTTAAGTTCAGCCAGTATGAATTTTCTTCTGAGGAACTTTGTGCCTCTAGCTCCTTTGAGGTTGAAAACAGCAAATGCATTTTTCTCAAGGCTTAAACTCTTTGTACTAAACTTTAGTTTGTATAAATATTTTATATACACACACATACTTGTGTGTGTGTATGTGTGTGTGTGTGTACATATGTGTGTGATAGGTGGGTAGGAAGATGGGGAAGAGCTGGGAAGAGGAAATCATTATCAAAGAGTATAGTATAAAAATTAGTTTAAAAAAAAAAAAGTGAAAAGAGAAACAAAAACCTTTCATCAGCTGCAGAGAACACATAAATTTACCAAGGAAGTGGACCTCTTCAAAATAAAAGCAGTGCATCAGAGAGGACAGCTGTGCTCTGCAGCAAGCAGAAAGAGCAGAAAAACACTGAACTGTAATAAGATCTAAAGAGAAGGACACCCTTGGAGACAGTGTCAAAATGCTGCATAAACATGTATTCCATTTTATATGGAATTACAGTCCATAAATTCATATACCACTGTAGTACCAATTATCAATAAAATGGGCAAAACCATAGCCAAACACAATCTAATAATATTCTCTGTTTACTTTAAGTTTTCAAGCACTGGGAAAAATGAAAACTTCAGCAAGTACATGAATTTTCTGTATAAATGATGGAGAATACAGATATGTTAAATGGTTGTGTAAACTAAAGACAAGATACAGAAAAATCAAGACTAGAAAGCCTCCCATCTGTGTGTACATCTATGTGTGCATCTGTGTGTGCATCCATGTGTGCTTGTGTGCTCAAATGCACACAAGTGGGGTGTAGCATTTGGGTTATAAATACATAAATAAATTGATTAAAAATTCAAACAACAAAAAGTAACTTGGAGAAGGATGATTATAATAAATATGAAGGCAGTGAGCCTTTGGATATAATTATGCTTCCTAAATAACAAGAATGTTTCAAATGCTTAGAGATACAGATTCAGAATTTATTGCTACCAATCCTTGTCAGTAAAACTTTGTATAAAGAGTTTTGTTCTTGACTAAAATGTATTTGTTGTTCTCAACCTCAAAGGAGTTTGAGACACAAAGTTTCTCAGAAGAAAATCTGTACTGGCCGAGGTTAAGCCTCCCGGAGGAATTTGATTGGAGATCTCTGCAACGAAGGAGAGAACACACAACAGACTTTGATTTTAACATCACTGAGACTAACATTAGAAGGATTTGTGATCTCTGGTGTAACAGGAAGAACACAAGCTATCCATGTTAATAGATGGCTTTGCCAGAACTTGCTTGTACTTCATAGCATGTTGGAGTTTCACGACATAGAGCAAGGAGCTCACTGAGTTGGGTTTCTGTCCTCCTAAAGAAATTGGGAGATGGATTACACTGGTAAGAAACTGAGCACCTATAAATCCTCAAGGAAAACACACACATACACACACAAACTTTCAATTAAAAGTTTTCTGAAATTGGCCATTAGGATGGCTCAGTGAGTAGAAGAGCTTGACAGCAAATCTGAGGGCACAGTTTTAAGTTCTGGGCCTTTTAACTCAAAGGAGAGAACTCACTCTCACAAGCTGTCCTCTGACCTTCACACCAATTATACAGGTGCATGCGCGCGCGCGCACACACACACACACACACACACACACACACAGAGAGAGAGAGAGAGAGAGAGAGAGAGAGAGAGAGAGAGAGAGAGAGAGAGAGAGAGAGAGTTCTTTTAAGGTTTTCTGAAGTAGATGCTCTAACAAAATGATCCTGGAGTTTACAGCTAGAAAGAGACTTGTCTGAAGATTTGGTCCAGCTGAGAAAATGTTGACACTTTCTTGAGAAATCCAATTGCTGGAAAGAAGACTAACATACAATAAGCAGAAAGGCAAATGTTAATCAATGGCTTTTGATTGGAGAGAGAAAACGTTGCCAAATCCAAATATGCTCCAAGCTAAGGCTCTAAATTCTCCAAGAAAGTAAGGATGGCCCTTAACACCATGTCAATTTTGAAAGTAGGGTTGTGCCATTATGGAAAATATTTCAAAAACTGAGCAGTCCACTATGGAATCACGTATTCTTCAAGTCTACCTGTAGCCTCAATCCTGCTGCTTAAACTCACTCTGCAGAGCTCCTCTGCCCTTCCTTTAGGAACACTCTAAAATCTGTTGATTTGACTCCCTCAATCTGAGATGCTACTGATTACAAATGGTGACTTTCTGCTCCCCATTTCCCTCTTCTATAATAGATCACCTGACTTTGAGAATAATTTCCAAGGATTAGCCATTACAACAAAATTATAATCAGGACAATTGATCTTTATAGAAATATGAAATTAGAAATTGGCTTTCTGCATTGATAGACAAGTGAACTACATGAACAGAAGGAGTCACTAATGAAAATGAAAAGCAATTTCGCTGCCACCTGGCCAGCACGGTATGTTTATCTTCTAATGCCTATGTCCATATATCCCCAAAATTCAAATATTAACATAGACTTGATATTAATAAGGTCAACATGATGCTCTCTTTATTATATTAAAGTGACAGGAGTATTCTTAGCAAACTTGGACATTATAGAAGATATTCAACACATAGCTATTGCATGCAATGTTGAGGCTATTGGAATGACACTGGGAAATGATCATATTCTGAGAACAGAATAAGTTGTAAGTTGTAGTTAAGAGGTGTGATATAACAAAAATTTACTTTCATCTTTTTCCCTTCCTATTGTTTTCATATTTACTCTTTTTTTTTTTTTTTTTTTTTTTGGTAACATGGAGTGAGACCCTCAGGCACAACATTCTGTTAGTTCTTCTGATCCTGTGTTTGTTATTTGTGGTCTGGGTCTCCTTTCTTTCTACCCACCAACATAGTCAAAATGTCTGTATCTATAACTCCTTTTTGTTTGTTACCTACCCATAAAATGCTACCTCGTTCATCTTCCTGTTAGATGTGCAACACTCTGCAGCCTCACCCCCACCTCTTTCTCACCTACTCTTTAATCCATTGCTTTAGATATTTGTTCCCATTCTTCCAAATGCCCTTTAAGAGTTCACCACTGACTTCCTGGTCTTGAAAGACAGTGGCCTTTGCTTTCACCCTTATCTCTTTGAGCTCTTTATATCACCGCTGGTCAGCAGTTTTACCCAGTTAAAGCTCCAGTGAAAGCTTAAAGGTTTCTAATCTAAAGAGCTGTCATTTGGAAGTGTTTAGTTTCATTGCTTTTAGAAACAACTCAGCAGCAATGGAGGAATGTTCCTCTTTGCCAACATCTGCTGTTACCTGCATTTTTTTATCTTAGCCATTCTGATTGGTGTGAGGTGAAATCTCAGGGTCGTTTTGATTTGCCTTTCTCTGATGAGTAAAGATGTTGAACATTTCCTTAAATGTTTCTCAGCCATTCGAGATTCCTCAGTTGAGAATTCTGTCTAGCTCGGTACTCCACTTTTTAATACGGTTATTTGGTTCTCTGGAAACTAACTTCTTGAGTTCTTGTATATTTTGTATATTAGCCCTCTATTGAATGTAGGGTTGTTGGTAAAGATCTTTTCCCAATCTGTGGGTTTGCTGGTGGGACTGCAAGCTGGAAATCAGTCTGTTGGTTCCTGAGAAAATTGGAAATAGTTTTACCTGAAGACCCAGCTATACCACTACTGGGCACTTATAACAAGGACACACGCTCCACTATGTTCATAGCAGCCTTATTTATAACAGCCATAAGCTGAAAACAACCCAGAGGTCCCTCAACAGAAGAATAGATACAGAAAATGAGATACATTTACACAATGGAATACTATTCACCAATTAAAAACAATGACTTCATGGAATTTACAGGCAAATAAATAGAACTAGAAAATATCATCCTGAGTGAGGTAACCCAGTCACAAAAGAACACACATGGTATGTACTCACTGATAAGTACATACTAGCCCAAAAGCTCACAATGTCCATGATATAAACCACAGAACATATGGAGCTTTGAAGGAAGGAAGACCAGAGTGTGGATGTTTCAGTTCTGCATTGAGGGGTGAACAGGATGAACGTGGGAGGTAGAGAGGGTGTGGGACCTGTCAGGGAGAGAGGAGGGAGAAGAAATAATGGGGGCAATATCAGAAACTGGAGGAGATGTGAGAGAGGTACAGAGGGTCAGGGTGTCGAACAAAAATATGTAACAAGGGGGAGGAGGAACTGGGAATAGCCACTGGAGGGTCCCAGACACCAGGGAAGTGTAAGGCTCCCAGCACCCAACAGGGATAACTTTAGCCAAGATGCACAGAGAGGGCAAGATAGAACCTGTAGAGACCACGTCTAGTAAATAAGAAAGCCCTTGGCCAAGGGATGGGGCCCTACACCCATCTCAAAGTTTATAACCCAGAATGAAGAACAGGGACAAAAAATAGAACAGAGAACTGAAGGAAGGGCCAACTGGGGACTGTCCCACCTGGGGACCCATCATGTCTGCAGACACCAAACCCAACACTGTTGCTGTGGTCAAGAGGTACTTGCTGGCAGGAGCCTGGTGTGGCAGTTCCTTGGGAGGTCTGGATGGCAACTGACCAATGCAGACATGGATGCTTGTAGCCAACCATCAGACTGAGCTTAGGAAACCTGGTGCAGGAGGTGGCAAAAGGACTGGAGGAGCGAAAGGGAATTGCAACCCCATTGGACGAACAACATAGGCTGCTGGCCTGACCACCCAGTTCTCCTAGAGACTAGACCACCAACCAAGGGGTGAGCCTGGGGGAATCTATGGCTCCAGATACATATGTAGCAGAGGATGGCGTTTCCTGAAAGCAATAGGAGGGGAGGCCCTTGATCCTGGGGAGGTTTGATGCCCCAGTGTAGGGGGATGCTAAAGCAGACAGGCAGGACAATGTGAGTGGGTGGGGGAGCACCTTCATACAGGCAAAAGGGAGGGGGGAGGGGGATGTGAAATGGGCGATTGGTGGAGGGGTAACTGGGAAGTGGGATATCATGTGAGATGTAAATAAATGGAATTAGTAATAATAATAATAATCAGTAAAGCACATGGCTAACACTGTCTGCTGCCATTTTGTCCAGTGCTACTGCCAGAATGCCACACTGTTGAGATCTATAGATAAAGCAGAAACATAAGCTTTGGAACTGGTACCTATTTCTCACCTGAATATCTGTTCAACTTCACTCCTCAGTATCTCTGAGTCCTTGGAGATTAAAAAGAGAAGAAAAGAAAGAGAGGTTGTATGAATTTGCATTCTGACCTCTTTGCACTTCTCCTGCCTCACTGTGCCAGCCTACCACCTATATCTGCTCTCCCAACTTGGCTATTCCCTTTCATTTTTGCTTTCTTTAGCAATCTGTTTCCTTCATCTTATCTGAAGGCCACAGCTTCAGTCAGTCCTCAGATGTCTGTTACCCTCTGTGAAGTCTCACCAATAGGAATGTAAAACATTTCATGGTCGAGCTTGAACTATATTTTGTTTCTTTCCCTAAACTTCAATTTTATAATGACAAATGATTGCTCGGGTATTTGCCAAACAAAACCAATTGCCTTCTGTCATAACTTTACGGCTTTGTATTTAATGTGACAGGGACCTATAGTAAATGAGGGACATACAGACACACATATGGAGAGGCTGAGATTGAATAGGCCATGCATTCTGATGGCGATTCATCAGTGGCCTGGAAGTTCAACATGTTTATCATATACTGGTAAGCAAGAGGGAAGGTTTATTTTGAGGAGGGAGGCAAGCTTATTGTACACAGCTGAAGAGGAAGGTGGTTGCATTGTATATAACTGAGTGAAGAGGAGGAAGCAATCTCTATAGCTGATTCCTAAATGAGGTCTCTGAATGGGAGCAGTCTCAGGTTTCAGTCACCTAGGAAAAGAAAGCCGTGGTTGATAGTTTCTGCATTCAATGGTTTCACCTAAAGGCCAGTTGTTTATGGCATCCATGCAGAGACCAGAGCAAGACTTTGCTCTTCCTCTAAGCCTAACGCAGGGGAGACCTTTCTATTTTCATGGACCTGAGAGATTGGGGTACTTGACATAGCTGTGCTCATGTCAATAAACTTCATCTACACAGGTCTTCCTTGGCTTACAGACATCCCTATCCACAAAATGCTTCATACAATCTTGTCCATTTTAATATTTGTCCCAGATCTTCAGACTTTACATTAATAAACCTATCATTCTATCATCCTAAAACCTTCTCAAATTCCCAAGTTCATGGGGAAACGACTGTGCACCAAATTCTAAAAACTCTCACCCAGAATTGTTCCTGTCTAAAAGCACTGCAAAGACAAAAATGGAGAAGGGACTAAGGGAAAGGAGGTTCAGTGACCATCCCAAATTAGGATCCAGCTCAAAGGGAGGCTCCAAGGCCTGACACTACTACTGATGCTATGATGTGCTTACAGACAAGAGCCTAGAATGGCTGTCCTCCAAGAAGCTAAACAAGCATCAGAAGGAGTCAGATGCACATACTTAAACCCAGCCAATGGACAGAAGATGGAGACCCCTGTTATGGAATTAGGGAAAAGCTGGAAGAGGCTGAGGAGGAGGGCAGCCCCATGCAAATACCAGCAGTCTCAACTAACCTGGACCCCCAAGATCTCTTAGACGCTGAGCCACCAACCAAGCACCATACACTAACTGATATGAGGCCCCTGACACATATACAACAGAAAAATGCCTGGTCTGGCCTTAATGAGTGAAGGTGCATCTAACTTGAGAGAGACTTGAGGTCCCAGGGAGTGAGGAGGTCTGATGGGGTAGTGGTGGGATGGGGGGCATCCTCTTAGAAAAGGGGGAAGGAATGGGATGAGGAACAGTTGGAGGGCACCAGAAGGGGGATAATGACTGGACTTTAAAAAATATTAACTAATAACAACAACAATAATAATAATGACAAGCCACATGATTTCCTACAATCCAATCCCTCCGTGACTCACCTATGATACTTTTAAAATCACTAATCCGTCTCTAACCTTAATTCAGGTTTTCTGTCCCTTCATAGTTGAAATATGTGGGAAAAACCATAACAACACAAGAAAAACATCCCTGAAAATCATTTTTTCTGATAGACTTTCCCAATCTCAAAGTGCTGTCCTGGTACTCATGTGTGAGACCATCATTCTATAGGAGCAAGTTGAAGCTGGCCTATTCCACATCACTGTCCAGATAAATCTCATAACTACATGTCTACTGGATCACAGATAAGACAAGACTTTGAACAAGTGCACATGGATATACTTCAAGAGCTGACTCTTTCTTCAAAACAGCTAGACTGTTTTTTACTTGTCCCTAGCCTCACAGCCTGGGAAGGTCCCACATGTCCTGTAGCTCCCTTATCTCTGTACCTTTGCACAGGTTGTTCTTCCACTCAGAGCACACTCCATCCTTTGTGTCTATACCTTATTAATTTTTGAAAGTTATGTTACTGGAAATGGCTCCATTCTGTTGAAGCACTCAGCATGGGCTCAGCTAAATGTATATTCACCATGCATTAAGTCCTCTGGATAATTTAGCTAAATATGCACTATGCATTTTTTGTGGAAACATTAGTAACTCACTAAATGCTGGTAGCATTGAAATTCAAATACAGGTCTACTCATATAAAAGTTCCACTGACTAATATATAAATAGTGTTTGCTTGTTATCTCTCAGTGAAATCTATTATTTCCCCCACACACATAATTCACTTATGATTTGCTTTTGTCTTCTATGGGCACGGACAACTTGTCTTCACTGTAAATTATGGTTCCACAATAAAAATAATAGCCCATAATACAGTTATTTGGTAATATCCAAAAAGCTTTCACAGCATAATTTACTGAATCTTGCAGGAACCATATAAAGAAGAGACTTTTATCCTTATTTTACTGAGGGAGAAACTGGGCTATGAAGAAGCAAATTACCCCATGCGCACTTTGCAAAGAGTTCTGTCTATTATCTATTATTTTATTTCCAGGATATAGAAAGCACATGCCTTCTAGATGGGGTTGAATTGATATTTATTAAAATGCTCATCCTTGCTCATCCCTGCCCACATACCAGGCTACTTCAGTCACAATCTTAATATCCCCTGAGCACCAACTTTGCATTGCCACAACTCTAATGTCACCTGTGCTATCATCTCAGTACAGTGTTGTCTACTGTAATCAAGGGCAGGTTGGGAATCAATTCTTTTTCTGAGTCCTGGCTTGTACATGCCTATTCTTTGATCAGCACACAATATTCTACTTCCTGAAGGATAAAACAAAACTTTAAAGCTTTTCCCTTTCTAATAGAATCTCAAAATATTTCTACATCCCTTTTAATATTGGAAAAAAAGGATCCTTGCTTTGAACATCTCCTCTGTAATCAATATTCTTATGCAAGTCACATAAATTATCTAATATAAGATTTTTTTAAGGTTTTATAAGGAAGAATGGAGCCAAAGAAGTCTTTTCCATCAGCCAACATGATGCTTTAGTTCCAAATATTTCTGGTCTATATCTGAGCTGGGCTGTTCTCTGGAAACTTATGAAAGCTCAAATCCAGATGCCTTTGAAAGGTATTATTTGAGGCTATACATCTTAGTGTCCCACAATCAAAACACCAATGCCTTGCTAACATTCTTTTAACTTGAATTATTTGTTCATACTTACACTGTATTTCTTTTAATGCTTTAAAATGTAAATCTTCCTTGCTTCAGTAATCTCTTACTTTTGTAACTTGTGCATTTTACCTCAATGTGAGACACCTGCATTAGCATTATTTTATCCATATTTGGTGTTATGGTGTCTTGTTCATTGGTAAAACTTCTGATACCAAGTATGAAAACCTTAACTTAATCATGTAATTCACTGGGTGAAAGGAGAGATATGATCCTGGCAAGGTATTCTCAGACATCCACAGTTGCTGTGGATACATGCCTAGGTTCATAATGACAAACACACAACAATGGTAAATGAATACCTGCATTTTTTCTTTAAAAAATGGATAAAAATTATTTAGACAATTTTTGAAATAGAAATTGGTACATGTCTTAGTTAGGGTTTTACTGCTGTGAATAGACACCATATCCAATGTAACTCTTATTAGGACAGCATTTAATTGGGGTTGGCTTTCAAGTCCAGTGGTTCAGTCCATTATTATCAAGGCAGGAGCAAGGCAGCATCCAGGCAGACATGGTGCAGGAGGAGTTGAGAATTTCATCTGAGAAATGTTAGAATATTGGCTTCCAGGCAGCTACTATGAGGGACTTAAAGCCCACATGCAGTGACAAACTTCCTCCAAAAAGGCCACACCCACTCCAACAAGGCCACACCTCCAATATTGCCACTCCCTGGGTCAAACATATTCAAATCACCACAGTACATAAGTGATCAGCCAACACCTGATAAACATAGGTGGTGTATGAACACTATAATTTCTTCTAGTGTTAATTCCTTTTACAAGGGTAAGGTGGATCCTGTATCAACTTCAATGATCCTTATAACCTGAATACGTATGAATAATCTTCAGCATTTAAGGGACCAGAAGGAAACACCTTTTCTGTAGCCATGTGATTCCAATCCACAGTGACTTACTAACAGAAGATGATTTTAATGAGTCAACTTTTTTTCTTCATTTATCTTAGAAGCAATTAAAATGAGTATATAAGAAATAAGATTTCTATTGTGGGATTATTAGAAAATTCCTCCTGTGGAGACTACAAGAGTCTGTAAGGTTTCCTTCAGAAAAGGAAAGTATCATCATCATCACCACCATCATCATCATCAAGCATCATAATCATAACTCTCCATCAATTTTCACTTTATTATTTGGGGAAATCTTTCATCTATGGGCAAAGGAGATGACTCAGTAATGAAAGTACTTGTCATACAAACGTATGCACCTTAGTCTCCACCCAGGAATCCACATTTTAAAGTAGGTTTAGTGTAGTGGTTTAAACTTGTAGGTGTGGTGTTGGAGAAGCAAAAACCAGTGTATTCCTGGGGCACAATGCCCAGATGGCCCAACCTACCCAGGGCCATGAGAAACCTTATCTCCATGAGGTGTCCAGCACCTGTGTTACCAAACTTAAGGATCCTTTTTTCAACCTTCATATTCAAGTGCACACACACATGTATACATATACATATGGACCTGAACACACACACACACACACACACACACACACAGAGGCACACATACCCCCTGAATGGAAACTTCTAGTTTCTTTGGAAAGTTAGGTATGTCAAATGATGCTATGCTGGGGCACACAGGTGAAAGAATATCTTGCTAAAGCAAACACATAAAAGACTTTTTTCCTGAAGCAGATACAGGTGAAAGGATATTTGGATATAGCAAACATGTAAAAGGATGCTTGATGAAGGAGTATAAATATGATGCCACAGACAGTGGGAGATGAACAATGAGCATAGGTTTGGTTAGCTCCCCCTCGCCGTTCTTCACTAAAAACACACCTGTATTGGTTCAGCTTACATAGTGTTGTTGAGCTCAACTTGTAATAATGTTGCCATTGAGAGAAATTTGTCAAAGAACTACTCTTGAGATTCCTGTGACAGCTTGCCACTTCAGCAGCCTTGGCTCAGGCCAGTTGGCAAGCCTGGTGGTTTCTTCAGAATTAAACTACAGCTGCCTGGTATCTGCCTGCCGAAAGAACTGGACTGTAGCTGCTGGTTTGTGCCTGGTGTCTGCCTGCCTTGAGGACTGGTCTGCAGCTGCTGAATTATATTTGGTGTTTGCTACAGAAATGAACTGCTGCCAAAGAAGATCAAGCTTGCCCCCAACTAAATATTCCTGAACAGACTCACTTCTGTCACATCCTAATAACTTTTCTCTTCCACTACCTCTGCTAGGTGGTGGCTAGAGGAAAGGTTGAACCTTTATTAAAAGTAGGCTTCAAATAAGTTATACCTACATACCTTTGTCCATAAGAAACATTTAAGAAATATAGCACATAATCTAATACACAAAATATTATAAAATCCAATGTCTTGTTTGTTAAAAAGCAAGGTTGTTTTGATGGATGTGAAACAAAACTTGCTCCTAACTTCTCTGACTTTTAACCTGACAGTGTGGCCTTTAAATTTCTAAATTTCCAACCACAAGGCTGTAAAGCACTGATCAGATAAGAAGTGTTTGGAATGTTAACATCTTACAGTAGGACACATTTTCTAGTGAATAAAGTAAACATTAAATAAAAATTATTTGTGTTATCACAAATTATAAGAATCTTAGAATTTAATGTGAGAATAATTTGGAAAGTAGATAGTTTAATAAGAGAGAATGCACATGATCAGATATCCTATGCTAGTCCTTTAGCGATTTTACAGGTGCATGTATGAACCATTATTGGAGACTTTGTCATTTCAATGAATGCAGTTACTATAACAATGACTGGAACACCAAACCCTTATAGAATATCTGTCTTATTATTTTGGAGACATTGGGTTGTCTTTCTTCTTAAAAAATATGAAATACATGACACTAATTAGCTTTGGAAGTGAGACTGAGAACACAGTTATCTGACAAAATTTATGGCATATGAAAATATGCTCTTCATCTGAACAATGTGTAGAAGCTTGTCAGTCGCTCACTTCTGTTGTTTATAGCTAGCTGAACCTATTGGGAAAGGGTTTTAATGACCAGACTGAGCAGATCAAGAATACACAGAAGTTCAGCATGAGTGGAGATCAGAGCCATAATTCAGTTCCAGCATGTCATAATGTCTTTGTGACTTTGAGACTAACATTGTACATACCATAATAAACTGAAAAAACCCACCAATTTATAGAATATTTTCTAAATGCTACATTTGTCTAATTTTCTTTAACCCCACCCCCCTCCCCATTTCAATACTGTTGCCATTAAAAGCCAACCATACAGGTATAGGTTATGTCTGTTCTTATATCATATGTTAGATGATATAATGGCAAGTTAGGCTTCTGCTTTTACCATGTGCTAATTTCAGCAAATTACTAAGCTCAATTGTGTATCTAATTGTGTGTCAGACTGTATTTCCTTAATGCAAGATATATTTTTTAGCTCACCAAATGGACAGAATATTCAGATCTGTAATTTAAAAGGATTGTTAGTATTGAGCATAGAATTAGTCTTTCATTTGAATTGTAAAAGTAGAAGGAAAATGGAAAAAATACTTAGTGGAGGCTTGAAGAATACATGAGATATTTTTAAACCACTATAAAATAATTTTGCTTCTCACCTCATCCCTCCAATTCAGAGCTCTGCTCACCCATAAAGCTACTTCATCAAGTTGTTAAATATCTCAGTGCCCATAATGACAAACAGAAACTGAAAATGTACCTTCTAAATTAATATTTTAATGGCATACAAGCTGAATTAATTCAAGCAAAAATATAGAAAAGATAGTGCTTCCTATAGTATAACCTCATTTCTCAGTCTTTGTTTTGTTAAGTCATTTTTAAGGTGTAAAAATTATTCTGTACCATGATACATTTTAAGGCCTTTTGTCTCATATGGCCAGTAGAAATTTTAAGTAAAATTCTGACTATACACTTAATTCCATATAAATAAACTTTAAATAGTAACATGTGTTTTGACTTGGTGATTGTCTATGTGAAATTCTAAAAATAAATTTTGGATACAATTTGAACTCTGTGAAATTCTGCTTCAGTTGTGTAAATTTAACCATTTATAACATAGTTAATTATGGCTTGATAGCAGTTCTCCTTTCTATCTAAACTATACCATTGTTAATGTACTGAATAATTCCAACTATAGAGGTAAATTAACATTTAAATTCACTTCATAAAATTATAAACATGATGTAAATTTATGTTCAAATGGATACTCTGGCTTTTCAACCTGAAAGGGAATCAAGGTTCAGGGGCATCTGCCCAGACTGAAGAAAAAAGACAATAGTTTGATCTTCAGTCATAAATGGTTTAACTCAAAGCATGCCCTTACTGGCTTCTGTTTTCAAAATATTTTCTACAGAGATTTTTAAAAACTACTAATAACTACAACACATCAGCAAGAATTAGGGGCCACTAACAAAGGTTTCTAAACACAATGTGAAATCAGATCTTTTTGGAGAGAGTAATGGCATTTTTTGAGCCTCTCCATCAGCAAACAATATTTAACAATAATTAGCCACAGCAATTTCCTGCCTGTGCTTTAATTCATGCATAACACAGAGATTTAAAAAAGGTGCAAGCAGAATCTGTGAAGCAAGTCCACCTATGGGCTGAAAGCTAGATTTGATATCATACATTTTCCTCCATGATCGTCAATCTTTCATGACTACAACAAAATACCTGAAAATGGATAATAGATACCTTTTATCCTTCTTTCTAGTGTCTAAAACATCCAAATAGCATGATGTCCAGTTCTATCACAATATGGTTAAGAGGTCTAAAAGAGACCAGACAAATGTAAACAGGACTCAGCTTATGGTATAGTCTCACTTTTACAATAACTTGCTCTTGATAACTAATAAGGTCTGCAAGAACTGCTTTAATTCCTTCTGAGAGTGATTCCCCTATGAGCTAATTACCTTTCTCAAGATTCACCTCTTACAAATCTACATCCTCTCTGTCAGTTCCCTCAGGGTTTGAACTGCTGCACACAAACCTTTGGGGACCAATCTACATTCAAATTATAGCAGTACAATACTTGCTATCTGTTTTCCTTTCAGCCTTTTGTTAAGCAATTATGCATCTAATAATTTCATATAAACAACACTTACTCTTCATTAAATTTAGAGCTAAATAATAAATTATGAAGAACAAAAAGAACATTGAAGATATACTTAGGCATGTGAGAACACACCTGTGACTTTAACCTAGGAGGTAATACAGGAGGATGGCTGCAAGATTTAAGGCCAGTGTGAACCATAAAGACAGACACTGTCTTAAAGCAAAACACAATTAAACAAAGCAGACATTCCTGGGTAGGATGATGGTCTAGAAGCTGACTTTGTAAGGAGACCACTCAGTATAAGAAATGAATAGCTTCTAGAGGTCAGAGGCACTTGTAGAACAACTGAAAAGTTCTCATAAAACCACAAGCAATTAGCTGAAAAGGAATCAACCAATGCAGGCAGAGTCCCAAACCCCTTCTCTGGCATGGAAAGGACAAGCTGAACCCTTGCTCCAAAGGAAAGCCTGGTGGCCCTGCTGTAAAGGGATTGGCAGTTGTACCAATCAGATGACCCAATGCCCTCAGAAGCCTCAGGTCCAGCTGTGTGTTTCAGTGGATAGGTCAGCAGTAGAGAGGAATTCTGTTTTGTCTCTGTGAGATCATTTGGGTTGTAGGAACAAATTATCTTTCTTGTCTGATTTAAAAGAATAAAAAGTAAGAAAAGGTCTCATCACTTGGAGATGGGGAGCAGAGAACAAAACTCCCATCTTGAGGTGGGGCTCAATAACTGACTCTAACTCTGATTCTTAGTTTGTCTGGTAACCTTTGAAAACATACATTTAGAGATGGTCAGAGTTTCCATTCTCCCTCAAAACTTCCTGACTTGAGCAATTGTAAGGGATTGGGTAACTTAGACAAGGAAAGGGAAGCTAACTGGTTCTTTCCACAAGGGCTGAACCACTTCCCCTATTGGAACCTGTCCCTTTGATGGGAAAAAGCCCATCAATTTGTCTTGGTAGGGAGAATTAGGGAGTTGGCTTTTGCCTATTCCTTTTCCTGTCTGCCTCCTGGGCCAGAGAGACAGAGAAGAATCAAACTGATTCTGCAACCCACACTAGTCCATCACCATCTTGAAAGAGGAGGACTTGCGGGTAAGAGATTAAAAGATGTGCAATTTAACCTGACAGTCCCAGAGTGAAAGAGTACTGAGAGGCAGTTTTAGAGAGTAGGTGGGCCACCTGCTGATATGCTATAAACTCCATGTACCTACAGGCTCAGGGCAGCCAATCATATTAAAATAGATAAAATAGTACATAAAAATTTTAAAAGTTTACTAATTAAAATAATCAATGACTTGAAAGAGGATATAAACAAGCTGATAAATTTAATCCAAGACCTGAAGAGGCTAGCTTAGCCAAATTGATTAGCTTCAGGTTTATTGAGACAATCTGGATCAAATAAAATGAGGGAAAAGATGTCTGAGAAAAACACCCCATAATCTATGACATTCACACACATTTTACACCTTTGTGCATGTACACATAAACACACACACACAGATAGACCAGCATGAATGCAATATTTAAAAAGTCTGGAGTGTGGTCCCTTCCAGTCTGCACCAGCACCTGGTCACCTTGGGCACCGAGTCGGTGGACATCCCCAAGGTCCCGAGAGGACTCTCCACACGATCTTAGGAACCCTGTGAGTGGAACACAACTTCTATTCCATTCCCATCGTGAGACAGCATTAGGGAAGCTGAAAACCCGGCCTGACCAGGGTCACAAGTCCCTTCCGGTCAGCATGAGCACCAGGTCACCTGGGCGAGGAGTCTGAGGATACCCCCAAGGTCCCTAGAGGACAGCTTCTGAGGCAGACCCCATTTCAGGCTCCAGACATCTGGGCACGTACCCTGCCAGAGGACAGGTGTCCTCCCCACCCAGGACGGCTTTCCAGAGCACCTGGGGAAGCCATCTTGGTTCCCACATCCCTCTAAGACTAGTCTGCACATGTGAGAGTGTGGACTACAGAAGCTAACAGCTTCTGGGACAGGCCCTGTTTCAGGCCTTCATCTTCTGCCAGGAGGCAGGTACGAATGCCAGATATCTGTGCACCTTCCCTGCAAGAGGAGAGCTTGCCTGCAGAAAGTGCTCAGATCACTGAAACTCAAGAGAGAGCTAATCTCCCAGATCTGCTGATAGAGGCTAACAGGATCAAGGGAGGAACAAGCTCTAACCAGAGACAACTATAACAACTAACTCCAGAGATTACCAGATGGCAAAAGGCAAACGTAAGAATCTTACTAACAGAAACCAAGACCACTCACCATCATCAGAACACAGCACTCCCACCTCACCCAGTCCTAGGCACCCCAACACACCCAAAAACCTAGACATGGATTTAAAAGCATATCTCATGATGAGGACATCAAGAAGGATTTGAATAACTCACTTAAAGAAATACAGGAGAACACTGCTAAAGAGTTACAAATCCTTAAAGAAAAACAGGAAAACACAACCAAACAGGTAGAAGTCCTTAAAGAAAAACAGGAAAGCACATCTAAACAGGTGATGGAAATGAACAAAATCATACTAGATGTGATGGTGTGTATATTCTTGGACCAGGGAGTGGCACCATCTGAAGGTGTGGCCTTGTTGGAATAGGTGTGACCTGGTTGGAATGGGTGTGTCACTGTCTGTGTGGGTATAAGATCCTCACCATAGTTGCCTGGCAGTCAGTCTTCCACCAGCAGCCTTTGGATGAAGACATAGAACTCTCAGCTCCTTCTGCTTCATGCCTGCCTGGGTACTGCCATGCTCCCACCTTGATGATAATGGACCGAACCTCTGAACCTGTAAGTCAGCCCCAATTAAATGTTGTTGTTTTTTTTTTTTTTTATAAGACTTGCCTTGGTCATGGTGTCTGTTCATAGCAGTAAAACCCTAACTAAGACACTAAATCTAAAAAGGAAAGTGGACACAATAAAGAAAACCCAAAGTGAGGCAACTCTGGAGATAGAAACCCTAGGAAAGAAATCTGGAACCATAAATGGCAGCATCAGCAAAAGAATACAAGAGATAGAAGAGAGAATCTCAGGTGCAGAAGATTCCATAGAGAACATCTGCACAACCATCAAAGACAATGCAAAATGCAAAAAGATCCTAACTCAAAACATCCAGGAAATCCAAGACACAATGAGAAGACCAAATCTACGAATAATAGGAGTAGATGAGAATGAAGATTTTCAAATTAAAGGGTCAGCAAATATCTTCAACAAAATTATAGAAGAAAACTTCCCAAACCTAAAGAAAGAGATACCCATGAATATACAAGAAGCCTACAGAACTCCAAATAGACTGGACCAGAAAAGAAATTCCTCCTGAAATATAAAATCAGAACAACAAACACACTAAATAAAGATAGAATATTAAAAGCAGTAAGGGAAAAAGGTCAAGTACCATATAAAGGCATGCCTATCAGAATTACACCAGTATTTTCACCAGAGACTATGAAAGCCAGAAGAACCTGGACAGATGTTATACAGACACTAAGGAAACACAAATGCCACCCCAGGCTACTATACCCAGCCAAACATTCAATTTCCATAGATGGAGAAACCAAAGTATTCCATGACAAAACCAAATTCACACATTATCTTTCAATGAATCCAGCCCTTCAAAGGATAATAACAGAATAAAACCAATACAAGGACAGAAACCAAGCACTAGAAAAAGCAAGAAAGTAATCCCTCAACATACCTAAAAAAAGACAGCCACAAGAACAGAATGCCAACTCTAACAACAAAAATAATAGGAAGCAACAATTACTTTTCCTTAATATCTCTTAATATCAATGGACTCAATACCCAATTAAAAAACATAGACTAACAGACTGGCTACATAAACAGGACCCAACATTTTGCTGCTTACAGGAAACACATCTCAGGGAAAAAGACAGACACTACCTCAGAATGAAAGTCTGGAAAACAATTTTCCAAGCAAGTGGTCTGAAGAAACAAGCTGGATTAGCGATTTTAATATCGAATAAAATTGACTTTGAACCCAAAGTTATCAAAAAAGACAAGGAGGGACACTTCATAGTCATCAAAGGTAAAATCTTCCAAGAGGAACTCTCTATTCTGAATATCTATACTACAAATGAAAGGGCAGCCACATTCATTAAAGAAACTTTAGTAAACCTCAAAGCACACATTGCACCTCCCACAGTAATAGTGGGAGACTTCAACACACCACTTTCATCAATGGACAGATCGTGGAAACAAAAACTAAACAGGAACACAGTGAAACTAACAGAATGAAACAAATGGATTTAACAGATATCTATAAAATATTTTATCCTAAAACAAAAGGATATACCTCTTCTCAGCACCTCATGGTACCCTCTCCAGAATTGACCATATAATTGGTCACAAAACAGGCCTCAACAGATACAAAAATATTGAAATTGTCCCATGCATCCTGTCAGATCACCATGGACTAAAGCTGATCTTCAATAACAACAGAAAAAATAGAAACCCAACATTCACGTGGAAAATGTACAACACTCTTCTCAATAATATCTTGGTTAAGGAAGGAATAAAGAAAGAAATTAAAGACATTTTAGAGTTTAAGGAAAGTGAAGCCACAACATACCCAAACTTATAGGACACAATGAAAGTATTTCTAAGAGGAAAACTCATAGTTCTGAGTGCCTCCAAAAAGTAACTAGAGAGAGCACACAATAGCAGCTTGACAACACACCTAAAAGCTCTAGAAAAAAAGGAAGAAAATTCACCCAAGAGGAGTAGACCGAAGGAAATAATCAAACTCAGGGGAGAAATCAAAGAAGTGAAAACAAGAAGAACTATTCAATGAATTAACCAAACGAGGAGTTGGTTCTTTGAGAAAATCAACAAGATAGATAAACCCTTAGCTAGACTCACTAGAGGGCACAGGGACAGCATCCTAATTAACAAAATCAAAAATGAAAAGGGAGATATAACAACAGATCCTGTAGAAATCCAAAACACCATCAGATCCTTCTATAAAAGGCTATACTCAACAAAATCAGAAAACCTGGATGAAATAGACAAATTTCTAGACAGATACCAGGTACCAAAGTTAAATTATGATCAGGTTAATGACCTAAACATTCCTATATCCCCTAAAGAGATAGAAGCAGTCATTAATAGTCTCCCAACCAAAAAAAGTCCAGGACCAGATGGGTTTAGTGCAGAGTTCTATCAGACCTTCAAAGAAGATCTAAATCCAGTTCTTCACAAACTATTCCACAAAATAGAAGCAGAAGGAACTCTACCCAATTCATTCTTTGAAGCCACAATTACTCAGATTCCTAAACCACAGAAAGACCCAACAAAGATAGAGAACTTCAGACCAATTCCCCTTATGAATATTGATGCAAAAATACTCAATAAAATTCTCCCTACCTAAATCCAAGGAAAAATCAAAACAATCATCCATCCTGACCAAGTAGGTTTCATTCCAGGGACGCAGGGATGGATTAGGATTCGGGAATCCATCAATGTAATCCACTATATAAACAAACTCAAAGACAATCACATGATCATCTCATTAGATGCAGAGAAAGCATTTGACAAAATTCAACACCCATTCCTGATAAAAGTCTTGGAAATATCAGGAATTCAAGGCCCATACCTAAACATGTTAAAAGCAACCTAGAGGAAACCAGTAGCCAACATCAAATTAAAGGGTGGGAGAAGCTGGAAGCATTCCCACTAAAATCAGAGAATAGATAAGGCTGCCCACATTCTCCATACCTATTCAACATTGTACTTGAAGTCCTAGCCAGAGCAATTTGACAACAAAAAAGATTAAGAGGATACAAATCAGAAAGAAAGAAATCAAAATATAACTTTTTGCAGATGATATGATAGTATATATAAGTGACCCTAAAAATTCCACAAGATAATCTTAAACCTGATAAACTGCTTCAGTGAAGTATCTGGATATAAAATTAACTCAAACAAGTCAATGGCCTTTCTCTACACAAAGGATAAACAGAGTGAGAAAGAAATTAGAAAAACAACACCCTTCTCAATAGTCAAAAATAATATAAAATACCTTGGTGTGACTCTAAGTAAGTGAAAGATCTGTATGATAAGAACTTCAAGTCTCTAAAGAAAGAAATTAAAGAAGATCTCAGAAGATGGAAAGCTCTACCATGCTCATGGATTTGCAGGATCAATATAGTAAAAATGGATATCTTGCCAAAAGCAATCTACAGATTCAATGCAATCCCATCAAAATTCCAACTCAATTCTTCAACAAATTGGAAATGGCAATCTGCAAATTCATCTGGAATAACAAAAAATTTAGGATAGCAAAAACCCTTCTCAATGATAAAAGAACCTCTGGTGGAATCACCATGCCTGAGCAAAGCTGTACTACAGAGGAATTGTGATAAAAACTGCATGGTACTGGTATAGTGACAGACAAGTAGACCAATGGAATAGAATTGAAGACCCAGAAATGAACCCACATACATATGGTCACTTGATCTTGGACAAAGGAGCTAAAACATCCAGTGGAAAAAATACAGCATTTTCAACTAATGGTGCTGGCACAACAGGCATTTAGCATATAGAAGAATGGGAATTGATCCATTCCTATCTCCCTGTACTATGGTCAAATCTAAGTGGATTAAGGAACTTCATATAAAACCAGAGACAGTGAAACTTATAGAGGAGAAAGTGGGGAAAAGCCTGGAACATATGGATACAGGGGAAATTTTCCTGAATAGAACAGCAAAGGCTTATGCTGTAAGATTGAGAATTGACAAATGGGACCTCATAAAATTGCAAAAGACACCATCAATAAGATAAAAAGGCCACCAACAGATTGGGGAAGGATCTTTACCTATCCTAAATCAGATAGGGGACTAATATCCAATATATATAAAGAACTCAAGAAGGTAGACTCCAGAAAATCAAATAACCCCATTTAAAAATGGGGCTCAGAGCTAAACAAAATATTCTCACCTAAGGAATACTGAATGGCTGAGAAGTACCTGAAAAAATGTTCAGCATCTTTAATCATCAGGGAAATGCAAATCAAAACTACCCTGAGACTCCACCTCACACCAGTCAGAATGGCTAAGATGAAAAATTCAGGTGACAGCAGATGCTGGAGAGGATGTGGAGAAAGAGGAACATTCCTCCATTGTGGGTGGGATGAAAAGCTTGTACAACCACTCTGGAAATCAGTCTGGAGGTTCCTCAGAATATTGGACATAGTACTACTGGAGGATCCTGCAATACCTCTCCTGGACATATATCCAGAATATGTTCCAACTGGTACACATGTGAAGGACACATGCTCCACTATGTTCATAGCAGCCTTATTTATAATAGCCAGAAGCTGGAAAGAACACAGATGCCCTTCAACAGAGGAATGGATACAGACAATGTGGTACATTTACACAATGGAGTACTACTCAGCTATTATTAAGAATGAATTTATGAAATTCCTAGGCAAATGAATGGACCTGGAGGGCATCATCCTGAGTGAGGTAACCGGATCACAAAAGAACTCATATAATATGTACTCACTGATAAGTGGAAATTAGCCCAGAAACTTAGAATATCCAAGATATAAGATACAATTTGTTAAACGCATGAAACTGAAGAAGAACGAAGACCAAAGTGTGGACACTGTGCCCCTTCTTAGAATTGGGAACAAAACACCCATGGGAGGAGTTACAGAGATAAAGTTTAGAGCTGAGACGAAAGGATGGACCATATAGAGACTGCCATATCCAGGGATCCATCCCATAATCAGCTTCCAAATGCTGACACCATTGCATACACTAGCAAGATTTTGCTGAAAGGACCCTGGTATAATTGTCTCTTGTGAGACCATGCCAGGTCCTAGCAAACACAGAAGTGGATGTTCACAGTCAAGTATTGGATGGATCACAGGGCCCTCAATGGAGGAGCTAGAGAAAGTACCCAAGGAGCTAAAGGGGTCTGCAACCCTATAGGTGGAACAACAATAGGAACTATCCAGTAACCCCCGGAGCACGTGTCTCTAGCTGCATATGTATCAGAAGATGGCGTAGTTGGCCATCAGTGGAAAGAGAGGCCCATTGGTTGTGCAAACTTTATATGCCTCAGTACAGGGGAATGTCAGAGCCAAGAAGTGGGAGTGGGTGGTTAGAGGAGTGGGGGGAGTGTATGGGGGACTTTTGGGATAGCACTGGAAATGTAAATGAAGAAAATACATAATAAAAATAAAGTCTGGAATGCAACCAAGAGACAAAACAATTCAGCTGACACAAACATACATTCTTATAACCATTCTATAGAACTTTCTAGATCACTTAGTAGGTCATAAGCAAGCATTAACAATACAAAATTGATTCGTCACTTTCCTTTAAACCTATATATAATGGAAAAGTTGAGAAAGAAATTAGAAATATTCCATTCACAATAACTGCAAATTCAATAAAAATAAACCTATGAATAAATGTAAGAAAAGTGAAAGATCTATGCAATCAAAGCTTTAAAACCCTGAAGAAAAGAACTGAAAGAAAGCTTAAGATATGGAAATACACTCCATACTTTTAAAAGCAAAATTAAAAATGGTAAAAGTGGCCAGATATCCAAAAGTGACCTGAAGATTCAATATGATTGACATCAAAGTCCAACATTACTTACAGAATGATAAAATATATCCTTAAATGTATATGGAAGTATAAAATAATCCTCATGTGTCAACGGTTATTAGGTTTTCCTCGTAGTAACAAATCTAGCATAGCCCTAGCACACAAACTAACATGAAAAGGAGCAGAATAGAACAGAGGATCCAGAAACCAACTCATACATCTATAGCCACCCAGTAATTCACAAATACATCAAAGACAAACAAATGATGTTGGGAAAACTATCTACCCTTAATGTATGACGCTTGAGCCATGTATCTCACCCTCAAAAAGAGTGGGATCAAAAACCTTAATGTAAGACCTGAAACCTTTAACCTGCAAGAGGGAAACAGAGATAAAGCATTTTAAGAAGTAAGGCTAGTCAAGGTGTTTCTGAAAAAAGGTGAACTACAAAAGCTCAGAAAATAAATCTTCAGAACTGGCAAATTAAATTACAAAATCACAATGAAATTAAGACAGCTCTCCATAGCAAAAAATAAATAAATAAATAAGTAAAATTTAAAAGATTAATGCTCACCACAGTGAAAAGAAAGCCTTATTGAAGGGGAGGTCTATTATGCATGAAAGAGGAGGTTAGTATCTAGAACATATGAAGAACAGCAGAAATTAAAGACAAAATGAAACTAAATCATCTAACAATTTGTGCCCTAATGAACTGGATGGACAAGGTGGGGTGAATGTGATTACAAGCAATGGAACTAGTAAGGAAAGCCTGAGAGGGACAAAGTGGTATTGAGGGGACAAAGGGAAAGGGTAATGGGACCCTTGTGACATGAAAGAAGAGGCTCTGAAGCTATGTAAGAAGACATAGCCAGGTCAGGTCAATAGGAATGAACATGACATGAGAATAAACAAAGTAAATAGTGTACAAAACTGAATAATATATGTGTTAATTTAAATTTAAAAATAAAAGCCACTAATAAATATTTGAAAATTTATTCAACATCCTTCCCCATCAGGGAAATGTAAATTAAATCTTTTTTTTAAAATTCGGTCTCACACCAGCCAGAATATCTGACATCAAGACAGCCAATGACAACCAATGTTGGCAAAAATGACCTTCTTCAAAGAAGCTGGTAAAGGCACTACAGATACGGAGGTTCCTCATAAATAAAACATGCAACTATAATTCATATGGTTTTCTAGTTATACCACTCCTGAATCTTACACAAAAGCATCTAAGTCACTACCCTCCAAGCTCTATGCTCACAGTATTCCAATCACTGTGATGGTCAGTCCCTTGATCAAGCTACCACCATCCCTTGTCTAATTGCAGCCAACAGCAGTGCTGAGTCTGTGCTCCACACTCTCAGGCTCTTAAACATTGAAGCATCTCTTTAATTGAGGAATAAGGAAGTCAGTCTTCTGACAGATACTCACTAGATCACCCCTCATCCCTCCTCACTCAATCCCCCATTTTCTCTCTGTTAACCATTATTTTACTCTTGACATGGTTTTACTTCTTTGCCTCTATCTTCTCCATTTACTCTCATTATATCTGAGCTTTAATTGGAATTGTGAATTTAATCTTGAAGAATATAGACCATTTCTATACATCTAATATGTTTTCCAACTCTATAATCAGGTAGTTCTGGGCTACTGGACTCATGAGTGACCTTTTATGTCAAATCCTATTTTGGAATGTCAAAAGCAAAGATTGTTTTCACATGTCTTCCTTTCCTCTGTTTAAATAATGTTCACTTGTTACCTTGGACCTTCATTTTTCCCCTTCCGTTTATTTTACTCTATTACAACTTGCCCAGTGGCTGGGCTACTTATTTCCTTATTTTTGGTTTCTTTGCTTAGACATTTCAATTTCTTTTACATAAAGTAAATGAATTTTCTTAGATTCTCCTGACACTATAGATGGATGTTGGTTGGAGAAGTAGAATTTTGCTATTATGTGGACCTTTGAGTAAAGGTGTGGACACTTTCAAGAAAAGGACTCCTTTTGTTTGAATGTAGTCTGGTTTTTTTTATCCTTTTTTAAAATATTTTTTTTTATTATGTATTTTCCTCAATTACATTTCCAATGCTATCCCAAAAGTTCCCCATAACCTCCCCCCCCCACTTCCCTACCCACCCATTCCCATTTTTTTTTTGGCCCTGGCGTTCCCCTGTACTGGGGCATATTAAGTTTGCATGTCCAATGGGCCTCTCTTTCCAGTGATGGCCTACTAGGCCATCTTTTGATACATATGCAACTAAAGTCAAGAGCTCAGGGGTACTGGTTAGTTCATAATGTTGTTCCACCTATAGGGTTGCAGATCCCTTTAGCTCCTTGGATACTTTCTCTAGCTCCTCCATTGGGGGCCCTGTGATCCATCCAATAATTGACTGTGAGCATCCACTTCTGTGTTTGGAATGTAGTCTGTTTTTGATAGGGAAATGTCTTATTTCTTCTGAAATTAGGTTAAAAGAGGCTGGGCTTGATGGTGCACACCTATAATCCCAATATTTAGAATCAAGAGGCAGGAGTACTGCAAGTGTGAGAGGCCACCTTGGTCTACCATGACAACTTCCAGGTAAACCAGGGCCACTTAATGGGACTGTCTCAACAAGTGAATGAGGAGGGACAGACACAGAGAAACAAAGACAGAAAGAGAAAGACAAACAGAGACAGAGACTGAGAAACATGACAGACAGAACAGAGAGAGACAAAGACACAAATTGAAACAGAGTGACCAAGACTGAGATCAGAAGCTTATGGTGGCTTCCAACAGAATTCCCTCCCATGGCTGTTCTTCAGAAATCAACGTGTGGAAGAACCTGGCAGGCTTCACCATTATCCTGCTACACAGTGACCCCTGGTGGTCTTGCCTGTCTACAGAGAGGGGGAGAGCTTAGTTGTGTTTCCTGTGAAGTTTTCCAGTTACTGGAATCTGCTTTACTTACCTCGAGGTCAGAACAGTGCACAGGGGCTCCCAACATGTGCTTTCTAATCCTCATTCCCCATTGAATTTGCGAAGTGCAGCAAAGAATTAGTCATGAACCAGGTCCTGCTAGAGACAGTTTGTGCTCAAAGTTTGTGTTACGGGGTTGAGGTATGATCCTCATTTGGACTGGCAAATCTGCCTCTTTGTTGTTCAAGAGAATGGTACTTTGTCACTCGTATTGTGTTCCCATTCTTTAATAGTAGTGGTGTGTGTGTGTTTGTGTGTGTGTGTGTGTGTGTGTGTGTTTTCCATTTCTAAAATTGTTTTCTCTATCATTTTAAAATTCTGTGTTTACATTAGACCTGATTATAATTGTAAGGTGCCCAAGTCTTAACTCTCTTCAGTCATTGTGCAAAATAATGTAGAGCAGGAATTATCTGAATAACCCTGATACATTTACATTATTTAACTTCTGTTTATAGGCTATCAAGCTTAATATGGAATAGACCTATTTCTTCAAGTAGAGGGGGAAACATCTGTACTGCATGAGAGAAAAATATTTTTACTCCACTTCTTTCTAGAAAGTAGACATCACATTTACTTTTCCATGGCCTCACTGATTTTTCTTCTCACATGATTGTTGAGGAACAGGTTCTCAGAGCAGATCCATCGTCTCCCAGATCTGGAGGACTCCCTCCTATACCAAGCTACAAGGGTTTTTTTCCTCTAGCTTCTCACTGAGCTAGCTTCCTTAGGGATCTACCGTGATTATGTCAGCTGCCTTGGTTATGTCTGCTCCTTCAATTATTTAACAGTCATTATTCACTGGGTGCCTTGAATGAGCTAAGCACTGCTCCCAGTCCAGCGGGAAGACAAAGAACCACAATCAGGCTAAATATCCCAAGGTATTTAACATCACGGGTAACAAGGTTTGATGTAAATCATAGCTAGGATCTCCGGAGTGAGTTTTCTCTTCTGAACTAGCTGTATTGTTATGTATAGAGGTTCCTGGCTATTATTCAAGATCCTTCTCAGGTGTCCCCATCACAGAATAACAATACTAATAACTGGATATTCCCATTTACTGTGCTCATCCTGAACAGATACTCTGTTTTGTTTTAAAGGTTCTCCTTTTTAAAAAAAAAATTATTTACTTATTTATTTACAACCAAAACATTGCCTCATCCCACTCCCCTATCACAAAGTCCCTCCCCCTATTCTCCCTTTCATTCTTATTTGAGAGGGTCACTCCTCCCACTCCAACCAAGTATCCCCTCACACTGGCCCATCAATTCTCTGCAGGATAAGGCACATCCTCTTCCACTGAAGCCAGACAAGGCAGTTCTACTGAGGAAAGTATTCACAGTCAGGCTACAGCTTTAAGTTCTTAACAGTCATTTCTACTGGGAAGCAAGCATATACATCTTGCTTCCTTCCAGACCCTTAGCACCCAGGTTATAAGCTCATATGTTAAATAAACACCTGCCATATATTTAAGTGGAAGAATGATCATGGAACAGTTGGGAACCATTGGGAACCATTGGGAACCATTTGCATTCCTTCTTGTCCTTAGAAACACCTTCATGGTACAGTTTTCCCTTCTGCCTCACATGCCCACATGGCCCCAAATATCCAGAGCACCATTCCTTCCTTACTGCATGCTTTCCAGCCCACTGGCTACTTTGAGAGTCCCCTATTCCTCTTTTCCTGATATACTCCAATCTTCTACTTTCTTATTTACAGTTTCCACACTTTTACCTGACTCTGACATCTTCCTTAACAATCTGAAATTGTGAGTGCACAAAGCTTGCTAGGGAAAACAGCCAGGTCTTCTGGGATGAAAATAGCACACGTGTGGGTATTTGACAGTACTGCCTTTGTAAATAATGAGTTATTTGACATTCGGGCCTATTTAAGGAGGGGTGTGTATGCGGAAGAAGCTTTGACAGCCAGGGAGGTTTAATTAGCGCAGAGGTCAAGGCCATGCTGTGAATATTTTTGTAAGATAGTATGTCTAATTGTAAGGCAGTTAGGCTGTGCTTATGTCAGACTGTCAGGAGTTTTTGGTTTAATGAGACAGCACAGCGAATCTTCACAGATCGCTGACCATTGTTTGAAGCATTGTGATGATAGCTGCATTTAAAGTTATTGAGCTTGTGTTTAAATAAATTATGCAGAGGTCAAAGAACACACACTTGATGTTTCATAAACAGCCAGGACTAGTGAATCACAGCTTCAGAGATTGAAGAAAATCTTTTTAAAAACTAATTGCATCCTGCTTGTCACTGTTACTCTTTCTTCATAGACAGTTCATATGTTGTAAAAATAAAAAATTGATAAATGATTTGTATAAATGACTCCTATGAAATTTCTCTGTAAGTTCTATGACAAATTATCGGGGTTTTTTTTTAACATTTTTTTATATCATTTAGTTTTTGAGACAAGATCTTGGTCTTTAGACCAAACTAACTTGAACCTCATGTCAATCCTTCTGTGTCAGTCTCCCAAGTACTAGGATTCTGAATGTGAACTGCCACATCCAGTAATATATTCTGGTGAATTGTATTACATGTAAGCAATATGCACTAAAATTGCATTGATCACAATCCGTGAACTAGAAAATTGAACGTTAAGCTATGAGTTTACTTTCAAGTAGATGGAGAAGCATTTTGTTGAAGCCTGATCAGATACATACCACTGAGTTCTGTACTTTTTTTAAAAGCTGTAGTTTTGTGGAAATATTTAGGAATATTTTTATAAAGCTTGTTTTGGCATATCTCCAACTTGGAGAGTGAACATATTTAAAAGAGATGGAGATTTTTAGATGAGATAACAAAAGAAAACAGTCGAGTAGATGGTAGTACATAAGTCAACAATATCTTAGTAAATTGGCATATCTCCAACTTGGAGAGTGAACATATTTAAAAGAGATGGAGATTTTTAGATGAGATAACAAAAGAAAACAGTCGATGGTAGTACATAAGTCAACAATATCTTAGTAAATGGGTAGATGATTGAAAAAGTAACTGACAGTTACTCAGCTGACTTCATGCTAGGAACTTCAGAAAGATGTATCAGAACTGCATGCTACTACCTCATTATATTTCCATTGCTCCTGGTATTTTAATGTGTGTGTGTGTGTGTGTGTGTACCTGTGCTTGTGGTTGTGTCTGTGCCTATGTGGATTGTGTGTAGTCTATACATAGAGTATGTGTTTGTATGTGCAATTGTGTATGTTCTTGCATGACAGAGAAGGAAGTTAGTTGTCTTTCTCTATCACTTGAGAGTGTCTATGTTGAGACATGCTCATTGAGACTGAATGTGACATTTTGTCTAGTTTGGCTGGCTAGTAAGCTCCTGGGAGCTATTATTCTCCATTCTCACTCTGGGATTACAGGCACAGCATGTTCTGTAACTAGCTTTTATGTGGATTCTGAATAGTAGAACTCAGGCCCTTTTGGTTTTGGGCCCAATAGTCTTAGCACCCAAACCATCTCCCCAGCTCCATGATCTCTAATTTCAACACACAAAAACTAAAACACAGAGTTTCAACATCATGTCTCCAAAGACAGCTATGGAAAGCCAATCTAAGACTGGGATTTCAGAGTGAGTTCCTTCAACTTCAACTGTTTGCTTGCTTTTCACATTTTTCTCTAATCCTACATCTAGGAAATACACAGATGTACATGTTTAAGCAAGATAACGTTTTAGTTACAGGCTAAATATTACAGTTACTGTGATAAGAGGTATCCTAATATAGGTCTATCAATTTAAATAATAATTATAAAGAATACATATATATAAATGTTTATCAAAATGCTTCATGCAACTTGGTGGTAGATGCTACAAGCAATCTCTTTGGAAATCCATTGCCATGACTTCCATGTGTCCTATATAATATATGTCTTAAAAGCTACAGTACTTGTCTTTATTTCACCATACCCCATCCTGGTTAAAATAGCCACCTGGCACAGTTCTTTGCTATCAAACATGCATGAATATATATTTTCTGCTTTTCATTTTACCTGAAATGAAGAGACCTTATTGAGGTTTGGCTGCTGCCATCACTGGTAAGAAAGTATAAAAGGACATGGTACTAATTTCAGTATAGCAACAGTGACCACGTCTACCAGCCATAAGTAGAATCATTTTAAGATTCATAATATCAGTAAATGTCTGGATGCATTGAGGATGCCTCATTATAGTCAGAAGCAGTTTAATAACACTCCCAACTGCTGTAGTCTTTTCTTGAATTTCCCAATATTATCAGAACCAAATTTAGGAATTTAGTAAAATGTTATAAAATATAAGGCTTAATTAACATACATATTATTTTTAATCAACTTATTTCTTTTTCTTTCTCTAAATGGAATGTCCCATCTACAGTAATATACTCAAATATGTAATGATTTTTTTCCCACAGGCAATTTTCCAAGATAGCTACTCTACAACCTTGGTTGAAATTTAGGTAATATCTTCAGCCCCAGCACCTGGTTCACTTAAGTCTTTCATCCCATGATGCTTTTCTCAGAAACAGAGTCAACCGTTAGAGTGGACAAACACTGGGTTTTTCTGCTCTTAATAAACAGTGTTGTCAGGTAGCTCTGCCAGCCACTATGGATATGAGACTCCAAACCAAGTGTCTACAAAAATGCTAGTGCATTGAAAAAGGTGCTTTGGCATAAAGAACATAAAGTGTAGATAGGCATTTCTCACAATAATAATTACCACGAATAGTAAAAGAGAAAAAAAAAAGAATGACCACCTAATGCTTTCTTTAGTAACATGTCCTACCTGGTTTTAGCCTCTCAGTTTCTGATTATAGAAATAACAGTGCAACATAGAAAGTGAAGGGGTGATGCCTGTTTAGAATATGGAGAAATCTTAGAAGCAAAACTAGCCACCAAACAAGATATCTCAGTGCATGTTACTCTTTCAAGATTGAGATGCGAATGAATACTCTCTCCAATTTCTCTTACAGTCTTTCATAAACTTTATAGATTAATAGGTTATTTGCTCAGTCACTTGACGTTTTCACCACTTTTATGTTAATTAAATATATATTCTTTCCCTGAAACTTCATAATTCCCTACTAATAAGTTCAGTAAATTAAACACCCATTTCCCTGTGATTGAGCTCATTGGGAATGAAGGAAACAAAGAAGGAAAGACATCAGGACAGATTAAATGAGTAACAACATGATGATTGGAGGCTAGGACAACAAAAGTACTTTTAAAAACAAAATTATCATTTGGGAATTTGTAAAGTATTAGTTAAAAAGTAGAAAATGTTCATTTCTAAAACCACTAAATTTTACATAGTGTCTGTTAGAATTGAAAGTGCTTTTAGGAGATTACTTTCTAGGAGGAAAAGTGAGAATTACATTTCATGGTTGGGTGACTGTCACCTAGATCAGAGAGAGAGCCCTCTGGGAATTCATAAGGATTTCAGTGCTCTGGACATGACTAACCATGGATAAAACTCCTTATAACCTTAACTAAATGTTGTTGGACTGGGAAGACCCTGTTGTCCTTGGAAACACACCAGTGGGATAAAAACAATGACATTTGGTCTCTCCTTACAGTAAATACACACACACACACACACACACACACACACATATGTGTGTGTGTGTGTGTGTATAGATATGCATATGCAGTTTAATATGTATGTGTATGTGTATAAATCTATGATATTTTTATATACATATATTCATACAGTGTGTGTGTGTGTGTGTGTGTGTGTGTGTGTGTGTGGTTTTCTTGCTTGTTGGTGTCTTGGGCCTTTGTTTTTTTATTTTGAATGTATGTGTATATGTACATAATGTGTGCTTGTATGTATGCATGAGGGTTTTTCTTCACTTTCCACTTTTCATAAGGAGGCAGGTTATGTGGATGTTGAACCTACCCAATTTGGCTAGTCTTTTGTTAGCCAGCTTTCCTCAGGTACCAGGCATTCCCCTGTCTCAATCTGCTGATAGAGGTTACAAGTCAGTTTCATTTCCATACCTGCCCATATGGGAACCAAGGATCTGAACCTAGGTCTTCACATAAGTGCTTTATCTGCTGAGTGTATTTTAAAATGCACAGGTGTATGGGGGTAGTGGACCTTGCCAGGAACTTGGTAAGGCTGAGTGGGTTCAGAAACCCCAGTACCTACCTGAGGATGGTAGGTGTTTTACATCCTTCTGACCACAACTTCCTACATAAAGAATGTGACCACTAGTCACATAGTACCGAACACAGAGTTCTCCATGCTAATGAGGTACCTAGATGGGCCACGAAATTTTAACCAATTAGCCTCCCTTCCCAAACATTCCTTCCTACAAAATGTATTTAATCTCTGGTCCACCCTAAAGAAGGTGTATGTATGCTCCCATTTTCCTCGATGAACAGTGAATAAACAGTATGGACAAGCAAGGAACCTTTCTCATCCAGAACCACCATGGCTCGGGAATCCTTTGTTACCAAGCTGTGCAGCCTTAAGTCTCCTGCAGAAGGCCCCTCTGCACTCAAGAACACTCACCCCCTGAGCTAAACCAGACCCCTCCATTCCCACCCTGGTCTTCTCTACGTGGTTTGGGAACCCCTGACTCTTTGGCCTCAGCCTGTTCCTCACAATGGATGAGGTCCCCATCTTAGACTGCATAGTTTTCCCACACATGAACAGTGCACCTTTGCTTCCCACAAGCCCTTCACCCAATAGCAGTGTGTAGTGAAATGCAGCCTAGTGCTCTGCATTTTGTCTGCCCAAGTGGAGTTCACACACACCAGCAGTGAACAGTGCATGGACCCACATGTGGGCATTTGTGAGTGTGTAGAGAAAAAGACATAGATATACCTGTGACTTTTCACAGAATTATAAAAGCAGAGGGAGGGAAACTGCATTAACTGATACAAATTATTGAAGTAAGTTTATTTGCACTGACTTTAAAGTAATAGATTTCAAAGACAGGATTACTTGGGGGTGGGGAGGGCAGGTGATGTCATAATACTCAAGTCTCTTCTATGAACTGGTGAACTCAATTGAGTTAAATACTTTAAAGTGTCAGTAGAAATGATAAGGTGTCTGCTCTTGGTTTACAGATTGTATTCAAGCATCTTAAGGACATGGGTTAAAAGATGTTTTTTTAATGAGTAGAAATTTAAGGATCTTAAAAGAACAGTGTGATCCAGTCTTGCAGTATGTGCCGGAGTTCAAATGTCTGCAGTCTGAAGTCTCCAAAGGATCTTAAGTAACTGAAAAGCTATATAAGAAACTAGATATATGTTTCTTGGGAGATAGATAAAACAGTAATTTATCTCTTTTCTAATGCATTTCATACTAAAATGTATCCGTGTTAGTGGAAGACTGGCTTTGATAAGTAATTATAACACATGCAAAAAGGAGTGGGGAGACAAGCACAAAGCTTAGATGATTATATGCTGTAATTGCATTAATTAATAGGGATTATTATTTAAGATATGAATCTGCAACTTTGGAAGTTCATATTTCACATGAAAGCTAAAAGTAAATTATTAGGTATGCTGATAAATACTTTGATTTTACTGTAAAAAAATGAATCATTTGAGAAAATTCTCTCTAAATGTTTTTGATTACTAAGAAGCAGAGCAATGTAATGATTTCCTTGCATTGTTAGTCTTCATTCCATATAAAAAAGACAAACAATGCGACAGAAACATTTTTAATTTATTTTCTAACTTAAACAAAGTATTCATGACAGGAAAGGCTGTGGTGCATGATGTGTGTGTGTGTGTGTGTGTGTGTGTGTGTGTGTGTGTATGTGTGTGTTTGTGTGTGTGTGTTATGCATGGCTATGCACGTGAACTCATCCATGCATGCAAATGTGGAGGATAGTTGTCCACATCACCTGTTTTCTAATCCCAAAGTTGGAGTCACAGATATGTATTGTTGTGCTTAGGTTTTATGTGGATTTTGGGGAATCTGAACTCAGACTCCATGCTTACACAGCCAGCACTCTGTGTCCTGAGCCATTTCCCCAATTCCAAGGTGGAAGACAGTTTAAAAAATACATTAGTCTGACAATTATGCATAAAACTCAAATTTAAGACCATGCTTCTTTGCAAAGGAATATGTCACATCACAAAAGTAGTGCTTGACCTAGAAAGATATATGTTTTTTTTTTTTTTGGATGTGCTAGTAAAAACCCCTAAAATTCCCATGTTTCAGTAATTTAGATTTCTGAGAGATTTATTTGCTTAATGAATATCTTTCCTCACCTGATTTTCTTGCCTCTTTTCTAAATTCGGCCCTTAGTATTTTTACTAAAAGAACCTCAGACTGAAGTTCCTACCATAGCATAAAAATCTAGCTCCCGGTCATTTTCTCTCCAGTGACTCTCTAGGCGTGTCCACTCAGGAACACTCAGGCCACACAAGGCAGAGTGGTTGGGACAGGAACCTACAAGCCTACATCTGCAGCCAGGAAATGGAGCTGATACTCAATCCTCTGTGTACCTTCCCTGACAAAGGAGAGCTTGCCTCCAGGAAGTGTCTGAACCTGGGACTTGGGTGAGATTGCCAGTTTCTCTCCAGTGACTCTCTAATGTGGGTCCACTCAGGAGTCCACAGGCCACAGAAGTGGCAGGGCAGCTAGGACAGGGTCATAGGGGCCTACAACTGAACCCAGGAGGTGGAGCTGTTCTGCAGTCCTCAGTGCACTGGTTTTGCCAGGAGAGAGCTTATTTCCCAGAGGTGCTGACACAGGCTTACAGTCTCACCAGAGGAACAAGCTCTACCCAAAGAGAGCAAGAACAGCTATCACCAGGGATTACCACATGGCAAAAGGCAAACACAAGAGTCTTACCAACAGAAACCAAGACTTGGAATCATCAGAACCCAGAGTACTCTCACCACAGCAACTCCTGAATACCCCAACACACCTGAAAAGCAAGATTTGGATTTAAAAGCATATCGCATGATGCTTTTAGAGGATTTTAAGAAGGACATTAATAACTCCCTTAAAGAAATATGGGAGAACATAGCTAAACAGGTAGAAGCCCTTAAAGAGAAAACACAAAAAATCCCTTAGAAACCTACAGAAAAACACCCTAAAGAGAAAACACAAAAATCCCTTAAAGAATTACAGGAAAACACAATCAAACAGGTGAAGGAATTGAAGAAAACCACCTAGTATCTAAAAATGAAAGTAAAAACAATAAAAAAAATCACAAAGGGAGACAATTCTACTGTTAGAAAACCTAGGAAAGAAATCAGGAGCCTCAGATGCAAGTATCACCAACAAAATACAAGAGATGGAAGAGAGAAACCAGGTGCAGAAGATTCCATAGAGAACATGGACACAACAATCAAAGAAAATGCAAAATGCAAAAAGGTTCTAACTCAAAACATTTAGGAAATCCAGGACAGAATGAGAAGACATAACCTAACAATAACAGGTATAGAAGAGAGAGAAGTTTCCTAACTTAAAGGGCCAGTAAATATCTTCAACAAAATTATAGAAGAAAACTTCTCTACCTAAAGAAAGAGATGCCCATGAACATACAAGAAGCCTATAGAACTCCAAATAGGTTGGACTAAAAAACAAATTCCTCCCATCACATAATAATCAAAACACCAAATGCACTAAACAAAGAAAGAATATTAAAAACAGTCAGGGAAAAAGTTCAAGTAACACAAAAAAGGAAGACCTATTAGAATTACACCAGAATTCTCACCAGAGACTATGAAGGCCAGAAGATCATAGACAGATGTTATACAGATCCTAAGAGAACACAAATGCCAGCCCAGGCTACTATACCCAGCAAAACTCTCAATTACCATAGATGGAGAAACCAAAGTATTCCATGACAAAACAAAATTTACATAGTATCTTCCCATGAATCCAGCCCTTCAAAGAATAACAAAGGGAAAACTCCAACACAAGGAGGGAGACTATACCCTAGAAAAAGCAAGAAAGTAATTTTTCAACACACCTAAAAAAATGATAACCACATAAACAGAATCCCAACTCTAAAAATAACAGGGAGCTGGAGCAGCCATTCTAATATCTAACAAGCTGGAGTAGCCATTCTAATATCTAATAAAATCGACTTTCAACCTAAAGTTATCAAAAAAGATAAGGAGGGACACTTCATACTCATCAAAGGTAAAATCTACAAAGATGAAATCATCTATGCTCCAAATGCAAGGGTATCCACATTCATAAAAGAAACTTTACTAAAGCTCAAAGCACACATTGCACAACACACAATAAAAGTGGAAGACTTCAACAACCCACTCTCATCAATGGACAGATCCTGGAAACAGAAACTAAACAAAGACAAAGTGAAACTAACAGAGTTATGAAACAAATGGATTTAACAGATATCTATAGAACATTTTATTTTAAAACAAAAGGATACACCTTCTTCTCAGAACCTCATGGTACCTTCTCCAAAATTGAACAGGCCTCAACAGATACAAAAATACTGAAATAATTCCATACATCCTATCATATCACCAAGGAATAAGGTTGATCTTCGATAACAACACAAATAATAGAAAGCCTGTGTACACGTGGAAGCTGAACAACACTCTACTCAATGAAAACTTGGTCAAGGACAAAATAAAGAGAGAAATTAAAGAATTTTTAGAGTTTATTGAAAATGAAGACACAACATACCCAAACTAATAAAAGCAGCCCGAAAAGGAAATCTCATAGCTCTGAGTGCCTCCAAAAGAAAACTGGAACGAGCATACACTAGCAGCTTGACAGCCCATCTGAAAGATCTAGAACACAGGGAAGCAAATTCACCCAAGAGGAGTAGAGGGCAGGAAATAATCAAACACAGGGCTGAAATCAACCAAGTTGGGGGGTAAAAATCAAAACATAGATAAACCTTTAGTCAGACTAATGAAAGGGCACAGGGACATTATCCTAATTAACAAAATCAGGAATGAAAAGAAAGACATAACAACAGCATCTGAGGAAATCAAAAAAAATCATCAGATCCTACTACAAAAGCCTATACTCAAAACAACTGGAAAATGTGGATGAAATGGACAGTTTTCTAGACAAATTACAGGTACCAAAGTTAAATGAGGATCAGATTAACCATCTAAATAACCTCATATCCACTAAAGAACTAGAAAGAGTCATAAATAGTCTCCCAACCAATAGAAGCCCAGGATCAGATGGATTTAGTACAGAGTTCTATCATACCTTCAAAGAATTCCTAATACCAATACTCCTCAAACTATTACACAAAATAGAAGCAGAAGATACTCTTCCCAATTCCAAGCCACAATTACTCTGATACCTAAAGGAAAAAAAAAGACTCAACAAATAAAGAGAACTTCAGACCAATTTCCTTCATGAATATCGATGCAAAAACACTCAATAAAATTCTTGCCAACCATATCCAAGAACACATTAAAATGATCATCCATCATGACCTATTAGGATTCATGCCAGGGATGCATGGATAGCTCAATATATGTAAATCCATCAACATAAACCAATATATAAAGACACTCAAAGAAAAAATCCACATGATCATCTCATTAGATGCTGAGAGAACATTTCACAAAATACAACACTCATTCAGGGACTAGATAAGGCTGCCCACTTGCTCCCTACCTATTCAATATAGTACTTGAAGTCCTAGCCAGACCAACTAGACAACAAAAGGAAATCAAAGGGATACAAATTGGAAAGGAAGAAGTCAGAATACCACTATTTGAAGATGATATGATAATATACATAAGTGACCCCAAAAATTCCACTGTGGAACTTTTAAACCTGATAAACACCTTCAGTGAAGTAGCTGGATATAAAATTAATTCAAACAAACCACAGGCCTTTCTCTACACAAAGGCTAAAAAAGGCTGAGAAAGAAATTAGGGAAATAACACCCTTCAAAATAGACACAAATAATATAAAAAAACTTTTATGTGACTCTAAGAAAGTGAAAGATCTGTATGATAAGAAATTCAAGTCTCTGAAGAAATAAATCGAAGAAGATCCCAGAAGATGGAAAGATCTCTGATGCTCATGGATATAGTAAAAATGGCTATCTTGCTGAAAGCAATCTACAGATTCAATGCAATCCCCATCAAAATTCTAACTCAATTCTTCACAGAGTTAGAAATGGCGATTTGAAAATTCATATGGAATAACCAAAAACCTAGGATAGCAAAAACTATTCTCAACAATGAAAGAACCTCTGGTGGAATCACCATCCCAGAACCCAAGCTGTACTTCAGAGCAATTATGATAAAAACTGCATGGTATTGGCACAGCGACACACGGGTAGATTAATGGAATAGAAATGAAGATCCAGAAATGAACCCACACACCTATGGTCACTTGATCTTTGACAAAGGAGCTAAAACCCTTCAGTGGAAAAAAAGACAGCATTTTCAACAAACATTGCTGGCTCAACTTGCAGTTAGCATGTAGAAGAATATGAATTGATCCATTCTTATATCCTTGTACAAAGCTCAAGTCTAAGTGGATCAATGACCTCCACATAAAACCAGGGACATTGATACTTATAGGGGAGAAAGTGGAGAAGAGCCTCGAACATATGGGTACAGGGGAAATTTTTGTGAACAGAACACCAATGGCTTGTACTGTAAGATCAAGTATTAACAAATGGGACATGATAAAATTGCAAAGCTTCGGTAAGGCAAAGGACACTGTCCATAAGACAAAAAGGCACAGCCGGGTGTGGTCGCGCACACCTTTAATCCCAGCACTCGGGAGGCAGAGGCAGGTGGATTTCTGAGTTCAAGGCCAGCCTGGTCTACAAAGTGAGTTCCAGGACAGCCAGGGCTATATAGAGAAACCCTGTCTCGAAAAACAAACAAACAAACAAACAAAGGCAACCAACATATTATTACCAATCCTAAATCTGAAAGAGGGCTAATATCCAATATATACAAAGAACTCAAGGAGTTAGAATTCACACAACCAAATAACCCTATTAAAAATGGGATGCAGAGCTAAACAAAGAATTCTCAACTGAGGAATAATGACTGAGAAGCACCTAAAAAAATGTTCAACATTCTTAGTTGTCATAAAAATTCAAATCAAACAACCCTGAGATTCCACCTCACACCACTCAGAATAACTAATATCAAAAACTCAGGTGGCAGCAGATGCTGGTGAGGATGTGGAGAAAGAAGAGCACTCCTTCATTGCTGATGGGATGGCAAGCCAGTACAACTTCTCTGGAAATCAGTTTGGTCATTCCTCAGAAAATTGGACATAGTACTATTGGAGGATTCAGCAATACCACTCCTGGGCATATACCCAGAAGATGGTCCTACATTTAATAAGGACACATGGTCCACACTGTTTATAGCAGTCTTATATATAATAACCAAAAGCTGGTAAGAACCCAGATGTCCCTCAACAGAGGAATGGATACAGAAAATGTGGTGTATTTACACAATGGAGTACTACTCAGCTATTAAAAACAATGAATTTATGAAATTCTTAGGCAAATGGATGGAACTAGACAATACCATCCTAAGAGAGGTAACCAAATCACAAAAGAACACACATATTATGTGCTCACTGATAAGTGGATATTAGCCCAGATGCTCCCGAACACCCAGGACACAATTCAAAGACCACATGAAGCTCAAGAATTTGGAAGACCAAAGTGTGGATATTTCAGTCCTTCTTAGAAGGGGGAATAAAATCCCCATGGAAGGAGTTACAGAAATAAAATGTGTATTAAAGACTGAAGAAATGACCACTCAGAGACTGCCCTACCTGGGAATTCATCCCATAAACAACCATCAAAACCAGACTCTATTGTGGAGGCCAAAAACAGCTTGCTGACAGGAGACAGATATAACTGTCTCCTGAGAGGCTTTGCCAGTGCCTGACAAATACAGAAGTGGGTGCACACAGCCATCCATTGGATAGAGTACACGGTCCCCAATGAATGAGCTAGAGAAAGTACCCAAGGAGCTGAAGAGGTTTGCAGCTGCATTGGAGGAACAACAATATGAACTAACCAGTACCCCCAGAGATCCCTGCGACTAAACCACCAACCAAATAGAACACATGTTGGGACTCATGACTCTAGCTGCATATGTAGCAGAGGATGGCCTAGTCAGTCATCAATGGGAGAAAAGGCTCTTCATCCTGTGAAGGTTTTATGCCCTAGTATAGGCAAATGCCAGGGCCAGGAAGCGAGAGTGGGTGGGTTGGTAAGCAGGGGGGGGGGGGGGTGGGGAGGGGATAGGTGTTTTCAGAGGGGAAACTAGGAAAGGGGATAACATTTGAAATGTAAATAAAGAAAATATCTAATAAAATAAATAAATAAATAAATAAATAAATAAATAAATAAATAAATGGCAAAAATCTTGCTCCTAATTTAAATATCCCACAAAAGAATAAACAAAAGGAAATCTCTTCTCTCATGGGAATTAATTTTCCTACATTTCCATGATTTTCTTATATGTCAAATGTTTCAATTACTTTTTCAGGGCTGAAATAAAATATCTGAAGTGTGCAACTTACAGGATGGACAGATGTATTTTCGTTTCCAGCCCAGGGAACATATTACATGTCAGAGAAGGTATAGCTTAGTACTGGAAGTAGGAAGTAGCTTTTTAGATTGCATCCAATGTCCAAAGGCAGAGAGAGATAAGCACTGGTGCTCAGCCAACTTTCTCCTGTAGGTGAAATCTAGGACTCTAGTTCAGAAAAGATTGCCAACTATATTTAGGATAGGTCTTCCCACCCCAGTAACATGAATGTATATGATTACTTCAAACATACTAGAGATTAGTTCCTACTGTAGATTCTGTCAATCTATCTCAATTTGGTTTTAAGGGAATCTCTTTCCTCTTTGCAATGAGTTTACTCTTTAAACAGGAAGACATTCTTACTTCCTTCTTCATGGTGAAGAAGTATCTGAAACCCCAAGTATTCTGAGAAAAAAAAAAGAGCACTGGCCTATTCAGCAAACAGGAAGTCCTTCTCTTACCCAGGAAAGAGGAAAGTTTTTTGGTTTTGTTGTTGTTGTTGTTGTTGTTGTTGTTGTTGTTTTGGTTTGGTTTTCCTATGAGGAAAGCTTTTCTGGGAGAAAAGAGAGTCACAACATGATCAGAGTGGAGAAGAGACATTCATGGAGTTGATATTTCTTTTAAAGGTTTATTTATTTATTTTGTATTTGTGAGTTCTATCTGCATGTACACCAGCATTTCAGAAGAGGGCATCAGATCCCTTTATAGTTTGATTGTGAGCTACCATGTATTTACTGGGAATTGAATTCAGAACCTGAGCCATCTCTCCAGCCCTGTAGTTGAGATCTTTATAGTGCAAAGTAAGAGATAAACACATGAAAAAATAAAGAGGCATGGGTTCTTAATATCATGCTTATTATAAATGTGAAAGCAAATGTGTAATCCAAACTTTGAAAATATGTTATTAGAGAAATCATTTTTTACTTAAATATTTTTGAATGCTCTTTATAGGGAACTACTTGTTAAACAATGCCCTATAGGAGCCAGTAAGTTCTGTAGGGTGAAGAAGTACAATAGCCATATCTTTATTATTTGGGAGGAAGTCTATAAAGTCTCTATTGACCAACAGTTAAAGAAGTAATCCATTCCTGACACTGAGATTTTTTATTTGGTAGCTTGCAGTATCTAGAAAAGGCACTTTCCACCAATGAAGAAGGAAATTGAAGAAGATACCAGAAGACAGAAGGACTGCACATGTAGCATGATTTATTTTGTGTGCCTGGCCCTTTAAAGGATCCTATGCTCTACATTGTTGGTTGCCTCTGGGAATTCTGGGAACCAAAGATGATATAAGCCAGCAGAGACTGTATTCTGGGGAATAGGATTGGGAAATTATTGGTATTCTGTCTGGACCCCACCCCCACAGATACCTGGCAACAACCAGGTATGTTCCTCCCCATGGTTACCTGGCAACAGCCAGGTAGGCCTGGCCTATAAAAGGGGCTGCTTGGCCCCTCCTCTCTCTCTTGCCTCTCTTCTTCTCTTGCCTCTCTCTTGCTGCCCCCCTTTCTTCCCCTCTCTTCCCATTCCCTTCACCCCTCTCTCCACGTGGTCATGGCTCTACTCTACTTCTGTACTCTCTCCCTCTCTCTGCCTTTCTCTGCCACTACTACTCTCTTAACTCCCCTCCCGATCCCCTAAATAATCTCTATTCTGTACTATACCATCTTCTTGTGGCTGGTCTCTCAGGGGGAAAGGATACCTTGGCTGAGGCACTCCATTCCTCTACACCCCACCAGAACATATTCCTATAGTTCTTTCTCTTTTATGATCACAACAGGAATAGCAGGAAGAAGGTCCAGGAAACAGAAGAGTAATGTCAGAGAGTAGGATTAGAATAGGCAGTTGGTGACAGTTAAGCCAGGAGAAGCTGAACTAAGCCAGAGAAGATATTGCTAGGAGACACTTAGGAGAAGAACCCATGAAGAAACCACATACTAAGAAGTGAATAAAGAATAAAACCTACACTCATGTGTTCATGAATTTATATTTAATATAGTGAAAATGGCCATTCTACCAAAATAAACATACAGATTAAATGGAATTCCTATCAAAATTCCAATGTAATTCTTCACCTTAATTGAAAAAAAAAAAAACAAAATCTTCAAAATTTATATGGAAACACAAAAGAGACAGACTAGCCAATGTGGAACAACACAAACACTACTTAGGGTTATAAGCATCTCTGATTTTAAGTCATACTACAGATCTATAGTAGTAATAATAATAACAATAATAATAAAAAGGAGCCAGGTACTAGCCTTAAAAATAGATACAGTGATTAATGGGCTAGAACTGAGAGCCCAGATGTAAACTTGTACTCCTACAACCACCTATTTTTTTTTTTTTTGGTAACAAAAGGGCCAAAAATACACATTTAGGTAAATTAATAATAATAATAATAATAATAATAATAATAAACCATTGTTATATTGTAATGGTCTAACAGGAAAACATAAAGGAATGAAAATTCTTATATTCCATACTGTATATATCTAAACTGTGAATAGACCAAAGAGTTCAGCCTAAGAACTAGTACCCTGAATCTGATACAGGAGACAGAGTGGAATATCCTTAACTCATTGGCACAAGCGAGTACTTTGGGAATACATCTCCCATCAACACAGGCATTAAAACCAACAACTGGCAAATGGAACCTCATGGAACTTTAGGTTTCTGTATAGCAAAGCATAGCATATTCTAGTGAAGAGACAGACTTCTAGGTGGGAAAAAATAAATGCCAGATAGAAATCTGACTTAATATCTAGGATATAGAAAGAACTCAAAAACCTAAATATCAAAACAAACAAACAAACAAAAGCAGGCAAACAAATAACAACAACAACAAAAACTCAAAAAATGAGTCATTCATGGAAGAAAACAGAATTCCCAGAAGAAAAATTACAAATAGCTGATTACATTTTTTTGTTTAATGTTTAACATTCTTAGTCATCTGGAAAATGCAAATTAAAACTGCTTTGAGATTTCATCTTACCCTGTCAGATTGGCTAATATGGGGACTTGATGACATGGTGGGGCACTACATAAGGAATCGCTGCAGCTGAAGCAACCTGTAAAAGAGCTGGCAAGCAAAGGCCTTGGATAACAGCCACCTGTGAGAAGGAAGGCCTTCCTTGGACATTAAACTGTTAAACCACACTATTAGTGTGAAAATAGAAGCCAGTCAGAACATATTAAAATCTAAAATGCCATGATTTAAAGTTGCCCCAGAATATTGAAAATACCTACAGAATTAAAATTCAGTGGAGGTTTGGGAATAATTGAGGAAGTCGATGTTTTCTCTCTGAAGTTAGCATTTCCCCCCTCAATGATCCATACATATTATATGAGCTAGAGGATAGAAAACTTATAAATAACACGATGGTAATTCCAGGACAGAGACTTAATATTTTTTTAAACATGCTCTTTAACCTACCTAAATATTGACTAAAATAAAAACTGTATCTTCACTTGGAAAAATTGATCCATTGATGTTTGGATACTTTGAACATGTTATTTAAAATATAATGTTGCAACACCTGGTTAACAGATGAGGAGACTCCAGTGGGGAACTAAGGTTCCACATAAACACACACACACACACACACAAAAAAAAAAGACTTTAAGCACATAGGGTCTACTTTTATAGAATTCTGGTAAATCAAGATTAAAATTCTTGCCTTCATCTCCAAGAAAATAGTAAATATTTTCCCAAATTTTACTGCATTACTCCAGATGTCTCTGTACAAAAATGTTTAATGCTGATTTCTTAAAGAAAATATTTGCTGGTAGTGGTGGTGCATGCCAGTAGGATTTGCTGGAGGCAGAAGCAGTAGGATCACGAGTTCAAGGCCAGCCTGGGCTACACATTTTGCCAGGCATGATGGTGCACGCCTTTAATCCCAGCACTTGGGAGGCAGAGGCAGGCGCCAGCCTGGTCTACAGAGTGAGTTCCAGGACAGTCAGGGCTACATAGAGAAACCCTGTCTCAAAAACAAAAACAAAAAAAACCAACAACAACAAAAAGAAAATATTTTTAACAATAAAGTCAGAGTTCTTTTCATTGACATTGTTATTATTTTATAAAGAGGAATAGCTGAGTACTTACCCAAAGTCATGTAGTGTTAAAGAGGCTTTACCCTTCCCAACCTATTTGAAGTAAGTAAATGAATAAATAATTATTCTGCAGAATATTAGATCCCTTTGTTTAAAAATCCCAAAATGCTGTAAAAATGTCTGTGAACTAAACAACAAACAAAAATTTTCCCTCATAAATAATGTTTTGAATTACAGTTCAAATTACTTGAGAGGGTTCACAGAGAAGGTTTGGGAAGACATACCATGTACAAAATAGCACAAATTTGAAACTGTATCTGATTTAAGTAAGGATATCAGAAAATTAAAGGGAAATAAGACCTGTGATTGATGCAGCAAATATGTTAATATGGTACTCTACCATATTCATCTTTTCCAAGAGGGTGCAAAAGGTTAAAAGACATCACACATAATTGTGAGTTTCCCTGAAGTGCAGTATGGCTCCCAGTTCTGATAGAAGAGAAGCAATGGCTAGGAATGCAGTGTGAATGGGAGGAAGCCTAAAGACTTACTTGCCAAGAGCCACATACCTCAATGGCCTGGACCAGAATACTTACTGCACCTTCAGAACAACTGTTGAGGTGCAATACGTTTTCACTTGTGAAATGGATCATTAAGGGGACAGAAAATGAAATAGTGAAATCTTGGAGGAAAGAAATGGAGAGAATGGCCGATGCTTAAGAGAGCAGAAGTCAAAGCAAGTCCGTGGGAAAGCTCTGCTTTCTTGTTCTGAGGGATGGGAGCATCAGAAGAGAGCAAAGGCAACCCAAGACAAAACACCTGCTAGACATCAGTCCCACGAAGAATGTGGGAATAGGTGGGAAGTGACTTGATTTCACTTTAGTAGTTGTTTTTAAAGATAAACAATGGATTCAGTGAGTAATCAACTAAAGCATATGTAAAAATAAAATAAAATACCTCCTTACACTTCCTTCCCAGCTAATGGCTTCTTTTAGGAAGAGACCAAGTTTACAAAGATGCTACAGCAACACTATCTGATTGTTAACCTCATAATAATTCTGATCAAGTGGCCAACATAAAGGAGACCTCTTTCTTGACGAAAAGAAGAATAATGAAAGTCATGCATCTGATCCAACAAAATTATAGGTAGAAAAAAATGAATTCATTGAAAGGGGTTTGTTAAAGGTATGGGTGAGGGGCTGTCTTCCCTGGATGATTAACAGTCAGTTAAAGGTTATCTGCAATTCCAATACCGAAGAATTCTGTTTTCTAATCTGTGTAAGAAGGAAATTTGGTCATAGATTTTGTAACAAAATGTCTATTTATATTCACTCATTTATATTCATGGACCTACAGTTGGAATAAGCGGAGTAGTTGCCTGGAATGGTTAAGAATAATTATGAGATATCATTAAGCAATTGCTCCCTGATAAATCATGCCTAAATTCTTTATCTAGTGTTTGCCAATGTAATCTGCAAAACTACAGAAGGCATTATTATCACCACTTGATAGATGGAACACATTAGGCAGGTTGCCTCTTATCTAGTGCCATGCCATCACAATATTCTAGCAAGGTCAGAATAGGGCAAGACCCAGGAATGGCACAAGCCTCTGCCTGCCTGCTATATGGAAACTAATTCCAATGTCCCTGAAAAATGTTATGATTTCTGGGGGAATATGAATCAGACACCTAAGTGGGTGACTTTGTTGTAAGCCTAACAGGTCCTGCTCTCTTTAAATGAGCACTTCACATCTTTGTCATTTGCTGTTTTTTGTTTTTGTTTTTTTAATTTTTTTCTAAAAATAAGTAATGTAATAGCTTTCACACACCAATGGTTTAGGTCTTTTGTTCTCTACTAAACTTGACTACTCACAAGTAGTAACTTTCAGGTAGACTTTGTGTCCGTTTTTTTCCTGCTTAATCCCCATTTTTATCTGATACACATGAATCACAGGGTGTCCTTTGTTGTTAGAGAAGGAATTGCAGTGTGTGTGTGTGTGTGTGTGTGTGTGTGTGTGTGGTTGTTGTTGTTCCTGTTGTTGTTGTTGTTAGAGATTAGCCTTCCTAATTCTAGGCAAGTGTTTTACCACTGAACAATACTCCTCAGGCCAGCCCTTTTATCTTCTTATATTTCAATCTACTTAGACATATTGTGATTGTGCCTAAAGCTTCCTCATGTCTGTCATCTACAGTAAGAAGAATCCCTGACATAGAAGCTTGTCAATGAAAACATACTAAGATAATCTTCCCTTTGATAACATTAATAGCTAAAGGTTTCTTTGGGGTTTTGAGAATGTTTAAGGGATTTTCTTTCACAGGAACTATACATGCAACAGGAACAGGTAGATATTGATTCATTCTTGAGATAAGGCAGTTTATAACCCCCAACGAGAGCAAGAGAACTCATATAATAAATAGCAAAGGAAAGAAATACCTCTGTTATTGATTAATCATAGTGTTCTTAATATACAAATACATTGTAAGAAAAATGCAAGTGGCTATATTATATAGTATGTATATATCAAATTTATGAATAAAAGAGTCTACTTAAGCTAGAGGTTCTCACCCTGTGGGTCACAGCTCTTTCACAAACCTCTCATCTCCAAAATTATTTATGTTACGATTCATAACAGTAGCAAAATTACAATTATGGAGCAGCAATGAAAGCCACACTATAAGGAACTGTATTAAAGTGTTTCAGTATTAAGAAGATTGAGAACCACTTATTTAAACATCTTCCCAAACTAGCAACCTACATTTCTCTTTCTTCAACAGAGACAGTTTGCAAGATGGAGAATATGGTTATGGGAGCTACAATTCTTATTCATGTCTATTTTTTCTAGAGTTCAGAGCATCTGTCCTTTTTATGATGCAGGATGTTTCGTGGCTGATTTGTTTGGAGCCTGAAGAAAGAGATGTCTTTATGCCTTTCTCTCTGGGCATTTCATACCAAGTTTATTTCCCAAGTTCTGATCTCTTTGCTTTGAGGCATCCCTCAGAACTAGTGACCCCCAGGTATAATTTCCAAACTCTTGATCCAAATATGCTGCTTGCATTCAGTACTGCCTGTGGTTATGTTTCTCCACACATGGGGTGTTCTCAAGTTTTTGTTGTTGTTTGCTTTAGGTACTCATCAGAACAGAAGTCTTACAGTTGCTTCTGAGACACAGCAACCACAGCTTGGGGCTGAATCATGACGGATGTGTGTTGACTGCCTGTCACCTAAGCTCTCATTTATAGTTGGTGGCAGATTGCAACACTTCTCTCCTGCACTCATATGAATTAATGAAATGTCAGGCACCAAAATGTAAAGACTGAAGTTTTGCAAGCCAGACTTAAGGAACCAGTGAGACTACTCCTTTATCATCATCAGAAAACATCATAGGAAAAATGACAATATTTCTCTAGGAAAAGACAGAAATATCAGACCTCTGTGGTGTCTACCATGCAGGCCTGGTCATACTGAGCACTAGAAATGTTGGTCTTGACTCCTCTTGCCTTTACCCTGACTTCTCACTGTGATTACCATAATCTCTCACTGGGCAAATCCGGCCATGATGTCTTTGCCTTGCTGGATTCTTATGGTATTCAATATTTATGCCTTATATGTTATACATATAATGACTCATACTTACTTCATGCTATGTACATGGATTCTGCTCCCATAAGGACAGGAATGTGAGCCTACACAATATATAGTATTGAAAATACTGAACAGATGAACTATATCCATTTTCCTTCATGAATCTAGAAATATAGAGAATAGGTGTTATTTTCTTGGATTTTACCTAATTGGAAAGCTTTGAGGAATTTTTCATATAGAGAATTTGTACAAATGTGAAGAAAAAGAAACTAAAAGTTGGATGTGAAAATAAATTGTTGCAACCTCTCATGAAGATATTTTCTTGTGAAATGCAAAAATTCTGTAAAGCGTCTTCATCTTTGAATCAGGAATTCAAGTTGAAAGAATATAGTTCATGAATATAAGCAATCAAGTAAACACATTACAACATTTTATACTAGTACTGATTTTATTAACAAATGTGGATTCAATATGAACATTAATTAATCTGACAGTAGTCAAACAGTTGCATAGCCCCCTACCACAAACAATGAAGCAACCCTGAAGAAAACAAAATATAACTAAGGGTACTAGAAAAGAAAAGGTTGATGATGCATTCTCCACATATCAGCCATGAAAAACACAAACAAACAAACAAACAAAAAACAAAGCAGGTTAAATACACTAAGCTAACAAAGTAGACACCAGCCCGTATCTGCAGAAGCAGCACATATGTGCTCTGCGAAGCTGGCAGCAGAGAGACTAGCTGAGCAAGGGAAGATGACTCATTTTCACCTTGACTAGTGTTTTTGAGAACTTAGTTAATATTGTTTGGATGTCTGTTATGTTCTATCCATTGTGCTATGTGATTTCATGTTAATGCTTCTAATAATAGTGCATCATTAGTCATTTCAAACTATTTTGTTAAGTAGTCATGTTTGAAGCACCTTCGTTGTCTAACACTAAATATTATCATAGTTTATAGAACTTGGGCCTAAAAGCATTGAAGTTTGTTAATTCAAGTCACTCATGAAAAAAGTCAAGATTCTGCATAAATCAGTGTTGACAGTATATAGAATTTATTAATCTTATCAAGACTATAGTGATATAATCTTTAAAATATTTTCTCAGGGCACACATTACATACATGTGTGTGCTTCTTTGGGTTGTGTTGAGCTGATAAAACATTCTGACCAAAAGCAGCACAAGGGAAAAATTTTTGTTTCATCTTGTATTTCCAGGTAACATTCCATCACCGAAAGAAGTCAGGGCAGGAACTCAGGCAGAAAACTTCAGACACATAATAAAGTAGAAACCATGGAGGAATGCTGCTTGCCAGCTTGCTCATTCACACGTGCTTAGCTAGCTTTCATATACATAGCAGACACACCAGCCTAGAGATGGTATTGCTTTCAATGGTGTGGTTCCCTCAGTGTAGCAGTATCCAATTATCCCTACTCAAGTTTACCAAGTGGTGTGGTGTGGCAGTGCTGCTCACTACCCATTCCAATGTTCTGGGTTCCTGAATGAAAGACACGTTCCACATTCTCTCTCTCTCTCTTTCTCTCTCTCTCTCTCTCTCTCTCTCTCTCGCGCGCGCGCGCGCGCGCGCGCGCGCGCGCGCGCACACACACACACACACACACACACATAGCCTTTATATTTTATTATGCCTTAAACCGATCAATGGCTGGGCCACTTCCTGAACTCCACGTGGCTGATGTACCCTCCCCTCCAGTATTCTATATTCCATCTTTGCTGCCCAGACTCAGAACTGTAGTCCCCTTGGCTGTGGTTCCCCAGCACCTACATGACAACTACACCTCTCAGGTCTGATATCTCTCTTCCTTCCAGGCATGGTGGCTAATCCTCTTCCTGCTTCTTCCTCAATCCCTTGCCTGGGAATCTTAAAAGCACCACTTCTGTCTTCCTGCCCAGCAAAACCAACTGGAGGCAGGGTTCCCCCAGTCTTACCTATGGGACAGTGTAAACAGGTTTGTGGGTAACATAATTAGCATGAGAATACAAGCAGCTACAGCTCACATTGATCATCAGTCAAGACATGGCCACAGGCAAAGCTGATGTAGGCAATTCCTCAGCTGAGATGTGTTCTCCGGTGAACCCTAGATTGTGTCATGTTGACAATAAAAACTAATAATCACAATACACCCTATGTCAGATTGATGCACAAACATATGACTGATAAGACATAACATGTCTTTTCTTGTCTCTAAGGTCTCATTTTTCTTGTTCCTACGATTTCATATTAATATCCTAAAACACAGTCCAATCTTTCATTATACTACACTCTAAATTTTCAACATTTTAGAAGTCAAAGATCCCTTTGAAAGCTAATCCATTTAACTATTATCTCCTGTTTAAAAAAAAAAAGTAATGTTTTCTTACTCCAGAATGGAAAAACCAAAATATAAAACCCGTAATTACGGGTATACAATTAAACAACATTTAATTGTATAAATATAAATCTTTCAGTCAACAGGCAGTCATCGGGGCTTGATTGGCTACATTTCTCTAGCTTGGCTGTCTTCAGCATACACAGCTTATCTCAGGCCAGCTCTACTTCACATCTCCCACAGTTCTTGGCAAACATCCCTTGGTCCTGGCATCTCTAATATACTGAAGCATCCACTGTAACTGAGATGCCTTCAACAACAGCCTCTTCCAGCCTTCCTTTAGGGACTCTGTCTCTACTACATGATGCCAGGCTTCAGCAATTCTCCATGTCCCCCTTAATCTTTCAGATTGGATGTCTTTAAAATGAGTACTGTATGAGAGACTCTTAAATAGTATCTGATTTTTCTCCTAGCTTGAGGTGAGGCCTTGGCTCACTAGGATCACAGTTTCTGTATACTGAAACTAATAAAAGAAACTTCATGGTATTTCACCTCAAAGATATTGATTTAACGTTAATTGAATATGATCCTTAATACCAGATCACCAGTACCCATTATCTTCATAATGCACAGAAGGTTACACAATCATGGAACCATTCAATACTCCAGCCCCCAATGACCAGCAGCAAGCACACAATTGCATAATCCAGGATAGCACATGAAAAGCCCCTAGTCCAGTTCTTAATTCCTTGATCTTCTCTGAAACTTCAGAAGTCAGACCGCTTGTCTGCATTTTACTTGATATTCTAATTTTTTTAGTCTTTTACTAGCAGAGACCATTAAGCCCTGAGCACTTGTTAGATTTTCCAACTCAAATATCCAATTGTTTTTCACAGTTTTCTTTGGAAAAAAGCTGTGGTCACATTCATAACAGCAATATCCTAGTATTCTGGTACCAGTTTTATTAAGCTGTGACCGTTTATTCAATGGACTGTGCTGGATAATCTTTATTGTCAACTTGCCATTTCTGAAATCACCTGGGAAGAGGAAAACAATTGAAAAGTAGCACCAATCAAATTGGCCAGTGGCTCTCTCTGAAAGAGATTGCCTTGATAGACAATTGATGTGACAGGAGACAGTCCATTGTGGGCAGCATAATACCTAGGCCTGTTTTTCGTGGCTATATAAGAAATCTAGATGAGTATGAGCCAGTGAACAAGAATTGGCATTTCTCTGTGGTTCCTGATTCCAGATTCCTGCATGACTTTTCTCAAAAATGGACAGTGACTCAGAAATGTAAAGTGAGATAAACCCTTTCCTCTTCAAATTGCTTTGGCTTGTGGTGCTTTCCACAGCAACAGAAAGCAAACAAACACAATATAGGCACATGGTACAGTTTTAAAGGAATTACTGAAAAAAAATTGACTTTTCAAGCTGGGCCATTAGTCAAAAAGGAAATAATTTCTGTAATATCTCTCTGCAGTTCTGTTTGGCTCCTCAGGGAATCACAGCATTTCCAATTTTACATGAGTGTAGGCATCACTTTGAAGCTAATTTTGGGAAGAATCCATTTGATTTCTTCTAGAGGACACCCACATTGCTTAGCTCCTAATATACTCTCCATTGTCAAATTCAGAAAAACAAACTGGTTGACTCTCCCATTTTGTGCCACAAAATTATCTACAGTCAAATCTTTCTGTTCTGCTACTATGAGCTTTGTGATTACAGCGGGTCTGTTTGGATAACCCAATCCCTCCATTTCAAAATACTTCATTTGGGGCCATCTTTAAAGTATTTTCCCCTGTTATGTTAACATAGTCACAAGTCTAAGATTAGGCTGCTGCTTATTACTGCTTAACCATTAATTGGCGGGATAAATTAGAAAGTAAATTTATGATTGATTAAATTCTCAAAACTTCTTTCTCTGTTGGAATGAATTTGCAAAAACAATATCACTAAAGGTGTCTATCATCATACATGGCACTCAGTGGTCAGTGTGCTAGCCATAAAGACATAGAGAAGATTAACACTTGACTGCTTTGAAGGAACGGAAGAGGCAAGGTGTGGTGCCACATACTAAATATACCTCTAATACCAGCTACTCAGGAGGCTGAGGAAGGATGATTCTAATGCAGTGTCATCCTGAACAACTGTGCCTCAAAATTAAATAAAGGGACTAATAATATACCTCAGTGGTAAAGCACTTGACAAGTAGATCTGAGACCTAAGGCCCAAGGTTTGATCCCAAGCATTGAAAGGACAGAGGAGAGAGCAAAATAGGTGTATCAGATAGAGCTTCAGAGACAAAATAAGTAACCACTTGAAGGAGCAAATACTAATATAGTATATAATCCGAGGCAAACAACATAAGGAATGAGAAAAGAACAAAGCAAAGATTCTTGAGTAGGATATGTTAAGAAACATGTATTTGTCTTTTGCTGGGACAGAAGAGTTGCAAGTCAAGAACTAAGAGTTTTGAACACATTTCTTGAGCTTCACTCTGTTACTCCATGAAGTAGGAAGAACATACATGTCTATAACGGGAAGCATTCTAATAACTCAATGAACTAACAGAACCAGGTGTTCTCTTGAGAGAGTTTAGATTTTACTATTTAGATACGTGTGTGTGTGTGTGTGTGTGTGTGCATGTACACAAATATGCATCTGCACAGAGATGCCAGATAACAACCACAGTTTGTGATCTGTAGGTTTGCCAAGAAGCCATAGAGATCTATCTGTCTTCTCCATTATACACTGGGATCACAAGTACATGTTATCCTAGCAATAATATCACAAGGGTCCTAAGGACTCTAACTAATGTCCTTGTGCTTGTCATGTCAACATTTTATATACTAAGGTATCTCCAAGACATACCATATAGCCTTTTATTGCCATTTTCTGGGCATTTTCTGAATTAGCAGAGAAATTCTGAACCAGGTAAGAATCAAGAATTATTTAAAATAATAAGATACTACAATTAAATGCTGGGTCTACAAAATACAAGTAAAGAACATTTAGTGGAATTTTTAAAAAAACACTCTACACTTAAGGTAACGTCATACACAACACTTGAAACTTCATGGACTGATGACAGGAACCATCTAGAAGAGGCTAATTAAAGACGAGGTGGTCTTCCCTGAGATGACTACATTGTGGACTGGGATGAATGAGACCTTACAATCAACACCCAAGGGATGGCTTCAGGATTTGATTCTTGCTATTGGTATGCCTTTCCTGTCATTATTAAATTAATATAATAAACCCTGGGCATTAGCCTTCCCTATGTGGCAAATTTTCTGCAGATCAACAAAGATGTACTATCTTGTATTGGTGCTAAACAAATAGATGATTTCTTAATCCCTAATGATGATTCTATAAGAATTTCTAAAATTATACTAGCAACTATTAAGTCCTTTATAATTAGGACTGCAATTAGAGCTCTCTCAGATATGAAAATGGCAATTAAAACTCTGCCAGTCTTCATGTGTCATGAGTTATTTCTTCTGAGATAGAATGCAGGCACTTGTAATTTAGGAATACATTCCTTCAGGCTGCAAAGAAATTGACTAAACTGAGAATGAGTGATTTATTTTAGGTACACTGACAGAAGAGCAAATATTCACTGGGTTTATCTACGTAAAACTTTAATGTTAACTTAGACACAAGAATTATAGTTTCAGACTCTCAATGAACCTGTGGACTTAGTGACAGATAATGAAGACTAGCTAACTAACTAGGCTTAATGGAGACACAGGTAAACATCTCTGTTGTAAGCTTCTTATTCAGCTTATTATTTAAACTCATATTTAAACCTATTATGAACTTTTAAAAAAGATACTATGTGCTCTATTCTCTTTTTAAAAGTATTTACAAAAAACTGGGAATGAAGACATTAGGTGAAAAAGGAAAGAACAGAATTAGGAGGAAGAGGGCAGTACACAGAATGCAGAGAGAAAGAAGGAGCTGCAGAGAGAGCAAAAAGAGCAGCCAGCCTTCCCCGTAACCCGGGACAGAACAGGTTTCTTCCTAACAATAAGGCAGGCTTTGTATTACTAAAGAGAACAAGGCTTTTTTCTAACAAACTTTGGTTTAATTCATTTAGCAATAAAAGCCTTGTCTTTCTCTATGCATAAAGGTTGAAGCTTATCTTTCATCCAGAATGAGTGAGTTCTTTCTGCTCTGCCGCTTGGGCTTTTGCTCAATATGCATTTGTACGTGAGTATAGGTGTGTTCATATGAGAACTAAGTTCACTAGACAGATTGTTGGGCCCAAAAATAAGTATGTTGTGATGAATGTGTGCATGAATATATCTGTGTTTATCTATATTTGCTTGTGTAAATGTTTTTCATTCTATGAGCAAGACTCTCTTCTCCTGGTTTAATAAAAGTTTCTCCCTCCCACCTGGCAAGAGAGGTGGTGTCTCTGGGCAAGATAGAAAGAAGCCCTAGCAACTAATTCTTTACTTAATCCCCCGCTGTTAATCCCAACAAGTGTTATTTCACACAGAGGCAGCTTCTGGTTTCAAAGTTAGAGTCAAGGCAGCTAAAAGTTATTAGAGAAAGCAACCTTAATCTCTCACAAGACAAAGTCTCCTTCCCTTCCAAACACCCTTCCTCCTTGACTGCTTCATGTAGTTCAGTGTTAAAATATTTGTCTGTGCACAACCCTGGGTTTAATCCCTACTGAGGCAAAACCAACCAGAACAACCACCACCACCATCACTCAACAACATATAGGCATAGTTGGTATATTGATTGCTTTTCCATTGCTGTGATAAAATAACCTGACTAGAAGAAACTTAAGGAAAACAGTATATTTTGACTTATGGTTCCAGAGGGATAGAGTCTGTAATAATAGGGACAGCATGGGGCATGGATGGAAAATAGAATGATCATATTTTGCTGTACATAAGAATCAGAGAGATCAAACTGCAAGAGAAACATGGCTATGAACTCTCCAAACCCACCCCCAGTGGTGTGTTTCTTCCAGCAAGGACCCACAATCAAAAGTTTCACAACCTCCCTCAGCAATGCTAACAACTGTGGACTAAGTGTTAAAATACACATGGAAGACATTTCTTATTCAAAGCAAAATAGTCTGTTACTATATAGAAATATGTGAAAATATAGTTTGAATGGACATGGTGTATCTAATACTTCCTATGTCCCTGCAGTAAGATAAAGAGCAGATCAAACCATTGCTTCTTTCTGTACAAGAAATCTTTGCTATATTGTATCAAATGAATTTTTCATAAAACACCACACTATATATTTTTATCTTGAGTGAATCTTTCTGAACTGCTCTGCAGTTAATCTGCCATCTTAAAAAATTACTAATGTGTTTACTAGGCTACTTAGCATAGCAGGTATGGCACTAAAATTCGTGTGTGTGTGTGTGTGTGTGTGTGTGTGTGTGTGTGTGTGTGTGTGTGTGATGTGTGATGTGTGCATTCATGTATATGAATGCCTACATGGTGTTTGCATATGTGTATCCAAGTAGAATTGAATACAGATTGTGATAATTTGATTTTGTTAGTGGTAGGGATTTTTAAAAGCAGGTATACATAAAATGAGAATGGAGGTATAATTTGATATGAAAATAGTACTATTAAGAGGGTTTTGGAATTTCTGATTTCTGATTTCTCTGGAATAGATAGTGCCCTGCTTTTACAACTTTATCTAACTTCAACAGAAGAAAAAGCAAAGTCTTATTTGGTCATTTATTAGATTGTATTTCCACCAATATGGCTTCCCCCTCAGCTGTCATGAGCTGAGAAGATATATTCTCTCTTTGTAAATTTAAAAAGCCTGGCAGTAACATGAGTGGATGGCAGTAAATAACACTGCCCCCGGCACTTAAATGGAATCTCTGATGTCTTGCTTTGCACTGCTGTCAGCAGTGGCTCCCTCCTTAAGACAATATTTCATTAGACTCATAATGAAATGATAATGTGGCTGCAGGTTATTTATAGCATGCATTTCTATTGGCTGGGCTGAGTTTTGTTGCTGCATTAATCAAACACAAAACTGATCTTAGACAGCCCTTGAAACTCTTCAAAGTTACTGTTAAAAACAGATACATTGAATGGCAACAAAAATTCCACTATAAGACCACATCAACAGTGTCTTTTATGAAGAGTTTTAGTGAGAGAAGATATTTCCAGGAAAGACAAGATAGTATGTGCATATCTATCTAGATGAAATGGCAATTTTCCCCCACAGGAATCTCCAGGATTTAGTGAAATGATCGAGAGAACTAAATTGCTAGTCACCACTCATTTCCTGTAGTGTTTGAGTGTGTTAGACAAACCATGTTTAACCAAAAATGTATCTGGCTTCAATATTACTAGGAATTTTTGAAAACATGACATACTAGTAAATTACCTATGTTCAATGCTAGATTATATTTCATATACATAATTCATTTCACAAATTCATGTATATAATATATGTAACATGTATAATATAGATATATATCATAGAATAAAGGTTATTGGTTGTCTAAAAATTTTCAAGATAAAATGGCAACTATATTATTACTACAAGGAAAGCAAGGGGTATAAGTTCCAGTGCTTCTTATTTGCATGACACTTAGGCAAGTTACTGAAACACTCTTGCTCCTACACCTTCACCTACAAAATAAGTTTAATACAATTTTATGTTGCATAAATTAACATGTTGAAAAACAAAGGTGAAATCGACAAGATGCTATTATGGGTTCTAATATATAAAAACTAGGATAATACATAAAAATATATGTTTGTGCTTATCAAACAAATCAATCAATAATACCAACAAACTGAGATGACATCCCCTAATCAGATTGACATGTGGACTGGCTTTATCTTGTATAGGTTTTGAGCAGGTAACAGCAGTTGCTGAGTCAGTGAGTACAATGTCCTGAAGACAACTATTCCTATAAAGACCCACTGGAAAGATAATTTAAATCCAGTAGAAAAAAACTGAAAACAATTCATTTAAAATCATAACAAAAGAAAGGTTCCCATTCTCTCTATTCATAATCATTAAGTGCTCAAAGTCTTAGGTAAAGCAATATAAAAATAAATAAATAAAAGATACACAAATAGGAATGGAGGGTGCTTACACAAGTAGGAAAGGTTGAGTCAAATTATCCCTTTATTCATATTATATGATCCTTAAAAGACTGTTAGGGAATTCACTAGAAAACATTTAGAGCCAGTAAATGTTTTCCCAAAATATCAGTATCCAAAAAGAAAGAGGCAAAACCGCTTCACGAATGTTACTGCTAACAGCTTCGAATAGGTAAATAAATGTTGAAAACTTAAAGATGGTAGATCTTTATTATGTAATGTCAGAAATTTGCCCCAGCAGTTGCCTGCATTAATATTCAATACAGGAAATTTTTTTAACTGTGAGATTTTTTCAGACAGAGTATTGCACTGGCCTCTTGTTTTCTCCCTGCTGTTAAAATGTGAGAGAAGACATTCAAAAATAACTTTCTCATATAAAGGAAATAGATATCACAATGCCCCCAAATAAAACTATGTGCATTAAAAAGGTTCCCCCGCTAACAAAATACCCTTGGCAAATGCTCTATGAGTAAGCTATATCTCCAATCAGATAAGAAAATATTCTTGAGGTGACTGTCTCTAGGAAAAAGTCCTTTGTCAAAACCTCAGACCTCAAATTTCTCACAGATCCCCTCAGAAGGGGCATCCTGGGAATGGACCTCTCCATTAAACAAACAACTGATCAGTACCACTCCAGTGGCACTCACTTGTATGCACCTTACTTGCCAGAACACCATCCAAAAGAGGAGTCATGTGAGAATTCAGAGTGCTTGTAAATGAACTCAAAAATAAACGGACAATAGTCTTGTGACCTCAGTTTCTTCAAAACATGGAATTGCTTTTGGACTGCGTTTTCATTCTCATCTCAAGTATAGTGCATACAAGTGAGTTTACCTCAGCTGTTGTTATTCATGTGCCTCTATGGAAAAACCTATTTTTGCCATGTGTGGCTTGTCCTTGTGATTGTATACTTTTCTAGAGTGACTTCTTAACCCTTGTAGCACAATTTCTCGTGCTCTAAACAAAGATGGCTATTGCATGAGACTTTAGTTTGTCTCCATTTTAGGCCCCGATCTTCCAAGTTCAAGTGACCACCTGGAGTGGTGAACAAGATCCACAGAACATCCCATTAAAGCTTATCTCTGGTTGCAGAGACTGAACTGTTGTTTTTGTTTTACAAATACACAAATAATAAACAGTTGTTGCTTGTTAATAAAAGAGATTTCAAAGCAATCATACTCATTTTAAAGACCTTTTACACAAGAGCCATGCCAGTTTTAATGTCAACAGGAATTCAACATCGACTACACAGTTCTGCTTGATGGTTGAGTTACAAAATACTTCCAGAAAAGAAGTGCCGGGGTAGCTTTCCTTTCTAATAAAATTATGAATGTGGAAACAAATAATCCTACCCTTAAAATCTCTCTCTCTCTCTCTCTCTCTCTCTCTCTCTCTCTCTCTCTCTCTCTCTCTCTCTCTCTCTCTCTTTCTCTCTCTCTCTCCCTCCCTCCCTCCCTCCCTCCTTCCCTCCCTCAAAATCTAGCTGAAAAATAATTCATTTGATTTTCAGCATGTTGCTTTTCATAAGCAAATTTTTAACCAGGGATCATGCATTGTGTTTGTAAATGAGTTTCTCAAAGACTAACCTATAAAATGTTAACCCAAAGTTTGTATTAATTATCGGATGTTGGGCAGAAAAACCACTCTGACCATTCTGAACAAGGATGATGGATGTGGTGTTCCTAAGAGGAGTTCAGTTGAACTCTTTTACTTATTGGACACGTTAGTAGGTATGGAAAATATCACTTGACTTAGATTCTTTTGACTACTGTGCCCACTGATAAAGTATAGATTACACTGGATAGAAGAAAAATAGTTTAAACTTCTAAGATAAACACTATGTGTTCTGCATGTAGGTGCAGTAATGGAAATTTTTGAGGGAAAATAAGTTAGAAACTGATATGGCAAATGGGCATTAAGATAATCCAGTATTTAAGCCAAAAGAACATTGGGTGTCAATTACTATAATGATCCTCTGAAACAAAAGTAATATTTCATATATAACACTGTTTAGCGGGCAATTTAAGCAATTTCCAAACTGCTGGTTTATAGACATGATTTGCATACTAAAGTACTCTTAGAGTTTTTTAAAAGGAAGTTCAATCAAATATGGGGAGAGATAAGAGAGAGGCACAGAGGATCCGGAGAATGTTTGGAAATATGCAGCTGCTGGAATAGGTTGGTAAGAGTAATAATCTCTTGGAATTCCCAAAGACCTGTGATAGAGGAGGCTCCCAGAAGTCAATGTGGCTGATCTTAGCTGAAAAGCCCAATGGTTGAGATATGGAACCCAAACAGACCACCTCCAGTAACCTGACGGGACCACCAGTGGAGGGTTCAGGACACCAACCCTTCTACAAAACTTTTGACCCCAAATTATTCCTGTATATAAGAGATGCAGGGACAAAGATGGATCAGAGACTGAAGGAATGGCCAATGAGTGAATGACCCAACTTGAGACCTAGCCTATGGACAAGCATAAATCCCTGACACTACTAGTGATGCTAAGCTATGCTTGCAGAGCATAATATAGCTTTCCTCTGAGAAGGTCTATCAAACAGCTGACTGAGACAAATGCAGGTACTGATACACAAATGTTGGGCAGAGGTTGGGGAACCCCTATGAAAGAGTTAGGGGAAGTATTGGAAGCTCTGAAGGCAATGGCAACACTACAGGAAGAGCAACAGAGTCAACTAATCTGGACATCTGGGAGCTCCCAGAGAGTAAGTCACAAACCAAAGAGCATGCATGGCTGGTCCAGGCCCAAGACCCATATGCAGCAAACTGCTGCCTTGTCTGGTCTCAGTGGGAGGGGATGTGCCTAATCCTACAAAGACTTGATGCAACAGGGTAGTGTAATATAGGGGGAGACCCTGTCAGATGAGAAGGGGAGGGAAAATGTGGAGGAATCCTGTGAGGGGGGATCAAGATATAAATACATAAATAAATTTAATAATAAATAAAAGGGAAATTCATATAGGTTTATAGGAAAGTAATCCTGGATTGAAATTAGAATTGTACTATTCACATAATTAAACCATGAAACAGTCAAATTCTAAGTTTTGGATTTCATATAAATAAAATAGAGACAATATTAACTTTTCCTAAATTGAAAAATAGTGATACTAACAATGAACTATTTGGTAAAATGTGTGCTATCCAACATATTCAATGACTTCTATGACTAAAGCAGCAGAGAGGAACAATATTTAACATATCTTTTCCATAATTATCAGTAATTTTTTATATTATGACATATTTATTCTGGTATAAATATGTTTAAAATTTCAAGAAAAACATAACAAGAAACAAAGAAATTAATTTTTATATAAAAATATATCAAGTATTAATATGACTTGGGAAAGAACAGGGAACTATACTTGGTTGAAAGATTCTAGAGGTCTCATTTGGCCCAAGTTCAACAAGAAATTGTTACATGTTTCTCAACATAGCCTTATGAAAATGAAATCAAAGCATTTGAAACAGTCTTCACCATCACACACAAAGATAGCACAGATGTGGTGAATGATCATTTGTACTTAAAAGAAATTTTGAAAACTATATGACTGCTAAAGGAGAGGGACTTAGATGACATTTATAAATGATCATACACTGATATACACTGATGGTTGGTGTTGATTGTTAACCTAACAGAGTCTATTGACTCCTATGAGAGAATCTTCTATGAGGAGTTTTCTAGATTGGTGTAAGAGAGTTAGAAAGGCTCATCCTGAACCAGAGCTGGGCTCTGGAATGACTAAAAGGGAGAAAGCAAGCCCCAGTCTCTCTCTGCTTTATGGCTGGATGTAATATCAACAGCTGCCTTATTGTCCTGCTGCAACTAATTACCTACAGTGCTGAGTTCTTTCCATTTGCATTATGAGTACAAATAAACTTCCTCCCTTAAGCTACTCTTTGTTAGACATTATGTCACACACACAAAAAAAATTGAGAAGAATAACAAATATACAATATAAATTTACCTTGTACCAAAGAAAGCACTTCTAGCAATGATAAATTTTGACTTTAAATGTAATACATATTAACAGATTTTCTTTCCAGAAAAACCTATCACATACCACCGCATACATATGTCCTATACAAAACCAATCCAGAAAAAATGGCAGCATGAAGAGAGGAGCTGGGCATAAAACTCTACCCTCCCTAGCAGTGGAGCTATTAGCAATTGGTAGCTGCTGAGAGAAGATGGCTAAGATTTCTCTAATAGTGTGTGTAGTAGTGATAGTTGATCACACTCCAGTAGAAGGCCACACATCAAAGAATATTTGTACAGTACAAATTCACCATAATAGGGAAAAGAGTATACAAAGATATAGAGAAGAGACAGAGGCTGGATCTTGGAAGAATTGGTGGACAAAGGGTGTATGTGATTAAAGAAATCCGTAAAGACCTAATAAACAACCATAAAAGAAAAATTATAAAGGAACAGAAAGAAGAAAAATCAGTTGTTCAAGAGACAGTTAGTCAGTGGTCTTAGGCTAACATGGTAATCTGTATACATACACAACCTAAATCAGGCAGTTTCTGATAAAGGAAACCCCATCATCTCAAATAACATGACAGTGAGGGAATAATTTCAACTTTCTAAATAATACTCAAATGTTAATCTTTTATTTTTGTGTATTGATTTTATAAAGAACCAGTTTGTGAATACGGTACATAAAAGACACTGCAGGAAAAAAAAAGCTCATAAAATAGTGTGCATTTGAAATGTTTCAAATCCACAAGTTCTGTTTATCAGGGGGCAAATACCCTACTTTAATTCTAAAAGGCACTCCAAAAAGAAAATTACTCTCGTTTGTTTTAATTGTCAAATATATTGTTACATTTACTTAGGGACACTATGCCTGTAAATAGCCAAGCTTGTTTCCCATAGAAGTACTAACATGACATATATTTTCTTATAATACTCATTGTGTACATATACACAGGCCTATAAAATACATATTAAGAAAACAACATGAGAAAAAATTTACTTAACCTTTCTATATAAAATTACTTCTGGGACATCCGGCACCCTCCCAGCCGGAGGACAGTGACCTGCCCTGCAGGGAGCGCCATCTTGGCTCCGGGACTCCACCGAGCTTAGTCTGTACAGGTCAGAGTGGGGACCACGGGGGCAGACGGCTTCTGGGACAGGCGGGAGCCACAGAGCTGCTGAGGCAGCACCCTTTTGGGGCCGCAGACATCCGGCACCCTCCCAACCGGAGGACAGTGACCTGCCCTGCAGGGAGCGCCATCCTGGCTCCGGGACTCCGCCGAACTTAGTCTGTACAGGTTAGAGTGAGGACCACAGAGGCAGACAGCTTCTGGGACAGGCGGGAGCCACAGAGCCACTGAGGCAGCACCCTTTTGGGGCCACAGACTTCCGGCACCCTCCCAGCCGGAGGACAGTGACCTGCCCTGCAGGGAGCACCATCCGCCGAACTTAGTCTGTACAGGTCAGAGTGAGGACCACAGAGGCAGACAGCTTCTGGGACAGGCGGGAGCCACAGAGCCGCTGAGGCAGCACCCTTTTGGGGCCACAGACATCCGGCACCCTCCTAGCTGGAAGACAGTGGTCTGCCCTGCACAGGAGCCCTCTGCCTCAGGAGCAGGGAGCACATCTTGGATCCAGGACTCCACTGAACTTAGGAACTTAGTCTGCACAGCTGAGAGTGTGCACCACAGAAGCCTACAGCTTCTGTGACCTGCCAAAGCAACACAGCATCTGGGAAAGGTCCTGTTTTCCGCCTTCTTCTTCGGCCAGGAGGAGGTCCAAACGCCAGATATCTGTACACCTTCCCTTTAAGAGGAAAGCTTGTCAGCAGGGAGTGCTCTAACCACTGAAACTCAGAGGAGAGAGCCTGTCTCCCAGGTCTGCTGACAGAGGATACTCAGAATCACCAGAAGAACAACCTCTGAACAGAGACAACTATAACAACTCCAGAGATTACCAGATGGCGAGAGGTAAAGGTAAGAATCTTACTAACAGAAACCAAGACCACTCACCATCATCAGGACCCAGCACTCCCACTTCGCCCAGTCCAGGGCACCCCAACACACCTGAAAAACTAGACCTGGATTTAAAAGCATATCTCATGATGATGGTAGAGGACATCAAGAAGGACTTTAAAGAACTACAGGAGAACATGGCTAAAGAGTTACAAGTCCTTAAAGAAAAACAGGAAAACACAACCAAACTGGTAGAAGTCCTTAAAGAGAAACAGGAAAACACATCCAATCAGATGATAGAAATGAACAAAACCATACTAGACCTAAAAAGGGAAGTAGACACAATAAAGAAAACCCAAAATGAGGCAACACTGGAGATAGAAACCCTAGGAAAGAAATCTGGAACCATAGATGCAAGCATCAGCAACAGAATACAAGAGATGGAAGAGAGAATCTCAGGTGCAGAAGATTCCATAGAGAACATCGGCACAACAATCAAGGAAAATGTAAAATGCAAAAAGATCCTAACTCAAAACATCCAAGAAATACAGGACACAATGAGAAGACCAAACCTACGGATAATAGGAGTGGATGAGAATGAAGATTTTCAAATGAAAGGACCAGCAAACATCTTCAACAAAATTATAGAAGAAAACTTCCCAAATCTAAAGAAAGAGATGCCCATGAACATACAAGAAGCCTACAGAACTCCAAATAGGCTGGACCAGAAAAGAAATACCTCCCGACACATAATAATCAGAACAACAAATGCACTAAATAAAGATAGAATACTAAAAGCAGTAAGAGAAAAAGGCCAAGTAACATATAAAGGCAAGCCTATCAGAATTACACCAGATTTTTCACCAGAGATTATGAAAGCCAAAAGATCCTGGACAGATGTTATACAGACATTAAAAGAACACAAATTCCAGCCCAGGCTACTATACCCAGCCAAACTCTCAATTAACATAGATGGAGAAACCAAAGTATTCCACGACAAAACCAAATTCACACATTATCTCTCCACGAATCCAGCCCTTCAAAGGATAATAACAGAAAAAAACCAATACAAGGACAGGAACCACGCCCTAGAAACAACAAGAAGGTAATCCCTCAACAAACGGAAAAGAAGACAGCCACAAGAACAGAATGCCAACTTTAACGACAAAAATAACAGGAAACAACAATTACTTTTCCTTAATATCTCTTAATATCAATGGACTCAACTCTCCGATAAAAAGACATAGACTAACAAACTGGCTACACAATCAAGACCCAACATTTTGCTGCTTACAAGAAACTCATCTCAGAGAAAAAGATAGACACTACCTCAGAATGAAAGGCTGGAAAACAATTTTCCAAGCAAATGGTCTGAAGAAACAAGCTGGAGTAGCCATTCTAATATCAGATAAGATTGACTTCCAACCCAAAGTCATCAAAAAAGACAGGGAGGGGCACTTCATACTCATCAAAGGTAAAATCCTCCAAGAGGAACTATCAATCCTGAATATCTATGCTCCAAATACAAAGGCATCCTCATTCATTAAAGAAAGTTTAGTAAATCTCAAAGCACACATTGCACCTCATACAATAATAGTGGGAGACTTCAACACACCACTTTCACCAATGGACAGATCATGGAAACAGAAACTAAACAGGGACACAGTGAAACTAACAGAAGTTATAGATCAAATGGATCTGGCAGATATCTACAGAACATTTTACCCTAAAACAAAAGGATACACCTTCTTCTCAGCACCTCATGGTACCTTCTCCAAAATTGACCACGTAATTGGGCACAAAACAGGACTCAACAGATACAAAAACATTGAAATTGTCCCATGCATCCTATCAGATCACCATGGACTAAGGCTGGTCATCAATAACAAAATAAATAATAGAAAGCCAACATTCACGTGGAAACTGAACAACACTCTTCTCAATGATACCTTGGTCAAGGAAGGAATAAAGAAAGAAATCAAGGACTTTTTAGAGTTCAATGAAAATGAAGCCACAACATACCCAAACTTATGGGACGCAATGAAAGCATTTCTAAGAGGAAAACTCATAGCTCTGAGTGCCTCCAAAAAGAAACTAGAAAGAGCACACATTAGCAGCTTGACAACACACCTAAAAGCACTAGAACAAAAGGAAGCAAATTCACCCAAGAGGAGTACACGGCAGGAAATAATCAAACTCAGGGGGGAAATCAATCAAGTGGAAACAAGAAGAACTATTCAAAGAATCAACCAATAAAGGAGCTGGTTCTTTGAGAAAATCAACAAGATAGATAAACCCTTAGCCAGACTCACTAGAGGGCACAGGGAAAGTATTCTAATTAACAAAATCAGAAATGAAAAAGGAGACATAACAACAGATCCTGAAGACATCCAAAACACCATCAGATCCTTCTACCAAAGGCTATACTCAACAAAACTGGAGAACCTGGATGAAATGGAGAAGTTCCTAGACAGATACCAGGTACCAAAGTTGAACCAAGATCAGGTTAATGATCTAAACAACCCTATATCCCCCAAAGAAATAGAAGCAGTCATTAATAGTCTCCCAACCAAAAAAAGCCCAGGACCAGATGGGTTTAGTGCAGAGTTCTATCAGACCTTCAAAGAAGATCTAATCCCAGTTCTTCACAAACTATTCCACAAAATAGAAACAGAAGGTACTCTACCCAACTCATTCTATGAAGCCACAATTACTCTGATACCTAAACCACAAAAAGACCCAACAAAGATAGAAAACTTCAGACCAATATCCCTTATGAATATTGATGCAAAAATCCTCAATAAAGTTCTTGCTAACCGAATCCAAGAACACATCAAAACAATCATCCATCCTGACCAAGTAGGTTTCATCCCAGGGATGCAGGGATGGTTCAATATATGGAAATCCATCAACGTAATCCAGTATATAAACAAACTCAAAGACAAAAACCACATGGTCATCTCGTTAGATGCGGAAAAAGCATTTGACAAGATCCAACACCCATTCATGATAAAAGTCTTGGAAAGATCAGGAATTCAAGGCCCATACCTAAACATGATAAAAGCAATCTACAGCAAACCAGTAGCCAACATCAAAGTAAATGGTCAGAAGCTTGAAGCAATCCCTCTAAAATCAGGGACTAGACAAGGCTGTCCACTTTCTCCATACCTATTCAACATTGTACTTGAAGTCCTAGCCAGAGCAATTCGACAACAAAAGGAGATCAAAGGGATACAAATTGGAAAAGATGAAGTCAAAATATCACTCTTTGCAGATGATATGATAGTATATATAAGTGACCCTAAAAATTCCAGCAGAGAACTCCTAAGCCTGATAAACAGCTTCGGTGAAGTAGCTGGATATAAAATTAACTCAAACAAATCAATGGCCTTTCTCTACACAAAGAATAAACAGGCTGAGAAAGAAATTAGGGAAACAACACCCTTCTCAATAGTCACAAATAATATAAAATATCTTGGCGTGACTCTAACTAAGGAAGAGAAAGATCTGTGTAATAAAAACTTCAAGTCTCTGAAGAAAGAAATTACAGAAGATCTCAGAAGATGGAAAGATCTCCCATGCTCATGGATTGGCAGGATCAACATTGTAAAAATGGCTATCTTGCCAAAAGCAATCTACAGATTCAATGCAATCCCCATCAAAATTCCAAATCAATTCTTCAACGAATTAGAAAGTGCAATCTGCAAATTCATCTGGAATAACAAAAAACCTAGGATAGCAAAAACTCTTCTCAAGGATAAAAGAACCTCTGTTGGAATCACCATGCCGGACCTAAAGCTCTACTACAGAGCAATTGTGATAAAAACTGCATGGTACTGGTATAGTGACAGACAAATAGACCAATGGAATAGAATTGAAGACCCAGAAATGAACCCACACACCTACGGTCACTTGATCTTCGACAAGGGAGCTAAAAACATCCAGTGGAAGAAAGACAGCATTTTCAACAAATGGTGCTGGCACAACTGGTTGTTAACATGTAGAAGAATGCGAATCGATCCATTCCTATCTCCTTGTACTAAGGTCAAGTCTAAGTGGATCAAGGAACTTCACATAAAACCAGAGACACTGAAACTTATAGAGGAGAAAGTGGGGAAAAGCCTTGAAGATATGGGCACAGGGGAAAAATTCCTGAATAGAACAGTAATGGCTTGTGCTGTAAGATCGAGAATTGACAAATGGGACCTCATGAAACTACAAAGCTTCTGCAAGGCTAAAGACACCATCAATAAGACAAAAAAACCACCAACAGATTGGGAAAGGATCTTCACCTATCCTAAATCAGACAAGGGACTAATATCCAATATATATAAAGAACTCAAGAAGGTGGACTCCAGAAAGTCAAATAACCCCATTAAAAAATGGGGCTCAGAACTGAACAAAGAATTCTCACCTGAGGAATACCGAATGGCAGAGAAGCACCTGAAAAAATGTTCAACATCCTTAATCATCAGGGAAATGCAAATCAAAACAACCCTGAGATTCCACCTCACACCAGTCAGAATGGCCAAGATCAAAAATTCAGGTGACAGCAGATGCTGGCGAGGATGTGGAGAAAGAGGAACACTTCTCCATTGTTGGTGGGATTGCAAGCTTGTACAACCACTCTGGAAATCAGTCTGGCGGTTCCTCAGAAAATTGGACATAGTACTACCGGAGGTTCCAGCAATACCTCTTCTGGGCATATATCCAGAAGATGTCCCAACCGGTAAGAAGGACACATGCTCCACTATGTTCATAGCAGCCCTATTTATAATAGCCAGAAGCTGGAAAGAACCCAGATGTCCCTCAACAGAGGAATGGATACAGAAATTATGGTACATTTACACAATGGAGTACTACTCAGCTATTAAAAAGAATGAATTTATGAAATTCCTAGCCAAATGGATGGACCTGGAGGGCATCATCTTGAGTGAGGTAACACAATCACAAAGGAACTCACACAATATGTATTCACTGATAAGTGGATATTAGCCCAAAACTTTGGATACCCAAGATATAAGATACAATTTGCTAAACGCATGAAACTCAAGAAGAATGAAGACCAAAATGTGGACACTGTGCCCCTTCTTAGAATTGGGAACAAAACACCCAGGGAAGGAGTTACAGAGACAAAGTTCGGAGCTGTGATGAAAGGATGGACCATCTAGAGACTGCCGTATCCAGGGATCCATCCCATAATCAGCTTCTAAACGCTGACACCATTGCATACACTAGCAAGATTTTGCTGAAAGGACCCAAAGATAGCTGTCTCTTGTGAGACTATGCAGGGGCCTAGCAAACACAGGAGTGGATGCTCACAGTCAGCTATTGGATGGATCACAGGGCTCCCAATGGAGAAGCTAGAGAAAGTACCCAAGGAGCTAAAGGGATCTGCAACCCTATAGTTGGAACAACATGATGAACTAACCAGTACCCCGGAGCTCTTGTCTCTAGCTGCATATGTATCGAAAGATGGCCTAGTCGGCCATCACTGGAAAGAGAGGCCCATTGGACTTGCAAACTTTATATGCCCCAATATAGGGGAATGCCAGGGCCAAAAGAATGGGAATGGGAGGGTAGGGAAGTGGGGGGCGGTATGGGGGACTTTTGGGATAGCATTGGAAATGTAATTGAGGAAAATATGTAATAAAAAAAAACAGTGAAAAAATAAAATAAAATAAAATTACTTCTGTGAGATTAAATATCCTTATTCATACCTTAAATAAACGTGCACATAATAAATACTTAGTCTTTCTAACAAATACATAGCTCACCATAATCTAATTGAAAACATTTTCTTTACAGTTATATATAATGTATTCAGTGAATACTGTGGCCCTTAAGTATTAGGGAACAGTAGCTTTAATTTTAGAAAATGTAACCTGGCTCTGGAAATAAGTAATGTCTTTCTTTAAAAATACCAGTCTGTATCTGGAGGAGGATTGTCAGCAAGTTAGCAGAGTAAGATTTTTCAACACTTGCCCCTCCACAGACATATGAATTTCAACAGCTATCCATGCCTAAAAATATCTTAGCAAACCTAATGACAGCACCAGGGTCTATCTGGGTATTTATCAGAGGATAATGAAAAGAAGCTGAGAAGGGTAAGGATGGATTCACATACCAGCATGTATCATTCTGTTTCATGTTGCTACAATAAACTGCCTCAACCTAAGGGTTCTTGAAAAAGAACTTCATTCGGCTCATAGCTTTGGAACTCATTGCATCCAAAATTAGGTGGCTCCATAGATTTGGACACAGTTTGACATGGCTGATATCCTCAGGGCAAAGATTTTATGTGTGAGAGAGAGATCACATAGGAAGACTGGAAAGGAGAAGGAAGGAGAGAAGTGGGGAACAACTCCCTTATAGGAGAATTAATGCCCCTGAAAACTACTAAATCACTTTAGAGACCAATGTCTCTAATGACATGCAGAATTCTTAAAAGCACACAATAGATACCATGTTCCCAGTACATGAAACATTGGAAGACACAGTCAAACTATAGCCAAACCATACGTCATCCATCCTCCAAATCTAGACAACATGGCACAGGAAAGAAATCAAAGCAGATATATAAGGCTAGAGGATGATATGAGCAGTTGGTCTCGACTTGGACCTAGCTTCAAGCCTGACTCGAGTAAACTGTTGACAGAGACCAGATTCAAGCACAGCACTAATAGAATATTCAATCTGATCAAAGCCAATGTCAGACCATTACTCATGTCCCCAGGATGGCACTGGCAAACACAATCCCTATACTAGAAATAGGCTAGTTTCTATACTTGCATCATTAAGTTATATCCCAGAGACTGATATATCCTGCCACAGAGCCTCATATCCAGTCTCCAGATGGATGCCTGGAGTCCTATGCACTGATCTGTATTAATATATATATCATTGTCAGAAGCTCTACTACTAAATCTCATATGCTCAGGTATCAGGCCTATGCCAGACCTCAAGCCAATATCTTCAAATTCCAACAGACCTCAGGCCAAAGCAAACCCAGTAGATTCAGAAACTGAACTGACCCCATATGATCCTGGTCCCTAGATCACCACAGGATTGACCTGGGACCTTCCTGGTCCCAGTCATCAGATAAGCCAGAAATCACAAACTTGGCTTTTTAGTCTGCCTGATACACTCAGGCTTCCCTATTGTCACAAGCAGATTAGCCTCACAGCCAATCTAGTCTACATGTTTCCAGTCCAAAGTGATCCTAGGATTCATGCAGACTTCATCTCAACTCAATAAAGCAGGGACTTTATTGACACAGCTAGTAGTAGCACCTGAGAATTCAGGCTCGAATGTAGCCCCAGTGGACTAAGTCTTAGATGCAATCTCCAGGCCTTCTTCAACAACAGGACAGCCTACATGAGCACAAACTATAAACTCCTTCCATTGCATGAAGTTCTACATCTATTCAAGAATTAGGACAAAAAGGAAATTAAAAAGCACAAAAGCAAACAACAACAAATCATTAAACCTGGGCGTGGTGATAATCCCAGCACTCAGGAAGCAGAGGTAGGGAGATCTCGGAGTCTGTCCAGCCTGATCTATAACATAAGTTCCAGGAATACAGCCAGGGCTACATAGAGAATCCTTGTCTCAAAAAAATTCAAAAGAGAAAATTCATTTATCACCAAATAAAATATCATGCTGAGGAATAAATTTAATTAAGGAAGTAAAAGGTCTATACACCAAAAGGCATAGTTTGCTTTCTGTTAGTGTGATGAAAGTTGACCAAATCAAACCTGGAAATAAAAGGGATGATTTAACTTTATAGGTTGTAGTCTATCACCAATGGAAGTAAAGACCAGAATTCAAGGAAGGAACTTGAATCAAAAACTACAGAGGAATCATTATTCCCTCGGCCTGTTTCCTATGGATTATTCAGCTTGTTTTTTTATTCTTCCCTGAATGACCTTCCCATGGGTGGCAATGCACACAAGCATGAATATCTAATGAAGGCAACTGTTCGATTGAACTTCTCTCTGTTCAGGTGACTCTACAGGTTGACAAAAACTAACCAGCACATGCACTGTTGAAAAAAATTTAAAAACATTAAAATAAATGGAAAGATATCCCATATCTATGGTTTGGAATAAAGTGTGTTTTTTCCAGTGTCAGTACTACCCAAGTCATATTTACATTAAATGCAGTTCCTATCAAAATTCTCGTGGCTGTGTTCACATACATAGAAGAAAAGATCTCCATATTTTTCTTCATATTCATATACCTTTGTTATTTTAAAGAAAAATAAGCAAAGCTGTGGGCAGGTAGTACATAATTTCAAAACATATTGAAAGCTATAATAACTGAAACAGATTGATACTTAGGAATGAGAAAAAAAAAACAAGAAATAAATAAGACCATTTTTGGTCATGTAATTAATAACACTGCCAAGAAATCACTGAAGGATGGATGCCTTTAATAAAAGTTGATGTCCACATATTCAAGAAAAGACAATAAATCTTCATGTCACATCTCATATAAAAATCAACTTCATAGGGATTAAAAGCTTCATGGTATGAACCTGGAAAAGTAAAAATGCTGGAGGACAGTGCAGGAAGACGCTCCTTGACATTTGGTGGGCAAGGATATTTTGGGGTCTGAAGCCAATAGTATGGGCAACAAAATCATCAAGTGAGGTTGTCTCAGTCTAAAAGGTATCTACGGAGCAAAGGAAATGACCACAATGCAAGCCTATGAGGTGCTGGTAAAATATTTACACACTTCAAATGTTAAAGAATAATGTAAAAAATGAATGAGAAGCTCCCAAACCTGAACAGCAAGAAATAAATAGTGTGATTATCAATGACCAAATGAATAAGTCCCAAAATATTTAAAAACAGCCAACAGGTGTATGCAAACATATTTGAATATGACCAATTATCAATTATTGATTATTAACTATTGTTTGAGTTGTTAATCCACTATGAGATTTGGTCTCATTACTGTTATACTCACCCTTATAAGATGAACAAGGACAAGAACTATGGATATGCCAAAGTAGATGGGGGGATGACTGTGTGGCCTCCACCCTGCACAAAAAACTGCAGGCCACAAAGAAATGCTGAAAACAAAAGAAACGGTCTTCAGCAAGGAGCATTCAAGTTCCTTACCCAATATCAAATGGTTATCCCTGAAGATAGACACATACATGCAAGTAACATTTATAGACTAAGAAGCTGATATTTTGGACTGTGTGTGTGTGTGTGTGTGTGTGAGAGAGAGAGAGAGAGAGAGAGAGAGAGAGAGAGAGAGAGAGAGGGAGAGAGAGAGAGAGAGAGAGAGTATGTATTTGTGTATATGTGTTCATGTGCAACAGAAATTAATATAAAGAAGCTATGGGCCGGGCGGTGGTGGCGCACGCCTTTAATCCCAGCACTTGGGAGGCAGAGGCAGGCAAATTTCTGAGTTCGAGGCCAGCCTGGTCTACAAAGTGAGTTCCAGGACAGCCAGGGATATACAGAGAAACCCTGTCTCAAAAAACCAAAAAAAAAAAAAAAAAAAAAAGAAGTTATGAATTTGAGAGAGAGTGAGAAGGGGTATGTGGAAGGCTTTTGAAGGGAGTAAGGAATAGGGAAAAATAATGGAATCATATGACCTCAAAATGAAAGAAAAAATGCTTGAATAGTTTTTCAATATATTCTATCTCATTTAGTTTTCTTAAATAATGATCATTAAAAAGTTTTGATTTTCTTTTAAATAAAAAGGCAAAAAAAGACTAAGTAATAGAGATTCTTAAGAAAGGAATGTTTACACACTATTAATAGAAATTTTAAGCTGTATGATCATTATGGAAAACATCAAAAATGACTTTTAAATAAAAATGAAAACAAGACTTGCACATCATTCAGCAATATAATTAGTGGACACATGACAAACAGAAATGAAAGTAACTTGATGAAATGATATCTGCCCTCACAGTTGCTGATGTATGGAACCAAGTGACAACTAGAAATGAAAGTAATATGTTGAAAAGATAGCTACACTCGCAGTAGTCAGTGTGTGGAATGAAGTAAAATGTCTGACTATGGAAAAGGAGAACAAGAAGATGAGTCATTTACAGTGTCCTGTGATTCAAAATAACATAGAGACGCCCAAAGACTTTATACTTAAACAAATAAGCCAGGTGCAAAAAGACAAAAACGCCATGATGTCACTCATGTGTTGAATCTAGAAACATTAATTTTATATGAATAAAGGGTAAAAGACATCAATATGTGTAATTTCAATTACATCAGACACACTTCAAGATATTAATTGGACACCATGGTAACACCATAATCTATTCAGACTTAATTATTCCTAAGAAATCTTCAGTGTTTGCATTCACATCTTGCCCTAAAACATGCTACATCTATGAGACACTGTGTATGTTACCAAGGCAATTTAGGCACCTTACCATGCAAACATATACAAAAGTATCACAAGAATTTTGAAAAAACAAATACATAAAACATTTTGTTAATTTAATCAAACAGAAACAATAAGCATTGTTCGAGTTCTCAAATTAATGATCTTATTTGAAACTTATAAAAATGTATGTGCCATTTCAGTCAAAAATGACTTCTACCGTTCACAAGTGGTTATTTCACTTTTTAAAACTAATAGCAGCAATTTCCTGCTAGCTGGTTATCTATTCTGAGCATGGCTCTTTCAATTTACTTCGTCTGAATTTGCTGCCCGGTCAGGTGTAAAGTGAATAGCCATGGCCATGCACTTTCAAAACAAATTGCTCTGTGGGGTAGCTTTATGTAAACAGAAAGACTGTTTATAGAGACACAAATTTGGACTCAATATTGGGCTTCTATGCCCATCTGCTATTGTGCATTACAATAATTGAGTCATATTTAGGGCTTGACAAAATTCTTGAGCTCAGAATTATACTCACAGAGATAGCTGTTTTCAGTTGGAAGAAAGTGTCATTTGCTAATCAATGCCTTCTTTTTCTTCAGTTCTTATCACCTCCATCTTTAGATTTGCAGTGAAGAGCAGGGCTTTGAACTTTAAAGACATTGGGTTATGACCCCACTCCAACCCTTCAGCTATCTGTTAATTACTTGGTGAATTTAGGCAAGCCATTTTGAAATGAAATTCAGCTTCCTCAAGTATAAAAATAATGAGAATTTGAGTGAAGTGACATGAATAAAGCAATTATCATAAAGTTTAGCATATATAAGTACTTCATTAATGATATTTAGTACTTATGAATTAATGCTATTGTGCTTCTTTCAACACATTGCAGAAAATTTTGATAAATGTATATTTAGATATGTTTATTACCCAAAATCTCAAGATAAAAATTAGACCTATAAGAGTAATCAGAAAATTATGGTTATATAATGAATTTTAAGGATTATAGTGTTTTAATGATTTATATAAATATATCAGGAAATGTATTATAGATTGCAAAGCTCTTTTGTGGTTTTGACCTTGACAGGATTTTAAATCACACAGGAGGTAACCAACCTTCTGAATCACCTGTGAGGGATTATTTAAACTACAGTAGTTTGGGGCATGCCTGTAAGGGATTATCTTGATTAAGTTATTGAAGTGGAAAGCTCACTCTAAAAAAAGGTAGCAACATTTTTGGTCTTGGTTCTCAGACTGCACAAAACAGAGAAGGCTAGCTAAAAACAACATGTATTGATTTCTTCTTCTTGACTGTTGATGCAATATGACCAGTGGCTTCATGCTCCTGCTGTCTTGACATGACTGCCATAATGGGATGAAAATTGAAACTGTACCAATATAAATCCTTCTTTTCATAAATTGATTGTGCCTTGGAATTTTGTCAGAGCCACAGGAAAAGTGAGACAGATACCATTTTTCTCTAGAATATAAAAATATTGAGAAAGTAAAATAGTATCGTATATTAAGTATTCTTTCTATGGTAGCCTATTATTTATTTTTTAAAGGCAAAAAATATATAATGCTCAGTTATTTGTAATATGAGAATTTGCCAATCATACTTTTAAAGTACAGATGGGAAAACATCATGGAAGATGTGCAAAGAATGTGTTGTCAAATATGAAGCAGGTGTGATACAACCAGGACCAAGGGGATCATTCAAGAACACAAAATATGACAGTTTGAAGGTGATTCTAATTGTTCACAGTAGGTCTTTTTTGTGGAGAGTATGGAGTTAAGATTGGTATTTTGCACCTGAGACTTACAGTATATTTCTATTTTGAAGCTGTTATTTGGTAGTGAGGCCTAAAGGAACACAACATAAGAATCATCACATTAATCACATTTTCAGTATAAAAATGTTAGCAGAGTTAATTCTGCCCCCATCTTCCCATTCTCTTTTCTCTAATAGAGATCTTTAGATTCACATTTCCTTCATAGCATGAAGTAATTTATAGCATAAATAGTGTTTGGTCACATCTTATGCATGTGTAATCTACTTTTTCCTTTATTCACTTTTAAAAATATAATTTCTCAAAGAACATAAGCATCTATATTTGAAAAAATCATTTTAGTTGCCTTAAATATGCCCTGTTAATGACAAAATGGCAACAAAAGAATAGTTAAGTTTATTTTTCTCAATATTTCTTCAAATACAATTAATAACACATTTCCTGATATTAACAGGAAGTGACTTGAATGTTCCTTCTCAAAAATTAGTATAAATCTAATTGAGATGGCCCATGATTTTATGTATCTACATAATCTATATATGTGTTATGTACATACACAATATGCATAATTTTATTTTTCATAGTGTACAGTATATTTCTATATGTGAATAAACTATAAAATATTTTAATTGAAAAGCTATTCTCCTTACCCCAAGCAAAAAAAAATAGGATAAAGTCTTAAGTGTAATGAGTTTGTTTGAATTTTATTGAGTGAAGGACCAGAATAATTGAGATATCAAAGGGAGAGGAGACAAGAAAAGTGTCAATGAGCTATTTCCTATTTTGGAGGGATGTTGAGCTTAGTTCTACAAAGAGATCTGAGAGAGTGGGAGAGAAAGAGAGAGAGAGAGAGAGAGGGAGAGTGAGAGAGAGAGCACTTCAGAGGAAGAATTGACACTCCCCGACTTTTACATTCATTACTTAAAGTTTACCCCTGAGAAAGTTAATTCATACATGCTTAGCAAATCATGGCTTCAGACTGTGTGGGCTTTATGGTATTTGACAAAGGAGAGTCCTAAAAGAATGGGAACTGTCCGCACCCACGGTGCTGAATTCATGGACCACAGTACACTGCAGCACTACCTCATCCATATCCCAGGTTGACATTTATAACCTACATGACTTGAATGAGTGACTTCATCTTTGTAAATCTCTGCTTCATAATCTTTAAGACTATGATAACAATAGCATCTACTACTTTGGAACTTCTATAAAAGAAGATATAATATGTTTCCTGGATAACTATTCATTGGGTAGTTGAAGAAACGGTGTTCATCTTTATTGCAAGGTATTATGTCTGAAATGGATGCATGAACCCCGATTTGGGGCATGAGTATTGGCTCATGGGCTGTTAGGTTTCACAGAGCAATTTAAGCCTTTTGATTCGTAACCTTTCTAAATTGTATCTGTCAAAAGTATGCCTGTGCACCAATTCATAGATTCTTGAAAGGAATATGAGAAAATAATAAGCAAGTGTTTTCCTTAAATCACAGCCTGTTGTATAGGATGCATGCAGCAAGCTGGGTTTCGTATTTCCTGTGCTGGTGTACTTATTAATGTGTACATATGTGCATTTATGTACTCGTTCTCCACAAGTCTCAGGAATTACAATAAGTGTTGGATTAACATGTTATTTGAGATAACTTATAGACTTAAGATATTCCTAAAACTATAACAAAACATATTACAATAGAAGAGAAATTGGAATAGTGGGCTGGAAAAGTAGATCAGCAGTTAATAGCATTGGTGCTCTTGCAGGGAACCCTGGAAGGTTGGTTCCCTGTAATCACAAATTAACTCATAATCATCTTTATTTCCAGTTCATGAATACAATGTCCTAGTCTGGCATCTGCAGCTACCTGGTATGTAGGGGAATGCAAGTACATACATGCTGGCAAACACACACACTAAAAAATAATAATAATAAGTTGGGAAAATGAAAAAAACTTGAAAGAAGAGTGGCAACCAAACCCAGGGCTGTCAAGAAAATCATCATTGAGTTATTTGAGGACCTTTTTGAGCAAACATATATTTGTAACACTTCTCACTATATTTGAATAGTTAATAAATATTTTTGTCTATTCATGTTTCATGAGATACACACGTTTTCTGTCTAACATAAACATCCTAGCCTTGCATCCACCCTTTAAGACCCTGTGTTCTTATTCAGGTATCCTCACTGATTAAAGGATTCTATCTGTGAATTTATGTGCTGATTTAAAACAGATTTCTCCAACCCAAAGCTATAATATTGCACCTATGACAGAGTAAAATCACAAAAACAAGTCAGGGTGAAATAAGGTTGGATAGATGGGTGATTTTCAGCCCCTTTAGTTATATAAGATTGTTTAACAAACAGAGTCCTGGAGCTGTAAAGCAAAGGTCAACGCCATCACAAATGTGTTCATGAACCCTGTGCCGAAGCTTTGATACTGAGGCCATGCTATTAAACACCAAAGGGCATTCAAACTAAAGATGTTTTTAGGAGAAATATTTTTCACATCTCTCTGTAAAAAGTCTAAGTTTTCTTCTTTGTTTTCATGCTATTTGTCAGAGTTGTGAAATTTCAGCTGCTTTGTGTATTGTTGGCATTTTACTTTCTATAAAGGAAATATCATTTGATAAGCTTACTCATAGATACATGTAGAAATGAGTATTAAGTTGTCTTTTCAAGGTGTATCTTTATAAATTGGGATTGATTAAATATACCACTCATCAATGAGGGTTGAGTGGAAGAAAGAAAGAGCTAACACCCTGGTGGCTGCTTATATTTCCTTCAAGTTTTCTTTTTCTTAAAAGTGAATACTTGTTTTGAATTTGAATGTTTTGCTTTATATTTTAAGAGATTGAAATAACAAAAATGTGTAAGGCACAAAGCACACTGGTGATACAGAGTAAGAAAGAAGGAGAGTAGAGGAATTTTTTTTCTCTGTACTGTATTTGGAGAGCAATAATTAATTATATAGCAAATTAATTTAAAATGCAACTGAGCCAAATTTCTTCAAATAAAATGATTTCCTTTTCCCAAGTGGATTAGTCATGCTTTCTCCCACCCTGGGCTCTTGGTGTTATTTCTGCTATTGATTTTAGCTGATAAAAATTTAATAATCCTTTCTTTGGAATTGTGTGGAGCTTTTATCTCTTGTGCATCCAAAGGAAAATAAAATCTAGCTTGTGTCAGAGTTATGTTTTAGATGGAGAATTACTTGTATAGATTTTTTAATCTCTTAAGAAATACAGTCCTTGTGTTAGTGTCTCTTCACTGTTACATAGTGAAGGAAGAGCTATGCATGATCATAAAGCACTCATAAAGCTTGGAGATGAAGAAAGAAAATGGGAAAATAGGAGTCATGGAAATATTAGCAACCATTCATGTGAAGTTTTTTATGAAAAATTCATAAAAGAGTAAAAACACAAAGAGACTACCCTGACACATATTAAAATATGAAGAAAGGACCACCCAAGGGGAAAGCCATGCCTCACTATAGAGACACACACTAAAACCTCAATCTATATTTCTAAGAGAAAAGTCAGAACACAAGTTCAAAAAGAGTATTTTTATTAATGGTTTAAGCACATGTGCTCATTTCTTCACTGCCAGACTTACTCTGTTTGCTACTCAGGAAACCTGCTTCAGAGGCAGGAGACCTGATCATACCACCTAATACCTGTCCTATTGTGCCATGCTGTGTTCTAATCTTCAGTTGGGCATTTGAGATGAGAGTTGACCTTGGAAATCAATTGAGATTGCTTGATGCACACATTTCAGATGTAGCATCTTCAGACACAATGTTGCTGTACTTGCAGTAGCATTCACACAGCTAGTTTGGAGAAGATATTGCTCCTGGGTTTAGAAAGAAATGTTGATTTGATTTGAAGTTAATGAATGATGAATCTGTTCTATATGATGCATCAGCTTCACACTAAGAAGTGCCGCTTCAGAATTTCATTACAGAACTCAAGTTGCCAGACTAAGTTGTTTCACTTTAATTGAGAAACTTCATCTGAAGCCTGCTCTACCCTGGGACAGAATGTACACAGTGTACACAGCACAAATAAAAGCAATTAGACTTAGCACCTTGGATTTGATGGTCTGCCTCCTCAGCATGCCTGATTAGGTTCAGTCTCAAAAGACAACTTTATGCAGTAACTTAACTGTTTCTCCTCCAGGTAGGAAGTGCATCTAGGAAGTATAACTGCCCTGGAACATTAACAGGGATATCTCTTCAGTACCATGTATGGATTTATAGCACTTTGTATATATACTGGCAAGTTATGTTAGGCTTTGTAACAGTCTCAGCTACATGGAAGGATTATAGTCCACTTGCACCATTTTTACAGAGGATGATATCATTCTATAAAATTATTAATTATCTACATGAGAATTTCTAAATTTATACCTAAGGATTTCACTCATAAAAGACATATTCAGCAACTCTGGTCTGCGGGTTTATCTTGTAATGTTTTCATTGATACATAAATAAATATAGTTTATCATATTTGCTGATAACTATTTCTCAAGTTAGATTTAGGAGCAATAAACAGTCTTATAGTAATTTTTTCTAGGGATTTTCTCCCCAACACCTTATCACTACATTAACAGAATTACAGTAGGCCAATATTTCATCAGATCTGTAAGAGCCTAGATTCTGTATGAGGAATGTGTAGGAAAACACGTTCATAAAAAACAGAAACACAAGCACACCTGGAGCATAAGATGAAACAGGCAAATAAGTAAGAACTACGGGAAAAAGAAGACCATTGGAGAAGTTATACATATAAGCCAATATATGCTTTATTTTCCTTATTTTAATATATCTAAATAATTTTAAAAGCATAATAGTAAAATATTCTGGGGAATTATGGTATACAAACTTGAGAAATGTGTAACAAGTATATTATTAAAGATTAGTGAAAGGATCAGGAATATCCTCTTATGATATGCTTTTACATGTAAAATGTATTTAAATTAGTTACATATATATTCTAGAAAATAGCTTAAAATGTAGAAAAATCACAAGTATTAGAAAAAAGAAGCAAGTAAAAATATAACCATATAAAATACTTTATACCAAAAGAAGGAAAAATAAGAGAATTGTAAAGGGGAAAACAGTGGAACCAATAGAAAACAAATGACAACATTTGAATTGACTCCAGTTATCTTAGTAGTCACTTCAAATGTTCATGTTCATAGCACATTAGATATAAGAAAGAAAATCAATCTGCAAAACAGAAAATTAAGATCTGGTTCTATAGTCTCAAGAAAAACTCACTTTAAATACAAAACTTCAAATAAATGAAAGACAAAGGAACCTAAAAAGTACATCATATTAACTATCAACAAAGGCAAGCAGAAGTTGGGCTAGATGGCTCAACACATAAAAGCACCTGCTACCAGACCTGACAATCTGAGTTCAAGCCCCAGGACTCACAAGTACAAGGACAGATCCAACTTCTGAATGTCATTCTACACTCACAACAAACACATCACGATATCTGTTTCTGCTTGCATGTACACACATACACAAATAAAAAAAAAGTAATAAAGTGCCAGATGCCATGTTAATGTTAGGCAAATTAGAGTTTTGATCAAGGGATATTATAAGGGACAGGTGTTGTGACATAATGACAGAAGAGGTGAAAACTCTCTGAGATAACAGTAATGACTATATCTGTACCTAACAAGAAAGCAGAAAGATATATGACACCAGACTAATGCAAATAGAAGGAGAAATAGACAATTACATCTGAGTCTCTGCCTTTTTTACATCTGTAACTGATAAAGAAGTTAAAATTAAGAATATTATTAACCTAACAGCTCTACTATCCAAGTCAGTCTAGTTGACATTGAGAAAAGCCATGAGGGCAGGTGTTAACATAAATTATCTAAGCTAAAAAAGAATTAATAATAAGCATAAATGAAGCAATAGAAAATAAATAAAAGAAGTTTAGCAGAATTCGTATTAATAATATTGAAATGAGGAAAGCCATAAAGAAAATTAATGAGGCCAATTGCCAGTTCTTTCAAAAGATTAACCATAACAAAACTTAAATTAAGCAACTAAGGAAAAAAGAAGACACGGATTTTTATTATCTGGGATAAATGAAGGATTGTAACTACTAATTATATAAGCATTTAAAAGATAATGATGAACAATTATACTTGCAAATGCATCAACCCACTTCAAATAGGCAAACCTTTAGAAGATGCCTTCGTGTTTCTATTGCTTCAAAAGAACACTATGACCAAAAAGCAGGTTGGGGTAGAATGGATTTATTTGGCTTACACTTCCACATTGCTGTTTATCATCAAAGGAAATCAGGATGGAAACTCGAACAAGATAGGAACCCAGAAGAAGCAGGAGCTGATGCTGAGGCTACTGAAGGGGTGCTGTTCACTGCCTTATTTCTCATGGCTTATACAGCCTACTCTCTTATAGAACCCAGAACCACAAGCCTAGGGATGACACACCCACAATGCGCTGGCCCCACCCCTGATCACTAATTGAGAAAATGCTTTACAAATGGTTCTCATGGAGGCATTTCCTCAACTGCAGATCCTTCCTCTCTGATGACTCTAGCTTGAGTATGTTAACACACAACACAACTTATAAAAGGAGAAAAGTGGCAACAAAATTGTCATAAATCTAGAAAACTTTTCAAAAAGAGCAACAAGTGTATAGGGTTTAATTAAAAATTAAGTTAAATTTTAATTTTTAAAATGCCCACATACATATGAACACTTGATCTTTGACAAAGGAGCCAAAACCATACAGTGGAAAAAGAAAGTCTCTTCAACAAATGGTGGTTGTCTAACTGGCAGTCCAGATGAAGAAGAACACAAATTGATTCATATTTATCACCTTGTACAAAACTCAAATCCAAGTGGAACAAGGACCTCCACCCAAAACCAGATACATGAATTTAACAGAAGAGAAAGTCAGAAATAGGCTCATAGGCACAGGAAAAAATTTCCAAAACATAACACCAATGACTCAGGCTCTAAGATCAATAATTGACAAATGAAACCTCATGAAACTGAAACGTTCTTATAAGGCAAAGGACTGTTAATAGGACAAAACGACAACTCACAAACTGGGAAAAGAGTTTTCACTAACCCAACATCCTATAGAGGGTTAATATCCAAAATATAAAAAAGAACTCAAGAAGTTAGACTATGATTAAAAAACACCCTTTAAAATGGGGTACAGAGCTAAACAGAGAACTCTGAACAGAAGAATTTCGAATGGCCAAGAAGCACTTAATATTCAACATCCTTAGTCATCAGAGATATGCAAATCAAGACGACTCTGAGAGTTCACCTTACACCAATTAGAATGGCTAAGATTAAAAACTCAAGCTACATGCTAGTGATGATGTGGAGAAAGGAACACTCCTCCACTGCTGGGATGGATGGATGGCCCCGTGCCTCAAATATGGTGGGCCTTATTTATATTTTGGAGGGGCTCTCTTCAGACTCCATTTCCCCACTTGGTATTAAAATATATATTTAATCCTTTCAGCTATTCACTCTCCATCTTACAGGACTTTCCAGCATGTAATGCCAATTCCAAAAACCTAAAAATTATACTTTATCCTTAAGAGTCCTATTTTTACATCAATTCTAAAATCAGTACTGTTAATTTTACTTCCACCCTAATCTAAATCTACATGCCGTCTCCCTCTCTCATTTCCACCGGGCTGCCACCACCATTTGCTTTGGATTCCTTCCATGTGCAATAACCATGGGCCTCTGTCCTTCTTGTCCCTCTAATTGCATGCTCTATACTTTAGCAAGAGGACTCGCCACTGAATCAGACTTGACTCAGAACAATTCAGCAGTTCTGAGTGGTTTCACTATACTTCCGTCAACATCCAGTAATACACACGATCCTCAAATCCCTGCCCACTTCAGCTTCTGTCTACTTCTCTCACCCTTTTTGTGTTTGTTTTTTTATTACACTTTAAACCGGACCACATTAAAGGAGTACTTCCATGCATTGCCCTTTGGGGAAACCAATGTATTCGAGTCAACTTCCATTCACTCCATTCCCTGCTGGATTTTTACTGCTTCTGGTTTGGGCTCACATTTAAAATAAAAAACAAAACAAAACAAAACAAAACTCCTTGGTCACCATTTTTAGAGAACATTCTCCTCTTTTTCTCATGAACTCATCCTAGGAAAGGAAAAGAAGCTCTTTGGTTTTATGTGCTGTCTGGAGTTGTTTTGGCACCGTTGGTCCTGTAAGGAACCCCACTCCCTTACTCCTGGTGGTTACAGCAATAAATACTGATGTTGGGCTGTGTGTAGGTCCATGTGACTGCAAGTGCTGCTTCTCTCCCAGAAAAAAATCTGTCACAAAATTAAATTAGTTTTCTCTGTACACAGACTTACAGGCACCAGATTTGTTTGGGATTGTGATTTTAATTTCCTCGTGGAATAAAAAAGAAGAGAAGAATAGTAACCAACATTCTGGAATCAAAGCCTGGATTTAAATGTGGACCAGTGTGCCAGCCTCAGTTTCTACTTCCTTTAAAAACATGATGTCATCCTGAGCGATGCTGAACCATGCTCCAGGCTTATAAAGGGCATGTGGTGAGAGAGACGACGAGTTGATAGCTTTGTGATTCTTCCCTTTCTAAACAGTATCTGTTCAGTCCTTTATTTCATAGTCCTCATACACTTAGAATAAGCCTGAGTACTTTTCCCACATATAATTAACCCCAGTATTTCATTCACACAGACAATGAATTACATTGATATTATATAAATACTAAAAATTTTAAGTCATTTTGTTTTAGCCAACATTTATTATGGCAGTTTTGAATATTTTCTTCTGTGTACTTAACTTATTCCAATTATGTGTATATTTACACTTTTTAACACTAATATATATTTTATTTTAATAATTATTGTAAGCATTTACCTTTTATAGTATTATGCTTCTATATATTGAAGACATAATGAATTTTTTTACTGTAGTCAGGAAAATTAATGTATTATCTGTCTCTTCACAATGCTGCTTTGCAGGAGAAGATCCTGAAATCTAAACAAATTTCCAGTAAGGACTATATGTAAACTTCCTGCTTGCCTTCTAATGGTTACAACAAACCAGAACAGATTTAACTACTCAGACCATATTTAGCACACAGTAACTATTTACCATGAGCATGAAGCCAGCCAGGCATTGTTCAGCTCTTGCTTCAGCTCAGCATCTCTGAAGATTAAAATCCAGCATTGATGGACTGAATTCTGTCTTGAGCTTGTGGCAGGAACTTTCTAATCTTACCACAGAACCAGTGGAACTCAGTGACTCATGATTAGAGAGCTAAGGTTCCTCTGTGTGTTTGCTAGCAATTGGGCAAAACGTTCCTCTCCAAGGACATATGGCATGACTACATTCAGTCAGTCAGAGAATATTTTTCCTAAGCCCATATACTGGGATAAAGTCAACCCCATCCAGGAACTGTCTGTGTGAGCAAATCACTAATATGAAACTGTTGCAGCTTGGATACATGATCTAGTAGCCTGTGTGCTAAATGCTTGGTTCCCAATCAGTGCTGCAACTGGAAGGTGGAACCTTTAGGATGTGAGTAACAGACTGTTTGAGTTCACTGCGAACATGCTTTAAAAATGGATAGTAGTATTCTAAACTCTCTCTCTCTCTCTCTCTCTCCTCTCTCTTTCCTCTCTCTCTCTCTCTCTCTCTCTCTCTCTCTCTCTCTCTCTCTCTCTCTCTCTCTCTCTCTCTCTCTCTCTCTCTTTCCTCTCTCTCTCTCTCTCTCTCTCTCTCTCTCTCTCTCTCTCTCTCTCTCTCTGTGTGTGTGAGACTGTGTTTCTCTCTCTCTCTCTCTTTCTCTCTTACACACACACACACACACACACACACACACACACACACACACAGATTCTCTACATCAACAGAAGCCCAGTCAGAACAGGGTGAGCTGATGATGCAATGATGCCTCTAAAACTGTGAGTTAAGATGAATCTTTCCTCTTTACAATGTTACTTCCTCAACTCAGCTATTTGCTACAGTGACAGAAAGTGAACAAACCCAGCAGCATAATGAAGGAATAAATATAGAAGTATATTTAACAGCTAATCAACACCCCATGGCAGTAGATTGTATGTAACAGATAACCCAAGTTATGAGAGTCCTAGAATTATTGTAGAATCTTGTGTACCAGACTCACTAAAAATCTGTTTCTACTCCTGACCCCTTCCTTACTGATTGCTTGTACTTCATTCAAAAGCCATATTAAGAAAAAAAAAATACCTAGCCCAGTAAAATGGTTTAGTAGGTAAAGACAGCTGCTGCCAAGCTTAACAACCAGGCTTCACTCCCTGGAACATGCATAATGTAAGGAGAGCGCCAGCACTGTAAGGTATCATTTGTCTTCCACACATGCACACACACATACACAAACTTGAACACGTTAAAAAATAAATAATTTAAAAATATAAAATCTTCAAAGGTATGAAAAGAAATAAGATTATAGGAGACATTGTCTATCCTTGTGTTCTTTTTTGTATAAGACCGTCTGCCATAGGTCATTTCTAGAATAAATGAGACCTTGGCTAAATAAACATTCTTAGGTCATTTTTGTTTCCTCTCAGAATTTTAAGTACTTTCCAGATGGCACTGAAGCTGTTAAGAAGAGCTTGCTCATATTTATGGTTTCCTTGACCCCTCCCACTGCAGGAGCAAGAAGGTTTTCGGTCTCTATATGTCTAAAGAGTTCTGGGGTTTGTACCTATACTCTTCTTAGTATAAATGTTTCCATCTGTCTAAATTTGGTAGATATTTCTTCAATTTATGTTTCTAAATAGTCTTCCTATTCCATAAATAGGTTCTCACCTTTAAGGATAGCAATTGTCCTTATATCATCTTTAGCCTTGAAATTTCCCACTTTCTATAATTTTTAAATCTCTATGTTAATATTTCTTTATTGAATTTCTCATCCTAACTTCTCCCCCCACTCTGCACCCCCAGGGCTGAAATTCAATATTTTCTTCTCCCTTTCTGTTCTCATCTTGTTTCTAATTTATTTATTAGAGCTATAAATGTTGATGCTTTGAACTTGATTTGTTCTACTAGCTCTGAAATTTCCCCTTTCATTTTATTCGCGTTTAGTGCTGAATCTTTGACCTGATGTTTTATTGATTTTGGATTTTTATTAAGTTCTTTATAGCTCAAAACATACTTCGAAAGTTTTTCCTTTCTTAGACAATATATTTTCCTTACTGTGTATTTTGTCTGTCTGGCATTGCTGTATTCCATCCCTGTCTACTTCATTATTGTACATTTTTCCAGCAGTTGGTAACGTCTGAATATCACACTATTGGTCATGGATATATTCCTAGTATAGCCAGTAATTTTCTGTGAAGTTATGAAACTGACTTCTCCTTGACACTGCTACATTTATCCAAGCTGCAGCTTCAATGCAAGAACTTGTTTTCTGTACATTTATACTGCCATTTAGTGTGCATGTTGAAAACCAAGAAAACAGACATGAAAATAAATGCAAACCTCAGAAAACAGAACTCCTCCATCTAGCGTTGGAACTCTAATGAGTGTCTTTGTGGATTGAAAAAATAAATCTCTGCAGAGTAGAGGATAACCTTAAACTTAAGATCCCCCTGTCATTATATCCCAAGCTCAAAAATTATAGGAAATCTAGTTTGTTTATTCCTTGTTTATTTACCTTTGGAGATCAAAACAAGGATATTGTTTGTGCTAGACAAGCACTCTACTAATGGAACTATTGTATGCCTCCACTATGAATATCTCTATAAAGTAAAATAACATAACCAGGGATATTTCCTGCTCTGAACTACTTTGTCTACTGGAGAAATACCATTTCTTAAAATAATTTTTCAATTCAACTGAGACTGTTCTGAAGGGTCTTATTTTTACTTTCTGTAACCTAGCTTCCCAGTCTGCCTAAACCTCTCCATTCTGAATCTTTTGTTCAGACACAGAGTGTGACAACAGCATAACCTCAAACCAGTTGATGATTACTTTTAGTCCTGTCTAGGAAATCTTTTCTTCAACTTTGTTGTGTACTGATCTTGGCACTCTCTAGTCATCATATATTAGGAGAGCTAAGAAATGTGATGAGACTTCACAAAATCATCTTTACCTTAGTTTCCATCTCTTTATACTTCAAAATGTAGAATTAAAATGCCTAAATATCAGTAGCTAAATTTTGTTGAATAATTATATATCTGTAAATATAAATAGGAAACACAGATGTGTTTCTCACTAATATCCATTTATATTAAACCACAGCTGAGCCATAAACACAGACTTCAAAATACTATGAATATTTAGATTTCTTTTGCACTTGGTCACTTTTTCTATTAGGCAAACATTGTTACATAGAAAGCCTCTCAATCGAGTTCCATGTCTAAAAAGTGTCTATTGGTTGTTTGAAAGACATAAACATTTAAATTATTTGTAGCAGTGAATAAAATAATACTTGGAACATCTATGTGCATTCAACTAGGTTAAGATTTTAATAATAATCATTTAAAGGATTCAATGATATCCATTCACATTCTTTTTAATAAAAAACACATATGTATCCCCATATATATGGGAGTGTATATATACACATGTATATACATGCATACATACATACATACATACATAGATGGATGGAGTTGGTGGTGAAGCCCCTGGCTAGCATATATAAGGTACAATTTTTTTACTCATTACTAAAAATATTTAAAACAAATACAATGTATACTTTGTTCATAACTGATTTCAGTACACATATGCATTGTACAATGTGTATATCAAGTTAAATATATTAATTATTTCTTTATGACCTAAAACTTTCAGAAGTATTTTCTCTAGCTTATAGAAATGTACACCATGTTATACAAGCACACAGCATAACTCCATGCCCTGTCTTAGTGTAGTTTAGTTCCTACAGATTAAGCATTTCTCTGATCAACCTGAAGAATTCCCTACTTTCCAAGTCTCTGATAAACAATATTATGTGCCCTTCCCCCAGCCTTGAGCAGGCTAAATAGACTTTAAGTGCTTGCCATGGTTGGACCTTAATAACCCACTGGAGTCAATTTCCTATAGGAATAGACTGTCCACTGAGTTTGTTTTGCAACTCAATCCAGCTGAAACAAAGGATGGGTCTATGGGCTCACGTTATATAAATGCAGTGCTGACTATTAAATTTTGAGCCTTGATCAGAAACCTTTGTATTGGCTTCATCCTTCTCTCATACCCATCCTTTTCATTTCCAACACCCCCTTTTCAGGTACCCAGTTCATCCATGGCTGTTGGACAACTATACTCTTACATTCCCAGATAGTATGAGGTCAACTCTTTCAGAGTCCCCGTAGAAATAAGGTCATGGTAGACGTGTTATTCTATGTCACCTTTCTTTCAGTTAACATAATGAGTTCCACTTCCATCCCTGTGCCTGCAAGTAATATGATTTTATGGCCTCATACATAAATAGTATTCCATAAACAAAATTTTAATTATCCTTTCATGTCTTGATGGACACAGAGATTTCTTCAGCTCCTTATTTATTCTGAATAGTGCCACAATGAACATGAAAGAACAAATAGATCTCCTTGAAAGACAAATTTTATGACTTTTAAAATTTTTCCCATAAAGGAATTCCTAGTACATGTGGTGCTTTGTCTTTTTTTAGGAGCTTCCTTGTTTTGTTCCACAATGCCTTCATACCATGAAGAGTTAGCAAGCATTCCTATTTCTTCATATCTTTTTCAAAAGCTTGTCATAATTAACTTTTGATGACTGCCACTCTGTGAGGGTGAGGTGACATGGCATTAGGATTTAATTTTCTTCTTCCTGACAACCAGTTAAATTTAATATTTTCCATGTACCTTTGGGCCATTTTTGTAGTTTTCTTTGGAAAATGTGCTTTCATATGGTGCATATTGACCTCCTGTCATGTGTGTTTTATAAATTCTCATGCTATACAGAGGCTGCAAGTCCCATCTCTGTGCTACTTATTACAAAATAGCTTTTATGTTTGTTTTTTCTTTTTCTTTTTGTTTTTTTGAGACAGGGTTTCTCTGTATAACCCTGGCTGTCCTGGAACTCACTTTGTAGACCAGGCTGGCCTTGAACTCAGAAATCTGCCTGCCTCTGCCTCCCAAGTGCTGGGATTAAAGACATGTGCCACCACACCCGGCTTATGTTTCCTTTTATAGGATCTGTCTTTTATTAAATTTTGTTTGTTTTCTTGTGCTAGGGAGTATTTAAAAAAAAATAGAAAGAAGGACAAGAGAGGGAGAAAAAAAGAGAGAGAGAGAGGAAGAGAGAGAGAGAGGAAGAGAGAGAGAGAGAGAGAGAGAAACAAGGTGAAGAAAGGGAGGGAGGAATGAAGAGAGTAAGAAAAAGGAGGAGGGAAGAAAGAGGGAGAGAGGCGGGAAGGAGAAGGAGGAAGGAGAGTTCTGTCATTTTCAATGTACAGAAGCACTTTCCTACATTTTAACATTTTCAGACCTCTCAGGTCTGCTATTACTATGTTGCAAATTTATTTTCATAACAAGTAAGAGATAGCAACTCCTGTGTTTCATTCACTCTGCTTGAAACTGCTCTTCTGCTCTTGGGTTTTTCATGACATTCTGCTGAATAGTTTTGCATGTTTTAAGTTCAAGTCCCTTGAACTGTACTCTGGTTTCTGCTCTCTGCTTTTGATTATGAACCACTATTTCTTTATATATGAACCCTTGTTGATAGGTGTAACTAAGATTTTCACCTTCACTATACAATTATAATCTGCGAATATGACATAGTTCATTTATTTATTATTTAAGCTATTCATAAGACACTCTCTGTAATTTTGGCTCTTGGGATATTATGGCAGGATATTTACCACAAGTTCAAGGCTTGCATTAACTAAGCAATGGGGCAGCTCTGTTTCAAAAAGACAAAACAAGCCAAACTATTGATAAATATACTGGTTCCGGGACTCTGCCGAAAAGTAGTCTGCACAGGTGACAGTGTGCACAAAGAAGCTGACAGGTTCTGGGACAGGCAGGAGCCACAGAGCTTCTGAGGCAGCACCCTTTTCTGGCTCCAGACATCCGACCACCTCTCCGGCCAGAGGACAGGTGTCCACCCAGCCCGGGAGGCTTTTTCCTCAGGAACGGTGGGAGCAATCTTGGTTTCAGGACTCCACCGAAAAGTACTCTGCACAGGTGAGAGTGTGCACAGAGAAGCTAACAGCTTCTGTGACAGGCCAAAGCAACACAGCTTCTGGAAAAGGTTCTGTTTTGGGCATTCATCTTTTGCCAGAAGGGAGGTCCGAAAGCCAGATATCTGTGCACCTTCCCTGTAATAGGAGAGCTTGCCTGCAGAGAGTACACTGACCACTGAAAGTCAGAAGAGAGAGCTAGTCTCCCAGGTCTGCTGATAGAGGGTAACAGAATCACCAGAGGAACAATCTCTAAACAGAAAAAAACTATAACAACTACCTCCAAAGATTACCAGATGTCGAAAGGTAAACATAAGAATCATACTAACAGAAGCCAAGACCACTCACCATCATCAGAACCCAGCACTCCCACTTCGCCAAGTCCAGGGCACCCCAAAACACCCGAAAAACTAGACCTGGATTTTAAAGCATATCTTATGATGACGGTAGAGGACATCAAGAAGAACCTTAATAATGCACTTAAAGAAATACAGGAGAACACTACTAAAAAGGTAGAAGACATTAGAGAGGAAGCACAAAAATCCCTTAAAGAATTGAAGGAAAACACAACCAAACAGGTGATGGAATTGAATAAAACCATCCAAGACCTAAAAAGGGAAGTAGACACAATAAAGAAAACACAAAGTGAGGCAATGCTAGAGACAGAAACCCTAGGAAACAAATCTGGAACCATAGATGTGAGCATCAGCAACAGAATACAAGAGATGGAAGAGAGAATCTCAGGTGCATAAGATTCCATAGAGAACATTGGCACAACAATCAAAGAAAATGGAAATGCAAAAAGATCCTAACTCAAAACATCCAGGAAATCCAGGACACAATGAGAAGACCAAACCTACTGATAATAGGAGTAGATGAGAATGAAGATTTCAACTTAAAGAGCCAGCAAATATCTTCAACAAAATTATAGAAGAACACTTCCCAAACCTAAAGAATGACATGCCCATGAACATAAAAGAAGCCTACAGAACTCCAAATAGACTGGACCAGAAAAGAAATTCCTCCTAAAACATAATAATCAAAACAACAAATGCACTAAATAAAGATAGAATACTAAAAGCAGTAAGGGAAAAAGGTCATATAAAGGCAAGCCTATTAGAATTACACCAGTTTTTTCACCAAAGACTATGAAAGCCAAAAGAGCCTGGACAGACGTTATACAGACACTAAGAGAACACAAATTCCAGCCCACGCTACTATACTCAGCCAAACTCTCAATTACCATAGATGGAGAAACCAAAGTATTCCAAGAAAAAACCAAATTCACACATTATCTTTCTACAAATCCAGCCCTTCAAAGGATAATAACAGAAAAAAAAATACAAGGAGAGAAACGACACCTTAGAAAAAGCAAGAATAAAATCCGTCAACAAACTTAAAAGAAGACAGCCACAAGAACAAAACGCCAACATTAACAACAAAATAACAGGAAGCAACCATTACCTTTCCTTAATATCTCTTAATATCAATGGACTCAACTCCCCAATAAAAAGACATAGACTAACAGACTGGCTACACAAACAGGACCCAACTTTTTGCTGCTTACAGGAAACTCATCTCAGAGAAAAAGATAGACATCACCTCAGAATGAAAGGCTGGAAAACAATTTTTCAAGCAAATGGTATGAAGAAACAAGCTGGAGTAGTCATTCTAATATCTGATAAGATTGACTTCCAACCCAAAGTCATCAAAAAAGACAAGGAGGGCCACTTCATACTCATCAAAGGTAATATCCTCCAAGATGAACTATCAATTGTGAATATCTATGTTCCAAATACAAGGGCAGCCACATTCATTAAAGAAACTTTAGAAAAGCTCAAAGCACACATTGCACCTCACAAAATAATAGTGGGAGACTTCAACACACCTCTTTCACCAATTTACAGATAATGGAAACAGAAACTAAATAGGGACACAGTGAAACTAACAGAAGTTTTGAAACAGATGGATCTGACAGATATCTACAGAACATTTTATCCTAAAACAAAAGGATATACCTTCTTCTCAGCACCTCATGGTACCTTCTCCAAAACTGACCACATAATTGGTCACAAAACAAGCCTCAACAGATACAAAAATATTGAAATTGTCCCATGCATCCTATCAGATCACAATGGACTCAAGCTGATCTTCAATAAAAAAATAAAAAATAGAAAGCCAACATTCACGTGGAAACTGAACAACACTCTTCTCAATGATACCTTGGTCAAGGAAGGAATAAAGAAAGAAATTAAGGACTTTTTAGAGTTCAATGAAAAGGAAGCCACAATACCCAAACTTATGGGACACAATGAAAGCATTTCTATGAGGAAAACACATAGCTCTGAATGCCTCCAAAAAGAAACTAGAGAGAGCACACATTAGCCGCTTGACAACACACCTAAAAGCTCTAGAACAAAAAGAAGCAAATTCACCCAAGAGGAGTAGACGGCATGAAATAATCAAACTCAGGGGCAAAATCAACCAAGTGGAAACAGGAAGAACTATTCAAAGAATCAACCAATCGAGGAGCTGGTTCTTTGAGAAAATCAACAAGAGAGATAAACGCTTAGCCAGACTCACTAAAGGGCACAGGGAAAGCATTCTAATTAACAAAATTGGAAATGAAAAGGGAAACATAAGGACAGATTATAAAGAAATCCAAAACGCCATCAGATCCCTCTACAAAAGGCTATACTCAACAAAACTGGAGAAACTGGATGGAATGGACAAGTTTCAAGACAGATACCAGGTACCAAAATTAAATCAAGATCAGATTAATGATCTAAACAGTCCTATATCCCCTAAAGAAATAGAAGCTGTCATTAAAAGTCTCCCAACCAAAAAAAGCCCAGGACCACATGGGTTTATTGCAGAGTTCTATCAGAACTTCAAAGAAGATCTAATCCCAGTTCTTCACAAACTATTCCACAAAATAGAAACAGAAGGTAACCTACCCAACTCATTCTATGAAGCCACAATTACTCTGATACCTAAACCACAAAAAGACCCAACAAAAATAGAGAACTTCAGACCAATTTCCCTTATGAATATCGATGCAAAAATACTCAATAGAGTTCTCGCTAACCAAATCCAAGAACACATCAAAAAAATCATCATTCCTTGCCAAGTAGGTTGCATCCCAGGGATGCAGGGATGGTTCAATATACGGAAATCCATCAACGTAATCCAGTATATAAACAAACTCAAAGACAAAAACCACATGGTCATCTCGTTAGATGCGGAAAAAGCATTTGACAAGATCCAACACCCATTCATGATAAAAGTCTTGGAAAGATCAGGAATTCATGGCCCATACCTAAACATGACAAAAGCAATCTACAGCAAACCAGTAGCCAACATCAAAGTAAATGGTGAGATGCTTGAAGCAATCCCTCTAAAATCAGGGACTAGACAAGGCTGTCCACTTTCTCCATACCTATTCAACATTGTACTTGAAGTCCTAGCCAGAGCAATTCGACAACAAAAGGAGATCAAAGGGATACAAATTGGAAAAGATGAAGTCAAAATATCACTTTTTGCAGATGATATGATAGTATATATAAGTGACCCTAAAAATTCCACCAGAGAACTCCTAAGCCTGATAAACAGCTTCGGTTAAGTAGCTGGATATAAAATTAACTCAAACAAATCAATGGCCTTTCTCTACACAAAGAATAAACAGGCTGAGAAAGAAATTAGGGAAACAACACTCTTCTCAATAGTCACAAATAATATAAAATATCTTGGCGTGACTCTAAGGAAGTGAAAGATCTGTATAATAAAAACTTCAAGTCTCTGAAGAAAGAAATTATAGAAGATCTCAGAAGATGGAAAGATCTCCCATGCTCATGGATTGGCAGGATCAACATTGTAAAAATGGCTATCTTGCCAAAAGCAATCTACAGATTCAATGCAATCCCCATCAAAATTCCAACTCAATTCTTCAACAAATTAGAAAGTGCAATCTGCAAATTCATCTGGAATAACAAAAAACCTAGGATAGCAAAAACTCTTCTCAAGGATAAAAGAACCTCTGGTGGAATCACCATGCCTGACCTAAAGCTTTACTACAGAGCAATTGTGATAAAAACTGCGTGGTACTGGTATAGTGACAGACAAATAGACCAATGGAATAGAATTGAAGACCCAGAAATGAACCCACACACCTACGGTCACTTGATCTTCAACAAGGGAGCTAAAAACATCCAGTGGAAGAAAGACAGCATTTTCAACAATTGGTGCTGGCACAACTGGTTGTTAACATGTAGAAGAATGTGAATCCATCCATTCCTATCTCCTTGTACTAAGGTCAAGTCTAAGTGGATCAAGGAACTTCACATAAAACCAGAGACACTGAAACTTATAGAGGAGAGAGTGGGGAAAAGCCTTGAAGATATGGGCACAGGGGAAAATTCTTGAATAGAACAGTAATGGCTTGTGCTGTAAGATCAAAAATTGACAAGTGGGACCTCATGAAACTGCAAAGCTTCTGCAAGGCAAAAGACACCATCAATAAGACAAAAAAACCACCAACAGATTGGGAAAGGATCTTTACCTATCCTAAATCAGATAAGGGACTAATATCTAATATTTATAAAGAACACAAGAAGGTGGACTCCAGAAAGTCACATAACCCCATTAAAAAATGGGGCTCAGAACTGAACAAAGAATTCTCACCTGAGGAATACCGAATGGCAGAGAAGCACCTGAAAAATGTTCAACATCCTTAATCATCAGGGAAATGCAAATCAAAACAACCCTGAGATTCCACCTCACACCAGTCAGAATGGCTAAGAGCAAAAATTCAGGTGACAGCAGATGCTGGCGAGGATGTGGAGAAAGAGGAACACTCCTCCATTGTTGGTGGGATTGCAAGCTTGTACAACCACTCTGGAAATCAGTCTTTCGGTTCCTCAGTAAATGGGACTTAGTACTACCGGAGGATCCAGCAATACCTCTCCTGCACTTATATCCAGAAGATGTCCCAACCGGTAAGTAGGACACATGCTCCACTATGTTCATAGCAGCCCTATTTATAATAGCCAGAAGCTGGAAAGAACCGGATGTCCCTCAACAGAGGAATGGATACAGAAATTATGGTACATTTACACAATGGAGTACTACTCACCTATTAAAAAGAATGAATTTATGAAATTCCTAGCCAAATGGATGGACCTGGAGGGCATCATCTTGAGTGAGGTAACACAATCACAAAGGAACTCACACAATATGTATTCACTGATAAGTGGATATTAGCCCAAATCTTAGGATACCCAAGATATAAGATAGAATTTGCTAAATGCATGAAACTTAAGAAGAATGAAGACCAAAATGTGAACAATATGCCCCTTCTTAGAATTGGGAACAAAACACCCATGGAAGGAGTTACAGAGACAAAGTTTCGAGCTGTGATAAAAGGATGGACCATCTAGAGATTGCCATATCCAGGGATCCATCCCATAAGCAGCTTCTAAATGCTGACACCATTGCATACACTAGCAAGATTTTGCTGAAAGGACCCAAATATAGCTGTCTCTTATGAAACTATGCCGGGGCCTAGCAAACACAGGAGTGGATGCTCACAGTCAGCTATTGGATGTATCACAGGGCTCCCAATAGAGAAGCTAGAGAAAGTACCCAAGGAGCTAAAGGGATCTTCAACCCTATAATTGGAACAACATGATGAACTAACCAGTACCCCGGAGCTCTTGTCTCTAGCTGCATATGTATCAAAGATGGCCTAGTCGGCCATCACTGGAAAGAGAGGCCCATTGGACTTGCAAACTTTATATGCCCCAATATAGGGGAATGCCAGGGCCAAAAGAATGGGAATGGGTGGGTAGGGAAGTGGTGGGCAGTATGGGGGACTTTTGGGATAGCATTGGAAGTGTAATTGAGGAAAATATGTAATAAAAAATATTAAAAATTAAAAAAAAAAGAAAATGGAGCTAAAACCATCCAGTGGAAAAAAGACAGCATTTTCAACAAATGGTTCTGGCACAACTGGCAGTTATCATGTAGAAGAATGTGAATTGATCCATTCCTATATCCTTGTACTAAGGTCTAATCTAAGTGGATTAAGGAACTCCACATAAAACCAGAGACACTGAAACTTAAAGAGGAGAAAGTAGGGAAAAGTCTCAAAGATATGGGTACAGGGGAAAAGTTCCTGAATAGAACAGCAATGGCTTGTGCAGTAAGATCGAGAATCAATAAATGGGACCTCATAAAGTTGCAAAGCTTCTGCGAGGCAAAAGACACCATCAACAAGACAAAAAGACCACCAACAGATTGGGAAAGGATCTCCAGAAAATCAAATAACCCCTTTAAAAATGGGGCTCAGAGCTGAACAAGGAATTCTCACCTGAGGAATACTGAATGGCAGAGAAGCACCTGAAAAAATGTTCAACATCCTAAATCATCAGGGAAATGCAAATCAAAACAACCCTGAGATTCCACCTCACACCAGTCAGAATGGCTAAGATCAAAAATTCAGGTGACAGCAGATGCTGGCAAGGATGTGGAGAAAGAGGAACACTCCTCCATTGTTGGTGGGATTGCAAGCTTGTACAACCACTCTGGAAATCAGTCTGGCAGTTCCTCAGAAAATTGGACATAGTACTACCAGAAGATCCTGCAATACCTCTGCTGGGCATATATCCAGAAGATGTTCCAACTGGTAAGAAGGACACATGCTCCACTATGTTCATAGCAGCCTTATTTATAATAGCCAGAAGCTGGAAAGAACCCAGATGACCCTCAAAAGAGGAATGGATACAGAAAAAGTGGTACATCTACACAATGGAGTACTACTCACCTATTAAAAAGAATGAATTTATGAAATTCCTAGGCAAATGGATGGACCTAGAGGGCATCATCCTGAGTGAGGTTACCCAATCACAAAGGAACTCACACAATATGTACTCACTGATAAGTGGATATTAGCCCAGAAACTTAGGATACCCAAGATATATGATACAATTTGCTAAACGCATGAAACTCAATAAGAATGAAGACCAAAGTTTGGACACTTTGCCCCTTCTTAAAATTGGGAACAAAACACCCATGGAAGGAGTTACAGAGACAATGTTTGGAGCTTTGACGAAAGGATGGACCATCTACGGATGGCCATATCCAGGGATCTATCCCATAATCAGCTTCCAAACGCTGACACCATTGCATACACTAGCAAGATTTTGCTGAAAGGACCCAAATATAGCTGTCTCTTATGAAACTATGCCGGGGCTTAGCAAACACAGAAGTGGATGCTCACAGTCAGCTATTGGGTGGATCACAGGGCCCCCAATGGAGGAGCTAGAGAAAGTACCCAAGGAGCTAAAGGGATCTGCATCCCTATAGGTGGAACAACATTATGAACTAACCAGTACCCCTGAGCTCTTGACTCTAGCTTCATATATATCAAAAGATGGCCTAGTTGGCCATCACTGGAAAGAGAGGCCCATTGGACTTGTAAACTTTATATGCCCCAGTACAGGGGAATGCCAGGGCCAAAAAGTGGGAGTGGGTGGGTTGGGGAGTGGGGGGGAGGGTATGGGGGACTCTTGGGATAGCATTGGAAATGCAAATGAGGAAAATACCTAATTAAAAAAAGATAAATATACAAACTAATATTTTGAGTGTTTTTCTAATACTTTTATATAAATTAACATCTTGACAGGGCTCAGTGCATTTCTAGAAACCAAGAAACCAAGATTATAGAAATAACTATCCTCAATTTTACCAATATCCTGCTGTCTTTCCAAAGTAGCTGCATAAGGTTATGCTGTACAGTCTGTCATATCATGTTTTCTGGACTTTCAGTTTTGATCCTTTTTATGTGTTCAAATAATACCTCATTGTGATTTTCATTTGTGTTTATAATGGGTTTCTCTTATGGTGATGTGCATACTCAAATCTTTTGTCCATTTTTATTCTCTCTCTTAATGATTTAGGGGGTGTTGTATTTCTCTTTTACTGTTCTAATAACTTTTTAAAAGGAATATGTCTATGTTTTCTACATTTTATATTCTTTGCATAAAGTTATTTACACATGTCCCTTTGATATAAAATTCACACATGTATCATTGATAATTGATCAATAATTAATACATGGGCTTTGACTGGAACTGAAAGGTTTTGTATGGTAAAGGAAACCATCATTCAGATAAAGAGCAGCCTGTGAATGGGAGAGAAGATATTTATAGCTTACACATCTGATAAAAGGCTATTATCAAAAATTTATAAGGAACTCAAAAAATTACATCAAGAAAACAACTAAATTTTAAAAGTGAACTACAGATCTAGACATAGAATTCTCTATACAGGAGACCTAAATAACTGAAAAACAAATAAATATAGTACATCTGTAGTCATCAGGGAAATGCAAACTAAAACTACTTTGAGTTTCTGTCTTAACACCAGTCAGGATAGCCAAGATCAAAAAAATAACTGAGATGAGGATGCTAAGTGAGAACACTCACTCATTTCTAGTGTGAGTGCAAACTTGTACAGTCAGTATGGAAATCAGTGCGGCTATTCCTCAAGAAAATTAGAGTAGATCTACCTCAAGATGCAACTATATCATTCTAGGACATGTACAAGGTTGCTTCATCCTACCACCTGCTCAAACATATCCATTGCTGTTCTAGTTATAACAGTTATAAATTGGAAGCAATATTGAAGTCCCCCAACAGAAGACTAGATAAAGAAGATGTGGTATAGTTACACAAAGGAATATTAATCAGTCACTGTAGTGGCTATTCTTGGTTGTCAACTTGACTATATTTGGAATGAACTACAATCCAGAATTGGAAGGCTCACCAGTGACCCTTATCTGGAGGCTTGGAGATCCTTATCTGGATCTTGGTATGGAGATCTTGAGACATAGTGGCTATGGATTCCAGAAGATTAAATCTCCGAGTTTAAGGAGATTTAATCTGGGCTACACCTTTCATCTGGGATTAAAGGTGTGGTGGAACACACCTTTAATCTGGGCTACACCTTCTGCTGGAGACAATATAAGGACACTGGAAGAAGGGAGTCTAGCTCTTGCTCCTTCGCCTGCTGGCCGTGTGAGACTGAGTAACTGCTAGATCCTTGAACTTCCATTCACAGCTGCGACTGAACCATTGTTGGGAATTGGGCTGCCGACTGTAAGTCATCAATAAATTCTTTTACTATATAGAGACTATCCATAAGTTCTGTGACTCTAGAGAACCCTGACTAATACAGTCACTTAAAAAAAAAAAAAAGAAAAGCAACCATAAAGTTTGCAAGTGAATGGATGGGTGGGGTACACTAATTGAGGTATCCCAGACCCAGAAAGATAAATATTTTATTTATTTGGTTATATGTAGATATTAGCTGTTATGTCAATGCTAACCAAGCTACCTACAACCCATAGAACCATAGAGGTTAGGTATAGAGTAAGGGACTGACTAGATAGTTATAGAGGGATAGGGTACTGGAACTGGAGGATCAGTTAGTTGGGACAGGGAATTGAGGGAGAGCCAGATAAAATCAAGAACCATGTTGGGAGCCATAACTAAATTCTTTATAACAATCCAAGTGAACTACCAAGTCTTAAGACATAAAGTTGGACCTCCTCCTCAAGGTGACTAAGTCCATACAAAGGTCACCAACGGACTGTTCCCAGATGGACCCCCTCCTCAAGCTGACTAAGTCCAGATGAAGGTCACCAACAATTACCACAAGATGACACCAGACCTGACTGACACAAACAGCAGATGTCATAACCACAAGATGTACTTTTAGATATCATTGTAGTCACCAAGGAAAATTACCACTGCCCCCTCCCCTGCCCTTCTGCATAAGGGTTATTTCCCTTTGATCTTTTTGTATAAAAACTACAAGTTTTGCTGAATACAAAGAAGCCTTGACAAGATTCAGATTGACTCCGTGTCTTTTCTGTGCTTGGCTTTCTTTCTCTCTCACCCCCATTTGGTTTTAGGAGGAGTCCCCTCGAGAGCCATGAATAACTGGACCTGCTGGACGGGTCACATTTGAGAGGTAATATGGAACCAATTACAATAGAAGCATCCTAAAATATATACATACATGAAAACTATATAAATAACACAGCAAAAACAACCCAGGCTGTTGCCAAGGATATAGGCTTCTCTCTATAAACGTATGTCAAGGCCCCACTGCTGAAGATGACACCTACACAACTCACAGAGCCTTTACCCCATGCTCTACCATCTTCATTACAGTAAGGTACTTTGCATGCTACTAAAAGAGAGACAAAAAACAACTCAGCCATATAACTTTTGGTCTATAATACTGTTATAACTACAAGGTATGCTAGGACAGCAGTGGCATTAAACTCTTGGGAGTAATCAGCTAGCATTGATTTTACTTAAGTAAGGTCTGCTTTACAAGATGGAAACCATACACAACACTGCTTAAGGGACCAATATCCTGAGCCTAGGTAGCCCAATGATGTAGGGTCAAGCCAAGTAATACTGTTCTGAAACAAAAGCACAGTGATAAAATGAATCCTAAAGACATTCCTAGTGACATACTCATAAACTAGTTTCTTATTCTTTATTCAGCCAGGATCAGATAAGCTTCCTCCTGAAACAAATGAGAACAAATACAGAGGCCCACAGCCAGAAATTATGCAGACAGTGAAAGACATTGAAATACTCAGCCCTAAATGGAATGTCTGCATCAAATCCTTCACTTCAGGCTTCAGGGAATCCCAGCAAAGAAGAGACAGAAAGAGTATAAAGAGCCAAAGAGGGATGGAGGATACCAGAAAAACAAGGTTCTCTAAATCAACAGCATCAAAGCTCATATAAACTCATGGAGACTGAAGTAGCAAGCCCAGGGCTTGCATGGGTCTGAACCAGTTCCTCTATATTCTAGTATTGTTTCTATGGCATTCCTGAGTGTGCTCATGTGTATATCTGATTCTTATGCTTTCTCTTGGGCTCTTTTTCTTCTGATTTTGTTATTAGTTTTGTTGGTGGTGCTGGTGGTTGGATGGTTGGTTGGTTGGTTTGTCTGGTTGTGTGTGTGTGTGTGTGTGTGTGTAATTCTGTTATATTAATTTTTGTCTCATCTTCGTATCTTTGATTTTATTATTATCCCTTAAGAGCTTGTTTGTTTTCTAATTAAAGACAGAAAGTTAGTGGGTCTGAATGAGAGGGAAATTGGGGAGGAACTAGAAGGCATGGAAGGAAGACCTTAATCTGGATATATCATGTATGTAAGAAAATATTTGTAATGAAAGAAGGAAGGAAAGAAAGAAAGAAAGAAAGAAAGAAAGAAAGAAAGAAAGAAAGAAAGAAAGAAAGAAAGAAAGAAAGAAAGAAAGAAAGAAAGTTAGTTAGTTGATGTAGCTTCTCATGGTGACTCATTCCTTCAATTCCAGAATTTCAGAGGCAGATTCAGGAAGTTGTCTGTGAGTTCCAGGCCATGGCTACTTAGTGAGACCTTGTCTCAAACACAGAAATGTCACACCAATACTTTACCCCTTTGAATTTTCCTCAGCAGATTTTAGCATTCACTGCCTACAAATCTCATGAATCACAACAAACACAACGTTACTATTAGTACTTTTGCTCTAGTTGTAATACCCAATTATGTGTCTTCAAATAATACAGTTTAACTAAGGATTTGTAAACATCAAATTATGGTGTATGGGAATATGCATAGTGTTATCTATATAGAGATAGCATCTTTCTCTAAATTCACATTCCTGCTCTCTTCCATGCTAAGAATGGCTGTAGTTATATATTCCTTAAGTTGTTATAAATCATGTTTATTCTAGAAAGATAATCCATGCTGTATAGGAATTTTGAAAAGAGCATTCTAGTTAGAGAATCTAACAAAGTCTTTCTAATCAAGGAAGTAAATTTCCTTATGTTTCCCAAGATCTGAGACTTTGAATTAAGCATCACACAAATGTGGTTTCTGTTCTATATAAATATGCAAAATACTTAAGTTATTTCACTTACATGTATAAAGACTATTGGCCATGCTTGTATGATATGATACAATAAATGAAAATTTGGAAATACTATAGTGAGTAATAATAAAAATGAAGTGGATTTCATTTGACATTGAAATCTAATTATCAGATGTAAATGGAACAAGCACACCAATATCAATGTGATGATAAGCTCTGAGGAACTATATGACAACTTATAACACAATACTGAAGAGATGGCTGTGCATCGGACTTTGGCCCTGTGTCTTAAGAAACTTGCATCTTATTCTTTTTACTGTGACTATCACTCAGGGATTCCAAAAGTCATGTTAGGAAGCTCAAGCAGTCAGTGGAGACATACACACAGAGAACAGCCCAAGTCCCTGAACTATAACCTCATCTCCAGTACATAGTCAGTGTCCAGTCATCCTTCATATAGGGCATCATATAGTCCCTGGTCATTCAGTGCATATTCATGGAGGGCTGCTCAAAATGTTTACGTGTAAGCCAGGGACAGTACCATATTATTGAAGACAGTCAGCATCTGAAAGGGTGAGACAGGATTGCAAGTTATAGGCCAGCCTGGGCCTTTCCTTAACAGAAAGAAGAAGAAAAGAAAGATCTGAGGGTAGGAAAGAATAAGTGGATAGATGGACAGAGGGAGACAAGGAGGGAGGGATGTTGGCTAGTTGGTTCTGGATAAAGAACAGGATATGTGTAAAAATTCGTGAGGAAAGTGACATTATCCTCGAACATTGTTAAACTTGGTGGATATTATGTCATGCATGTTTTGATTAGGAAAAGAATGTAAGCCACTATACTTTATAGAATGCATCATCATGTGTTAATACAAAATAATAATAATAAAAAGAATAAAATAATATGGCCAAAATATGACTGCTGATAGATAACAGATAAGCCAAGCGAAGTTTTTTTTTTAAATCTGTTCTTAATTTTCATATCTAACCTTTTTCGCTAGAATATCATTTTATACTTATAAGCATCAAAGTATAGCTTCTCTTTTAGATCCAGTTAAAGCAGCTAAGATCAATGAACTTCACTTTTCGGCGCTCTTATTTCATATTACAAGGTTGCCGAAGAAGCTTCCCTTCAGTTTCAGTAAGGCACTTGTGTGGAATTGAGTTCCACCACTCAAATGCTCATGCATTTAACTTAATAATTCAGTTTCAACCCATCAATCGCAAGTGAAACCCACGGGGACTTAAGCATAGCTTTGCAAAGAGCATACCAACACAAGAGGGAACCATATGAGATAAGCGCTGTCATATTCCACTTTTTCCAGCAACTTAAAAACAAACGTATGCTGAAGTATTTTCCTGTCCGTGTATTGCCCTCCTTGCTGGCATTTGTCAAGATATGATTGAAAACAGCAGAAGAGTATTAAGTTTCAGAGAAAATCCTAACACGTAATGGATTAGAGCACAAAATTAGTCAGCTCTCTCATGATCCTCAGAGAGCCCCTGCAACTGCTTGTCTTTGATGTACGAGTGAGGAAAATCGAGATAAATCTTTATCCTTTCCAACAGTGCACACAAATGTTCATGTTGTATCAGTTTTCCAGAAAGCCTGCATGCTCTCCTATGTCCCAATGAGGTCACAGGTATCAGTTACAAAGAATAGTGTTCCTAGTTAAGTACTCAGCTACACAGTAGTTCATATTGGTATTTCTCTGTGTGTCTATCTGTGTCTGTCCCTCTCCCTCTCTTTGTGTGTATCTTTGTCTTTCTATGTCTGTCTGTCTGTCTCTCTCTCTCTCTCTCTCTCTGTCCCATTTAAATAATCATAATTTTCAGATTTATTTCCCAAAATTTAGAGATTGCCTTATAAAGTATTAAAATGTTTATTAATGTTTGGAAACTGGCAGTACTAGAATATCTTGTTAGCAGCATGCTGTTGTACTTGCTGTTGTACTTCTGCTTAATTAGGACACATATAAAAACACTTCACTTGAATTTCGTCTCCATTGTTTAGAAGCCACACAGAGAAAGGTACAGAGAAACATGTTCAAATCCCTTATAATGTGCCATCTCTTAAATGCTGAAACATTGACCATTAACTAAAATGCCTCAAATAATACTTACAAGCACATGACCATTTTAAAGGTTTCTTCTATTTTCATGTGGAAATAGACGTAAATTCTCATTCTTTGCCAAAAGCATACATTTTTCAAATTACCAATCATCTAAAGGTTTAGGTTGTTACACAGGTAAGGCATTTCACAAGGAAGAAATGGAAAGCACCTTTTGTTTAGTTTCTCATCTCTGGTATCTATAGGCTGCATTTGAAAGATGACTAACAAATTGTAAATGTATCCTCATCCACAGAGGAACAGCTCTGTACCTGTCAAATATCAGTGGATTCAACTAATCAAAACTAAAACTGTTTTGTGAAAATACATACGTCATTGTGTGACATTGAAATTCTATAAACATAAGACTAGTAACATCTTTTGCCTTTTGCAAAAGTCACTAATTAGGAGTCAGTAGAAAGCAACCTTAAGTATAAATTAAACCACTGTCAAAGAATTTTTCTGCTTAGTTAATTTTAGGAGCAAAATGTTTTTACATATGCCTCATGGGAATTTTGCATATTCTATTTTGGCCTCTTTTCTACTTAAGGACATTTTGCTGAAATAAAAGGAAAGCAAAGTAAGAACGTGAGCATGAAACAAAATAGATTCCCCATGGCAAGAAATTCTGGCATTATTACTCCATTTTCAGCAACAACTTTAATTATGTTAACTAGTAACAGGTAAATGCATCTCTTGTATCTTACTGTGTCTGGGGGCAATTTCATCTTTTCACATAAGAGAGTACCTAGTTTCCTTCTTAGGAAATGACAAGAGCAAACAGTTGTGAACCAAATTTTCCAAGCTAAAAAGTAAAAATATAGTACTTTCTTCAAATAATAAAATAAAATGAAACAGCTTACCCCAAGTACTAATCACATTAGTAGGCCTCGGATATTACCTCTTACAGTCATGTTAAAGTGACTGTTGGGGAAGGAAGATTGGCTCCTGCTGTGCCAAGATAAGATGTTAAACCATGACCTCTCCCATAACAATGTAAAGGTATTTGGGGAAAGGATCTTCTGAAGGTAATTAAGTAATGAGGGTGTAGCCCTATGGATAGGTTTTTAAAGGAAAAACATGAAAAAGCCGGCCTCTCAATTTATTTTCTGCCTGTGAGAATACAATTCAAATTCACCTTTAAACCATCTCCAGATATTGGTATTTGCTTATTTGGTTCATGGTTTGCCAGACACCAAAATTGTAAGAATGGAGTATTTGGGATTTAAGCCATGTGATGTCACATTTTGTTAAACAAGCTCAAAGTACTTATATTTAGTACTTGGATTGAATTAAATATTGGTAGAATTTTTAAGAAATTATTCAAATAGTGATGAAAGTGGTAGAAACTAGGGATAATAAGAGACACTTGGGTGAGTATTTCCTACATTGCCTGAAGGGCAAGGCAGAAGTTCTGAAGGTTTATGCTTACCATTTCTTTTCATTAAGAAATTTATTTATATTTCATGGAAACATCATTTTTTTAAACAGATGGAGTACATAAAGGCCAATGCTAAAAGTAGCAGTTCTCAACTTGTGTGTTCAACCCCAACAACCCTTTCTCAGGGGTCACCCATCAGAGATCCTGCATATCAGGTATTTACATTATGATTCATAACAGTAGCAGAATTACAGTTACAAAGTAGCAAAGAAAATATTTTTTCTTTTTTTATTGGGTATTTATTTCATTTACATTTCCAATGCTATCCCAAACGTCTCCCACACGCTCTCCCACCCACTCCCCTACCCATCCAAACTCGCACAATATGTACTCACTGATAAGTGGATATTAGCCCAGAAATTTAGAATACCCAAGATATAAGATACTATTTGCTAAACGCATGAAACTCAAGAAGAATGAAAACCAAAGAAAATAATTTTATGGTTGGAGGTCACTACAGCATGAGGAAATGCATTAAAGGGTCACACCTTTAGGAAGATTGTGCACCACTGCATTAAAGTAGTCCCATAAGAATTATAATGCGTTTCTACTTAGAAAATGTAACAACTCATTTGGTTTTGTTTCTCTTGTCATTGCTCTGTTAAATGCCTTGCAAAAGGCAATTTAGGAGAGGGAGGTTTTATTCTGGCTTGCTCTTGAACCACTCAACACGTTATGCATTTGCTTCTAGAGACAGCTCATGTTCAATTCCCAGTACCCAAATGGGGGCTCATAACTCTGTAATACCAGAAACCTACATTTTATTCTGACCTCAGAGAGCACTAAGCATGCACCTAGTGTACATACATACATGAAGATGAAACTCTTACACATATAAAATAATAAAATAAAATATTTTAAAGTTATTCTCAGATAAAATATTTCTAAAAGACAGTTATTATCCACACAGTATATAGGAAGTATTTAATGCTTCTCTTTGTCTTTATGTAGGAATAATTTAAAAATCAACATACATAACTTAGGATCATAGGTGAGGAGGAGGCAACATCTGTCCCAACACCACTTGGAGTAACTGGGACCATTGGGATTCAGGAACTTAGGAATCCCACCTGATTTATATGAGAAGAATCTTTGACTTAGGAAGAGATACCTGGTTATAATGAATAAATATGTTTTAAAAGAAGCCAAGAAGAATGGGATCCACATGAACACAGTAAGATAGGCAACCTGAAGAAATGAAAACAGAACCAAATACTCCAGACTATTCACCTCAATATGTCAAATGACCCCTCCACAAAATGGTGTTCAAGTAGAAAAGAATCTGCATTTAGATGCAGCAGATTCTAGTCAAAATATCACAGGTCTCAAGTAATTTTGGAAACCTGAGTATATAACGTCCTCCAAGACTTTTGCAGTCCTGGGATGGAATTAGGGCAGTCTTCAAGTTACCCATGCTTCCAAAACTAATTTGGAATATCTATGGTATCTCCCCTGGAATTGACTGAAGTTAACACATTAGAGCTTCTTTGTTGGATGCTGAAAATTTAGAGAAGAAAACCAAATAGGAACATCATATAACAATTTATAGTTATCAAATTATACCAGATTTTCAAAGCACTCATAAAGATTGCATTTGTTTCTCCTCCAACTCCTTTCGCCCTTTCTAAGACAATCATATACAACTAGTACCCATTCTATGGGTGAATACATTAAGACTCAAAGAATTTAAGAGTAAGTTCTGAGATTCCTAACTGTTGAAGAAGAGGACAAATGGGTACAATGGAGGATTGAAAGTATGACTGACTTAAAAATCAATGATACAATAAAAACAGGTGTATAACAGTTGGGATCTTAGACAGATGCACTTAGCACTTAAAATGAACAGAATGCATAGAAACAAACACTTATCTAGGACTAATTGGCTATTCTGTATCTTTTGTTGTTCCAAATCAAATTGAGGATTTTTTTCTATTTATGTGAAGGATAAGATGAGGATTTTCATTGTGATTTCATTGAATCAGTAAATTATTTTGGTAGGAAGGTCTTTTTTCACAATGTTAATTCTACCAATTATACTCTTGGGAGGTCTTCAAATTCTAGTATATTTCTTAAAGTTTTCATTGTAGAGGGTTTTTTTTACCTCTTTTGTTATGTATATTCTAAGTATTTTGTTTTATTTGAGAAACTGGGAAGAGGAGCCTGTCCATGATCTCTTTCTCATCATGTTTGTTACTCATATGTATTAAGATTGGTAAATTTTGTAAGTCAATTTCACTTTCCTGAAAATATTGATAATTTCTACAATTTTTTCTAGTCAAATTTTGGGAACACTGAGTATAAGATAATATAACCTTCAATTGAGAATAATTTGACTTAATATTTTCCCATTTGTATCCCTTCTCCTGCCTTATTGCTCCAGCTAATGCTTCAAGCACATTATTGATGAGCAGTAGGGAGAGTGGGCACTCCTCTTTCATTTCTGATGTTAATGGGGCTTATTAATGGTTTTATTCATTTAGGATGATATTGGCCATGGGCTTGTCATACATAACCTTTATTATGTTGCAATATATTTCCTACAGTCCTACTTATTCTAAGGCTTTTATTAAGAAGACATGTTGAATCTTATTAAATACTTTCTGGTTTTCTTTTATACTTCTATTGAGATGATCGTATGATTCTTGTATTTTTTGTCCATGTATTTGTTTTATTATATTTATTTCTTATATATGTTAAAATATAAAAAATGATCATTTAAAAAATACATAACTTTACATGATCTTTTATTTGTCTCTTTCATTGTGTAAAATTTTCTAAAACTGTTGTTTGCTACGAGGTCTTTTATTACTATAATACTAAATAGCAGTGTCCTTCAAGATTGAAACCTGTTCTGCAGAGATGCTCTTTACAGAGAATAAACGACTCAAAACACTTTCAGGAAATCCCTGAAATTGAGCAGATTCCTAGGTTCAGTCTTCACCAAAGTAAATAATAAAGACTGTTGAAAGACTCTGAGACAAGACAAACTGCAAAGAAAACTGAGATCAGATAAACTGCCTAGAAGGAGAAACCTGTCTATCTGCCTGGAAGACAAATAGACCAAATGAATCACTTGGAAAGGACATGTTAGCCCATTAAGCTGCATGCAGCATGTACAGTGTGCTCCAGATTCCCAGATTTTGTGAAAAGCTGCCCATGCCATGTGAGACTTGGTGACCCAGGTGTTTTTTAGTCTTTTCTGCTCCTGTAAGTAATTTCAATAAGTAATGTTTACCAAATTGGACTTTGGTGGTATCTGTACTTTGGTCTGTTTTGTATTCCTTATCTGGGGTGATTATACTCGTGTGTTATGTCTCCTCAGGAAACCTCTTGTCACACAATGTGTAGAGAAATACTTTTATTAATCTTTTTAAAGTTGCTATGCTGTTTAAAAATTGGTGAGCTGGAGTATGCCACCTTAAGAGGGCATTTTCACAGCATGGGTACATGGTTTTATTCACAACAGAAGGAAGGGGGAAGGTTAACACCAATTAGAGCCAGTCCAATAAATAGACTAGCAGTAACACTCACATACTTGCTGCAAAGTCAAATGGTTCTATCATATGTTAAAGCCCATCCAACGACCAGGAAGACCAAGTAAGAAATCCTGATGTAGGAGCTAGTTCAGCTTGAGGCTACACACACTGTGATAATCGAATATATTGTACTTATCCAATCATACCTGTTAAAGAAACCTCCTTTCAAAGGAAATAAATCTGCATTATCTGTAACATGTCTTTCCACCTAAAATTGTCTTGGTCTAGGCAAAATATAAGTTTACTTAACAAAGCTAAAACTTTATTTGACATTTAGACAAGATTAGTTATAGAATATGAAGAATTCTTTGTGTTTTTAACCATTTGACATGCATGTAAATGTGCAATTAGTTAATTAATATGATTTAATTAAAAATCCCTGAAGCTTAAGAGATGTAGGAAAAGAAAAAAAAATAGTTCCTAAGTTCCATGTTCACAGCTGATGACCTGAACGCTAGCTTCACATTTTCCCTTTTTCATTCAAGGGAATTTATGATATAATATACTTGCACTTGAATAAAAGCATATGACTGAATTAACCACTGAGCCTACAGATTAGTTGAACATTTACAAAGGATTGTTGGCAGTCACTAACTATGAATGGTGACATAACTTTCTACAGTGACAACGGAAAACATGCAATACCACCACCAACATCGGTGGCCTTTGGCCAACTCAGAAATTTGAAAGGAATTTTTAAAGGAAATTCAAAAGGAGTAATTATATTTCCAATAAACAAGTAAAAAAAATGACATGAACACTTTATAATGATAAAACTAACTTACCTTATTATTTATTTATTATTTGTTAGTGGAGTAAAAATGAATTACTCTTATTTATGAATAAAATTTTGCAGCACAGAAATGTAACCATGAAAGAAATAAAAATTAAAATTTTTATACTCAACTTAGCACACTTCTTACACTCCATGAAAAAAGAAATCCATCAGTCTTAGGAATTTATGTAAAATCATCAACTCTCTCTCTCTCTCTCTCTCTGTATATATATATATATATATATATATATATATATATATATATATATATATCATACAGCCTTTAGAAAAATTTAATTGCTAAAATTTAATATAGCAGAAAATGCAAAAAAGTTGTAAAAATGTACTCACCTCTCAAGAGAAAAGAAACAGTGGATGGTGCAATTAGCATAGTTATGAAGATATAATAATTGGATTACCACTGAACAACTACAGGGAATATAAAATAAAGAAAAATGTAAACACTAGAGTTATGAGACAAATATGAAAAGGCATAGAAAGAAATCCGCAATAAGGTCATGCAAATACATTACTAATAAACTTTTCTCATGGATACTAAAGCAGACATCTAAAACACTGTCCATATGAATTCACCATCTAATTGTCCCTAACAGTTTCTTCTGCCATTATCCTATATTAATGTGGTATGCAATTTACACTCAAAAAGCCAATGAGATGTATTATTGTTATATAAAGTCCATAATTTTTATTGTTTTCCTTAATAGTATTCTCTGTGCTACATAGTATCGGTATTCACTATGAAGTGTAAATATTTTATAGTATTATACATAATAATCCCACAGCCCTAAAACTTGCCTGTGTTGCAATGCTACATCATTCCCTCTTCCTTAAAAATTCCTAGCCATCCCTGATCTTCTCAGTACCTGCCTAGTTCTGCTTTTCGCAGAATATCATATCAGAGAAATAGTAAAGTATTTACACTTTCCCACTTATTCTTTCCAGTTAACATCATGCATTTAAGGAATCGTCATCTTTTCTAACATCTGGAAAGTGATTTTTATTTTTATCACAAATAATATGGTTTGTAGACTGAAAAGTGCTTATGAATTCACCTAGTAAAGGATGTCTTGCTCATTTCCAGTCTTTAGTACTTAGAAATAATGCTACATAATTGTTTGCTTCAAATAAGTTTTCAACTCAGTTGAGAGAGGCTTAAAAAGTATGAATATTAAGTCATAATGATAAGCCAATGTTTAGATGTATGACAAATGTCCTAAGTCCCAAATGCCTAGCCTGTTCTATATGCCCATCACATATGAAGGGGATATTGCCCATGTTCTGCTGCCCCATCTTCTCCAGTATTTCTTACTGTCATTCCAGTAGATAGATAGAAGAATCACTTTGTTTTAATTGCAATGTGATTGCTAGGCATATGGCATAATGTTTTCATATGATGATTTGCTATCTCAGTGTCTTGATAAATTAAAAGACTTTTTTCCATGCCATAGATATGCATACATTTTTACTTGTGCAATAATTCATTGTAGCACATTTTGTATACAAAAATCCCTCTTTACATATATTTCACAAGTATTTTCTCCTAGTTCATGGTTTATTATGTTTGTACTAGCAATGCCCTTTTTAAGACAAAATATATAATTTTAATAATTTAAAATTATTTTCCTTTCAATTATTATGATTTTTAAAAATGTTATGTGTGGTTTGTGTGTATTTTGTGTGTGTGTGTGCATGTGTGTGTGTGTTATTGTGAAGGTGTACTACATGTTTATATAAGCTCACATACATTAGAAGAGAGTATTGGATCATTTGTGACTCAAGTTACAAACAATTATGAACTACCAGGTAGGTACTCAGAACAAAACTGCCAAGCCATCTCTCTAGCTCTATACCATGCTTTTAATTTTTAAAATTCAGTGGTAGAGAATTTTCCTATTATTTTCCAAATTTACATATTTGTAGTAATTTGCTCTTGGGCTTTTAGGTCTCAGTTTGAGTCCACACTTGTCTCAGACTGTAATCAGTTTTGTATAAATGTCCAACCATCATAGCACCATATGATGAAAGGCAAATGTGTCTCTGTGATTTGTGTTTTTATATTTAGGTTTGTTCTAGTATCTCATTTCTATCCTGTTGGTGTTGGTATATCGTCTGCCACTTAGTCAGCATCACAGTGTCTTAGTACTGTAGATTCACACAAAATCTATATATCAGATATATCAGGCAATGTCTGCCTCCCACATTTTTTCTTCTTTTATATTCTTCTGGTTAGCGTGGAGAGATAATTTTGCTGTTGCATTTAAACTTTAGAAATAATCTGATATCTACAAAATAGCTCACTAGCAGGTGTGGTGGAATATGCCTATGATCACATTATTTTGGAGGCTGAAGTAGGAGGATTGTCAGTTGAAGACTAGCCTGGTTTATATGGCATACATGGTATACATATTAAGAGTTTATGTCAAAATATTCAATAAATCATGCGGGGATTGTTGAAATGGGATGAGAAGATTCTTTGATTTTGCTTTCATGAAGCTTACACAAATTTCCTTGTGAGTCTTATACATAGATTTGTGCCTGATCTTTATGGCTATATTTTTATACTAATTCAATTGTCATAAATTTTTATTTTCGTTTCCAGTCTTCCTTGCAAGTGTCTCAGAAACCATTGGCTTTTGACATTATGTATCTCATAGCCATCAATTTTGATTCATAGTGAGTATTTTGTAATTGTTGCTGAATTTTCTGGATTTCTAAAATTAGTCATGTTATTTGTGGCCAAAGATAGTCTACTTGTTTCAGTCTATATATTTTCTATTTCCTTTTCTTTGACTTACTGTTAATAGCTAGATTTTGTGCAAAGTTAAGTAGAAGGAAGTGAGAGGAAATATTCTTGCCTTGTTACCTCTCTTCAAAGCTATCATCTTTCTAATGATTATGAAAGCTGTAGCCTTATATAGATGTTCTTTTCCAAGATGTGAGAATTTCCTTATATGCATTACTTGTTCTGGGCTTTTAATCGTGGTTTGATACTGAATTGTCTCAAATCTTCTTCAGATTTATTGAGATGATTGGATTTTCTTCTTCATTAGGCTATTGCTGCAAATGCTAGCGCTAACTGATTTTTAAATATCAAACTAATAGTGTCCCCTTGATATAAATAGGATTTAGTTATAATTAATTTTATATATTCTATACAAATTGTCAATATTTTATCAAGAAGTTTTACAAGTATATTGTAGGATATATTAGTATGTAATTTTTCTTCAGGTAATATTTTTATTTGATTTTGTTATGAGGTTAATGTTACCTTTTAGAGCTAGGAATTGTTCTTTTTTGCTCTTGCTTATCATAAGGTTCTGTATATAATTGATACCATTTTCTGTGTTTGAAAGAATTTATGTGTGCAAGCATCTTGGCCTGGTATTGTCATTTAGCAGATGTAACTGCTGTGAATCAAATTAATCAGAACACAAGAACTATTCTGAGTTGTCTGTGAAGATAGCTTGGAATTAGAATAATATTTAAATTTTAATTCCAATTAATTAAAGGTCTGAATATAAAAATGGGATTGCATCTCTGAATAAAAAGGAACTGTTCCTAACACTTTGCTGCCAAAAATATTGGACTTTTCCTGACCTCGGACTTCAGAAACACAAGCTCCTCCTTGGTCACAAGTCTAAATCCTCTCAAATTGGAGTTTACACTGTCAGTTCTCCCAATTTGGCAGATTTCTGACTCTAGATCTTGAGTTATGAAACAATTATAACAATTATAATAAGTCTCTTTTACTTGTTTCTCTGGAGAATTTAAATTTACAAGATTAAATATTAGTGACACAAATTATGTCATTGACATCAGCTTAGTTATTTGTTTTTGAAATATCAGTTTGCATCCTTCGACAAGTTCATCCATCCCATCCATACTATCAATTTGTGGGTGTAGATTTATCTTTTATTTTTATTATACTTTTAATGTCTGAAGGATTGGTGTAATACACTGTTTCTTTCATCAATAATATTAATTAATTGATGACTGTATTTCTTCAGATTTAGCTGGATTGAAAGTTTGCCATTTTTATTGACCTTATAAACCCAGCAATATTGCTTTTTAGATACGTTAATTTTCTAAATTCATCTGTCGATATTTTTATGAATAGCTTAGTGATTTTGTTCACGCTAGCTTTTCTTTTGGACTCACAGTGCTTAAGATGTATGTGTTTGAATGTATCACGCTTTTATGACCTGTATACTTTTGTTTCAGAACTTCTTATTCTACCTCCTGAAGGCTACTCAAGTAACCAAATAATCAATAATAATGACAAAAATAATTTGGGATAACATTTGACATATAGACTTTAACCATGACTTGAATGAATGTTATGAAATATATTTCTTCACCATATTATACATCAGAAGCCTCCACCAGTTAATATATTAAACATTGTGATAGCAGGGACAAACTAAGCTATGGAAATAACAGATTCAATGTTTCATTCAGATATGAAGAAACAGTTTTGTTACTTAAATAGATAACTTCGTTTCTGAGTTATTGGGAATTGGGTTTCAAAAGAAAAAAGAAAGCTGGGCCATGAAACCCATACCAAGCCATGATGACAGCAACATCCAGATTGGTACAGACTATTATCTCACTAGAATTTCTCCTTCTTTCCACTTGTCTGAAAATTATTCACATGTCACAGTGTATAAACAAAGCAGTCTACATGGTGTAATCTTTTCTAGAGAATCTTGCACCTGCCATGACACAAGAATAAAGAAAGGAGCACTGATGTGTTGCTAGTTGCTAAATGTGAAGATCTTTCTCATTCTGAATCCAACTGCTAGGTAAATCTTTATGTAGGATATATTTCTTCTTCTCCCTGAACTTAACTCTTTTTCAACAGATCTTTGTTCTGTTGCTATGACAACACCATGTCTTAACTTACAATGGTTTTAGAGTCAAGTGGCTTACCTTTATTGATACTGGTTTTTTTAGCCATTACATTAACCTTTCTTGATTTTTTGTTTTAATTTTTTAAATTATTCCAAATCTAAACTACCAATATTCAAGAGTTATATTCAGGATAGCTTTCAGTTTTAGTAAATCCTTTAGAATTGAGAAATCCATTTGATCATGAATGCTTCTAGTTTTCAGAACAGGCTTGCTTAAGGCAAGTACTGCTGGCACTTTCCATGATTACATACAGCATGGGGGTTGCTTAACAATTATAATGCTCATCTTTCTGTCATCTTGCTCTATATTCTATTGTCATATTTTTATTTCCCATTAAAATTCAAATATTCATGCTTTTATTTTTTGGCATATATTTGTCCCTCTAGAATTTCTTGTAGTTACTAAATTTCACCAAGAAAAATTTCAGTGTAGAAATAGGAACTTTCATATTTTTCTTTTCATTTTGGTATTTATTCTTCATGAAAATTAAGCCACAGTGGTTGCAGTCTTTGTCTTTCTTTGTTGTTCTTTGTGTATCTGTTGTAGTGGACTTGTCTTTCAGTTTTGAGTTCTTTTTTCTATACTATTTGTAAGCTGGATTTGTTTTTCCCTGTGACTCTTACCAATAGAATGTCTGCATAAAGTTCATCCTTGGGAATGAATGAAACTTGGTGTTGATGGTAAAATGGAATCACTCTATTGGTCTTGTTTTGGCTATGTTCCAAGAGGACCCAGCATAGGACTATATACCCTGACTACTAAGGAGAATAGAATCAAACCTCTGGGCACTCTTTGAATTCTGTGGGCCTGCTCCAGATAGTAATCTAAATGTTAGACCTAGTATAGTCTGTGTAGTTTCTATAGATGTGACAAGAATCACAAGACGAAAGTATCCTTGGAGACCACAGGAGCTGGGGCTTCCATTCTTCAAGTGACAACTAGTACCCCAGAACTCAGTATCTCAGTGTTACACCATTCTTTAAGATCCCTGGAACTGAAAGAAAGATGAAATTTCAAGACCTGTAAGTCATATAAAGTACTCAGAAATTGCTGGTTGTTTGTGAGCCTAGAGGCTGCCTGGGGCTGAGAAAAAAGAAAAACAAACCCAGGTATGCCCCATAGTTAAAACATTCCTGGGAACAGCTTAACCTTAAAGATAAAGAGGAATAAGAGGACATAACAGGGCTATCTAAACTGAGTCAACAACTCACAGAACTCTGATACCCTGCACGTACATGTAATTTTTCTGCTTATGTTTGAATAAGCCAATAGTGTGTCGCTATGCTGAATTCCACACCCCTAAGCCCCTCACCCCATAAAAACCCCTAGCTTTTGAGCCTCATGGCTGACATCTGTTATCTCCTGTGTGGGATGCATGTTGGTCCGGAGCCCCATCATTAAACTGCCTCATGTGATTACAGCAATGGATTCTCATGTTTCTTTGAGTGCTTTCTCACTCCCGAGACTAGAGTGGGGATCCCCGAAAGGGGGTCTTACAGAACCAAGGCCTGACCTCACTGCAGCTGAAGCTCTTACCTGACTCTGATATCTGGGGCCATTAGAGCTGAAGACTCCAGAATATCAGGAGGCCTTGAACTGGTCACTGGACACATCTGAGCCAGAATTGGAGGCCTGTGCTTGTGGTGATTTCTTGTCCAAACAGATCGAAGGACCTGGATCCACAACACTAACAAGGTGATGCTTGTGGTGCTCTCTTGATCCTCAGTTCCTTTATATTTATAAACATACTTAGCTAACATTTAAAGAAACAAGTATGTGATGTGCTATAGATTTTGGTTTTATTTCCTCAGAGGAAGGGATGAAATGAAAATCAAAACCAAGTTTTAAGAATACATGGTTTTACCTGAGCCCAGAAAGTTTCTATTTACACCTAGGCCTGAAAGCTTCTAGTCTCCACACAATCTAATTTTCAAGAAGCCCAGACCTTGAAGACTTTAGCTCCCACAATCTGTCTGCTAACCTGGGTCTAGAATGTTTCAGCTTCTGAGACTTATTCCTAAATAAAACTCAACCTTTCTTCCTCTTTCTGAACTCTGGTTGGATGATTCAACTCACCTGTTCTGGCTCAAACTTCTCTCCAAGCTCATCCTGAGGACGTGAGTTTGGTTCCCAGAGCCCATATGATGTAAGGAAGAATCACCTCCTCTAAGTTGCTCTGTGACCTCCGCACACACGCATGCAGGTGAGCTCATAATACACACTAAAAATTTTAATGTAATAAAAATCACTTCTACCGTAATGAAAATCTTTGAGCACATACACTAAAAACAAAAATAAACACACCTTCAAGGACCTGAGAGATAATGGTAGATTGTTTAACCTATGTCACCAGAGATAGAAGAAGAAAAAGAATATATTTTTAAAATATTGAAAAATGATTGAAAATATTGCAAAATCGGTGAAAGCCCATAAATTATGAAAAAGAAGACAAACAGAGGTCCACAAACAATGATCATAATCAAATAAATGAAAACTAAAGCAGGAGATGGCATGTCACTTACAGGGAAAGAACAGTATAAATGACTGTAGATTTGTCCTGAAAGAGTGCAAAGAAGTAAGAAGTGTAACACTGCAAGGGCTTTAAGAAAATAACTGTGATCCATTCTGTATTTTTCTGTGTGAAATTGAAAGATATTTATTTTCAGATAAATGTGAATTCATAGAAATGTATGTATGCAACACACATGTGTCACGGTATGCATAGAGGTGAGATGGCAACTTTTGCTATCAGGTCTTCTCTTCCTCATTTATGTGAAATTTTGGAAAATGAATGCAGGTGAACTAAAAAAAATTCTAACAAGCATGTTAACTGGTAAAGGATTTCTAAATCATAGATTATTATCTAGGAAGAAAAGACCAAAACTAATAAGTGGGGAATAAAAGTAAGCAATGGGCAATAATACTATATTTATCCATGGTATTTATAGTATGGTAACTAATCAACTAAGCAGTAAAAATAAATCTATTCTTCTTAGTTAATTTTAACTGCCAATTTGTCAATTAAATACAAGAAAATAGAGCTCTGTTTGACAAGAACTTCAATATCTGTACTGTACATGGTGTGGAGAGCCTAAAATATCCATATGAGATAAATGGATGACGTTTGAAGACACCTATCCAATGTAAAAATCTACATTTTATTTGAAGTAGTAAATTATTGATTCTAAGTAGGCTTCCAGATGTTAAATATTCATATTACAATTTCTAGATCAGACCTTAAAAATAAGCAAGAATACATAGTGAAAATGAAAGACTCACACCAGAAAGAAAAGATGTCATGAAGGATGACAAAAAATTAAATCAAACAGTGAAAACAGTTACAAATTTTAAAACAAACAACTACAACTGCATCAAATGGGGGTGAAGAACAGCTGCAGAGCAAAGTGCATGCTAAAATGATTTGGCTAATCTTTGTTGTTGAGCCAACAACAACTGTAGTAAACTAAAAAGCAAGCTGCTGTGCACTCTAATGAGAGACTTTGGAAGCAGAAAGACTCATTTTAAATCTGGACTAGAAACTTATGTTGGCAACACAGGTAAACCAAGAATTCTCAACTGAGGAATACCGAATGGCTGAGAAGCACCTGAAAAAATGTTCAACATCCTTAATCATCAGGGAAATGCAAATCAAAACAACCCCAAGATTCCACCTCACACCAGTCAGAATGGCTAAGATCAAAAATTCAGGTGACAGCAGATGCTGGTGAGGATGTGGAGAAAGAGGAACACTCCTCCACTGCTGGTGGGATTGCAAGCTTGTACAACCGCTCTGGAAGTCAGTCTGGAGGTTCCTCAGAAAATTGGACATAATACTACATGAAGATCCAGCAATACCTCTCCTGGGCATATACCCAGAAGAAGTTCCCACTGGTAATAAGAACACATGCTCCACTATGTGCATAGCAGCCTTATTTATAATAGCCAGAAGCTGGAAAGAACCCAGATGTCCCTCAACATAAGAATGGATACAGAAAATGTGGTACATTTACACAATGGAGTACTACTCAGCTATTAAAAACAATGGATTTATGAAAATATTGGACAAATGGATGTATCTGGAGGATATCATCCTTAGTGAGGTAACCCAATCACAAAAGAAGTTATTAGATATGCACTCACTTTTAAGTGTATATTAGCCTAGAAATATAGAACACCCAAGATACAATTTGCAAAACACAAGAAAATCAGAAAAGGGAAGACCAATGGGTGGATACTTCATTCCTCCTTAGAATAGGGAACAAAATACCCATGAAAGGGGTTACAGAGACAAAGTTGGGAGCTAAGATGAAAAGATGGACTATCCAGAGACTACCCCACCCAGGGATCCATCCCATAATCATCCACCAAACCCAGACACTATTTCATATGCCAGAAAGATTTTGCTGAAGGGACACTGTTATATCTGTCTCGTATGAGGCTATACCAATGCCTGGCAAGTACAGACGTTGATGCTCACAGTCATCTATAAGATGGAACACAGGGCCCCCAATGGAGAAGCTAGAGAAAGCACCCAAGGAGCTGAAGGGGTCTGCAGCAATATAGGTGGAACAACAATATGAACTAACCAGTACCCCCAGAGCTTGTATCTCTAGCTGCATATGTAGCAGAAGATAGCCTAGTCGACCATCACTGGGAAGAGAGGCTCCTTGGTATTGAAAACTTTATATGCCCCAGTACAGGGGAATGTCAGGCCCAAGAAGCAGAAATGGGTGGATAGGGGAGAAGGGTGTGAGCGGGAGGTATAGGGAACTTTCGGGATAGCATTTGAAATGTATATAAAGAAAATATCTAATAAAAAAGAAAAAGAAAAAAAAAGAAAATGAAAGAAAGAATTATAAATCATACTGCAAAAATCTGATATGCAGGATGTCAGATATGTGGCCCTTATAAAAGTGTGGTTTGTGCCTGCCTCCTGCTCAGGCACTGTGGCCCACAGGTTAAGAATACATTTCCTTAGCTGTTATTAGAATCAATATCCTTCGTACTTCAACTTAGACTGAATGCCGATCAGCATTTCTCTAGAACTCTTGCAGAATTCCAGAAGCAAATTAGTGTAGGCAGCTGATGCCTAAAAGATGGCGCCGGTACACCGTGGTTGTAAACACCACCACAGTGCAGGAGCTAGCCTGAATCTGGCGCCAACCCCTCCCTAGCGGGTGCATGCAAATTAAGGTGCCGGCAAACTGACCAATCCCAGGAGGACACAAAGCTTTTCCCTGTGTTGGGGTGTATATAAGGAGTCCTCCCTGGGTACCCGGGATTCCCGTAGCATTGAGGCATTCCTGCAATAAAGCTGTTGAGAAGAATCCAAACTTAGAACTGCTGAGACATCCACCTTGTGGAACAAGAGACTACCAAATTCTTGGCCTTTCCCCTGTGAGACAGCCATTGTTGGACTACCAGGACCACAAACTAAAATAGTGTCTAATAAACTGTGCATATGTGTGTATGTGTGTGTGTGTGTACACTGGTAGGATGGTCATCTATCAGTTCTGTTCTGTTCCTTTAGAGAATGCTGACTAATATAGATATACTGGGTATGAAATTGAAATGTATGTAAATAGCATTGAAAGAAATACATAGTCCAAATGGATATGGATGTGGATACAACTTATTAATATTTTACATATTAAAATAGAAAAACCTCCTAAGGCTAGTATTGTTGCATAGATATATTTTTAAAGAAAAACATGACCAATTTCCTGGGAATTTAGAAAACCTAGAAGATCACATTGTGTGACAAATTTACACAGTGAGTTTTATTCATCAATAAAGAAAAATAGTATTATGAAACTTGTAAGAAAATGAAAAATATACTGAGCAACATAACACATGTTCAAAAGGATAGACAATGAGTATTCTCTTTGTAAATTTTAGGCTCATGTTTTTAGATAACTAGGCTTTTAGAATGGAAAATCAGTACAAGACAGGTAACAAGAAAGGAGTAATGAGGATGAATGAAGAAGGATCTGAAGGAGAAAAGATGTAAATTAAAAATAATATGGAAGAGGAAGAAGATATTAGAAAACCTACCATTTAAAAGAAGTAAGAGGAGGAGAATACTAGAAAGGTATAGTGGTCAGTCAAAACTACGGATGTATAAAAAAGGCAATGGAAAACTATGGCTTAATAAGCTAGCTAATAAGTATCATTATTTTAAAGGACCATGAATGGAAGTGTTATACCTATGTGGTTAGTGTTGTTCCCAGTGTTGGAAACAAGAGCTATATTTATGCATTATGGACAAGGAATTCCTCATAAGCTCCATAACACAGGCTATCGCTCTGCTCTTGAATGCCCACCAGAAGTGGACAGAAATGCCTGGTTGCTGAAGATACCACACCACACTTGATTCATGACAGAGAGAAATCAAACTGGAAATAATGTAGATGCTTTCTCCCTTCTGGCTAGCCAAATGGTAATGTGGAGGCTGTTGGGAGGGGAAAGCCATCAATGACCACAGGCAGCTGTAGACACTGTGTGTTACTAAAATGAACTGCCTGGGAGATATGCCCATGGGTGCAATAGTGACATGAATATCTGAGGGGAGCCAACTTTCTCCTGATTTGAACAGAGACCTGCACCAGGGGATGGAATGCAGGCTTGGCTCTATAAAACTGGCCAAACCTATGGCTAGAGAGATAATAATAACAAGCCCCATGGATAAATCTGCTTCTGTTATTTGCCAAATGGACAAATAGACAGAGTGCCTACCCATGGGGTAGTATAGCTTTCAGTCTTCATCAGATAAGCCCCTTTCAGCAGTGGGTGATAGTCAAACCTCCAAGTTCTGCTGAATACTTGGCTTCAAACAGTTCATTTATGTCAGCCAAGGCCGCAAAACACTGTGGGAAAAGAAATTGTGAGCCAAAGAGTGGGGACCAGTGTAGTGGGGTGCTGCCTTCTGGATACAATGGCAAAGCTGCTATAATCATGAACATAGAGCAACTGTGACAGCTTGCATGAAGACTGAAAACAGAAACAAATGGGGGCATAGGGAAGGAAGGAAGGAAGGAAGGAAGGAAGGAAGGAAGGAAGGAAGGAAGGAGAGAGAAGAGAGAGGGTAGTTGGGGCACATGTAATCATAGTGAACTGAACACGGGTATGATGTTGTCAAAATGTAATTAAATTTAAAACAATACAGATAGTAATTAAACATTTTCTTTACTTTCATATAAGATATTATATGTAAAAATCTCATGAGCAGAATCTGTGGGATGAAAAATATGAAACGAAGCAGATATCTAGAAGATGTAGATAGAGTTGCAACAGCTTCATGAATTAGAAATCTGAATTTGGAAAATGTATTAAAATCCCTCACTCCATGAATCTATAAATGTAATTTAATTGCAAACAAATTCTCTCACAGAGATTGTGTCAATATGGACAATCTGATCATAAATATAACGGAAATACACAGAAGTGAATCACACAGAGCAATTTTGAAAATTAAAGCTGAAAAATGAAGAAAGCTTGAAATACAGAATTATAGTTTACCTTAGGATTACTGTAATCAGGGCAGTGTGAGACCAGCAAAGAGTATATAGTCCAATAGAACAGTTCAGAATATTCAGGAATAGACCACAGAATACAGCTCATGAGTCTGTTATAAATAAAATTTTCTACTAATGTTAAAAGGTTGTTCAGTGAAGAAGGTGTTCCTCTTACCAACAAAGGCACTCAGAATCATTGAACTGTCATGTGTGAACAAGGAACAGAACACTAGTTCAGACTTCATTGTTTGTCCCCAAATGAGCACAAAATAGAGAACGTACATATAAACTTAATGTATAAAAATTTTAAAAGAAAACATTGAAGAAATACTCATGACCTGGGGTTAGACAATGTTTTAGACACACTAAAAAGAAAATAAAAAGATAAATTAGTTTGCATTGAACTTAAAAGTCATTAATGTAGAAGACAATTTATAAACTCAAAAAAAATTAAAATAAAAACCCTCACAAAATACACAACCAGAATTAAGGCATATTTTTAAAGGTCTCAAATTCAGAAGTAAAATTATGAACCACACAAAAATAGTTAAAAGACAGGAGCAGGAAGGATGTAGGAAGATATGAAAAGATATTCTTGTCATTAGTTCTTATGGAAACAAACATTAAAATTCTAAGATAGCACCACCCACTGTCAGGAAGACTAGCATACAAAGCACAGGAAATGGAGACTACAAGCACAGTTCAGTGGTTAAGAGAACCTGAGTTTGGATCTCAGAACCAACATTAGGCCAAGTAGTTCATAACCACCTCTAATTCCAGCTCCAGGGAACACAGATACATTCTGGCCTCTGCAGATACCATATACTCATAGAAAACACACACACACACACACACACAATTTCTGAATACAGAAATGTGTAAAGATACTTTATTCTTTGTTGTCAAAACTCTGAAATAACCCACAGTCCTTGAATGACTCAAAGGTCAAACTCTGGTTCATCTCCATAGCTAGTCACCAATACAAACAAACATATGTAAATCCCAGAACCTTGTGTCAATGAGTTAGGCCTGTTTTATAAGGTTGTAACAAAATTACCCCATACTATGATATTCTAGAAAAAACAAACTACAGTTGGAAACAGTTCAGTTGTTTGCAGGAAGTCAGTGTGAAAAAATTACATAAAATGGAGTCAAATTTAGCTCAGAGGTTGACCATTTGCCTCTACACACAGCTTCTAGAATACATCCTCTGAAACAAAAATACGTTAAAAAGAAGATACAGAAGGGATGTTGGGATGGGTAGTCATAAGACCCATCCCTTTCCTGATGGTGGTGATGATTACACAAACCTCCATGTACCTTAAAATTCAAAAGAGTGAATTTTCTTTCCATTAAAATCTATTAAAGAACAAGAAGAGCTGAAGATAATAAAAGACAAGGTCCAGATATTAGATGTGAAAGAAGAAAATATCCAGTTGATTGATGTATGATCTCTAAGCTTAAATATTTGTAAACTCTCATTCTCTGGCCATCGAATGAGAATAAGCACTCTGCTTCCTATGAATATTGAACGTAATACATTCTGTGCCCAGTGGATCCCCAACACATGATGCCTGATGGATAGCTGTTGTGTCATACATTGTACAACACTTAAACACTCTGGGACAGGGTACAAATCTCTGTTTGGGGATATTTTTGTCGTGCTTCTATGGCTTTTGAATTACGAGGTACAAACTACCCTCATGTCTTTTTCTATAAATCTGGTAATAAATTCTTTTCCCATCTGAGCTGTGCATGAGAACAAGAACATAAATGCAATGCATTCCAACACAGGGCATGAGTGGGCATAGACTGGAGAATTACTCATTTCCCTACTTTGTATGGCTAGAAGCATGAACTGTTGTTCTAGATGAGTTCCAGCCCAAGTAATTATTTTCTTCCCAAATTTCATATTGTATTTTTAATTGGATACTTAAAGAAACTTCCTGTCTTAAATTATATGCCAGTTTTTCTTCTCCACAATTGCTATTTGTCTACACTGAGATGAAATAAAAAAAACATCTGCAGGTGGCTATTCTCATAGAAAAATTAGTGTGCATGTCTAAAAGTCATTATATTCTCTTTCTAGAAGAAAATAAACTGAGTAAGCATATGGTAAGAACCCACTGGTCTCTGAGGGGAAAACAGGTAACTGGACAGACTATGTGCAAATATTTGATATTCTTGAGGTTTCCTGATACACAAAAGTGAGCGAGGCAGAGAAATTGTTAACAACTGATACTTGGTGCAACACCTAAAGATATATCATCTTGATTTTTTATTAATCAGTATCAGTGGCTGACCAGCCATACCTACTGCTTTTCAGAAATGCCCAAAGATTCATGGTTGAATCCATTCATTGTCAGGACCCTGATATAACCCATGGGTCCTTGAATGAATAAGTATTGAGACAAGGTAATTATAAAATTACTTTTAATATGTTTAAAGACACATTAATATAGTAGCTAGATATATCACCAGCCGTTGTTGAAAATGGGTTAGACCAGCAGTTTCTAAACTTATTGATATTTATTTAAAACATTTGCTAAAAATCAAAGCACTATGGTGTCAATGTAAGGAGTATGGCCTAATAGAATCTCCCCTGTTCTCAGTGAGACTCAAGCATGCCCCATTGGACCCTCTTTGTATTTTATCTTCTTCCAGTCTGTGGTTTCCAAAATGGTTATCCTGTATTTTATGACTAATATTAACTTTGAGTACATACTATGTTTGCCTTTCTGAGTCAGTGTTACCTTACTAAGGATGATGTTTTCTAGTCCTATCCATCCATGTGCTTGCAAATTTAATGATGTCCCTGTCTTTAATGGCTGAGTAGTATTCCATTGTGTACGTGTACCATATTTTTTCTGTCCATTCTTCTGTTGGGGGATATCTAGGTTGTTTCAAGTTTGGACTATAATGAATAAATCTTCTATGAACATAATGAGTAAGTATCCTTATTGAATGCTGTACCTCCTTTTGGGTATAGGCCCAGGAGTGATATAACTTGGTCTTGTGGTAGTTCTATTTGTAACTTTCTGAGAAACTACCAAATTGATGGTTTAGACTCCAGGGTTGGGGAGGGGTGGATATGTGAACAGGAAGGATGAGGTTGAGGAAGGATGGAGAGGGAGAATACTGGGAGAAACTATGGTATAGGGGGAAATAGGAATCTCTAGAGTGAGCTAGAGACCTAGGACAATGGGAACTCCCAGGAATCTATGAGGATAATGCTAGCTGAGACTCACTGCAATGGGGGATATGGAACCGGAACCATCCATCTCCTATGACCAGATGAGACTTCCACTAGAGGAATTGGGATACCAACCCAGACATAAAATCTTAGACCCTCAATTTTTCCTGCCTACAAGATGTGCAGCAGTAGAGGATAGAACAGAAATTGAGGTAAGGGCCAACCAATGACTGGCCCAGCTTGAGAACTCTACCATAGAGGGAGGCCACCTGACACTATTGAGGATAGTCTGCTATACCTGCAGACAGAAACCTAGCATAATTGTTATCTGGGTGGCTTCACCCAGCAACTGTTGGAAGCTAATGCAGAGACCCAAGCCAAACTTTAACTGGAACTTGGGGAATCATATGGAAGAAGAAAAGAAGGCTTAAGAGAGCCCAAAGGGTCAAGGACACGGCAAGAAAACCTACAGTCAACTCACCTGGATCCATGGGGGCTTAAGGAAACTGAGCTGCCAACCAGAGACCTAGACCCTCTGCACAAAAGTACCAGTAGTGCAGCTGGGTCTTCATGTGTAACTCCTAAAGCTAAAACAGGGGCTGTCTCTGAATACATTGCCTACCTTTGGATCTCTTTTTCCTAACTGGACTGTCTTTTCTAGCCTCAGTGAAAGAGGATGTTCCTTGTCTTGCTGTGGCTTCATGTGCAGCGGCTGGTTGATGTCCATGGGAGGCCTCCCCCTTTCTGGGGAGAAAGAAAGGAGCAATGTATCAGGAGGTGAGAGGGAAGGACAGAGGAGAAGCTTCAGTCTGACTGTACAGTAGATAAGAAACTTAGTCAATAAAATAAAACAACATAGAATTTAATTAAAAAGTCTTCAGTGTCCTTTCCTATCCAGGGACCTTTGTAGTCAATTTCCCATTAACCAGGTTACATCCACATTCTTTCTTCTCACAGCTATGTATACAACAGTATAATAAAATGAGAGTTAAAAGCACTGTTTTCTCACCCAATTTCAAAATATTCTGACCTGGTAGCTTTGAAAGATTTAGACACTGCCATTTTCGCAGCTCTCAGGCTGGTTTTGAGGAACACCCAAAGTTGAGAGCCACTGTGAGTGGTTCCAGAATAATCTAAACTGAATATGATAGTTCACTTCTGGTTTCCTATAAAAGTGTGTCATCCCAGAAGTGATAGAATTATTTGAAGGAAAGCTCATGTGACTCTAAACAATGGATCAACATGGATCCTAGATCCAGGAATTAAAATGTAGTTCTTACTACTTAAAATCTATCCACCTGAGCCTCACCTTTCCAGTTCTGTAATTAGAAAAAGAAGGTCCATGAATCAAAATAGGTGGACTAACTAAATTAGACTCAAATTTCACTTGTGGTTTATCTAGACTTTGACATAGCTCCACAAAGTGATTTTCTTGTATGTGAGATGATCCATTATCCCTTGTTGTCTTGAAGAGTTTCAGTCATGTTTATTGTCCTGACATAGCTATTAATCATGCCAGCCTTTCTTTTCAAAAACCACCTTAGTTTGGAATATGGAAAAGATCCCACATCATACATTATTCTCTCATAATTTGACTGAACTCAAGTGGAAAACTGCCCTATTGATTGGCGGGATAAGTTGATTCTCCATATAATTTTATCTAAAATATAGTATGGACACTGTGTATGTGGTACAAACAATCCCACAGCTTAGTGATGTAAAACAATTACTGCTTCACAGTTTTGATGAGTCTAGAATCTAAGAAGGAGTCCTTTGTTGCACGTTCCTTACCTCAGTCAAACCATTTGGCATCATAGGATAGCAACACTTATGGTTCATGGCTTTACAAGGATTCCTTTCTCCACAGATAATTAGACTAAGTGCCTTGGTTCCTCATTGGTTAAGGGGAGGAGTTGTCTCTTGGTTTTGTGTTTTTGGTTTGTTGTTGTTGTTGTTGTTGTTGTTGCTGTTTGTCCCTGAGGGCTCCATAGGACAACTCACAAGGAGGCAGCTGGCCTTCATCAGTGTGAACAAGAGAAAAGTCAGAAACCTAAGAGAAAAACTTCACACATCTATCTATGATCTTAGAAGAGGCATCTCCTCATGTGGCCATATTCTACAGGTTTAAATTAACCACTAAAACTCTAAAGGGGGCAGTGAGGTGACTCTGCAAGTAAAGGCACTTTTTGTGAAGCATAATGACCTCAATGTGATCTCCAGGACTCATAAGCAGAAAGGAGAGACCTGAATCCTGAAGGTTGTCCTCTGATATGCCATGTCAATGACATACATACAAATAGATTAGCAGGCAGTGTTTTTTTTTAACAATTGAGGGGAGTGAAATACTTAAAAAATGACAAGAGATAGAAACAACTAGGAACTATTTTTAAAACTTCTTACTATACAGATGGACTATACTCCATGCAATTAAAAATCTCAAGGAGTTAGAAGTAATGATAACGTGGCATAATTGTGTGTAATGACTGGATGGGTGTTTATTTATGTGTGTGCAACTGTGTGTGTGTGCATGTGTATGTGTAGTATGTACATTATGCATTTACATTAGTTTATATATATAAGGGTAAAATATGGATATTTGCAATTCATTGGTGAGAATATTAACAATTTCCTCCTTAAATCTAAGCATTGATCCTTAGTGATAGGTGAATAACAATTAGGAGAAATCTTTCTCTAAATATACCCAGCTATATTCCAATTTAGTAGATCAGAACAAATAAAATTCAGAAAACTAACTCAGAAAGCTATAATGGATTTCAAATTACTATATCAAAAATACAATTCAGTATAACAGAATAGTCTGACTGCAATATGCCTCATTGTCTATCAGCATGCAAATAGATGAAAAAACTCTTAACAGTTGTATACAAGGAATGTTCACTTCGTCATAAAGAGGATTATGCTATTTGCAGGAGAATGATTAGACTAAATATCATCATGTTAAATGAAATAAGGAAAACTCAGAAAGGCAATATTATACCTCATAGGAAGACCAACAGAATCAACTGACCTGAACTCCTGGGAATACCCAGAGACTAAGCCACCAACCAAAGAGCATACATAGGCTGATCTGTGATCCTGGCACATTTGTAGCAGAGGACTGCCTTGTCTGGCCTCAGTGGGAGAGGATGTACCTAATCCTGTAGAAACTTGATGCCCAAGAGAAGGGGGATGCAGAGATGGGGGTAGGTGAGTGAAAGGGGTGGAGTGGTGGGGTGAGGGAGAGCACCCTCTCAGAGGCAAAGGGGAGGGGGGATGAGGTGAAGAATTCTTGGAGGGGGGACCTGGAAGGGGGACAACATTTGGAATGTAAATAAATAAAACAAATTTTTAAAAGAAAAAGAATAAGAAAGAAAGGCAATATTGAATGTTGTTTCTCATATATGGACTCAGATTATCAGAGAACTATGTGAAAGGGGACAGGGACTACTTAGAGATCTGGAAGGAGGCAGTTACGAGGGAGATGAGTATGATTAAACTACACTAATTTATGAATGACGACATCACAATGAAACTCACTAGTCTGAGCAATTAAAATATGCTAATCTGAACGTGAAAAAAAATTGAAATATTAACATTCCAAGCTTTCCCTTCTATCATGGAACATTACATGTACTATTCCATATAAAACATGAACATGGCTTATTTTACTAGGTGGTCACTTCACACTTTTTTGAGTGATAGAACTGCACTTTTAAAATGTACTATTTTCAAGAATCTCTGATCATGTTTAGGATGGCAGCAGATATATCTTCAGGCATTCCTAACGTAAGTGAGCAGAAGAGAGCCATGGTAACCTCAAATCAACTTGAGTAGCTGTAATGGCTGGTGACAAGCTCTTCAGTAGCATTGCCCAATGAGATGCTTTTAAGTAGGAAAGGGATACCGAACCTTGCCATATTTCTTTTCCTACTCACGTTTTTTAAAAGTGTCTGGTTCTGTTTATCTTTCCTGAATTTTCTAGGCCTTTCCATGGGGTTGCGTCACTGCTGTTGCTTTTCTGAGAGGAGCAGACAGCTCCTTGACACCCCCTTGTGTCCACATGTACTCCAGAATGCACAGGCTATTTTCTCTCTGATAGAGAAAATATATCACACTTGATCTGGCATGCTCTCTCTGTAGAATAATGAAGCAAACTAGAACTAACCAGAGTGCCTTTATTGTTCTCTTAGGTTTGCCTCAATCATAATCAGACTTACTTATTTTTAAAGCAACAGTAAGAAATATAACATATTATAGCAGGCACCAAAACCATAATTATGTTTCCATGGGTTAATCTTATTTTAAAAGAGACATGCATTGGGTGCTTGGGGAAGTGATAAAACATCCTTTTTCCCTGCAGACTAGAACCCAGATTTTATACTAGAGGAAAATGAGATGTAGAGCAAGTGCTGACGTTTCTGCTATAGGATTAGGCTAAAACAACGTAATGCTTGCTAGATTTCCACAAAGTAATAACTTAATAGCAACTATTCAAGGCTGTTGGAATGAATACTAATTGATAAAATACCACAAGACCATCCAAGTCTGCATATAACTGCAAATATTTCTACTGAGTAAATGCACATCTTCATGGGGAACACATGCCCTCTATTTAATAAAAGTGTACATGCAGTAAAAGCCAACTATGAATTACATATTGTAAGGCACCATAAAAGCATGCTAAGCATGACTAAAAACAGGTTTAGCTACTCCTCTGATTTTTTTTTATTAAAAAGAATAAAGAATGGTGGAAAATGGAAAAGGATGAGCTATTTTCCTTCAATGAAATTATGGGTTCTATCCTGACATGAGCCACCGTTGACGTTTTTCATTGTTTTTGGATTTGGTTTGTTTTGTCTATAACTTTTTAGAGAGACAGATGTCTGAAAGCAGGCAGAGGGGAGAGTCAGGTGTGGTGGATGGAGGAAAGAAGATCGGTGACTTATCTAACCCAATTTAAAAGCAAGCTGTATTGTAACTGTCTTTGATGAGATATTTTCATTGTCCTCCTGGTCTTTACCAGGTGACTCATGGAAGTTGATCTCAATAAATTTAGGAAAATATTCCTAACCTTGACATTTTTTATGGATTCAGTTACCTTCTTTCTTAATTAGATAAGAAATATATCAGTCCATTCTATATTAAAAGGTTGAAGTAAGCACACATGTATAAAACCATAAAATGACTCCATTACTTCTCTCTGCTTCCGTTCTTCATTTCCTCATTCCTCTATGTAAATGTAAAAATATGTAGGCACATGAACACATCCTTACAAAACTGAGATTGCCGCATGTGTCACATTTTGGTATTTTGTCTTTATGACTTGCTAACCTTCCTGACTTCCCTGGGTAACTATTACAATAAACCATTCTAAAATTAGTATCATCTAAATCCAAAAAGAAAAATCTGGGTCAGCAAAGATGTAAGTATCACTGCGACTTTAAACTTCTCAGCCCTGTCAGCTCTCTCTGTTTCTACTGTCAAACGTCCTCCCAGTTTCATCCATACTGTTTTACTTACTGATATTTTCTACTCCCAACTATGATCTTTGCTGGTGCACTCATCAACATCTGGCACCCCTTCCTGTGCTGGTCCAAAGCTAAATGCTCTCAGGTTTAGGAAATGGGAAGGCCACTCTTGGCGCGTCGCACACCAACATGATGCCTTAATTGTGTATTAGCTCAAGCTTCCCTCAGGTGTTACAGCTCAAATCACAATTTGGACAAGGACAAGGAAGCAGTCTGCAGCTGGAAAAAATAAGCATCATGGCTTATTGTTAGGATGTATATAATGCATTACATTAATTTTGTTCTGAAATTTTCAATGATGCTAAATGTGTTTTGAGCTTTGTCTACTAATGAGAGTAAAGCTACTTAAGATACTGAAAAACAGGTTCATAGAGCAGGATTGGCAGCATGAGAAGCTTGCTGAACTTATTGGTTGTGCTTGGGGTTAAGAGATTTTCTATGCGCTGTCCTCTGAATTCCTTGAAAGGAAGAAGTGGATTTTATTACGGCTTTTTGTATCTCCTTGTGAAGAAAACCTTTAGTCAACTAAAGTCCATGTTGCCTCTGATCTTGAACTTACATACTTTGTAGAGAGTGTTCATTCAGAACAATAGCTTTGGACCTTGATAATTTGACAATGTAAGCCAAGAAGCTCAGGCCTTACATCCCAGATCTTTCTATCAGATAAGTAACCTTGATGGTAATTACCAAACATCTTTAGCCTCAGTGTGCTCATCTGGGAAGGGAATGATCAGAGGTCACTGTTGGAATATTACTAAATTCATTTATAAACATTAACGTAGGCCAGGCATAAAATTTATTATAACAGACAGACCTTCTTTTCCCATCTGTGTGATTATAATTACAAAACTTCTCATTTCCTTTATCTCCCTCTAAACCCTCCCAAATATCCCTCACCACTTTCTTCACATCATTGGCCTCTGTTGTCACTAATTGTTATTGCATGAATAAAGGCTTAAGGGTGTGTGTGTGTGTGTGTGTGTGTGTGTGTATTAATCAATACAACTTGATCACTCCATATAATGTCACACATGTGACACTATATACCCAATTGGTATGTTCTTCCATGAGAAATACTACATCTCCTACTCCCAGTTTTCCTCAGATATATACAGTTTGTTGAGCAGGGTTGAAACCGAGTAGACTTTTCCCTGTCTACCATGTCCCTTAGTGTTATCTTTGCTTGGATCACATTTAGGCAGTCATCTTGGTGAGACTTTATGAGTGTATCTTATAACCTTACTAGGAGACACAATCTCACAGAAAACTCTGATCCTGTGAGTATTACAATCTTTCTGCCGCCTGAGCCTTATTACAGGAGTGTTTTGTAGATGATCCACTGGGACTGGGCTCCACAATTTGCATTCTGATTGGTTGAGGTTTCTGTCTGTTATAAAGAGAAGTTTATTTGATGAGGATTGAGGACTACATTTATCTGTGGGTATAAGAACAAATGTTTATAGGTTGCTATTAGGGATTATGCTGGTTCAGTAAGCCTGTAGTTATAGAGTATCCTCCAGTATCTATAGCTTTACGAGCACTGAGTATTTAGCTAGGCTCCCAGTACCAGTTATGTTTTCCTCTTCTTTATTGGAAAATTGAGTCTTAAGTCTACTTAAAGAGCTCTTAGTTACTACCAAAATATCCGTGCTATCATTGCAACATTAGGATTGATGTTGCATACTGGTCATTGATGTGGTTAACAGGCATCATTGCTGGCTATGACTGTTGGTTGCTGCCCTCTTTTGGAGGCTTGTAAAGTATCTTCTGGTGGCATGGAAGCCAGCCTTCAGAGAGAACTCAAAAGACAGAGTACAAAAACAAATGATCTATCCCTTTGAACAAATATGTCTGGAATCTGAATAGAGAGTTCTGAAAAGGAAAAATATAGCTAAGAAATATCTTAAATTTCATCATTCCTAGTAGTTAAGAAAATGCAAGACATATATTAAATTTCACCCTATACAAGACAAAATGGCAAAGATACTTGAACAACTGTTTCAAGAAATGCTTGAGTGAATATAAGGAAAAGGGACTCTCGTTCACTGTTGTAGAGTTGCAAACTGGTCCAGCCACTATGCAAATCAATATGGAGAATTCTCAAAAACCTAAAATTATATCTATCATATGACTTAGTTATAGCACTTGTTGGCATATACATAAGCAACTTGACATTCTACTCTACAGATACTTACTCAAACATGTTCATTGCTGCTTGGATAGCAATGGCTAGGTAAGACAAACTATTTAACATTTGTTAAAATAATTTTTTGTTTATTCTTTTTTATTGGATATTTTATTTATTTACATTTCATTTTTTTTAGATATTTTCTTCATTTACATTTCAAATGCTATCCCCTTTCCTAGTTTCCTATCCAAAAGTCCCCTATACCCTCTCCCTGCCCTGCTCCCCAACCCACCCACTCCTGCTTCCTGGCCCTGGCATTCCCCTGTACGGGGGCATATATTCTTTGCAAGACCAAGGGCCTCTCCTCCCATTGATGGCCTACTAGGCCATCCTCTGCTACATATTCAACTAGAGACACAAACTCTGGAGGGTACTGGTTAGTTCATATTGTTGTTCCTCCTATAGGGTTAAATAATTTAAATGCCCAAAACCAATGCGAGGCTAATGAATATACAGTGTATATACACTACGGAAGACTATTCAGAAAGTAAAGAAAAAAATGAAATTATGAGCTTTGCAGGTAAGTTGATAGAACTAGAAAAAAATTACATGGAGTGAGGTAACCAAGATCCAGAAAGACAAACATCAAATGTGCTCTCTCACTGGAGGCTCCAAGCTCCAAAACTGCTCATGTGGGTACATTGCCTATAGTCATTACAGTAAACAGGAGAGTAAAATAGGAAATGAGGGTTAGGAAGCAATAGAGAGGGAAATGGCAACTTCACATGATCGGATCAGGGAAATGAGAAAAGAAAACTCTTTATGGGGTAAGAGAGATAAATATAGACAGTGGGAGGAGGGTAAAGGAGAAGCGCAGGATACAAGTGATCTAATAGGAAAATTGGGGAAACTGAGGGCTCTTTAGGGAGTGGGGAAGGAAGTAAATACAGAGAGAAGATGAATAAAATAACAATAAATATGTCTGGGAAAGCCACAAGGAATCACACCATTAACTTTTAAACAAAAACTTTTATAATACACAGAAATCCATGTATAAATACGCAAACATAGTTTTTATGAACATTGCTCATCTGGTTTAACAGTGCTCCCTAAAGACCACCTAACAAAACCTCAGTGTCAGACATGAGAATCCCTGTTTCTATTTGTTACCCAGGACGCTAAGAAACTTCCAGAATGCACACCCTATTGCTATTTCCCTTGGTCACCCACTAGAGGTGGAAGGTAAGTCCTTATTGCTGAAAACAGCATGCATATAAGAAACAGAGTCCAAAAAACCCTGAGCCGGAATAATTTTTCCAGTTTCTTTTGGTATTTTATTTCCATTTCAATGGTTTTATATATAAAATAATTAATTAGTATATTATTTTTAATGTTTTACCATTTATTGATAATCTTGAGTGTTATTTATGAATATAAATATTTTCACTTAGTCTTCCTTTAAAGGTGGCCAAGATTTGTAAAATTTCTACATGATTTGTATGAGTTTTGGTGACATGGACCAACTGTAGTGGTTTGATTAAAAATGTCCATCTCCACAGACACTAGTATTTGAATATTTGTTCTCCAGTTGGTAGCACTGTTGGTAGATGTCAAGATATATGGAACTGCAGAGAAAGCTTAACCCTGCAGGTCAACTTTGAATTAAAAAAGCCATGTGCCTTCTCCAGCCTGCTAGAGAATGGACCTTTTATTTTTTGTTTGTGGTTTAAGATGTGAATTCTTGGGTAGCTGCTTCAGATGCTATGCATGTGTGCAGTTGTGTTTCCCTGCTGTGATGACAGACAGTAGACTCTTTACTCTTCAAAACCATAAGCCCAAATAAAACTTGATTTTCATAAGTTGCCCTGGTTATCACAGCCACAAAAAAAAAAAAACAAACTATGACACCATTTTAAATTGAAAGTAATAGTCACTGTGCCTCAGTGTTCATACATCAGCAGCAGCTTCAAGTTCTTATCTGAAGATAGGAAGAAATTATACCTTGCACTGTAAATAGAAAATCCATTTATAGACCTAAGTGTTAATAAACTATTCAAGGTACAGTTCAAAATGAAGGCAAATAGGTACAGAGGGAATGTATGTTGTGTTGCATATTAAGAAAAGCAACAAAAACATCTGCAATATTAGAACATTATGTCCTTTAGAAATAGACTAAAAGCATGATCCAAGATTTACACAATCCCTAATCTGGTATTTAATAGAAACAATAAGAAGTTCAGATTCAAAAATGTTCCCTTCTTACCTGTTAGAGGGATGAAAATGTCACCCTTAGTTTTGTGTTTATGCTTCTATTAAGAATCAATGTATGTGGAAAAATTATATACGCTAAGCTATTACCATCAGGCAACATACAAGGCCAACTGATTAAAGCCAGTTTAGAGAAAAACACTCTGTGTAGGACTCTAAAAACATAATACTAGGGAAGGATTTCTGCCATTAAAAGCTAAGTCTACATGAGAAATTGAGCTAACAGGGTAGATGACAGAAATGATCATATCTGAGACTAAAGCAATGATGGACCAAGCGAGCGGCACTGTTTTTTTCCCTTTCATTTAAGAAAATGACCTATAAGACACCATTATATCTCTAGTACAGAGCTGTAAAGGCATCCATCTTTCTCAATAAAAGAAAAAAATTCTCAAAGACTAGAGGGTTGGGTAACCTTGCAATCGTTACCACAGCTACAAACTCTGTGATTTATGAGTATGTTAGGAATCCAAGCGTTCTTTCTGAAGTACCTCACCACACTATAAAAGAACATTCTGAATCACAAGTCATAAAACTCCCTTGTTGAGGGCGGGATAGTCCAAGTCAGAAATAATGGTGATAAATCATCAGCAGCAAATATAGCTATATGATTTTATTTTCTTAAATAAAGTTTGCTACACTTTTTTTGTATGGTTCATTGGAAACTAAAACCATGACAATTTCCTAAAACTGTGCAAACTACTCTTTTTTAATAAGCATCCCTCAAATTGATGAATTGTGCTGCTTGCCCCCAATGTTAGCAAAAGAATGTTTCCAAAGGATATCCAAAACCATATTTATTTCTGTGATAAATTACTTGCAATTCAGTCTTAACTTGAAAAACATGGTTTATTAGTAAATATATAAAGATCCAAATTAGAATGATTTTCATCACTAATGCTTAGTGAGATATGTATGACTGTGTACATGTTTCAATATCTAAGTCGTCAAAGATAAAACACAAATTTAGCACAGAAGATTCAGAGAATAACCTCAGAATCAATGGCACATGACTTCAAAGGACATTCTGCAGCATCTTCATAAAAATTTAGTCAACAATAAGCTGTTCCCTATATTTTCTTGGGGGCTAATTTAAAAAGTTCAGTCACATAAGTAGTTATTGATATCTGCAACCTTGTTAAACTCAAGTAATCCTGGATTATCAGTTACCATCTATATTGCCATTTATTTCCTGCTAATGTAGGTTCCAGGGTGCTAGCACTTTAGAACTAACACTACTGAACAAGTAGAAGCAGCATGAAATTCTACAACTTAAGGCAGTTTTGTTTGCCTGGGGTACAAATCCCCAGGTCTTAGCTTTCCATGAACCAAGGTAGATAATACTGCAGATCCAGGTGCAGTCAGTTGCAACTTTCATATTTCATGTGTCTTTATGGAAATCCCCAAGCCCTCCCAGACATTAAATAAAATAAAGGCAATATTGGAGAGGAATAACTTTTCCCTACTTTTAAACTGCCCATTTAAAATAAATAATAGTTTTGAATTTTGTGTGGCACATTTGTTGTATTTGTTATATTATTTCATAGTCCATAAAGAAGAAAGCACAAAGTGACTTGCAAAACAGGATCAATATTTCAAGTACTGAAAAAGTATCTGTCTATATAGTTGTTATTTGTTCAGAGGGAAAACTAAAATAATGCAGCACAAGTAACTGCATTATAATGTGAGTATATACAGAGTTATTAGTGACTCAATGGGAAAAAAGATTCATATGACTTTTAAAGTATGTTCATGGTTGTGATTTTAAGGTCACAGCAGAAACTAATTGATGGATCTTTCAGAAATGTTAACTTTTTACTTCATATTTACAGAAGAAAAGTGATCCATATAAAATAGAAAAGTACAAAAATATATAGACAAAGACTATGTCCCAAAGACTCAGAGAAAGGAAAAGCCCAAGTTAACACGATGTTTTAGTGTGGGGCAATGGGTTATACACAGACTGTCTGGTCTCCAGTAGAGCTGAGGTTGTGAACCCGGTACCTGGTGGTGGTAATTCCCACCTACATGGGACAGAAGGAGTTCCCTCATGTCTTCTAGACCCCTGGCTCCTGTTGAAATTACTGCCCCCATAGCCCCCACAGGAGAAGCTCATGGCTTTCAGTCATGTAGACAAAGTCCCAAGCATCTGACCTTCAGGCTAGACTCCTCCCAGTTACCTAGCAACAACAAGATAACAAGCCCACCATAAGAGGAGCTGCTTGGCCCCTCCTCACTCTCTTCCTCTCTCTCCTCACTCTTTCTCTCTAACCTCTTACTCTCTCTCTCTAACCTCTTACACTCTAGCCTTTCCTCTTTTTCTCTCTTTCCCCCTTTCCTCCCTTGGCCATGGCCAGTCTCTCTCTCTCTCTCTCTCTCTCTCTCTCTCTCTCTCTCTCTCTCTCTCTCTCTCTCTCTCTCTCTCTCTCTCTCTCTCTCTCTCTCTCTCCACCTTCTCTCCTTTCTCCCTGCCTTTCTACAATAAAGCTCTAAAACCATAGACTGTCTCTGTTCATCAAAGCCCACTGTGCTTGGACGATGGGATAGGCTTTCTCCTAATGAGCCGTGCCTAATCTCTGGTCAGAAAGCCTTCCTGTGTTCCAGCCACAGACTGGACTAAGGACTCTCGTCTGTGTGGGAACCTCTCTCTCTGCCTTCTCTCTCGTATCTCCAGGACCGAGGGTGTCACCCCAGGGCTCCTGGTATTGGGGGCTGCCTCTTGTCCACCCCTGTCGAGTGGGGTCCAGTGGCTTCACAGCCAGATGCACAGCTAGGGCCAAGTGGAAAGCGTCTGGCAGTCCTCCGTGTCTGCCTGCCCAGAGCACAGGAACTCTGGCTGGTCGTGGGCTCTCTTCCTTTCCACCTATTCCCCCACACCCTCAGCCCTAGTTTTAGCATGGAAACGCATGCCTACCTGATCTCTTTAGGCTTTATGTTCTCCATTACTCGGACTTCAAGGTTGTGCAGTTTACAGAATGTCAGGAAATTGTAAGGTGCTCTGTGAGCTCATGGAGGAACTAGCTCTGGGAGAATGGTGAGATTACGCATTTGAGACCTCTGCATATTTGTCTCAAGCTGTTCTTCAAGAACCATTCCCTGAGGATAGACTGGTGAACCTAAATCTTTGATCAGAAGGGTAAAGAAAAGGACAAACACCCCAAGGCTAAAAGCACTGTGCCTATAAGACCAACTAAAGGGTAAATTATTTCCAACATATGTCACTATTGATGATTGCATGATATTAGTACTTGTACTGGCAAAGTCAGCCATGAGATCTCAATTGAGAACTCCAGCAGACTGTATTAAATTCTTCAGTTGGTTTCTGCTGGATTCTCTGAGCACAAGGTTTTATGATGTTGATTCTACCTGTGTTTTCTCTTCTTTAGTTGTGTAGGTTGTGTGTGTGTGTGTGTGTGTGTGTGTGTGTGTATTTTATTTGTTGTTTTTGTTGCTGCTTTTGTTTGTTTGATTGTTTTTATAGAAACGTCACCAAGGAAATACTCTATTCTAACAGAGAGTCTCTTTGCAGAAAATGCCAACTGGTTGCCTTAACAGTGCTCAGTTGGTTTCTGCTGACTGTAAACCATTTATTTGATGGTCTCACCTTTCTGTTGTTATTTGTTATTTTGTTTGGTAGCCTCATCCAACACTTATTGTTGGAGGTTTTCTATTAGCAACTGCCATTAATTTCTTTGGGACATTTGAGCAACCAGTTTCATATTTCCTAGGTACCTGACTATCTATTGCTTGTTATTTGATATTGTAATGTGGTTTGCTATCTAGTAACAGTACTTAAAACTGAGAGTGTGAATTTGGTGACTCATTCTCCAGAACATACAGAACAGATGAGCCCATAACAAGTATGTACACGGAGCATCCAATACACGTTCTTAGAAGGGGAAGTGGGATCTACTCTGTTAAAGCAGTTATCAAGCATTAATAGTCATCAGTAGACATTTGTCTTGTATCCAAGATTGAAAGTACAGTTTATAGGAAGATCAGCAGTCTCAACTAATCTGGACCCCCGAGATCTCTCAGACACTGAGCCACGAACCAGACAGCACACAGGAGCTGGTACGAGGCCCCAGACATATTTAGAGCAGAGGACTGCCTGATCTGGCCTCAGTGACAGAGACTCACCTAACATTGGAGAGACTTGAGGCCCCAGGGAGTGGGGAGGCCTGGTGAGGTGGGAGTGGGGCCATGGAGGACATCTTCTTGAAGACAGGGGAAGAGGAATGTGATGAAGAACTGTCAGAGGGCACACCAGGAGAGGGGATAAAGGCCAGACTGTAAAAAAAAAAAAAAAAAAAACTATTAAAGATTATAAAAAGAAAGATACAGCCATGTCACCAAAAATAACAGATTAATTCACTGATAACATAATTTATAAGCCATGTGATTCAATATTTACAGAATAAAAGAAGAAACAGCTTTGAGGTAATATGTAACATAAACATGTCCTTTAACTCAAACTTCAAAATCTGTTTATTCATTGAAATATAAGAAACATGAACCAAGCTTTTTCACAAAAATGATAGTCACAAATAATCTCACAAAAATAATGTTCTGTTTATTTTACATGTGTAAAAATAGAAGTGCCCCAAATAAAAACATTTCATCTAAAAGTAGATTTTTGAGAGACTCTGCTATAATTATATATTTAGAGGCTGCAAATAGGGGACTTCATTGGTATCAGAGGATGAGGAAACAGATCCATTCATCAAATATTGATTACACTGTTGTAAATTTTAAGATTAACTAAGAATTATAACTTCAGTCATTACACTGAGTCTATATTTCAAATTATTATTTTGAACAGCTCATATAAATATTTAATCCTGCCTTGATGCCTTCCATCTTTAAAGCTCTCTTCAACAGAAAGTTATGGCTCAATGCACTGACTAAAACAAATTTTCTCCCAGTTGTTAGTAAGTTGAACACTTTTTAAAGCCCATATTTTAAAGCTCTTTTAAGAAAATACATAAGGAGAAAGAAACACGGAGCACATTTGCAGGAACTCTCCATGACTTGGCTTTTCAGTGTGGATCAATCAGGGAATGCTCAGGAGATGATAGGTAAGGATTTGGAGACAGCACTCTGCTAAGAATAAAATATGGAGCCACGTAAACAACTAAGTCCAGAGATAAGATAAAATTATGTCATATGAGCAGGACAGTGGTGGCGCATGCCTTTAGTCTCAGCATTTGGGAGGCAGAGGCAGGTGGATTTTGAGTTTGAGGCCAGCCTTGTCTACAGAGTGAATTCTAAGACAGCCAGGACTACACAGAGAAACCCTGTCTTGAAAAAAAAATAATGTATCTTATATGTATCTTAACCTATGTTCAGAATGACCGTTTATTAATTAACCAAATGGAGGCCATGAGCTGAAAAGATACCAGGTAAGTAAAATGTATTGTATGTTCTGTAACAATGTTAACTTAAACCTCTGCTAACCACACAGAAAACAGTAACTGCAAAAATAAGTTGTGATGCTCTGTCTCTGAAAGTTGCATAATTATTTACCACAAGCTCAAGGATATCTTTGATCACAAAAGTGAGCCCTGGTTGCTTTGAAACTGCAAGGATGGACCATCTAGAGACTGCCATATCCGGGGATCCAATCCCATAATCAGCTTTCAAATGCTGACACCATTGCATACACTAGCAAGATTTTGCTGAAAGGACCCAGATAGAGCTGTCTCTTGTGAGACTATGCTGGGGGCCTAGCAAACACAGAAGTGGATGCTCACAGTCAGCTATTGGATGGATCACAGGCCCCCAATGGAGGAGCTAGAGAAAGTACGCAAGGAGCTAAAGGGATCTGCAATCCTATAGGTGGAAAAACAATATAAACTAACCAGTACCCCCTGGAGCTCGTGTCTCTAGCTGCATATGTAGCAGAAGATGGCCTAGTCGGCCATCAGTGAAAAGAGAGGCCCATTGGTCGTGCAAACTTTATATGCCTCAGTACAGGGGAACGACAGTGCCAAGAAGTGGGAGTGGGTCGGTGGGAGAGTGGGTGGGGGAGCATGTGGGGGACTTTTGGGATAGCATTGGAAATGTAAATGAAATAAATACCCCCCCCAAAAGAAACTGCTGTAATCAATTAATCACATTTTCAAAATATGCATTAAGATTTTGAAGATACGATTTAAACCAGCCTCTAATTATAATATACTAAGTGTGTTTGGTGTTCTGTACATGTTATTGATAGCATTTCATCTTAGCTTAATTTTCATGCCATTAGTAATTACTTTTTTATTTATTGGATATTTTATTTATTTATATTTCCAGTGTTATACCCTTTTCCGATCCCCCCAGAAGCCCCCATCCCATCCCCACTCCTCCTGCTTCTATGAGGGTGTACGCCCACCCACCCATTCTGCCTCCCTGCCCTCAAATTCCCCTACACTGGGACATCGCGTGTACAAAAGACCCCCTCTCTTGCCCCACCATTCCAGCATCCCCCTATGCTGGGGCATCAAACCTACACAGGACCAAGGGACTCTTCTCCTACTGATGCCTAACAAGGTCATCATCTGACACATATGTGGCTGGTGTCATGGCTCCTCCATGTGTACTCCTTGGTTGGTGTTTTAGACCCTGAGAGCTCTGGTTGGTTGATATTGTAGTTCTTCCTATGGGGTTGCAAACCCATTCAGCTCCTTCAGTCCTTTCTCTAACTCCTCTATTGGGGATCTAGTGCTTGGTCCAATGATTGACTGCAAGCATCCACCTCTGTATATGTCAGGCTCTGGCAAAGCCTCTCAGGAGACAGTTATATCAGGCTCCTGTCAGCATGCACTTCTTGGCATCCACACTAGTGTCTGCCTTTGGTGACTGTTTATGGGATGGATCCCCAGGTGGGGCAGTCTCTGGGTGGCCTTTCTTTAGTTTCTGTTCCACACTTTGTCTCTGTATTTCCGCTCATGAGTATTTTGTTACCCCTTCTAAGAAGGACCAAAGAACCCACATTTGATTTTCCTTCTCCTTGAGCTTCATGTGGTCTGTGAATTGTATCTTGGGGTTTAATGAAATAAAGTTAGAAGATAATCACTGGCTACTGTGTCCAATTAATTAGTGTTGGCCTACCTTCTTCCTTAAAACATTTATGGGGGGCAAGGCACAAGAAAAATACAAACAACACAAGGTTAGATAATAGATCAATAAATAGCATCTCTGCCTACCACTTGAGTTTTGTCCAATTTTAGGCCAAATTATTTTGTATGGATGTGATATTTTTATTGTATGTTATGAATGTCTTCAAAGTAATAAAATGCATTCATTGTCATTTAAAATAGCAGTGATTTGTATTAAAATGGAGGAATGAATTATCATTTTTTTAATGAAAGCAGTTAACAAATGTCATTTCTACTTCTCACACACAAAGTATGGGTTTTGTGCAGTATAGAAACCTATTACTTTTTCCCCTCACACAAAAGAGATAATTTAATTTTGTTAAGATTAATCTTCATGCATAGGCCAAAGGATCCCATTCTGTCCAATCTTCTCCACAACCACATTGTACTAAGCACTCCTTTCTTTCCTGCATTGTCTGTCTTCTGTGTTTTACTAGTTCTTACAGTTTTAAACCAAAATAGTTAATATTCTCTGGATTGTACAACCATATTTTAAATGTTAGCATTTTGTAGCATTTCTCCACAGTTTAATCTCTTGATTACATTTTTTTTTGAGTACAGAGCTTGAAAGATATGTAGGGAGCATGCCAATCTATGGCACTTTCTTTTGCTGAGATCAGGAAAACATAATTCAGGATTTTCCAAATAGTCAATGAATTTGGAACAGTCATTATGACAACAAGAGCTTATTATATATGCACATTGGAGTTGTTGGGCAGTGCATGTATCTGGCACTACCCTTCTCCTTCTAGTTATCTATATCTCTACCTATACCTAACCTATCTATAGATAGATAGGTATCTCCAATCTATATCTATATCCATAGTCATATCTATATTATCTACATCTTCATCTATATCTCTAGAGAACCATGCATGTTCTATTTCTAAAACATAATTGAAATTAACCAAAATGTAATTTTACTATGAAAACATATTATCTATTATTACTTATTTCAAGAAATGACTTTGTATGACATTTTGGGACTAGCATTACATGATGCCACAGGTAGAATAGCTAAACCAGAGGTATTTATTTTCTCACAGATTTAGAGACTGAGAGCCCATTATCAAGGTGCCAGCCAAGTTCTTTTTCCTAGTCAGAACTCTCTTCCTGGCTTCTGGAAAGACACCGTATATAATGGTTTTCCCTGTGTGCTCATGAGATGCTCAATGTTACCTTTCCTCTGTGTTGTAAATTCAGCAATTTGTACACAGGGCCACACATGTGTGTGACCTCACTCAGTTGCTTCCCTAAAGGTCCTTCCTCTAAACATAGTCACTTTGAAGGCCAGGGCTTCAGTACATGACTCTAAGGAAGGAAGGGGAAATAGAATTAGATACAGAAAATTTTGAATTAGTTTCAACTTATAATCATTTGTTTGAATGTACGTCTATATCAGTCAAATGTCTATTAGTAAGCTATTGTTTTCTGAACTTTATAAGGCTATCTTGAATAATTTCATTATTTTGCTTCCATATGGACATTGCACATATAAAAATGGTGTGACTACACCATTTTAAAATATGTGATTTTGTACTTAAAATGCAGCAGCAAGTTTTCTGAGTCAAGTTCTTAAGGCTCATTAAGTTTCAAAGAAAACACAGCAGATGTCAATTAAGGAAATAGAGATTCAAGAGTCATTATGAGATTGATAGGTCTCCAATCACTGGTTCCAGCCTGTTTCTTATGCATCTCCTGGCCCTTGGAACACATAAAAACCTTCCATAGACCTTTCTTTTTTAACAGAATTCAATATGCTTTTTACAGTTCAGGTTTTAGCTGAATCACCAACACAGGCAAGAATTTCAAAAAGTGGTCCCCTTAAGCTGTCTCCAATTGCTCACCTCCCACCATCAACGATCTGCAATTTACCTTCTACTATGTTACTTAGACCATCATGGAGTCTAGGTTGGACAGCTGTTGTTATGACCCACCAATTCTTGTACCCTGTAGTTGGCTTTGAATGAAGGTCACTGATATTCTTACATGAGCCTCTTTTCTACTTTGAGTCTTCACATGAGCCTTTGTTCTGCTCCTGCAAAACTCTGATAAAAAGACAACCATTTCATCCATAGCCATGAGCCTCTTCTTCACACACAGAGCTGCACTCAGTCATGTTGGCACAGCTCACACTTCACCTTGCACTTCTCTGCTTTAATACAATGCTCATGGTTCTACTTGTGTGAATTAAATTGCTCTCATAATATGATTTTATATATATATATATATATGTGTGTGTATATATATACATATATATATTTCTTCAGCCTTATTACAATGTTAATAGATATAATTCTTCACGTATCACCAAAACTTCATCATCTCAAAAAAAAAACCCATAACACCCCAAAGGAAGGTGTTATTCCAATTTTATTAATATTATACTGCCAGTGTATTACACAGTTTATGTTGAATACTGTCAACACTCCCTAATATTGACATATGTTTATGTATATCCAACCAAGGTGTTTTTGTCCTCACACTGACCCTATCCAAGAAGGAATCATGGAGGATGTAACCAAATACCTAATTTGCAGATCGCGAATAAGAATAAGCATGCCAATGACTACTTATATAGTACTGGAACTCTCGAATTCTGTCTTGAAACCAAATCTGTGGGTGCTACTGTACTCCACAGAATACAACAATGAGTCACACAAACTCTTCTTGACAGAGATAAAGGAGCTGGTAGAGTACAGGCATCTATTGTCATATTGGATATCTTTGACTTAGTAAGATTATATAATCCAATTGCTAACTCCACATTTGTGTAATTATCATGTGGGAATTATTACTGAGACTGAATTCTAAGATATATTATTATTTCACTGGGTTGAAGGAAATACAGACACAAAAATTACTGTCTGGGTTATTCTAAATGCTCTGTGTCTGGGATCCATTAAAAAATACTGTTTTCAGCCAATTAGTGGGTGCACGTGTTAGATTCTGACATTGCTAAGCCAAGGCTCATGAGAACTTATGTCACTGTGTCTATCCTTGCCTCATAAGCAACTATCTCAGCATCATTATTTCATTTGTGAAGCTGAAAAGGAAAAGATTTTTTCAACTTATGTGAGTAACTAACTATTCAGTGAAACTGCAATTTTTTTGTTCAACAGTAAAATTTAATCATGAAGCTAAACTTTTTTTATTATTGCCATTACTCCTCTTACGACAGAATAATGAATGGAAAAATATTCAAAGGTCACAACTTGATACACTTTCTCAAATGAACAACCACTCCATCAAAAAAGAAAGGCTCCAGGCTTAGACGCAGTTCTAGAAAACAGCTTAATAATTTCATTTAGATTTACTGTTACTTAACTCTGGGAATAGAAGTCAGAGATTTATATCTTATCATGTAAACATCCTGTTATTTCATTTACTTTCTGGGTCCAAACAATAGAAATATAAGATGATTTTAAAATTAGGTTGCTTTTGTTTTTGTTTTTTTATTAATTCTCCAAATGGCCCCAGGACGGAAGCAAATGGTGTGATCCATTGTGTGTTATTTGAATTTAGTATTTACTTTCTAGTGGAAAAAAAGTTTTAAGGTAAAACCTGTTTGGAACATAGTATTATGATATGTAATACAGATACACATCAAGAAAGCAAACAAACAGAACCATCTCAGTCAGTTATCCTTCTTTCCTGCTGTTTTGGAGACATGATTATAATGTTCATATGCCTTCATTGATCCCAGCCCCCTCCTGGTTGTAGTTTGTTAAGCTCACATGTGTAAAAATCTCACCTCTGACATATGATAAATGTATTATATAATTAATTCATCAACCTAATTTTCCTGTTTTACCCATTATCCAGGTTTGATCTTTATTTTTCTTTTGAGAAATCAATAGGATATGTGTTAAGGGCTTTAACTGAAACAAGTTCAATATCAAGTTTGGTTAAATCAGTTCACTGATTGTTCTATGCCTGAATTTGAAGTGACTAGAGAAAACTGCACAGGATACTGTCTGGTGACCTTCTAAGTTTATAAATACAATAAACTTCAGGTGGGCTTGAATGCAGTAATGAAGCTGATACTGTTTCCCATCTTCTTAAACTTCAACCACTTCCTCCTCACATCAGGTCATCACTTACTTCCACAGACACTGAAGTACACAAAGGATAAGCAGAGACTTCATAGCATTGTTCATTACTGTGCCTGTCCCTCTCTGTCTCTTTTTTATTTCATTCCCAACATATGAACCATTTGTGCCTGTGTCTAAAGCCAACCTCTCTGCCCTTGTACTTACCATATCCCTTTCACCAGAGAAAGACTTCACTCAGACAATTTCACAGGTATTCTTCATCAGTGTAATGAATCCCTTCACATTACATTTTTCCCATCGATGCACACAGTACAGGGGAACTGAAAGGTTCCTATATCTCATGTAGCATGTCTGTACTGTCTGCTCACTTTTCAGGCAGAATTCCTTAAAACACTGGGCAGTCCTACCCTGCCCTCACTGTCACTCAAACTTGTCCCAATGATGCTTTCTGATTGTTCCAACTGAATGTTCCATGATACCGTCAAAGACATTTGTGTACTGACCTCAGTGGCCACTCTACAGCTATCCTAACACCCACCAGTGATATTCCCCTTACCTTGGTCAGCACCTCCTTCCACTGTTCCTTCCATTCCTAAAGTCTAAGTATGCAGAACCCACACTCTCAGACCTTTCACATTTATTCTCTCTTTTCTCATTTCCTAGGTGATCTTGAATCTTATATGCCATCTATAAATTATTTCCCAGTTTATAGTACTGTTAAATGTCTCTACCTTGAACCCTAGACCTATAGCTTTAACATTTGCTTGACATATTTGTTACCCTGCCTGACAGGTATCTCAAACTTAACAAGCATCCTAGAATAAGCCCCCAGAATTTTCCCCCAAAAGTACTTCTAGTAATAGTCTACAATATATTAACAAGATCAAGACTTAACTGATCTAAACAGAAACCTAGAATTTATGCTTTGTGCTTTTTGCTTTTGTTTCATGCTCTGAATCAGCCTGTCAGGGAATTCTACACTTGAATTCCACACTCATTCTTTACACTTGCCAGTGTATCCACATGTGCCAGGATCATAGCATAACCATCCCTGAACTAGATGTAGGGAATGCTCTCTGTGGTTCCTCCACTATGTCATTACACCCTCATTCACTTTGCTCTGATTATACTAGTTTCCTTGCTGACTCTTCAACAAAATGGGCATCTTCCTGATCGATGCATTTGCCTACTATGTTTTCTCCATCAAGACTCCTTTTCTAGATGTCTGCATATCTCCTTCAGATACATTTTCAAATAATCATATAATGGATAGATAATTACAATATGATTTGTATTATGTAGGTGGGCAGTTTATATCATTATCAATTGGCTCTGAAATTATTGTATGGGCATATTGTGAATTGAGAATTTATTGATATATAAATCTCACTGATTAATTATAATCTTCTAGAGTTTTGATATACTGGGTTAAGGGGATTAGTGACAAATAGCCCCAAGGGGTAGATGGCTGAGAAGGAACTAGTGGCTCTAAGGCAAGTGAACTGGAGCTGAGAAGACCTCGATCAGTCACTGCATAGGGCTAACCTACAGACTACAAGACTGTTGGAGCAGAAAGTAGCTGGGTATAGTGTGGGATGGTGCCACTTTTTAATATTTTCCGCAACACTAGTCTTCAACACTGTCAAAAATACAAGAATGAATCTAACAACAAAAACTAAAAAATGAGAGTGGAACCAACCCAAGAGAGGGAAGTATATTGTAATCAACAAAGCTGAAATGGGGTTGGAGATCTTAAGAGCACATTGATATCATAGATGGAGATATAGAACTCTTAATTTGCCCTGCTGTGTGTCATTGCTACTTTGATCCAGTATTTTCTCATTATTCTCTTTTTCTTCCCTTTTGGAATGACAATGTATATTCTGTGCCAACATAAGTTAGAAGAAGTGGCCACAGCTACTCCAACAAGGCTATATATCCTAATCCTTCTAAAATAGTGCCACTTTCTGATGATTAAGCACTCAAAGCCTATGGGGGGCATTCTCATACAAACCACCCCATTCCATCCCTGGGCCCCATAGGCTTGTTGCCATATCATAATACAAGAATCTAACTTCTTCTCTTGGATTTTGATCTTACTGGGAGTTACATTTAAGAGAATACCATGAGTCTCAGAAGAAACTTTTAACTTTGAAGTTATAAAGAGTGTTGAGACAGTGATAGTTCATGGGAACTTTTGAAATAGGACTGAATGTGTTCTTGTATTATGATATGATTACAAGCCTATAGGGCCCAGGGAGTGGAATGGGGTGGTTTGTATGAGAATGCCACCCATAGGCTTTGAGTGCTTAATCATCAGAAAGTGGCACTATTTTAGAAGGCTTAGGAGATATAGCCTGGTTGAAGTAGCTGTGGCCATAGAGGAAGTTTTTAACAGGAGGTAGACTTGGAGGTTTCAAAAGGGTACAGCTAACTCAGTGCTTCTCTCTCTCTCTCTCTCTCTCTCTCTCTCTCTCTCTCTCTCTCTCTCTCTCTCTCTTTGTGTGTGTGTGTGTGTGTGTCTGTCTGTCTATCTGTCTGTCTGTCTGTGTGTCTGTGTGTGTCTGTGTGTGTCTGTGTGTGTGCCTGTGTGTGTCTGTGTCTGTATCTGTCTCTCTGTCTTTATCTCTCTATGTCTCTCTCCCCATTCTTCCTAGAGATCAGGAAGTAACTTTCAGCTACAGTTCTTGTCATGAGCTGCCATATAGTTCTTCAACAATGATAATGGGCTAACCCTCCATGTGATACACACACACATTTTATATATACTTATAAATATACATATATACATATTTCATGATATTTCAGAGGCTAGTTACTTTTGGAAGCAAGATAAATAGGTTACTGGAGCTGCCACCCATTAATATGGTCAATTATATCTCTAGGGCATCTTTTAAATATTTTTCTTGTTTGGACAGATCATTTTCTATCACAAAGACAGAATCATTTATTGTATAAATAATAGCTAGTGAATATGGTGGTATACATGGGAGGACTAGTTTTATATCAATTGGAAAAAAACTAGAGACATCTTTGAAAGGGAAACATCAATTGTGAAAACGCTGAAATCAGATTGTCCTATAAGAAATCTGAGGTAGACATTCTTGATTGATTGTTGATGAATGAAGTTGGATATGGAAGTGACTAGCTCACTATAAATGGTGCCACCCCTGGGTTGGTAGTCTTGGGTGCTATGAGAAAGCAGGTTCAGTAAACCATAAACAGCAAACTAGTAAGTGTTATGATACTGCTCCATGGCCTATGATTCGTGTCTTGATTCCAGGTCTGACTTTAAGGCCCTGCCCTGACATTTTGTGATGGTAGACTGTCATGTGAAAGTGGCAGTGGAGTGAACTCTTTCCATCCCAAGTTAATTTTTGTCATGACATTTTATCCCAGCAATAAAAACACTAGCTAAGACAATACATTTAACAGTGGTGCTTTATTTAAGTTTATAGAAAAAACTGGGCTAGAAATTATCACAAACTACATATTCTATTTATTTGGGATCTTAATTTTGTTTTATTATTTATTTATGTGTCTACATGTGTGCATGTATGTGCACACACATGAAGGTGTCCATGGAGCTCCAGGGGATGTCTGATCCCCTTGGGCTAAATTTATAGGTACTTGTGATCCACCTGCCATGGGTTAGGAGAAGTAAACTCCTTCCAAATGTCGGTAAAAAGACAGAGAGAAGGATCCAAGGTGAGCTCCAAGGTGCTAAGCCATCTCTCTAGCCCCATATTCATTATTTCTTCAAGATTTGAATCACATCATCTAACTAGCATGCTTATCTTAACATGGATGTAAATTGTAAGGGCACAGTGTTATATCTGCTATTTTTCTAAAATATCTTGCATTCATACATCATTTTAAGCAAATTTAAATAAAAATAATACCAAATTGAGAATTTTAGTAAAAGTAATAGTACTAATATTTTTTCAAAATGCTACTAATGTGTTTATTTTTTAAGCCATCATTTGTTAAAAAAAAAACTCACCACAAGTCAGAAAATGAAAATATTAAGATTTCATTAAAGGCTTTAAGGAAAAAATTGCTAAGCAGATGAATGATCAAAAGTAGAGCTTGCACCCTTCATAGTCCTTCCAGCTATCTACCTGAACAGCTGGCTAAAGTGATGCTGGCCAGTTGCCATCCCTACATCTTTGATAGCAAATATGGGGTAGCGCTGGATAGCTTGCATCAACTCTCCAGCTGATATCCCTCTGGAAGCCACACTTTGCAAACTGCAGGCTCACACAGCCATACATATTTACTGTTTGCCAGACAAAAATCCCAATACTTCCCACACTTGTAGGAAAAAAAATCCTTTTTTTTTTTTAAACTTATTGTTTGGTATCAGGATTTCCCACACACACTATTCAGGATTCAAATCAACTTTATGTCAACATATTCCCAAATGATGCCGTTTCAGATTCACATGGTGTTGGGACATATATTTGTTCTTTGCATTATTTAGCCACAGATACAGTTTGTAATCTTTCCCATATGACTCCCTATTGTGTCACTTCTAAATGTGGAAATCCGGGAGAAAATGAAGGGAAGCTTTGGAGTGTCATAGAGAATTACATCAACATCAAAGTAAGAGCCCTTTAGAGAGTCAGATTCAAGGGTGCTATCCTTGATTTACTAACTAGATACGCAGCTGATCTTTTAAAACTCCAGTTACCAATGTACAGAAAAAATCTTCAGCTTCTCCATCAGCCTGTACTTTCCGCTGACATGTTCCTACTAAATATGCTTTCTAACTTAAGATCACTTTCCAGCCACCATCTTTTGAAGTTTTGCAAGATTAAAGGGGCTGTGGGACAGAGAGAGATCTAAGACTGTGGTGTGTAGTTCTGACTGGGAAGTAGTTAGTGTTCTCAATTCATTCTCAAGTATAACATGATTGAGAAAAATGAGATCCCAGCACATATGTGGCTTATCTTGCCCTTTTATTTACAGCTCCTGGTAAGCAAGAAAGTGAAAAGACAAGTTCTCAAATGAGCACAATACATCACAGATAGCTATCTCACTGAGCCTTCGCACATGGTAACATCTGTTTCCTTTGCTACTCATAAACCCTTGGCTTAAGTCTCTTCCTTCTTAGAGCTTCATTTTCACTGGAAGAGAGTCTCACTCAAAATAATGCTACAACTCTGATCCATATATCTTTAAGACTGACAAGTGAGCATAAATGCGTGAATATTGTTGAACAGTACAGCATAACTTCAAGAGCATGGGAATGTTTTGACACAAATCAGTGATGTCAAATTCAACAGCCTTGAGATGTCACACCACAACTGTGACATAACAAGGCAGTGACATAGCACAGTTCTGACAATGGTAACACATCTACCATCTTTTGTAACTGCTGCTTTAATTCTGATTTAGGTTTTTAAAACATTTCCTTCAAATGCTGTTAGAGTGATAATTGACTAAAGTACAATTAAACAAAATAAATTATTAAAACAAGAATTTCTCTTTCAAAATAATGAATTGAATATGAAGTAGATATTAACCTACCCATACAGAATTATGGGCATAGAGTATTCTAGAAAAAGAGTTATAGAGTTAAAGAACTTAAAAGCTTCTGTGACTTTTGGTCATAAAACAAAGGGTATTTTATATGACAAAAATTAAAATTATTGATTTTAGCAACCTTGCCAAGATAATCACGATGTTGGCATATATCACTTCTGTCTATGACATGACATTAAAAAAAAATCCAAGGACCTAATTGGAACATATTAACATTTGGAAGTTAATGAAATCTCAAAGACACTGAATTTAATAATTATTTTTTTTTGGTTAAATGAAGAGAAATGTCTTTGATCAATAGTTATTATTTAATGAGCTTCTACATTCCTCAAGAATTACTCAAAAATAAGTAAATTAAATTTGGAATAAATATGAATAACAACATATAGAAATCTTTGCTATAAATGAACATAAGAAAGATATTAAATACCTTCTGAATAAAACATAATTAACGAAATAGGATTTCAGAAAATAAGAAAAACCTTATGTGGTGGATGAAAAGGTAAACTATGGAGTAGATTACCCCAAAGTGACAGATATGAACATATTTGTCTCTCTTCTATAGTGAACATTGAAAATATTTGTCAGACCCAAAGTGATTGATCTACAGTCCAAAGCTGTAGAGACACTTTTACCTATTTTGTCAATGTATGGATTTGCTACTCTGTCCTGTTTTAATATGACAAAAAATGCTAGTAACTACAAGTATAGTATAAAAGATAAAAATGGATGAAGACATAAGGGTTAAAAAAAACAAAGATTGAAAGAAAAGATAAAGTAGGCTTAGTTCACCCATAAAGATGATCTTAACACATAGAGAAGAATACATGGACTGAAGACACGTAACCAGAGACTATGGATATCACAACCTTACAGTTGTTAAAATTGAGTTAGAAATTTACTGCTAGGTTTCATTCTTCACAAGAAAGAGAACATTATTTCTGAAATCTTAAGTCTTGCATAAATAGTGCTCAAAATAAATGAAGGTATTCTTCATTTGTCTCTGATATCATTCTCCAGTTTTCCCCATCATCTTCTACGAATGTGCCTACATTTGTATTTTGGAATTAACTAGTGCTCAGTGAAATTTAACCCCATTTATATGATAGCAACAGTAACTGCCATCATAAATAGTATTTTTCTTTGGCATCCAAAAGAAGGATTTGCCACATTTTTTTTCATATCTTTTTCATTCTTCCTCCATTTTAGGTTGTTGTTTTTAGTCCTAAAAAGAAATAATGTATATATACTTAGCACATTTTTAAGACATCTGTCCATTTTGCACTAGCTAAGACAGATTAATACACAAAAAAGAAACAGAACAGAGTCTGTTCAAATAGGAAAAATACAATATTCAGCAATCTTATTTATGGATATATAAATGAAAAAGAAATCAATTAGTCAGAGAGACATTACATTCTTATGTGCGTTAAGGCAAAAAAGCCAAGAAATGAAAACACTCTAAGTATTCATCACCTGATGGATGAATAAAGAAAATGGAATACTATTCAGCCATTTAAAATCCTAAAATCCTGTCTTCTATAACAACATGATCATTATGGGTAAAATGAGTTAAACACAGAAAGACAAATGATACATGAGTAGCCTGGTGGAATTTAAGGTGGTCTCCTGTAAGCTGGTAGGAATGGTGGCAACCATAGGCTGAGGTGGGGCAGGATGAAAAGTTAAGATGCCAAGTCACAGTTAAATAAAAGCAAGATGTTCTGTGTGAAGTACCTGGTACAATGAGTGGAGATCCTGATGGCATCCTCGATACTTTAAAGACTCAGAAGACAGGGCTTTGCAAGCATTTCGACGATGAGTGATAAAATGTGAGGAAACATGCATGCTTAGTCTGACGTAATCGAGCAAGGAGTACATATCAGGACATCATGGGGTATTCATAGATACACATAATTTTATGTTTTATGCACTGGCTTAAAAATAATTCAGTTCAGATCTCAGTGATAATAAGATAAAGTGTTTACTGCTAATGGGGTCAGGAGCCATTGACTACAGAGAGTCGTACCACTGTTTTCCCAGCTTTTATCTAAAGTACATGCTGAGTGCCTTTATCCACTCACCTAATCTCTTAAACTTTGTAATCTAATTTCTTCTTTTAAATCCTCTTTTCTTGTTTTCTTTGGTCTCCTAACCCTTGAAGTACTCTTAGCCAACTCTAAATTTGGTTGAGATAATCCCTATTGATTCCTGTGCTTCTTATAAAGCTTTAGGTCAGAACAACAAATTCAGAACAAAAGCTGGAATAAATGTCACTGGGCTAATAAAAACAGGTAAATGCATTTGATATTTAGGCAAACAATGCATATTTGCAGCAAAAATATATCTCCAATAATAAAACTTTGACAGATTTTGCTAAATTTCTCGGCTAATTTTTATCCATAGCTTTGTGGCAGGAGCTATTATTACCCCATTTTAGAAATGGGAGAACTAAAGAGTTGTAGAGGAAATGGCTGCTCCAAAGTTAAAACACTAGTAGGAGATGAGGCTCTGCTTAGAACTTAGCATGCTTTCCCATGGATGCTGGTACTGGAAACTGCCTCTGCACAGAAGGAACACATCACAAATAGCTGCAGTGGTGCAGGGGAGGGAATGGGAGGAGGAGAGAGGGGAAACGGAGGCCCAGATATAACATATGAGAGAAGAATGAATAAAAAAGAAAACAAAATTTCAAAATAATATTCTTTCACTGACAAAGAAACAAAACAAAACCATATAGCCTTTCCTGCTTCTTATAGGATCCTGACCATGCTCTGTTCCATATCCAGATGCTTAGACACCTCCCTACTAGCAACATAACATCCACAAGTAAAGTAAGTCTACTATATTTGTTCCATCAATGTGCAGAATAACATAAAAATGTTATAATTATTCTATTCATATATGCATATGAAACAGGTAGAGGGGACCCCCCCTTCTATGGGCAGGTGTAAAGCATTGTTAAAATCTGTTAGCATCACTGATGATAGTTCATAAATTTCAAGGGCTATGTTGTAAGTGTTCTTTCTGATGTTCAATGTCCTGTAAATAAGGAAGCACTGTGGATGAGCCAATTTGACTTTCTAATTAACAGCTATGGGATTCTCCCTCGAAGCTTGAACTTCCTTGAGCAACTGAGCTGTCAGTCAATAAAGACAGACAGACCACCCTATTACCTGCGCTACCCAGCCTGAACATTCCACGGAGCCTTGAGACCATTATGCAAAGATTGCAGTTGGTTGCCTGGCTCCTGATGCCACAGCCTCCACCAGAGCTCTGAACAATTTGTCATCCTGAGCATCAGGAATCATTTCCACCCTGATTAGAAGGGTGCACTTTGAATGTTGGAGGAACTACCATGGGTGGCAGAAAAGCCATTATTAGTAAAAGCACAAACTTTAGTGGCTGATTAGTTCTAGAAGCAAGCCTATGTTTGGCCAAACATCACTATGTAAGTAATCTGCTCAAGCTCACCCAATGGGACAAACACTCCCACATCATTTCCTATGGGTGCGAGGAGGAAGAGGAAGCAGAAACAGAAGCAAAGAGAGGAGGGAGGGTAAAAGAGAGCAAAGAGAGGAGGGAGGGTAAAAACAGATTACTTACATCACTATGTAAGTAATCTGCTCAAGCTCGCCCAATGGGACAAACACTCCCACATCATTTCCTATGGGTGCGAGGAGGAAGAGGAAGCAGAAACAGAAGCAAAGAGAGGAGGGAGGGTAAAAGACTGGGAAAAACCCTCAGAGAACCTGCAGTCTCCCTTTGCAGAAAGAGTTCCATTCCAGAGAGCCATCAAGTCTTAGTAGTGCAGGGTTCAGACCCCAGGCTGAGTGAGGGCTGACACACTGTCCATAACCAAAGACCAGAAATACAAGTAGTCTGCAGGAAGGCTGTAACTTTTAGCTATGGGTCTTGATCATCAAAGCACGCATGGGGTGCTCCAAATACCAGACAGTATCACTTGCTGCTGTGTCTGACTGCATAGCGTCAATACTGGCTGTTGTCAGTCACTGTGGGAAATGAACTCTGACAGCCAAGACCAGCGTTTAAAGAGCTTCTCACACACCCATAATTTTGATTCAGGTAGAGCAGAAAGATTGCCTGTTGGACACAATTGGCAACATGATGAAAACCTGAAACAAGAAAATAACAAGATGAGGAGAGATGCTAAATCGCCAGATTTATAATTCCCAGCATTACTGACTAATCACTATTTTGTGTAATTTTCATCCATAGAACGGTGGTAGGTTTTTAGCAACTATATGAACATTGTGGACATCATTTACCAAAATGTCTAACAATGTAAATAATAGTAATATAATAATAAATAATAACATAATATAATAAATATCGTAATATCTTTTAATGTTAAGTCCCATATATTTCAGTATCCTTGAGAAGTTTGTTGCCTGCTTGATTGTGATTAAATGCTGAACATGTTGCATGAAGAATACTTTTAAAACTATAATAGTACAAAAAAACAATTGGGCAGTATACACAAAACATTTAAAGAGGATTCTGCTCTATTTATCTTACCTCTGGATAGGCAAGGATCTTCAGTGTGCATTTTGAAGTTCAGTCCAGTACAACCTTTAATATTTTGTATTTTGAAAACATTGAGCTAGATCCTGTAAATGGGAAAAGAACCCAAGGTCTACTTTTGTGAAATTTTAAGGACCAAGTATTAAAAGATGACTCCAGTGCAATGTGAACTTGGAGCTTACATTTAGAAGCTAAGAAAATAAGATACAGAACTATCAAAGGTCATAAAATGCAAAGCTGATCCCAGAATTGACATAACTTTACAAGAGAGAAAATAAGAGGTAAAAGAAAGGATCTGTGAGCAGGACAGTTTCAGGGAAGACGGACAGAGGTTCTGTGGCTGGTGGCTGTGAGTCTGGCTTCTATGAACAAGTGTAGGCCAATAGTACAACAGATTTGGACAAGTAAGACCAATGGTATGGATCTCTACAATAAAGAACACAAGAGGAACGTATGGAAGTTTATGGAATCAGAAAATGGCATGATAAGGCATTTGATTTTAGAAACACAGCAGTGAGGCATATTGATTGGTCAAGCTAGAGGCCAGAGGTGGGAAGAACAATTAGGAAGCTCTTACAGTTGTCTGAACTATTGAAGTCAAAGTCTGTGGCTGGTCAATAGAAGTGGGAACAGTAAAGAGGGCATAATTGTAAAACAAACAAACAAACTAACTAACCTATAGGGATTTTGACTTTTCTTGGTAACTTACCAAGCTTGGTTTTTAAAGAGAGAGAGAAAAATAAACGGAAAGGAGAAGATTCATTTTAACTGTTCATGTCTAGTTTACTGTAAAAATGAAATAAAGCTAATAACCTATCAAAAACCTCACACAAGAGAAGGTTTGTGGGAAAACACATTTGATTGTAGCTAAGACTTCTGTAAGAAAAGAGGTGAAACTGTGTGCAAACACATGCATTAAGTGTTAAGCTAAGTGTGCAACTGAAGATGGAAACTAAATGGGTTTACTTCTCTGAATATGCCTAATCATTTAATTGTAGTTTTGTCAATAAAGACTCAGCAGAGAAAATGATTTGGGAAAGGAAAGCAGAGAAGAGTCCCTTAGAATTTAAACTTCAAAATCAAAAGGGAGGCTAGGATGGAAAGAGTTAAGGGCTCGAACAGAACTGTGACTTGAAAGCTAAGAGTGTAAATGTGTTAAAAGATGATAACCAAACCAGAAAACACTGAGATGCGTGGAGCACTGTGATTTTTAGACATTTGATATACAAGCAGGCTGTAAAGATTAAGGGGGATAACAGTTAGGCTGCAAGGAAGTGTGGATATGGCTCTCAGATTTATTGACATAAAGTAGAAGAAGATGGGCTGAGAAGAATAGAAGGAACTACATGTGGCTTAAATGATTTTTATATGTTGCTAATTTTCTTTTAATTATACTAGGCAGCCGAGCATGTTATCCCTATCCTATACTTGTGGGAGTCCCAATGTAGAAATCTTGGCGAATAACATTCAAAATGAGAAAAGGATTCTCTTTTAGCCCACTCCAAACAGACAGAGCAAGAACAAGTGACATCCTTGCAAGTATGTCTGCCCAGTATTCTGATTCTGGAGTAAGACTCATGGAGTGTAAGGTGAGTGTGCATGTTCTCAGCCACACCTGAACTACCCGGCTTCTGGATCCACATTGCCCAATACAGCATGGTCCGCTGGTGGCCGTGATTGCACCCAGCTATTCCCATGGCATATAATTAGTTATATCACAAGCTTTACTTTCCATCTTTGTAGGCTTTTTTTTTTTAATCTGATTTTTTTACACTAAACAACCATCAATCAATCCCTGACTTTCCAAAGTAAATCACCATGAGCTGGTGATTGTTTTCTACAGTATGAAACCAACTGATAAAAGGATGTGACAAAATATTGAAGAAACTAATAGCATTAGACTTCTGGATTAAGAATATTGGAATGTCCTCAGATAGCAATTCCTCAACCTCAAGATTTCAAGGTTCTCCCTGCTGACTTGCTATAGGACCTGGATTCACTTTAAACAGTTGTATATGAGATAAAAGAGGAAAAAATTACCTGAAGAGAAATGATATGTTCTTCCTTCAGTACTCTCAACCCCTTCCTGGCCTCAGGAGACATCTCTATTTCTGACTTCAGTTCTACTAACATGATGTATCTAATTAGGCAAACTAAAAGTGTCACCATGTGTACTTAGTACCAAATGAACCACTGTCACTAATATTCAGGATGTAGAAATCTCTTAAAGGACAAAACAGAATCGCTGAAGGCTTACAACTCTGGAATTCTAAGTTAAAAACTCTTCCCATGTCTATCTATCTATCTATCGACCTATCTATCTATCCATCCATCTATCTATCTGTCTATCTATCTATCTATCTATCTATCTATCTATCTATCTATCTATCTATCTACCATGACAAAGTCTGACTATATACTCCAATATGATTTGGCACTCCCACTATTGTCCACCTTGGCATGGAAAACTCTTCAATCTTCCTTCTGCATTTGGAGTGCTGAAAATACAGACACATACCTTCAAGCCAGCCATTTGTTATATTTATTCTAAAGTGCCCTGCTTTCGGTTTGATGGTTTGTTTTTGGTTTATATACTTACTTGTTTGTTTTGTATGGGGGGAAGGGTTGGGGCTGAGCATTCATCTGTGTCATTTCTTTTAGCATATGGTACTATCTTTCTTATTGATTGATTGATTGATTGATTGATTGATTTAGATCCAGAACTGAACCTCTGCATTTGGAGAAAGAAGGGAGATAGAAGTTTCTTTATGTGTTCATTTCTTTTAAACAAGTAATGAAAGCATAAATGAAGGTGTAGTTATTCATTTGTTATTTCTATAGTAGTTAAAGTTGTAAATAGTCCTTACCTTTCTATCCCATGACAGATCTGACAAAGAATTAAATCTAATTGTAACTTACATAACTTTATGCTCATCTGAATGATTATTTAGAATTTTAAAGTTACAAAACCAGGTAATTGTAGAAGATAAAAAATATATTCACAGTTAACCATTCCAAATCTGAAAACTGAAATCTGCAATTTCACATTTTGAACATAGCACTACAAGTAAATGTGTGTACATGACCCAAGCTTCACCACCGTAAAATCAAGGGCCCTCTCAGAGTGTTGTGCCCAACTTGCTTCAGCATATATGTTTAAGAAAGATATCCCAGAATCCATTCAGGTAGAACCTGAATGTTTATCTGTGACCCCCACATGTGTGCTATGGTGCATACATGGACACATAAAATCAGTTACACATATGCACACACAAGATAGATAAATTAAAATGTGATAAAATATTTTGACATAAATCAGTTATAGAAAGCGATTTCATCATGACATGGATATAATGTACTAAAAATGCATCTTAAATTTAAGGTTAAAAATCTGATGTATTTTGCCCTCTGATCCAGAAGAGAACCATTGCTGAAATGTTCTAATTCATGCATTTAGTATTAGGAAACTAGTCATCAGCAAGTTTTGTTTCAAATATCTTTCCACTCAAATTTTGAGGGTAGGAGTAGGGTTTATCAAAGTAGCCCAGGCTATCCTACAAAACACAGACATCCTTGTTCTAATTCCTAAGTGCCAGAGTAGCAGACATATTCCTGTTTCTTAAAATCAAATAATTAATTTTATATCTGTCTCTTTTGTCAAAGGGTTGCTATCTACAACACTGTGCCTAACATTTTTTTTCAGTCTGCAGGATCATGCACTTCTGAATAAGTGATTATTTTTCTTGACCTTGAGTTGTTTTCAAGTGAAATGCAGACCTACCTGTCAGTCCCTGAGAGGAGGATTTCAATGTACACAGAATATCAGGTATAGATTTCCTCCCAGCAAGCATTTTGCAGAATTAGCATGTTCCATTTCCTAACAACACAGCATGAGAGTTAGCTCTCTTTAACAGATACGTCACCAGCTTTGGCCTTGTGATGTGCTGAAGCCCTGGGTGCTTTTGATACATATTGCTCCCAAACCAGGCTTCCCTGTACACAAAGTTTAATAGAGAAAATGCTATGCTCACTGTGTACTGCATTTAGCCATGTTTCTACCCATCATTCATTAACTCATGCAAAATTCAATCCAAAAAAAAAAAAACCATAATAATTTCAAAGACCACAGAATAAGTTACCAGCTTTCACAGGCCTGACATAATGAAGCTGTCAACATTTTTTTGCTCATGTGAAATAAACAGCCTCAAATAATAATTATGTATTTATTTAGTGTTATTGCCCCTCAAGGAATTTTTTTTCAATCATTGATTTGCAGCACATCTGGTAATAGAGGCAGAAATAAAGAGCTTCGTTATGATGGAACTCACTGTGCGTGGAAATACATTACCTTTAATAAAATCAAATCTGAAAAACTCTTCTATGAAACATAGTTCTCCAGTTGCTAGCCTCTGTAGTTGTTTCTTTTTGTGGTAGGTCTCTGGCTTGAGTTCTTTGTTCTTTCCCTTAAGTCCTCTCATTCCTAATACCTTACTAATGACTGTCTTTCTGACAGTAACTTCGCCTAAATAGTCAAAAGGTTTTCCTCATGCCATCATGATTTCCTTGGGAAAACACTTTAAGAGGGTGTTGGTGAATGCCACTTGGGAGTAGGGAAATTTCAGCTGCTATGTCATGTTTTCACAAGGAGAAGAAACAACACATCATTGAGCATCACCCCATACAACAGGAGTATGATTTCCTGCCTGTCCTATAAGGTCTTTAAAGAGACATACTGTGTTTCTTTTTGAATAAAAACAAAAACAAAACAAACAAACAAACAAACAAGTCAGAATTAACAATCAATGGGTTTAAATGTTTAACCTAATCAGAACATGACCCAACTGATTATTTTTCTAATTCTGGCTCTATTCTCTTCTTTTAAAGACCTTAGGTAAGATATGTCTTAGGTAGAAGAATACTAACAGTTTGTGTCCCCAAAAGTCCATATGCTACAGGCTTGATGGATGCCACTCTGTTCCACTTATGGGAAGTGGTAAAAACATGTAGGAGATAGACCCTCACAGGAGAGATTTGTGCCTTAGGCTAAAGCCTCAGAAACCATAAGCTGAAACAAATCCTTCTTCCATTTAGTAGATTGTCTGATCTACTAAAGATGGATAAGAAATCTCTTAAGGCATCTTAATAAACATGTGTCATGTCCTCTTATCTCCAACACAGGTTTCTACAAAGATGTTAGAACCTGTTTCATATCTATCCAGGCTCAAGATCTATAAATAGGCATATCATTATAAGGCGTTTCAAGATGAAGAAAAAAAAAAGACAAGGTATTGCATTAAATTTCTGTGCTTAAATTTGGGAGAGGGGAGGGGAACCCCTTCACAAACAAGGTTCTGTGGCCTACAACTAAACTATTCAGATAGTAAAGAAGTTGCAGAGCCCAGAGCAATTCACAGAACACACACACACTGGACTGGTTCAGAGGTTCTTATATGAGTCATGTGACTCAAACTACCATGAGTTTTAAAAGTCCTAACCTCTCAACTGCTTCATTCTACTTACATTGAGCTCTAGATGAACAGCTTACCCAAGCCATTTATTTTCTCATCTCCAAGCTGGTTTTCTGTGCAGAAGTAAAGTTATGGGGTGATATTCTTTTATGTTGTCTTTTGTTTTTCATAGGCTCAGAAATGGCTCTGTCTGTTCGAATTTTCCCTATCTGTAAGAATTGTCTAACAAGGCTTTTGCTGTCGATGGATTCCCTTTTCACAGATGGCTGGCTTGCTTACCAGCTGTAGTTTGATAGTTATTACAGTTAATTTACTTAGAAAATGAAGGCTTCACTCTGCAGCACAGGGGTACTTTACACTTAGCTGACAAATCCAATACCCTTCTAATTGCACTGGCATACGTGGAGTACCACGCCTGACCTTGCTCATAAATCAGACGTGTAGGCACTATCCTGTGCTTAGAAACCTCTCCTCAGTATTCTGCAATCAGCAGTCAAATTAGGAATTCTACTTTCTAATTATCACTGGAGAGTTACCAGATGAAAGGGGACAGGGCAACTTCATTCTCTGGAATAGAAATCAGAAAACTATATTCTAACTCATTATGAGGGGGAAAAACATTTAATCTGCTTGATCATGTTACCAACAATACCACAAAGCTTTTACTAGAAAATCTATACAGCTTTTATTCAAGGAGCCTAGACAGTTTGCGTGCTTCATGGAGAAAGTTAAGCCAGTTGTTCTTTTATACTGTCAGGTTTGTAATCGCATAGAAATGTTTATAATGATGTTGTGGTAATATGTAGTTAAGTTGTCTGTCAGCTACAGTGCATGAAGAAATTATCTGAATCATATGTTTAGAGAAACACACACACACACACATGAACTTAAAATGTCTACCCACATGCTGCAGGACCCTTATGATATTGTTGATCTGTGCATTCTTTTCCTTTATATTCCCAGGATTGAGCACAGGTTTTAAATACTCAATTGAAATTAAGATCTATTCAGATCACCTTTCTGTTGACTGGAAAACCCAGAGTTAAGACTATTTTGTAATTTTCATCTGAAAATAAGGTTATACAAAACCACTGCCCTTAAAGACAAAATATATGTGTGAACATTCATCCATTACAGGCATAACCACAATCACAGACAATTTCTGACGGGGATATAATACACTAGTAATCATTGTTAGAGGGAGTGCAGATTTTCCTATGTATTGGTGCAGTATTTTCAAATGGTTTATATGTTTTTAAACTAAAATTTAATTAATAACATCATTCATGCTCTCAGAGACTAACAGTTAGCATCCATTTCACACTGCCCAGTAGCTTAGAGGGATGTCTGGCAGTAAGAGGTGGCTTCTGGCCTGCCCTCTGCTTTACTCTTCCTATAAATTGCCTGCCTGGCTCCCTGCAGCTGCCAGTGTCCAGGATGGACTCCCACCACATTGCAATTTTCTTGGTGATATGGTCCCTGACCCGGGTCAGTTCTCAGGCTCTACATCTAGAATTACATGGACAATGCTTAACAACTCTGCACTATAAGGACTTAGATTCCATACACCATCATCATGTTCCTCCCTAATGGGGGAAAGTCGGTTTTTGCTGCATTTACTATCCTACTTTAAGGAGCTTGTTTCTTAAAAGAAGGTAATTAAAATGCACATTCTATAAACATCCATCAACTCTTCTATGGGAGATCCATCTTCACTGGAATTATATATCCTATTATAAAAACTGGCCCATTAGGGGATAGAGGGATGGCTCTGTGGTAAAGACTAGTTACTCATTATTTAGAGGACCCAGGTTCATCTCTGAGCAACCAACTTGGAGGCTTATAGCAGTCCTAACACTGGCTCCAGGAGATTCATCACCCTTCTGACTTGCATAGGGACACATGTGGTACATAAATGCACATGCAGGGAAAACATTCACCTACACTGGAAACAAATTCAATTTTTAAATATCTGTCCTTGTTATCTTATAGTGCTGTTTTTCTTTGTGGGGTGAAGATACCATGAAATCGTGTGTTGTTCCTTCACATGTTCTGTGTTTTTTTCAAAGGAATAGTTCTGAGGACTTATTACAGTATCGCAGTGAAAACTAAATTCAGCACAGCAAGGTCACATGCTGGGTGGTTTCATAAACTGCAAAAGAGGGCTACATTAGGCTCCATCTAACTGCCTGTGCATGGTTACAACAAAATATAAAGTGAATTCATACATTAGAATTTTCTAAAAGTCTTAATATACAAATTGAAGGATCCTATTTATAATTGGATGGCAATAAATTTTCAAGATATCTTTCCTCTTAAGAAGACACTGTTAGTAACTGGCCCCACATTAAATCCAGTATTTGTTTCAAGTGATGGTTAGCATTATGTTTAAAGGGAGAAAAGCAGAAATCAATGTCTACAATGTATAAAATCTTACTAAGGCTGGCTTAAGGCTTGTCAAGTCTTTCCTGAAGGCTCACAAAGGAACTGGTGAGCAATATATTTAGTAGTTTTCAGAAAACCTTCAGGCTACCAAATGTCAAACCTAACCAGAAATCTTATTTTCAGGAAGAATATTTTTTTTCTTTTCAAGATTTTATTAAAATTATGAGAGCAAGGGTGAATTGCATTAAAGGAAGACTATGTGGATTTGAAAGGAATTGTCACCTGCAGGTTGGGGTCAGTGTGTGAATTTCTCATCTGATTTGTATTAGGCGTCTGTGATGTGGAAGGATGATGAGGCTAGCTGGGGCCGTGTCATGCAGCTGCTCTGCTTTATTGAGTAGGCTGGGCCAAGGGGAACTGAGAACAGCTTTGGGCCCTCTGGGTAAGGCTAATACAGAAGCTTCACTGAACGTTATTGCCTTTCACAGTTGCAGGATGATGGATTTGCAAGTGGATTTAAGAAAGCTGAGTAGAAACAGGACCAGCTCTTACTATGGTTTATTCTCATGTCTGTGTCCATTATCCATCCTGCTGATACCTGCCTTTCAGGAATAAAGCCGTTTATTTACACTTCCATCTTCACAGAATTTCTGTTGATAGGTAATATTTTACAGTCAAAATGCTTTGACAATAATTTTTAAATATTTTTTAAATATTGATAAATGTTTTTAATATAGAATAAAAACTACTATAAACAAATCAAAAATCAAAATGATCATATTGGTCTTTGAAACATGCTCTGGTTTCATATATAAATTCTTTGTTATTCCCAATTAACACAAAGCCTAACAGACAACATTTGTTCTCAGAAATAGCAGGAAAGTTTAATAATTTTGGATTTTAAACAGGATCTATTCACAATTTTTATACATCTTCCCCCAATTGATAGATAAAACATTTCTACTTTAACTAACTCATAGGTAGCTACCTAAACAATAAAATACACACCAGGCATGGTAGCGAAAATAGTTATCACCTTGAATTTGTATTGCTTTGACATCCTTGTTTAGTCTACACGTTCCTATGTTTGGATTGCTTGGTGTTGTGTAAATATCGATAGAGAATGCAGTCTTACAGTTCCAAGGCAAGCTGATGCTTTAAAGCAGGCAGCATCTACAGTATGAGTTATCCTCCTCTATTTCAAAAAAAACTGGCCCCTGTTTGCTTTTGGCATAAATTAAGGTCAAAACCCAAAGAAATCTTAAAGATTTCCTCGTATTCACATTCAGCTGATTACAAAGAAATAAGATGCTGCTGCTGCTGTTGTTGTTGTTTTACAAAGATCTGCACAATATTTGTTCATAGTGAGGAGTCATATTTTGTCCCAGTAGCTACAGTTCCCTCAAGTCACAAAGCACAACACAAACACACTTACTCTTAGAGAGCACAGGGAAGGTGAAGGTAAAATGTCAGCTGTGAAGAAAGCATTTAGAAGAAAGCTTGTATTCTCTCCTTATGTGAGCATGGGAGATACATCCCCAGAAAGGCAGAAGGGAGTTGGCCTTGTCCTGTTTCATTAGGTGTGCTAATTACAGGCTCCTGAGCAATTATGCTGGCAGTGTTTCAAAAGGAATGGTTTACCAGTAGTTGCTTCCATCCTTATATATCTGGTCTGTCTAGGCTTGCTTACAAATAGAATAAAATTAACAATAATCTCACTTAGGATGATATCTCTTAAGGGACTAAGTTAAGTCCTTTAATTGTGATTGTTTTATAGCAGCATTCAAATTTAACTAAGCAAAGCTCCTAGTAACCATACGATGCTTAAATTTACATGTCAGTAGACTAATTGAACTAAGTTGGTAACTTATTATATCTAGGTGCATCTGTAAGGATATTTCTAGATAAGATTCACATTCAAATCAGTAGATTAAATGTATACTACCCTCATAATGTAAGGGGTTAGTATCAAAATAATTGAGAGTTTGAATAAAATAAACCAACACATGTTCTCTCCCCTGGAAACATAGGCATCCACTTTATCTTCTCCTCTAATATTACCATTCATAGTCACTGGGCATTAACTAGACCTACACCACCACTTCCTGATACCCCAGAAGATGGTATGACTTAGCCTCTGCCGTTGTCTCAACCAGCCATGCACATTATATCTCCTCATTTTTATCTATAGCTCCCTTGATACCCCAATACACCTATAAGGAAAGGATCAGATCTAAATTCTCATTTCTGAACATCTATGCTGCAAATTCAAGGGCACCCACATTCATAAAAGAAATTTTACTAAAGCTCAAAGCACACACTGCAACTGACACAATAATAGTGAAAGATGTGAGCACAATACTCTCATCAATGAACAGATCATGGAAACAGAAACTACACAGAGAAACAGTGGAAATAACAGAACTTATGAACCAAATAGATTTAACAGATATCCATAGGACATTTCATCCTAAAAGAAAAGGATATACCTATACCTTCCTCTCAGGACCTCATGCTTCCTTCTTCAAAATTGACCATATAGTCAGTTGCAAAACTGGTACAAGAAGATTGAAATAATCCCATGCATCTTATCAGAACACCAAGGACTGAGAACATCAGGACTAATTTTGGTCTTCAATTTAAAAGAAAGAAAGAAAGAAAGAAAGAAAGAAAGAAAGAAAGAAAGGAAGGAAGGAAGGAAGGAAGGAAGGAAGGAAGGAAGGAAGGAAGGAAGAAAGCCCACATACACATGGAAGCATAACAATTCTGTACTCAATTTTAACTTGGCCAAAGAGGAAATAAAGAAACTAAAGACATTTTAGAATTTAATGAAAATAAGGCAAAACATACCAAACCTTAAAGGACACTATGAAAGCAGTACTAAGAGAAAAGCTCATAGCTTTCAGTGACTCCAAAAAGAAACTAAAGAGAGCTTACACTAACAGCTTGATAGCATGTCTGAAAGCTCTAGAACAAAAAGAAGCAAATACACCCAAGAGGAATAGACTGGAGGAAATAATCAAACTCAGTGCTGAAATTAACAAAGTAGAAACAAAAAGAACTATACAAAGAATCAACAAAACCAGGAGCTGGTTCTTTGAGAAAATCAACAAGATAGACAAACCCTTAGCCAGACTAACGAGAGGGTATAGAGACAGTATCCAAATTAAAAAAATCAGAAATGAAAATGGACATATAACAACAGAAACCAAAAAATTCAAAAAATCATCAGATCCTACTACAAAAGCCTATACTCAACAAAACTGAAAAATCTGTATGAAATGGGCAATTTTTTAGACAGATGACAGGTACCAAAGTTAAATCAGGATCAGATAAACCATCTAAACATTTCCATAAACCCTAAAGAAATATAAGCAGTCATTAAAAGTCTCCAAACCAAATAAAACCTCAGGACCAGATGAGTTTAGTGCAGAATTCTATCAGACCTTCAAAGAAGACCTAATACCAATACTCTTTAAACTATTCCACAAAGTTGAAGCAGAAGGAACACTACTTAATTTGTTCTGTGAGGCTACAATTATGCTTACACAAACACACTACAAAGAAAGAAAACTTCACATCAATTTCACTTATGAGTATCAATGCAAAAATACTCAGTAAAATTCTTGCAAAATGCATACAAGAACACATCAAAACAATCCTCCATCATAATCAAGTAGGCTTCATCCCAGGGTTGGCTCAATATACAGAAATCCATCAATGTAATCAAATTTATAAACATACTCAAAGGAAAAAAAATGATCATTTCATTAGATGCTGAGAAAGCATTTGACAAAATTCAACACCCCTTCATGATAAAAGTCTTAGGGAGATCAGGAATTCAAGGCCCATACCAAAACATAATAAAAGCAATATACAGCAAACCAGTAGTCAACATCAAATTAAATGGAGAGAAACTTGATGCAATGCCACTAAAATCAGGGACTAGACAAGGCTGCTCACTCTTTCTCCCTACCTATAGAACTTGAAGTCCTAGACAGCAATTAGACAACAAAAAGAAGTTAAAGGGATACAAATTGGGAAGGAAGAAGTCAAAATATCACTATTTGCAGATGATATTGTACTTAGTGACCCCAGAATTCCACCAGAGAACTCCTACAGCTGATAAACAACGTCAGCAAAGTGACTGGATATATAATTACAATCCGTACCCTTCCTCTACTCACAGGATAACCAGGCTGAGAAAGAAATTAGGGAAATGACTCCCTTCACAATAGTCACAAATACCTTGGTGTGGATCTAAATGAAAGACCTACAATGTGAGGACTCCCCCAAGTTCTGACTCAGGAGAGGCGACACCCCAAATCACTCACGAGAAACGGTCTTGCTGCAAACTGCAAGAGGACTTTTAAAATACCAAAAATACCAGTTAAGAGTCACAAGGAAGTGCAAACTCACAAGAGTCACAAGGAATACCTGGTAACTATCACTGGCAAATGCTGTCCTAACGTCAGTCCAAGTTCACAGTCAGAGACAAGGGGTTGACATTGTCTGTCCCATAACAAAAAAAAAAAAAAAAAAAAAAAAAAAAAACAGAACCAAAACAAAGACACAAGACACTAGTACATCTAAACACACGTGTCTGCATCTGGACTTATCAAGCCAGCCAAACGCGACTTCCTGACAGGGTTCGGATTCCACATCGACCCCCTTCCTGACTGGGGTTGGATTCCACATCGATCCCCTTCTACCCATGGAACATCTTCCAGGGTTGCAGCCTACAGGCCTTAAGACGTCCCTCTTCCACAGCCACTAGGTCCTTATGGTCCACAGTGGCAGCTGCCAGAAAACTGAAACTAAACACAAACTCAGTGGCACCACTCCTAGACAACAGACAACATACAAGACTCACACAAAACGTACATCCAAGGGGTCTTCGAGGTTCCTTGGTGTCATGCAAATCTCGGTGGGACCTCCAAATGAAAGAACATAGTGGGGAAACCCCAACTCCTGTATCCCGAGTCGGTGTGCACCCAAAGAATCATGAGAAACCATCTTGATGCAAACACATGACGTAGTTTAATGACAGAGCTCTGGGCCGACACATATCTCACACAGGAGACAACGGTTGTCGGCCAAGTGGCTCGAAAGCTAGGGGTTTTTATAGAAAAGGGTCTGGGGCTGGGGGAGGAATTGGTGCGGTTTCACATGATTGCTTCATTTAAACATCAGCAGACTGTATGTGCAGATCGAGGTAACAGCAGAGCATCTGGTTAACATTTAACCCATGTCAGAAGGGCGGGAGATAGGGAGGCGCTGGGCCAGTCTGGACATGTCATTCTCTTTATCTTATGGCCAAGCAGCCTCAGGAATGTCCTAAAGACAGGCCTGCCCGGACATGTCCTGGCCTGCTCCATAATGTTCACAGCCCCAGGCTTCTAAGCTCACAAACAACACTTTGGACTAATTGACATGAGTTACATGAATCACAGGTCTTAAATTTCATTTTCTTTCATAACCAAGCAAGTGAAAGATCTGTATGACAAGAACTTAAAGTCTCTGAAGAAAGAAATCTTAGATCTCAGAAGATGGATTGATCTCCCATGCTCATGGATTGCTATGATTAATATAGTAAAAATGGCCATTTTGCTGAAAGCAATCTACAGATTCAAAGCAATCCCCATCATAATTCCAACTCAATTCTTCACCAAGTTAGAAAGAGTAATTTGCAAATCCATTTGGAATAATAAAAAACCCAGGATAGCAAAAACTCTTCTCAACAATAAAAGAACCTCTGGTGGAATCACCATCCCTAACATCAAGCTGTATTACAGAGCGATAATGATTGAAACTGCATGGTATTGGTACAGAGACAGGCAGGTAGATTAATGGAACAGAATTGAAGTCCCAGAAATGAATCCACATATCTATGGTCACTTGATCACAAAGGAGGTAAAACCATCCAATAGAAGAAAAGATAGCATTTTCAACAAATGGTGCTGGTTCAACTGGAAGTCAGCATGTAGAAGACTTCAAATTGTTCCATTCTCTTCTCCTTGTACAAAACTCAAATTGAGTGAATTAAGGGTCTCCACATAAAACCAGATACACTGAAACTAATAGAAGAAAAAGTGGGGAAGAGCCTTGAACACATGGGCACAGGAGAAAATTTCCTGAACAGAACACCAATGACTTATGCTCTAAGATCAACAATCAACAAATGGGACCTCATAAAATTGCCAATTTTCTGTAAAGCAAAGGACACTGTCAGTAGGAAAAAACAGCAACCAACATATTGGGAAAATACCTTTACCATCCCTATATCAAATAGAAAGCTATCCAATATACACAAAGAACTCAAGAAGTTAGACTCCACAGAACCAAATAACTCTATTAAAAATGGGGTATAAAGCTAAAGAAAGAATTCTCAACTGAGGAATACTGAATGAATGAAATGCACCTAAGAAATGTTCAACATCCTTAGTCATCAGAGAAATGCAAATCAAAATAACCCTGAGATTCCATCTCACACCAGTCAGAATGGCTAAGATCAAAACTCAGGTGACATCAGTTGCTGGTGAGGGTATGGAGAAAGAATACCACTCCATTGTTGGTGGTATCACAAACTGGTACAACCACTCTGGAAATCAGTCTGGTGGTTCCTCAGAAAATTGGACATTGTACTACCAGAGGACCCAGCTATACACTCCTGGGCATGTACCCAGAAGATGCTCCAACATGTAATAACACATGTTCCACTCTGTTCATAGGAGCCTTATTTATAGTAGCCAGAAGCTGAAAAGAACCCAGATGTCCTTCAACAGAAGAATGGATACAGAAAATGTGCTACATATACACAATGGTATATGGCTCAGCTACTAAAAACAATCAGTTCATGAAATTTTCTGGCAAATGGATGGAACTAGAAAATATCCAGCCAGCAATTGACCAGTACATATATAGATGTTTGAAGCCAAGCATCATACTGAGCTCAGGGACCCCATGGGGGAGCTGGTGGAAGGACTAGAGGAGCTGAGGGGGATTGCAATGCCATAGGAAGAATAACATCAGCTGGCCAGACTACCCAGTACTCCTAGAGACTAGACCACTAACCAAGGAGTGCACAGGGAGGGATCCATGGCTTGAGATACATATGTTGCACAGGATGGCCTTGCCTAACAGCAATGGGAGGGGATGCCCTTGGTCCTGTGGAGGTTTGATGCCCCAGCATAAGGGGATACTGGAGTGGTGGGGCCGGAGATGGTGGGTAGGTGGGTTACACCCTTGTGGAGGCAAAAGGGAGGGGGTAGAGGGTTGATGTAGGATGTGGGTATTGTTGCTACGCACACTCCAGTGAAAGTCTCCTTGGCAGGCCGAGAGGCCTGGTAGCACTCATGAGGCAAAGAGTTTCAAAGAAACCCAACCTCCTGGAACCTTGGCATTCTCATAACCCATATACTCATACCCTATCCCGTGTTAGTCTAGTGTATGGATGCACGTGCTCTCTTTTAGTATTATTTTATTATAAGTGCCTTTAAAGATTGAATTCTGACATAGCTAATCCTTCACCAGTGTTCCAACGTCCCAGAAAATTCTTGAAGCCGGACAAACTTAGAATTCAGTAAGAAGGTTATCTATTCAGTAACATTCCAATTTACTTCTAGTAGAGAGGGTGAAACTAATTAGGTGTTACAAAGAATGGAGCCCGAATAGCTCAGGGCTGGTCTGCAGAGTGTTTACTTGAGATAATAGCCAGTCTTACCCAGATAAGGGAATTCACAATGGCCTAGGGAATAGGTGGGTTTACCATGAAAGAGTTAGGGAATCCCCCTGAGACAGGTTTCTTCACTAGGCCCAAAGAAACAGCATAAATCAGGCATTTACTAAGAACCCCTGGTGGTGGGCTTAACAATAGACTAGCATTATACCTGGCTCCCTTCTTAGTGGCAGCAGCCTGGTCCCTGCCTTCTTTTGATGTATACATTCCTTTTGTATTGTGTCACTGTAACCCGGGGGATGTATCTCACCTGGTTTCTTGTCGCTCTTCTGTATAAAAAGTATGATCTCGACTTGAAACATTACATTCAGATTCTACACAACCCCTTGTGTTGATTTTGTCTGTCATTCGCTGACTCATTGTCCGCCTACAACTAGAGACCCATTCTACACAGACAGGTACCAAAAAGGGTCTATGGCAGATTGTGGAGAGGTAACTTGGAAGTGGGCTATCATTTGCGATGTAAATGAATGGAATGATTAATTTAAAAAAAAAAGATAAGATACATCCAAAATATGAGCAGAAAGAATCATTCCACAAGCTTAAGTCAGCGACTGCATAAAAAGGAGAACACTAACCATCCACATTTATCTCTCTGCCTCTTCACTACAGATATGATGTGTCTGGCGGCCATATGCTCTTGCCACTACCCTGCCTTCCCTCCACAATGAAGTGTACCCATTGGGAACCCAAGACACTCTTCTCCCAGATGTTGCTGTTGTCAGATGTTTTGTGGCAGCAATGAGAAAAGTGACCCATACAACACAAAAAGAAATGATGGGCAGGGAAGAGTCCACTGCTGTCCAGAAGACTATAAGGACATTCTCTTCATGGGCCACTGTTGATCTGAGTCCAAAAGAATGTCACATGAAGAATGGAAAGTGGTATTTCACTGACAAGGAAGAGCAAACATGCTATCAAAGTAGGAAAGATGATGACTTGTCAGAAACAGCTGTAAACAAGGACATGGAGAACATCAAGTTTAAAGACTTGCCACAGTGACAGTAAGGTTCTTTAGTCAGAAATACTTTTGTAAATTATTGTAGTAGATTCAGGTTAAGATCTTATAAACTAAAGTAAGGTGGTGGCAAAGAAGTTTTTTGTTTTGTTTTGTTTTGTTTTGTTTTGTTTTGTTTTGTTTTAAATAAGAGAATGATTCAACAGGTGCAATGAGTAAGATATAATATGGAATAGCCATGAAGAGAAATGTATACTATAATAAAATAAAACTGCAGGTTTATAACTGTGTTTAACATAATGCAAAAAATCTTCAACAAAATAAGATACTTGAAATTCAAATCAAACAACACATTGAAAGTCTCCTTTATCAGAATTGAATAGGATTTGTCCTGGAGTACCAGGATGCTTCAACCTACCTAAGTCATTAAAACTGGACACAGCAGTAGGATAGGAAATAAAGCTGATATCAAAGAACCCAAGGGTAAGAAAATAACTCAATTTAAAAAGAAATAAATACCTGGATGTATATTTCTGTATACAATTAACAAGGCAGACAGTAATGAAGGAAAACTTCTACAGTCAACCTCAAGCCTCCACATGTGTGTGCACATAAGCATGCATGTCAGCACATACAGATGAGTCCACACACATGGGAACACACATCCACAGAGGAACACCACAGAGAGTCACATGAGAAGAATCTGTAAAGAATAGTCTAAGCCATAATGTAAATATATTATAATGAAGCTGAGGTCTTTTGTAATTGACAGTCTTTTCCAGGGACATATATGTGAAAACACACAGTGTCTTAGTTTTCCATCTAATACCAACAACCACCAATGCCTCAAAGGGTCACAAAGTGGCACTCTGACTATGAAGAGATATAGCTGGGGTTCATCTTAATTAACCCATATCTAACTCTTCTTTAAGACTACTCAAGACCTCATGATTGCACTCATGACTGCCAGTCAAGATATCTTGTTTTCCCAAAATTATACAATTTTGTCTGTTTTTTCTTTTACATCAAACACTGGGCTAGAGTTTTATAATAGTCAGGTTATACATCTAGGAATCAGGATTTGATTATCTGTATGACTCCCTTCTCTCCACTCCATATCTACCTAACACTATCATGGATTTCCTTGTGTGTAAAGACACATACGGTATACCTGCATACATTGGAAATACTAGGGAGAAATAGCAATTTTCTTTCATTTGTCTCTCAGCATCTAAACTATTTGAGGACCCAGTTATTTGCTGGGAAATGATGTCTGAGTTCTTATGTTTCTAGTCAGTCCAGTGAGACAGAAATCAATGGGTTTTTTTTTCACTTGCTATATCCTGCCTTGCTTTTCTGCTCCATTATGCCACAGCTAAAAAGTGTGAATGCAACTGACTGTAAAGTTCATAAAATCAACTCTCTCCTCCTCTGATGGACCACAGTTTGAAGAGCTAAACTGAAAATGGATTCAATCTAAACTGTCTTAATTGTCTTGCAAAAAATTGTGTGTCCCTTCATGAGAGGAGGTTTCTCAGTCATATTTTTTGGAGCATGACAATTTTTTTTTTTTTTTATCCAACAGCTCTCTGTTTTTTTAAATTGCTTTCCAGATCTTTCCAAAGTACAAAAAAAAAAAAAAACCCAAAAACCAAAAGAAAGAAAAGGAAGGAAGGAAGGAAGGAAGGAAGGAAGGAAGGAAGGAAGGAAGAAAGAAAGAAAGAAAGAAAGAAAGAAAGAAAGAAAGAAAGAAAGAAAGAAAGAAAGAAAGAAAGAAAGAAAGAAAGAAAGAAAGAAAGAAAGAAAGGAAGGAAGGAAGGAAGGAAGGAAGGAAGGAAGGAAGGAAGGAAGGAAGGAAGGAAGGGGGGGGGGGAAACACATGAAAATTTTGCAAGTTCCACTAGGCTTGATTCCAATTAACTCAAATATCAGGGTCAGTCCTGAGGGCTGCACAACACATCTGTGTTAGAACAAGGTAATATATAAAACAAAAACATCAACAGCTCACAGCCTGGCAAACCACAGGAAGGGGTACTTTCCTGAGATGTTTATGATCTAAATGCAAGCACTAATGATCATGTTTTGATTAATTTCCAGCAGAGATGCCTACCCAGCCATAAGTGTTTCCTACAAGGACCTGATCAAAAATAGCATTCTATATTCTGAAAACACACAGGCACTCACACACACGCAAACACACATACACATAATGAATACTGATGGCTGTAGCTTGTTGTTGCTTTATTTACACAGGAAATACCTTGCTTTAATAGGTATTCAGTCATGTTCACCAGGATTTGCTCAGAACAGAAGGTAGGAAGGTATTCCATGTCATCTCTTCCATAGTGTCAATTCAAACCCGCAGGACATGAGTCAGCTTTCATCCCCTCACAAACTCTATTACTACTGAGACGTTAAATAGTAGTTCCTTCTTACTGCATGTTCAATCAGAAAAGAAACCTCACATTTCAGTGTGTGATGCGCATTTGAACTGCATTGGTTTTTAATCATCCAAAGTGTCAAAATTACAAATCACCAAAACTGCTTTATTAATTCAATTTTCAAGCAAACAGAGATGACAAGACATAAAATGCTGAAAATTTCCACCATGACTCCTAGTTTGGATACAAGTAGTTAACCCTGGTAAAACAGAATAAGCAAAGTGCAGGGTGGATTTTGATATTCTGTAACTATCTGGGGCATTTCCAGGTAGTCCTCATTGACTACACACCCAATGCAAAACTCCTTAGTCAGCACTGCAATGGGATGGATATGTTACAAGTTATGTTTGACCATGATGTTTATTACAGCAATAGAAAGACTAGGACAGGGGTCTGCCAGACTCATCCCTGTTCAGTTAGGATACTAGCCTGGGTACTTTGGCCACCCTTAAAAGCTGTTGCCAATCGAGAATATTTTGATGATATTTTATACTCCCCTACTTAATGATTGGCACAAAGGTGTTATTAGAATGGAAAGTCGTACTCTTGAAAAGTCTGTTTTCCCCTGGCATAGAAAAGGTATAGAAAACTACACAGTCAATTTCACTTATCTTGGACCAGGAAGAAAATACACATAACATCTGCAATGTACTAAAGGCCATGGTAAACAATTCACATATTTAGCCCTCCTGAAAATCCTTAAAATGTGCTAGCATTATTTCAATTTCTCATGGTAGCAAACATCTAATGATCATAGGATACAATACAAACTAAATTCAATGCAATATAATACAATGCAAATGCAATCAACAAAATAGATTCTTTCTTTGCACATGTTTTATTTCTTAGTTTTTGATTCACGTTTAAAGACTAACAGAGAGAAATGCTATAATAACCTACAACTATTCATATTACCCAACTGTTTACAATTGCTTACTAGTTTACATATGAGGACGAAGACTTAACTTACCTCACAGTGCTCTCTCTCTCTCTCTCTCTCTCTCTCTCTCTCTCTGTCTCTCTCTCTCTCTCTCCCTCTCCTTCTCCCTCTCCCTCTCCCTCTCTCTCTCCCAACTTTTCTGATGGACTACATGTTTCTTTCTCTTTGCCCTCTTTTATCTTTTATTTTTGAAATTATAATATAGTGATATCATTTCTCCCTTCCTTTTCCCCACTTCAAACCTTTCTATACACCCTCTCCTTGCTCTTTCAAATTCAAGGCTCTTTATAAATTAATTGTGTGTGTATATACATTATCTTCATTTTTTCATGTTAGCATTTATATATATGTATCCTACCTAAACTTAACCAGCTCGGTCTGAATAATGTTACTTGTATGAATATGTTGTCAGTACTGATCAAATTCAGTATTGGATACCCGATCCATGTGCTCTTCCCTAGAGTAGATGGTTTCTCCCACTCTCCACATCCCTTATTTACTTTATGTAGTTTTGAACCTTTTTCCTTTCAACTTCTGCCAAGAGACAGCTCATTCCTGCCCTCAAGACCACAAGCTATCGTATACATCTGAAAAGACCATGTTGTTAAAAAAAAATGCTGTAAAAACATCTATCTTGTCCCTTTCTCACTTGTCAAGTCAATGAATTGTCAGTCTATTTAAATATACTTGACTGCTATGAAGTCATGTAATAAATTTTTATTTCATTATGTAACACCGTTTTACCATATCCACTTTATAATTGACAGAGAATGTACTTCAATTTCAATTAAAAAAAAACCTTTTACTTAATTATATTTATCCCATATGGTCTATCACTGTAAGATCTGTGAAAGTACAGGCTTTGTTTACTTTCTTCAATGCAGTGTTGCCATCCTGCAGAACAATGTGAGACACATTGTATCTGCTCAGTGAGTACCTGGAAGAAGAGGTGAAAGAAAAGAACCCTGTCTAGAAAACTAGATTGCTCTTGCCACTTAATAAAATGTTCGGTCAACTCCACAGGAGTGAACATGGGCAAGGAACTTCTTACAGTTTTGTTCCATTTCTTAACCATGCTGACTGCATGGTTGGTAACCACATGCATTTATAATAGTGTAAGATGTTAACAAAATAAAATAAAGCTCCTGGTTCCACACTTGGGCCTCTAAATTTGTATTTGCCTTGGCATGTCTCATTATTTATTATATAATTTAAACTACATTCAACAAAACATCATTTTGCTTCATGACATTTTCTTTAACGCGCATTTGTTGCTTCTGGTACATATGTACTACTGAGAGTTCCAAAGAAAATTTGAGGTTGAGTCAAAGGAAATCTATCTACTGAAAACACAGCCTGACATTTGTTCACCTATCAAAATTGTATTAAATGTAAATAAAAGTGATACCCATGTGTTTATGCCATGTGTAAAGAAAAGCTCGTGTTCTGGCTCTACGTTGGTGTAATTTGACCCCCTTATAGCACTGAGTGTTACCCACATTTGATCCCTTGTAGCTCTGTGTTCTGGTTTTCCCTGACCCTGCCTGTACTCTGTTCTTTCTTCGTACTTCTCAGGACTCCATTTTCCGACTTCTACTCAATTGCTTACTCCTAGAAGACCACATTGGAAAGTTTGCCTGAGATCTGGTGCTAACCATACCCTGGGGGGTTGGTGATAAGAAAACCTAACACAGCAGCGCTCCTGAAATCATTCTTTGCTTTCATCTCATTAAATCTCCTTGAAAACTATTCAACACAACTTTTGCTGATGTGTGTACGCTGAAAACTACCAAATTGCATCAATTTCTGGACTGCTCTCCAGCTCACATAATAATCTGTGCGTACTCTCAGACTCCAGGTAGCCAAGCCAAATTTGTCTTTCTCCAACAGCTGTCTACACTCTGTTGTGTAACTGGATAATGGTACAGAATTTAAAATCTCCCAAACAAGCAAGGGATTCAACTTAACTTTCTCTCTTCTTCATTTTTCAAATATAATTGTTCCTAAAGCCTTCTGCAGTTAACTTCTTCCTTGTGCTGTACTTACTGTCTCTGGCCTAATTTAGACTCTCATTATCTCTTTACTGTGTTACAATATTTGACTTATAACTGCTGTTTCTTTCATTTCTCTTTTCCTATGGTTCACTTTTCATGATGGCAGATGAGGGACATTTTTAAACTTGAATGTTTTTCATGTTGAAAACCCATCAATGGCTTGCTTCTGCTCTAGATCAATGTTGTGTCTCTGCAGCACTGTGGTGATCCACTCAGTTTGTCTCTCCAGCCATCACTCTTTATCTTCCAGCCATAAGGCTATCACAATACCTACTTCCCTCAATAATATGATATTTCCTGCTCCTTTAGTTTCTCTCTGCCAGAAATGCCTTCCCAAACATGTCTCACAGGAACCTTAAACACAGAATTCATATCAGACACATTTCTGTAGCAGTATTGGATCTCTGCAGGAAACTCTATGACACCACTAGTTTTAATTTTCTGAAATTATAAATATTTACCTCACTTCCCCTTCCTCCTCCCATTCCTTCCATACACCTTCCTTGTCCTCTTATTTTATTAGCTGTTATTACATCCATATATGTATATATTCTTATAGCTATAAAACATAGGACTCTTTGCTATGATTATATATTTACATACTTTCCTCCTCTAACATGAGTGTCTTTGAAAACATAGGGCCTCACACTATCAGTCATGATGCAACCTGTACCAAGTATTTCTTGACTGAATTAATGAGCACAAGTTAAGAAATAATAATATAAAAACAATAAAATGTCACTATAATACTAAGAACCATACCACTAACCCATGTCCACAGACATTAACCTATATCTTATTAACCATTATAAAAAAAGATGAATGGTAGAGAGACTGCAGAGATGTTCTGACATTTGGCCAAAGGAGAAAGAAGTCATCTTTCCTTATTCTAACTTTATTTCCACTCACCGACCTCAGTTTCATCTCCCCTTTTTTCTACCCAGTTTCTCTCCCCTACCTCTCTACTTCTCCCTCCCACATCTACTCCTCCTCCACTTCACTTCAGAATAAAGGACACCTCCATTGGATATCAACCAGCCACAATAGAACAAGCTTAAGTAAAACTAGGTACTCCCTTTCCTTTTAAGACTAGACAACACAACCCAGTAGGAGGAAAGGGTCCCAAAGATAGGCACCAGAGTCAGACATGGTCCCTGCCCCCCAGTGTTAGGAGTTCCACAAGAAGACCAGGCTACACTATAGTAATATATGTCCAGAGGGCTCTGGTCAGTTCTGTGCAGGCTCCCTGGTTGGTGGTTCAGTCTCTGAGCCCTTATGAGGCCAGGTTAGTTGATTTCTTGTGGAGTCCTTGATGTCACTGGCTCCTAAAATCCTTCTTCCCTTTATCAAAGGATTCCCTGAACCCTACCTAATGTTTGATTGTGGGTATCTACATCTGCTCCAATCAGTTGTTGGGTGAAGCCTCTCTCATGACAACTGGGATAGGCATCAATCTAGAAGTATACCAGAATATCATTAAGAATCATTTCATTGTGCCCCCTATTCCCACCCACTCAATCACATTTGGTTCCATCTCAGTATCCTAGTTTTCTGGGCTATCCAGTCTCTGGGTCCTTCATGGCCAGAGTCAGGGTTGGGATCACTCTTATGGTATAGGTCTCAAGCTGGACCAATGTTACTAACTTTAAACTTCCTGAAGCACTCCGTGCTCCATTCCCACCCTCCTAGATTTCTCCTTTATGTAGTAAGACCTACACACTTATACATTGATGAGATAATAATCTCAGGATTTATCTTTGCCGTATTTACTAATGGTTTTCTATTGCTGATAATCATGCTATATCTTGTTAATAAACATATTAACAAATATAAACTAAAACTTTCACTAAGCAGACTCTAGTTTATTTGATAAATAATTATAACTGGGCTGTTTCGGTTTTAGTTTTCTTTCTTTAAGAAGGGGCTTCTAAGGTGGACATCTTCAAAAATGCTCTATAGCCCAGGCTAGCCTCAGATTTGAAATGATCCTCTTAACAACTTCCACAGTGCCGAGTCTACAGTCATGAAACTCCTTGTTCAGCTCTGTTCTTGCTTAACAATTGATACTACTTGTAAGGAGAGAAAATAATTACTAGTTAATGTTAAATAGTTTTCTAAATGAAGAAATACTTTCCCAGTTCACAAAAAGGAAAACAGATCTGTGCTAAGCATACACATAAGTGATTAGAATTCACTTCTATGCAAAAATTAATTAGTAGTGATTTTTATTCTGGCCCATGATACAGGGGCACATACAGAAAGTTAGGGCTCCCAGTGTTGGTAAAACATCATCTAATAAAACAAGAAAATTAATTAACTAAAGTTTATTAGCCCCACATTTATTTAAAACATCTCTTAAAATAAGAAGAAAATTCAGTTCATGAAGCTGAACCTTGTGAGGGGGGAAAGATTAGGAGTGGAAGATGAACTTACTCTAGTGAACACAATGAATAATCTTTAACCTAAAATAATATATAGAACCTTAGAAAATGATATTGAATAAAATGTAAGCTCCATCACTCACATCCGCAGGGCTTATGAAAGAAAACAGATGTTGCTGGAGCATTAATGTACTCTTCAAATCTACCATTCAGTCATTCTAGCAAGAATACTGCAGATGGGAGCTCAGGGCCCAGTTACTACAACTCATAATTCTAAGTTTAACTTCACAAATACATACTTAACATGCTTTGCCATAATATGAAGTCAAGCGATTTTAATATGAGTTTGTTGAATGTAATAAGTAATACTAAATAAAAATTGAAGGTATACATGTATAAGAGGGAGTTACTCAGTATTCAGAAAAGCTCTGAGTTCAGCATAAGCTTAACGAACTTTGCAACTTTACACTGCCTGAGTTTATTACTGCAGCACTTGAAATCTTCACAATTCGGTTTTCATTCCTCCAGACCCCTTAAGGGCTGTCAGGTGCATCCTTGGAAACACTACTGCTTTTGTCTTCCTCGGCTCACATACTTTTGGCACTTCCCCATTGCTTGTCAAAATAATTAATATCTGGAGCTGAAGAAAAAAGGTATGCTGCATTTTAATATCAATCTTTGAGGGAAACAAGGTTAAAGGAATACTCTATTAAAATAAGCTTTCTGTCTCTGACCTTTGGTTGCATTGCAAAAACGTGTCTGGTCATCTTAAAAACTTATGGACACAGCTTTCATCACTGCAGCTAGTGGCTGGTTTCTTTTTGAGAGAATATCCTGCCAAAGTTTGTCCAAGTTTGGCTATTGATGAATATACAGACATCTCACAGCTAACGGTAATAAATATTAAAAATGCATTCTGCGTAATAATTCTGAAAGCTAAGAGGAATTGGAAGTGTCTATCACTTTGAATGCATAAATTCTGTTGGTTTATTAATAAATATAACCTAAGCCAATAGCATATTCTTGCTATCTATAAGTAGGCTATAAATCATGACACTTGGTGACCATGGAGTCAAAATACTGTTAATTTTCCCTTACAATCCATCATAAAGAACAGTGGTCCACTTTTCTAAAACATATTTCCATAGCTCTCTGACATCCTGCATTCTACCCTATGGATGCTGAATACATTTGGAATTATGTCACTATACAAATAAAATACCTATGGAATTATGTCATCTTACATATAAAATACCTATTTTTTTAGACCACGTTTTCTTTACTTTCAGATCTTTTGTTCTTTTGTATGATGTCCCTCTAAAGAATTACCTAAATCAAATGTACACAATTCCCTAACCTGGATATAGTATACCAGGACCCAAGCACCAAAGAGAATAACACAGATACAAATATCTGAGGGAAATAACAAATAGTCTCCCTCTTAATATATTACATTGTTCTTTAAAATAATAATAATATAATAATAATAATAATAATAATAATAACGCTGTAGAGATGGCTCAGCAGTTCTGAGCTCTTGATGTACTTCATAGGGAACCTGGGTTCTATTCCCAGCACCTACATAGCAGACCACAGTCTTCTGTAGCCCACTTCCAGAACATACGATTTCCTCCCCCAGCTTCTGTAGGTTCCAGATACACACACAGTGAATGAAAATGGTGCCCATAGGCCCATAGAGAGTGACACTATGAGGAGGTGTGGCCTTGTTGGAATAGGTGTGGCCTTGTTGGAGGCTACTGTGCATGTCATTGTGGAGACAAGCTTTGAAGTCTCAAATATGTTCAAGTGATGCCCAGTGACACAGTCTACTTATGGGGCCTACAGATCAAGATGTAGAACTCTCAGCTCCATCTCCAGCACCATGTCTGCCTGGAAGCTGCCAAGCATCCCACCATGATGATAGTGGACTGAACCTCTGAAACTGTAAGCCAGCCTCAACTAAATGTTTTCCTTTGTAAGAGTTGCCTTGGTCATGGTGTCCCTTCACAGCATTGAAGCCCTAACTAAGATAACAGAAAAGTCTATTGGGCATTTTGGTAATTGGTGACTGGCATGGGAGGGCCGATCCCACTGTAGTAAGTACCACCCCTAGACAGGTGGTACATCTAAGGAACATTCTTCCATGGACTCTGCTTCAGATCCTGCTGCTAGGGTCCTGTCCTGATTTCCCTCCATGCTTGTCTTTCAGCTGTAAGAAGAAATAAACTCTTTCCTTCCCATGTCACTTTTGGTCCTAATGTTTGTCACAGCAGTAAAAAGCAAACTGGGACATATTGTTGTTGTTCCTGCTGCTGTTTTGTTTTTTAAAAAACTTACTGTTAGTACAGCATGTTTATATCTAGTCTTCACGGATAGTAGTCATAAAAAGTATTACTTTATAAACAATTTCTAAAACCGTAACAAGTTTGCAAACTAAAAGGCAGTTTCCTTATTATAATCCATTCATTTTATTCTCCAGTTAAGTATTAGAAAAATAATGTTAAAATGAATTCATGGTGTTTATAAGACATGGCGTTCATTTGATTTCCATTCTGAATTCTCTTGCTCTGCTAGCTTTCTTAGAGTTTGTAGAAGGTCAGGCCCAGGAATATTTACTTGTATTGATTGGAATCAAATAACCAGCAGGTGGTAAAGTTGAGTAAAGTTCACAAGATTGCAGAGCAGACACAACAGGACAGCAACACAAGGTTCAGCGGATTTGCAGAACATGAGCCAGTGCGATTTCCCATGCCCTTTCTAGCTTTCTGTGTGTAAGCATTCTATTCATTGGCAATTAGTGTAATTTAGCATGAACTGTGTTAGATCCATTGAGGCTGAAGTTTTGTATTGAATTTCTTGGCTTGATTGTATAGCAGCTAGAAAGTTTTCCATCAAAATTTATTTGCATTTTTTGTAGAAAAATTATCCTGATCCTGCTCTCTCTCAGGCTCTCTTTGTTCTTTACCCACTTCCAACACTTCCACCACAGAATAGTCCACTTAAGAAATTTTCTGAGGATTAAAACTACTTCAAGGGCATCTTAACATTTAACATTTATGATGAGAACTCTTCATTTTCAGTCTAAAATATTACAGCTAAAAATAACTAAACATGTAAGACTACAAAAAAGAATCCATGTGTCTTGCTAGTTTAACCTTGCAGGAAGAAATATTTTATTCACTGTGGGTCCAGTCTTCTCCTACCAATTGCAAATAACGTGATCTATTTATGATTCTCCTAGACTGACCACATTGCATTTCCTAATGGTATTAGACATAATTGTGTTTCTCTTACATTTGTTTATTTGTGAACTCTTTAATTTACAAACAGTGGGGGTTTAACTATTTGTATTTTATAGATGACCAAACACTAATTGCAATGCATTATCTTTATTTTTATTTAATGTGTATGAATAGTTTGGATGCAGGTAGGTGTGTGTACCACAGGTATGCTTGGTGCCACTGAAGGCCAGAAGAGGGCATTGGAATTTTTGAAACTAGAGTTAAAGGCAGGTATGAGCTGCATTGTGAGTACTGAAAAATCAAACCTGGGTCTGCTAGAAGAGCAGTCAGTGCCCCTAACCATTGAGCAAACCTATGCAGCCTCACAATGCCTAGTTTCTAAATCATACATTTACATTTTGTCCTGAAAATAAATAAACATTTCTTTTTTGTTGTTTTGTTTGAGAAAGTCTCATTTTTTTACTCCTAGCTGATAACAAATTCCTGATTTTCTTGCCTTCTTTTCCCAAGCTCTGAGATTACAGATTGAATTGGGGCAGGTGCCACCATACACAGCAAGAATTTCTTGAAGGATAATTCTTCTCCAAAAGGTAAAAGAGCAGAAAGATAGCTGGGTGGGTAAGCATGCTGAGTGGACAGGCATGTCTACTATGCAAGCCTGATAAGCTGAGTTTAGTCCCAGGAATCTCACTGTAGAAAGATAACCAACTGTATTGTGTGGGCACACACACACACACACACACACATACAAATAATAAAAATTTTATAACATTGAGAATAGGTAGGAGTTACTAAATAAGACAATTTACTGAATTTATTATAGATGGTTTCATCTAGTGTGCTGAAGACACTCTTCAATATTACTGAACTGGCAATGCTTTAGATATTGAGGAAGCTTTGACAAATACAAGTTTTGTTATTGATGATTTTAGAGGTAAGTGCAGGAAACCACTCTGATAAAAATTGCATTAGAAATGAAATCCTGTGTACCCTCCAAAAAATTACTTTTAAAGTGGTTCAATTTGTTAAGAACATGTACTTGGTAAAAATGAACACTCTCTACTAAGACACTAAATGAAAACTTGGTTAGCTCTTCTTTACCTTTCTAGACAGCAGTGCTTAAAATAGTTACACTCACTCTCACAGAACACAAAGCCTAGGCTCTTCCATATGCATGAAATAAATTTGGAAAGTGTGTGAAGTTATGGTAACTTAAAAAATTGAGTTCAGTAAAAGCACTGGGATGAGTCAGTCATGTGCTTTAGTTTCATCACTACATAGCTCTGTTGCTATGAGATAAGCAACAGAATCTCTTGACCAATTATCCTCTAAGCTCTCAAATAAAACACTGGGCTTAATGAGCTATGCAGTCTATGACACTCAAATTCCTTTTCTGGAATCAGCCATGTACTTTTGTGCAATTTACCTCTGTTTATCACTTCACTTATAAAATGAATCACCAAGCAATATTTGCAATGAAATAAAGATAAATAATGATTTTAATTTAAAAATCTTCAAGGTGCAATTCTCCTTTTTATTCACTTATGATGCCATTAGGTATAAGACAAACAGAAACCAACAGTGAGACTGGGCAGGAGGGAGAGAGACACATGATGACAAGGAAGCACTTAAAGATTGGATTTTTGGTATATCAGGAAAATTGATCATGTGTATAAACATAGATGGCATGTGAGAACCTACATTGTAGGACAGAATTGACTCCCACAAAGTGTCCTCCACACTCATGCTAAAAACAAACACATGCATACACACACAGAGAGGGGAGAGTGGGAGTGGGAGGGGAAGGGGGAAAAGAGAGGACTATAAAAACATTAAAAATAAATTAGTTTTCACATTTACTCTTTAAAATTATTGCCAAAGAGACCAGCAAAATGGGTTAATGAGCAAAGCAACTTCCATTAAACTTGATGATCTGACTTCAATCCTAATACCTACATAGTAGAAGGAGATTCAAAACTCCCACAAGTTATCCTCTGACCTCTACATTTACACCAACACTTGAAAGCTTCCATAAACATAAACACACACACACACACACACACACAAGATTATGATGAGAAAAATTATGATAAATATTAAAAACATTATCTCCAAGGTTCTAGCATATTATGATGCTTAAGGCAAAAGTCTACACAAAAGAAATTTTTGTTGCTGGGTACAACTGTACGTCTTACAAAAATTCTTAGGTATGAACTAGTATTCATTTATAAGAAAGAGTTTTCATAGACCATGACTACTCTATAATGAATTTTGGTATACCATCTTGGTTGTGTGTGTGTGTGATATTTATGTCAGTTTCTCATTGCTGTGACATAAGGAAGAATAGATAAGGAAACTACTAAATAGTGTAAAGATCAATTTGTCTCACAGTTTCAGAGAAGTGAATCCATAGTTGGCTAGTTCTGTTATTTTTATTACTGTTGTGGCAGTTTGGATAAGGATGATCCCCTGGAGGCCTTATATTTGAATGCTTGGTTCCTAGCTGGTGGACTGTTTAGGAAAAATTAGGCTGTATCATCTTCTTGGAGATGTGTCGCTAGTGACACAGCATTGAGTTTTCAAAAGCCCACACCAGGCCCAGTCTCCTTGCTGCCTCCCACCTGAGGATCAGATGGAAGTTCTGAATGACTGCTTCATTGTCATGTCTGCTACTATACTCCCCACCATGATAATCATGGACCTGTCCCTAAAACTTTATGCAAGCCCTCAATGAAATGCTTTGTTCGTGTGTCTCATGACAGCAGTAGAACAGTGACTAAGGCAATGGTGGGCTGTCCAGTGGAGGAAAGCTGCTCATTGCCTAACACCTAGGCCAGAGATAGGGCAGGAAAGTGACAAGATATGCCTACCCTAAAAGGGTCATTTCCAATGACCCACTGTCTCTCACCAGGCTCCTCTCTAGTTTTCACCACCTCTTACTAATGCTACAAAATTATTAATTCATCAATAGAATATGCGCTGATGAAGTCAGACTCTCATGAATCAATAACTTCCAAAATCCTAAACCCTATATCATGACCACCAAACTTTTATTCACTGCACGAACCTTTGAAGGATACTTCATATCTAAATCATAACAATGTTATAATAATAGATAGATAGATAGATAGATAGTAGATATATAGATGGTAGGTAGATAGATAGATAGATAGATAGATTACATAGATAGATAGATAGATAGATAGATAGATAGATAGATAGATAGATAGATAGATAGATAGATAGATACATAGATACATAGATACATAGATACATAGATACATAGATACATAGATAGATACATAGATACATAGATACATAGATACATAGATAGAACCATAACTTCACTAGGTAAAATGTGTCTATGTCCCTCATGTATTCTTACTATAGAACTCCCACTTGAACAATCTTTTGCAATCAGTCTTGTAGACTTTAGGAATTCCTTTAATCCCCTAAGCACATGGAATGATCAGTAGCAGTTTTTAACTTTTAATTATGTCTGTAGGACCACATTATAAGGCTTGTGTGTATAGGAGTGTTTGGGAGCCCAGAAGAAGACATCAAATACCCTGGACTTGGAGTTAAAGATAGTTCTGAGCTGCTCAACCTGGGTGCTAGGAACTGAATTCTAGTTCTTTGGAAAATCATGTATGTTCTTAACTGTTAATCTCTCTCTTTAGCTCCATGGTTGACATTCTGTTTTGTTTTGTTTTTCTTTGTTTTTCCTTTTATTGGATACTTTCTTTATTCACATTTCAAATGTTATACCCTTTCCAGGTCTCCCCTGCAGAAATCTCCTATTCCATCCATGGTCCCCCTGCCTCTATGAGGGTGCTCCCCCATCCACCCACCCATTCCAGCCTTTCAGCCCTGGCATTCCCCTACACTGGGACATCAAACCCCCTCAGATCCAAAAGCTGCTCTTCCCATTGATGTCCAATAAGGCCATCTTCATCTTCTGCCACATATGCAGCTGGAGCCATGGGTACTTCCATGTGTACTCCTTGGTTGGTGGTCCAGTCCCCAGGAGGTCCAGTGGTCTGGCCAGTTGACACTGTTGCTCCCCCATGGGGCTGCAAACCCCCTCAGCTCCTTGAGTCCCTTCTCCAACTCCTCCATCGGGGACCCCACACTCATGGTTGACACTCTTATAACACTGCTCAAAATGAATTCTGTTTCTAGCACTAGCTGTTTCATTACAGTTAAAATTAAAAACTAAAGAAGCATATTCAGGGGCTGGAGAGGTGACTCAGCAGTTAAGACCACTGACTGCTCTTCTAGAGGTCCAGAGTTCAATTCCCATCAACCGCATGGTAGCACATAACCATCTTTAATGAGGTCTGATACACTCTTCTGGCATACAGGTATACATGCAGATAGAGCACTCATATACATAAAAATAAAACATAATTTTAGAAGAATGCTTTAAAAAAAGGTTATTCAAAGTTAGCCAAATGTTGATTTTTGCACCAGCTAATTTGTCACTGCAAACAGATGACAAATCACAGCCTTTACTCATCACATTGACTCACAGGGAAGGCAGCCTGTTTTGGTCCCACCATTAAAAGGCATGACAGACATGTAGTATCTTTTCTCCCTGCACATGTCTAGATACTTTACAATATAAAAGAGATACAATCCTATAGTGTCAGAATCTTCTGTGGCTTATCATAAACAGTTGTGGGGGTTCAGCAAAACATATGGTTACTGTCTGCTCGTTAAATTGTTCATTAGTGTGAAAGAAAGCTAGGAGTTGCTGTGCATAATAAGCACACACAAAACCAAACCAAACCAAAATTGGAGTACTAATTGTGATCCACACACATGTTCACTCCCTGAAGTAGCAAAAATCCCTCTCTTCTTAATATGTTTAAAACAATACATAAATATTCAAGTAAGCTGTCTTTAACTGTTGATTTTTTTTTTCAATTTGTGGAATTGTGATTTTTTTTCAGTAGAGTGCCAGGCATTAATCTCTGAATGGATGCCAAACTTCAGCTGTAGTTCACATTAAAAATGTTTATATGAAAATTAAATCAGATTAAGATGTAAGTCTATGTATATAGTATTCAGCATATGGTATATATTATAAATTATATATAGTCTGGCCCTTGTGTTAAGTGTTCTAAATTGATCATATTTTAATTTGGGGAAATATCTGCAAGGTCACAGCTTTTGCACAATCTTAAAAGCCTAAAGTGGCTTTAACTGATTATAGACACTCATCACAGTCGTTACATAAATACAGGTTTAAAGGTTTATTTTTTAACTGAATTTGTATCAGCCTATATAAAATTATGACCTAGTTATTGCATAAACATTTCATCTGCCATAAGTAAACTGTGAGCCTGGAATCCATGCCCAGTAAACAAGCTGACGAGTATGCAGCCAGGCTCATCTACAGGGTAGCAGTGTGCACAGCAGATAGGTCTGGTGTCCTGGAATGCTGAAGCCTGATAACATCTCTTTCTTATTTTGATAAAATGATTTTTTAAAAAATCATTTGCTTTTCTTTTCTGTATTCTTGCTATCATGGCATATCTTTGATTCACAGAAAGTAGACAGACCACCTTTCCAAGCCCAATCAGACTTCAAGACTAGAAAAGAACTTACACAGAAACATGTTATCATTGGCAACACAAACAATTCAGAGCTCATAACCCCCGATCACATCCTTTAGCTCTCAAATCCCAAAAGACCATTCTGCTTCTGCGAGTCACGCCAGTGTTACCTAAGCCAACAGTCGCCTTCCTTAAGTCAACCAGAGATGACCCAAGCCAGCATTCCTCCTCCCTAGGTCAGCTCAGTATCACTCCCAGGCAATATTACCAGCCCGAGGGTATTGACTTGCTTCTCTCTTGCAGTAATAAGAACCTTCTGACCAAGAATCACTTAGGGAAGAAAAGGTTTATTTGGTTTGCATGTTACAATTTATTACTGAAAAAGTCAAGCAACACATCAATCCATGCTAATGTTACCCATGGTCGCAACAGACTAGATCATTCCTATAGTTCACAGCCTGCACATGTTTTCAATTCTTAGGATTTCCAGTATTATGTCTATTCAGCTCCCTCATAGATTCCTACCCATGAAAATCCTTTTACTTCTGTCTACCTCTCGGTCAATTTTGGCTTCCACACATAACCTCACACGGCCTGATATGGCCCTCCTATTGCTAACTATAAATGACAAAAGTATCATTTTCTGGGCAATCGTCTCTTCATCTGTTGTCTTTCTGTATCTGCATAGAAACTAAATGCAAGGTACATTTCATGATAGAGCAACCTTCAGTCAACCTGAGAGACAGAGACAGAGAGACTATGACAAGCCAGTTCATGCATTAGAGAAGGTGGAGTTTACACTCTACTGTCACTAGTCAATCAGTCCAAGTCTGCTGAGAGCCAAGGGATTCAAAATCCCAGGCTGCCTATCGGAGGAGATAAAGATGCTGCCACTCAAGCAGGGAAACAGAAGAGAAAGCGAAGTTCCTTGTTCCTCTGCCTTTTGTTTTGGTGAGCTCCTGTATACACTCAGACTGATAGGCACCCATAGGCACCAGGGAAATGACTGACCTCTCCAGATTCAAATGGTCTCCTCAGAAACATCCTCACAGCACACCCAAAAGCAACTATTCAACCTGGGCACTCCATGGCCCACTTAAACTGGCAGATTAACTAACCATCAACAGAGAGAAAAGGGGTTTTTGTATTTTACTGTGACAAAGAGAAACACCTGATAAGAGGCAGGCCAAGAGGTCACAGCAAAGTTAAATCTTTCCTAAACAAAGAGCCAGTTGAACAGGTTTGCCAGAATATCACCAATTGCCATACATACTTCAGAATTTCAACTAGTGACATTTAACTAGTAGTAACTTTATAATTAATAATAACTTAGAATGTGCAAATTGAAGCATTTGCAATGGAAGGCAGAGAACCTGTTAAGTTTGTATGCAACGGCAAGCCCCAATGCCACTACACAACAGATTCCTCTGAAGCATATCTTCAATGAGTATCAAAGTACATTCATTAAAGAAGCAAAAGCTCTTTTTGAGATTTGAGAGAGAGCCTTCTTCCTTCGGGCACAGGCCAATGATTCTACTGGGAGTGACAGCGGCAGGGGTTGGAGGAGAAAATACCAAAACCGGGTTAAATTGAACTGTAACTACAAAACAGTTTTTCCCTCACAGAGATTTAACTACTTAATTATCTCTCAGTTGTAATCACTTGTTTAAGAATTGAAGAAAACAGTTATGTAAACTAAATGAAGCCAACTGGCAGATGGAGTCATAATATCAGTTCCTGCCAAATATGCCACAGGTATTTCACCAATTGAGAGTATTATAAGAAAGAATAATGTACCTTACTATTCACAACTTTTTAGTCCTAGTGAATAGCAATCACCTCTTTCCAATTTTAAGCTGTCAACTCAAAGAACAGTGAAGACCATCTGAGGAAAAATCAAATTAATTGATTGGATGTATTGGCAGTTTGATTCACTGGCAACTAATTTGTATATTGATTTGTGCATTCACTAGTAAACATTTACAGAGCAAGTTCTGTGCCAACCACTCTGCTGAGTCCAAGGGAAAATTTATATACAGACTAAGCATATTCTTTTTAAATCCAGAATCTAGTGAAGCAAAAAGACATGAGAAAAGCAACGTCAGAAGAATAAGCTAGAATTATAAAAAGTACAATAAGGAAAACCCTATGAAGGAGAATATTCTGAAGAGTGGATAGGCATAGCCTTTATCAGAGTGGAAAGCTGGTCATAGAAGTGATTTAATGTCATCTTCGAAAGAACTTTTATATTTAAGTACATGCTTTTTTACAACTTTTGGAAGTTTTGATGGGGAAATCCATTCACTACATTCCTTCTTCCTGGCTTTTCTTCTTTCTAGATTTGTTCCCTGTTTGCTGCAGTTCTTTTTAATATTTTACTCATCACCTAAGAGTTTGAAAGATTTGCATCTAACATTATAGAGGGCAAGGAGATGTTATAAATTATTCACTCTCTATGTGTGTGTACATTATTAAGGAATTCTAGTACTATCAGGAATGAATGTTGGAAGGATTAATGTTCTATCCTAATAATGGTCTCTACTTGGGTATTACATACCATATTATACATACTGTATCTGGATAATAAGATACATTAGTATTTCTATGGTGTGTTGGGTCTGTATTTCTGTGACCATAACCAATAAACTTAGTAACAACAATAATAAAATTTCCCATAATTTAATGCACATTTACATGATTATATACTTTTACCCAGACGAGCTTACACAGTATGACACATACTACCTTTAGTACAGGATGTACATTATGGAAATATGGTTGATGACTCTAGCTTACACTAATAAACTAGTAGTAATTGAAGTCCCTGTGCACATATTCACATGTATATATGCATATATTTAATAAAATATTCATGTAATCATGCAGCAGAATGGCTGGTATATATTTAACTGCTTTCATCTTATTTCACATATGCCTATTAACTATTTCTAATATTTTTTAAAAATGTTATTAAGAATAATTTTTTTTTCATATCATATTCTGATGTTTCCCCTCTCCAACTCCTTCTAGTTCCCCCACCTCCCATTGTCCAACTGCTTCAGCTGCTTGTTCTCTCTCTCTCTCTCTCTCTCTCTCTCTCTCTCTGTGTGTGTGTGTGTGTGTGTGTGTGTGTGTGTGTGTGTGTGTGTGTGTGCATGTGTGTAAAGCAAACGGGCTAACAAAAAGCAAACAAACCAGAATAAAATGAAGTAACGAAGAGAAAGTATTTTTTATCTTCTCACAGAAGCCTTCAAAGGCAGCAAAATAATATCCATTATCAAATGGGAGAACCGAACTCCTAGTTTTGATGACAAGGCTTGCTTTATCATATTAAAAGTATTTTAGGATGTTTAGATCAGGGTTCAAATTTAAATTTTAAATTTTAAATTTGGTTTTTCTTTGACTTGCGGGTGAACTGAATTGTGTGTTTCTGACTTGTGTTCCTTGCTCATTACTTACGCTCCTTTAATGAGTACTAAGTTCTTATTTGAATTGTGTTATTGGTAACAATCTAGACTCTTTTGAGGAATTGGTCTTTGGCTTGCTCTTTGTCCATTCCAAAGCCTTGGTTTTAACCAGCTGCCCTTGTGTCAGCCATCCTTATCTAAAGCCCCATCAGCTGGAGTAAAGAGTCAGAGCTCACAGCTGGACAGGCAGGACACAGACCAGACTGTGCACCCTCACTTCTCAGCCTCTAGGGAAGGCATTCCATCATCCAGATTTAAGAAGCCTCCTTCAAATTTGGCAGTTTCTTTTGTGTGTGTGTCTTTACAACACTGGCAGTTCTAAAGCATAGAGGCAATTATGAGAAGGAGTGTTCTCCTTGAATGGTTGAGTGTGTGTGTTCTGATTTTTCTTCACAACCAGGCTAGGACATCTTGATCCAATAATGCACATCCATAACTGCTCTTCTCACTACATCTCATCAAAGACTCCCGCTCGCCATCAGCCCCTGGTAAGGATATTAGTTTTCTGGTGACTGTAATTTGTTTTCTTCACAGCATAGTTATATTTTCTCTTTTAATGAGTAAGTAATTTATGGGAAGCTGCTTGGGGACTATATAAATCCATGTTCCTCATTAAAATTCTTTGTCCCAAGAATCTACTAATTTTTATTGACTAAATTAACTTTTAATGACTGTGACTATATGTGGTGGTGGTTTAAACTCCATCATTCTTTCTGTATTTTACTGTCTCCCTCATACATTAAAAACGTTGGCAAACCAAGTAAAACCTTTCATTTCAACAGGTTATCAACCTGCCCAGAATGGCTTACAATCATTTGTCTTAAGCTTTCACTGAAACTGAATCAAAATAACATACGCAAGAAAATCACCATAAAGCTACTAGGAAGTAGCATGCAACAAATGTCAATCCCTGATTTAATCTTCCAAACAAAGCTTCTAAGTTATTTGCTCTAAAAGTCCCCACCTATTTTGATGTATAGTAAACATTTAGGTGAACAACAGCCTCCAATATCATCTTTTCCATTTTGAAAAAGATCATCATGTAAGTCATGCTTTTTCTTTCTCCCAGAACTGAATACATTATTAATAAGACTGTTTATAGAAACAAGGGTAGCTTTACCTGAGACTGATTTGTGGCCTTTTCTGATTAACAGGTGCATACAACTCTGCAATGCAGCTATCATTGGAAAGTCAGCATGAAGTCCAGTTGCATCTTAGTAATAGATTTTGTTGTATTTTATTTTTGGAAGTTCTTTGATTCTGCTTCCCTTTCTACAGCAAGATGTAATCCTGCCGTCCATGGTATGTATTATTTCCATTCTTTTGCTCAATGCTTTCCATTATTTATTTTTTCCAAATATAAAACTCAATTTGTACTAACCCCTGGGTCACAGTTATCAGAAACAACAAGATTGCCATAAGTCGGTGCAAGAGATTGGATTCACATAGCATATTGATCAGGAAACTAAAAAGCAAACAAACAAAAAAAGGCATCCAGGGGCTGTGAGGGCACATGATTTAATGCTTCCACAATTATCATCCATAGCAAAAGCCCTGGAACCCCCTTTTTGCTTTCCTTGGGCCTGACACATATCATCCAACAGTCTGAATCTTTGTTTCCTCTTTGGTTTTATGAATAGCAACCAGGTCAAGCCTAGAGGAAAAAATATTCTCGGCCTCATGTGTCCTTATTCCTAAAAGTCTCGCTTTTTTAGGTAAGCAATATAGTATCCTCTCTTTCTGGTAATGTAATATTTTGCACCCAATACACCTTTTTAGCAAGACTTTTCATGCTACCCCATTAAAGAAGTACAGAATGTCTATTTCTCACAGAAATAATCTGAAATATCACCTGCAGGGATAATTTCAGATTATCATGCTCCTGCTTATTTCACTATAGACTAACAAATCTTACTTCCTCTCCCCAACTACAATCAGTCCATCCTCCCTTAAATCCAAATGAAATTATTTGTCCATTTTCTCTAATAAGATCTCCTTATGGCATCCCTCCCACAAAATTCATTAACAGCCCCATGGACAACAGGTTGTGGAAATCAAAGTAGTCCTGACCAGATAGAGCCATGGTTGCCTTGCCCTGCTGAGTCTATATTATCCTAAAAACCTTTTTTAATAACCCCCCACTGAGTTCTCACTTGAATAGTGTCTCTGTTGAAAGTCAAAACACTTAAAGTCGAACTGGCTCTAATCTCTAGAAAAAGCCATCTGAGCAGAGGGAGTGTTGCTGCTCCTCTTGCTATGACAGTGACATGGCCTCTCAGGCCAGAGCATAATTTTCATCTCTCATTCTCACCTGGATGCTGGTGTGGGTGACTCTAAGCAACTTGGGAAAGAAAGGGTTTATTTTATCTTACAGCTTACAGTTCATCCTGAAGGGAAGCAGGTCAGGAACTCAAGCGAGGCAAGAACCTAGAGGCAGGAACCGCAGCAAAAGCCGTGGAGGAGTGCTGTTTACTACTGGCTGGCTTCCTGTGGCTCACTCAGCTTGCTCTCTTATATAACTCAGGGCAACCTGACCATAGGTGGCATTAACCCCCATGGGATGGGCCTACCCACTTCAATCATTAATCAAGGAAGTACACTCCACAAGCTTGACCAGCCTTGGGAGAGATTTTCTCAACTAAAGTTCTCTCTTCCTAAATGACTCTGGCTTTTGTCTGATTGGGGAATAAAATCACTAACCAACCCAGAGGTTTCTTCTCTCCCAGGAACTGACTGGATCTGGACTTGTGATCATTACACCATTTTGTTTACATCCTTATCACTGTCAACCCTAAATCAGGTGTGGGGGTTGGGGGTAACCAAGCTGATGGCATCAATCTGTATCTGAACATAATTATCACTCTTCTCAGTCCAACAACGAGAAAAGTTTAAGTCCTTCCCACAAGTGCAAATTGAGAAAAGAGCTTAGTATGTGGCTCAGAGACTTTATAAAAGATTTGATTGCCAGATGCTACTGTTAGAGGTAAATGAAGACTTTAAGAGAGAAGCACTGGTAGGAAAAAAAAAGATAACTAGCCAGTAGGAATACACCTATGAAGGAGTTATTGGGACTTTCTTTGTTTCCTGGCCACCTAAAGAGGCCTCATCTACCATGATATCCTGTGTCATTATAGACATAAAGCAACAGGGTCAAGTGTTCTTATCATCACCAAAGCCTCTGAGACACTCAGCCAAAATAATACTTTCCCCTCTTTAACCTGATTATCTTAGGTACTCTGTTATAGCAACAGAAAGATGGTTCAGAAAGAATGAGTTCACTTACATATGTGCATATGTGGAATTTCTTAGATAGTGGAGAAAACCCTTAAGCCAGAGCAGTTAAAGAAACAGTTACCTATATCACAATTAAATTGATCAAAAAATGAAAGGGAACTCATTAACAGGCTTCAAGATACACAAGGCTGCAGCAACGAGAGTTTTGATCCCTTACGTTTCTGCATTCAGGTTTGTTTGAATCAATACATTACGACAGCCTGGTGAGCCAGGGCAACCTGTTAAGGACTTCCTGAGCCCTTTGCTCTCAGAAAGCAAAAGCACTCAATTCATCCTTTACTTTCACATAAAACAAGCTAGAAACCTGTCTTCCAGGTGTGGGAAGCTCCATCTGTCTCCTTTTGAGGGATAACAGCTCCTACAAAGTCCATGGGAGGTAAATAAATATTTGCTCAAATAAAGCCTGGCATTTGGAATTAATTACATGACATTTGTCATAATGGATTTTTTTTTTGGCCATCCTGGGATGGATGTTCTGACTTTCCCCTGATGAGAAGGACAGTAAGTCAGCTCTGAAATCGACTAATTAGCCTGAATCCTAACTTGCCATCATGTATGATGCTGTACACACACTTTGATGGCAACAAAGCTTGCCCAGAAAACACACACACACACAGAAATACACAAGGGCATTGTGATTCTCAGGAGTCAAATCCACATCCAAATCTCTGGAATCATCTACATAAACTGCAAAACACTGTACAAACACAAGCCAGCATCCTTATTGCCTTTGTGATCATTATCCTCATCATTATTCATAACAATCTGTCATTTTGTCTCCAGTCTCTCCCTATGAATCACCATTTCCCCTCCCAACCCAATCTCTGTCCTTGAGGACTTTCAATGCCTTGTACCTGGATATCATGATCCATCTGTAAACATATTTGCCAGTTCTATGAACTGTTTGCCCCCAATCCCTCGTGAAAAGAACCATTAGAGTTAGCTTGCTTTACAAAAAGAAAACAAAATGCACTTGTTAGGTTGGAAACATTCTAATTCAATTCAGTGTTTACTTAATGAGAGCATAGCATGTATAAATATTAACAGGGGAAGCAGAGATGAATTAAACAGAAGAAAAATATCAATAAAAAAGTGTGGCTACATAGTAAGCTCCATGCCAGAGTGAAACACTGTTCCAGATGTAAAATAGAAAGATAGATGATAGATAGATGATAGATAAATAGATAGGCAACTGTTAAGAACATGCCTATACAAATTATAATATTAGAAGACAGAACAGATAGATCAAATAAAAATTAAAAAATTGTGTTATTTTAATCAACTTTTCATCACTATAGCAAAATACTTGGCATAATCAACCTAAAGAGGAAAGTTTTGCTTTAGCTCACAATAGTTGAAGTCTATAGCCTGTTGCTTTGCGGCCTGAGGGGAGGCACAATATGAGTAACAGGATAAGATATGACATCAAAACACAAAGAAAGACAGAAAGAATCAGCAAATCCAAATATGTCATTCAAATGTATGTATACCTAATGACCTAACCCTGTCATCTCCCTAGACTGCATCTTTAAAAGTACCACTACTTTGTGCAGGAATGCATCCATGCCTTTAGCTCATGGCCTTTCAGAGACATTCATCCAAAGCAAAGCAAGTGCTGAAGAAATTCCAAGATGCTAGAGTTTAATTTGTATTAGATTTGGAAATCTAATACAAAATTGGAAATTGTGGTGCAAGTGTGGGGATCTAGAGACAGCGCTGAAGGAAAAAGCTAAGCTGTTAAAGAAAGAGACATGCAGAGGTAGAGGAACTGAAAACTGAACAAGGCTCAAAATCAGAAAAGCTGGACTGTATCGTGACAGAATTAACCAGGAGAGAATGGAAAGGGGCTGACAGGACAGGGGCTTCTCATTTCCACTGTAGACTTGTAGATCAGCAGCCTGCTCAGGCCCTCCTGTACTTCATCCATCAGCATTTAAATTCTGATAGGAGTTTTGTATGTGTGTGTGCAGACTTTTACATACAAGTGCATGCTTGAGCATGTGTGTGCACATGTGAGTGCATGTGTGCAAGTATATGTGTGTGTGTGTGTGTGTGGCAAAAGTAGGGTTTCTTTACCCTGTTGTGAGAGGCTGCATTACAACTTTGCCAAAAAAAACAAACTTCACTTTGAAATGGAACAAAGCAGTTTCACTGGTGGTTAAGGTGAGCAGTAAAAAGTTGAGGATGCTAATATCTCTGGCAGTTTATTTTCCTTATGCTCCATTTAATACATTGCTAAGAGTCAACTCTGAAGACCACTGAGATCAGTCATCCCCCTGCTCCACCTCCACTGGCTACTGTTTGCCTGGAAGCAAAGCCATCCAACCATTCACTTTATTTTGTGCTGCAAGTCTTGTTTTGAATCCATTCTCTCCTCTCTGAACTTTTCCCCACTTGGCTCAGATAAAAACCTACTTTTCATGTGAGGTACAACAAGAAATGAAGACTCAGAGTGATTCTATATTTGAATTATACTTACAGTTATGGAATGAGGAAAGCCCACATAAAAAGGGTCATCCTTGTGCACAGAGGAGATAAGAATTCTGTCTTACCCTCCGCAGTAAAGGTTGACTGCTAAGTAAGGGATGAAGACGATTTACCGACTCCAATGTGGACAGGTGTCAGGCATCAAACAAGACACGTTTAACAGAAATCCCAGGGTCTTCTCACCAGAGTAGCCAAAGGATTTTATTTGGCCATCTTATCTTGGCTTCTTAATTTTTACAATATGTCTCACTTTGCTCCACCATGTGTCAGCCCCTCAGACAACATCAGCGTTAAGACCTGTCTTCTTCCCAAATATCAACACTTGAAACCATAATAAGGACCACATTTTCAGAAGTCAAATTATTCTCATTTATTCTAAGAACTAATCTAACCTACTCCTGCAGGTTGAATTTGTGAGGACACAGGCCCCCAGACCTTGAGAGGTAACAAAACTGGTTGTGATTGAAATACACTTTGGGCCTTGGAACTCGGCATATAAGCAGCAGCACCTGCCAAACCAAGAACAAAGAGCTAATCCATCAAAGTCCATAGTTCTGATGCAGTCTCTAAATATCCTAAGCCTGGTTGTGTGTGTGTGTGTGTGTGTATGTGTGCGTGTGTGTGTGTGTGTGTGTGTGTGTGTGTGTGTACTTATAAGCTCAACCTCAGAAAGCCTTTGGAACTGCACTAGAGTCTGAAAACAACCAGTGTAGTCCTGGCTGATGAATAAAAACTTTCTAATGGCTTGAACCCATATTGTAGTTCTTGCGTATATACCAACTATTCCAGAAAATGGATTCTGTCATGTTCAAACGCCACCCTTCCACTCACTAGCAGACCATACATATCTTATCTGTTTCTGGGTGTAGTAAATGTCATGTCATAAATTCTTGCTAAGTGTTCTTACTATTAACATTATTACTATTTCTTCTTCCACTCAGCATTGTTTTATAATATCTACCAGCTCTAATGTGCACATCCAGGTTTTGGCTTCTGAACAATTCATGGTACAAAACAGAGTCTATTTACCTTGGATCATTTATACATGACCCTATTACATCCCTTTCCATGTAACATATAACTCAATCTACTACCCTGCTTATATTTCATTGCCTACTTTTCATTTATTTACTTATTTGTAAGTTTATCTCATGGTGTGTGTATGTGTACACATGCTCACATGTGTGCATGTGTGTCTTCACATATATTTGCCATTTCTATGCCTTTTTAAAGATTTTCATATTTGTGTGTCAGTGTTACTTTTTTTTAGTAATGTTCACAATTAAAAAGAAATGCCAACTTCCAGCTTGCACATTCTGCCTAGGCGGATCACCAGTTTGTCTGTTCCTCTGAAGACATCACAGTCTGAAATCCTTCCAAGAGTTCCACTTCACTCAGGGCAACTGATCCAACAGTCTGAAAGCCTCTCTGGAGTTCTCATGCACACAGGAAAACAGATCCCACAGTCGGAAGGCCTCCCAGGAAAACAGCTACATGCAAGACAACAGCTTGACTCCTCCTTTGAAGACCCAACAGTCTGAAGGTCTTCCCTTCCCGGAGATCTGCTGCAGTCAAGGCAAGAGATCAGCAGCTACTCTGCTTCTCTGAAGAGCCCCCAGTTGGAAGGCCCCATAGGTGGCCTGCTACAGCCAGGGCCACAGGCCTTCCAGGAGACCTGAAGCAACTCAGGGACAAAAGAGGCAGACTCCAAACAGAATCACCCAGATCAGCAAACACCAGAGATAACCAGATAGCAAAAGGCAAATGCAAGACCATAAGCAACAAAAGCCAATATACGTGGGCATCATCAGAACCCAGGTTTCCCTACATATCAAACCCTGAATACACCAACACACCTGAAAATCAGAAAGTTGACCTAATATCCTATCTCATAAAGATAATAGAGTTCTTTAAGGAGGATATAAATAACTCACTAAAAGAAATACAAGAAAACACAGGTAAACAAGTAGAAGCCCTTAAAAAGGAAACAAATAAATCCCTTAAAGAAATAGAGGGAAACACAATAAAGCAGGTGAAGGAATTGAATAAAGCAGTCCAAGACCTAAGAGTAGAAGTAGAAACAATAAAGAAAACACAAATGAAGGCAGACCTGGAAATGGAAAACTTAGGAAAGAGGTCAGGAATTACAGATATAATTATCACCGGCAGAATATAAGAGATAAAAGAGAGAACCTTAGGCTTAGAAGATACCACAGAAGAGACTGACACAACTGTCAAAGAAAATTCAAAACATAAAAAACTCCTAATCCAAAGTGTCCATGACATTCAGGACACAATGAAAAAAAAAAAACAAATCTAAGAATATTCAGAATCAAGGAGCACGAAGATTTCCAGCTCAAAGGACCTCAAAATATCTTTAATAAAATCATAGAAGAAGTTCCCCAATCTAAAGAAAGAGATGGCCATAAAGGCACAAGAAGACTATAAAGCACCAAATAAAAGGGACCAGAAAAGAAAATACTTTTGTCATATAATAAGTCAAAACATTAAACACATAGAACAAAGAACGAGTATTAAAAGCTTCAAGTGAAAAGGGCCAAGTATCATGCAATGGTAGACCTATTTGAATTATACAAGACTTCTCAACAGAGACTATGAAAGCCAGAAGAGCCTGGTTAGAGGTCATGTAGACTCTAAGAAAACACAAATGCCAGTCCAGGTTACTATCCCCAGCAAAACTCTCAATCAACATAGTTGGAGAAAACAAAATAATTCAGGGCAAAACCAAATTCAAACAATATCTACCAATCCAGCCCTACAGAGGATCCTAGAAGGAAAACTGCAACACAAGGAAGTACCTACACTAAAGAAAATATAAGATATTAAGCACAACAAAGCCAAAAGGAGATAACCACCCGCACATAAAGCCACCTACAAAAACAAATACATCAGGAACTGACAGTCATCTGTCTTTAATATTTCTCAGTATTAATGGACTCAAATCACATATAAAAAGACATAAGGTAACAGACTGGATATGAGAACAAGACCCAACATTTTGCAGCATACAATAGACACATCTCAATAACAAAGACAGATGCTATATCAGAGTAAAAGGTTGGAAAAAGGTCTTTCAAGCAAATGGTATCCAGTAAACAATCTGGAGTTGCCATCCTAATATTCAATAAAGTAGACTTTCAACCAAAAGTTATCAAGCGTGATGAGGAAGAACACTTCATACTCATCAAAGGAAAAATCTAACAAGATGAACTCTCAATTCTGAACATCTAAGCTACAAATGCAAGGGCACCCACATTCATAAAAGAAACTTTAGTAAAGCTCAAAGCACACATTGCATCTCACACAATAATAGGGGAAGACTTCAGCACACCACTCTCAACAATGAACAGATCATGAAAATAAAAACTAAACAGAGACACAATGAAACTAACAGAAGTTATGAAACAAGTAGATTCAACAGATATCTATAGAACATTTCATCCTAAAAAACTATACCTTCATCTCAGCATCTCATGGTACCTTCTCCAAAAACTGACCTTATAATTGGTCACAAAACAGGCTTCAACAGACAGAATGAGATTGAAATAATCCCATGCATCCTATCAGATCACAACACTCTAAAGCTGGTCTTCAGTAATAAAAATAACAGAAAACCCACATACACATGGAAGCTGAACAATGCTCTACTCAATGATAACTTGGTCAAGGAAGAAATAAAGAAAGAAATTAAAGACTTTTAAAAATTCAATGAAAATAAAGGCACAGCATACCCAAGCTTATGAGACACAATGAAAACAGTGCTATGAGGAAAACTCATACCTGTAAGTGCCTCCAAATAGGAACTGGAGAGAGCATACACTAGCAGCTTGACAGCACACCTGAAAGCTCTAGAACAAAAAGAAGCAAATACACCCAAGAGAAGGAGACAGCAGGAAATAATCAAACCCAGGGCTGAAATCAACCAAGTAGAAACAAAAAGAACTGTATAAAGAATCAACAAACCAGTTTTTTTTTTCCTTTGAGAAAATCAACAAGATAGATAAACCTTTAGCAAGACTAAGCAGAGGACAAAGAGACAGTATCCAAATTGACAAAATCAGAAATGAAAGGAGAGATATAACAACTGAAACTGAGGAAATTTTAAAAAATCATCATATCCTACTATAAAAACCTATACTCAACAAGACTGGAGAATCTGGATGAAATGAACAATTTTCTAGACAGATACCAGGTACCAACTTTAAATCAGGATCAGATAAACTATCTAAAGAGCCTCATAACCTCTAAAGAAATAGAAGCAGTCATTAAGTCTCCCAACCAATAAAAGCCCAGGACTAGATGGGTTTGGTGTAGACTTCTATCAACTAGAAAATATTATCCTGAGTGAGGTAACTCAGACTCAAAAGGACATGCATGGTATGTAATCACCAATAAGTGGATATTAGCTAAAATGTACAAAATACCCAGGATACAATCCACAGAACTCACAAAGGTCAACAACCTGAAGGGCCCAAGTGAGGATGCCTCAATACCTCTTGGGAGGGGGAAGAAAGGAAGCAATCATGAAGGACAGAGAGTAGGAGGGTCCTGGGTGGGAGAGAGGACAGGGAAGGGAAATGGGGGACATGATCAGGTATTGGGGTGGGGGGGAACTGGACTGAAACCCTGAGGGCTAACAGAACAAATGGAAACAGGCAACATCGAGAGGAAGGAGATGGGGACCCTCTAGAATGTACCAGAGATTTGGGAGGTGAGAGACTCTCAGGACTCACTGGAAGGAACCTTAAATGAAATGCCCTGCAGGGGGAGAGGGAACTTGTCGAGTACACCTCCAGTAGAAAGATGGGACATCAAGTGGAGGAATGGGGTTGCCATCACATAGTCAAAAACTCTGACCCAGAATTGTTCCTCTCTAAAAGAACTACAGAGACAAAACTGGAGAAGTGCCTGAGGAAAAAGAGGTCCAGTGTAGGCCCAAATTGGGATCCAGCTCAAGGAGAGGTTCTAAGGCCTGACACTATTACTGATGTTATGGTGTGTCCTGGGGTTGAATTACTGAAAAACTGGAAGAAGCTGAGGAGGAAAGTGACCCATAGAAAGACAAGCAGTCTCAACTAACCTGGACCCCCAAGATCTCTCAGACACTGAGCCACCAGCAAGGCAGCGTACACCAGCTGATATGAGGCCACGAACACAAGTACAGCAGACGACTGCCTCACCTGGCCTCAGTAAGAGAAGAGGTGCCTAATCCTCGAGAGACTTGTGGCCCCAGGGAGTCAAAAGGTCTGGTGGAGTGGGGATGGGAGGGATGGAAACATCCTCTTGGAGGATGGAAGAAGGAACAGTCAGAAGGCACACCAGGATGGGGATGACAACTGGACTGAAAAAAAAAAATAAGAAGAACAATAAGAAAAAAACTAAATAAATAAAAAGACAAAAGAAAAATTATTTTACTGAGAACCAGAGAAGACTTAAGGAAGGCACTGGATAAAACAACAACTATTTTTCAGCTTTTTATTTTCAGCTAATCAACCAAATAACTTATGGTAACTCAGCCCTTCTCTGAACTTACCATTTGTTAAATTATAGATATCTTTACTACATTTTTAAATAATGAAGTCTATTTCTACTCTCATGACTGGTGCTTTTGTCTTTTGCTCTATGAAATCTCGTGTGTGTGTGGGTGTGTGTATGTGAGTGTGTGTGTAGCATATGTGCCCATGTGCATGCAGAGAACAGAGATCAACAGTGTTCTTCATACCTTATGCATTTGAGACAGCCTCTCACTGGCTGTGGAGCTCAGCCATTGGCTACACTGACTGGCCAGTGAGCTCCTGTCACCTTATCACACCATGTCACTTCCCACTACTTCCCCCAATCTGTGCTAGGGTAATAAATGCACATGACCATATCCAGTATTTTGACATGGGTTCTGGGAATCTGAACTCACTTGGGTCCTCATGCTCAGGCAGCATGTTACTCCTTGAGCCATTTCCCCAGCTCCTCTCTGGGGAATCTTTCTTCTTATTCTTCAGACACAAAACCAGTTCCCTATAAGAGAGTTTACTATTTACTAGGCAGTGTTAGGTGAAATCTATAGTTAAGGTGTCTTTCAAGACTGATCAAGTTTTTACAAACTATTTACCAAGTAAGCGACCCTTTCTTCAGGTAGAATGGTAATTATGAAAAACCATGTGGTCAAATGGAACACTTACAAGGCCATTATAATGCTCGATTTCTCTCTCTCTCTCTCTCTCTCTCTCTCTCTCTCTCTCTCTCTCTCTCTCTCTCTTCCTGCCTCTCTCTCAAGGTCACTATGTTTTTGAGGTCTCTGTGCACAGCATGTGTCCACATATGATAACCTCATCTTAAATCAATGTGGGCATTTGATTCAGTATGTTCACACTGGGAAATAAACTCAAAGCATATATTTGTGTTAGCTTCTTGCTCACTCAGAAACTGGCATGTAGATTTAAAGAAAACACTTACTAAAGCCTGCTTGTACTCTGTCTTTGGATCCCAGCTCTCAGAAGTGCCTTTCACTTCTCCCTGTGCCAAACCTTGCCTTGGAAAAGCAGCCTTGGATTTCTTTTCCTCCAGATAAAATTGTTTCTGCCTTCTCCACCTCACAAGAATTTTATTTATTCAGCAAAATTTTGATCAACCGTTGTGCATTAAGCAATGTATAAAGTACCAACTAAATTGTGGCAACAACACACAGTGAACAATCCAGACAGGGTCGGAGCCAGCACACCTACAGGAAGAAGCTAATTAAACAGCAATTGTGTCCCAGAGCTGCAGACTAAAGTCAGTGTAATGAAAGAAAGGAATGAGGCTCCCTGTGAGGACGTAGCAGAGGAGGGAAGGGACCACATACCACATAGTTCAGACATATTTGACATAGAATTTAAGATGTGAGACAATGCAGGAGGATCTATATGAGGAATGAGAGTCTAAAAAAGAGGCAAAATCAGAGAAGAAACATTGGACGAGTCTGAAGGAGAAACAATATTTTGGGCATGTGCAAACATGAACGGTGAATCTACGAGTTGCGAGAAATGTTCTAGATCTATTTAAAGCCTTTGGACTTGGATATATCTAAAAGAATTTTAATAAAATTTTAGATCTGTATTTCAGGATTTTTCTAGGACTTCTTAAAGTAAAGATATTTCTAAAAAATATTCTAAATGGTTGTTAGAATCCTTCTCTAATTAGAAGTACAAAATTAGAACACATGGAGGAAAATATCATAGTTCTCCTTCCTCTTAAGATGTACAGTCTCTGGAAACACAAACCAAAAAGCATACCTGGGCTGGACCTAGGCCTCCTGCACATATGTAGCAAATGTGCTGCTGCCTGATCTTCATGCAGATCATTCAACAACTGTAGCAGGAAGACTGTCCCTGGCTCTGTTGTCTGCCTGTTCCTCTAACGGGGCTGCCTTGTCTGGCCTCAGTGGGAGAGAATATGCCTAGTTCTGCAGCAACTTACTACACCAGGGTGGGTTGTTACCCAAGATGGGGCTCCTTCTTTTCAGGGTAAAAAGGGAAGGGGTTTGGAGAAGGGACTATATGAGGGGAGACTGAGAACAGACTCTGAGCTGGAGAGATAACTAAGTAGTTAAAAGTACTTGCTAAGCATAGACTCTGATTCTGATCCCAGCACCCACTGAGGGGAACCCACATCTCCCTGCAACTCTAGTTTCAGAGATTCCATCAGCCTCGTCTCATCTCTCTGGGTACCTGCACACATCACACACACACACACACACACACACGCACACGGAGGCACGCACACTTAAAATGAACATGGGTTTTTTAAAGATATAAATACAATAGAGTGTCACCTCCATTCTAATTAATAATAAGGGAAATTCAATGTATAGAACCATAATCTTGCTTATATCAGACAGTCAAGGTTCCAAAACAAACATATAAACAATCTGTACACCATCACTAACAGTTTAATACCACATTCCAGCTGTACCCAAGGATGATGTGGGGCAGATAACACAGAAGTCCCTTTCTGAGGATGGACATTATGGGAACAATCCCTCATAAAATTAGAACAAACAAAGCAAGCTATATATAAACTGAGTTTATGTAAAACTTGTGTCTCTTAAAAATAAAACGCTAGAAGCAATATTTTCTTTCTACATGAATGACCATTGGTTAAAGAGTTAGAAGCAAATACCATATAATGCTGGAATCAGAAGTCTAGAAAACTGCACCCAGACATGACTGAAGTGAAGGTACCACTAGACAGAATTTATAGAATGTATGACTACGACAAGTCAGACAGATGAAGAAGACTAATGAATGAAATAGATAATACACATTTATAGTAACCCTAGATATACCATAAATTTGAAACCAATCCCAAAGAAATCTTTAGGTCAGTACAATTTCAGAAAATGAAATCAAAGATTAAGGACAGAATATAATTTATATAACTTTCTTAGAAAGTAAACAATAAAACCATATCTACCAGCATTAGGTCAACATATATTTGTTACTAACAGTATAGAATGCATACTTTAATAAAAATAAAACTATAGATGAAATATTTCATAAATGAAGATGCAATAAAACCTTCAAATTTATAGAAAATTACTCCTAATAAATCAAGCTATATAAACAAAGAATAATACATAAGAGTCTAATCTTATTGTATGACAAATCCAGTTCAACAATCTTTTAAAAAGAATTAATTTAGATAACTATATTAACATTCTGAGGAAAACAGAAGAATAAGCAGTATTTATAGAAGAAAATTTGATTTTGACAAAATTAAAAATTCATTCATAACAACAATTCTCAACCAGACATACAAGATTTTATAGGTAAAATAACTGTTAACATACACAGTGTGGGAAAATACTGAATAACTTTCTGTAAAATCAGAAAAAAGAAAACAAAACAACAAAAACAAAAATAAGCTGATTGACTCTAGTTACACAAAACCAGAGTCAATGTCAATGTGTTAGTGTGTGAACACACAGAATTTACAGACGGGAAATAAGTAACTGAAACCAGCTCTTCAGAAACTAAATGGTTGTTATTTAGAAAATTCCTGGGAATCGACAAGAATGCTACCAGGAATAAGAACAGAATCCAGTAACATGACAGATGCAATGGAAAGCCCAATATTTGAAAACCAAATATGATTTCATGTTACATATAACAATAACTAAAAACTCAAACTTTAAACAATAACACTCCAATTACATGACCGCCACTGATACAGAAGACAAAAAGCTGTGAAATGGTTTGGCGGTACGGAGTTTGATATATTCATGCTCCACTTGGAGAGTTAATTTTGCTGGGTGGCACTTAAAGATATAGACTTTATGAGTGGAGATCCACACTGTGTTAATGAGTCAAAAAATGCACACAGTCAACATGTCATTTGTTCTCTGATTAATCATTCAATTAAATTTAATCAAAATCAACATACCACCAAACTTTTCTGAAAAAATCAACAAGCTAATTTCACCACATCAAACCACCACATCAAAAATAATTTTGAAGAAGAGCAAAGTTGTAGGCTAAATACTACCTGAATCAAAGTCATTTGTGCCAGGAAGCATTCAGGAACCCCCAACGGCCACCAAGGAGCCATTCCCCCATTCAATCACATTTATTACAAGCTTGAACTTGGGTTTGGGCTCTTCTCCAACCCAACCCTGACACAGAAGGACGGGAAGGTAGAGCAGCTGGAACCCTCAGACAGACAAGGTTTTATAGGAAATGGGAGAAAGGGGTGGGGAGTGTCTAGCCTGGCAAGTATCTAATAGAAGTCTAGTAGAACAACCGTGGTAAGCTGACAGGTGGGTGTTCTGAAACAAGACCATGAACAGTCACAAGTGGTATGAAAGTGCATCTGAAACAAGGAGACTAATCTTTGATGAACTGTTGTTAGGAAGTAGCTAGGGAATAACTCTGGAGTTTGGGCCAAGGACAAGCCATTGGGGTCTTTCCTGGTACTTAGGTGCAGCTTGGGTTCAGCCACAGGTCAAGTTCTCAGGATTTTTCTTTTTTTCTTTTAAGGTGGAGCCTGGTCCAAAGATGGAGTTGGTTTGGCCTTTCAGTTACACTCAAAGCAAAACATTGTATTGGTGTGAGAATAACTACAGAACTCAGTAAACCAAGGTGTTTGAGGTCAGAAAGAGACATATATGATCAACTAGGTTTTAACACATTTATAAATATTTAGTGGAGAAAGGAATAGTCTTCTCAACAAATTCTGTGTCAAGAATTGAGCTCCTATACAGAATGATGGATTTCATAGTTCTTAAATACAAAAACATATCAAAATTAGAGTACAGATCTTGATATGTCAGCTATAGTTGGAAAGTGTCCAGAATACTTCATAGAAGGAAAATGCATGTATGAATGTCCTTGATACTCCACAGACATCTTAAAGCAAAGCATGAATAAGGAAGATGAACTCTACAGGACAGATGAGACTGTATTGACCCTGTGCCCACCTGATGGCAAGTGACAGACTCACGGTAAGCACTGACACACCATTCAGGGATAGAAAACACAGCCTAAGATGTGGGAGGTTGAAGCTGGGGTTCCGACACCTGAGTGTCCAATCACGGATGAAAACCACACAGAGAAGTCTAGAACAAGAGGGCCTGGAGTTCACAGATCTTCAATGAGGAGCCTAGGACCAGGGGTTCCCATACTCCTGGAAATCAAGACCCCACTGAGTCACCGGGAGTTGGGAACAGAGATAGTAGGTACAGAGTTCAGAACAGAGTTGAGTTCGAGGGCTTTGGCGGCAGGGTTTGGGGCACCGGAGTGGGTACTCGGGTTTAGCGCATCCAAGATTGTCTTAGTTACAACTGTCTGGGAACAAGGAGGGGCCTTCTGGGGAAGACTTAGACAGTGAGGCTTTGTAGATGAAGGCCTTCTCCATGCTCCCTATGGTGGTTCTTGATGAAAGACACAGTCCTTGGTTCCAAACTGTTTATTGATGGTTTATCTTGGAAAAGGGATGCATACCATCTTCTCAGGAGTGTGGTCAGATGACAGGGGCCTGGTCGGAAGCAGGTGAAGCTCCTACTGTCCTCTCAGGTTCCGGGACTTCTAACCCACTCAACCTCACCAAGTGTCCTGACACAGCCCACAACTCCCTTTCTTTTTTATAAAGAAGACGTGTCATTGGCATGACTGTTTCTTATGTTATTTGTAGTGAAAATTTGGATTGGGGTGAGGTGTAAGCATCAAAATAAAACACAACATATGCGAGAGGGGTAACACAACATAAGGCAGAAGGATAACAAGGGTTGGGGTCTAGGAAGACAAGAGAGTTATTGAACCAATTAATTGTTCAATCCGTGGATTGAAATTGAGAGTGAGTTTGTACAGCTTGTGAGGATATTAACATCAGTTTAAACATTTGATTTATCTACATAGACATAACATTTTCTTTACTATCATGTAAATTTCTCCAAATTCGGTAGCCATTTGGTTTTAGCAAGAAAGTTCATCTGTCAATGGAAGATCTCAAGGCTGTCAGTCTCTGCTTGCCTCAAAAATCTTCAGTCAGATGATATCTGGACAAATGCAGCTTCATGGCCCCAGGCAGGTCCGAGGAGATGGCAGGTCAGTCTCTGTCTGGTCTGTGGCAGCAGAGGCTGTCTTTCTCCCTTTTGTAGAGATGAACCTGAAGAGTAATCACAATAGGTGAACAGAACCCCAGCAGGGGGAATGCTTGTACAGGGTGGGTAATGAAGGTTAAGCCTGTACCAGTTTGCTAGGGAGCACAATGGTGGTCTCTTGTTATGGTCTTAGAGAAAAGGCAATGAAGGGTGTTTGAGGAATTTAGTCTTGGGAGGATCCTTTAAGTGGGAGTTACCCATGTTGTATTAAGGATAGTAGAGGGAAGAGTTGAGAATTTATCTGCTTTGGAGGGCTAAGGAAGAAAACAGCATGTTAATGATGTACCTGAGATAGGCAGGATCAGCTTGTTTATGAAAGGAAACTGGTTGTTAATTAAGGATTGAATAATGGTTATTAACATAGTTGGTTTGACCTCTGAGTGAAGATTAAATATGATTCTTGAAGTTTAAAAGAAATTTTAGGATAATTTTAGATTAGAAGGTAGGAACATTATTTCAGGTGTTCCTATTAGGGAGAAAAATAAATATTTAAATAAAGAAGCATGAAAATTTTGGGTTAAAAGCCACGATCATTGTTTTAGGTGTTCCTGCTAGGAAAAAAGAACAAACATTTAAACAAAGGAAAATGAAAATTTTGGTGTTAAGCGGTGTGTGTGTGTGTGTGTGTGTTTCTCTTCAAATTCTAGCAACAAGATTTTATCTATTATCCTTGCTTGGCAGGCTCTTTTCACCTAGGTGGAAGAGAAGGGGCCTGCTCTGCCTTGCTGCTGCTATGGTTGTCTCTTCTAGCAGGGACCACATGGTTTTCCTTGGCTGGTATTGCTAAAAGGCGGGGAGTGGGTACACCCTAAAAGTAGAGCAGAAAGTGAAGAAACCTGGAGACTTGTTGGCACCATATCAACAGGGCTTGAGGGAATGGAGATCAGAGAGGAGGGAGTGGGCATCTGATTTTTGTAAATGGTCTGTTGGACTATCTGGATTTGGATGGGGGTCAGTGCAGTAACTCCATCCAAAATCAAAAGTGGGAAGAAGACAGTGTCTGTCTTCAGAGTGGGAAGGTCCAGATCTTTTGAACTAGTACCTGGGGTTACTCATGATCTTTGTTTAATCTGGAGTTCTGATGTGGGTGTGCTGGGGTATGTGTCAGCTGGGTATGTCCCACATTGTAGGTATCAGTTGTGGTTCCAAGGTCAGCCTCCTGCTATGGTGTAGGAACACTGCTTGTGCACTGGAAACAGGACTCACTAGACTGCATTTACCCTATGCCCACTATCGAGTGATGAGCCATTGGAAGTACCAATACAAGGTTCTGGGGGTGGGAGAATGGAGCCTTGGGCACGGACCTCATCCCTAAGTCTGACACTAAAGCTAGGGTTCCCACTGGAAACCTCATGAAGCGAGGAAAGAAAGGGATCATGGGCTGAGGACAGCAACAAGCCCAGGGCAGGGGAGTGGGGAACCCCAGCTTAGCTCAGCGGTCTGGGAACACAGAGGGGACTTCTGCAGGAGACTTCAGTGGTGCAGCTTTGAAGACATAGTCTTCCTCCACACTCCCTATGACAGTTCTTGATGAAAGAGATGTTCCTTGGTTACAAACTATTTATTGATTGTTCACTGCAGAAAAGGGGTGTATACCATCTCCTCATGGTGGACCAAAGCTTAAATATCATACACAGGAAGGAATTTCCAGGAAGGGAAGCTTATTGGCTAAGCCTTCAGGGCCTCAAAATACCTCATTAGCATGTAGAACTCTGTTCTGATCTACATGACCATAGGTCAAGTTCCTAGGTATGGAGTCCACACATACCGGAAGCAGGTGAAGCTCCTATGACTCTCTCAAGTTCCAGGGATTCCAACCCACTCAATCTTACCAAGTTTCCTGGCATGGTCCACTGCCCCACAAAAAAATCAGAATGAAATCTTACTATACATCAATTAAAATGCTAAAATTGAAAAAAAAATGCTCTTTCTAATTGTTGGCAGTAATACAAACAATACAACTTTAAAAAACACTCTGGCATTTTCATATAATAAAACACTTGCTGTTAGTTATCGAAGAGAAATGAAATAGACTCAAATAAAGATCTCTACCCATATTAATAACTGTTTGGCGTCAGAACTTTTCCTGGGGAGACACAACACACATCTACTCGCTCCAGATAAGGAATCTCCAACATATCAAAGCACAGACATCACCAAATTCCAACTTAGAGAACCAATGAGGTTTATTGAGATTATTTATGAGTATTGGTGAGAGGTTAATTAAAGAGGAAGAAATGACTCAAAGAGAGCTGTGTCATCATGGGCCACCACAGAATGGGTAACAACTCACAAAACTTAGGAGTCTGGAATGCATAGCATGCCTGCAGGCAGCTCAACAGGCTGAAGAGTGGCCTTCTCAGGGGCCTCCGTTTGTCTAAACATCTGACAGGAAGACTGCCTGGTTTCCGCTTCTCTTAGGCAGCTTGTCTCATCTAGGGCCTGCATTGCATCTTGGCTTTCTTCTGTTTGAGCAGGACTCTCAGCTTTTTGGTTGTTTTTTGTTCTTTTGTTTTTGCTATGTTGCTGTTGTTGGGTTGGTTGGTTCCTTTTGCTTACTCTCCAGGAAGGGTCTTAGTGAACTAGTGAATCTGGTCAGTTTCAGAGACTTCCTGAAGCTATTTTGAGTTCTTTAAATTCCTGTTTATGGAATTTGCTACAGAATAGGATGTTTTGATTCTTACTGGTATAGAAACTGTTACACAACAATAACAGATTCATTTTTCATATCCAAAATCTTGAAAATAGCTGAATGTCCATTAACTGGTGAATGAATGAACAACTTGTGATATAATAACACAAGAGAATAATCCCCATGAATATAATGAATAGTGATATGTTTATTACCATGAGCAAGTCTTGTCTAATATGGTATGAAAAGAAGTTGCACTTGAAAGACTGAGCACTCCATGATTTATTTTATATGTCATTAAGAGAAAAGCAGAAGTAAAGCTACTAAACATATTGGTGTTTTGCAGAAAGAAGTGATGAAATGATCAACCATAGAAACACATGAATGACATACTTAGTGTAACAAATGGATTCTATTTTCTTTTATTAGACCAAAGATTACACAACCATGCACACACTCAATGTTGGGCTTGGATGTAACCCATAATAGAGTCCTTGAGTAGCTTGTCCAAGACCATAGGTGGCCTCAGTCATCACAACCAAAGAGAAGAATACACTGATTGCTGTAGGAAGGTGAATTTTAAGGTCTTTAAGTTAGGCTTCAAGAATACAGTTTACAAAAATGATGAATAGAATAGCCTCTGCATAATGGAGTTTGGAATTTAGTGTGGAAGATAAATGAGACAACTGTAAAGCATGGTGTTAAATGTACTGTTTCTCTAAAGACTTAGTTCAATATGAGTTTGTGAAGCCATACTATGTGTGAAGTACTGTTTGGACCTGTAGGTCAGATCAGGGGAAGAAACAAATGTTTCTTATTTAGTAAAGTTTATATTGTACTAAGGGTATAGTAACAACATCTAAATACTCAACTCGTTAAGTGAAATTAAGGAAAGTTAAGTAGTTAGTATTAATTAATATGGAAAATCAGAGATAAGGAATATGATGGAGTTAGAAGTCTTCTCAGTTCTAAAGTAGGTGATAAAGGTAGATTGCATTGAGAAAGTTACATGTGATTAAAAGCTTTGAGAACATGAAGACAAGGCTGATGTTAATCATGAGGAGCATATTCCATCAGAGGCAGAAGGGGATTAACTGGACCTATGATGTGAGAGTGGCTCATGTGTTTCAGGAATGAATAGCAAGATTGTCTAGAACAGAAAGTGCAAGGTAGGAGGACTAGGAATTGAGGTCAGAAAAGTAGTAGAAAGCATTATCCTGAAGGTTTTTAGAGAGCATTGTAATGGCATTGATTCTTATACGTAAGTCAAGTGGGAGACACTGACTTGTTTTCTGCTATACATAGCTCTACTACATAACAATTTAATAAATTCTTATAATTCACAGAATTAAAATACAATAACAAGCATCAGGAAATACAAGTAATACTAAATTGAAAATAAATCAATGACCTTGTCTGTTTTAGTTAATGTCCTATTGTAAATCAATGCATGATCACAGCAAGTCTTATAAAGGATAATACTTAATTGAGGCTAGCTTATAGGCTTAGTGATTTAGTCCATCATCATCATTAAAGGAAGCATGGTACCACATAGGCAGACATGGTGTAGAAGGATCTGAGAGTTTTACATCTGTTTCATCAGACAACAGAAAGGGAAAGTGATGCTGCACCTGGCTTGATCTTCTGAAACCCCAAAGCCCACCCCTAGAGACACTCTTCCTTCAACTAGGCCACATCTCCTAATGACAATACACAGGCATTCAAATATATGAGCTTAGGGGTCCAATCTTATTCAAAACACCACATAATACATTAAGAGTTTTGAGAGATTTGATCAGATTCACCTTCTTAAGTTCTTAGCACAAAGGAGATTTATTTGCCCCAGAGGAACAAAGGGTGGGGAATAAAAGACAAAGACAGGATATAGAGGATGAGGAAGAAGGGCAAAGGAACAAGGGAGTAGTAGGGGCAGAGATATTTGTCCCAAAGAAGACAAAAGACTGACTCTGGTTAGAGAGCAGACAGACATGACTCATAGGCAAATGGCAGTTTATAATGGTAAAGAGGGAAACCTCATATTAGAATGAGATGTTTAACTTTAATTGGGAATGATTAGGTAAGCAAAAAGGGGCATTTGATTGCAGGACTTCAGTACTTTCATAGCTGGACCTGGAAGACTAATTTTGTGAAAGTAATCTAATGGGTCTTTTTGTGTTTTTTTTTGGTGGTGGTGGTTTTTTTTGTTTTTTGTTTTTTTGTTTGTTTGTTTGGTTGGTTGGTTGGTTTTCTTTTTTTCTTTTCTTTTTTTTTTTTTTTTTTTTTAGTAAGACAGAAAATATGGGGGAAGAATGACATGGCCTGCCAGAGCCATGTTTGCCAGGCGCAGGGTGGGCTAGAGTCCCTTCAGATATGGACTCTTAAAAATTGACAGTTGTATATGCTTTTCAAACCTTTAAGAACTGATAAAATATTCACAGGAATAAATATAAATTGAAAAGAGAAATCATAACTGACCCTTGAGTTTCTCAATAATTAAGAGATAGACTAAGACCATGCATTTGAGAGAAAAGAAAATCAGAAGATGGTAGTGACATAAAGGCAAATAAAGATGTATCCTGATAAATATTGCTCTCAGAATGGGGACAAAGAATGACCCACAGGATTAGGTGTAACAAAATCATAAATGATCTTTTAATTTTTAATTTAAAATGACTTTTAAATTTGTTGCTTTTAATTATGGAGAAATTTAGACTAACAACAAAGACTAAGCACAGAGAATAGTACTGACTCCAAGCATTGTCGGCCACCAATGTTAGAGTATTCTCATCTCATTTACATGTTCCCATATTCATAAAGGGTATCTGAAAGTTCATCTTTACCACCTAAAATACTTCATTTTGTATCCCCAGCTGATAAGAGCTTTAAAAAAATACCCACAACACTTTTGTCACAGGTGATAATTTTTATGCTACCTTTGATATAATTTGTTACCTTAATAACTTTTGTTTTTATTTCATTGATTTGTGAAAAGAGCAAAATGTCAGAATGTTTGCATAGTGATAGGGATGATCTAAGAGGGAAGAAATTGGTATAAGGGAGATAAAGAAAGGTAGTATTGGGGCAATGTCCTTGACAGACAAGAAGCATGGAAGCCAGTACATTAACATTATAATTAACTAACTAGTTACTAACTAACTAATTGTTTACTAATTAAGTCTAGGTAATTGGAAGCAGTATTCACATATGCTGTTGCTATAGATGTTGAGCACCTCTGTAAAAACCACCCTGAGACTATGTGGGGTTTCCTTTTGATTTACTTCAGGGTTAGGGAAGATACAAAGTCACAAGTTGAAATGCAGGATGATCTGAGTGGTCCTGGGAATTTTCAAATGGAAGATATTATGCCAGTAATCCATAATGTTAGGAGAATAGGTTTCTAGAGGCAACAACTCTGGTTATGTGGATCCATTTGAAAGTATGGACAGATATTCAAACTTAAACTAGACAATCTTTTTTTTTTCCATTTTTTTAATTAGGTATTTTCCTCATTTACATTTCCAATGCTATCCCAAAAGTCCCCCATACCCACGAACCCCCACTCCACTACCCACCCGCTCCCCCTTTTTAGCCCTGGCGTTCCCCTGTACTGGGGCATATAAAGTTTGCAAGTCCAATGGGCCTCTCTTTCAAGTGATGGCCTATTAGGCCATCTTTTGATACATATGCAGCTAGAGACAAGAGCTCCGGGGTACTGCTTAGTTCATATTGTTGTTTCATCTATAGGGTTGCAGTTCCCTTTAGTTCCTTGGGTGCTTTCTCTAGCTCCTCCATTGGGTGCCCTGAGATCCATTCAATAGCTGACTGTGAGCATCCACTTCTGTGTTTGCTAGGACCCGGGATAGTCTCACAAGAGACAGCTAGCTATATCTGGGTCCTTACAGCAAAATCTTGCTAGTGTTTGCAATGGTGTCAGCGTTTCGAAGCTGATCATGGGATGGATCTATGGATATGGCAATCACTAGATGGTCCATCCTTTCATCACAGCTCCAAATTTTGTCTCTGTAACTCCTTCCATGGGTGTTTTGTTCCCAATTCTGAGAAGGGGCAAAGTGTCCACACTTTGGTCTTCATTCTTCTTCAGTTTCATGTGTTTTACAAATTGTCTCTTATATCTCGGGTATACTAAGTTTCTGGGCTAATATCCACTTATCAGTGAGTACATATTGTGTGAGTTCCTTTGTGATTGGGTTACCTCACTCAGGATGATGCCCTCCAGGTCCATCCATTTGACTAGAAATTTCATAAATTCATTCTTTTTAATAACTGAGTAGTACTCCATTGTGTAAATGTACCACATTTTCTGTATCCATAACTCTGTTGAGGGGCATCTTGGTTCTTTCCAGCTTCTGCCTATTATAAATAAGGCTGCTATGAACATAGTGGAGCAGGTGTCCTTCTTACAGGTTGGAACATCTTCTGGATATATGCCCAGGAGAGGTATTGCTGGATCCTCCGGTAGTACTATGTCCAATTTTCTGAAGAACCACCAGACTGATTTCCAGAGTGGATGTACAAGCTTGCAATCCCACCAACAATGGAGGAGTGTTCCTCTTTCTCCACATACTCACCAGCAACTGCTGTCACCTGAATTTTTCATCTTAGCCATTCTGACTGGTGTGAGGTGGAATCTCAGGGTTGTTTTGATTTGCATTTCCCTAATGATTAAGGATGTTGAACATTTTTTCAGGTGCTTCTCTGCCATTCGGTATTCTTCAGGTGAGAATTCTTTGTTCAGTTCTGAGCCCCATTTTTTTAATGGGGTTATTTGATTTTCTGGAGTCCACCTTCTTGAGTTCTTTATATATATTGGATATTAGTCCCCTATCCGATTTGGGATAGGTAAAGATCCTTTCCCAATCTGTTGGTGGTCTTTTTGTCTTATTGATGGTGTCTTTGGCCTTGCAGAAGCTTTGCAATTTTATGAGGTCCCATTTATCTATTCTCGATCTTACAGCACAAGCCCTTGCTGTTCTATTCAGGAATTTTTCCCCTGTGCCCATATCTTCGAGGCTTTTCCCTATTTTCTCCTCTATAAGTTTCAGTGTCTCTGGTTTTATGTGGAGTTCCTTAATCCACTTAGATTTGACCTTAGTACAAGGAGATAGAAATGGATCAATTTGCAATCTTCTACATGATATCAGCCAGTTGTGCCAGCACCATTTGTTGAAAATGCTGTCTTTTTTCCACTGGATGGTTTTAGATCCCTTGTCAAAGATCAAGTGACCATAGGTGTGTGGGTTCATCCCTGGGTCTTCAATTCTGTTCCATTGGTCTACTTGTCTGTCACTATACCAGTACCATGCAGTTTTTATCACAATTGCTCTGTAGTACAGCTTTAGGTCGGGCATGGTGATTCCACCAGAGGTTCTTTTATCCTTGAGAAGAGTTTTTGCTATCCTAGGTTTTTTGTTGTTCCAGATGAATCTGCCGATTGCCCTTTCTAATTCGCTGAAGAATTGAGTTGGAATTTTGATGGGGATTGCATTGAATCTGTAGATTGCTTTTGGCAAGATAGCCATTTTTACTATATTGATCCTGCCAATCCATGAGCATGGGAGATCTTTCCATCTTCTGAGATCTTCTTCTATATCTTTCTTCAGAGACATGAAGTTCTGATCATACAGATCTTTCACTTACTAAGTTAGAGTCATGCCAAGGTATTTTATATTATTTGTGACTATTGAAAATGGTGTTGTTTCCCTAATTTCTTTCTCAGCCTGTTTGTCCTTTGTGTAGAGAAAGGACATTGACTTGTTTGAGTTAATTTTATATCAAGCTACTTCACTGAAGCTGTTTATCAGGCTTAGGAGTTCTCCGTTGGAATTTTTAGGGTCACATATATATACTATCATGTCATCTGCAAAAGTGATATTTTGACTTCTTCCTTTCCAATTTGTATCCCCTTGATCTCCTTTTCTGGTCTAATTGCTCTGGTTAAGACTTCAAGTACAATGTTTAATAGGTAGGGAGAGAGTGGACAGCCTTGTATAGTCCCTGACTTTAGTGGGATTGCTTCCAGCTTCTCACTATTTACTTTGATGTTGGTTACTGGTTTGCTGTAGATTGCTTTTATTATGTTTAGGTATGGGCCTTGAATTCCTGATCTTTCCAAGACTTTTATCATGAATGGGTGTTGGATTTTGTCAAATGCTTTCTCAGCATCTAATGAGATGATCATGTGGTTTTTGCCTTTGAGGTTGTTTATATACTGGATTATGTTGATGGATTTCCATATATTGAACCATCCCTGCATCCCTGGGATGAAACCTTCTTGGTCAGGATGGATGATTGTTTTGATGTGTTCTTGGATTCAGTTAGCAAGAACTTTATTGAGGATTTTTGCATCAATATTCATAAGGGATATCGGTCTGAAGTTCTCTATCTTTATTGGGTCTTTTTGTGGTTTAGGTATCAGAGTAATTGTGGCTTCATAGAATGAGTTGTGTAAAGTACCTTCTGTTTCTATTTTGTGGAATTGTTTGTGAAGAACTGGGATTAGATCTTCTTTGAAGGTCTGATAGAACTCTGCACTAAACCCATCTGGTCCTGGGCTTTTTTTGGTTGGGAGACTATTCATGACTGCTTCTAATTCTTTGCGGGATATAGGGCTGTTTAGATATTAACCTGATCTTGATTCAACTTTGGTACCTGGTATCTGTCTAGAAACTTCTCCATTTCATCCAAGTTCTCCTGTATTGTTGAGAATAGCCTTTTTTACAAGGATCTGATGGTATTATGGATTTCTTCAGGATCTGTTGTTATGTCTCCCTTTTCATTTCTGATTTTGTTAATTAGAATGATTTCCCTGTGCCCTCTAGTGAGTCTGCCTAAGGGTTTGTCTATCTTGTCGATTTTCTCAATGAACCAGCTCCTGGATTGGTTGATTCTTTGAATAGTTCTTGTTGTTTCCACTTGGTTGATTTCGCCCCTGAGTTTGATTATTTCCTGCCCTCTACTCCTCTTGGGTGAATTTGCTTCCTTTCATTCTAGAGCTTTTAGGTGTGTTGTCAAGCTGCTAATGTGTGCTCTCTCTAGTTTCTTTTTGGAGGCACTCAGAGCTATGAGATTTCTTCTTAAAAATGCTTTCATTGTGTCCCATAAGTTTGGGTATGTTGTTGACTTCATTTTCATTGAACTCTAAAAAGTCCTTAATTTCTTTTTTTATTCATTCCTTGACCAAGGTATCTTTGAGAAGAGTGTTTTTCACTTTCCACGTGAATGTTGGCTTTCTATTTTTTATTTTGTTATTGAAGATCAGCCTTAGTCCATGGTGATCTGATAGGATACATGGGACAATTTCAATATAATTTTATCTGTTGAGGCCTGTTTTTTGACCAGTTATGTGGTCAGTTTTGGAGAAGGTACCATGAGGTGCTGAGAAGAAGGTATATCCTTTTGTTTTAGGATAAAATGTTCTGTAGATATCTGTTAAGTCCGTTTGTTTCATAACTTCTGTTAGTTTCACCGTGTCCCTGTTTAGTTTCTCCTTCCATGATCTTCCATTGGTGAAAGTGGTTTGTTGAAGTCTCCCACTATTATTGTGTGAGGTGCAATGTGTGCTTTGAGCTTTACTAAAGTTTCTTTAATAAATGTGGCTGCGCTTGTATTTGGAGCATAGATATTCGGAATTGATAGTTCCTCTTGGAGGATTTTACCTTTGATGAGTATGAAGTGCCCCTCCCTGTCTTTTTTGATGACTTTGGGTTGGAAGTCAATCTTATCAGATATTAGAATGGCTACTCCAGCTTGTTTCTTCATACCATTTGCTTGGAAAATTGTTTTCCAGCCTTTCATTCTGAGGTAGTGTCCATCTTTTTCTCTGAGATGAGTTTCCTGTAAGCAGCAAAATGTTGGGTCTTGTTTGTGTAGTCAGTTTGTTAGTCTATGTCTTTTTATTGGGGAGTTGAGTCCATTGATATTAAGAGATATTAAGGAAAAGTAATTGTTGCTTCCTGTTATTTTTGTTGTTAAAGTTGGCATTCTGTTCTTGTGACTGTCTTTTTTAGGTTTGTTGAGAGATTACTTTCTTGTTTTTTCTAGGGCGTGGTTCCCGTCCTTGTATTATTTTTTTTTCTGTTATTATCCTTTGAAGGGCTGGATTCATGGAAAGATAATATGTGAATTTGGTTTTGTCGTGGAATACTTTGGTTTCTCCATCTATGGTAATTGAGAGTTTGGCTGGGTATAATAGCCTGTGCTGGAATTTGTGTTCTCTTACTGTCTGTATAACATCTGTGCAGGCTCTTCTGGCTTTCATAGTCTCTGGTGAAAAACCTGGTGCAATTCTGATAGGCTTGCCTTTATATGTTACTTGACCTTTTTCTCTTACTGCTTTTAGTATTCTATCTTTATTTAGTGCATTTGCTGTTCTGATTATTATGTGTCGGGAGGTATTTCTTTTCTGGTCCAGTCTATTTGGAGTTCTGTAGGCTTCTTGTATGTTCATGGGCATCTCTTTCTTTAGATTTGGGACGTTTTCTTCTATAATTTTGTTGAAGATATTTGCTGGTCCTTTGAGTTGAATATCTTCATTCTCATCCACTCATATTATCAGTAGCTTTGGTCTTCTCATTGAGTCCTGGATTTCCTAGATGTTTTCAGTTAGAATCTCTTTGCATTTTCCATTTTCTTTGATTGTTGTGCCGATGTTCTCTATGGAATCTTCTGCACCTGAGATTCTCTCTTCCATCTCTTGTATTCTGTTGCTGATGCTTGCATCTATGGTTCCAGATTTCTTTCCTAGGGTTTCTATCTCCAGCATTGCCTCACTTTGGGTTTTCTTTATTGTGTCTACTTCCCTTTTTAGGTCTAGTATGGTTTTGTTCATTTCCATCACCTGTTTAGATGTGTTTTCCTGTTTTTCTTTAAGGATTTCTAGCTGTTTGGTTGTGTTTTCCTGTTTTTCTCTAAGGACTTGTAACTCTTTAGCAGTGTTCTCCTGTATTTCTTTTTTATTTTTTAATTTTTAATATTTTTATTACATATTTTCCTCAATTACATTTCCAATGCTATCCCAAAAGTCCCCCATACCCCCCCCCACTTCCCTACCCACCCATTCCCATTCTTTTGGCCCTGGCATTCCCCTATATTGGGGCATATAAAGTTTGCAAGTCCAATGAGCCTCTCTTTCCAGTGATGGCCGACTAGGCCATCTTTCGATACATATGCAGCTAGAGACAAGAGCTCCGGGGTACTGGTTAGTTAATCATGTTGTTCCAACTATAGGGTTGCAGATCCCTTTAGCTCCTTGGGTACTTTCTCTAGCTTCTCCATTGGGAGCCCTGTGATCCATCCAATAGCTGACTGTGAGCATCCACTTCTGTGTTTGCTAGACCCCGGCATAGTCTCACAAGAGACAGCTATATTTGGGTCCTTTCAGCAAAATCTTGCTAGTGTATGCAATGGTGTCAGCGTTTGGAAGCTGATTATGGGATGGATCCCTGTATATGGCAGTCTCTAGATGGTCCATCCTTTCATCATAGCTCGAAACTTTGTCTCTGTAACTCCTTCCATGGGTGTTTTGTTCCCAATTCTAAGAAGGGGCATATTGTCCACACTTTGGTCTTCATTCTTCTTGAGTTTCATGCTCCTGTATTTCTTTAAGTGAGTTATTAAAGTCCTTCTTGATATCCTCTACCATCATCATGAGACATGCTTTTAAATCCGGGTCTAGCTTTTCAGGTGTGTTGGGGTGCCCTGGGGTGGGTGAAGTGGGAGTGCTGGGTTCTGATGATGGTGAGTGGTCTTGGTTTCTGTTAGTAAGATTCTTACGTTTACCTTTCACCATCTGGTAATCTCTGGAGTTAGTTGTTATAGTTGTCCCTGTTTTGAGTTTGTTCTTCTGGTGATTCTGATTACCGTCTATCAGCGACCTGGGAGACAGGCTCTCTCCTCTGAGTTTCAGTGGTCAGAGCACTCTCTGCTGGCAAGCACTCCTCTTCCAGGGAAGGTGCACAGATATCTGGCTTTTGGACCTCCTCCTGGCCGAAGAAGAAGGCCCAAAACAGGACCTTTCCCAGTAGCTGTGTTGCTTTGGCAGGTCACAGAAGCTATCAGCTTCTAGGGTGCACACTCTCACCTGTGCAGACTAAGTTCCTAAGGTTGGTGGAGTATTGGAACCAAGATGGTGCCCGCTGCTCCTGAGGCAGAGGGCTCCTGAGCCAGGCGGACACCTTTCCTCTGGCTGGGAGGTGTCCTGATGTCTGTGGCCCGAAAAGGGTGCTGCCTCAGAGGATCTGTGACTCCTGCCTGTCCCAGAAGCTGTCAGCTTCTGTGGTGCACACTCTTACCTGTGCAGACTAAGTTCCTAAGTTTGGCAGAGTCACGGAACCAAGATGGTGCCTGCTGCTCCTGAGGCAGAGGGCTCCTGAGCCTGGCGCACACCTGTCCTCTTGCCTGGAGGGTGGCCGGATGTCTGTGGCCCGAAAAGGGTGCTGCCTCAGAGGCTCTGTGGCTCCTGCCTGTCCCAGAAGCTGTGCACACTCTCACCTGTGCAGACTAGGTTCCTAAGTTTGGCGGAGTCCCTAGACTCTGTTCAGCTCCTGTTTGGAAAAATAACCTACAGGGTCCTATATACAACAGTGTATCTGGCAAATCCCAGCACACAGGGTAAACTCAACCTAGGCAATACAACTCCCAAATCTGAACCTAAAAGAATGAACAAAAATTCTCCATAAAAAGAAATGTTGTAGAAGAAAGAATAGGAGCACTGAAGAGGTCTCTGAAAATGCCAAAACTAAGAAGTACTTGAGTTTAAGAAAAGGAAACAGCATGGCTCCACTAAAATATAGACTGTAAAGAATGGGGTTGAATCCACTGCTTAAGGAAAGATGGCCAATGGGTTCTAAGCTGCAGTTAGATGGGAGACTCCTCTTTGCCTATCTCTATACAGTACAAATACAGAAACAAGGCAAAATGTCCTTGTTTTGAGGAATATAGATCCCATTTCTTAGTTTCTCATTACTCAATGTCTCTTCTCTATTTGTTATATAAAATATAGCTAGCATACAAAGTAATAAAGTTAATACTTAAAATATTTTAGATGAGCATGATTGCAAAAGCAGATTAATTCCATTTTAATCCATTCCAGTTGTTTTTTCATCCCTATAGGCATAAATCTTTATCACCTTTAATAGGATTATTATGCTAATCACTGCCCTCTAGGGATATAAGAAACAAATAAGCAAAGGGATAACACCAAAATTAATGGTAACAATAATAGCAATTACAATACTGACTAATACCGCATTACAATAGCAGCCTACTCACATAGGCTCTATTCTAACTTAGTTTTTCTAGGTCAACAAACTGAGACTGAAAGTGACATACTCATCATATCAGAGCCATACAGCTCATAATATAAAAATGCACACTAGTCCACCTGATACCTTAGCCACTTAAATATAAGAGTTGAAGTATCTGTGGTAATTTGAATGAAAATGTCCCTAATAGACTCATATATTTGAATGCTTAGTTACTAGGGAATGGAACTCTTTGAAAGGATTAGAAGGATTAGGAGGTATGGTCTCCTTGGAGAAAAGGTGTCACTATAGGGTGGGCTTTGATCTTTTATGTTCTTCCCTGCCCACCTCTGCTTACAGATCAGGATGTAGCCCCCAGCTACTGCTCCAGCACCTTCCCACGTGCTGCTATGCTTCCTGCCATGATAATAATGTACTAAACCTCTGACACTATAAACCAGGCAACAATTACTTCTTTTATAAGGGTTGCCTTGGTCATATGTATTTTCTTCACAATAGTACAATGACTAAGACACCATGCAAGCCTGATGTGAGTGGAAAGCTCCAGTAGCCACAAAAAGTTCACAGACACACTAATATAAGCATTTGTAATCCTAATATATCCCTACAGAGAAATGGAAGGCAGAGACAAGAGAATCTCCAAAAGCAAGCTTCTCATATGTAGTGGCAAAAAGAGTGTCTTAAACAGGAAAGAAAGATGTGGACTGATACTCCAAGATTGTCCTCTACTTCCATATGTGAACCATGGAACACTAGGAAACAGTAATGCTCCTTCGGTAGTAATACTCATTTAGATGATGATTCTGTTTCTATACTACACAAATAGGCACTGAGAGATTTAACATTCACCATCCACAGTTGAGTTAAGCTGGAACCTATGTGGAGGTCAGAGCTATTCATTTACACTGTACTAGCCTCTGCTATTCTAGTACCCACAAAAAGTGCCTGGATCATTTATATATTACTTGCATAAACCAATCTAATTTGAAACTCAATTCATGGATATGAGATCATTTTGAGCCTTGGCATCTTAGAATTCTCCAATAACTATAAGAGTATTTGGGAAACCAGGCAAAGCATTTAACAGCTTTAGTGGATGAGGCTGTTGTAACACTTACCTAATCAAAATAATAGTTATAAGCACAGGATTACAAACATGCCAAAAATAGAAAAAAAATTATTAAAAGGTGAGGTTGTTCCTATAAAGGAAAGATGTGTTCATGTTTACTCTACCATGCTATGTATGTTTTGATGTTTTTTTCATTTCTTGCAAAATGAGCATCTGAATTTGAAAGGAGGATGTGCTTCTAAATTCTAATCTCCCAAACATATACATTACCTCACAAGGCAAAAATAAAAATAAAAAAAATTTTGAACATGTGATAACATAGAGAATTGAGCTATAAGATGGATTTAACCTGATCACAAAAATCTTTAAAACACATGACCTTTCTTGGTGATAATCAGTCAAGAGAGATGCTATATGGCAGATGTTGTGCCTAGGGTCCAATGATACAAGTAAATTTTAAAGATGGGAAGATACAGGCTGGAACAATCGCTCAGGTAGGATGGTGCTTACCAAGAAAGCATGAAGATCTGTGTCAACCAGGGGATCTGAGCAATAACTCACATGTACCTTATGATGGATCCTTTGCATAATTTGTATTTAAATATCTTCTGTAATAAATTTGTAACAGTTAAATATTTCCAAATGGCAGTAGACATCTCGGGTAAATGGGGAGATGGAACTAGATAGGGATGAAGGAGTGGGGATGGAAATAGGAGGGATCAGATGTGGAAAGGCTAGGTGAAGAGAGTACTGAGAGACAACTAGAAAGAGAGGGAGCATCTCTTGGATGAGCTAGACACATAGGGCAATAGAAAATCCCAGGAATAGATAAGGGTGACCCTAACTAAGACTCTTACCAATCAGGCATATGGAGCCGGAATCAGCCATCTTCTATACACCTGCAAGACCTTTAGCATGAACGGGTATTGGATTTTGTTAAATGCTTCCTCAGCATCTAATGAGATGATCATATGGTTTTTGCCTTTGGGTTTGTTTATACAGTAGATTAATAGATTTCCGTATATTGAACCATCTCTGCATCCCTGGGATGAAGCCTACTTAATCATGGTGGATGATCGTTTTGACATGTTCTTGGATTCAGTTTTTGAGAATTTTATTGAGTATTTTTGCATCGATATTCATAAGGGAAATTGGCCTGAAGTACTCTTTCTTTGTTAGGTCTTTGTGTGGTTTAAGTATCAGAATAATTGTGGCTTCATAGAACAAATTAGGTAGTGTTCCTTCTGTTTCTATTTGGTGGAATAGTTTAAAAAGTATAGGTATTAGTTCTTTGAAGGACTGATAGAACTCTGCACTAAACTCACATGGTTCTGGGCTGGTTTTGTTTGGGAGACTTGTAATAACTGTTTCTATTTCTTTAGGGGTTATGGGACTGTTTAGATGGTTTATGTGATTCTGATTTAAATTTGGTACATGGTATTTGTCTAGAACACTGTCCATTTAACCCAGATTTTCCAGTTTGGTTGAGTACAGGCTTTTGTAGTATGATCTGATGATTTTTTTTTTAATTTCCTCAGTTTCACTTGTTATGTCTCCCTTTTCATTTCTGATTTTTTTCAATTTGGATACTGTCTCTGTGCCTTCTGCTTAGTCTGGCTAAAGGTTTATCTGTCTTCTTTATTTTCTCAAGGAAAATGCTCCTGGTTTTGTAGATCCTTTGTATAGTTCTTTTTGTTTCTACTTGGTTGATTTCAGCCCTGAGTTTGAGTATTTCCTGCTGTCTATTCCTCTTGGGTGTATTTGCTTCTTTTTGTTCTAAAGATTTCAGGTGTGCTGTCAAGCTGCTAGTGTGTGCTCTCTCCAGTTTGTTTTTGAAGGCACTCACAGCTATGAGTTTTCCTCTTAAGACTGCTTTCATTGTGTCTCATAATTTTGGTTAGTTGTTCCTTTATTTTCATTAAATTTTAAAAAGACTTTAACTTCTTTCTTTGTCTCTTCATTGACCAAGTTATCACTGAATGGAGCACTGTTCAGCTTCCATGTGTATGTGAGCTTTCTGTTGTTTTTGTTGCTATTGAAAACCAGCCTTAGTCCATGGTGATCTGATAAGATGCATGAGATCACTGCAGTCTTCTTGTGTCTATTTAGGCCTGTTTTGTGACAAATTATATAGTCACTTTTGTAGAAGGTACCATGAGGTGCTGAGAAGAAGGTATATTCTTTTGTTTGGGATGAAATGTTCTATAAATATCTGTTAAATCCATTTGTTTCATAACTTCTGTTAGTTTTACTGTGCCTCTGTTTAGCTTCTGTTTCCATGATCTGTCCATTGTGGAGAATGGGGTGTTGAAGTCTCCCACTATTATTGTGTGAGGAGCAATATATGCTTTGAGCTTTACTATAGTTTCTTTAATGAATGTAGTTGCCCTTGCCTTTAGAGCATAGATGTTCAGTATTGAGAGTTTATCTTGGCTGATTTTTCCTTTGATGGGTATGAAGAGTCCTTCCTTATCATTTTTTGATAACTTTTGGTTGAAAGTTGATTTTATTCAATATTAGAATGGCTACTCCAGCTTGTATCTTGGGACCATTTGCTTGGAAAATTGTTTTCCAGCCTTTTACTTTAGGTGGTGTCTGTCTTTTTCACTAAGGTATGTTCTCTGTGTGCAGCACGATGCTGGTTCCTATTAATGTATCCAGTCTGTGAGTCTATGTCTTTTTATTGGGGAATTGAGACCATTGATGTTCAGAGATATTAAGGAATAAAGATTGTTGTTTCCTGTTATTTTTGTTGCTAAAGGTGGAATTATGTTTGTGTATGAATCTTCTTTTGGGATTGTTGAAAGATTATTTTCTTGCTTTTTCTAGGGAGTAGTTTCCCCTCTAGAGTTGGAGTTTTCCATCTATTATCCTTTGTAGGGCTGGATTTATGCAAAAATATTGTGTACATTTTGTTTTGTTTTGTTTTGTTTTTTATAGAACTTTTTGGTTTCTCCATCTATTTTAACTGAGAGTTTTGCTCTGTAGTAGCCTGGGCTGGCATTTGTGTTCAATTAGGGTCTATATCTTCTGTCCCAAGATATTCTGGCTTTTAGAGTCTCTGTTGAGAAGTCTGATGTAATTCTCATAGGACTGCCTTTATATATTAGTTGACCTTTTTTCCCTTACTGCTTTTGATATTCTTTCTTTGTTTAGTGCATTTGGTGTTTTGATTATTATGTGAAAGGAATAATTTCTTTTCTGGTCCAGTCTATTTGGAGTTCTGTAGGTTTTTTTGGTTTTGTTTGTTTGTTTGTTTGTTTGTTTTTTATGTTCATGGACATCTCTTTCTTTAGGATAGGGAAGTTTTCTTCTATAATTTTGTTGAAGATATTTTTGACCTTCTCATTGTGTCCTGGATTTCCTGGATATTTTGGGTTAGGAGCTTTTTGCATTTTGCATTTTCTTTGACTGTTGTGTCAATGTTTTCTATGGTATCATCTGCACCTGAGATTCTCTCTTCTATCTCTTGCATTCTGTTGGTAATTCTTGCATCTATGACTCCTGATTTCTTTCCTAGGTTTTCTATCTCCAGAGTTGTCTCCCTTTGTAATTTATTTAGTGATTCTGCTTCCATTTTTAGATCCTGTATGGTTTTGTTCAATTCCTTCACCTGTTTGTTTGTGTTTTCCTGTAAATCTTTAAGGGAGTTTTGTTTTTCCTCTTTACAGTCTTCTATCTTTTTAGTTGTGTTCTCCTGTATTTCTTTAAAAGAATTATTAATGTCCTTCTTAAAGTCCTCTATCATCGTCATGAGGTGTGGTTTTAAATCCAAATCTTGCTTTTCTGGTGTGTTGGCATATCCAGGACTTGCTGCGGTGGGAGAACTTGGTTCTCATGATTCCAAATAGCCTTGGTTTCTGTTGCTTAGGTTCTTGTGCTTGCCTCACACCATCTGGCTTCTTGGTGTTAGTTGGTCTTGCTGTCTCTGACTGACGCTTGTCTCTCCTGTGGACCTATGAGCCTGTGATCTGAGGTGTATCAGCACTCCTGGGGAGAGTAGTTCTCTCCTAGGTAGAATTTGGGTACAACAGGTGGGCTGAGGGGCACCCTTAGCTACAGGGCACAGATGGAGACCAGAAGGATCCTGTCCCCATTTGCATTGCTGTTCCTTTGCCCATTGTGCTCCTGGCAGTTATTAGAGTGAAAGTGATGGTCTCACCTGTGGGCTTGGAAGTGAAAGCACTCCTGGGAGACTAGCTCATTCCTGAAGGGGTATGGATATGGAGGGCTGTGGGAAACCCTTAGGTCCAGAGATCAGATAGAGATGAAAAGCCACAATATTTCTTTATGCTTTAGTAAAGTGTCCTCTGTGGTTGTCTCATATATCCCTTGAGCATGTAGTCTGAGTCTTCAGATTCATTCTGCCATGCCAAATTCTAGTGTTTCTGCTCATTAGCATGATACTTGGTTGAATTCTTAACCACTTCCTGGATTTACCTACTTCCAGGAACCTTTAAACCCACTTGAACTTTCACCTTAAAATCCTCCAAAATAGCATGATGTTTTGTATCTCATAATTCTGTCTATGGAGCAAAGCTTTTATCCAAGCCTATTATGATTGATTTTCTATGTATCATAGACAATTTAACCATCTAATTTTTACATTTTGAGTTATTTGATTTTTTGTTGTCTGCTTATCTACTATTTTCATATATATATATATATATATATATATATATATATATATATATATATACATATATATATGAAAAAATATTCCTTGGAATGTCAGCACTTTCCATATGACTCCTATTTAATATCTAACAGCATTAATCATAACAGATGCTATTGAATGTGTATTATGTTCCAGTCACTGAACTGAGAACTGTAAATTATTTCAACATTTAATTTGTACAACAGCCCTAAATTATCCCCACTTAATAAGTTGCTAACTTATTAAGTGCTTATTTGCCCAAACTCACACAGCTAACAAAACATAAATACAAGTATGCTGGTAAGAGATCACACATGATTCAAACTGACCCATATGTCTCCTCTGCTGTTCATCTCCATCTGTCTGTCCATGTCTTCCTTTCCTTCAATCTCTCAGTCTGCTAAAGTACTTGTGTGCTACAATGAACTCTGCTTGATTTTTACCACATTTTTAGAGTAAGATAGTATATATGCTCTCCTGTGGCTTCATCTCTAGCTCAGTCACTAATTCTCTATAGTCTGCCTTATATATTATTTTTCACAATCACCCCTTGTCAACAAGTGACTTCATGTCAATCAAATGCTGTCCAAGCTGTGATCCCCCTTTCATCCTTGAATCTACTTCTTTTGACACATGATACTATTCTCTTTGTCCTTCCTATGACTGAAGTTTAAACAGTGTGATTAATCTATTAGATATATATTTTATCTATAATTGTGCTAAAACATTTGTTTCTCTGCCCTTCTCTCCCATTTTCTTCTCCCACCTGCACCCCAGTGCAAATACTTAAAAGCTGACCATTGCTCTGAAAAAGCTTATTAACCAGTTCACTGGGTAGTATACATTATGATCCAAACACATTTGCAGAGCCTAAAGTGACCAGATATAAATTACCATGCAAAGTATTATGGTACATTAAGTGTTTGAGGAAGCACAGGATAGAAGATTCAATTATTAGGGTTGTTCATTAAGGTATATTTCTCAGAGGAGCTAGGTGCTGAAAAAGCCAGGGAAAATGGATTCGCTCTGTTACCTGCTTAACTTGAAAGAAACGATAATTCATTTTTCCCCATTCTCAAAGAGGTCCAAAGAAAACAACTCAGCATGGTGCTGTGGCAATCAATCTGTGTGTTTAATGACCCTTTGGCTATTTTAATTTAGTCATCCATGAAATCATCAATGTGTGCTTAAGTTCAAATGTGTAGTCTTTATTGTCACTTCAGGACTGAGACACATCATGACCAATTAAATAACATTTGCTCCTCTTTCATCTATTCATACAATGGACATTTTTAAGTCAGCAGAATAACATTTACATGAGAGACTTATTAATGTGTTCAAAGCCACTCAATATTTCCATATGCGTCTATCCCACATCATGGTATCAAAACCATGAAGACTTGTGCAGAGCGCCCATATGTTGTGCTCACATATTAGGTTAGCAATTCAAACTTTTGAGTCTAAGCATGGTGGCAATATCTGCCACCATTCTCTTTGACTTTCCTGTCACTTATGGCAAAGCAATGTCATTTATCAATTAGATATGTATTTTATCTGTAATTTTCCTAAAACTTTTGCCTCTCTGCCCTTCTCTGCCCTTTTCTCTGCATTGGGAGAGAGGCAGGATGAATGCAGGATGATAAGAAATCTGGGGCAACTGAGTGAGATCCTTTTTCAAACAAACAAATAAAAGGATACCTTCTGATTATTCCTTGCAGTCTCCATTCTTCATACTTGGATATAAAATGTACATAAGCAGAATAATTGAGACATTGTTTTCAAAATCTATGGGAAAACTCATGAAAGAAGCTGAGAAAAAGACAATGTTCATTAAGCATTAATCTTAAGTTTTTCCTTTCCTCTTCATCAAAATTGGATGATTACCTATTTTATCCATATATTTATATTAAAAAGAAAAACAGAGAATGTAGTGTCATTGTTGAAAAGGAATTTTAAAATACGGATATTTCAAATTTGCTGACATTGTAAATGTGCAACAATGTGCTTTGTGCCTCTTTAGCATATTGCATTTGACATTCCCAAGAAAACTTAAATGTGTACATCTTCTGTTTCAGTCATTGTATGCTACTGCTTTAAGAGTTATGATAGAAATAATTATGAAGGTATTGCCAGTCTATCACTATGATAGCTCTGTGCACTTTCCTACTGTTTTAGTCCCCTTTCTGTTCTATTAAAACACTTCTTTTTTACTGCAAAGAATATAGTGTAAGTCAGAAATATTTAAGGAAGAGTATGCATATATAAGTTCATTGGATATTAAAACTTGGCAAATACTTCATGTTATGGGAGTCAAAATATGAGAAGATATTTGAAGACAAAATGAAACTCAATAAGAGGGGCTCTGTTTTTGTTTGTTTGAGAAAAAGAGACCTTGAAATTAGTAGTCATGCTGAGCTGGAAGATTGACCATGGTTAATTTTATGATAAAAATGTAGTGGTTCTTGGGAAAACAATGACTGTGTTGGGGGATATTATCCTCGGAAAATGACCATATATGATACACTATAGACACAGAGACATCCATTTTCTAAAAGAAAAAAGACATGGTTTTGAGGAAGATCAATATTGCTTGAAGAGCAAAAGAAACATGTAACTTATAAAACCAGATCCATTTGGGATTCATTCCAAAGTCAAAGAAGTGGTAAATGTTCAGAAAAGTATGTTCTGGCTATATTTCACATCTCTCTATAAATTGGGGTGGGACCTACAAAGCAGAGAAAAATGAGTATAGCTCTAGATTGAAAAAAAGAACTCTAAAAATCATAATAAAGTTCTTATTACTTTTATTTTTCAGAGAGCAGAAGTCTCATAGAATGTGCTAGAATATTTTCTTGACCAATTTAAATTGGTATTTTCAGTATTGGTTGATAGGTCTCCTTCAGCAATCCCTAATTTTTTAAAGTTTAGATTGCTTTGCATTTAAGATGCTTTGGCAAAGGCTGTAATGAGAATTTTAAATCTGAGCAAAATCACTTGAAGTTCTAAATGAGGCCATCAAAGAGAACATTCACCAGATGGAGCCAGTGATTGATCTAAAGCCTAGCATCTTACTGTTAATCTTTTGTTTCCCAGCAAAGTAAGAAATGTTATAGGATCATCTTTCTTTCTAAAGACATAAGTTTTTAAATGTATGGTTACAATACAGACAGTATAACTCATGTACATTTACAAAACAGGCAGTAGCACATTTTCTTAGTCAGATCTCAGGAAAGTACAGGGTATATTAAATGAGTACGGATTGGGTTTTGTTGGGTTTTCTTTGCTGCTATGATAAAACACCAGAGATAGTGTAATTTATTTTATATAAAAAAAATAGGATTTTACTCAGCTCTTGGTTCTGGAGGCTGAGTAGTTAGGAGCTTGACATAGCCTACTGGAAGGCACCATAGCACAGCAGACCACACAATGCAAGAAAGAACAAGTATGTTAGCCGCAGTTTCTCACTCTTCTGGCCACTAATGCTCTCATAGGGCCTCTACCCTTCTGAAATTCATCTAACCCTAACTGTCTCCCAAATGACCTAGATCTAAATATGACATATAAATTTGGGGTATACAGTCAAAGTAGACACCTTAGCCTATTCAATGGGGTCTAGGACTTTATTGGATGCTTTAAGACACAGCAAGATTGAGTGACCTCTCTTCTACATTGCTCTTTATACTCCCTTTCTCTGTATGCTAGTGGAGTAGATGATGTTAAAATTTGAAAAGGTCAGAGAAATAACTAGGAAAATCCTGATCCTGATACTTATTTTTACTTTTGGCAATTTATAGGAATTTTATAAGAATGATACATTTTCTATGTGTTTAGCACTTCCATGTTGAGTTTGGGGATTATTACTATCATTAGCCTAAGTATTTTTCATCATGCCTTACTAAAGTCCTTGCATGCACAGTCAAACTAACTATGTCTATGAAATACAGACCCTTCATGATAAGACAATTTCATAAGTAAAGTATCTGGTTTTGTGAGTTTGAAGTTTTGTAATGTTCCTAATACCACTGGTGTGTCCCAGTTGCACACAAATTTAACCACAGTAGAAAACACCAATGAGGCCGTGTGAATGGATATTTGGTATTTGGTTAGATACCATGTATAGATGATGTTGATGCATCCTATAGTTGAAATTAATTTTTAAAACAGTAGACTTTAAGCAGAATATCTTTCAGAATTAGACTAAGATTTGTCCAACCATTAGTTGCAGGCCCTTAAAGTAAAGAACGGATCCACCAGAAAAATAAACAAATTCTGTCAGCAGATGCCTCCTTCTATGGGCATACACTTGCTCCAAGTCTCTGGTTTGTAGGTGAACCTTTTAACAATCTGAATCAATGGCTGTCCTAAATATTTGTGTACATGCATGCATATGTGTGCATTCTGTTAATTCTACTTCTTTAGGAAACCTGATTCCTACTGAGAATAGATTAACCCAGATATTGAGGCCATAAAGGAAATCAAGTCTGAAAAACCATAGCAGAAGTCCCTTCCGGTTGGCACCAGCACCTAGTAACCTTGGGCATGGAGTCAGTGGACATCCCCAAGGTCCCCTAGAGGACTCTACACGCGATCTTAGGACCACCAGTGAGTGGAACACAACTTCTGTTCCAATCCAATCATGCGGGACCTGAGACAGCATTACAGAAGCAGGAAAACGGCCTGACCAGGGTCACAAGTCCCTTCCAGTCAGCACCACCACTTGGTTACCTGGGCAGAGAGTCGTCAGACACCCCCAAGGTCCCTAGAGGACAGCTTCTGAGACAGACCCTGTTATGGGCTCCAGATAACCAGGCACCTTTCCTGCCAGAGGAGAGGTGTCTGCCCTGCCCAGAAGGACTTTGCAGGAGCACCTGGGGGAGCCATCTTTGTTCCCGGATCCCTCTGAGACTACTCTGTGCAGGTGAGAGTGTGGGCTACAGAAGCTAACAGCTTCTGTCACAGGCCAAAGAAACACAGCTTCTGGGACAGGTACTGTTTCAGGCCTTCATCTTCTGCCAGGAGAGAGGTACAAATGCCAGATATCTGTGCACCTTCCCTGTAAGAGGGAGCTTGCCTGCAGGGAGTGCTCTGACCACTGAAACTCAGAGGAGAGAGCTAGTCTCCCAGGTCTGCTGATAGAGGCTAGCAGAATCACGAGAGGAACAATCTCTAACTAGAGATAACTATAACAACTAACTCCACAGATTACCAGATGGCAAAAGGCAAAAATAAGAAACTTACTAACAGAAACCAAGACCACTCACCATCATCAGAACGCAGCACTCGCACCTCGCCCAGTCCTGGGCACCCCAACACACTGGAAAAGCTAGACCTGGATTTAAAAGCATATCTCATGATGATGGTAGAGGACATCAAGAAGGACTTTAATAACTCACTTAAAGAAACACAAGAGAACACTGCTAAAGAGTTACAAGTCCTTAAAGAAAAAGAGGAAGATATCCAAACAGGTGATGGAAATGAACAATATCATACTAGACCTAAAAAGGGAAGTGGACACAATAAGGAAAACACAAAGTGAGGCAACTCTGGGGATAGAACCCCTAGGAAAGAAATATGGAACCATAGATGTGAGCATCAGCAACAGAATACAAGGAAGGAAGACAGAATCTCAGGTGCAGAAGATTCTATAGAGAAAATTGGCACAACAATCAAAGACAATGCAAAATGGAAAAAGATCCTGACTCAAAATATCTAGGAAATCCAGGACACAATGAGAAGACCAAAACGACGGATAATAGGAGTAGATGAGAATAAAGATTTACAAATTAAAGGGCCAGCAAATATGTTCAACAAAATTATAGAAGAAAACTTCCCAAACCTAAAGAAAGAGATGCCCGTGAACATACAAGAAGCCTACAGAACTCCAAATAGACTGGACCAAAATAGAAATTCCTCCCAACACATAATAATCAGAATAGCAAATGCACTAAATAAAGATAAAATACTAAAAGCAGTAAGGCAAAAGGGTCAAGTAACATATAAAGGCAGGCCTATCAGAATTACACCAGATTTTCACCAGAGACTATGAAAGCCAGAAGATCCTGGACAGATGTTGTACAGACACTAAGAGAACACAAATGCCAGCCCAGGCTACTATACCCAGCCAAACTTTCAATTACCATTGATGGAGAATCCAAAGTATTCCACAACAAAACCAAATTCACACATTATCTTTCCATGAATCCAGCCCTTCAAAGGATAATAACAGAAAAAAAAAAAAATACAAGGACAGAAACCACACCTGAGAAAAAGCAAGAAAGTAATCCTTCAACAAACTTAAAGGAAGACAGCCACAAGAACAGAATGCCAACTCAAACAACAAAAATAAAAGGAAGCAACAATAACTTTTCCTTAATAACTCTTAATATCAATGGACTCAATTCCCCAATAAAAATACATAGACTAACAGACTGCCTACAGAAACAGAAACCAACATTTTGCTGCTTACAGGAAACCCATCTCAGGGGAAAAAAACAAAAAACAAAACCAAAAACAAAACAGACACTACCTCAGGATGAAAGGCTGGAAAACAATTTTGCAAGCAAATGGTCTAAAGAAACAAGCTGGAGTAGGCATTCTAATATCGAATAAAATGGACTTCCAACCCAAAGTTATCAAAAAAGACAAAGAGGGACACTTTATACTCATCAAAGGTAAAATCCTCCAAGAGGAACTAGAAATTCTGAATATCTATGCTCCAAATGCAAGGGCAGCCACATTCATTAAAGAAACGTTATTACACCTCACACAATAATAGTGGAGACTTCAACACACCACTTTCATCAATGGACAGATCATGGAAACAGAAACTAAACAGGGACACAGTTAAACTAACAGAAGTTATGAAACAAATGGACTTAACAGATATCTACAGAACATTTTATCCTAAAACAAAAGGATACACCTTCTTCTCAGCACCTCATGGTACCTTCTCCAAAATTGACCATATAATAGGTCACAAAACAAGCCTCGACAGATACAAAAATATTGAAATTGTCCCATGCATGCTATCACATCACATGGACTAAGGCTGATCTTCAATAACAACATAAATAATAGAAAGCCAACATTCACGTGAAAACTGAAAAACACTCTTCTCAATGATACCCTGGTCAAGGAAGGAATAAAGAAAGAAATTAAAGACTTTTTAGAGTTTAATGAAAATGAAGCCACAGCATACCCAAACCTATGAGACACAATGAAAGCATTTCTACGAGGGAAACTCATAGCTCTGAGTGCCTCCAAAAAGAAACTAGAGAGAGCACACACTAGCAGCATGACAAAAGCTCTAGAAAAAAAGGAAGCAAATTCACCCAAGAGGAGTATACAGCAGGAAGTAATCAAACTCAGGGGCAAAATCAACCAAGTAGAAACAAGAAGAACTATTCAAAGAATCAACCAAACGAGGAGCTGTTTCATGGAGAAAATCAAAACGATAGATAAACCCTTAGCCAGACTCACTAGAGGGCACAGGGACAGCATCCTAATTAACAAAATCAGAAATGAAAAGGGAGACATAACAACATATCCCGAAGAAATACAAAACAGCATCAGATCCTTCTACAAAAGGCTATACTCAACAAAACTGGAAAACCTGGATGAAATGGACAAATTTCTAGAAAGATACCAGGTACTAAAGTTAAATCAGGATCACGTTAATGATCTAAACAACCTATATCCCCTAAAGAAATAGAAGCAGTCATTAATAGTCTCCCAACCAAAAAAAAAGCCCAGACCAGATGGGTTTAGTGCAGAGTACTAGCACACCTTTAAGAAGATCTAATTCCAGTTCTTCACAATCTATTCCGCAAAATAGAAGCAGAAGGCACTCTACCCAATTCATTCTATGAAGCCACAATTACTCTGATACCTAAACCACAGAAAGACCCCACAAAGATAGAGAACTTCAGATCAATTTCCTTTATGAATATCGATGCAAAAATACTCAATACAATTCTCACTAACAGAATCCAAGAACACATCAAAACAATCATCCATCCTGAACAAGTACGTTTCATTCTAGGGATGCAGGGATGGTTTAATATACAGAAATCCATCAACGTAATCCACTATATAAACAAACTCAAAGACAAAAACCAAATGACCATCTCGTTAGATGGGGAGAAAGCATTTGACAAATTCCAACACACATTCATGATATAAGTCTTGGAAAGATCAGGAATTCAAGGCCCATATCTAAACATGATAAAAGTAATCTACAGCAGGCTAGTAGCCAACATCAAAGTAAATGGCAAGAAGCTGGAAGCAATCCCACTAAAATCAGGGGCTAGACAAGGCTGCCCACTTTCTCCCTTCCTATTCAACATTGCACTTGAAGTCCTAGCCAGAGCAATTCGACAACAAAAGGAGATCAAGGGGATACAAATTGGAAAGGAAGAAGTCAAAATATCACTTTTTGCAGATGATATGATAGTATATATAAGTGACCCTAAAAATTCCACCAGAGAACTCCTAAACCTGATAAACAGCTTCAGTGAAGTAGCTGAATATAAAATTAACTCAAACAAGTCATTGGCCTTTCTCTACACAAAGGATAAAAGGCTGAGAAGGAAAGTAGGGAAACAACACCCTTCTCAATAGTCACAAATAATATAAAATACTTTGGTGTGACTCTAACTAAGGAAATGAAAGATATGTATGATTTCTTTCTTCAAGTCTCTGAAGAAAGAAATTAATGAAGATCTCAGAAGATGGAAAGATCTCCCATGATCATGGATTGGCAGGATCAATATAGTAAAATTGGTTATCTTACCAAAAGCAGTCTACAGATTCAATGCAATCCCCATCAAAATTCCAACTCAATTCTTCAACGAATTAGAAAGGGCAATCTGCAAATTCATCTGGAATAACAAAAAAACAAGGATAGCAAAAACTCTTCTCAAGAATAAAAAAACTTCTGGTGGAATCATCATGCCTGACCTAAAGCTGACTATAGAGCAATTGTGATAAAAAACTGCATGGTACTGGTATAGCAACAGACAAGTAGACCAATGGAATAGAACTGAAGACCCAGAGATGAACCCACACACCTATGGTCACTTGATCTTTGACAAGGGAGCTAAAACCATCCAGTGGAAGAAAGACAGCATTTTCAATAAATGGTGCTGGCACAACTGGTGGTTATCATGTAGAAGAATGTGAATTGTTCCATTTCTATCTCCTTGTACTAACGTCAAATCTAAGTGGATCAAGAAATTCCTCATAAAACCAGAGACACTGAAACTTATAGAGGAGAAAGTGGGGAAAATCCTCGAAGATACGGGCACAAGGGAAAAATTCCTGAATAGAACAGCAATGGCTTTTGCTGTAAGATCGAGAATTGACAAATGGGACCTCATAAAATTGCAAAGCTTAGGTAAGGCAAAAGTCACTGTCAATAAGACAAAAAGGCCACCAACAAATTGGGAAAAATCTTTACCTATCCTAAATCAGATAGGGGAATAATATCCAATATATATAAAGAACTCAAGAAGGTGGACTCCAAAACAATCAAATAACCCCATTAAAGCAGGGCTTAAGAAAGAATTCTCACCTGAGGAATACTGAATGGCTGAGTGGCACCTGAAAAATGTTCAACATTCTCAATCATCAGTGAAATGCAAATCAAAACAACCCTGAGATTCCACCTCACACCAGTCAGAATGGCTAGGATCAAAAATTGAGGAGACAGCAGATGCTTGTGAGGATGTGGAGAAAGAGGAACACTCCTCATTGTTGGTGGGATAGCAAGCTTGTACAGCCACTCTGGAAATCAGTCTGGCAGTTCCTCAGAAAATTGGACATAGTACTACCAGAGGATCCTGCAATACCTCTGCTGTGCATATATCCAGAAGATGTTTCAACTGGTAAGAAGGACACATGCTCCACTATGTTCAATGCAGCCTTATTTATAATAGCCAGAAGCTGGAAAGAACCCAGATGCCACTCAAAGGAAGAATGGATAAAGAAAATGTGGTACAATTACACAATGGAGTACTACTCAGCTATTAAAAAGAATGAATTTATGAAATTCCTAGGCAAATGGATGGACCTGGAGGGCATTATCCTGAGTGAGGTAACCCAATCACAAAAGAACTCACATGATATGTACTCACTGATAAGTGGATATTATCCCAGATACTTAGAATACCCAAGATAAAAGATATAATTTGTGAAACTCATGAAACTCAAGAAGAATGAAGACCAAAGGGACACTTTGCCCCTTCTTAGAATTGGGAACAAAACACTCATGGAAGGAGTTACAGAGACAATTTTGGAGCTGAGGGGAAAGGGTGGACCATCTAGAGACTGTCATATCCGGGGATCCATTCCATAGTCAGCCTCCAAACGCTGACACCATTGCATACACTAGCAAAATTTTGCTGAAAGGACCCTGATATAGCTGTCTCTTATGAGACTATGCAGGGGCCTAGCAAACACAGAAGTGGATACTCACAGTTATATATTGGATGGATCACAGGGCCCTCAATGGAGGAGCTAGGGTAAGTACCCAAGGAGCTAAAGGGATCTGCAACCCTTTAGGTGGAAGATCATTATGAACTAACCAGTACCCCTCAGAGCTCATGTCTCTAGCTGCTTTTGTATCAGAAGATGGCCTAGTTGGCCATCAGTGGAAAGAGAGGCCCATTGGTCGTGCAAACTTTATATTCCTCAGTATAGGGGAACGCCATGGCCAAGAAGTGGGAGTGAGTGGGTGGTACTGGGGTGGGAGGGTATGGGGGACTTTTTGGGATAGCACTGGAATAATAAATGAAGAAAATACCTAATTAAAAAAAAAACATAGCTACTGCTGATTAGCCAATGTAAAAAAAGCAGGCTCCCAGTTTAATTTTGGAGTTTTTACTTTGTTGTAGAATTGGTTTTGGATGGTTTTCATTAGTTTTGATACTGGCTTTTTTACGTTAAGTATCTCATCTTCTCAATTATGTCTAGAAACATAGAGCATAATTGAAGAGGTTGCCACCACCTCTGAAGATCAAGTGAAAAAAAAATGTACATGTATAAACTGAGAGCATCTAATCTCCAAATGACTTACTGGACAACTTCTTACAATGGGCCTCTTGAGCAAAAAGCATATGAAATTCAGAGGTATCATTGCCCATGGCAAATCATGTTTCCCCAAACTAGTAGCAGCCTCGCACCTCCTAGTCCATGTGACTTCGATATTCTCCTCTGGGGAAACATTGTGCCTCTTCCCCTTAAAGCTATATAGACCCCCAGCTTCATTTAACACACTATGCCAAACATGATTAAATGTGACTTTTTAAGATGAGGCCATAACACTAACACATTTTTCTACCTTATTTGTTCAAATTCTTTGTTCTGTGGGGATGCCTGATGCCAGGCCTGCAGGTCAACAAATGTGAACAGGTTCATATGGAAGAATCATATACAGAATTGCTAAGAAAACAGAGAAAAGGCTTCACAGAGTTCCTACCTTGGGGAAACAGAGGAGGTGGAGACAGAAGATAAATTTTCTGCAAAGCCAACCTATCTGAGTTGTTGAGTTCCAGGTCAGTGAAAAAACTCATAAAAACAAGGTGGGCAGTACCCAAGGAATGACATCCATTGTACAAGTGAGTCTTTAGTAATTCTTCCTATGGTCTTTCCCAGCTTTGCAGTAAACTGACTACCTGCTGGAGCCTCTTTGCTTCCATTCCAGGGGACTCCCCAGATCTTCTCATTTAGCAATCCTCTCTTGCCCTAGATGTTCACCTCAGCCCTAGAACCAGAGGCTCTCATAACCGACCTGTCACACCAGCCTGCTAGGGGATCTTCACTCTGCTTTCTTTACTTCATGTCTGATCCCTCTATCTCACCTAACTTTTCTCTTTCCCTCCATTCCTTGGGAACTCTGCAGATTCTGATGGCAAAACCAGTTTTCCTCTTTCCTGTGAATAGTCAGCCAATTCTCCTTCCACCCCATGCCCATCCCTTTGTGTCAGTTCCCAATACCAAGAAACACATTCTACTAGGATTCCTCAGAGGCCACTCCTAGTAGGGACTCAGAAGTGTTCCCTATGAGGCAACCTGCAGACATCACATGCTCCTAAGATCCAGCGAAGGCAAAATATTCCAAGCAAGTGAACATTCATCCAAGAAGAAAATACCAGATATCAACAATTAGAGTTATAATCATCCCAAGCTAAAATGCTAACTTAAAACCACAATTAGTGGGAGCCAGGACAATGTCCCCAGTTGAAGCCAGCAACCATACTACAGAAGACCCTGGGAAACACAATGTAGCTAAAGCACAAGACACAGACTTAACGATAGCTATTGTGAATATAAATCCATTAATGAAAATTGCAAGCAGTGCAATGAAATGAAGAAAATAATTCAGGACATAAAAACAGAAAAATAATCACCAAAGAAAACCCATTCCGAGGAAGTCAAATAAAAACTTCAGAGGTATGGAAGAGAGAATCCTAGGCATTAAAGACAAGATAGAAGAAATGGATATCTCAGTCAAGAAAAAAATGCTAAATCCAAAAACATACAGGCACAAAGCATCCAGAAAATCTGTGACACTATGAAAAGAACCAAGTCTACAAGAATAAGATTAGTGGAAAGCAAGGAAATTCAGGTCAAAGGCATAGAAAAAATATTTTAAACAATATCATAAAAGAAACTTTTCCTAGCGTAGAGAGTAATGTGCCTATCAAAGTATAAGAAGCATACAAAACATGAAATAGACTAGCAAGAAAAGAAAAATCCACATGCCATATAGTAATCAAAATATTAAATGTGCATAAAACAGAAGATATTAAAAGCTGAAAGGGAAAAGGGTCATGTAATGTATAAAGGCAGACCTATTAAAATAACACTTAACTTTTCAATGGAGGTTCCAAAAGCCAAAAGAGCCTTGCTGGATGTTACAACAAATTCTAAGAGGCCACAGAGTGAAGCACATACTATCCAGCAAAATTTTAATTCACAATAAATGTAAAAAGAAAGACATTACATGATAAAACCAAATTTAAGCAATATCTACCTATAAATCAAGGTCTACAGAAATCACTAGAAGAATAATTTCAACCTGAAGTGGTTAACCACACCAAGAAAACATGAGGAAGGAACAATCTAACACCAGCAAATCAGTACTGGGGATGGGAGAACCCACACCACAACAAAGTGGTGGGGATCAACAAACACTACTAGTTGGTAAAGTTAAACATCAGTGGTTTCAAGTTCCCAATAAAAAGACACAGACAAGAGAGTGGATTCGAAACCAGAATTAATGTTTTTGGTACACCCAGGAAACATACCTGAACATCAGTGGAAGATGTCACCTCAAGTTAAAAGGGTAAAAAAAAATACTCTGAGCAACTGGACCCAAGAAGAAAGAAAGTATAGCTATTTTAATATCAGACAAAATAGACTTTAAAAATATTTTTAAATGATAGGATATGATATACTCGCCAAAGAAAAAAATCCACCAAAAGTACACTGCAATTCTAAAATTCTATACACCACTCACAAAGGCAGCAAAGTTCCTAAAAGAAACATTACTATAGCTATGATCACCTATTGACCCTTACACAGTAATAGTGTGTGATTTCAACACTGGAATCTCTCTAATAGAGCAATTATCCATACAAAAACTAAATAGAGAAATACTGGAGTTACCTGACAAATAGACCAACAGATATATACAGAGCACTCACCTAAACACACAAAAAATACCTTCTCAGCAGCTCATGGAATTTTCTCAAAAATTGAGCATGGACTTAGACACAAAGAAAATCTGGTATAAGAAAATTGAAATAACACACTGTTTTCTATCAGACCACCACAGAGTAGAACTGGATATCAACAACAAGAGAAATTTTACAAACTCATGGAAATGAAACAACTCTCTTCTGAAGCAAAAGAAATAGGTTGAGACAGAACTTTATAAAGAAACTAAACCCTTCTTAGCATTGAGTGCAAGTGAAAATGCATTGTGTATGATTAAGGGGGTTCAAAGAAGCAAGTTAGTAGCACCAAGTACCTCCATAAAAAATATTAATAACGACACACCTGAAAGCTCTCAAACTAAAAGAAGGAACATCAAAAAGGAGTAGACAGCAAGGAAGAATCAAACTCATGGCTGAAATCAATAAAATAGAAACAAAACAAAATACAAAAAAATCAATGAAACAAAGAGTTGGTTATTTGAGAATAATCAGTAAGATTGGCTAGTTAGCCAAATTAACAGGGACTCACAGATGATCACATGGCTGAATTTGGATCCTAATCTTAGAACCTCTCTGTCACTGCCATCTTGAGCACACATGCCTTCTCTCACAGCATCAGGCTGCCTCCATCTCAGAAATGCTAGTAATCTTGTCAGATGCCCTACAGTGCTGGCATCGTCAACATACTGTGGGCTCCCTTGCAGCTAAGGGTGCATCTTTACCATGACTTCTCCTGGCCTCTCTTTCTACCATGCTGCACAGTGCCAAACTTCTGCTGCTCTCTTAAAAGCCAGTATTATATGGGAGAGTCTTACACATTACCAAGTTCTACGCCCAACACTCTGTGTAACCTCTAGACTCCAGTGTCAGTGTGCTGACCCCAAGGCATACTTCTCAGAAATTTTCACCCCAACAATGTTGGTCACTTATCAATAACAGCTAATTCTCCAGTTCTACATAATAAGTGTCTATCATCCAACAAATCACAGAGAGTTTCATGTCCACAGATTCATTTACAAAATATCACATGGATAGTCCCAATAAAGTCTTTGAAGGACTCTCAAACTTTCCTTTGCAACTTCATAAGCCATGTCTACTTTGTGTGCATTACTTTCAGATTTATCTTCCAAATTCTCACAACAGCTCATTATATTTTTAATATTCAATGGCTTCCCTGATCCAGTGCCTCAAAATCCTCAGGTAGTCTCCCAGAAATAACACAGCAGATAAAACAATTTAAAATACTACTGTATGGTACCAAGTTTTGTTCTAGTGTGTTTTTTGGGTTGCTGAGATAAAACACTGAGCAAAAAGAAAGAGAGAAGGAAAGAAAGAGAGAAGGAGAGGAGAGGAGAGGAGAAGAGAGGAGAGGAGAGGAGAGGAGAGGAGAGGAGAGGAGAGGAGAGGAGAGGAGAGGAGAGGAGAGGAGAGGAGAGGAGAGGAGAGGAGAGGAGAGGAGAGGAGAGGAGAGGAGGGGAGGGGAGGGGAGGGGAGAGGAGGGGAGGGGAGGGGAGGGGAGGGGAGGGGAGGGGAGGGGAGGGGAGGGGAGGGGAGGGGAGAGGAGAGGAGGGGAGGGGAGAGGGGAGAGGGGAGAGGGGAGAGGGGAGAGGGGAGAGGGGAGAGGGGAGAGGGGAGAGGGGAGAGGGGAGAGGGGAGAGGGGAGAGGGGAGAGGGGAGAGGGGAGAGGGGAGAGGGGAGAGGGGAGAGGGGAGAGGGGAGAGGGGAGAGGGGAGAGGGGAGAGGGGAGAGGGGAGAGGGGAGAGGGGAGAGGGGAGAGGGGAGAGGGGAGAGGGGAGAGGGGAGAGGGGAGAGGGGAGAGGGGAGAGGGGAGAGGGGAGAGGGGAGGAGTTATCATTCAGTGCTAGGGAAGACAGAGAATGAAGTCAAAGCATGAAACTGGAGGTAGAATAGATGCAGAAGTCATGAACAAATTATCCTCACTGACTTGCTCAGCTACTTTTGTTAAACAACCCAGGAAGGACTTCTTGCCCAAGAGTGGCATTGCCAAAGTGTCTAGGACCTCCTACAGTTGCAACCAGTAATTCCTATAGCAATTAATGAGAGAAGGAGAGAGAGAGAGAGAGAGAGAGAGAGAGAGAGAGAGAGAGAGAGAGAGAGAGAGAGAGATGCTTATGTGGCTATTCCTCAATTGAATTGAGATTCTCTATTCCTAGGGAAGTATAGATTGTGTCAACTTGTCAAAAAATAGCCAATATATCATCTAAGCTGACTAATAAATATATTTTTGTACTTTGTACAGAGCTTGTGTCTTAGTTAGGTTTTACTGCTGTGAACAGACACCATGACCAAGAAAAGTCTTATAAAGAACATTTAATTGAGGCAGGATTACAGGTTCAGAGGTTCAGTTCATTATCATCAAGGTGGGAGGATGGCAGCATCTAGGCAGGCATGGTATAGGTAGAACTGAGAGTTCTATATCTTCATCTGAAGAATTCTAGTGAAAGTCTGACTTCCAGGCAGCAAGAATGAGGGTCTTAAATCCCACACCTATGGTGACATACCTACTCCAACAGGGCCACATCTTCTAATAGTGCCACTCCCTGGGCCTAACATATACAAACCATCATAACTTGATTAGATTTAGCAGCAAATATGGTGGATATAGATATAGATATATAATTTGTTTGAGCCATAGTATAGTCTATGGGCAACCAACCCTTAGAGAGCTATTATCTTCATGAAAATATTACAAGATGTGGATCATGGTCTGCATCTGAGACATATAAATTGCTATAGAAGAGAGACAGGGAAGAAAAAGAAGTGGAAACTGAAGTCTTTCAAATATCTAGAACCTCACATCACAGCCAAAAATCTCAAATAGCTTAAATGTAGTTTAGTTGAGAACGTTCTTGGTTCAACTCCCAAGCACTGCATAAATAGGACATCATGGCACATGTCTGTAATCTTAGCACTGAGAAGGGGGAGTCAGGAGGATCTGAAGCTCAAGTTCATCCTTGGCTGCATTCAAGGGTAGCCTTGACTACATAAGATCAAAGGAAATAAAGAAAAAGGGATAGATGATATAGATAGATCGATAAATGATTGATAGATGATACATACATACATACATACATACATACAGTGAAATAGAAGAAAGGAGAGCCAGAGAAGGGAGGGTGGGGGAGAAGGAAGAAAGTAGAATATCTTAGGTAACCTCGAGGAAAAGAGCCTTCCAAAAGGCCCAAGTGATACAGATCAGAAGTTCAGTGTGTTCTGTCCACATAGAGAATGCTCTCAGAAATGTTAGCTTGACTAGGATGAGCAATGCATGCCCAAGGTTGCTTTCACTTGCTCTTATGCTGTCAGCCATTCATTCTTAAATCTCTTTCTGCAAGTTATATCTTGTAATGAATCAGGACTTGACAAAACTGTTTCCTGAGACCAGGCTGCAGTGCTTGAGCTCCAGCTAGCTCTCACTGGGCTTTCCAAACCCCAGCAGCTTTCTCTGTGGGCTTCAGACTTTTCCATGGGCTTCTGTGCTCTCACTATTCAGTTCCTAAATGTTAAGCCATATCTACTGTGGGGCACTTTCAATGCAAAAAGTCTCAATAAAATGCACCCACTCGAGTCTTTTCAGTAAGAGTTTAAAACTTTTTAAAGGCCAACAAGGTGCAAAATAGCCATTAAGAGAAGAAAGGCTATTAGTTGTGGACTTAAGAATTCAAAGGGGAGTATAAAGCAGAAAATAAAAGACAAGCAGAGACAGAAAGGCAACACCAAGGTCCCATGGTGCAACATTTTTCTTTGTCTTTGTGATTGCAAGCACTCATTTAAGAGATTAGTTCTATAGTGCGCCTCCTATAGACCCAATTCTTACCTAGCCTTTCTGCTATAATCCATGTCAAGGTGAGAAGTCTGGCCAGGTCACCTTTGACAACTCTTGTTCTTACTCCTTTGATTGATCCTGTAACTCGAGGGCATATATGTAGATTGGTCAGGCTGAATAATATGGGACATGGGGGGATGGAGAAAATTGGACAGCTTCTTGCAGCTTGAATATTTCTTTGCAGTGTTTGCGCTTGAACTTTTGGTAGAAACCAAGTAATCATTATGCCACAATTTCCCCTAAAAGGAGTTGTTGTTTATGGAAATGGGACTAAGTATCTCTTTTTTTTTATGATAAGCACATTTCCTAGCACATTTCTAACGGGATCTTAGCAGCATAAAGGCTATGGAGTATGTCATATGCCTCACTTTCAAACACATAATGGAAGTTGAGAATAAACTAGTACTTGGCCTTCCCTAGACTATAAGCTATATGATAGCCCTGTGGTTCAGACAAACCCTAAGACAAAAGAACAGTAAGTCATGGATGATGAGCTGTCAGGACATTTCTTTGTAGGCAGAAGGGAAAACTGTTTTCAGTTAGGATAGATGACATTATCTTATTATGCCATCCAAGACTGGTTGCAGAAAGGAAATGGCAGAATCAGCCTTCTGGTGACTCATCTTCGAAACCAACACAATGCAACTAGACATCACAGGTCATAAGCATTTAAAGATATGCCTGAATGAGAATAGAAAAAAGAAAGTGAACTCAAAAGGCAAAGGCGATTCTTTCACAATTATGTAAGATGATTATTATACAATTATAAAATTTCACAAGGTGTGCACTAGTCATGTGCATAGCAAGATACATGTCAGACCACCTAATTCATATTTAGTATTTACTATTTTCTGATTTATACAGACTAGGAGTAATCTGATAGAAGGCAATGTAAAGAAATTATTAAAACACTCAGATTTTGTGAAAATGCTTCCGGTACATAATTATTTTTGTCCTTAAAAATGTTGGGGTGGGGCTGGAGAGATGGCTCAGTGGTTAAGAGCACTGACAGTTCTTCCAGAGGACCTGAGTTCGATTCCCAGCAACCACATGGTGGTTCAAAACCATCTGTAATGGGATCTGATGCCACCATTGGTGTGTCTGAAGACAACGACAGTGTACTCACATAAATAAAATAAATAAATCATTTTTTTAAAATAAGAATGTTGTGGAATAGAATAATCCTGAATCTCTGCCCATGTATCTAATTGGCAAGTTTCATCTTCTCAAAAGATTTCTTTGTCTTTGTAAGCACTCACTTGAGAGATTAATTCTATAGTGAGCCTCCTATAGACCCAACTCTCACCTAGCCCTTTTACTATAATCCATGATATCATAAAGACCAAGTTTCTGGACTCTCAACTCATCTGTTCAGCCTCTGTTCCTAAGGAATGATGACACAATTTGACAGTGGCTCCTTCACAACTTAACACATCCTGGCTTCACCTGTGCCTTACATGGCGATGTCACTCATTCATACCACATGCTTACTTCCTATCTCCTATTCCCTGCCAATCTGTGAAAAATTACTCAGTCTTTACCAAATGATTGCTTTTGTGGGAGATATGAATAATTTATCTTATAATAATGGTCATCTAGCAGACTGCATTTCCCCCCAATAGGTGATTTTGCTGTTTTATTAAACTTAAGCTAAATTTTTCATTAGTTGGACAAGTTCATGCTGGCACCTGTTTATAATGTCAACTGAAATTTTTTCATAAAATGAAACCTTGGGAGATGAAAACAGGAAAGTGGTGCTAAGAAGATCTATTACCTTTCGGAATGGGGGCTCCGTGTGCCTGAATTTTGAAAAGGTCTCCAGAGGTTTCATGGGGGCATGTGGCTATCATATATTTCATTCAAATGATCTTGTGCTCTCTACAGTGCATCATTCTCACACACCTTAGGTCAAATTGTGCCTAATGCTTTGAAAGACAGGAATCACACAAGTTGTGGGCTTTATATTCAAATATTCTCAAGGAGTACTATGGAATGTCTAGACCCTAAAAATCTCAGACTCCAAAGGCAAGTTTCAGAATCTAGAAAGCAAGCTAACATGTTTATTAGCAAAGACACAAATACATATTTTATTCACCAAGTGATTATCACTAACGAAGAAGAAAAGCACCATCTATAGCAGAAATGCAGAAGAGTCACCTTACAGACTAACATCTGCAATTTTTACATGTCCAAAGATGGTTGAATGGTATGAAGCTCTGTAACAATTTGCAGTTTCAAATACATTTCAAATGGTCTTGTTTAATGTGTATTTAGACTATCTGAAATTCAGAATTTTTTATTGCATTTCAATAAACATTCAACCCAAAATACCTGTTAACTTTCAGAAACTTAGCAGATGCTTTTGAAAAAAATTAGATGAGTTTAATGTATGTTGCAAATAGCTGAAAATGAGATTGCATGGTGGGTTTTTTTAAATGTATGATCATTGTTTTGGCTTTTTATTACAAATGGCATCAGATAGAATTCATGTAACCAATCTATAATTGAGCTTTTCTAAAATGTGAAATTATATAAGGATGTCTTAGTTAAATTTGTTTACCAGTGTCTAACAATGCATTTGGCACTCATCCAATAACCGTATAAATAATTGGATAATTGTAAATTAGTATTTAAAATTTGTTCACCTTAGATGTGACAGTAAACATTGTCACATGAACAAGGTTATATGAGTACAGTTCAAGATGCATCAAATTTACTTAAAAAGTTATGTGAACTTCAATATGAGCAAAAATAATATCAATTGCATTTTGTTATTTATGTTGCATAGATTTTGTTTAAAATAATTAAATTATATACAAAATAACATTTAACCCTTAAACCATAACATTTTCTTACGTAGTATTTTTAACCGATGAATTTCTAATGTTGCTTAACACCCCATTCATAGTCAAATTTCCTCAGTTATTAATACATCTTTTATTTGCTTAATTCACATTAAGACTTAGATAAGACACTCACATTGCTCCCATTCAGTGATACCAGAATTGAAATGAAGGGGATGAAGGGGTAGCTCATTGAGTTAGAGCATTTCCTGAGCAGGCAGGAGGACCTGAGTTCAAATGCCCACCACCCATGTAAAGAGCTGAGCATGTGTATGAGTGCCTGTCACTCGATTGTTAGGGGACATAGGTGGGCAGATTCTGGGGGCTTGCTTGCCAGCCCAGGTGAAACAGCAACCTTCTTGTTCATTGTGAGTCCTTGCCAAGGCAAGAAGGCAGAGGCTGACCAAGGAGAATATCACCTGGTGTCTTGTTCTGGGTTCTGTAGGTTGTGCACACACATTCACATTCATATCCATCAGCCACATTCACACATTAATTCAAGTGCAAGTTTTACTATCTTGTTATTGTCATCATTATTACCATGTGACAAAACATGATGTATACCATTCATAAGCCCTTTGTAATGTCTACCTATTTAAGAACATGTATAATTAAACATGAGAATTTATTTAATATTTTGTAAAGCTCCATTGTTAGTTTAGACACTGGAGGCATTCAAGGTAGTGGATATTATGCTGAGTACTTCATCTTTAAGTGACAAAAAATAAAATAAAAGCTCAGAAGTTCTCATACAAACCTACATGGAAACTTCATGTACACTAAAAGTTTACTGATTTTATTTTATTCCCTTGTATACCAACTTAGGCCACTAACTGTTGGAAACAATAATCCAGAAGGTCAGAAAATAGCTCAGGGTCACCAACTGACTTGAGGCTGATGCCATTGTTCATCTCAACTGTACTAAGCTTCTTACTTTTGCTTTATTCAGATGTGCACAGTCTTTACCTAAAAGTAGATGAGAGAAGAGACAAAGAGTCCTACCTGGTGAATAGAATAGGTTTTATCTGAATAGAAGATGGGTCCTCCTAAGGAAGGTCTCTGATGACCTGACCTGTGTTTCTCCATTTTATTTTTTGAGACCTTCCTCTTCCTCTTCCTCTTCCTCTTCCTCTTCCTCTTCCTTTTAAGATTTTATTTATTATATATGAATACACTGTAGCTGTCTTCAGACACACCAGAAGAGGGCATCAGATCCTATTACAGATGGTTGTGAGCCAACATGTGGTTGCTGGGTATTGAACTCAGGACCTCTGGAAGAGTAGTCAGTGCTCTTAATCTCTGAGCCATCTCTCCAGCTTGACACCAGATATCTTCAGTGAACCTGGAACTCACCAACTCAGCTAGAGTGGACAGCAAGCCATTTCCAAGAATCCTCCTGCTTCTGTTTTCCCCAGAATGGGATTACAGTCTCATCTGGTGATCAGGAATCAGCACTGTAGTTTTTACGTTTAAGCAGCCAGAACTTTACTGACTAAGCCCTCTTCCTGGGCCCTTTTTAAAGCTTTTGACTACTCTTGACACGTTGGTCAGCTACCTTCAAACATGTGCCATCGTTGATGTATATGTTTGTTTGTTTATATGGATATATGTAGGCATATTTATGTATGTAAACATGCTTGGACACTTGTAAAGTAGATAGAGACAGACCAGAGTGTGGGTGTATGGATGTATATGTGTATATGCATATTTACCTATGTAAAGTATTTTAACTTTTTTCCTTTCCTGTTCACAAAAAGTTAACCATCATATTCAGTGAGAGGCCAGCCAAGCCAGCTGCTTGGCCTGAGAAAGGAGCACTAGCAATAAATCCATTACCTAATACCCCACTGTTAAGCAACAACAGGTTATAGTTTGCCTGAAGCCATGGCTCCTGGCCTCACAATAACAAAGAACCAAGGTGAGTAAATATTATTAATAGTAAGCAATCTTTACTAAACCAAGTCTAGCTTAAGGTCTATCCCACTTGGCTACCTTCGAAAGAGGACCCAGGCCCAGCAAACACAAGGCTCTCTCTCTCTCTCTCTCTCTCTCTCTCTCTCTCTCTCTCTCTCTCTCTCTCTCTCTCTCTCTCTCTCTGATTATCTCTCCTTCCTTTTCTTTTTCTTTCTTTCTTTCTCTCCTCTTTCTTCTTTCTTTCAGGCAAAAGAGTCAGAGACCATCTGTTAGGAGTCACAAAGAACACCAAGCTACACAATCATAACACATGTGCAAAGAACCTAGGTCAGACCCATATAGGGTCCCTGAATGTCAGTTCAAAATCTGTGAGCTTCTATGAGGCCTGCATAGTTGAGTCTGCGGAAAAGGTTCTTGTGATGCCCTTGAACTCTCTGACTCCTACAATCCTTCCTTTCCCTCTTCTACCGAATGGTAGGGCATCTTTCAAATGGATTTCCCATTCCATTGTGGATGGTGACATTCCTAGGCTGGTAATCCTGAGCTCTATAAGAAAGCAGGCTGTACAAGCTAGCCAAGGGCAGCTAGCTAGTTAGCAACACTTCTTCATGGCCTCTGCATTAGCTCCTGTCTCAGGTTTCTGCTTAGTTTGAGTGCATATTCTGACTTCTTTGATGGTGAATGGTAATGTGAAAGTGTAAGCGAAATAAACCCTTTCCTCCACAATGAGCTTTTCAGTCATAGTGTTTCATTGAAGCAGTAGAAACCCTAAGAAGGTTAGTATGGAATCAAGGACTTAAAATGTATGCAAAACTTGGTGACTGGGGATAAAAGGGTTGCCCCCCCCCCCAACACATCATCTGTCACATACTGACATAATGCTGTCAAGAAGGGAATGTGTGGCTCACAGTGGGAACTGTAAAGACATCAAGGACAGGCATGTCTCTCTCGAAGAGCCAGAGACAGTATCTTCTAATCTCATTTCCAAATGGGAATCTATCTCTCTATATCAACCTTTATGAAGTGCTTCATAATCCAAGATCAGTTTGTGCTATTTTAAAGAAGCTTGCTTAATTTTCTTTTTTTTTTTTTACATGAATCACAGGTCTCAAGTTTTATTTCCTTTCATTCCCCTCTTCTTCTACTAAGTAATTCTAATCTTAGAATTTTAGAAGTCTATATCTCTATGTGGAGAATAGAAATCAACAGAATAAGAAGTGATAGTAAACAGAACTAGGCAGGGACCCTTCTGGTGAGGCTTGAGGGTCTGGGCATGATGTAGGGGTATGTGGGTCAGATCTCTGGCTGGAACTGGTGAGATGTCTTTTGTGGTACCCGGCTCGTTCGCTGTAGCCAATTGTGCACCACCTGCAAGCCTTTTAACTTAGCATACAGATTATTATTACAACAACATATAGGTTTAAACACATCATTTAAAACAGTGATGGGCATGGGGAAGGAGCACCAAGTCTGCACCAAGTTTATTTTAGAATTCTATTCGTCTTTTCTATCTGTTCTGAGCTTTGAAGCCTGTATGCACAATGTAACTTCTAATCAATCTCTAATATCTTGGCCAGTCCCAGATTTACCTGGGCAACAAAGGCAGGTCCATTACCTCGGGAAGATTTCTTCTATCTTCTTGGCTATCACATTGGCCATCTCAGTCCTGGTAGGAAAAGCTTCTCCTATGTCACAGGACTCTCTGACTTGGCAGAAGAAATAATCAAAAGCTGCAAGGCCTGTGCTATGATGAGGTAGAATTTACAGAAATTAAGCCAGCTAGATATGGCAACAAGTACTTATCAGTGTTTATAGACACCTTTTCAAGGTGGATAGAAGCTTAATTTTCTTAGAGAGCCTGCTTTCCCTCAGTACCATGAGGGGATGTGAAGGTGTGGCCATCTAGTGGCAGCCTTAACTATAACACTCTTCTCCAGATCCAGCTCCTCTCTAAGTGGGGAAGGAGATGGTCTAAGATCTCTATGCATAAATGCTTCTACTCCTTAGAGACCATAAAGATCTTCGAAGTACATTAAAAAAAAAATTGATTCTTCTACCTCAGTTTTTATGACATCTACTCTCACAGACTCTCACAGAAGTTTGAAGGAGTCTCATCAGGTTGAGTTTCCCCAGGAAAGAGAAACCAGTCACTCCCTCTGCTTCCTCGGTAGCTTCTATTTATAGTTTGTTGCCATTAGGTTTTTTTCCCCAATTCACAGACTACACTTTTTCTCCAAGTCCAAAGGGAAAGTATATGAAGAGTGTCAAGCCTGACTATCAGTTGCAGTATATGGCCAACCCACTGAACCCCCGTGTTACCTGTTGCCACATTTGATGGTAATAGGAATGTTGGAATAAGAATGCCTATATAAAACATGGTTACTTGAATACCTGTTAGTTTTATCCCAGAACTAAGTGATGAGATCCTGTTGCTTAAGATGACATATGCTTTAGCCATATAACATAGAAAACTCAAGCTGGAATTGGGCTAGCAGCTTCCTCCTTACTGGAAGCAGGAGCTAATGCAGAGGGCTTGAAGAAGTGCTACTTGCTGCCCATGGTTTGCACAGCCTGCTTTCTTACAGAGCCCAGGACTACCAGCCTAACAATGTCACCACTCACAATGGGATGGGACCTCCATATCAACATTAATTTGAAAGGTGCCCTACAATTCTGGAGAAGAGGGAAAGGAAGGATTGTAGGAGTCAGAGACTTCAAGGACATCACAAGAACACTGTCCACAGTCTCAACTAACCAGGGCTCATAGAAGCTCACAGATACTGAACTGACATTCAGGAACTCTTTGTATTGTTAGGAGATATTCGTACTGCTGGAGGATAGCTGTAATCAGAAATATTATTCAGTTGTGGACTTTGCATCTACACTGCTGACACCTCCAGGGAAGAGAAGCCCACTGGTGTAATAGCGGCAAATCTGTTATAGTGATAACCTAAAACTTTCATATTGAATTTGAAGCCTGCTCCATAGAAAGAAATTCACATCAAATACTGTAAATCCAATCCAAAAAAATAAAAATGGTAAGAGAATTCATAGGCTCTAGAAGAGATGACACTGCTGTATTATTTTTGGTTTGTTGTTGTTCTTCTTCTTCTTCTTTCTTTTTTTTAATGGCTGTGATTGTATATGAGAAACTCCTTTCTAGATAACCATATTTCTGTCAATAGAGTAATACCACTACTAGGTGTGATCAGAGAAGCTTCTCTTGACAGTGGTCAACATTCCCTGCAGAGACTCATAATTGGTTAAACACTGAGGATAAGACTGTGATAAGCCAAAAGTGGGACATACATATTATCTGCCCCAAGGCTCAAGAAGCACTGTGAAAGGGGGGGGGAATGTAAGGGGCTGAGGAAGTGGCATGACATGCCTCTTGTACTTTTGGCTTGACCCTAGATAGTACGTTGTCATTGTCAGCTAGTCCTAAGAGCCACCTTGTTCAATACAAATATTTTCTCCCCAGTGAGGTGACTTCTAGGAACGTACCCATGGTCCTATAAACAAATCTCAGTCACATTCCCACACATTCTTATTATAGCTCTAGTGAAATTCACTGAATTTCAATTTCTCCCTCTCCCTCTCCCTTCTCCTCTCTGTCTGTCTGTCTGTCTGTCTGTCTGTCTCTCTCTCTCTCTCTCACACACACACACACATACACACACATGTGTGTATGTACACTCTCACACAGACACACAACACAAAACTAGAAGAGAATCTCATAAAAGAAATGGGGTTAAATTTGTGAGTTTGGGAGTAGAAGTGGAAAAGAGATGGAAAAGAGGGTAAAAATAATCAAAATACATCAGGCATGAGTGTGAAAAATGAAATGGTGAAACCCATCATTGTATAAATTGAATATATTCCATTTAGAAGTATTTTAGGATATTTTATTGAAATAGAATTACAACACTTTCAAGAAGTATTATTGCTATACATACATATGTATGTATAAGTATACACAGATATATAAATAAAGCCTATAAAAGCATGTTTGACTTTTTTGTGTTTATATGATTTAGGGACTGAGCACACTTAATTGAACAACCTGTAAGTGGCTCATTCCTAGGCAAAGCTAATGCTGCTCCCAGAAGTCATTGGCTTCCTGTAGTTCCTTCTGGAGGGGTGATACTTAGTAATATTTCCCCCTTGCAGATTGGCATATTCATTGATAGTGTCATTGTTCAAGTCTTACTTTTGAAGTAATTTCTAGGATAAACTTCTCAGTATACTTCCTGGTATTCTGGCTCTTACAATCTTCTGGCTCTTACAAAAGAAAGATTGAAAAAAAAATTATGTGGTGGTTTTGTTTGACCCCCTTGCCCTAACTGTAAAAGTCATTACTACTCGTTCTGTGTTATGACAAGATGACTCTATTATACCTTTCTAAATCACTTTATGGAAGCATACTGCCATGGTTTAAATAAGAATGGACCCCATAGACTAATAGAATTGAATGCTTGATCACCAGGGTGTGGCACCATTTGAAAGGATTAGGTGGTGTGGTCCTGTTGAAGGAAGAATGCCACTGGGAGTGAGCTTTGAGGTTTTAAGAGCCCAAGCTAAGCCAGCATCTCATTTTACCACCATCTCTACCTGTATGTCAACATGCTTCTCACTAGGATTATAATGGGCTAAAACTCTGAAACAGTAAGCAAGCCCTCAATTATACGAGGTTTTTAAAGTAAGTGTTATCTTGGTCATTGTGTCTCTTCACAGCAGTAGAACACTAAGACACATACTTAGTGAGCTTAAAGTTGAAACCAACAATCATTCAGGTTTATCCTATTATTGGAGCAATTCCAGTAGGTCTTGGAAACCTACAGTATTAAACTTCAGGCTAAACCTAAGGGTGTTTGTAGCTCCTTGGCCTAGGAACTCAGGTCCTCTATCAAATTTCAAGAGAAAGATAATGCTTCCTCAGTAACTCTCCTTTGGAAAGGAGGCTAGGTTGTTGACCTATTTCTATGGCTTTCAAACTACCAGGATTGTCAATCTGGCCAATTACCCTATTGGAATGTCAATTATTCTAAAGTAAAACCCTGATCCTCTAACAAAGACCTGGCTGTCAGGAAATCATTTCCCAACATGCTCTTTCAAATTCATTGAAGATCTTAGATGCCTCTCTAAAAGAACTTCATATAAACAGATACCCTCAAATCCTAGTGTTCTCAACCCCTCCCAAAACATTGAAGAACACCAATTCTTTTTAAATCCTCTCTGTACTGGGCTTATTGCTTTTCCCATTTCTACTGTTGTCATAAAGACATCTTCTTAAGATAGTATCTGAGCATAACATCCTTATCATGTATGTAGTTTTCTTTCTTCCTTTCCCATAATAAACAGTTACATTCCACTTTTAGTTATTATTTTTCTCATCTAATCACATAGTCCATAGAACTTTTTATTATTTTCCATAATTATAGCTATATTGTGATATATTTTTACTTCTTTAAAATATATTTGGATTACTGAAAAATAGAAAAATGTATAACCTTGTTTCCTGGGTTTTGCCAATTCACACAATCCTTTTTCTGCTTTATTAATGAGGTATTGAGTAGTCGTCCTGAAGGTGGGAATAAAACCTAATTAAATGAGGCCATCTGGAACAGAGATTTATAAGAACTGAACCTGCAGGCAGAGACTTATAAGATTTATATATAAACAGAGATTTATAAGAACTGAACCTCCAGAGGAAGCATGGCAGCCTGTAGTTTGTCTTGACAGTGCAAACTTCCTGACACCTTGGAACCTTCAGGACAAATGCAGAGCTTCCCTTGGCACAATGTCACTCGAACAAGGACTTCAGGCTTTTCAGAAAGCTCAATCCTTGTCTCAAGATGGTGTCTATATTTTTTGGTCTCTCTTGATTATTTTGCAAATATAACTCAAGTCTCTTGCCCTGCACATTCCTGTATGCTTCCAGAATCTATGTAACTGGGTTAATGATTTTCAAAATGCATCATTCTTTAACAGAATCGTAAGCACAGTTTCATACCCATTCCCAAGCACCCACATTTTAACCCCGCGGATTGTCTACATGGGTTTCATTGTACCCACGCATGGTTGCATGTACCTTTAATCCCATCACTGGATAGTCTAAGTCAAGACTTTGAGGGCAACCTGTACTACATAGCAAGACCGTTTTAAAAACACAAACAAATGAAAAACATTTATGTGGAATTTAAAATAAATTATAATAACTATATATCATTATGTATTTTAAGAATTCCAATGTAACATATCCTAAGAAATAACTAATTCTTTCTTGCAAGGTGTTTTTTCCCTTTGACTGTAATCTAGTAAACCAGGGAATTTTTTTATATCATAATTAGTTATTTATGTATTACAGTAAGGAGGGGAAGAGCAAGATTTAATTTCTGCCAGAATTAAAAAATGAGCAATTGATACTGGCTCCCATCCCTTGCATAAAGAACTAGAGAAGGTAAACAAGGTACTCAGAAATAAGGTAGAGGGAGAAACTCCATGGAAAACCCCGGAAACTGTACAGAGTGCAGTGGACTCTGAAGAATGAGAGGAACACAAAGCACAGTTGGCTTGAGATAACTTGAGAATTTATCCATATTAGAGAAATACCTTTTCAGCTTTACTTTTTACCTCCATACTGTTAGTCTGAAAGCATTGCCAAACACTTATTACAGAAAATATGGAGAATGGGGAGGTGTTGGAAAATCAGTCTGTGGTACTGTAACAAAGATCAAGTGGAAATCGAACCTGAGTGAAGTAGCTTTAGTCAGTTTTCCATCAGAGTAACACATAACTGAAAGCATTAATCTATAAGAAGGAAACATTATTTTGTCTGAGATTCAGATATTTTCAGGTCTTAGTTCTTGGCTCTCGTTCCTTTGTGGTTTTGAGGCAAAGAGAATGTGAGGGGGCAAAAAACTGCTCACTTCCTGGAAGCTGGGGAAAAAAATGGAGAGAAGAAAAAAGATGGGGTTTGGTCGAGGCAACCCCAGTGGTCTAAGTCATTCCAGCTTCCACTTCCTCCCCAAAGTACCATAGACCAACAACCAATTTTTCATATGGATACTAGAGAAACTTTAAAATTTGAAAACATTAGTTAAAACATCTGGAGTTGATTTTCTTGGTAGTTCTCTTCCATATCCCATCTGGAAACCTCTGAGACTCTTAGATTACAACCTTGAATGGGAGCTACCCTCTAGTGTCATTTCTTCCACTGTAAGTATTCCCCTAAAGAGATAGGTAAAGATGTAAATGATAATGATTTTTTATTTATTATTGTTAGAAAAATAGCTATTGTCTTCTGTGTATGAGTGTTTTGTCCTCATGTTTCTATGTATATCACAGAGCCTGGTACCCAAGAAGACTAGAAGAAGGCATCATATTCCTGAAACTGGACTTACAGATGGCTGTGAGCTACCATGTGGGTGCTGGGAACTGAACCTGAGTCTTGCAAAAGCACTCTTAACTGCTAAGACATCTCTTTAGTCCCAAGGTATAAGCTAGGCTGTCCAGTTTGTGATTTGCCTCTTGCCTCTGCCTCTAACTCTGCCTCTGCCTCTGCTCTGCCTCTGCCTCTCTGCCTCTCTGCCTCTCTCTCTGCCTCTCTGCCTCTCTGCCTCTCTGCCTCTCTGCCTCTCTGCCTCTCTGCCTCTCTGCCTCTCTGCCTCACTGCCTCTCTGCCTCTGCCTCTCTGCCTCTCTGCCTATCTGCCTCTGCCTCTCTGCCTCTCTCTGCCTCTCTGCCTCTCTGCCTCTCTGTCTCTCTGCCTCTCTGCCTCTTCTCTGCCTCTCTGCCTCTCCTCTGCCTCTCTGCCTCTCTGCCTCTCTGCCTCTCTGCCTCTCTACCTCTCTGCCTCTCTGCCTCTCTACCTCTCTGCCTCACTGACTCTCTGCCTCTCTGCCTCTGCCTCTGCCTCTCCCTCTCTGCCTCTGCCTCTCTCCCTCTGCCCCTCTGCCCCCTGCCTCTCTGCCTCTCTGCCTCTCTACCTCTCTGCCTCACTGCTTCTCTGCCTCTGCCTCTCTGACTCTCTGCCTCTCTGCCTCTGCCTCTGCCTCTGCCTCTCCCTCTCTGCCTCTGCCTCTCTCCCTCTGACCCTCTGCCCCCTGCCTCTCTGCCTCTCTCTGCCTTTCTCTCTGCCTCTCTGCCTCTCTGCCTCTCTACCTCTCTGCCTCTCTGCCTCACTGCCTCTCTGCCTCTGCCTCTCTGCCTCTCTGCCTCTCTGCCTCTGCCTCTGCCTCTCCCTCTCTGCCTCTGCCTCTCTCCCTCTGCCCCTCTGCCCCCTGCCTCTCTGCCTCTCTCTCTCTGCCTTTCTCTCTGCCTCTCTGCCTCTTTGCCTCTCTACCTCTCTGCCTCTCTGCCTCTCTGCCTCACTGCCTCTCTGTCTCTGCCTCTCTGCCTCTCTGCCTCTCTGCCTCTGCCTCTCTGCCTCTCTCTGCCTCTCTGCCTCTCTGCCTCTCTGTCTCTCTGCCTCTCTGCCTCTTCTCTGCCTCACTGCCTCACTGACTCTCTGCCTCTCTGCCTCTGCCTCTGCCTCTGCCTCTCCCTCTCTGCCTCTGCCTCTCTCCCTCTGCCCCTCTGCCCCCTGCCTCTCTGCCTCTATCTCTGCCTTTCTTTCTGCATCTCTGCCTCTCTGCCTCTCTACCTCTCTGCCTCTCTGCCTCTGCCTCTCTGCCTCTCTGCCTCTCTGCCTCTCTGCCTCTCTGCCTCTGCCTCTGCCTCTCCCTCTCTGCCTCTGCCTCTCTCCCTCTGCTCCTGCCTCTCTGCCTCTCTCTCTGCCTTTCTCTCTGCCTCTCTGCCTCTCTGCCTCTCTGCCTCTGCCTCTCTGCCTCTCTGACTCACTGCCTCTCTGCCTCTGCCTCTCTGCCTCTCTGCCTCTGCCTCTCCCTCTCTGCCTCTGCCTCTCTCCCTCTGCCCCTCTGCCCCCTGCCTCTCTGCCTCTCTCTCTGCCTCTGCCTCTCTGCCTCTCTGCCTCTCTGTCTCTCTGCCTCTCTGTCTCTCTGCCTCTCTGCCTCACTGCCTCTCTGCCTCTGCCTCTCTGCCTCTCTGCCTCTCTGTCTCTCTGCCTCTCTGCCTCACTGCCTCTCTGCCTCTGCCTCTCTGCCTCTCTGCCTCTGCCTCTCTGCATCTCTGCCTCTGCCTCTCTGCCTCTCTGCCTCTCTGCCTCTGCCTCTCCCTCTCTGCCTCTGCCTCTCTCCCCCTGCCCCTCTGCCCCCTGCCTCTCTGCCTCTCTCTCTGCCTTTCTCTCTGCCTCTCTGCCTCTCTGCCTCTCTACCTCTCTGCCTCTCTGCCTCACTGCCTCTCTGCCTCTGCCTCTCTGCCTCTCTGCCTCTCTGCCTCTCTGCCTCTCTGCCTCACTGCCTCTCTGCCTCTGCCTCTCTGCCTCTCTGCCTCTCTCTCTCTGCCTCTGCCTCTCTCCCTCTGCCCCTCTGCCCCCTGCCTCTCTCTCTGCCTTTCTCTCTGCCTCTCTGCCTCTCTACCTCTCTGCCTCTCTGCCTCTGCCTCTCCCTCTCTGCCTCTGCCTCTCTCCCCCTGCCCCTCTGCCCCCTGCCTCTCTGCCTCTCTCTCTGCCTCTCTCTCTGCCTTTCTCTCTGCCTCTCTGCCTCTCTGCCTCTGCCTCTCCCTCTCTGCCTCTGCCTCTCTCCCTCTGCCCCTCTGCCCCCTGCCTCTCTGCCTCTCTCTCTGCCTTTCTCTCTGCCTCTCTGCCTCTCTGCCTCTCTACCTCTCTGCCTCTCTGCCTCTCTGCCTCACTGCCTCTCTGCCTCTGCCTCTCTGCCTCTCTGCCTCTCTGCCTCTCTGCCTCTCTGCCTCTGCCTCTGACTCTCCCTCTCTGCCTCTGCCTCTCTCCCTCTGCCCCTCTGCCCCCTGCCTCTCTGCCTCTCTCTCTGCCTTTCTCTCTGCCTCTCTGCCTCTCTGCCTCTCTACCTCTCTGCCTCTCTGCCTCTCTGCCTCACTGCCTCTCTGCCTCTGCCTCTGCCTCTCTGCCTCTCTGCCTCTCTGCCTCTCTGCCTCTCTGCCTCTGCCTCTGCCTCTCCCTCTCTGCCTCTGCCTCTCTCCCTCTGCCCCTCTGCCCCCTGCCTCTCTACCTCTCTCTTTGCCTTTCTCTCTGCCTCTCTGCCTCTCTGCCTCTCTACCTCTCTGCCTCTCTGCCTCTCTGCCTCACTGCCTCTCTGCCTCTGCCTCTCTGCCTCTCTGCCTCTCTGCCTCTCTGCCTCTCTGCCTCTCTGCCTCTCTGCCTCTCTGCCTCTGCCTCTCTGCCTCTCTGCCTCTGCCTCTCTGCCTCTCTGCCTCTCTGCCTCTCTGCCTCTCTGCCTCTCTGCCTCTCTGCCTCTGCCTCTCCCTCTCTGCCTCTGCCTCTCTCCCTCTGCCCCTCTGCCCCCTGCCTCTCTGCCTCTCTCTCTGCCTTTCTCTCTGCCTCTCTGCCTCTCTGCCTCTCTGCCTCTCTACCTCTCTGCCTCTCTGCCTCACTGCCTCTCTGCCTCTGCCTCTCTGCCTCTCTGCCTCTCTGCCTCTGCCTCTCTGCTTCTCTCTACCTCTCTGCCTCTCTGCCTCTCTGTCTCTCTGCCTCTCTGCCTCTCTGCCTCTCTGCCTCTCTGCCTCTCTGCCTCTCTGCCTCTCTCCCTCTCTGCCTCTCTACCTCTCTGCCTCACTGCCTCTCTACCTCTCTGCCTCACTGCCTCTCCTCTGCCCTCTGCCTATCTGCCTGTCTGCCTGTCTGCCCCTCTGCCCCTGCCTCTGCAGCTATTGTCTTCTGGCTGAGAGATCTTAGCTCTTTTTATTCCCTTGGCTTTCACTAGAGGAAAAGTACAGTAGGGTCTAGCCTTTGCCCTTCCCTGTACATTAGGAAATGGGGTATTAAAGGCAGATTATGTTTTGTGTTATTTATAGAGATAAGTACCTATGGTAAAAACCCTGGCCTCAACTTTCATCCGGAAGCAAAGTGTAAAAATAATGCAATGGCTTTTTAACCTCATCTCCATGGTGACTGTGTATCATGACTAATTACCAGTTATGAGATCTACTCATGAAATAAACTGGTTTAAACCTAAAACCATTAATAAAAACAAGTAAAAGAATTGATTCTCTTGGGAACAAGTCTTATGAATCCCATCTGTAACTTCTAAGTTTCCATTTCTAAAATCTGAAAGTAATCATTAACCCAATACTGGCATACTCAATATCTGGCATCTAGAAAATAATGAAAGTTACTAGCTAACTGTATGCCCTACCCCACATGGAAAAGGAAAACTATGACAAATGACAAAACAAAAAACGAAAAACAAATGCTTTTAAAGACCCAACCCAATTTTCAGATCAAGCAATAAAAAGGAAATTTGAAATTTAAAATTAACAAATTAAAGTGGCACACTCATCAAAACCAAAGTTATTAAAAGCTAATAGACATTATCTACTCCCTCAAGGGCTTAAAATGATTAAATAAGTGAAATGAAGGAATATGTCATCAACATTTTTTAATTCTAAAAACAAATTATAAATATTAGGATAAAAGCTATAATTATTAAAAATATAATAAATAGAAAAAGAAGTTGAATGGATAAAATTTCAAAAGGATAGAAGTTTAATCTGGCAAACTTTCCCCAAATGAAGAGCCAAATAAGTACTAAAACAGAGAAAATACAGGAAAAATTTAAAGTTCACATACTGCTGAAATAAATACAGCATGATACAGATACTATAAGTTACAGTGTGGGGCTGTTAGAGGGCATGAATACTAAAAACATGATGAAGATAGATGTCACAAATTTGAAGAAAGATGAAAAGGACGCGGGCTTTAAACAGAAAAAGCACAGGCCTAGTTTCATCCAAATGAAATGCAGTTGTGCAGGAAGGAAGCCCATCTTCAAAGGAAAATGAATCAGAGGGAAAGTGCCTTCTTCACAGCTGCACTGCAAATCAGAAGACAATGGAGTAATACTCCACAATATCAAAAGCATACAGCTCGGAACTTACAATTATTTATCCTTCTTGCACTGACATCACAGAGTTCGGCCATAATATGAAAAAAAAAAATCATCCTCAGGTTCTTCAGCCTCTGAAGTTACACTTTATAAAAGCCTATCCAGAATGCACTTTGGTAGAAAGTACTGAAGAAAAACATACCGGGGATGTAAGATGAAGGAAAGGTAAAGATGTAGATTCCTTATTTTCACAAAACAATGGTAGTTTGCCACCAAAATAGAAGCATATATTTACAGCAGCCTAGGTTTTAAAAAATAATATAAAACTATGAAAATTTTGAAGAAGATAAAAAAGAAATGCAGACATTTAGAACATGATCAAGTTCTTATTTAGTTTAAAAAAAAATTACAGACACGGATTTTTTTTTTCATAGTGAGGAAAAATGCACTTTCCAGTATGGCACTTCTTGAAGCTGTCCAAATTTCTAGGATCAACATTACACTAAATCTCCAAAGAGACTCTTTTTACTTTTGCAGTTTCTGCATTTGAATTGCTTAGCCATACTAAAATGTTGAACTCACCAGGAAAATATGATGCTATTTTAAACATGCAAGCATGAATTTAAATAGACTCGGATTAAAGTTAAAAAGAAATCATGAAATGAAAAGGAAGAAATAGATCCACCATTGTGGTAAGAGATTGCAACATAGCTTTGAATCACTGTTATAGCATAAGAAAAAGGAAATATGAGAAAAATACATCATAACTGTGCATGGACTATAGTGCTGGAAAATAAATGAGTATAAATCTTTCCTGGGAGTCTTGTAACAAAATATAAACTAAGAAGAAAAACATAGTATTATTAATATGTTCATCTCAAATATATATTCAGAAAACAATAAATAATCTCAGTGAGACAGCTTCGAGTCCAGGCTGAGTGCCATCTTCAGCTCAAAGAAAGGTGTTGCAAGATGCTAATGTCAGTTATGGAATGGTGACCTGGTTAAGTACAATAAACACAGGTAAGGCTTCTTGGACAGATGTAACTCAGTGTGTGCACCATTGTATGTGTCTAGACATTTCAGAATTTGCTAGTCCTACAAGGACACATCTTTGTGATTGGAGATGTCCTCCGTTGCTGTAATTTCCAAAAATGGGGGAAGGGGGCAGGTGTAGAGAGAATCTCTTGTGTACTGCATAAAAGCATCACCTATCAATAAAAGTCTGATAGCCAATGAGAATGATAAGGTGGGATATCTGGGAGAAAGAGATAGGAATTATGGGGAAGAGTCAGACACAGGAATCTTTGCCACTCGGACTCTGAGAAGATGGCCTTATGAAACTGTGGAGAGGTAACCAGCCATATGGCATGCATAGAATAAAATTAATGGATTATATAAGTTATGTGCTAGTTGGGGAACAAGCCAAGATAACGGCCTAGGCATTTATTTCTAAATAATTAAGTATCAGAGTCATTATTCTGGAATGGGATGCAGGTAGAAAAGACCATGGGTGCAGGCAGGCTTCTGTTTTCAGAGCCATTCTTGTAGCTGCTATTTCTCAAATGAATCAGCACAAAGTCATTGTTTACTAAACAGGAATATCCTGATGCTGCATCCTCTGACTTTAGTCTTACATCTACATATGTGTGTGTGCACGTAGTAACACACAGAGAGAAATGTCTGCTGTGCTGATTACACATTCTAAGGGCAACAGCAGACCTGAAAGTTCATAGAAAACAGGTTTTCCCCCATGCATTTAAGAGATTGAAAAAACTCAAGATACTCGGTAATCAAACCACCGTGATCCCAAGATTAAAATGCATAGAATTATATGTTAATGGATGCCAACAACACATCAAACCTTGAAAGATGCAGAGAAACAGACCTTCAAGGAAAATTTTTGCATTAAATTTGCATTGTAAAGAGAAATTACAAGTCCCAAATGGTGACACAGGTCTGCAGCTCCAGAATTTTGTAGCTTCTGTCTGGGATTCCGTGTTGATGTTTGTCTGGGTTACATAGAGATGCATCTCAAACAAACAGAAAATGAGAAATATTTGTGAAAACTAACAAAGAAAATGGCACATGTAATCATCAGGGAAATGGAAATCAAAACAACCCTGAGATTCCACCTCACACCAGTCAGAATGGCTAAGATCAAAAATTCAGGTGACAGCAGATGCTGGCGAGGATGTGGAGAAAGAGGAACACTCCTCCATTGTTGGTGGGATTGCAAGCTTGTACAACCACTCTGGAAATCAGTCTGGTGGTTCCTTAGAAAATTGGACATAGTACAACCGGAGGATCCCGCAATACCTCTCCTGGGCATATATCCAGAAGATGTCCCAACCGGTAAGAAGGACACATGCTCCACTATGTTCATAGCAGCCTTATTTATAATAGCTAGAAGCTAGAAAGAACCCAGATGCCCCTCAACAGTGGAATGGATACAGAAAATGTGGTACATTTACACAATGGAGTACTACTCAGCTATTAAAAAGAATGAATTTATGAAATTCCTAGGCAAATGGATGGACTTGGAGGGCATCATCCGAGTGAGGTAACACAATCACAAAGGAACTCACACATTATGTACTCACTGATAAGTGGATATTAGCCCAAAACTTAGGATACCCAAGATATAAGATACAGTTTGCTAAACACATGAAACTCAAGAAGAACGAAGACCGAAGTGTGGACACTATGACCCTTCTTAGAATTGGGAACAGAACACCCATGGAAGGAGTTACAGAGACAAAGTTTGGAGCTGTGACGAAAGGATGGACCATCTAGAGACTGCCGTATCCAGGGATCCACCCCATAATCAGCTTCTAAACGCTGACACCATTGCATACACTAGCAAGATAAAGGACCCAGATATAGCTGTCTCTTGTGAGACTATGCCGGGGCCTGGCAAACACAGAAGTGGATGCTCACAGTCAGCTAGTGGATGGATCACAGGGCCCCCAATGGAGGAGCTGGAGAAAGTACCCAAGGAGCTGAAGGGATCCACAACCCTATGGGTGGAACAACATTATGAACTAACCAGTACCCCGGAGCTCTTGACTCTAACTGCATATGTATCAAAAGATGGCCTAGTCAGCCATCACTGGAAAGAGAGGCCCATTGAACATGCAAACTTTATATGCCCCAGTACAGGGGAACGCCAGGGCCAAAAAAATGGGAATGGGTGGGTAGGGAAGTGGGGGGGGGAGGGTATGGGGGAATTTTGGGATAGCATTGGAAATGTAATTGAGGAAAAGATGTAATATAAAATATTTTTTAAAAAAAGAAAGAAAATGGCACATGTAAAAATAATTTAGAGCCCGGTGTGGTGAGCAATATATAATTCTACCACTTGGGAGGGAGAGGTAGAAGGATCGGGAGTTTTCAGAGACTCTCTGTTACATGAATTCATTCTCCAAAATAAAAATAAAGTTAGAAGCAGAGTATAATTGAAAACAGAATCACAATGGGGATAGAGATTGAGATAGAGATAGAGAGACAGAGACAGAGAGACAGATTTATAGATATATGAATGATACAGTATCTGCCATATCTAAACCATAGCACAAGTGCCATATCTACATGCCATTCAAGATACCTCTGAGTACAGCCCAATGCTAAGTCATAAACTCAGGACATTGTGGGATAGTTCTGTGAGTTTGGGAGCCTGGCAGGGGTGATGGCATTGATGCTGTTTGTTTGTAACTTGTCAATATAGTTCTTACTCCAGTGTAAGTTTTGGAAAGGATGAGTACCTTTTGATGTGTTTATAAAAAGTTAAAGAGAGATAACGGTATATTACATATTCATGCTCTCACACCCCTGGCCCATTCTCATAGCCTGCATGCTCAGTTGTGACACAGGTCTGAACCTGCCTGAACAAACTCATTTTCTGTCACTACTATCTTAAGTCACTGCTGCCAGCTTTCTTAGTCTAGTCCTAGCCATGTGTCTCTTTGCTAATACAACAATGTTCTTTTCTCTACCTACACAACCTGTTCAAGTTGCTTATAGATGATGTGTTTATAAAAAGATAAAGAGATATAAGGTATGTTCTATGGGGGAGAGGGGATGCCTTGCTGGGCCCATGCCAAGGCATCCCATCTCCCTGAGGGACCAGCCACACTACAGTATAGAATAGAGTTTATTCAGGGCATGGGGAGGGGAGTTAAAAGGGTGATAGAGACAGAGAAAGGCAGAGAGAGTGAGAGATTAGAGAAGTAGAGGCTAGCCATGGCCATGAGCATGTGGAGAGAGGGGGAAGGGAAGAGCCCAAGAGAGCAAGAGAGAATCAAGAGGGAAGCAAGAGTAAGAGAAGGCAAAGTAGGCAAGCATCCGCTTTTATAGTGAGCCAGGTCTACCTGGCTGTTGCCAGGTAACTGTGGGGAGGAGCATATCTGACTGTTGCCAGCAAACTGTGGGTGTGGAGTTTAGACAGAATGCTATACCTTTTCATGGTGTCAGAAGTTGAGGGATGATTGTGACTAGAGAAAGGACTGGTAAAATTTCATGGAAAAAGAAAAAAGAAAAACCAGAAATTAGGAAAGGTACAGATTAAAAACTGACTCTTGCAAGTTGTCCTCTGGCCTCAAGACATATGCTGTAGATGCCTGCTCCAACACACACACACACACACACACACACACACACACACACACACACACAGGGGGAGGGACGGAGGGAGGGAGGGAGGGAGGGAGGGAGGGAGGGAGAGAGAGAGAGAGAGAGAGAGAGAGATTTTAAATATGATTTTTAAAACTACTATTAATCTTTTGCAACAAAAGATATTTAATAAAATGGGCACATGCTAAAAACATAATTTTATATAGAACTAAGCCTAAATATTTGTGTAAATATTTTTTACTTAAAGTAGTATCCTTAACATTTCCAAAACACCAAATAACTTCATAGGCAAATTTCATTAACTTATGGGGAAAACAACAGTTTACTTACCAAAAATAGGTAAATAATTTCTCATTTAGTTAATGAATCCAGGGTAATTTTAAAACAAAACGTGAACAAACACATTATAAGAATGACCTCCAAGTTGATCTTTCATATCAACATGAATTAAAACAAAGCAAAATCCAGATATATATTGGAAAATGATGTCATGAACCAGTAAAATTGTATCCCACTAATGCAGGAATTGTTTAACATTCAGAAAGAAGTCAATAATAAATATCTAGATTAAGAAAAAAATGAGAAAAAAATCCTTACAATTATTTATATTAATAAAGAACACATAGCTGATAAAAGTAAACAAAGATTCCTGACTTCTAAAAAGTTAAAACCAAGAATAAAAAAGTAGCTGGAGAGATGGCACAGAAGTTCAGAGCATTGGCAGCTCTTCCAGACGACTTGAAGTCAGCCTCTAGCACTTACATATGGGTTACAACCATCTATAACTTCAGTTCCAGAGAATTTGATATCCTCTTCTGATCTCCATGGGCATGAGGCACACTTGAACACAGACCTACATGAAAGAAATATTCATATATTTAAAAAAGAATAAAACTTATAAAAAATTAATTCCTTACTCTGAAATTTTTAATCTACAAAATTTTATCATATAATCATACTGATAATAAAATGTTAAAAGATTTCTCTTTTGATTTGAAACACAATGGACTCCATTATTGTTTATTTTATTCAAAATTATGCTAGTTTCTTTGACAATTATACCACAAGCTCTAGTTAAAGCATATAAGTCAAAACCACAAAGTATGAATATAAGAAAGATAAAAACTAAAATAATGCCATTTTAAAAATAAGAATGTTAAAAATAATTGGATATAAAGAATATACACAGAATATATATGGACATCATTCGAGTTAGAATGCTGGATAAAAGATAGTCTTGGGAAAACATGCATTATCAATTAAGTTAAAATATAATATGGAAAATATTTTGTGTATCCTAAATATATGCATCTAATATATATATATCAAGAACTGGCTAGAGCCTTATAATAGAACAGTACATAAACAGTATTGAATGTTTTGAAATACTAAAGATATAAAAATATTAGAAGTTTCAATATTAGAAGATCAGTTATCCTCTAATTGATCAATCCAGTCAACCTAGGGAAATTTCAATAGGTAAACCGGGTAAGAATTGATGTGTTGGTCCTAAAATGTGTACGTTAACACAAAAATTTAAATCTTCTTAAGAAACTCCAAGAAGACTATGGAGAATCTGTTACTTTCTTTTGTTGTGGTGATAAAAAAAAAAAAATACCCTAACAAAAGTAACCTAAGGAAGGAAGAAAGGTTTTATTTTATTTGTTTTTATTTATTTAGTAATGTTTTAAATTTGGTGTTCATTACCTGGGGCCACTAGAAGGCACAGTGGGTGAGAATTCAGATGCAGATACTCATAAACATCCCTGCTTTCAGTTTGTAATACAGAGTTATAATAATAAAAACAGTGTGGTATTAACATAGAAACATATTGGGAAAGAAATAGAACGGAAGACACAGGCATAAGCCCACACACCTATAGATATCTTTTTTTTCTTTATAAATAAGGCAGAAATACACACTAGAAATGTGTGCTGGTCAAAGTGGAAGACAGCATATAGAAGAATCCAAATAAATCCACTTATCACTCTGCATAAGGTTCAATTCCAAGCAGACCAAGGAGCTCAACAGAGAACAGATAGCCTGAATATGAATGAAGGGAAAATAGTGAATAATTTTGATTTTATTGGCACAGAAAACGGCTTGGTGACAGGAACACTGAGAGCACAGGGAGCAAAACCAACACTCATCAAATGGGTCCTCACAAAACTGAAAAGCTTTTTCAGTAAATGGATAGAATTAGAAAAAAACATCCTGAATTACATAACCAAGAAGCAAAAGGAAAAATATAGTATGTATTCTCTCATAAGTGAATGCTATCTATTTGCTTTTGATAGGCATGGCCATTTAACCAACAAACTTAGATATAGATTAAGGGTCTAGGAGAAAGTAGAGGGTTTCTCGAGAAAAAGAAAATTCAGCATGTAGTTATAGAGATTTGGGAAGATGGAATGGAATGATTAAATGGGAGAGGGGAGGGAAGAGGGAGTAAGGGAATAAATAAGGGTGGGACAGCTAGCACTATGAATCATTCCAGGGTCATATGGAAACCTACTACAGAAGGTTTGTGCATATACATATAAAATATGTTTGTGTATGTATATAAATAGATAAATGTAGATATAGATGAAATCTAAATGCAGTCACCAAATAACAGGTGAGACAGTGTCCCATCTAGACATCTTTTGTGTAACCAAGGTGTTAGTTGCTTTCCACAGACTGATGGTTAAGGCTTTACCATGTACACATAGAGAAGTCAAGCTAGTCCCTAACTAGAGCCTTCACTCATATTGACTAGAACTTTGAATGCTACCAGATGAGAAAAGTAAACGCCAACTCAGATACAAACTTGCACTCTACAATTGTAACATGTCTGCATGATAGGTTGGTACAATTGTGACATAGATATTGTGGGAACAACCAGCCACTATCTGCTTGGACTTAAGTCCCATTACATGAGAGGGAATTCATGACTGAAACCACTCAAAAACCTAAAGCTAGATAGGACATGGGTCTGGGGGAAACCAAATACTGTTGCTGCTAAATGAACATAGCAATAAAATGACTCCTAACACATTTTTCTATACCTATATATCAGTGTCTCATTCAGCCACCATCAGAGAAGCTTCCTCTGACAGTAGATAGGACCACAAATGGACAGAAAGTGAGAGACTTTGGAACACTCAGAACTAAATATATTATCTCTGTCAAACCCCTTGCCTCAAGGCGCATTGAAACCACAACTGCCCCTTTCACCTGTAAATTTTGGTTACTTATTTATGTATTTATTTATTCATTTATTTGTATCCCAAATGCTACCCCTCCTCCCTGTCCCTTCTCACAGAATGTGCCCTGCTTCTCTATCTCCCAACCCTGGCAAGATTAGATGCATCATCTCCCTCTGAAGCCAAACAAAGCAGCCCTGTTGCAGAAGAGATACCATAGTATCTGGAGCTTTAGAAGAAAGACTCCCCTCCAGTTTTGAAGGAACCCACATGGAGACTGAAATGCAAATCTGCTACATATGTGCTGGGGCCCTCGGTCCAGCCATGTATGCTCTTTCTTTGGTGGCTCAGTTGCAGGGGCAAACATAAAGCAGAGACTGAAGGAACGGAAAATCAATAATGGGTCTAACTTGACACCTATCCCATGTGCAAGAATCAGTTCCTGACACTATTAATGATGTTCTGTTATGCTTATAGGCAGGAGCATAGCATAACTGTCCTGTGCAAAGCTCTACCCAGCAGGCAACTAAAATAGATACAGATACTCACAGCCAAACATTGGATGGATGTTGGGGACCCTTATGGAAGAGTTGGGGGAAGGATTGAAGGTCTTGAAGGTGATAGAAACCCCACAGGAAGACCAACAGAGTTGACAAACCTGGACCCCTGAGAGCTCTCAGAGACCTGTAGGGCTTACTATTCACTGCTTTTAAGTTGTGGTTAAACGAATAATGTTATACCAATGTCACTACCATAACAGTCATAAAACTGAGAAAGCTGAGGCTTTTTTTGGGTGGCTTTTCATAGGTTAAAAACATGGCACTGCATTAGTCAAATATCTTAAAGTGTTGAAAGAAACTTTTAGTGATATCAAAGAAGACAGAAGGTGTTTCATTGTAACAAATGGCAACATAACCTAAATCGATTAAACTCAGGAGCTTTATGAATGTCAGTAACTATTCAGAGGACTGTCAGAGGAAAACTAGTCTCACCACTTCAGAAAGCAACACAGCAATAGCTTTTGGTCACTGTACAGACTTGCAGCTTTACAAAGGCTCATTAGATTGGGGTTTTGGTTCCTTTTTCAAACACCTAAGGTGAGTATAACCAAAATGGACTAAATACCCATAAAGGAATGAGGCATATGTTTTTGCAAGAGGCAATTATAGGCAAGGTTCAGGTTCTAAGTGAATATGAGGATTTCTGATGATAGATCTTGAGCTGCCTGATGCTTGAACGTTCAAGATGTAATTTAAATTTTCAATGTCATTTGTGATAGCCGTTTTTCATTAAAAAAAAAAAACAGGCAAATTTCTAACTGCATTCTTCTACATGCAGATATGTAGAAGGTTGAGCAGCACCATTTGTAGAAGATGCTTACTTTTTTCCATCGACTTCTTTGTCAAAAATCAAGTGCTGCTGGTGAGGATGTAGAGCAAGGAAAATACTTCTCTATTACTGATGTGAATGTAAACTTATGCAAGCACTTTGGAAATCAATCTGGCTGCTTCTCAGAAGACTGGGAATAGTTCAACCTACAGACCCTGCTATACCACTCCTAAGCATATACCCAAAAAAAGGTCCTACTATATCACAAGGACATTTGCTCAACTATGTTCATTGCAGCTTTATGCATAATAGCCAGAAACTGGAAACAACCTTGATATTCCTCAACTGAAGAATGGATAAAAGAAATGTGGTTTATTTACACAATGGAATACTACTCAGCTGTGAAGAAAAAGAAAGACATCATGAATTTTTCAGGCAAATGGATGAATTTTGAGAACATCATCCTGAGTGAGGTATCCCAAACCCAGAAAAAAATACACCATATGTACTCGCTTATAAGTGGATATTAGCCATAAAGTTCTGGATATGCATGCTACAATCCACAGACCCAAAGAAGCTAAGTAACTAAGGGGGCCCAAAGGAGTATGCTTGGATCGCATTAAGAAAGGGAAATAAAACAGACAGAAGAAGCATATAGAGGTAGGGAAATGAGTGAGAGAAGGGGTGGGAGAGAATGGAGTTGGGGGTCTAGCAGGGGAGCTGGGAGAGAGAAAGGAAATTAGGGAGTCTATCTCTGGGATAAGCCAGAGACCTGGCCAGGGAAGACTTCTGGGAGTCTATGGGGATGACCGTAGCTGAGAATCCTAGCATCCAAGTATATGGAGCCTAAAGTGGCCATCTCCTGTGTCCAGGTAGGAATTTCAGTGGGGGAGGGGGGCACCACACCCACAAAAACATCAACCCAAAACTTGTCCTGCCTATAAGGTGTGTAGGGATAAAGATGGAACAAAGACTGAGGTGATGGCTAAGCAATGATTGGCCCAACTTGAATCCTATCCCATTCCATGGGAGAGAGCCAACCCCTGACACTATTAATGATACTATGTTATGTTTGCAGACAGGAGCCTGTCCACTGAGAGGCTTCATCCAGAAGCTAATGGAAACAGATGAAGGAACTCATAGTTAAAACATGAGATGGAGGTTAGCAATTCTTGTGGAAGAGTTTGGGGAAGGTTGAGGGAGTTGGAGGGGTCAAGGACATCACAAGAACACCTACAAAAGAAAATAACCGAGACATACGGCCACATTTCCGGCCAGAGGACAGGTGACCACCCGGCCTGGGTGGCCTTTGCCTCAGAATCAGCAGGAGCCATCGTGGTTCCAGGACTCCACCGAAAGTAGTCTGCACAGGTGAGAGGGTGGACTACAGAAGCTAACAGCTTCTGTGACAGGCCAAAGCAACACAGTTTCTGGAAAAGGTCCTGTTTTGGGCCTTTATCCTCGGCCAGGAGGGAGGTCTGAACACTAGATATCTGTGCACCTTCCATGTAAGAGGAGAGCTTGCCTGCAGAGAGTGCTCCGACCACTGAAACTCAGAGGAGAGAGCTAGTCTGACATGTCTGCTGATAAAGGGTAACAGAATCACCAGAGGAACAATCTCTAAACAGAGACAACTAGAACAACAAACTCCAGAGACTACCAGATGGCGAAAGGTAAACATAAGAATCTTACTAACAGAAACCAAGACCACTCACCATCATCAGAACCCAGCACTCCGACTTCTCCCAGTCCAGGTCACCCCAATACACCCGAAAAGCTAGACCTGGATTTAAAAGCATATCTCATGATGATGGTAGAGGACATCAGAAGGACTTTAATAACTCACTTAAAGAAATACAGGAAAACACCAGTAAACAGATAGATGACATTAAAGAGGAAGCACAAAAATTCCTTAAAGAATTGAAGGAAAACACAACCAAACAGGTGATGGAATTGAATAAAACCATCCAAGACCTAAAAAGTGAAGTAGACACAATAAAGAAACCCCAAAGTGAGGCAACGCTGGACATAGAAACCCTAGGAAAGAAATCTGGAATCACAGATGCGAACATCAGCAACAGAATACAAGAGATGGAAGAGAGAATCTCAGCTGCAGAAGATTCCATAGAGAACATCTCCACAACAATCAAAGAAAATGGAAAATGCAAAAAGATCCTGCTCAAAACATCCAGGAATTCCAGGACACAATGAGAAGACCAAACCTACGGATAATAGGAGTAGATGAGAATGAAGATTTTCAACTCAAAGGGCCAGAAAATATCTTCAACAAAATTATAGAAGAAAACTTCCCAAATCTAAAGAAAGAGATGCCCATGAACATACAAGAAGCCTACAGAACTCCAAATAGACTGGACCAGAAAAGAAATCCTCCCGACACATAATAATCGAACAACAAATGCACTAAATAAAGAGAATACTAAAAGCAATAAGGGAAAAAGGTCAAGTAACATATAAAGGTAAGCCTATCAGAATTACACCAGATTTTTCACCAGAGACTATGAAAGCCAGAAGAGCCTGGACAGATGTTATAGAGACACTAAGAGAACACAAATTCCAGCCCAGGCTACTATACCCAGCCAAACTCTCAATTACCATAGATGGAGAAACCAAAGTATTCCATGACAAAACCAAATTCACACATTATCTTTCCACGAATCCAGGCTTCAAAGGATAATAACAGAAAAAAAACAAAACAAGGACAGAAACCAAGTCCTAGAAAAAGCAAGAAGGTAATCCCTCAACAAACCTAAAAGAAGACAGCCACAAGAACAGAATGCCCACTTTAACAACAAAAATAATAGGAAGCAACAATTACTTTTCCTTAATAACTCTCTTAATAACTCAATGAACTCAACTCTACAATAAAAAGATATAGACTAAAAATTTGGCTACACAAACAGGACCCAATATTTTGCTGCTTACAGGAAACTCATATCAGAGAAAAAGATAAACACTGCCTCAGAATGAAAGGCTGGAAAACAATTTTCCAAGCAAATGGTATGAAGAAACAAGCTGGAGTAGCCATTTTAACATCTAATAAAATTGACTTCCGAACCCAGAGTCATCAAAAAAGACAAGGAGGGACACTTTATACTCATCAAAGTAAAATCCTCCAAGTGGAACTATCAATTCTGAATATCTATGCTCCAAATACAAGGGCAGCCACATTCATTAATGGAACTTTAGTAAAGCTCAAAGCACACATTGCACCTCACACAATAATAGTGGGAGACTTCAACACACAACATTCACCAATTTACAGATCATGGAAACAGAAACTAAACAGGGACACAGTGAAAATAACAGAAGTTATGAAACAAATGGACTTAACAGATATCTACAGAACATTTTATCCTAAAACAAAAGGATATACCTTCTTCTCAGCACCTCATGATAACTTCTCCAAAATTGACCACATAATTGGTCACAAAACAAGCCTCAACATATACAAAAATATTGAAATTGTACCATGGATCCTATCAGATAGCTATGGAGTAAGGATGATCTTCAATAACAAAATAAATAATAGAAAGCCAACATTCACGTGGAAACTAACAACACTCTTCTTAATGATACCTTGGTCAAGGAAGGAATAAATAAAGAAATTAAGGACATTTTGGAGTTTAATGAAAATGAAGGCACAACATACCCAAACTTTTTTTTTAATATTTGTATAAAATTTGTGCTATTTTCTGGTTCTTATTTTGTTAAAATATTTTTATTAGGTATTTTCCTCAATTACACTTCCAATGCTATCCCAAAAGTCCCCCATACCCTCCCCCCTACTCCCCTACCCACCCATTCCCAGTTTTTGGCCCTGTCATTTTCCTGTATCGGGCATATAAACTTTGATTGTGCAAAGGGCCTCTCTTTCCAGTGATGGCCTACTGACTAGGCCATCTTTTGATACATATGCAGCTAGAGTCAAGAGCTCCGGGGTACTGGTTAGTTCATAATGTTGTTCCACCTACAGGGTTGCAGATCTCTTTAGCTACTTGGACACTTTCTCTAGCTCCTCCATTGTGGTCCCTGTGATCCATCCAATAGCTGACTGTGAGCATCCACTTACGTGTTTGCTAAGCCCCAGCCTAGTCTCACAAGAGACAGCTATATCAGGGTCCTTTCAGCAAATTCTTGCTAATGTATGCAATGGTGTCATCATTTGGAGGCTGATTATGGGATGGATCCCTGGATATGGCAGTCACTAGATGGTCCATCCTTTCGTCACAGCTCCAAACTTTGTCTCTGTAACTCCTTCCATGGGTGTTTTGTTCCCAATTCTAAGAAGGGGCACAGTGTCCACACTTTGGTCTTCATTGTTCTTAAGTTTCATGCGTTTAGCAAATTGTATCTTATATCCTGGGTATACTCAGTTTCTGGGCTAATATCCACTTATAAGTGAGTACATATCATTTGAGTTCTTTTGTGATTGTGTTACCTCACTCAGGGGATGCCCTCCAGGTACAACTATTTGCCTAGGAATTTCATAAATTCATTCTTTTTAATAGCTGAGTAGTACTCCATTGTGTAATGTGCCATATGTATTTTAACCATTCCTATGTTGAGGGACATCTGGGTTCTTTCCAGCTTCTGGCTAATATAAATAAGGGTGATATGAACATAGTGGAGCATGTGTCCCTCTTACCAGTTGGAACATCTTCTGGATATATGCCCAGAAGAGGAATTGCGGGATTCTCCCATAGTACTATGTCCAATTTTCTGAGGAACCTCCAGACAGATTTCCAGAGTGGTTGTACAAGCTTACAATCCCACCAACAATGGAGGAGTGTTTCTCTTTATCCACATCCTCACAAGCATCTGCTGTCCCATGAATTTTTGATGTTAGCCATTCTGACTGGCTTGAGATGGAATCTCAAGGTTGTTTTGATTTGCATTTCTCTGATGATTAAGGATGCTGCACATTTTTTCAGGTGCTTCTCAGTCATTCGGTATTCCTCAGGTGAAAATTCTTTGTTTAGCTCTGAGCCCTATTTTTTTTTCCCAAGGAGAAGCAGATGCTGTTTTATTGAAATGTCTTCTGGGGAATGGGGAGCTTTCCTAGCATCCATGAGGCTCCTGCTTCATTGCCTAGAAATGGAAAAACAATGCAACAAGAATCCAACTTTTTCCCCTTAAAAGGAATTATAATTCATGCTACAAAGCTCAAGACATCAAATTGTGTTGAATCTTTCTTTCTTTTTCTTTTTCTTTTCTTTTCTTTTTTTTTTTATTACGTATTTTCCAAGAACATTGCTAAAGAGTTACAAGTCCTTAAAGAAAAACAGGATAACACAATCAAACAGGTAGAAGTCCTTAAAGAAAAACAGGAAAAGACAACCAAACAGGTAGAAGTCCTTAAAGAAAAACAGGAAAACACATCCAAACAGGTGATGGAAATGAACAAAACCATACTAGACCTAAAAAGGGAAGTGGACACAATAAAGAAAACCCAAAGTGAGGCAATGCTGGAGATAGAAACCCTAGGAAAGAAATCTGGAACCATAGATGCAAGCATCAGCAACAGAATACAAGAGATGGAAGAGAGAATCTCAGGTGCAGAAGATTCCATAGAGAACATCTCCACAACAATCAAAGAAAATGGAAAATGCAAAAAGATCCTAACTTAAAACATCCAGGAAATCCAGGACACAATGAGAAGACCAAACCTACGGATAATAGGAGTGGATGAGAATGAAGATTTTCGACTAAAATGACCAGCAAACATCTTCAACAAAATTATAGAAGAAAACTTCCCAAATCTAAAGAAAGAGATGTCCATGAACATACAAGAAGCCTACAGAACTCCAAATAGACTGGACCAGAAAAGAAATACCTCCCGACACATAATAATCAGAACAACAAATGCACTAAATAAAGATAGAATACTAAAAGCAGTAAGAGAAAAAGGCCAAGTAACATATAAAGGCATGCCTATCAGAATTACACCAGATTTTTCACCAGAGACTATGAAAGCCAGAAGATCCTGGACAGATGTTATACAGACACTAAAAGAACACAAATTCCAGCCCAGGCTACTATACCCAGCCAAACTCTCAATTAACATAGATGGAGAAACCAAAGTATTCCACGACAAAACCAAATTCACACATTATCTTTCCACCAGCCCTATTTTTTAATGGGGTTATTTGATTTTCTGGAGTCCACCTTCTTGAGTTCTTTATATATATTGGATATTAGTCCCATATCTGATTTAGGATAGGAAAATATACTTTCCCAATTTGTTGGTGGTCTTTTAGTCTTGTTGACAGTGTCCTTTGCCTTCCAGAAGCTTTGCAGTTTGATGAGGTCCCATTTGTCAATTCTCAATTTTACAACACAAGCCATTGTTGTTCTATTTAGGAATATTTTCCCCTGTGCCCATATCTTCAAGGCTTTTCCCCACTTTCTCCTCTAAAATATTCACTGTCTCTGGTTTTATGTGGAGTTCCTTGAACCACTTAGATTTGACCTTAGTTCAAGGAGATAGGATTGGATCAATTGCATTCTTCTACATGTTAACAGCCAGTTGTGCCAGCACCATTTGTTGAAAATGCTGTTTTTCTTCCACTGGATGGTTTTAGCTGTATTGTCAAAGATCAAGTGACCACAGGTGTGTGGGTTCATTTCTGGATCTTCAATTCTATTAGATTGATCTACTTGTCTGTCACTATATCAGTACCATGCAGTTTTTATCACAATTGCTCTGTAGTAAAGCTTTAGGTCAGGCATGGTGATTCCACCAGAGGTTCTTTTATCCTTGAGAAGAGTTTTTGCTATCCTAGGTTTTTTGTTATTCCAGATGAATTTGCAGATTGCTCTTTCTAATTAGTTGAGGGATTGAGTTGGAATTTTGATGGGGATTGCATTGAATCTGTAGATTGCTTTTGGCAAGACAGCCATTTTTATAATGTTGATCCTGCCAATCCATGATCATGGGAGATCTTTCCATCTTCTGAGATCTTCCTTAATTTCTTTCTTCAGAGACTGAAATTCTTATCATACAGATCATTCACTTCCTTAGTTAAAGTCATGCCAAGATATTTTATATTGTTTGTGACTATTGAGAAGGGTGTTTTCTCCCTAATTTCTTTCTCAGCCTGTTTATTCTTTGTGTAGAGAAAGGCCATTGACTAGTTTGAGTTAATTTTATATCCAGGTACTTCACCAAAGCTGTTTATCAGGATTAGGAGTTCTCTGGTGGAATTTTTAGGGTCACTTATATATACTATCATATCATCTGCAAAAAGTGATATTTTGACTTCATCTTTTCCAATTTGTATCCCCTTGATCTCCTTTTGTTGTCCAATTGTTCTGGCTAGGACTTCAAGTACAATGTTGAATAGGTAGGGAGAAAGTGGACAGCCTTGTCTAGTCCATGATTTTAGTGGGATTGCTTCCAGCTTCTCACCATTTACTTTGATGTTGGCTACTGGTTTGCTGTAGATTGCTTTTATCATGGTTAGATATGGGCCTTGAATTCCTGATCTTTCCAAGACTTTTATCATGAATGGGTGTTGGATCTTGTCGAATGCTTTTTCAGAGTCTAAGGAGATGATCATGTGGTTTTTGTCTTTGTGTTTCTTTATATAGTGGATTACGTTGATGGACTTCCATATATTAAACCATCCCTGCATCCCTGGAATAAAACCTACTTGGTCAGGATGGATGATTGTTTTAATGTGTTCTTGGATTAGGTTATTGAGAATTTTAGTGAGGATTTTTGCATAGATTTTCATAAGGGAAATTGATCTGAAGTTCTCTATCTTTGTTGGATCTTTATGTGGTTTAGGTATCAGAGTAATTGTGGCTTCATAGAATGAGTTGGGTAGAGTACCTTTTACTTCTCTTTTGTGGAATACTTTGTGCAGAACTGGAATTAGATCTTTGAAGGTCCGATAGTACTCTGCATTAAACCCATCTGGTCCTATGCTTTTTTGGCTGGGAGACTATTAATTACTGCTTCTATTCATTTAGGGGATATGGGACTGTTTAGATCATTAACTTGATCCTGATTTAACTTTGGTGCCTGGGATCTGTCTAGAAATTTGTCCATTTCGTCCAGATTTTCTAGTTTTGTTGAGTATAGCCTTTTGTAGAAGGATCTGATGATGTTTTGGATTTCTTCAGGGTTTGTTGTTATGTCTCCCTTTTCATTTCTGATTTTGTTAATTAGAATGCTGCCCATGTGCCCTCTAGTGAGTCTGGCTAAGGGTTTATCGATCTTGTTGATTTTCATGAAGAACCTTCTCCTCATTTAGTTGATTCTTTGAATAGTTCTTCTTGTTTCCACTTGGTTGATTTCGTCCCTGAGTTTAATTATTTCCTGTGGTCTTTGCCTCTTGGGTGAATTTGCTTCCATTTTTCTAGAGATTTTAGGTGTGTTGTCAAGCTGCTAGTGTGTGCTCTCTCTAGTTTCTTTTTAGAGGCACTGAGAGCTATGAGTTTCCTTCTTAGAAATGCTTTCATTGTGCCCCATAAGTTTGGGTATGTTGTGGCTTCATTTTCATTAAACTCTAAAAAGTCTTTAATTTCTTTCTTTATTCCTTCCTTGACCAAGGTATCATTGAGAAGAGTGTTGTTCAGTTTCTACTTGATTGTTGGCTTTCCATTATTTGTGTTGATATTAAAGATCAGCCTTAGTCCATAGTGATCTGATGGGACCAGATGGGTTTAGTACAGAGTTCTATCGGACCTTCAAAGATCTAATTCCAGTTCTGCACAAATTATTCCACAAAAAAGAAGTAAAAGGTACTCTACCCAACTCATTCTATGAAGCCACAATTACTCTGATACCTAAACCACATAAATATCCAACAAAGATAAAGAACTTCAGATCAATTTTCCTATGAACATCGATGCAAAAATCCTCAATAAAATTCTCACTAACCGAATCCAAGAACACATTAAAGCAATCATCCATCCTGACCAAGTAGGTTTCATTCCAGGGATGCAGGGATGGTTTAATATACAGAAATCCATCAACGTAATCCATTATATAAACAAACTCAAAGACAATAACCACATGATCATCTCCTTAGATTCCTAAAAAGCATTCGACAAGATCCAACACCCATTCATGATAAAAGTCTTGGAAAGATCAGGAATTCAAGGCCCATACTTAACCATGATAAAAGCAATCTAAAGCAAACCAGTAGCCAACATTAAAGTAAATGGTGAGAAGCTGGAAGCAATCCCACTAAAATCATGGACTAGACAAAGCTGTCCACTTTCTCCCTACCTATTCAACATTGTACTTGAAGTCCTAGCCAGAGCAATTGGACAACAAAAGGAGATCAAGGGGATACAAAGTGGAAAAGATGAAGTCAAAATATCACTTTTTGCAGATGATATGATAGTATATATAAGTGACCCTAAAAATTCCACCAGAGAACTCCTAAACCTGATAAACAGCTTCAGTGAAATAGCTGGATATAAAATTACCTCAAACAAGTCAATGGCCTTTCTCTACACCAAGAATAAACAGGCTGAGAAAGAAATTAGGTAAAAAACACCCTTCTCAATAGTCAAAAATAATATAAAATATCTTGGCATGACTCTAACTAAGGAAGTGAAAGATCTGTATGATAAAAACTTCAAGTCTCTGAAGAAAAAAATTAAGGATGATCTCCGAAGATGGAAAGATCTCCCATGATCATGGATTGGCAGGATCAACATTGTAAAAATGGCTGACTTGCCAAAAGCAATCTACAGATTCAATGCAATCCCCATCAAAATTCTAACTCAATTCCTCAACTAATTAGAAAGAGCAATCTGAAAATTCACCTGGAATAACAAAAAACCTAGGATAGCAAAAACTCTTCTCAAGGATAAAAGAACCTCTGGTGGAATCACCATGCCTGACCTAAAGCTTTACTACAGAGCAATTGTGATAAAAACTGCATGGTACTGGTATAGTGACAGATAAGTAGACCAATGGAATAGAATTGAAGACCCAGAAATGAACCCACACACCTATGGTCACTTGATCTTCGACAAGGGAGCTAAAACCATCCAGTGGAAGAAAGACAGCATTTTCAACAAATGGTGCTGGCACAACTGGTTGTTATCATGTAGAAGAATGCGAATTGATCCATTCCTATCTCCTTGTTCTAAGGTCAAATCTAAGTGGATCAAGGAACTTCACATAAAACCAGAGACAGTGAATCTTATAGAGGAGAAAGTGAGGAAAAGCCTTGAAGATATGGGTACAGGGGGAAAATTCCTGAATAGAACAGCCATGGCTTGCGCAGTAAGATCAAGAATTGACAAATGGGACCTCATGAAACTGCAAAGCTTCTGCAAGGCAAAAGACACAGTCAATAAGACAAAAAGACCACCAACAGATTGGGAAAGGATCTTTACCTATACTAAATCAGATAGGGAACTAATATCCAATATATATAAAGAACTCAAGAAGGTGGACTCCAGAAAATCAAATAATCCCATTAAAAAATGGGGCTCAGGACTGAACAAAGAATTCTCACCTGAGGAATACCGAATGGCAGAGAAGCACCTGAAAAAATGTTCAACATCCTCAATCATCAGGGAAATTCAAATCAAAACAACCCTGAGATTCCACCTCACACCAGTCAGAATGGCTAAGATCAAAAATTCAAGTGACAGCAGATGCTGGCGAGGATGTGGAGAAAGAGGAACACTCCTCCATTGTTGGTGGGATTGCAAGCTTGTACAACCACTCTGGAAATCAGTCTGGCGGTTCCTTAGAAAATTGGACATAGTACAACCGGAGGATCCAGCAATACCACTGCTGGGCATATATCCAGAAGATGTCCCAACCGGTAAGAAGGACACATGCCCCACTATGTTCATAGCAGCCTTATTTATAATAGCCAGAAGCTGGAAAGAACCCAGATGTCCCTCAACAGAGGATTGGATACAGAAAATGTGGTACATTTACTCAATGGAGTACTACTTAGCTATTAAAAAGAATGAATTTATGAAATTCCTAGGCAAATGGTTGGACGTGGAGGGCATCCCCTGAGTGAGGTAACACAATCACAAAAGAACTCAAATGATATATACTCACTGATAAGTGGATATTAGCCCAGAAACTTAGTATACCCGAGATATGAGACAATCTGTAAAACACATGAAACTGAAGAAGAACAAAGACCAAAGTGTGGATACTTTGCTCCTTCTTAGAATTGGAAACAATCACCCATGGAAGGAGTTACAGAGACAAAGATTGGAGCTGAAACAAAAGGATGGACCATCTAGAGACTGCCGTATCCAGGGATCCATCCCATAATCAGCCTCCAAATGATGACACCATTGCATACACTAGCAAGCATTTGCTGAAAGGTCCCTGATATAGCTGTCTCTTGTGAGACTAGGCTGGGGCTCACATAAGTGGATGCTCACAGTCAGCTAGTGGATGGATCACAGGGCCTCCAATGGAGGAGCTGGAGAAAGTACACAAGGAGCTGAAGGGATCCGTAATGCTATGGGTGGAACAACATTATGAACTAACCAGTACCCCGGAGCTCTTGACTCTAGCTGCATATGTATCAAAAGATGGCCTAGTCAGTAGGCCATCACTGGAAAGAGAGGCCCATTGGACATGCAAACTTTATATGCCCCAGTACAGGGGAATTCCAGGGCCAAAAATTGGGAATGGGTGGGTAGGGGAGTGGAGGGAAGAGTATCGGGGACTTTTGGGATAGCATTGGAAAGGTAATTGAGGAAAATACGTAATAAAAAAATATTTTAAAAAATTTTTTAAAAAAGGTAAGTTTCTCTTCTCAAGGGAGAATTTAAAATTTCTGAGCAGAATCCTTTGCAAAGCTACATGACATCCTCATCATGCCCACTCTGCTCCTGACCCACATCAAGCCACACCACATGGCTGCAATGGGTAGCTCAGAACAACCATATTTTGATAAATTATCTTAAACCAGTGTTTTCCTAAAGTGAAGCATACATGCTTATGTAATGTTTGACATTTCTACTGATGAAATATAGGTCTCCAGCTTAATGAATACAGACATTTTGGTTATAATTGTCATATTTCCTCATTTGCAAACGTCACATATTATGTGCTATCATTATAAAGTTGCTGGACAGCCAGCTAAGTGTTCCATGCTTGTCACTGATAGCTGGAGTTTTTCTTAATTGATGATTGATATGTCAATAGTTTTTGGAAAAGTCTATGTACAGCTCAGTTGTCCAAAGACTTACTTTACTGTGCTTCCTATAATAACCGCTATAATAACCCCTTCCTCCAGTTGTGGCTTGTGAAGATTCTCTTGTGCTGTCTATCAGGCCTCAGTATCCACTGATATTTACCCAAGACACACCTGAGTCCATAGTCCCCAGTAATTTGTGTTTTGTACAGTTGTGGATCTGTCTGCCTCTTTCCTTTGCTCTCTTAATATCCTTGACTTTTGGCAGTTGCACTTTCCCTGAATTACAATACAAGAGACTATCATCTTCAACATTTCATATTAACTATATCTCCCCCCAAAAACGTCCTTTTAATGAAGAAGGCAAGCATGGCCAGTGTATCCAAAGCCATAGCAGTTGTATAACCTCATTTAATAGGCTTATTTCTAAAATGTTAATGGAATCTGGGAAAAAGATCATCAAAAACTTCTAAAAGACATCTCTGCTTCACTCTGAATTATGCTTTAGTTAGGATAGATTCCAAGTTCTTGATGTCAGTCAGCCTTGTCTTATATCAGTAGATACTAAGGGCTGATATACATTCAGATGATAAGGTCTAAGGGTCAGTTGTCCAAAATACCAATACCAGAGTATATATTTATTGAGATTTTGTCCTCTGTTTGTCATACACTGTTTAATATTAAGGTAAGCAAATGTAGGGATATCTTTGCAAGCTGGAACTCCACATGGCATGGGCTATGAATACAGCCTGTCTTAACAATGTACTTAGCAAGCTACTATCTTTCACCTACATTGGTGTACACAGACACTGCACTTCAATCAATGGAATAAGTTACTCTTCTCTACTCCTTTTTTTGTTTAAATGTGTTCCACAACATATCTTGCAGCATTAGCTCGAAACCTAGCATCATGACCTAGCTTTGGACACACACACACACACACACACACACACACATGCAGTGAACCGTTAGGAAAAACCTCCTATTTACCACCTATGTATAATTGAACATGCATATGATTAAAATTGAATGCATCATGGGAAGGGAGATGCACAATGGACAATTATTTAATCAAGCTTTGCAATAAAAAACAGATAGCTAAGCATGCTATGGTCCTTAGCAACCAACTTTTTCTCTCTTATACCCCCATAAAACAGCCTGGGCCCTATCATACTCTGACTTAGAGCCGGCTGCTCACGTGCAGTGTATCAGATCTGTACTACCACTTCACTTTCAAAATGTTAATTTTCTTTCCATCTCTCACTTTGTGTGTGCTTTTTAGTTCTTCAAATAAGATCCCAAGAACCCAGAAAGACCTGATGTAGACAACAATCCCAATGAAAGATATGATGGAATTTGAAAGTAACTTCAAGTTAAGTCCAACACTCATCTGAGAAACCTAGGAGTGTCTCAGAAGGAAATCAGAAAGAACCAAATAAATTGGTTCACTAAGCAAAATCCCTAGCAAAGAAAGAGGAGGTGGGTAGGTAATGGAGAGGAGTAAGGATGATGAGGGTAACAAATTTCCCTCCCTACAGTTTCCATTGCCAAAGCTGCAGCCACATAGCATCCAAATGGCATTAAATATATTGTTCCTCTGCCAGTGAGAAAATAGGACATGCGGGGCTTTCAAGGTTACAGCCGTTCATTCTCTCTCTGTGACTGTTTTGTAACAGTAAAGAGTATTCTGTACAGGGCTTTATTTTAGCTTGGCTCTCATTAAGGACTCATAAGCTTAATTACTAAATATTCCTTAAGAAACACAGCTTGAAATAATTACTTCATTAGCGAAATTTAGCAGCGTTCACTCCTAACTATCTTCAATAGATTCTTATTTTAGAATCGCTGAATGTTTTAACTTGTCCTTTTGTTCTGACTGCGAACCTCTTCACGTTTTCCATTCAGGGGGAAATTCAAAAAATGAAGCAGGAAGTGCTTCTGAAAAGTCCTCCTAATTAGCATAATTCACAGCTTAAGAAATAGAAACACGAACTATTGGCAAATAAAATAATAAAGAAGAGTTTGTTTTAAAGAAACAGGTTTCAAACCATGTTTTATTTTAACAACATTTAAAAAAATAAATGGAAAATTACTTCGAAGCAGATTTAAAAAAAGAAAAGAGAAAGGGATACATTTAAATGAACAATCAGGATCAAAAGTAACTACTAGGTTTGTAGCTTAGTCTTCATGTGGGACTCTTCATCACTTCCGTGCTCCAGTATCTTCAGTATTTCACTGGGTTTGGTTGGTTTGGTTTGATTTGATTTGTTTTTTGTTTTTTGTTTGTGTGTGTGTGTGTGTGTGTGTTTACTTTATTCCTCCCTGTCCTTTCTGGGGGAGCCAGCTAAAATCTTACTTTTCTCACAACTGCTCAGCTCAAAGCAGTCTTTCTTTCCCCAAATCTTCTTACAATCCATAGTTAGTTTTAAACCTGTGGTACAGGGACTCAAACTCAGAGCCCTTAGCATGCTCTGCAAGTACTGAGGTGTCCATCTGCACTCACAGCCCATCAGGGGCCCTGATAATGCTCAAGACTTGCAAGTTTAAACATGTACCCTTGATTTTTGAGTCACATAAAAAAATTTATGATTCTAGAGGATATTATCAACTTTTTGATGATAAAGATCATCATATAATTGATGCTTTATGTAACTAGACTTTATGTAACAATACTCACTGGCAGATTGAAAACTAGTCATGGAATTTTATACTGTATAAATAATAGGTAGTTTTTATTTATAGCTTGTTTATAACTTTAAATGTTGGTCAGTTTGTAACATTAGTAAAAATAAGCAAGGAATTTAAAGTTAACTATAGAACATGCTCACAATTTTAAACTCTCAAAGATTAAACTAGTTTATGAGAAATTTTGGATACACACACATTCGAATGTGAGTATTGTAATAACAAAATGCACATGCAGATGTATATATGTTGTGAGAATACCATAAAACATATATTTCTCTTGACTTCTCTTTAAATTATGTATCTTTTCAGTATCACCAAATTAAGGTATAGGCTATGTACCTATAGTTATATTGTGTTCTCGCTCTCTCTCTCTCTCTCTTTCTTCCTTCTTCTTCTTCTTCTTCTTCTTCTTCTTCTTCTTCTTCTTCTTCTTCTTCTTCTTCTTCTTCTTCTCCTTCTCCTCCTCCTCCTCCTCCTCCTCCTCCTCCTCCTCCTCCTCCTCCTTCTTCTTCTTCTTCTTCTTCTTCTTCTTCTTCTTCTTCTTCTTCTTCTTCTTCTTCTTCTTCTTCTTCTTCTTCCTTCTCCTCTTCCTCCTTCCCCTCCTACTCATTCTTCTTTTATTTAACATTTGTATAAAGTCTGGGTAAATTCAGGACTGAACTTGCTTTCTTTATTCCCAGTGTCCATCCCCAGGATAACCTTAATGATGCAAAGTTTCAGTACCAAGCCAGAAATTCTCCCAAGTCTGTTAGTTTCTTTACAGAAATATGAATGGATTAAGCAGATTTTTTTTCTGATGATTGATGCACCCAAAATGAATTAGTGGCAACCAAAGAATTTGAGTTTTTTGAATCTTGGGGTATATTTTTTGGGATCAGATGGCAAATTGGCTTCCATGTGTTTTGAGGCAGTGGTGAGTTGATCATTACAATGTGCTCCTAGAAAATGGCATTGTCCCCCCTAGTAAATTACTGGCTAAGTAAACTGGGGTCCTAGTTTTATTTCAGAAGTGTATGTGCCAGCCTGACAATCCTTAGAGAAATTACTGAAATAATCATTTTCTATTTGTGCATGAAAATATTTTCTAATTCACAATGATATGCCAGTCAAGTGTGTGTGTGTGTGTGTGTGTGTGTGTGTGTGTGTGTGTGTGTGTGTGTTACTAACAATTTATCTTAGGGCATCCCATATTAGACAGAGCACTTCTAGCACCTCTCTCTGTTTCATTTCATTTCCTTTCTGTTCTCTTCTTTTCTATTTTCCCTTTTTGTGACTAGTTCTTACTAAATTTCCTAGGCTGGAATTTCTGTAGTTCAGAAAGGCCTTGGATATATTATCCTCCTGCATCTGCCTCACAAATAGATGAGATTACATTGTTCAGTTTTTTCACACACATCATCTATTTCACCACCAGTCCTAAAAAACTGGGAGTTCTTTTTTCAGGGTACAAGTGAACACAAGTGTTCAAATTTTAAAAAGAAAGAGCATATCAGACCTGTAAAATAAAGTTGTGTGGTCAATTTGAGTTCACTGGTACAATCAGGATCTTAATCAAGTCTCTGTATCAGACTTACAGATAGAGGTTTCCTGACAACACATGAATCTACCCAAATGATGTCCATCATGCTCACCAAACTGTTAATGCAAATACACAACTGAAAATTTCTGAGATGAATTGGTACTAGGTTGTCTTGGCTCACCAATGTACTCTTGAACCATGAAATTTAATAAAACAGCACAAAATTAAAATCTTGGCTATATGGGCTCATGCAAGGATATTCAGGGAAAAAAGAAGAAAAATAAGAGATAGTAAATGCTGATGGTTTTAGTCACATTATGTGACTCTCTCTCTCTCTCTCTCTCTCTCTCTCTCTCTCTCTCTCTCTCTCTCTCTCATAACATGGTTTGGCTCTTCATAAACTCAAGGATCCAGGTTCCATGGGTACACAGGAATGAGAAAAAAGCTCACACACAGCTTTCTCTCTTGGATTGGACCACACCTTACCTTGGTGGAGTGAATTTCCCATGATATACTTAACTCAGAAAGAGAAAGCTACTTGATGACCACTGCTAAGTCTCTGACACACCCAGCATTTATTTCAGTGAAGGGTGTTGAGAATCAAAATAATTTCTTGTTAGTAACCAAATATTAATCTGATGAATTTATCAGTAGAAAATGAAAAGATTAGATAGCTACAGAGATAATTTGATCATATAATTTTGGGTTTTGTTACATGATTTATTTCTAATGAAGTTACATTTAATTATATCTGGTGTTGGAAAATGAAAACTGTATTTGAAAGATGTTCTAAAAATGAACTTTGGTGTTTTAGGAAAGGACTAAATACAAGTGTTATTCAATAAAAAACAGCTGAGATGTATTCTGATGATAAATCCATGTGTAAATACTGGACTAGATGATCCAACATTAACAGCCAACATTTTAATAACTGTCTCACACAATGTATCTCAAATACACTCTATTAGCAAACATGACAGTCCAATTATCTCCATGGTGCTTAGCATTTTGTGGTGGCCTATTGCCAACAACAGAATATAAGGTGGGAAACATGCCAAAGAAGTTAACTGATTTCAAAAGCTAAAATACTGCTAGTGCTGAAAATTCATGGTTTATGTAAGGCTAACTTCCCTGACCCTGTTCAAATTCATCATATAAATAAATACTTTAAATAAATAAGCACCTACTAAATGAATAATGTTTTCCTTTTATATTCTGCAAGGGAAAAAAGAGAACCCAATAGTTCAATTTTATTACAAAGCATAAATTAGCAAAATTTATGTCACATATAGAGGTAATATTCATTTTTCTTACTCATAGAGAGTATGAAACAATTAAAACACATTGACAATCCATTATGCATTGATCGTCTCTATATCATTAAATCTAGAATACAAAGAAGTTAGCCATATAAGAAGGAAATATGGGTAAGTTGGGTATCTACAAAAATATGTCTCCAACCATAGATCATGCAGGAATTTAATTTTTGTCAACTAATAGCAAGGGAAACAAGCAGATACACCTCTAAAGGTCAAAATGAGTTTAAACATTAGAAACAAACCTAACAATACTCCATCCATAATAAGGTTCTGATGAAAGTAAGCATGGCTATATGAATGAATAAATAATGTAATGAGACTACTGAATTCAAATCAGAAGAACTGAGTTACAGGCTTTGTTATCCCCTTCTAATCACACAATAACAAGTTACAATATAATTTATAATGTGTCTCCAAAAAGTTGTTACCACTAAATGTACCACAGTATAACTTCCTGAGACAGATGCTAATTTCATAGCTATTTTATCCAGAAGGAAACCAAGGCTCAGTGGGTTGTTGATGACAGAGCTGGGATTTAAATTCATGTAAGACTGGTTCCCTCAGGCTACACAGCACATTTGATATCTTTTACATATGGTCTTGAGGTCTACAATCCACTTCTAAAGAGTATCTTTATCATTGATAAAGTATTGGGTTTGGACTGTGTATCCTATACGGTCCACTCTATTTCTAAGGCTGTTATTAAGTCAACCTGAATTGGATTTAAATGTATAATTAGTATTCTAAACCACATTGGCCAATTTTCCTCTAAAGGACCAGGTAATGAATATTTTAAGCTTTGCAAGCTTAAAATATTTTGCAAGCTGTCACAAATATTCAAATCAACTCTGCCATTTTAGCACAAAAGCAGACACAGTGAATTTATAAACACTGGGCATCATGTTCAAATAGCACATTGTGAACTGATATGTAGTCAGTGGTTTTGTGCTTACCTATCATGTGGATTCCATTCCCAACACCACAAATATACCACATGAGACATATTTATTTGAAAATAGTATCAATGAGAAAAGTTGCACTGGGGTTGACCAGTAGTCTCTACTGTGCCAGTTGTGTCCTGATTATCACATATAACAAAAGATACTTGAGCTGGGATTAGCAAAAACAGATTGAAGAATCTGTAACAACATTGTGCTAGCAGAAATCTTGAACCATTGGAAGCTCAAGTTTTCCAATGTTATAGCCACTCCATGTAGATCACATGACGGGCTGCTTCCAGACTCTTTCTATCTGGAAAGAGTCTATACAGATTCAATCCCTGACAGTTTCCATAGGAGAGAAGCATATATTTTTGCACAATGCTCTATTTCAAAAAGTCATATGGTTTCCAAATCATGACTTGGTTTACAGGGTAGGTTTCAGTCATCAGATGCATGAATGCAATTCAGATAAAGCCAACATATATGTATATTCCCACAGAAGGAAATTTTTACATGTGTGTTTTAGTTACACATGGGATTAAATAGAATCAAATGAGCTATTGTTATTTATATTAGCAATGTATCTCATAATATGTGAGTAAAAATGTGTCAAGGACATAGGTCAGTTCTTAAGATAGATTTGGTCTATTTTTTAAAGGTTTATTTTTATTTATGTATATGTATACCACATATGTACATGAGATCCCCTGGAGCTGGAATTACAGATGCTTGTAATCCACCTGATGTAAGTGTTGGGAAAAGAACTCAGGTAGACTGCAAGAGCAGCAAATCCCCTTAACTGCTAAGCCATCTGTTTAGGTTCTATCTAAATTCTTTCAGGACACTTAATATTCCAATTGTGTCTGTTTTATAATTCAAAACCACTTGGATATTTCATTCTTCATAGTACTAAGCTAGAAATTTCTGGAAAGTAGGATTGAATAATTGTTCTTATATTTGTAAATAATGTATGCTTAGTTTTTAAGATATAATTTAAGATATGATTTACTAATAGCATTACTGAATAATAATGCTAGCATTAAATGACAATGTACACATTAAGATGAGTTTAAAAACCTGAAGTATAACCAACTTTCAATAAATTTGAAAAGACTAAAATTATACAAAGCATTATTTTTTAAAGATTTATTTTTGTGTGTACATGCATGTACATGTGTGTACAGGTGTTGGTAGAATCCAGAAGAGGGTCTTGGTGCCTGTATGGTTGAGTTCCATTAGGTTTTGTGCTGCTTAATGTAGGTACTGGGAACTCAGATTCTCTGGAAGGGAAAGTTCTCTTAAACACTGAGCTAAACATCCTCCTGTCCCAAGAATAGTCTTTCTAAGATTATAGTAGAAAACATTTACAATTACAGTATTTCTGAGAAATAAAAAATTACTTTGGACACTAAATAGTATGCTCCTATGTAACCCATGGATCAATAAAAATATAAAAAAGATGAGGCAGAATTTTAACTAGATGAGAATTCAAGACAAATCTTCAAGTCTGTGGATGTGACTAAGGTGGAACACAGGGAATTTCCCAGGCTTCAATGCCTCTGCTAGAAAAGAAAGGCTTTACAAAAATGACTTAAAGAACAATGAAATGGAAATGTGAAGGAAACAAATTCCAATGCCGATCAATGGAACAGAAAGTAGAAAAGTCAATGATTTGCATTTCCCTTGATGCCTAAAGATGTTGAAAGACTTTAAGAACTTTTCTGTTATTCAAGATTCCTCTGTTGGGAATTACTGTTTAGCTCTGTACCCCATTTTTAATTGGGTTATTTGATTTTTTGGAGTCCAACTTACTGAGTTCTTTATATAGTTTGGATATTAGGCCTCTATCAGATATAGGGTTACTGAAGATCTTTTCCCAATCTGTACGCTGCTGTTTTGTCCTACTTAGAGTCCTTTGTCTGACAGAAGCTTTGCAGTTCAAGAGATCCCATTTATGAATTGTTGATCTTACAACCTGAGCCACTGGTGTTCTGTTCAGGAAATTTTTACCCATGCCAATGTGTTCAAGACTATTTCCCACTTTTTCTTCTATTAGATTCAGTATGTCTAGTTTTAGGTTGAGGTCCTTGATCTACTTGGACTTGAGCTTGAGCCAGGGTGATAAGTAATGGGTCAGTTTGCATTCTTCTACATGCAGACTAGTTTGACCATTAGTATTTGTTGAAGATGCTTTCTTTTTCCCACTATATGGCATTGGCTTTTTTGTCAAATTCAAGTGTCCACAGGTGTGTGGGTTTATTTCTCTGTCTTTGATGTGCCTAATCCTGAGGAGACTTGATGCTCCAGGGAGAGGGTGTACGAAGACACCCTCTCAGAGGCAAGGGGATGAGGGTAAGAACTCTGGAAGGGTAACTGGGAGAAGCAACATTTGGGATGGAAATAAATAAAATAATTAATAAAAAAGAAAAATAAATAAAAGATCACTGACTGAAAACATTAAAATATGGACATCGGCCAAACTGATTAGAACAAAAGCAGTGACATTGTACAAATCCTGCACGAAGTAGAAAAAGAAAGGACTCTCCTGAGTTAGTTGGTGCCAATAACCTTGACAATTTGTCTTTATGTTTTTAATTAAAATTTTGAATTACACTAAAATTGCCACACCCTCTTGCCAACACCCCCTCACATTCCCTCAACTTGTTCTCAAAATGGCCTCTTTTCCTCTATTATTCACATATATGTGCGAAAATATATAAATACAACTGGCTAAGCTTGTTCAGTGTAGTTCTGTTTAGGAATGATAACTAAGTATCTGCCTTATCAATAGACAAAGTTAATTCTTCTTCCCTCAGCAGCCATCACTTGCCAGTGGTTCTCTGTCTAAGAGTGAGACCTGGCGAGAGTCCCCCTTCCACATTAGCATGTCTATTGAAAATTAACCATTAAAATGGACAAATATGGTAAAAGAAAGACTTACCAAAGTTCACTTTTGAAATATAAGTGGAATAGCCCTAAATATATTATACAAATTAAACATTTAGTTTAGAACTTATCATAATAAACATTATAGGTTTCTATGAAGAATTCTATTAAACATCTAGGAAGAAATCATATTACTTATATATAAACTCTTACAAAAAAAAGGAGGCTGGAACACTGCCCTAGACATTGCCTAAATATCAAATCCACAAAACTACAAATAACTATCCCTTATGCACATGGAAAATTCTTCTAATTTTAATATTAAAACTGATAATATGTAAAATTGATAAAATAACATGAGTAGCTAAAATTAATCTTTAGCAAGAATGCAAGGTTAGTTGAGCATTAATTAGATCAATAGATGTTAATACACTCAGATGAAGAGCAAGGAGAAAAAGCCCTAGAAACATTCTCCTTTTAAAAAAAGATTCACTTATTTTTATGTGTATGTGCCTAAGTGCATGCATGGGCATAATGTGGGTTCAGTGCTTGTGGAGACCAAAAGAGGGTGTCACATCCCTTGGAACTGGGGTTAAAGTTTCCAGATCTCATTATGTGTACTAGAAACCAAATGTGATATGTACACACATTAGGTCACTTATAGTATTCCTGTGTGGCTAGAAACTCTATATAACCTGAACAGAAAGGCTTTTACTAGAAATGCTTTGACAATCTGTTTTCGTGTGACTTGTCTTTCATTAGAGGATGTCTTTTGTCATAGCTCATCTTTTCCTAGTCAGAATGGCTAAGAGGAAAAACAAACAAACAAATAAATAAAACAAACAAAAACAGGTGTTGGCAGAGGCTGGTAAGGATGCAGGGCAAAGGGGAGCACTTAATGCTGGTGGAACGATAAACTGGCACGGTCACTAGGGAAAACAGTAGACTTTTCCTTAAAAGCTGAAAATAGGTCTAGAATATAACTGGAGATATACTACTCTTGGAGTTACAAGTAAAGAGTCTATACCTTGCTACAGGGATATCAGCTCTTCCATACTCACTGCTGCTCTATTCCCAATAGTCAGGAAATGGAAACAGCATAGATGTCCATCAACTGATGAATGGATAATGAAATTGGATACAGTTACACAATGAAACATTATTATGGTATTAAGAAAAATGAAAAGTATGAACTTTTCTGTAAATGAGTGGACCTAGAAATGATTATTCTGAGTGCAGTAACTAAGCTCCAAAAAGATAGGAATTACATGTTTTCTCCTACGTGAATATTAACTTTTAAATTTTAACAAGAGCTTAGAGTTACAGCTTAGGTAACTAAGAAAGGGCCGAGGGGCAGGAGGGGATCAGTCAAGGAAGGGAAAAATTATAGAGTTTTAAAGGAAGAAAGGGGAACTAGAGGATGGGAGTGGTTAAATTCCTTCCTTTACCCAGTCCTCCCATTCCCCTCTCTATTTAATCCTTGTTACTATCTACATCTTGCATGCCCCTGCACACAAAAGGATGGAGGGAAGCATATACAACTTTGGTAACTCATCTTACAGCCATGGATTTCTAACTATACTGTTTTCCCAGCTCACTGTCTTACTGTCCTTAGATCACATACTCTAGCAATCCAACCATGGAATCTTCCACACTGAAGTGTTTCCTATATCACTGCAAAACAACTTCAACTTCTGAGATGCCTACGATGTGTATGTGTTCCCTGTCTCATTCTGCTTTGAATGAAGCAGCCAGGAGCACGGAAGATGCTGATGTGACCATGCTTGCCCTAAGGCTCATTACAGTCTCTTCTACTTAATTGCAGGACTCATTTAGTGCATCCTGAGTCTAACTGATCAGCTTCCTCTGTCCACTTTGGCATCCTCACCCCAACATAAATGCATGTCTACTTTCACTTTTAAAATTACAAAAAGATTACACTAATTATGCATGAGCCAATGCCTGTCTCATTTTACAGTAATACAAACATATATTCTATTAAGCCCAATCCAATTAAGCTTTATCTCCTACTATGTCATCAAAACCTCCTAAGTCCAGGAGGGGAAATAAGTGCTTTTGCCATTTTTTTTATATTTTCATGGTTTTAAAAAGAAAAATCATGAGGATGGTAATCTCTGAGTAGCAGTGTGATCTCTCACTTGTCTTACAAGTTAAAAACTTTATCATGTACAGGTGTTTTGCCTACATGCACCGAGTGCATGCCTAGTGCCCGTGGAGGTCAGAAGGATCCCACAGAACTGGAGTTACAGATGGTTGCAAGCTGTCAGGTGGGTACTGGGAACTGAACCTGACTCCTCTGCAAGATCAAGTGCTCCTAACTGCTGAGCCATTTTTTCCATCCCTTATCTTAGATTTTTAAAATATATTCATGTGTAGTGCTTAAACTGATTATTTAAATGAACAATGAAACAGACCTCTTTAACATCTGGGAAACAGAACTCAAACAGGAATACCATATTATTCACTAATCAGATTTAAATAGACTATTTTAATGAAGTTAAAATAGTTTCCTGAGAATTATAGTATAATATCTTGACAGATACTTTAGATATTTACGTATCATGAAACGCCAAACCACAAGGGTTGTGTTCTGAAGTCCTGAAGGTGGAGTCTGCATCCTTGTGCATCCTAGAAAGCACTCAACCTATTATCCATTGAATATAATAGCACTCAAGCTATTATCCATCGAATATAAAAGTTTGAAGACAGATGGTCAAAGATTTACATACTAATAATGTTCTCACAAGATAGTTTATACCATAAAATTTTATTTATCATTAAATTCTGTAAAACATATGAACTAGTTCTTCACAAATAAGAGACAAGTCTGTTCTAAGAGTCCAGACTTTTTAATTACACAATAGAGGCAGGAAAGTATTCTTTAAGGCCATTATTCTCAAAATAAATAGAATCACAAATTACAAGGGTAGCTGCACAAACTCTGTTTTATGTTTATGTCCATGAAACCAATATAAGTCATTCTTCCTAAGACATTTATTATTTTTTTAAAGTTTTTAGTGTTTTTCATTTCTTGATTTTTATTTTATTTTATAAATATTACATTGTCTTTGGTTAAGGACTGTTGTGGAGGGCGAGGAGCAACTAGGTGTTATTCTGCTACTGTTTAGGTCATAGGCATCAAACTCTAGCTACTAGGTTTGACACTAGATATCTTTATCTATTGAGACATCTTGCCCACTCTTATTACTTTAGTTCATTTTTACTTACTAATTTATTATTTGTATTTATTTTCTTTTTTTGAGATAGGGCTTTACTATGAAGTCCTACTTGGCCTGTACCTTGCATCGATAGACTGCTTCTGTTTCGGGAGCCTTGGGATCATCAATGTGAACCACCATGTCTAGTTTCTAATTTATCAAAGGAAAATCAGAACCAGATGACATCACTTTTTGAAAGATGTAATTGTCATAATATAGATATTTCCTGAATTTCCAATGAAAGCCATCCGTCTCTGATGATGTGTTTCTCTCTCAAATGCTAGAACTTTCCCATGAGAAAAAGTTCTGGCTTCTAAGCTTTAAGAGCATCACTCTGGAGCACAGGGCGTTGGAACCTTCAGCATGTACTCTAGCTCCACAGAGGTACTCTGCAGACAGAGAACTTGTTAGGGCCATTGCCCACTTCACTCACTCAGCAGGATCCAATGCGCACTGAATCTAATTAACTTGTTCAATCTACCTTCCTCCAATTTACAATAACCTCTAGCAATACTATTACTGGAAAGCTATTGCTGGCGTGGACAGTACAAAACTTATTTGGGAAAAACCATATTTCAAATGCCTAAATGTCCCTAAATTCAAAACTCTACAGAACCAGTTGCCTCACATGCTGACAAAAATAAAATTGGGCATGGTCCATTTTGGTAGAAGAAAGAAAAAAAGCAGTATTAGTTTAAAATGTATAGTTATATAAGCTAGGAATACACAATAACCCATATGATTTTTTAAAAACTGAAATTGGTAAATTAATAGCTTATTGGGTATTAGCATTTAAACAGTAAATGGACAGTTACTCAAAATAAGAAGGAAAAAGAAAAAACAGGCCCTTCCAGGTTAATCTTATGGGCACAGAGAGTTCTGTTTAAATAAAACATAGTGTGAATCATTTCAATTTAAAAATCTATTCGTTTTAATGTTTTCAAGTTCAGTGCAGATCAAATCTATCACCAAGAAATGCCAAAAAACAATAGCAGAATGCTTATCAGCACAAGGGAGCCAATCTGTCTTCCAAATGAACCGTGTGAGTTTTATATTTCAAATGAAAAAAACAGAAACTGATAGCAATATTAAAAGTGCCTCTTAGAAAGATCATCAGGTGTGAGGACAATGTCCCAGTAGGATCCTTTGTTTCTCCATGGGAGAAATAAGCATCCGTGCTGTTGTCTGTGTTCTTCCTTCAGTACAGACACACAAATGAAGACATCTGGCTTTTGTTCCATCTGTATAGACTCTTTCTAGTATTCTGGTTTTTGTTCCTTCTCCCCCTATCCCTCTCTTCTTTCCTTCCTTCCTTCCTTCCTTCCTTGTTCCTTCCAAAAATATTGCTTCTTCTTCCCAAGATCATTAGAAAAAAATATTACCACAGTAGAAATGACACAGTTGCTGGGACATTTAATTTAAAACTTGTATTAATTGTATAAAGGGTTTCATTATAACATTCCCAACACACAGGCAATATTCTTTGCTTCTGTGTCTCACATTACTTTTATTGTTAAAAACATTTTACTTCACGGTTCCAGGCACATCTACCATGTGCATCTGGAGGTCAGAGAGTAGCTCTTGAGAGTTAGTTCTCTTTTTTGACCACACGGATTTGAGGGAATGACATCAAGTTGTCAGGCTTGGAGGCAAGTGCCTTTATCCACTGAGCGACGTCTGTGGTCCTCAAACCTCCACCGCATTCATATAATCCCTGGATCTTTCCCACTGCTTATTCTTTTATATTACTACCCCTCCCACAGCATCCACAAAGGAGATAAAACATGTGTACATGTCTTTATGTGTCTGTCTTTTATTATCTAACATGATCTCTGATCCCAATTTCCTGCAAATGCTTAATTTCATTCTTTGTGGCTGGGTAAATCCCTATTGTGTTCACACGCCATGAATACTTTGGCATATTCCATAACCTGGCTATTGTCAGTAGTGTCATGAAAAACAAAGATGTGCAGGGATATCCACTGCCACCTGATATTTATGTATTTATTTATGTCATGTAAGTTGTATGGCTAGGTCAAGTTTTAGCTTTATGAGGATCCTCCACACTGATTCCCATAGTAGCTAGATGAATGCACATAGCCACTAGTAAGTTCTAAGCCTCTTCTCCCCACCAGTTCTGACTGGCATTGGTTCTCTTGATGACGCTGTTTTGATGAAGTACAGTAGTTTGGATGGGCAGTCTCGAGGTGGATAAAGGCAGAGAGCCTCTCTTCATGTACTTGTTTACAATGGCTACTTCATCATGTGAAGGGTCTGCTCCCTTCTTTGCCCATTTGACTGGAGTCTTTTTGTTCTTTTACTATTTTGTAATTAAGTTCAACATATGTTCTAAATCTTATTCCTTCATTGGTTGAATAATTGGCGAGGATTTTCCATGGTTTATACCCTAGCTTCCCTTTCTTTTATTTCACACGTATGTTGTACAATCTATCTATGCCTGCTTTAATTTCCTCAGCTATTGGGATCTCACTCAGAAGCCATTGGCTATGTTCATATTTTTCAAGAGTGTTTCTTCTAGTAGTTTCAAATATTTAGGTATTATATTAATGTCTTTGATCACTTTGTAAGGCAAACACAAAATAAAAAGTATAACCTAGAGCAGATTCTAAAAATTTAAAGAACAAGGGACTTCACAAATAAACTCACTTCATTCCACACACTGAGCAAATAACAAGATCAATATATTCTGTTCCCAACCTCACAGTGCTGATTTACAGTACGTGGACACACAAAGGACCTTACAGATGTAGACAGAACACCATCAAGTTGCTTTGTCTCCTTTACAAATGAATAGGACATAAAATGGGAGTGTGCTTCTCCTGATCTATGTGTTCTGCACTCTGATGCTGCGCATGTCTCGCAGCAGCACTGGTCGGTAGTTTTGCTCCAAATTCTCCATGTATTCAAAATAGTTGCTCACTCGAAACCCATGCAGTGCTTCTTCCTGCCAGGAAAACAGCAAGGGAAAGTCATTTACTCAGAGAAAGATACACAATTCCAAGTGAAGAATGTTTAAATGGTCGGTAGAATCATTTGTTTTCAGCTATAGATGTTGGGGCAGTTGACATAGTTGGTAAATATGTAATTGCCTTTCATTTGGGGAGCTGTGTCTGTTATCTGTCAGGAATGAATCATGGCCTTGTGTAGCAAGGTTATTTTAAAACACAAAAATGCCTTACAGCTAGCAACAGTAGCAATAGCAATAAAACTTAAACTCTTAAATGATGAAATCTTCCTGATATTTTACCCATGTTTCAATAGTGAATATGTAAAGGTCCTGAACTATATCTATCAAAGGATGTTGTGATGTTGCAAGAAATGTCTGAGCTGTAGCAAGTGCTTATAAAAACCCCCATAAGCATGTGGTTTACGATGCTGGCACTGGGCATGCGGGCATTCATTTGTGCTTTTAATGGTTAGTGTCCAAAAGGAGACACTTAAGAATAAACAGCAAGAACATTTAGAATTTTAAAGGTGTTTTTTTTTTTGGGGGGGGGAGGGTGTTGGGTGTTGACTACATCTTTTAGCACACTCAAATATCTAGTGTAGTATCTACCAGAAACATTTTTTGAAAACCTTCAGAATAGTTATGCTCAATTCAGCATAACGATGTTAGCTTTTGAAGTTATAAAATTTTGTGGCAATTCATGTTTTCTCTAAGTTTATAGTTTAAAGACAAAAATGAATAACCCACACAAAAAAAGCAGGCCAAAAGAATAAAAGGCAATGTGTATCATACCAGATACTTTGCTAGAGGTGATAGAAGAGAGATATCAATGCAAGATAGCTAGAAATACATACAACTTTTCACATAAAGGACAATTTTAAAAGCCTCAAAAGTACTCATATATCTGTATTAAACTTAATATTATATATGAATATATTACATATATGAAACCTCATATATACAAACTTATAAGTAATAATTCACAACAAATAGGAGGAATTTATTATTGTGCCACGTGTTACTTAAAATCCACAAATTTGAAGATAAGATACAGACAATCTAAAAAACTATTACTGATCAACAAAAGTGGACAGAAGCTGAAGAAACTGAACAATTACAGTTGACATCCACTGTTAAAGTTATGGCAAATAGCACCTGAGGAAAACCTTTGAGCTCTACTTTTAATTTTAAAATAAAGGACCTTGTTTCATCAGTTCTCAGACTGTTCACTCATGCATCCTATCAGCACACACAAGCCCTTGGTTATGCACATGAGACAGAAAGGTGAGGAAGATGAGCACCGCATCTAGACTGTTAACAGCCATGGTCGAAAGCATGCTCTCAGATTGACAAACATGCAACTTCTCTGAGGGTCATGATTGCTGTGATGAAACACCATGAACAAAACAACTTGGGAAAGGGTTTATTTGGTTTACAGTTCCAGAGAACTGTTCATTAGCAAAGCAAGTCAGGACAGGGACTGAAACAGGGCAGAAACCCAGAGGCAGGGACTGATGCAGAGGCCATGAAGGGGTACTGCTTACTGGCTTGCTCCTCATGGCTTGCTCAGTCTTCTTTCTTACAGAAGTCAGGACCACAAGGCAAGGGATGGCAGCACCCACAAGGGGCTGAGCCCTCCCCCATCAATCACTAACTAAAAAGATGCCCTAAAGGCTTGCCTATAACCTGATATCATGGAAGCATTTTCTTAATTTTGCGTCCCTCCTCTCACGTGACTTTAGCTTGTATGAAGTTGACAGAAAACTATCCAGCATATACTGAATCAAAGAGAAGACGTTCAACTGGATATGGTGGCACACATTTGTAATCCTTGCCCTTGACAGACTGCAGCAAGAAGACAGTAGATTCAAAGCAACCTGGGCAATGTATTGAGTGCCTGTCTCAAAGGAAAACAAAAACAAAAAACAAAAACAAAGAGATATTCACTTAATTAATGGCAGAATATTATGTCTTTGTAAATTTGTGTCTATGAAAAGTCCTTCCTCACAAGGTGGAAAAGGATCCAAGTGAGCCCCATCACATTGGACCACCTTACATAGCTATGGTTGTAGGTCCAGAACTCTTACGAATTTACCCATTTTCTTTAAGTTATATGTGACTTGGCTTTGACGGTCTCTACATTAACAATATCCCTAAGTTGGAAGGCAACCAACATCTTTCCTAACAGAGAAGATACAACACTATGAGAACTGCTTCCCAGGGCATTCATGATTGTCACATAAAAGCTATTATTCATTAAATACAAATTACAGTGGAGCTCAGCAGTGCTTGAACAATAGCTCTAATAATACTTTCCTGGCCAAAAAAAAAAAAAAAAGAATCAAAATGACTTAACATCTTTTAATTATTGTTCTACTTTCCTTTAAACATAAAACTACCTATGGAAGCCACAGCTAATACTTGGCTTAAATATATTTCTGCTTTAAAATATGTATTTTTCAAAAACTGGCTCCTCTTTTAGATATTAATTTTAAAGTTAAAAGAAATATTCTAGTAACTACACTGAAGATAGATTCATAGTAATGACATACAAGGTTACTGAAGTCTCATTTTATATAAGTGAAAGATTTAAATATACATTTTAAATGTATTTTTAAATGGTATTGTTCTTTTTAAAATATTTCTAGGCTATTTCATTTCTAAAGAAAAATTTAAAGTCCAGAACTTCCACTTTATCTTTAAAGCAGAATATTTTTCATGTCATCCTAAACATTCTCTAATGCTTTCCTTGGGGTAACCTTACCTGTGATTTTGACCATTTAGATTGCTAAACTATTGTTCAAGTAATAATTAACCCTTTCCTTGCAGGATACCTTCATTAGTTTCCTTGGCAGATCTAAACACACTGGAATCACCCCATTCTGTGAACAGGGAAGCAAGTATAGTGACACTAACCATTTTTTGTAACAATAGTGAAAGAGTTGTTCAAGTGAATACTTTAATAGGTTATGCTGCAATAATTTAAATTTGGGTTAGGAGGTTCACTGAGAGCATGCTACATTTCATATTATACCTAATTGCTATTCAATCAGTTTGCTTTAAATGATTGCTTTATCATTAATTCTTCATTTTAGATGTAAAATTACCACAAAGCATTAGCAATAACCAGTTTTAACTCCAGCTCTGTGTGTGTTATTACATGATATGATGCAAACATCTTTCCTTAAAATATAAAACTCTAATTCCAAGTTCCTTTTTACAGTTGAAAACATTTGATCAGGGTCCAATGAAGTTATAATATTATTTAAGAGATAACCACACAGAAACCAGGGACAATTTGTTTCTAATAGGAAGATAGGATTTAGATTTAGCCAATAAAGCTTTAAAATGTTTCTACACTAAGTTTTAGATTATGAACTTATGCAAGTTTACTACTCTAAATATTAATTTCACATGTGCCAATTGTAAACATGGTAACAGCTTTGCTCTGTGGTTGATATATTCTAAAACCAGAAAGTCTTATCAAAGGGCACAAGTCTTCTATATTCCTTTACTATCCTTATATGCCCAACTTGTTCTGTCCACAATGCTTTTCCTGACTCTCTAAGACAGTGGTTCCTAACCTGGGTTGTGACTCACATATCAGATAATCTACAAATCAGATATCTATATTATGAATTCATATCAGTAGCAAAATTAGTTACAAAGTAGCAACGAAAATAATTTTGTGGCATGGAGTTACCACAACATGAACTGTATTAAAATGTCACAGTGTTGGGAAGGTTGAGAACTACTTCTCTAAGGAGGCTGAGCTAATTCTTGCCCCTGAGCTTTGCAGCTCCCTCTCTCTGGTTTATGAAGACTCCCCCAACCCTCCGCCCCATCTCACAGATCTTTATACGGTTTTCCTTTTAAGACATACAGGGCCCTTCTTATCCTTTGAGTATCCCAAACAATGTCTCCCTCACCACGTCAGTGTCCTTCTGTAAGAAGTATAATGTCAGTAATATTTACTTAGACTGTTTTTCCCAGAAGAATTTTTTTTCTGATTAATATGATGTTTTAATTGATATAACATAGGAAGTAATATTATCAAAGTACATTATATACGTATGTATATTACAGTCAGGGAACAGAACTGATAGAATGAATATTAAAGTGGGATTAAAGGGGGGATTTATTAGAGGTTTTACAGGTTGTGGTTGAGGCTAGTCCAAAAAAAAATGGTATTAAACAGTGGGAAGGCCAAAAGTATAGTAAGTATTCTGATGCCCTCTTCTGGTGTGTCTGAAAAGAGCTACAGTGTACTCAAATAAATGAAATAAATAAATCTTTAAAAAGAAAAACTCATCCTGAAAAGGACTTGGAGCTATGCTTGGATCCAGAATACAATAGTCCGTCTGAGATATCCAACTTCATAGACTATACTTACTATACTTCTGGCCTTCCCAGAAGAATTTAAGAACCATGTGAAGCAGGGACACTCTATCATGTGATTACTACTGTGCTATGGATACTGTTGCTACACAGTAAGTAGTGGAATAAGTTAAAGAATAAATAGACAATACCTCTAAAGTCTTCTGTCCATGCCTCACATTCAATACGCATTAATGTTGGTCATAACAGTGCCCACTGACAGTCTTGAAATGGCTGTGATACCCTCCCCTGAGCACACAAGACAGAGGGAGAAGTGAGAGTCACATAGCATGGTTACTGACTTCAGTTTTTGCTCCTCAACTCCTTGTCAAAAATGTGTGGGAACTACCCATCGCAGGTGCTAAGACTTCATGGTCTTTTTTCACAAATCCTCAGGGATATGCCTATGACGGAAGGCAAATTATACTTATACTTTTAAAGGAGCTTTGTACATATTGTAATTTCCAAAGATAATAGAGACTTAAATATTTTTCAGCAACCAGAAGCCTATTAAACTTAATATCTTGATGTCTTGATTTTCTGTGATGTAGACATAAGGTACAGAAAGATCATTGTGCTGACATGGGCTACCTTCCTTGGTTTTTCTGGTTTTATGACTGAGTCTATTCACTACCAAACATTTGATTGTTTGTGTTTGCAAGGGTATAGTGACTTTTAAGTACTAATTTTAAAAATATTAATTTATGGAGGAAAAGGTTTGGGTGGGATTTCGTGGAAGATAATTGATTTACTACATCTGTAAAACTTAACAAGGATTACTTAAATGATTTGCAATAATACCAAATCTCATAAAAGCATCTAAGAAGTGTTTTGTTCAGTTGAAATATTTATTATGAAAATTATATGCCCAGGGTGGATATGGAGATGGATCAGTGGGCAAAGGCACTTGCTAACATGATGAGGGAGACATAAAAAATGTGTTTTCAAGTGCCAGAGAGCAATGTAGCCAGCATCTGAAAATACAGCTGATGCTACACTAGGCCTGTTTTATTTATTCCCCGGGATAGGCTTCATTAATCATATGTGCACTTTTGTCTTCTAAGGCTTAGCACTTAATCAGTTTTTCTCTGTCTAATCTCCATTTCCTACTCTGTCATTACCTTCTGATAATAGCAGCTGCAGTAGCCATCAACAATTCCCTCTCAACAATTTACTGATTGGGTTGAAATCAATCTGATTTTTCTCATAATTATAAATTAATTTTCTACAATATGGAGGATTTACTGGAGGAATGTTAATTAAGCATTCTGAACTTTCACAGCCTGGTTTCCAGTGGAAGGCAGTCTTTCCCCAGCCTTGGCATTTGGGTGAGGTTTGTCCCGTGTGTACAGACAGATGAATGTTAACAATCTCTGCCAGTCTATAAGCATGTGAGAGGGGAAGTAAGAGGCCAGGCCAGTCTGTGAAACACTCAAACGTTCCCCACAGGACCCTGCAAATGTAGCTTCCAATGAATCTATGAGTATAGATATGATTTTGTTCTGTTACATAGAAGTCCACTATTCAAATTTTTTCTGAAATAAAAATGATTTGGATTTTCTAGTTAGCTAAAACATTTTAGAACATTAATTTTGTTGAATATTTTTCTCTCTGGAACTGTGGTGGCCACAGACTCTCAGTGGCTGTTGAAAATAAAAAAAATCTTTCAGATTCCCTAGTAACTCAGGAAGACAAATTAATAATGAAGGAATAAAATACATGAATAAATAACTAAATATATCACTCAGTCTCAGGATTAAGCATGAGTGCTCTATCACAGCTTCAAAAGGTGTCCCACTAAAGGGTGAGGATAATACTCTTGACTATTCTATTATCCAGCTCACACTCTGTTGTTGTCTATAAGGATACTGTGTGAAACAAAACAAGCCAGGCTTGGTGGTGCACGCCTTTAATCTTTTAGCACTGAAGGCAAGCCTCGTCTATGCAGCCAGTTCCAGGTCAGCCAAGGCTAAGTAGTATGACACTGTCTTATAAATAAATAAATAAATAAATAGCTAAAAATCAAAGCAACAGCAAAACATAGATATTGGATTATATCAGGCCATATCCATGACATTTACTTACTCTGATAACTTAATGCTATAATGAGAACAGGAAAATCAAGTAACCATCCAACCCCATCCAAACATATTCTCCATACAACCACAGTGCTCCCTCAGTGGACTGGGGCTGACAATTAGTGGTGCTCCCCACTGACTGATCTAAGCCACTTCTTCTTGTCTTTCTAGTTTACTGATTCAGAACACTAAAAAACTCTTCAGTGGGCTGTTAGAAATGAATGCAAGGGATCTAGATCCCCTATGGTCTGATTTAAAATCCTGAGCCTAATCTAACGCGAATAGCTATGGGCTGATATTGTCCCTATGGAACATATTTCACACAGACTTTTACTGGCAAAGCAGGATTGGTCACGACACTTTCTCATTTTCAATCAATAAATGAAACTTATTTTGGAAAAAGAAGCACTTATCTAGTTTTTTTAGAGGTTCTCGGGACAGCTGGTGATGACTGAAGGGTTAGGTGAGTAAATATAATTTACTTATGTCGTAGTAACTGAAACTCAGGATACGTCTAACAGCAAATGCTCATTCTAGTTATTTTTACACAATGAATCATCATCTTTTTATTTTTTAATGAAATGTCTATGAGTGTCCTTCTGTGTGCTTGTGTAAAACAATGCCTGACTCAAGGTCAGAGGACAACTGCAGGAGTCAGTTCTCTCTGCTTCTACCATGAGGGGTCACTGAGAGTTGAACTTGGATTTTTAGTTGTATCACACTGAGTCATCTCTTTATCCTCTCATTAGATTTCACAGATTAAGTATGAATCATTTACAAAAGAAAATTTTACAGTTGTTTAGTTCAACTTCATTTCTCTCAGGAGTAGTATCAGCAGAAAGACAAACCAAGGACAAAAATGATAGAATTGTCAATCTAAGGAATATTATCATAGCTCTGGCTTCTCATTGTATGGAAAAATGTTGATAAGTGTTTTCTCCCTTTCAACAAGTTTATGCTGCATGTTTCTGTATGTGACTATATACAGGTAACTATGAAAAGTTTTCCACATATGGTCACATAATTTGCAAACAAGATGCTACTATAGGTCTCAAAGGAGTTCAAATAGTACATACATATATATATGCATTCAAGTAAACTACACCAAAATTTCCTGCAAGGAGAGAAAGGGGGTGGGATTTTGAGAACCACACATGGAAAGTTAAACAATAAGAATAAAATCACAATACCAGCCAGAAAAGCTTTTCCCACTCTCTCAAAAACTGCAAATAAAGAATTTCAAAGAAGGGTCAGCTCTAGGACACATATTAAAGTAAATTCTGTTCCAACAGGTCTTAGCTTGGATTTAACCAACTCAATTCGAATTCTAGTAATTTAAATAGGAATTAAAAGATAAACTTTCCACCTATTTAAACCCTTTAGGTTAAATTGACAGCACTGTAGCAAGCACACAATGGAGTTTGGTACACATTTAAACAGGTCACATTTTTAAACCCTATTACAACTTTTCTTGGCAGCTGTCCAAAGATGGCATTGCAGAAGCCACCAATGTTAACCAGAAAAAAGATGACAGTGCTGTGTTGCAGAATACGTGAAGCCCAAGACTATTATTTTCTGGACAAACCTGTTTCTCCTTGTGATGTGGCTCAGACCTAGCACATACCTTCAACCCAAGAGCTATCTGTTTGTTGTAAACAGGATTAAATACAGTCAATCATAGGTCAAGATGCAGAGCAAGCAACCAGTTGACAGGGAGTGAACATAGGAAAAAATGCTAGAGGGAGAGGAAGACAGGAGGATAGATAGAGAGACACACAGGAAGTAGAAGGGAGGGACATTCAGTTTGAGGGGTTTTTGAGACTGTGTGGAGAAGGAGAGCTTCCTTTGGGGATGTTGGCTGAGGGGGAAGGTAAGTTGTATGCTTTCTCTACCTCTCTCAGCCAGCAGGCTTTCACCTCAACATCTGGCTTCTGAGTCTTTGTTGGTTAAATCGAATGTTTGAGATTTCTTCAAACCAGCATTACTGTAGTCATCAACACTGCCCAGAGTAAGATGACACTGCTGTAGTCACCACTATTAACAAGACAGAGGTATGCAAAGGCATTCAGCTAGCAAGGATGACAGCAGAAAATATCCCAAACCTTAACAATGTTTGTGGCTCAGTATAAATAAAACGAATTAGCTCACTTAATTGAATTTTCTACTATTTTTTTCATCAAATATCTATTGAGAAAGTCTTGAACTGACCACATCACAGTTCTTTTAAAGCTAAAGAATGCGCTGGAAATGATGAACAGAAACACAATCTCAGACATCAATAAAATTTATATAATAAATTTATAGAGAACTATGTGCTAGGGGAAATTAGATATAAGAGCATAGACAAACTTTATACCCTAACACTTTAGTACCTGGTCACCACACACAGCTGCCCTAATGGCCCTACCTGACTATGAGCCTTCACTGTCTTCATAGCCTCGATGTTTAAATGGCCTTTTCTCTGGATCAGCTCAGACAAATCATTGTGATTCTGTGTTAGTGTTCCTCTTATATGTACAACCACTGTTTTGTTGAACATTTTCATTAAGAAAGATCCTATGATTAAAACTGTATTCACGCTTATAGTTTAATGTGTGTTGAATTAAAAAAAAAGTATTACGCAAAAATGATTGGCTGGCAGTCTCATGTGACTGATGGTATTATCACAAAAATGTCACTGAATGGAAACTAACAACACAAATACCTAACAGCAAAGAATAACACTATACTAAAACAAAATTCCTTCACCTAGGAAGAGATACATTCTCTTTTTGGTGAATGAATATGGTTGTGTCACTGTGGGATAGATGGGGTGATGAACAGCACTAAAAGAATGCCAAACACAATCATGATTTCAACATTAAACAGTTTCTTTCTAACAAGCCCACAATAAGTCCATATAGTAATGTACTTACATATCATGCCTGCTTGTCTCCCAAACTTCAAATATATTACATTGTGATTTAGGAAGTAAGCAAAATTATTTTGCTTAAGAACACTATCAAAGCCGGGCGTGGTGGCGCACGCCTTTAATCCCAGCACTCAGGAGGCAGAGGCAGGCGGATTTCTGAGTTTGAGGCCAGCCTGGTCTACAAAGTGAGTTCCAGGACAGCCAGGACTATACAGAGAAACCCTGTCTCGAAAAAAACCAAAAAAAAAAAAAAAAAAAAAAAAAAGAACACTATCAAATATTGCATTCTTATGAGTGTTATGAAAGGATAATATTTCATGTAAACATTACATGAAAATGGAAAAGTTAGGAAGATATTCTGAAACATTAATTTTTTAACAAGTATAAATGTTTTGAACTAAAAACTGAACATTCACTGATCAAACATGATTCAGCAATACTTTTCAGTTAACTCGGTTAACTGAGGTTTCCATCTCTACTCTAACTGTATAGTGTTCAAGAAACAACCCCATTCTCATCTTGAAAATAAAGACAACCAGTGCTACCACTCAGAGTAGATTTTGGGAGCAGAGTCTTGATAACATTTGACAATTGTGGTGGTTGGGTTGAGAGTGGCTTCTGTAGGCTCACACATTTGAATGATTGGTCCCTAGTTGGTAGAAATGTTTGGGAAGAACTAGGAAATATGGCCTCATTGATGGAGGTGTATCACTGTCCATTTCCAGTTAGCTCTCTCAGCTTCTTGCTTGTGGATAAAGATGTAAGCTCTCAGCTATTGCCCCAATGCCATGGCTACCTGCCACCATGCTCCCTACCATGATGGTCCTTGACCTTAATCCTCTGGAACTGTGAGCCCCAAGATTAAACACTTTCTTCTATAAATTGTTTTGGTAATGGTGTTTTACCACAGCAATGGAAAAATGACTAAGACAACAATGAAGTGTTCCAAATTAGTGATTATTTTATAACAACTTTTTCCTCTAGGCTTGATCATACTTACTTGTAACCTCCCCCATCAGCCTGAAACCTGGCTGCTCAGGTTTCACTGTTAGCACGAAGAGAGCATTGGGGTGGAGCCTGCCACCCTATAGTTCTGCCACTCCCACTGCTGCTACCTGCTGCCTAGCTGTTCCGGAGCCAAACACGTGGTCACCTGCAACTGGACTCCAAGGATGATTTGGCGGGAATGGGCCCCTTCCCCCTTCTTCATAACCCAGTGCACCAAATAGTAAACTTGAGCTTTGAACAGAACCTTGTCTTAGCTCCGTTCTTTCTCTTGTCTATCTAGTTCCCTTTCTTTCAGCTCGAGTTTGCCACTTCAGCCATACCCCATTCCTTGCGAGCCGCTGGACAGTACGCAACACTTACTTTGAGAAAGACTTGCAGATCTTGAGTCTGGGTATGCTGGAGAATATCTCGCTGCAGATGTTTGAGAACGGCTATGCAGACATACACTTGATAATCAGGGCCAAGGACAACACAAGTAGCAATATAATGGCATATTTCTATCCAATCTAAGTAATTCCAAAAACACTGAGTTATCCACTGCAGGCAAATCTTAAGGAGAAAGAAAGAAAGAAAAAAGTTTATTTATGAGGATTGAAAGCCACACTTGCTTATTAAAAAGTCTTAAATGGTAATACATGAAATGATTAAAAAGTCCTGCATTTAATCAAAATAGAAAGACATTCTGTCTAGTGACCTAAAGGTTCTGTTTTTCTTGTTTGCTGCATGGGTAAGAAGACTCATAGCACCCTGATTCAGGAGCTAAGGACCTGGTGCTGTCTGCTCCCCTTACTCTCCTGCTGGTATGTGAGTTCATCTGACATATTATCTTCGTCTTACCCAAAACACCAGTCTAACTATGCTATGAGGCTACCTGAGTTCAGAAATGTTAGTTTTTTTCCATCCCACCTGAAATCACAGATGTGTAATTATGCAGATGACAGACTGCAAAATTTTACATTAATGCAAATGAAGTCTTGCTGAATCAAAGAACAATTTAAACCAAACACAATCAAAGTATATATAAACCAGGAGCTAATATAGAAAGCAATTACAAACCAGGATGTTTACAAAAAGGCTTTCCTTTTTAACTCGTTAATTGGTACAGTATTGTTATGTATTATATGTATTATTAGGAAATATAGCCTTGTTGGAGGAAGTGTGTCACTGGGGGTGGTGTTTGAACTTTCAGATGCTCAAGCCAGGCCCAGAGTCACTCACTCGTCCTGTTGCCTGCTGATCCAGATGTAGAACTCTCAACTCCTTCCCCAACACCATGTCCATCTTCATGTGACCATGTTTCCCACCATGAGCATAATGCACTAGAACTCTAAACTGTAAGCCAGTTCCCAACTGAATGTTTTCCTTTATAAAAATTGCTGTAGTCTTAGTGTATGTTCAAAGCAATAGCCCATCTAAGACAAATATTAACCACCTGTTTAGTACCTCAGAATTTGACCTTATTTGTAGATAAGGTCACTGTGAAGGTAGTCAAGTTCAAATGAATAAAGAACAGGTTAAACACTGACTCGGTGTGCCTTCTGTTATTCTTACAGACGGAGAGAAATGTGTACAAAAAGACAGACATGTCTCAAAAGAAGACATATGCAGAGAGAGACATGCTGGATGTAGGCAGGATCTGAGTAATGCAGGTTCAGGGCCACAGGCTCCTTAGGTTCCCAGGGCTAAGGGTGGAACTTGGAAGGAGAAAGCAAACAGATATTGTGGCTTATCTCAACTTAACATGTATTAAGGATACAGATATACCTGTTCCTTTTTGTTCTGTTTGTCCTTTAGGAACTTTTTCTTAAATTCTACAAGGTGGTTTTCTACCTCTTACTTCAACTTTTGGCATGCCAAATCTTTTTGCTGTGGCTAACAGTTTGCTAGTCCCATCATAACAAAGCTAATAGTTTGCTAGTCCCATCATAACAAAGAAGTAGAAACTAGGCAGAGAAAACAATTAAGTTTCTTATTTTCCAAGGAAACCTATGGTGAAGGTATTAGTGTGGCTGGTATCTTAAGAGCCATCTCTACCATGTAGATAACTGTCTTGTCCCTGTCCAAATCTTTTCTGACAAACACTGAGGTAGGGCCTCTCTAACAACATCATTTTAACGTAAAGACTTCTGAGACACCTTATGTGTAGTACAGTGTACTCTGAAGTGAAGAAGGTTAGAACTTTCATCTTCTGATTCCTGAGGAGATGTGATTCATCTATACCAGAATGCCTTACTAAATTTTTGGGTTTTTTTTAATTAGCTAATTTCTTCATTTACATTTCCAATGCTATCCCCAAAGAGCCCTATACCCTACCCCTGCCCTGCTCCCCAACCCACCCACTCCCACTTCCTGACCCTGGCATTCTCCTGTACTGGGGGATATGATCTCCACAAGATCAAAAAATGAGATATAGAGCTAAACAAAGAATTCTCAACAGAGGAATATTGAATGGCTGAGAAGCACCTGAAAAAATGTTCAACATCCTTAATCATCAGGAAAATGCAAATCAAAACAACCCTGAGATTCCACCTCACACCAGTCAGAATGGCTAAGATCAAAAATTCAGGTGACAGCAGATGCTGGCAAGGATGTGGAGAAAGAGGAACACTCCTCCATTGTTAGTGGGATTTCAAGCTGGTACAACCACTCTGGAAATCAGTCTGGCGGTTCCTCAGAAAATTGGACACAGTACTACCGGAAGATCCAGCAATTCCTCTCCTGGGCATATGCCCAGAAGATGTTCCAACTTGTAGTAAGGACACATGCTCCACTACGTTCATAGCAACCTTATTTATAATAGCCAAAAGCTGGAAAGAACCCAGATGTCCATCAAGAGAGGAATGGATACAGAAAATGTGGTACATTTACACAATGGAGTACTACTCAGCTACTAAAAACAATGAATTTATGAAATTCTTAGGCAAATGGATGTATCTGGAGGCTATCATCCTGAGCGAAGTAACCCAATCACAAAAGGACACATATGATATGCACTCACAGATAAGTGGATATTAGCCCAGAAACTTAGAATATCCAAAATTTTTGTTTTCTATATATCATTACTGATGCCAACTACTGACCTTTGAATTCCAGACATTAAGAGCATATTTTCATCCCATCCTGTGATCATAATGCCTTTTTAATTAATGACAACCATATGGTAAATGAAATCTTAGGTTTGTGTTATGTTATTATATATTCCACATTTAAATAACATCCAGGATCAAAAGATGTAAGATCACTCACACAAAACACACATTGTACTGTACTTTCTTTATGAATGTTGATATTCTACCATACTTAAGTTTATGTCAAATGTCATTAATGTACAATACAATATTATTTTAAATGAAGTAAATTATTTCTACTGGTTTCTAGATTACAAGAAAAATCAAGGGATTGAAAACATTAAAGTCAAAACAATTGATTGCAGATACCCAAGGAAGTCAAGATAAGTGTGATTTCTAAATGATCAACTATTTTATTCAAAGATATCATTTTTAACATTTAGCTTTACATTATTTGTTTCTATACAAGGAATTATTGAAAAGGAAAAATATAACTTAAGAATAAAAGTGGTTTTAAAGCCAGGCATGGTGACATAAACCTGAAATCTCAGCTAAGGTAAGAAGATGGTAGACAGCAACAGAAGTGTTCCTGAGTGATTTCAATGCACCCACTACATCATTCTTAAGCTTCTCCATTTGATGATGGAGTTTTTCCACATGATGAAAGTTACAACTGTAAATGAATTACAGTTGGCAAACATTTCCTCTAGCACAAACATTGATTGCAAATATGACATCATTTTTGTTATACATCTGGAAGATCTGGTTTCACTGCATAATTTTACATTTTTAAAAAAGAACTGTGTCATAAAACATGAAAGAGTTTTCTGTTGCTTGTTTTTATAATGGAAGTAAAAAGAAACAAAGGAGGAGGAGGATGGCGATGATGGTGATGATGGAGATGATGGTGATGATGGTGACTGGTGTGCTGCTGCTGCTGCTGCTGCTGCTGCTGCTGCTGCTGATTAACCAACTGTGGTTTCATGCATTTTATGCAGCAGGGACAGTCAAGTTAACCTGTTTGCTGACACAGTTTTGTGTAATAATCAATGCTATGCAGGATGGTGTCCCCAAGGAAGAAGAGATACAATATTAAAGATACAAAGTACTTTAAATACCAGGTAAGTACAGAAAATGCAGAAAGATAAATTTGTTAAGAAAGGTACAACTGATGGAAAGTTAATTGGAATGTGATTTTACATTGCTTACTTTAAAAGAGAATGTAAATTCAGATTTCTGTCTTCTTTCTAGTCTGTTACTCTGAGCAGAAACTCCCATCAACAAATGCGTTTTTCTACCACATTTAGTTTGGTGCACGGCAGCTGAGCTTACTGTTTCCACTCTGGAGATCCGTGTGTTTCACTCAGCAATGTTCCCACAAATCCTCCACTAACTAGCCAACCCCACATGCTTAAACATATACAGCTTCAAAAATCACTGCTCCTAATTAGATCAAAACGAGTAAGCTTCAAACCACAAAATCTATACCCAAATAATGACTTAATCATAGGTACCCATTTAGTTACTAATGCCTGTGTTTATATTTTACAATTAGTAATAAGGTGGGACCTAATCAGCAAGGCAGTGATAGGCACTTAAGTCAAGTGATTAGCTCACAGTGGGAACTGCTACAAGGCTTTTCATATTATTATTAAGAGAATAATACCACTGCTTAGAAATCATATTATTAGATAAATAGATTACTTATCTACAGGCTTCTTTTATGTTTTTGTTTTGCTTGCTTGTTAGCTTTAGAAAATGTCTCACACTGCAACAGAGACTGGCCTAGAAGTCACTATGTATCCCAGTCTGGTCTCAAACTCATGGCATTCCTGCTGCCTCACATTCTCTAAGGGCAAGGATTGTGAATGTGAGTCACCATGTTAGGGTTTTATGCAGTTATACATGGATAAAGCTAGCTCAGACTTACAAGATACATAAAATTGATAGATGAACATTTTTCTTTTGAATTAAATTGAACATTACATTGACAATATAGGAGCCCCTATATTACAGTTCCCCCTAATCTTTTGGAATCTATTTCTAAATTAAAGTATATATATATATATATATATATATATATATATATATTAAGCACTAAAATGTACTAAATAAACTATATCAACCCTGCTACTCCTAAGGAGGACAATAAGCAGTAACTCTTATCAGCACTGCTCTCAGAATGGACTTTTAGAAGCTATGAAAGAATCAAGTGTTATAAATTATATTAAATATATTGTGCTTTTAAAGCCATTTCATCCAAACAGAGTTAAAATTTCTGTGATTCAAAGTTGAAGCAGATGTTTCCTACACTAAAAGCTAAAAATGGTCACAAAAGAATTATTCCCTCCCACTGAATGGAAGCTCGTGTTATATCTGAATTTCCTAATAACGTCCCAGAACTTAGAGCAAGCAGAACACCTCACAGAATGATGGGATACTTCATCAAGTGAAGTACAGATGCACAGGAATGTCAAGAGGAGGTGCGGTCTGATGAAGAGGGAGATACCTCTAGCAAGGTAAAGGGAAAAGAATGAAAGCAGCTTACAGCAAAAGAAACTACCCACATGCCACAGCGTAGATCCAGTAAGCCACTGGTTAAGCTAAAGCTTACCGTAAGGAAAACTGGCGCAATTTTATTTGGTTAACTTCCAACTTGACTAAAGGAAATGAAATTTAAAATAGGCCAAGAACAGAAAACTTCTTCAGCAGTGATAGTGGACAATTTTTGGCAATGTGGAGTTATTAACTAATGATAAAATGACTGAGTAACTTCTTATCAATTTAATATGATATAATTCATAGAAATATAAAAAATATAATAGAATATAAATAATACATAATATTAAACAACTGACTTCTAGACTTATTTTTGAATCACTGATAATTTAATAAAAATAAAGCAGCTAGTTAAAAGTTGGAGAAGGAAAAAAATAAACATATGCAAATATTTAATGTAATTAATATATATACATCCATTTACATTTACCCAGTTAACCTTTATTAATTTACATATATTTCCTATATTTTAGGGGAAAGCATTTTTCTTTAACGCCAGAGACCTGAGAGATGAAGAACTGGTACTCTCTATTGGATTACCTGGGATGGAGCAAAACCAGACATGTGGAAAGCCGAAAACACAAGTGGCACTTCAGCCTTCAGCAGCATTTCAATGTAGTGAGCACTGCAAAAGTAGATGGGATGGATGCCAGTCCCTAGGGTGTCGACAGGAAGGTACCTCTGTATTAAACCAGAAACAACACAGATGATTTAATATAACCAAAAGTATACTTAGCTGAGCCTCTCTGCATAAGCCAAGTTTTGCTGCTTTAAAATGTTCATGGTTAACATAGATTACTTGACAGCATTCTGGCCTCAAATGCACAAAACCCCAACTACAATAAACCACGTGTACTGGGTGCTAATCTGTAAACCCACAAATATCAGAAGGTCATCCTAGATGAACAGAGATTTGAAGTCAAGAAGGTTACTCAAGACCCTGCCTGGATAAAATGAGTTAAAATTTGAAAACTGTGGTGCCATATACTATAACAGTTATTATAAACATGTAAACGTCAGAGAGTTAGACATGTGGAGTAATAAACTTCAATAAAGGTAAGGTGCTATATCTTTCCAAACACAGGAATAAGGGTAGTTTGTAATTCAGGAAACTTCAAAGCCTATGGATGAGAAGGAGAAAAGTTACATGAAAAAATAAACAATAAACATGTAAATGTGAGTGATAAATTGTGCATGATAAACATGACAACATGAAGTGTTCTGTTTTTATAGTGCTGGTCTCATCCAAGGAGTTCATGTTCAATAGCTTTAGTCAGGCCAGGTGGAGTGGTGCATGCCTTTAATCCCAGCACTCAGGAGACAGAGGCAGGTGGATCTTTGTAAATTCAAGGTCAACATGGTCTACAAAAACAGCTCTAGGACAACCAAGGCTATAAAGAGAGACTCTGTCTTGAAACAAAGAAAAATAAGCTTTAGTCAGCTCTTCAGATTGTTTATCTAGTTCTGTTTGATTTGTTGATTTCAACTTAGATCTGGACTTGAACTGAATAGAACACAAACTCAGAATTCCATAATTAACTCGCTTCTATGCCAGGGGAAAGTGTATAACATTTATTCAAAGGATTCTGGCATTGATTAAATTATATATATGTACATATACATATAAATACATACATACATGCACACACTAAATTGTGTATCAATGAATACATGTACATACATGTCTTATGTACAAGTACAAACAGGGACTTTAGCACTGTGCTTATAAAGTTTAGAATTCTGAAAATTATATTTTTCAGGGTTGAGAATGTAGCACAGTACAAAACTCTGGTCTCATACACATGAAGAGCAAAGTTCAATTCTCAGCTTTGATTAAAAAAAAATAGTTCTTAGGTACAATTTATGATCATGAATGATCAAGGATATTTTATTTGTTATGAGTAGAAATTCAAATATCAACACAGAATCATTATTTTCAGCAAAGCATTGAAAACTCAAGGATGTAGTTGACTCAAGAAAAACTGCTTTAATAGCAATTAGAGTAAGTAAAGTTGACACCCAAACCTGAAAGCGGACATAATTAAGAGATGGCCAATTTTTTTTGTTTTAACTTTACCTTATATTTAATTTCTCCCTCCAATCTTATTTAAAACTAAAAAGTTCATGGTTTTAGATAAAACTAACCTCATGAAATTACATAACGGTTAAAATATGTAGACACCTTTTGGACATACTGCTATGGTGCTTGGAGGAGGTCGATTGAATGAATGTTCTGAAAGCACTACAGTGGTTTATCAGTTTTTGTTCCTTAGCACAAATGATTTATATTCTTTCAAACTACACAAATATATTTGCAGGAATAAATCAGTGTAAATACTTTGTGTTTTATGGCAGGTTTTCTAGGAGACCTTGCACATAAAAATGTTGAAATATTGATGAAGACATCATGCTAAGTGGGCATCGTATGGTCACTTTTCTAGAGAGAACAAGGAGAAGATTTTCTGTTAGGTAATTAAATATAATACAAAGTAAAAATTAATGTTCATTGATTTACCTCTTGTCCAATATAAAATGTGTTTCACTGACTATTTATATAATGAGTAAATCTAACAAACATAAAAATCAAATATTAACTTTCACGTTTTCAATGTGAACTTACTAATTTTGTATAATATGTAGAAAGGCACTATGAGAACTGAACACACTGGAACTGATTCTTACACAGCATCGTTCCATGCTGTGGCAGAAATACCTTTAGAACAGGTCTATGAAGAGATAAAGACAGTAGACATTAATTACACTGTCAAAGAAAACAAGCCATTATCATGTAATGGAGTATCAGAGATAAGTGTTCCTCTATTCTCATAAATCATACTCTGCCAAAAGAATCTGAAGTTACACTTTTGATAACCAGCCTGTTCCCAATTCCAAACCTGGTATAAGTAATATTGACTAAATAGAAAGATTCTAATGACAGTTATAACTATAGTAAACTCCTTTATGATTAAAAATCTCTAGCTTGTCCATTATTTGGGTATCATACCTCAAGTATATAGTAAATTGTATTCATAATACCAGAAAAACAACAGATGGCCAGTATAAAGATAACAAGGGGAATTGTGAACCATCAAATTATAATTTATACTTTTATAATTTTGTATATTTTGCTCAATTCTAACACCCTGAAATATTATCAACTCTTATTCAGAGAACATAAAAGCTAATGGCATGTAGGCTCAAATAAGTATTGAAACAAGGACAATTTTAAAAAATCAGTAAATCAGTGGCTTAGAAGTTACCAGTAGTCTATGATAGAATATGAAACAAAGCCTTATGAACTTACTTTGGAGGATTATTTGCTAATGGTTAAAATAAAAGATATTCACTTAAAAATAGAGCAGAGCAGTCTTGGTTTTTTACTCTCACCTTTGGTAATTCTGTTTTATTCCTAGAACTATTAAAAAAAAAACCCAAGTTTTGTGTTGCAATAAAAATTAGGAGAAGAGAGCGGGGCTGTCATCAGGATGCAAAGTGAACTTTTAAAAAGTAAAATAAAAAAATTAAATAGAAAGATTGAATTAGAAAGATTTGAAAGTTAGCTATCCAACAGAGACTGATCCAGTGCAGTTCACTCTACTCCTCATCTAAGACTCTACAGGCAGAGGACCAGCCAAGCTTTGCACAATACTGTTTGTAAATTTGCACAAAGTGGAAAGCAAGGCAAAGAAAATGTAAAGGTTTCTCACCACTTTGATACTGCGATCCTATAAAACATGAACATTTCACAAGCAAACGTGTTTTATGTGGCTCACTTCTGCGGTTGCCCTGCAGAGGGATTACAGGCTCATCCTCATGATGTTCTTGTCATTGTACATGTGTTTAAATTCCATTAGCCTCTTTAACACTGTAAGTTTTCCAACACTAAGCACTTAACAGGAGCAAATGAACGCCATGTACATGTATAGTACACAACTGACCACTAACTTCCTGATGAGCTACTATACCTCTTCATCTGATTTCTACTTTAGGTTGGTTTAACATCAGTGGAGTTTTGTTTGTAAATGCTCGTAAATAATGTCTTTTATTTTAATTGAATTGTTGTTCCTTTCATACCTATTACTAACAGACACTGTAAGCACAATGTTTCACTTGATTTTCTATGAAATTCCCTGAAGACTTACTGTACTATAATTTAGAGTTTTTCTTATAATAACTGAAGATAATTTAAGTTGATTCTTCTAGTCTAAATAACCTTAAAGGCTAAAGTGTGTTTTTCCCCTTAATCTCTTCTTTTTTTTTAATTAGGTATTTTCTTCATTTACATTTCCAATGCTATCCCAAAAGTCCCCCATACCCTCCCATCGCCACTCCCCTACCCACCCACTCCCACTTCTTGGCCCTGGTGATGCCCTGTACTGAGGCATATAAAGTTTGCAAGACCAATGGGCCTCTCTTTCCAATGATGGCCGACTAGGCCATCTTCTGATACATATGCAGCTAGAGACATGAGCTCCAGGGGTACTGGTTAGTTCATATTGTTGTTCCTCCTATAAGGTTACAGACCCCTTTAGCTCCTTGGGTACTTTCTCTAGCTCCTCCATTGGGGACCCTGTGTTCCATCCAATAGCTGACTGTGAGCATCCACTTCTGTGTTTGCTAGGCCCTGGCATAGACTCACAAGAGACAGCTATATCTGGGTCCTTTCAGCAAAATCTTGCTAGTGTATGCAATGGTGTCAGCGTTTGGAGGCTGATTATGGGATGGAACCCCAGGTATGGCAGTCTCTAGATGGTCCATTCTTTCGTCTCAGCTCCAAACTTTGTCTCTGTCACTCCTTCCATGGGTGTTTTGCTCCCAATTCTAAGAAGGGGCAAAGTGTCCACACTTTGGTCTTCATTCTTCTTCCGTTTCATGTGTTTTGCAAATTTTATCTTGTATCTTGGGTATTCTAAGTTTCTGGGCTAATATCCACTTATCAGTGAGTACATATCATGTGAGTTCTTTTGTGATTGGGTTACCTCACTCAGGATGATGCCCTCCAGGTCCATCCATTTGCCTAGGAATTTCATAAATTCATTCTTTTTAATAGCTGAGTAGTACTCCATTGTGTAAATGTACCACATTTTCTGTATCCATTCCTCTGTTGAGGGACATCTGGGTTCTTTCCAGCTTCTGGCTATTATAAATAAGGCTGCTATGAACATAGTTGAGCATGTGTCCTTCTGACCAGTTGGAACATCTTCTGGATATATGCCCAGGAGAGGTATTGCGGGATCCTCCCATAGTACTATGTCCAATTTTCTGAGGAACCGCCAGACTGATTTCCAGAGTGGTTGTACAAGCTTGCAATCCCACCAACAATGGAGGAGTGTTCCTCTTTCTCCACATCCTTGCCAGCATCTGCTGTCACCTGAATTTTTGGTCTTAGCCATTCTGACTGGTGTGAGGTGGAATCTCAGGGTTGTTTTGAGTTGCATTTCCCTGATGATTAAGGATGTTGAACATTTTTTCAGGTGCTTCTCTGCCATTCGGTATTCCTCAGGTGAGAATTCTTTGTTCAGTTCTGAGCCCCATTTTTTAATGTGGTTATTTGATTTTCTGGAGTCCTCCTTCTTGAGTTCTTTATATATATTGGGTATTAGTCCCTTATCTGATTTAGGATAGGTAAAGATCCTTTCCCAATCTGTTGGTGGTCTTTTTGTCTTATTGATGGTGTCTTTTGCCTTGCAGAAGCTTTGCAGTTTCATGAGGTCCCACTTGTCAATTCTCGATCTTACAGCACAAGCCATTGCTGTTCTATTCAAGAATTTTTCCCCTGTGCCCATATCTTCAAGGCTTTTCCCCACTTTCTCCTCTATAAGTTTCAGTGTCTCTGGTTTAATGTGAAGTTCCTTGATCCACTTAGACTTGACCTTAGTACAAGGAGATAGGAATGGATCAATTCCCATTCGTCTACATGATAACAACCAGTTGTGCCAGCACCATTTGTTGAAAATGCTGTTTTCCTTCCACAGGATGGTTTTAGCTCCCTTGTCGAAGATCAAGTGACCATAGGTGTGTGGGTTCATTTCTGGGTCTTCAATTCTATTCCATTGGTCTACTTATCTGTCACTATACTAGTACCATGCAGTTTTTATCACAATTGCTCTGTAGTAAAGCTTTAGGTCAGGCATGGTGATTCCACCAGAGGTTCTTTTATCCTTGAGAAGAGTTTTTGCTATCCTAGGTTTTTTTGTTATTCCAGATGAATTTGCAGATTGCACTTTCTAATTCATTGAAGAATTGAGTTGGAATTTTGATGGGGATTACATTGAATCTGTAGATTTCTTTTGGCAAGACAGCCATTTTTACAATGTTGATCCTGCCAATCCATGAGCATGGGAGATCTTTCCATCTTCTGAGATCTTCCTTAATTTCTTTCTTCAGAGACTTGAAGTTTTTATCATACAGATCTTTCACTTCCTTAGCTAAGAATCATGCCAAGATATTTTATATTATTTGTTACTACTGAGAAGGGTGTTGTTTCCTAATTTCTTTCTCAGGCTGTTTATTCTTTGTGTAGAGAAAGGCCATTGACTTGTTTGAGTTCCTTGATCCACTTAGACTTGACCTTAGTACAAGGAGATAGGAATGGATTGATTCGCATTCTTCTACATGTTAACAACCAGTTGTGCCGGCACCATTTGTTGAAAATGCTGTCTTTCTTCCACTGCATGGTTTTAGCTCCCTTGTCAAAGATCAAGTGACCATAGGTGTGTGGCTTCATTTCTGGGTTCATTTACATTTCCAATGCTATCCCAAAAGTCCCCCATACCCTCCCATCACCACTCCCCTACCCACCCACTCCCACTTCTTGGCCCTGGAGATCCCCTGTACTGAGGCATATAAAGTTTGCAAGACCAATGGGCCTCTCTTTCCAATGATGGCCGACTAGGCCATCTTCTGATACATATGCAGCTAGAGACATGAGCTCTGGTGGGTACTGGTTAATTCATATTGTTGTTCCTCCTGTAAGGTTACAGACCCCTTTAGCTCCTTTGGTACTTTCTCTAGCTCCTCCATTGGGGACCCTGTGTTCCATCCAATAGCTGACTGTGAGCATCCACTTCTGTGTTTGCTAGGCCCCGCCATAGCCTCACAAGAGACAGCTATATCTGGGTCCTTTCAGCAAAATCTTGCTAGTGTATGCAATGGTGTCAGCGTTTGGAGGCTGATTATGGGATGGATCCCCAGTATGGCAGTCTCTAGATGGTCCATTCTTTCGTCTCAGCTCCAAACTTTGTCTCTGTCACTCCTTCCATGAGTGTTTTGCTCCCAATTCTAAGAAGGGGCAAAGTGTCCACACTTTGGTCTTCGTTCTTCTTCAGTTTCATGTGTTTTGCAAATTTTATCTTGTATCTTGGGTATTCTAAGTTTCTGGGCTAATATCCACTTATCAGTGAGTACATATCATGTGAGTTCTTTTGTGATTGGGTTACCTCACTCAGGATGATGCCCTCCAGGTCCATCCATTTGCCTAGGAATTTCATAAATTCATTCTTTTTAATAGCTGAGTAGTACTCCATTGTGTAAATGTACCACATCTTCTGTATTCATTCCTCTGTTGAGGGACATCTGGGTTCTTTCCAGCTTCTGGCTATTATAAATAAGGCTGCTATGAACATAGTTGAGCATGTGTCCTTCTGACCAGTTGGAACATCTTCTGGATATATTCCCAGGAGAAGTATTGCTGGATCCTCCGGTAGTACAATGTCCAATTTTCTGAGGAACCGCCAGACTGATTTCCAGAGTGGGTGTACAAGCTTGCAATCCCACCAACAGTGGAGGAGTGTTCCTCTTTCTCCACATCCTTGCCAGCATCTGCTGTCACCTGAATTTTTGGTCTTAGCTATTCTGACTGGTGTGAGGTGGAATCTCAGGGTTGCTTTGATTTGCATTTCCTTGATGATTAAGGATGCTGAACATTTAAGGCTAAAGTGTTTTAATTAGTTTAAACAAATGAGTAGTATAGCTACATGTTTTAAACCTCTTAGAAGTTCTTATTGTTTTCACTAACTATTACGTCTCATTATTTTTTGTTTTGCTTATGTTAGGCTTATACACCTTGTATATCCCAGTACTTTGAGGACAGAGGCAGGAGAATCTCTGATTTCATGCCACCATGGTCTACAGAGTGATTTCCAGGACAACCAAGGCTAACACAGAACTCTTGTCTCCAAAAACCAAAGAAAAGTTTTTGATCTAATATGCTTATAACATTCTTAAGAAGGCAGATAATCAAGTATTTTCAGTATTTTTTCTAAAGTCATAAAGTCTACTGTCCCAAACATGATCCAATTTAAACACTAATTCACAGTCAACATGTTTATAGAGTAGTCAAAAGAGGCTCTAACTTTTGAACAAAAGGGGCTATGTCAGTGAACAAAATGGAAACCTGTCTTCCTAGGGTTAGCAGCAAAGCATATAGATGAGGGATATGGTATGAAGTAAATAATATATTATCAGATGATGAATGATATAGCAAGAAGGAGAACAAGAGAAGATTAGGGAAACCTGATGACAATTATTCAGACTACAATTTTTCTTAATTACTTCCTTTGTTGGTATGATATCACTGTGCATGTATGCTACTCTCACTTTTTATCCTATCCTATCCTATCCTATCTCCTCTCACAACTATCAGGCCATTTTCCCAGCAAGTCCCTTTCCCATATTCCCACCTTTGTTGTGTTTTGTGACCCACTGAATTTAACCAGGGCAGGCTGTGTGACCCTGGGTTTGGTACCCATGTTCAGTAATGGATAAGCAACTGATGACAATGAATTCCCCTTCCCCAGCATTGGCTCTTGGCCAATAATCTAGCTGAGAGATGTAGGGCCTCACACGCTCCTCCTTGACTGACGATAGGTTCTGTCTTTCAACTCCAGCTGCTGTGAGATCCTGATAGCAAGGACTGCATTATTTACTGTAGACTGGGTGTTCTTCTCTCAGTCACTTGGCTCGTCCATTCTTTCTTGTCCATGTAACATGACCTTCTCTTAGCCTTAGAAGGAAGTAGCCTAAATGTCTTGCTTAAGGTTAACCTCACAACCAACACTGATTCCCAGCATAATAAGCAGCCATGAGTCCCTTTATTAACCACCATTCCTGGCAAGGAGTGGATCCTCTGATTAGACTAAAAGTAGCATTTTTTATGGTTTAACATACAGATTTATAAATCAGTTTTATACTATGTCACTTTAGCTAAGTCGTGGCTGTAGATCCTATGGGGATTAAGACATCCTAATAACCATGAAGTTTTGAACAGGTTTATAGTACCAGGTATGTATAGTCTCCTGTGAGGCAGGTCTTGAGTCCAATGAGGACAGTTGATTTTCCCAATAAGAGCTGTACCATTATTGCACATCAATGGCCACATTTTGTCAGTTGGTTAAAATCACTGATATCCCTGATACACACCAGAAGCCTGCATTGTACCTTCCAGGACTATGGGAAGAAGTTTTAGCTCACTTCCAGTTTGATTTCTCTATGTCTTGCAATAGAGGTAACTGGTATCTCCAGCACTAGGGTCATACCAACTAGTTTTAGAGGCAAACTGAAAGGAATAACAATAGCCTTTACTGCTTTGGAAGTTTGTGGGGCTGCCCTGACCAACACAGGTTGACTTTCTTTTTTGAGGTCTATGTCAAGAATGTGAGCTTAAGCTAAAGAAGGCAGAGCAACACACTGTGTTACTAACAGTTAAGAAAGTGCCACAAAACTAAAGACTTTTTCATTTAATGAGCCTACAGAAAATGACGGCACAGTGTTTGAGAAAAGGGGGTAAAAAAAATGTTCTATTTTGTAAGCAATGACCTTTAAGCATTTTCTAGCTGATCAAAATCTTCCAAGTCTCGGTAATAGTAAATCCAAATCGAAATACCCATTCTCCCAAGGAGCCAAAACCTCATATCAAAACAGATAACAAAAGCCTAACTCCAGAAACTCAGGATACATAAAACACACACACACACACACACATACACACACACACACACATACACACACACACACACATACACACACACACACACATACACACACACACACACACACACACACACACAAAGCAATATGAAAACAAGACAGTGAGTCCTTTTGAAAAGTTACAATCCCGTAGTAATGGTTCAAGATAAGATAAACTTAGTTGACATTCAAGACACAAAATTCAAAAGAACTAATATAAACATGCTCAAGGGGGTCAAGGAATTGAAAGAAGACACAAAAACCACAATTAATGAAAACAAACTCCTGATTGATAACCAAAGAAACACAAAGGGCTGAGTGGAATAAGGAGGACAATGCAGGATATGAAAATAGAATTCCATAAAAGTAGAAATAGCGAGGAACACACAAACTGACATGAAGATTTCAGCCATTCTAATAAAAAGAATCTCAGTGGAAAGACACAGCAAGAGAATGGATGCTGTGAATGACAGAATGCCAAATGCTAATGCTTTTTAAATGAATGGGTGAAGAAAATATGCAGAATCTACAAAAAGACCAAATCTATGAATTATGGGCATAGAAGAAGGAGAATCATTCCAGATATAATATTATAGAAATACTTTTCAATAAAATTACAGAGAGAAAATGTCAAATCTAGGGAAAGAAATGCCAATATAGGTACAAGAAGTACACAGAACACCAAACAGACAGAATCCAAAGAGAAACTCCCCATGACTTATTTTCGTTAAAAGATAACTTTATACAGAACAAAGAAAGGGTACTTACAGCTGAAAGAAACAGTCTAAGGCAGATGTAAAAGCAGAGCCACCAGCTAATTTTAAAATTAAAAATTTAAAATACAGAAGAGCTTGGAGCAATGTAATTCAAGTTCTAAAAGACCACAGGTGCCAATCCAGACTACTAACATGGCAAATCAATTTCTCCTAATTGAAGAAGAAAGAAATACTTTCCATAATAAAAGGAAGCAAAGGGACTTTATACTTAAACCCAGCTCCACAGAGAATGCTGGAAGGAATAAGGTTAAATAATAATAACAAAGTGTAAGATTATGTGGGAGGCAACAAAGAGAAACAGATGATGTTAGGACAGTTCCCTTTTTATAATTCATTTTTATTGGTTATTTTATTTATTTACATTTCAAATGCTATCCCCTTTCCAGTTTCCCCTCTACAAATCTCCTATTCTCTCACTCCTCCCCCTGCCTCTATGAGGGTGCTTCCCAACCTGCCCACCCACTCCTGCCTCAACATCCTAGCATTCCCCTGCTCTGGGGCATTGAGCCTCCACAGGACCAAGGGACTTTCCTCCCATTGATGCCAGATAAGGTAATTCTCTGCCACATATTCAGCTGGGGCCATGTATCCCCCCATGTGTACTCTTTGGTTTGTAGTTTAGTCCCTGGGAACTTTGTGGGGTCTGGTTCACTGATATTGTTCTTCCTATTGGGTTGCAATCACCTTCAGCTAGACAGATATTAGATACCAAAGAAAGTCAGGATCAGGTAAACCATCTACACAGTCCCATAACACCTACAGAAATAGAAAAAGTCATTAAAAGTCCCCAACCAAAAGAAGCCCAGGGCCAGCTGGCTTTAGTACAGAAGTCTATCAGGACTTCAAAGAAGACCTAACACCAATACTTGTCAAACTATTCCACAAAACAGAAACAGAAGGAACACTACCTAATTTGTTCCATGAAGCCACAGTTACACTCACAACTAAACCACACAAAGATCCAACAAAGAAAGAGAACTTCAGGCCCATTTCCCTCATGAATATCAATGCAAAAATACTCAATAAAATCCTTGCAAACCGAATCCAAGAATACATCAAAATGATCATTCACTCTGATCAAATAAGCTTCATCCAGGGATGCAGGGATAGTTCAATATACAGAAATCCATCAATGTAATCAACTATATAATCAAACTCAAAGAAAAAAAACCCACATGATCATCTCATTAGATGCTGAAAAAGCCTTTGACAAAAACACCCCTTTGTGTTAAAAGTATTGGAGAGATTAAGAATTGAAGGTCCATACCTAAATATAATAAAAGCAATATACAACAAACCAATAGCCAACATCAAACTAAATGGAGCAAAACTTGAAACAATATCACTAAAATCAGGGACAAGACAAGACTGCCCACTCTCTACCTATCTATTTTATATAGTACTTGAAGTTCTAGTCAGAGCAATTAGGGAACAAAAGGAGGTATATGATTTGGAAAGGAAGAAGTGAAGATATTACTATTAGGATAATTCTTATGGAAAGAAGATCAAGACAACACAACATCAAAATGACAGAAATTCAATAATAATTTTGAATATTGGTAGACTCAATCTCCTGATCAAATGTCATAGTCTGGACAACCAGTTTAGACAATGGTATCAACTATTATGTTTTATGTACAAGAAACAACATCTCACCTCCAAGTGTGGATATTACTTTTGAGTGAAAGAATAGAAAAAGGTATTCTAAATGATCAGGACCAGGAAACAAACAGCCACAACTATTCTATTATCTGACTAAATGGACTTCAAAGCAAGTCTAATCAGATGAGTTAAATAAAGATACTTCATTATGAACAAGGGAACAATCCACTAAAAGGACATTACAATTATGGACATAAATGTATCAAAGATTTATACATACAAATACTACTAGGCATTAAAAAACAGATCAAGCCCAACTCAGTAACAGTTGGTGACTTTAATATTCAACTTTCATAAACAGCCAGGTCATCCTTAAAAAAAAAAGAGAGAGGAAAGAACAAAGAAAAAACAAATAAACAAAGAAATGCCACAGAGCAAATAAACCTAAGAGGTATATACAGAGTATCTTACCCAAGCATTACAGAATATATTCTAACTCCCACTCCATAAAACTTTCTCTAAAATATGCCACATCCTGAGGGATAAATCAAGTTTCAACAAATTCAGAAAAACTGAAACTCTTCCTTATAGTCTGTCTGACTGCAAACCAATAAAGCTTGAAATTGATAGTTAAAAATAAAACTTCAGAAAATAAGACATCATAGAGATTATAACTCACTACTGAAGGATGGATGGGTCACGGGAGAAATCAAGATTTTTTTTAAAATAAAAATGGAAGGACTGCATGGTAAAATATCCATGATACAATCAAAGTAAGTCTAGAAGACAAGATTATAGCTCTATATCACTACATTAAAAATCATAGAGAAATCAAATTACTTAATTATACTCTTTATGAGTTTAGAAAATAAAGACATATTAAACCCAAAAGTAGGTGTGGAGAAATAACTCAAACCAGGGAAGATATTAATATATATATGACAATACTCTAGTAAAGTTAAATGTCATGTTTTTCAAGCTCAACTCTCCTTTAAAACCAGATCTTTAAGACTTACAGAATTATGCAGTCGTGGTACCCAAAGGAAGGCAGAGGTCAGCAGCCTGGAGAAATGCTGGAGAAAGTGGAGGGTCTTCTCTTTGTCTCCCAGCATTATCATGAACAGAGAAGACACAAACCAGTCATGGCCTGCGTAGTTCCCGTGCAGGCACACTGCAGGATGGTTAAGGAACTTTCACATTATCTTAGGGAAGACACAATTTCATGAGTACTCACTTTTAAGATCTCTATCTAGAAAGAAATATTCATCACATGTAGTAATCATTTTGTCTTCAGTTTTATAAGCATTGATAATTGAAGATTCTAAAGCTGTTAAGGTTAAATTAATATAAGAAAAAACAGTGGCATGATCCTTCTTTTAATGTACTGTTGGATTATGTGTGTAGGGAGAGCCAATGCTAACTACGGTCAGAGGAAACGCTGACTTAGGAACATTCATCTATGTCGATCTATAAGAGGACAGTGTAGTTTTTATGTGAGGGTACCTGCTAAATGACTAGTACAACAAGGCAAAACCTATACATTTAGAATTCAGTAAAGCAAATAGTTTACTAATTCTTAAAAGTCAAATTCCATTTCTGAATACCAATTCAAATGAAATAAATATATTGCAAAAAGCAGCAGCTTTCGTATTATTCTATTTATATCTACAGAGCCTACTTTTTTTTTTAACATCTTGGATTTGTTTGAAAATGCCTTCAGAATGACTTCACTCAGTTTGACATTTGGTGAATACAACTGAATCTAAGGACCATAGGTCAATTTAATAAAATGTATATTCAAAACACAGAATGAGATAATATCATGATTCACTGTAGTGTGCTAACACATCCTATGAAAGAACTATGAAAATAAAGGAAGACTGTTCAGTTCCATGTAAATCCACTCGAAAGGATATGGAGAGAAGAAGTGACCGGTGACTGTTGTTGTTTCAGGAATTTCTCACAATGCTTTAAGACCAAAGCAAGATCATTTTCTGCACCATCTTTTAACAAATTGAGAAACTTCCCATACCTATTTTAAAGATTGCAAAACATAAGAAATCCATTAGGATTCTCACTGAAAATGCATCTTTAGAAATCCATCACAGTGTACAGTGTATTTCTCTTGAGATCTCAAGGTCTGGAGTTTTGAAGACTCTCCTTCTAGGGTGACTATATTAAGTACGCTACTCAGAATTCATTCCTGGTCATCATAGCACATTCGGATCAGCAGCACTGACCATTAAGTTTCTGGGACAATGAAACAGTAACAAGAAAATAACATGATAATATACGACAGATGAGAGAAATGTCTTGATTTTTTTCTGAAATTAATCTAAAGCACAGAATATAGAGTTTAGTTTTATGGAATGTTAAATCAAGAAGTAACTTTAGAAGCCATTTACTAATATTGCATATTGAGGGGGATTTGTGCATTTTAAATTGTGACTAGGACAATCCTGAACCGTAACTTGAAATATCTTGGCACTTACATGGATCAAACACTATAATTAACTGAAACTAATTCTGTTTTATCTAAGTTCCTACATTTTTAAACACACTGAATATGTGTATTTTCATCAAGGGAAAACAATATATTTGTTCCATTTCCAACCTTACTAAGACCTTACTTGGTCTGCAGTTTAGGAAGTCTTCTTAGAGGCAACATTGATAGTCATGTTTAATGGTTTTGCTGCTAGTATTTATGTCAGTGATTCTACAGGACAGTAAGTGTACATTAGCACAGTAGATCCAAACTCTACCTCATTAATTAGTTTCTACTTACTTTCTATGAATAAGAAATTATATTGAGTTAAAATATGTGACCAGGCTGCCAATGTAATCTGTAGGTTCTAATTCCCTGAAACTGTGGCAACACAAAATACTGTTATTAAAACACATATATGAAATTGCATAACATAAACAAAACAGTTACTCTGCTATAGGTGGGTGATTTGAAATCCATGCTATGATTTTCATCACAGTGGACATTTATATAAGACTCAAGCATTTAATATCTTTCACATGTGCCTTCTTAGATCATACTCAAAAGATAACCCTCTAATTATAAGGGGAAAGTTAATAACTTCCTATTAAATGAGGTTCATTATGAACATGAAAAGAAGGTTCATGATCTAGTCTATGCACTTCTCTTGAAAATTAATATGTAAGTTTAACACACTCAAACTATCACAATTTTTATTCACTCATTTGAACTTTTCAATCTATCCTTAAGGTATTTCCCTCACTGTACCCTAACTACCAGAACAAATCATGTTTTAGAAGATGTATGATTATGCCAGAGCATGCTGATCTGATGGAAAAAAAACCTGATAGTCACAGTGAAACACACTAATTAGCTTTTGGAATAATAATAAGCTGTAACTAAATTACAGCCAGAGGTAACTTAATCATGTGCCAATATTCTCAAAGATAATTTTGTGAGTGATAAACGCTGCATTTAAAGTCTAAAAAATCATTGGTTGTTAAATATTATTAAGCACACATCAGGTAGGTGAATTCTAGGAATTTGTGAAAGAGACATTTCCCTACATACCTGACAGTCATTTTCATGCCAAGCTGCTGCACAGATGAGAGACTTTCATTCTTCACATTTGCATCAGTAGCTAACAACAATAGGAAAGGGAGTTATGAAAATGTATAAAAGTCTGCATAATAATCACATGTTAATTGAAAATTGATGAAAGCAATATTTTTGCATATTTTAATGAGAATTTTGAAAATGCTGATGAATTTGTTCTTTTAGGAGCTGTCACTTATATTTTCAAAGAAGTTAACAGAAAACTTTCCAAAAACTTTTATCCTATGAAAATCATTTAAAAACTGGGAGAGGTGGGATACATATTTATCAGCACTAGGAAGGTACAGGCAGAAGAATTAGTATTTCAAAGCCATCAGTGGCTATATAGTAAGTTCAAAAGAAAATGAAACCAAAAAGCTTGTAAAATGAATAAATTATTTGATGCAAAACAATGAAAAATAAACAAAATATAAAAAGCTATAAACATTAAGAAGTAATCAAAAATATAATGTTTTCATCATGCAATGCTTATATAGAATTCTAAATGACAAGTATATGCAACCATGGCTTCCTAACACTTATATTGAAATCGTTCAGTAAGCCCTGTAAGACATGACATAGTTACTTATATACCATCTTGAAGCAGCAGAGATTACTTGCACAAAACTTCACATGATCAAGACAGTCAAAATTCCAGCACGGATGGAGGACAGAAGATAAAGCCTACCCTGAGAAGGAACTGTTGACAGTGGAGAAAGAAGGAAGGAGAGAAGGGGGGAGGGAAGAAAGGAGAAGACTCTTTTCAGAACATGGTAGGTGTCTTGTCCTAGTTTGAATATGCTTGGCCCAGGAGTGGCACTATTAAGAGGTTTGGCCTTGTTGGAGGCAGTGTGTCACTGTGGGCTTGGGCTTTAAGACCATCCTCCTAGCTGTCTGGAAGTCAAGTCTTCTCCTGGTTCCCTTCAGAACAGGAGAGGGACATGAGAGAAGGTTGGAGGAAGTTGTAAATGGATAAGATTAACATACATCCCAGAAATGCGTGAAGTTTCCAAAGTATAAAACTTAAAACTCTTTAATGGCTAAAATAAATATCTCAGTGGTAAAGTACTTGCCTCTGGGTTCAGCCCTCAGTGCCCCCCATACAATCTTTCATCAGACCAGATTCAACTTTTACTAGAAAACATTACATTAGGTTTGAGTGATTAGGTTTCTCTTTTCAGGTCAGAATTTCTTTGTGAAGTAGGAATCGTGATTATTTACCAAAACATACAAAAGGGTCAAGAGAGACTGAAAGTTTTGACTGGTTCTTGGACACACTGGATAACCAAGTTAATGTGAATAAGAGCAGAGTAAGGTACCACTCTCTATCTGAAGAAAGTCTTGTGTCCATACATATAAACAAATACTGTCTGTGCACAGGAATGGCCACTGTGAAGGGAGTCATCCACAAATAAGTGGCAGTGAGGAAGAAAAGAGAAAGTCTCTGATCCTGCTGTCACTGGAGTCTCCCATTCATAGCCCTTTGGGATATCTCCCAGTGGAATCCACTTCAAGTGCAGACTCATTCATTCCTAGTAACGAATCACTTCTAATAAAGTGGGAAACAGTATGAAGAAGTTGTAGTGATAAATGATAAAATGAAATACAGTACACTGTAAGAACTTTTCATGAAGTGTCAGAGATAAAATGTGTACACAGATAATGGATAAACATGTTTCAAAGGTTCAAGCAGAAGAAGCATGAGGCAGATGAAACACTGGATGAACACCCCAAGGAGGAAGAGATTTCTTTCAGCTGCTAGACAAGCGGCATTTGAGTGGGATATTGAAATAAGAGTAGACTTTAGGTCTTTAGAGATGGGCAGGGACAAATTAATTGTCACTGCTATTGAATACTGACATCCTAGACCAGCAGCAACTGATCTTCAGTGCTTAAAAGGAAAGTAACCAGTACATCCGGGTTTGCCTGCCCATTTCACAGGCTGAGTCCCTGAAAGTCTCATGCTGCAGAAACTACTCCAGTCCCTGGAAAAGTAGACCCAATGCTGACCATGCCAAAATTGGAGTGAATGGCAATTTTCTGATAGAAAAATAAAATAAGGCAAAAATAAGCCTTAATATTTAAAGGGGCAGTACTGAGATGGCTCTGCAAGTTGAGGCTCTTATGACACATGCCAGAGCATCTGAGCCTGACCCTAGAATCCAAACAAAGGTAGAAAGGAGAACCTACTTTACAAAGTTCTCTTCTGACCTCCACACATGCTCAGTAGAGCATATGTGTCCCCACACTGTAATGCACACCATAGCAATAGAAACAACTTTTAAAACTACCTTTTATAAGATACTAGTTAGGTTAGTTTCTGGTAAACTATATCTAAGTCTTATCTATACTGGAATCCAGTCAGTAAAATCCATGTCTCTTGTTTCTAATGGTAGCAGTTAGGCGTCAGTTCACAGAGCTTAGCATTCCTTGTTACTTATAATTTTCAACGAGTTAGTAGATATACCTTCACTGGTGGAGGAGATTCGCTCTGCCCTTTGCATAGTAGATGATCAATCTGCAGCAACAGCAACTCATAGCAATGCAATCTCTAAGAATTCCAAGCTCCTATATGTTATAAACCTATAAGGTACCCCTGGGTCTTTGGGAGAAGAAAATGCATCATTTGTAAAGAGAAATGAGAGACAGTGCTAAGCTCAGGTCTGCTCTATTTGTGAACTCATGTTTCTGTTCCTTTTTCTGCACAGGATAAAAGTTTGATTTTGGTTTCCATTACTTGATACCAAACACACACACACTCACTCACACACACACACACAACACACACACACACACAGAGGCACATGCATGCACATATACACAAGCATGTACACACACAAATACAGATATAAACATACATATATGTACATATACACACCCACACATATTACATATACACATACATAAATGTACACATACCCATTTTTCACTCCAATAATTTTCTGGTAAACTTTTAGAACTATCATTTATGTATTAACCATAATTTCCAATTTTCAGTTGCTAATGCATTTTTAAAATGTAGCCATAAGTTAAGAATACTTTTGTATATGCTTACTACAACATAATCAGGTTAAGTCTGTGTAAAAACTAGGAACTTTCTTATGATTTGGGTTTAGTGTCTAAGGCTGATCCTTTACTTTATGATGCACTATGTTTTAGTTTTCTAATTTAAATAATGTAAAATTTTCATGCTCTGCTGTGGGTGACATCTGATTTTGTAGAATTTTAAGAGTTTTTTTATGAAAATAAAACTGAATACGTAACATTTAAAAATGAAAATTAAAATGTGTTATGTTCCTAATAGCTATGGAACATCACATGACAATAATATGACTTCCAGAACTACTATAGATAACACTTAAAATTCTAGGACATAGAAAACTGCATTATCTGACATGAAAAATAAAACTTTTCCCTCACTAACACTTGAAATAATGCTAACATTTCCCTTATGGAAAATATAATTTACATTTGTTTGAAATAAGATCCTATTCTGCAGGCTGGACAGGCATTAAACACCTACACACACACACACACACACACACACACACACACACACACACACACACACAAATACTGCAGCTTCATGGCTTCCTGAGTGCTGGGTTTAAAGATATGCACCACCAGCCCTGCCTCAGACAGCTAGCTTAACAGGAAAGGAGGAATTTGCAGAGGCTTTCCCCATTCCTTGTGTTCTATGAGTCATGGTGGCTTCTGCCTAGACATAACGCCCCCCACATCAATGAGGAGCAGGGAACAGTTAATCTGCTAGGTGCGAGATGTTGCCTTGATGTCTATGCCACCAAATATTATGTGAAAATTGGTTGTTATCCCTCCTTGTGCGATAAAAGGTGCTTTCAGCTTGGGGTGGCTGTTCCCATGAAAAGGAGCCTTAACTCTCGTCAGAGTGAATAACTTATTTCCAAGGCCTCGTTCTGTTCTAGTTTATGATTATATTTGTATGTTAAAACACACAATCAAACAAACAACAGAAACATCTCTGCTCGGGTCCAAGGGTAACAGCTCCCAATTAGAGTTGTGCATCAAAATCCACTGAGGTACTTTTTAACAGAACAGAGAAGCAAGTTTCACTGAGGAATAGTGAATTCAGTTACAGAGTGTGAGACCCTTGGTCTTTTTCAGTTTATACTTCTACACCTTTATTTCTTCAGCTTAAGATTGAGATTCACATTTTATACATGTATAATTTAGATGTTGGGACAAGTGGTCAGTAATAGTTACTAGAGAATTTTCACCTTAACGAAGGTTGCACTTAACATCAATAAGATGTTTTAGAAGCATTGGAGGTACTGAAAGTATTAAAGTGAATATCAACTACTTGATTTTTTTAAATCAAATATTGTGAAAATGATTTTTAACCAAACTTTGACATGATTAAAATCCGATAGAAAAAAAGAAATCAAAAGCCAAAGAGCTCACACCCATAGTGGTCAACTCACGATGGCCTGTATCTTTGGCTCTAGGTAACCTGGTATCCTCTTCTGGCCTCTGTGAGCATATGCTCATGTGGCTTACATTCATATGGATGCATACACATACATGTAAATAGAAATAATAAAGCTGGGGGAAAGCTAGAGAAGGAACAGGCACTAGTGTAGAAGTATTTTCTGAAACCAATAGAATCTAAAACTCTCTTACCTACCTGAATCATTGGGAAAGCCTAAGAAGTCAAAAAGGCATTGGCCAGTGACATAATGCTTAAGAACTTTCAGTTAACAATGTTTGACTCAAACTAATGTCTTAGCTTCATAGGAAACTTATTTAAAATAATCAACCTTTGTAATTACAAATATACTCTGAAAATAGAATAACTTGACAAAATTTATTTAATATGGACTGCAATCTCTCATTCTGGGAATGCCTTCTCTATTTATGTTTACAAAGCAATGACACTGCCACCAGGGTAGAAGAGAGTAAATCTATTCCACTTGGCACTTGGCTAACAGTGTGGGAATAGATAAACTTTCAGAAGAGTAAAGAATTTCAGCTGGAGGAACATTTATTGCATGCCTGCTTACTAAAGCCCTGTTGTGTCTGTCCTAAAGTCCAAGGACACGCCCTTTGCTTCCTCCTTCTTTCCCAGTTAGCCTGCAGATTCTTTTGCTGATTTTTCAAATTGAAGTTGTACCCACTTCTCAGCACACTATAAATTCAGTGCCCCGTGACCAAGCTACCACAAGCATCTTCAGTGCAAGCTTTTTGAAAGCCAGGGCGTTCCTGTTTGGGCACCTCCATTATGCAATTACCCTTTTCTTTCAGCTCCGATGTCCTCACAGACAGCACACTCCTCCACCTATGTTTTCCCCTTCCATCTTCTACGACAGCAGCTACCACCAATGGCTCACTCACCTGCTCACATGGCATTACAACAGAACTTCCCAGTGACAAGAACACATTTCAAATGTCAGCTTTAAAGGTGCTAGCATTTCACCTGAAATAAAGGAGCTATACCTAAAAAAATGTGAGTTTCCATGAGTCCCCATATCACTGTGTGCTACAATTTATTTGATCATTTTAGGTCTGTGCTATAGATCTTTCTTTATATGCAACTTTATCGATATACTTACTGCATACTCTACAAACATTAAGCAAAAACAGCAAACATTCTATAAATATTAAGCAGAAAAGAATTTGTTAGCCTAACATTTGAACAAATATTAAAAGACATGTATGTATGTGAGTGAAAGAGAGAAAGAGAGTGTGTGTGTGTGTCTGTGTGTCAGCAGCTAAGGGCACTGGCTGCTTTTCTAGAAGATCTGGATTGAATTCCCAGCACCCAAAAGGTTGCTCACAACCATCTACAACTCCAGTCATAGGGGATCCAAGTCTTCTGCTGACCTCTGTGAGCACTGCTTAAACATGATACACACACACACACACACACACACATATACACACACACACATATACACACACAAACACACAAACACAGACAAAACATCAAAACATCAATATACATAAAAAAAGTAATAATTAAAACAAAAAAAGTCAAGAAAAGCACCGGGGCAGCTAGGGCGCAGGGTCGGCTGACACTCGCCAGCTACCCACAACACCCGCCACAGGATCTTAAGACTTCTGGTGAGTGGAACACAGCTTCTGCTCCAATCCAATTGCACGCGGGACCTGAGACTGCATTAGTTAGGGAAGCAGAAACCGGCCTGAGTAGGGCCACAGGCCTCATCCAGCCGGATCAGCACCGGGGTAGCTAAAGCCCAGGGTTGCCTGACACCTGCCAGCTAGCCACGAACCCCGCCACAGGATTTTGGGACTGCTGGTGAGTGGAACACAGCTTCTGCTCCAGTCCAATCACGCAGGACCTGAGACTGCTCTGGTTGGGGAGAGAGAAATCCGGCCTACATAGGGCCACAAGCCTCTTCCGGTCAGAAAAGCACCGGGGCAGCTAGGGCGCAGAGTCTGCTGACACTCGCCAGCTACCCACAACACCCGGCACAGGATCTTAAGACTTCTGGTGAGTGGAACACAGCTTCTGCTCCAATCCAATTGCGCGCGGGACCAGAGACTGCATTAGTTAGGGAAGCAGAAAACCGGCCTGAGTAGGACCACAGGCCTCTTCCGGCTGGACCAGCACCAGGGTACCCCCAGCTACCCACAACCCCCGCCACAGGATTTTGAGACTGCTGGTGAGTGGAACACAGCTTCTGCTCCAATCTTTAAACAGTGACAACAATAACAACTAACCCCAGAGATTACCAGATGGCGAAAGGTAAACGTAATAATCTTACTAACAGAAACTAAGACCACTCACCATCACCAGAACCCAGCACCACCACTTCACCCAGTCCAGGGCACCCCAACACACCGGAAAAGCTAGACATGGATCTAAAAGCATATCTCATGATGATGGTAGAGGACAACAAGAAGGACTTTAATAACTCACTTAAAGAATTACAGGAGAACATGGCTAAAGAGTTACAAGTCCTTAAAGAAAAACAGGATAACACAATCAAACAGGTAGAAGTCCTTAAAGAAAAACAGGATAACACAATCAAACAGGTAGAAGTCCTTAAAGAAAAACAGGAAAACACATCCAAACAGATGATGGAAATGAACAAAACCATACTAGACCTAAAAAGGGAAGTAGACACAATAAAAAAAACCAAAATGAGGCAACACTGGACATAGAAACCCTAGGAAAGAAAATTGGAACCATAGATACGAGCATCAGGAACAGAATACAAGAGATGGAAGAGAGAATCTCAGGTGCAGAAGATTCCATAGAGAACATCGGCACAACAATCAAGGAAAATGTAAAATGCAAAAAGATCCTAACTCAAAACATCCAAGAAATACAGGACACAATGAGAAGACCAAACCTACGGATAATAGGAGTGGATGAGAATGAAGATTTTCAACTCAAAGGACCAGCAAACATCTTCAACAAAATTATAGAAGAAAACTTCCCAAATCTAAAGAAAGAGATGCCCATGAACATACAAGAAGCCTACAGAACTCCAAATAGACTGGACCAGAAAAGAAATACCTCCCGACACATAATAATCAGAACAACAAATGCTCTAAATAAAGATAGAATACTAAAAGCAGTAAGAGAAAAAGGCCAAGTAACATATAAAGGCAAGCCTATCAGAATTACACCAGATTTTTCACCAAAGACTATGAAAGCCAGAAGATCCTGGACGGATGTTATACAGACACTAAAAGAACACAAATTCCAGCCCAGGCTACTATACCCAGCCAAACTCTCAATTAACATAGATGGAGAAACCAAAGTATTCCACGACAAAACCAAATTCACACATTATCTCTCCAGGAATCCAGCCCTTCAAAGGATAATAACAGAAAAAAACCAATACAAGGACAGGAACCACGCCCTAGAAACAACAAGAAGGTAATCCCTCAACAAACCTAAAAGAAGACAGCCACAAGAACAGAATGCCAACTTTAACAACAAAAATAACAGGAAACAACAATTACTTTTCCTTAATATCTCTTAATATCAATGGACTCAACTCCCCGATAAAAAGACATAGACTAACAAACTGGCTACACAAACAAGACCCAACATTTTGCTGCTTACAGGAAACTCATCTCAGAGAAAAAGATAGACACTACCTCAGAATGAAAGGCTGGAAAACAATTTTCCAAGCAAATGGCATGAAGAAACAAGCTGGAGTAGCCATTCTAATATCTGATAAGATTGACTTCCAACCCAAAGTCATTAAAAAAGACAGGGAGGGACACTTCATACTCATCAAAGGTAAAATCCTCCAAGAGGATCTATCAATCCTGAATATCTATGCTCCAAATACAAAGGTAGCCACATTCATTAAAGAAACTTTAGTAAATCTCAAAGCACACATTGCACCTCATACAATAATAGTGGGAGACTTCAACACACCACTTTCACCAATGGACAGATCATGGAAACAGAAACTAAACAGGGACACAGAGAAACTAAGAGAAATTATGAATCAAATGGATCTGGCAGATATCTACAGAACATTCTATCCTAAAACAAAAGGATATACCTTCTTCTCAGCACCTCATGGCACCTTCTCCAAAATTGAACACATAATTGGTCACAAAACAGGCCTCAACAGATACAAAAATATTGAAATTGTCCCATGCATCCTATCAGATCACCATGGACTAAAGCTGATCTTCAATAACAAAATAAATAATAGAAAGCCAACCTTCACGTGGAAACTGAACAACACTCTTCACAATGATACCTTGGTCAAGGAAGGAATAAAGAAAGAAATTAAGGACTTTTTAGAGTTCAATGAAAATGAAGCCACAACATACCCAAACTTATGGGACGCAATGAAAGCATTTCTAAGAGGAAAACTCATAGCTCTGAGTGCCTCCAAAAGGAAACTAGAGAGAGCACACATTAGCAGCTTGACAACACACCTAAAAGCACTAGAACAAAAGGAAGCAAATTCACCCAAGAGGAGTAGACGGCAGGAAATAATCAAACTCAGGGGTGAAATCAACCAAGTGGAAACAAGAAAAACTATTCAAAGAATCAACCAATCAAGGAGCTGGTTCTTTGAGAAAATCAACAAGATAGATAAACCCTTAGCCAGACTCACTAGAGGGCACAGGGAAAGCATCCTAATTAACAAAATCAGAAATGAAAAAGGAGACATAACAACAGATCCTGAAGACATCCAAAACACCATCAGATCCTTCTACCAAAGGCTATACTCAACAAAACTGGAGAACCTGGATGAAATGGAGAAGTTCCTAGACAGATACCAGGTACCAAAGTTGAAACAAGATCAGGTTAATGATCTAAACAGCCCTATATCCCCCAAAGAAATAGAAGCAGTCATTAATAGTCTCCCAACTAAAAAAAGCCCAGGACCAGATGGGTTTAGTGCAGAGTTCTATCAGACCTTCAAAGAAGATCTAATCCCAGTTCTTCACAAACTATTCCACAAAATAGAAACAGAAGGTACTCTACCCAACTCATTCTATGAAGCCACAATTACTCTGATACCTAAACCACAAAGAGACCCAACAAAGATAGAAAACTTCAGACCAATATCCCTTATGAATATTGATGCAAAAATCCTCAATAAAGTTCTTGCTAACCGAATCCAAGAACACATCAAAACAATCATCCATCCTGACCAAGTAGGTTTCATCCCAGGGATGCAGGGATGGTTCAATATACGGAAATCCATCAACGTAATCCAGTATATAAACAAACTCAAAGACAAAAACCACATGGTCATCTCTTAGATGCGGAAAAAGCATTTGACAAGATCCAACACCCATTCATGATAAAAGTCTTGGAAAGATCAGGAATTCAAGGCCCATACCTAAACATGATAAAAGCAATCTACAGCAAACCAGTAGCCAACATCAAAGTAAATGGTGAGAAGCTTGAAGCAATCCCTCTAAAATCAGGGACTAGACAAGGCTGTCCACTTTCTTCATACCTATTCAACATAGTACTTGAAGTCCTAGCCAGAGCAATTGGACAACAAAAGGAGATCAAAGGGATACAAATTGGAAAAGATGAAGTCAAAATATCACTTTTTGCAGATGATATGATAGTATATATAAGTGACCCTAAAAATTCCACCAGAGAACTCCTAAGCCTGATAAACAGCTTTGGTGAAGTAGCTGGATATAAAATTAACTCAAACAAATCAATGGCCTTTCTCTACACAAAGAATAAACAGGCTGAGAAAGAAATTAGGGAAACAACACCCTTCTCAATAGTCACAAATAATATTAAATATCTTGGCGTGACTCTAACTAAGGAAGTGAAAGATCTGTATGATAAAAACTTCAAGTCTCTGAAGAAAGAAATTATAGAAGATCTCATAAGATGGAAAGATCTCCCATGCTCATGGATTGGCAGGATCAACATTGTAAAAATGGCTATCTTGCCAAAAGCAATCTACAGATTCAATGCAATCCCCATCAAAATTCCAACTCAATTCCTTAACTATTTAGATAGGGCAATCTGCAAATTCATCTGGAATAACAAAAAACCTAGGATAGCAAAAACTCTTCTCAAGGATAAAAGAACCTCTGGTGGAATCACCATGCCGGACCTAAAGCTCTACTACAGAGCAATTGTGATAAAAACTGCATGGTACTGGTATAGTGACAGACAAATAGACCAATGGAATAGAATTGAAGACCCAGAAATGGACCCACACACCTACGGTCACTTGATCTTCGACAAGGGAGCTAAAAACATCCAGTGGAAGAAAGACAGCATTTTCAACAAATGGTGCTGGCACAACTGGTTGTTAACATGTAGAAGAATGCGAATCGATCCATTCCTATCTCCTTGTACTAAGGTCAATTCTAAGTGGATCAAGGAACTTCACATAAAACCAGAGACACTGAAACTTATAGAGGAGAAAGTGGGGAAAAGCCTTGAAGATATGGGCACAGGGGAAAAATTCCTGAATAGAACAGTAATGGCTTGTGCTGTATGATCAAGAATTGACAAGTGGGACCTCATGAAACTACAAAGCTTCTGCAAGGCAAAAGACACCATCAATAAGACAAAAAAACCACCAACAGATTGGGAAAGGATCTTCACCTATCCTAAATCAGATAAGGGACTAATATCCAATATATATAAAGAACTCAAGAATGAAGACTCCAGAAAGTCAAATAACCCCATTAAAAAATGGGGCTCAGAACTGAACAAAGAATTCTCACCTGAGGAATACCGAATGGCAGAGAAACACCTGAAAAAATGTTCAACATCCTTAATCATCAGGGAAATGCAAATCAAAACAACCCTGAGATTCCACCTCACACCAGTCAGAATGGCTAAGATCAAAAATTCAGGTGACAGCAGATGCTGGCGAGGATGTGGAGAAAGAGGAACACTCCTCCATTGTTGGTGGGATTGCAAGCTTGTACAACCACTCTGGAAATCAGTCTGGCGGTTCCTCAGAAAATTGGACATAGTACTACCGGAGGATCCAGCAATACCTCTCCTGGGCATATATTCAGAAGATGTCCCAACCGGTAAAAAGGACACATGCTCCACTATGTTCATAGCAGCCCTATTTATAATAGCCAGAAGCTGGAAAGAACCCAGATGTCCCTCAACAGAGGAATGGATACAGAAATTATGGTACATTACACAATGGAGTACTACTCAGCTATTAAAAAGAATGAATTTATGAAATTCCTAGCCAAATGGATGGACCTGGAGGGCATCATCTTGAGTGAAGTAACACAATCACAAAAGAACTCACACAATATGTATTCACTGATAAGTGGATATTAGCCCAAAACTTAGGATACCCAAGATATAAGATACAATTTGCTAAACGCATGAAACTCAAGAAGAATGAAGACCAAAGTGTGGACACTGTGCACCTTCTTAGAATTGGGAACAAAACACCCAGGGAAGGAGTTACAGAGACAAAGTTCGTAGCTGTGATGAAAGGATGGACCATTTAGAGACTGCCGTATCCAGGGATCCATCCCATAAGCAGCTTCTAAACACTGACACCATTGCATACACTAGCAAGATTTTGCTGAAAGGATCCAAATCAAACACAGGAGTGGATGTTCACAGTCAGCTATTGGATGTATCACAGGGCTCCCAATGGAGAAGCTAGAGAAAGTACCCAAGGAGCTAAAGGGATCTGCAACCCTATTGTTGGAACAACATGATGTACTAACCAGAACCCCGGAGCTCTTGTCTCTAGCTGCATATGTATCGAAAGATGGCCTAGTCTGCCATCACTGGAAAGAGAGGCCCATTGGACTTGCAAACTTTATATGCCCCAATATAGGGGAATGCCAGGGCCAAAAGAATGGGAATGGGTGGGTAGGGAAGTGGGGGGCACTATGGGGGACTTTTGGGATAGCATTGGAAATGTAATTGAGGAAAATATGTAATAAAAATATTAAATATCAAAAAAAAGAAAAGAAAAAAAAAGTCTTTCAAAAAGTTACATTTTAGCCGGGTGTGGTGGCGCAAGCCTTTAATCCCAGCACTCGGGAGGCAGAGGCAGGTGGATTTCTGAGTTCGAGGCCAGCCTGGTCTACAAAGTGAGTTCCAGGATAGCCAGGGCTACACAGAGAAACCCTGTCTCGAAAAACCAAAAAAAAAAAAAAAAAGTTACATTTTAGGGGCTGGTAAATTGGGTCAGAGGTTAAGAGCACTGGCTGCTCTTCTAGAGAACCCAGGTTGATTCTAGGCACCCACATAGCTGCTCACAAATGTCTCATGCCTTTTGACCTCTGTGAGTATCAGGCACATATGTGGTACAGAGACATATGGTACACTCAGGCAACACACCTGTACCCATAAAATAAAAATAAAAATAATTTTAAAAGTTACATTTTAATAGTCAAACGTAAAACAATGGTATCTTTTCAGTCTACAGATTAACTAGTTCCAAGAGAAGAGGTTTTTACAAATCTATTCCTTCCTAAGGGACATTTAATAGAACATTGCAAAGAATAAATTACAAGGATCTATCTAGTTTGTTTAAAAGACTGGAGGTGACAAAAAAAAATGAACATCTGTTAAGGTTTGCAAAGATCCCTGCATAGATGTACCACTGACTGCAAATGCGCAGGGCTTTTATCTGTTTGTCCATTCTTCTTTCTTTGAGGGAATAAACAGCCAAACTAATTTGGTTTATCCAGATTTGCAAATTTTATAGCGGGCTGAGTTCCTGAGGGAAGTAACAGCAGATGGATAGCTGTGTTGTTCTAATTTCAGCCACCGTGGGGCTTAGAAAGCTGTCACTTTGTAAAAAGACAACCAATTTCTCACTTTAAGAAACACAGAAAAGTAGTGAATATGTCCAGAATTTGTTTCATAGCATCTTTTATATTAAAGCCCAGGCTTGCCAGCTTGCAGTAATTAGAACGGGATTTTATAATGGCAGCCATTGTCCTCCCATCTAAAGCCACACAGGAGGAGGAGGCCCCTTAACACATCGGAGAGAAAACGGGCACTTGCTCACTACATCACAATAACAGACTCCCAACCACCAGTCAGTAGGAAGCCACTTTGGGTTTTTTTTGGCTTTACTACAAAGCGCTGGAACACAGCTGATCATCTGACCCCTTTCAATAAGTTAAATTCACATTCAGGGTGCATCTGTCTACAAAATACATCCCAGGAACCCAACATCTGGGATCTCACACAGCACAATTCAGAAATGATTGTAGTAAATACAAGTGCATTAAGTGATCTTTAGTATTTTGACAATACTAAAAACATAATCTTTTTATATTATCTGTGGAAAATATGACCCAGCAGAATAATGTACCATAAAGAGCTGCTGAGACTGCAGATAACTACACTGCACCATAAAGATCTGCCCATCCTAGCTCTAGTCATGGGAATCCACAAGCTTTGAATCTTCTACTCACCTCACTCACCTCCTGTTAAAGCTGTCAATTCCAAAACGATTGTGTTCTCGGGTAAGTTGTAAGGTTTATTCATAAAATGATAGTTTCCTTCCCAGGTTCACCTCTCAAAAATCTTTCTAATGTATGGTTTCTCTCCCCTTGTCTCTTCCCTCGTTTTAAGAGTTTTCCCTCTTTGGGGAAGTGGTAGAGGGCTTTATGGCACATCCTATGAAGAGTCTCTGCACACATCTAAGCTATAAGGAAGCCCAGTGCCTGTCAGTCCCATTACCTGCCTTAGGTTTTGCAGATCTTTTTTTTTTTTTTTTTTTTTTTTTTTTGGTTTTTTCAAGACAGGGTTTCTCTTTATAGCCCTGGCTGTCCTGGAACTCACTTTGTAGACCAGACTGGCCTAGAACTCAGAAATCCGCCTGCCTCTGCCTCCCAAGTGCTGGGATTAAAGGCGTGCTCCACCACCGCCTGGCTGCAGATCTCTTTTATCTGCAATTCATTCTCTTACAGCTTCTTTTATCTTTCCACAGTTTGACATTAGATGTTGGAAGATATAAATTATTATTAAATCATCTGTGTGTTTTTAAGTACCGCTCTATTTGGACTAGTTTTGGATTAAATTCATGGGAATGGAGACACTGTGCTGGCTAGTTCTATGTCAACTTGACACAAGCTACAGTCCTCTGAACAATGGAACCTCCATTGAGAAAGTGCTTCTGTAAAATTAGGTTATAGGTAAGCCTGCAAGGGTATTTTCTTAGTGATATGGGAGGGACCAGCCCCTGACATATGGTCCTGGGTGTTACAAGAAAGCAGACCGAGAAAGCTATGGAAAGCAAGTCAGTAAGCAGGCCCCCTCCATGGACTCTTCATTAGCTCCTGCCTCTGGGCTTCTACCTGATTTGAGTTCCTGACTTGGATTCCCTCAGTGAACTGTGATTCAGGACATGTAATTCAAATGAACCCTTCCATCCTCAAGTGGCTTATGGTCATGGTATTTCATAACAGTAGAAACCCTAAGATACTTATATAACAGCAAAAATATTTAACCAAGTGCTACCTCAAAGGTATAAGGAAGTGTGATACTAATAGAGCAATTTAGCCAGAGGCAGTAAATAACCATCCAAACAGTAGTTGGAAGAACACCAGTAGCAGAGAGGAAGAACTTCTACTTAGGATTAAAGACAAAGTTTATCCTTAGCCCAAACTTAAAAGTTGTGTTGAGGATTGTCATGCATGTGCATCCCATATATGGGTAGTAATATATATCACTTAACTATTTTCAAAATGAACATTGTTCTAGGGTCAAAGGACACAATAATGATAAAACATAGGAATGATCTATAGGAGATTGAGGTATCATAAAGAATCAGATACAGTGTCAAAGCATGAGAAAGAAATGACAATGAGCTGTGTTACATGTTTTATACAAAGCCAATGGATTAATAATTAATCATTATAGCATATCTTTCCTCTAAAAGCAGATTCACAGATCTAATGAGCACTGAACATATCTGTTTGAATGCTAACAAGTACCCAAAACACAGAACAAGAGGAAAAGCTAGTTTCAAATCTTCCCCTCAACTCACACCTATTCCTATCCTATTCTTCATTTTAAAATAATTTTTATTATCTTTGAAAATCTCATTTAATATGTTTTATCATATTCAGCCCCCAACACTTCTCCATACCTCCTTCAAAATCTGCCTTCACCTCCCTACCCACTTCCCAAGTCCTGTTCATTCCCTATTCGATAACCCATCAACTCCAATTTACATTGCCCATTAACTACTAGGAGTGGGGCAATTCACTGGCCTATGGTTGACCTACCAGGAGTCACATCCTTAAAGAAAACTGACTCTACCTTGCCTGGAGGCCATCAGCTGTTCATGGCTCCATGAGCCCCTCCCCACTCCATGCTTCAGTGCTGACTGGCTTGATCTTGTGCAAGCAACCATAGCTGCTATGACCACAAGAGAGAAATATCTTCATTGGTTAACCATACTAGTTCTATCCTCTCAGCTGCTCAGAACAATCAAGAAAGTCCTCTTTTCTTTCACAGCCTGTATGCAACCTATTACTCAGTCTTGCTAGACATGTGTTCACAATTCACTACGAATGTAAATGCTTTTTCCGACTTCCACTAACAGTGCCCTCATCTGAATCATTCTACTTTTTCATCTGGCTCCTCCTGCTTTATCTGGTTCCCCCCCCCCACCCTCCTCAGCCTTTCTAATGCAGAAGCCATATTACACTTATAAAATGCAAACCACACAAAAATTCATATCTCATGACTAGAAAAGTCCTTATATACAAATATATGTTTGTTGAAAAAGTGAAACTATAAATATCTAGGACAGAAGAAAGTTGTCAGTACTGTTAGCAAGGCAATACAGTAAAAGTAAAACTAGGTCACTGAGAGGAAGGGATGATACCAGAGAAAACAAAATAAGCAGAACAATGTAAAGCTATGGGTACCAAAGAAGTTTAGACTCTACTCGGTGGTCAGAGCAACCTATCAAGTAGTAGAGGAATAAACAGGTCCAGATTTACCTATCAAGGATCACTCTTACTGTGTGTAAAGAATGCCATTTTTGCTGGGTGGGCAGCTCTTATGATTATAATAGGGAAGCTGAGACAAAGCTGGCTTATGCTATATTATAAAGCTGTATTTTAAACAAAACACCACCCCAGAAAGAACAAGAATGGATGTATTATATAGATGATAAGTAATCAGACTGTAAAATGAAAAACACGCAAAGGGTCATTGATACCCTGAGCAAAAGGCAACACTAGCCTTAATTAGCATAAAGGAGAAAAATGAGGCACAGCCTGAAGTAAATTTGAGATGTAGTACACACAGTAGATGTGTGTCGAACACAGAAGTGGCACTGAGACACAAAACCAGTGCTGACTCATCAGTTTTCCATGCTGAGGAACCTCCTATGCAGAGAGGACACACAGAGCACAGTGTACATCAGTAGGCACAAGAGTTCTTGGTGACATTTTCAGGTTAAAAAAAATGTCATGGTATCCAGGCATCCAGATAAAGCTCCTATTTGACAACTAAAATTATGAGAATGAAAAAAACAAAACAAAAAACCCAAAATGTTAAAAACATCTGACTAGAAGACTCAAATTTTAAAGTCATTAACTTATATGGTATAGGTTAATGCTACTGTTTAACAACATCTGAAGCAAAACTTGAAGATAAATACCAAATAGGAGCTTCAGGAAACAGAAACTCTGAGGAGGCAGAAAGCTTGTAGGTGGACAATCACAAGAAAACAGTGCTTTCTAGAAACAACAGGGAAGTTGCACATATGAACTCAGGGATTGGGGCAGAATGCATGAGACCTACACAAGCACAAGGCAGACAAAATCCCATCATAGTGCGAGGTGTGGAGGCATGAAGTTCTACCTTTAGCTAAAGAGCTATCATGTGAAAGCTGTTGAGAAACAGGGAGTTAGTTTTCTTTAAGGGTGTGAACCCATGTAGGTCACAGGTCTAAGGCAAGCCTCCCACCCAAGAGTATTTTGGGACCACAAATTGGACTCAGAATGTTTAAAAGGGAGGGGATTCTCAAATACTTAGAATATATTTTTAAAAGGGGGAAATTAGGGGCTGGAGAGATGGCTCCGTGGTTAAGAGCTTGTAGCAAAGACCTGGATTGGTTCCCAGCACCCATGTGGTAGCTTACAAACATCCTTAACTACAATTCTATGGGACCTGGTGCCTTTTTCTGGACTCCATGAGCAACACACACACACACACACACACACACAGAGAGAGAGAGAGAGAGAGGGAGAACATACATACATACATACATACATACATACATACGGGTAAAACATATACACATAAAATAAAATGATTATTTTCATAAAAGAAACAAAAATGTACTGTGACCATCGCACTTTCAAGGTAGGACCTTCAAAACTCTGTGAGGACTAGATGTCAGTGCACACACTGACTGATGTTGACCAAATGATGTCCAATAGGGACCTAGAAGCAAGCAGGTATCCACAGTTACATTTCTTTTGTGTCAGGGCACAACAGTGAGTCAAATAAACATTTGTTGTAACTTTCCCAGTCTTGTAACTGTGGAGCAGAAAGCAGATCAGCATAGAAGGTGATTATGAGAAGATAAGACTAGGAAGAGACATAATATAAAATCCATAGAGTAGGCTATGCTACCTAAGGAAAAAAAATTCTACAGAGACCAGAAACAAACGAAGTCCCAGCATCACAAGGAATCTCAGAAATTAGCAATGGGCATTGATATGTGGAACACACAGGTGAGAAGTGAGAGAATTTTCAGATGGGGGAACTTACTCATCTCAGTACCCTGCACACAGCACTGTGAAACAGCACCTGTTTACACAAAGACCTTTTTTTTTTTTTTTCAAACATCTCAATATTTAAAAAGATACCTGTGTATTCCACGGAAGGGAAGTAACATTCAGATGGGTTTTCGGTGAGCAGCAGCACAAATTTTTCCAGTAGTTCTCCTAAGGCTGTGACAGAGATGAGAGTGATTAGAATTTTAAAAGTCAAGAAAGCCTAATGGGTGACAGCGCATCTTTAAGTCACAGACTAGTACATAAAAGTCACCTGAATGCCACAGCTCTGAGGAGTTCAACTCAAAATACACTTTTTCAGTATTCATAATGTTCCTGATTTCAATTAAATTTTAATAACTTAGCTGTGAACACATTCAGTATATAACTAAAGAAGAAATAGCTATCATCTTTAGATTACCTAACAATTACTTCGGAATTTGTTAATTGTTTGTAAGGTATTCATGAAGTGATCATTTCTCATCATTTGTATACAGAAGAAAATAGTGAACTCTCAGATGGAGATTAATGCATAGCTCATGTCACTTTCAGATCTGAGGCATATTACATCTTTTATACTTTATAGCTGATGCTATCTGTTCAAGAATCCAGACCAAAGAAAGTATGCAATATTTGACTTAGAAATGACAAAATGATTCCTTTCCAAGTTGCTGTGATAATATCACAGAGTTTGCATATATCCTACAAATGGATGCTCCAGGGGATTAGGGTTAATATGCAGCCCAGAGGAATTTGTTTTCTTTTCTCTAAAGAAATATATCTGTAGAGTAGCTGATTGTTATACGATAAAGCCAGTGATCTTGCTTCACTTTAAAATTGTGCCCTTCTTACTCTTGGAATATTAACCATGACCTTTGTTAACGACATGGATTCTATTTTACATTCAGGTATATTCTAAGCATGTAATTCTTCAAAGAAAAATTAATGTGTAAAATGTAAAAGCCAAGTAACAAAAAGGGAACGGTGTAGTTTTCAGTAATTGTAGAGAGCAAGCTATATATTACGACAGTTTGATAGCTAGAGATGAAAATGAAATGTTTTTATTCATTGAATTCTATTTATTATAGGATTTCAAAGCAGAGTAAGTATTTAAAAACATGAAAATTTAATAGTCATGGCTTAAAAATACCTCTGCATACGTTTAAGTTTTGAAATTGTCTAGGCTGGTTCTATATTTATAAACAAAGGCATAAGACTATTGTATTTCTAAGGTTGTTTCAGAAGTTTGTCTTTTAAGAATCCACATATCATATATTCCAGCGTGGCCACTTTTAACTTCTATGTAAATAAACTTTTGAGCAGATTTTCTATAAAGGATAATGTGATGAAGTTCACATACAATTATTTTTAATTTAATGGTTAAGACTAATAATCTAAAGTGCAAGACACATAGTGATAAACATTGCTCAGAAACATCATTGTCTATGGATATGTCCATTTCAACCTTCAACTATATTGTAATTATGTGCTATGTATTTGTGTATAATGTTAGAAAAAATGGGCGAAAGCAAGCATTCCACTAAGCAGTGATAGATGTGCATTCTCTCAAACACACGGGGTTTGGTTGCTGTTTTTGTACCAAGGCTCATGTGTAGGTCTTCAGGTTAATTTGAACCTCACACAGAAAGCATGATATTTGATACTTGTGTGGTATGCAAGTTATTAGATTTGCAACTTTCACATGGAAGACTTGGCCTGGGACAGGATGATTCAAAGGAGAGCCAGAGAAAAGAATGAGCTGGCATCTCTCTCTACACTGGAACAAAAAAAAGAAGGAAGATTCTGCCTTCTAATCCTCTAGGTACAAGGGAGCAATTTACAAATTGCATGTTGGGATTTTATTTACTTTGTTTTGGTTGGATTTGTATTTGTTTGTTTGTCTGTTTTTGTTTTATGCTTTGTTTTAGAATCAACATACTCAAAATGCCAGCAGAATCTCCTAAAATGAAAGAAGTATGGAAGGTCACAAACATTATAGCTTATTGGTGAAAGATACTAAACTTTAAGGTGCGAGAAGCAATTCTTAATGTTAAAAACAAATTCACTCTAGAATGTTGCCCTGAAAGCAAACTATGGAGTACCATTTCATCTAAAATGTATACTAATCTTAAGTGACATGTCTGAGGTTTCTATAAAGGATTTTAAATTACGGCCTTTCTACCTTTAATTATGCCTGCTCTCTAGGCTAGGAACATAGTTAAAAGACTCTACAATTGTATTCATAGGCCTAAAAGAACACGTGGGTTTTCTGTAGAAGAAAGACTGAAGGCAGGACCTGAAGAGAAAGAGGTTGAATTTAATTCTCCTTTGACCTTGCCCCACCCCAACCCCATCCTACAAGAATGTTAACATTCCCCCCAGGTGGGCATATAATAAGGCAATTATATTCCACATGCCTGATACCCCACCAAGTCTGAGGCTGCTCTGGACAACTGATCATAGCTTGAGGAGCAACAGTCAGTTTTCTTCAGGGTTGGAAGGAGACGGGGAGAGAGCAAGAGAGAGTCAGCATTAGAAATGAAGAGAAAAGATAGAGCCCAGGAAGTAGAAGACTGGAATAGGAGGGAGATTTGATCAAGACACGTTGAACCAATATTAGATAAAATAGATTTAAAAGAGATGACACATTTGAGAAGTGAGCAAGCAAGGAGAATGCTACCCTTTGGAATGTGACCAGCACTCTTTTAAATAGATTTGCTGATCCATCACCATAATCCATTATATAAACAAAGTCAAATACAAAAACCACGTGATCATCTCCTTAGATGCAGAGAAAGCATTTGACAAAATCCAACACCCATTCATGATAAAAGTATTGGAAAGATCAGGAATTCAAGGCCCATACTTAAACATGATAAAAGCAATCTACAGCAAACCAGCAGCCAACATCAAAGTAAATTGTGAGAAGCTGGAAGCAATCCCTCTAAAATCAGGGACTGGACAAGGCTGTCCACTTTCTCCATACCTATTCAACATTGTACTTGAAGTCCTAGCCAGAGCAATTAGACAACAAAAGGAGATCAAGGGGATACAAATTGGAAAAGAAGAAGGAAAAATATCACTTTTTGCAGATGATATGATAGTATATATAAGTGACCCTAAAAATTCCACCAGAGAACTCTTAAACCTGATAAACAGCTTCGGTGAAGTAGCTGGATATAAAATTAACTCAAACAAGTCAATGGCCTTTCTCTACATAAAGAATAAACAGGCTGAGAAAGAAATAAGGGAAACAACACACTTCTCAGTAGTCTCAAATAATATAAAATACCTTGGCATGACTCTAACTAAGGAAGTGAAAGATCTGTAGAATAAGAACGTCAAGTCTCTGAAGAAGGAAATTAAGAAGATCTCAGAAGATGGAAAGATCTCCCATGCTCATGGATTGGTAGGATCAAAGTTATAAAAATGGATATCTTGCCAAAAGCAATCTACAGATTCAATGCAATCCCCATCAAAATTCCAAATCAATTCTTCAACGAATTAGAAAGGGCAATCTGCAAATCATCTGGAATAACAAAAAACCTAGGATAGCAAAAACTCTTCTCAAGGATAAAAGAACCTCTGGTGGAATCACCATGCCTGACCTAAAGCTTTACTACAGAGCAATTGTGATAAAAACTGCATGGTACTGGTATAACGACAGAAAAGTAGACCAATGGAATAGAATTGAAGACCCAGAAATGAACCCACACACCTATGGTCACTTGATCTTCGACAAGGGAGCTAAAAACATCCAGTGGAAGAAAGACAGCATTTTCAACAAATGGTGCTGGCACAACTGGTGGTTATCATGTAGAAGAATGCGGATTGATCCATTCCTATCTCCTTGTATTAAGGTCAAATCCAAGTGGATCAAGGAGCTCCACATAAAACCAGAGACACTGAAACTTATAGAGGAGAAAAGCCTCCAAGATATGGGCACAGAGGAAAAATTCCTGAATAGAACAACAATGGCTTGTGCTGTAAGATCGAGAATTGACAAGTGCGACCTCATGAAACTGCAAAGTTTCTGTAAGGCAGAAGACACCGTCAATAAGACAAAAAGACCACCAACAGATTGGGAAAGGATCTTTACCTATCTTAAATAAGATAGGGGACTAACATCCAATATATATAAAGAACTCAAGAAGGTGGACTCCAGAAAATCAAAAAGCCCCATTAAAAAATGGGGCTCAGAGCTAAACAAAGAATTCTCACCTGAGGAATACCGAATGGCTGAGAAACACCTGAAAAAAATGTTCAGCATCCTTAATCATCAGGGAAATGCAAATCAAAACAACCCTGAGATTCCATCTCACACCAGTCAGAATGGCTAAGATCAAAAATTCAGGTGACAGCAGATGCTGGCTAGGATGTGGAGAAAGAAGAACACTCCTCCATTGTTGGTGGGATTGCAAGCTTGTACAACCACTCTGGAAATCAGTCTGGCGGTTTCTCAGAAAATTGGACATGGTACTACCGGATGATCCAGCAATACCTCTCCTGGGCATATATCCAGAAGATGTTTCAACTAGTAAGAAAGAAACATGCTCCACTATGTTCATAGCAGCCTTATTTATAATAGCCAGAAGCTGGAAAAAACCCAGATGCCCCTCAACAGAGGAATGGATACAAAAAATGTGGTACATTTACACAATAGAGTACTACTCAGCTATTAAAAAGAATGAATTTATGAAATTCCTAGGCAAATGGTTGGACCTGGAGGGTATTATCCTGAGTGAGGTAACCCAATCACAAAAGAACTCAAATGATATGTACTCTCTGATAAGTGATATTGGCCCATAAACTTAGAATACCCAAGATATAAGTTACAATTTGCAAAACACATGAAACTGAAGAAAAATGAAGACCAAAGTGTGGACACTTTACCCCTTCTTAGAATTGGGAACAAAACATCCATGGAAGGAGTTACAGAGACAAAGTTTGGAGTTGAGACAAAAGGATGGACCATCTATAGACTGCCATATCCAGGGATCCATCCCATAATCAGCCTCCAAACGCTGACACCATTGCATACACTAGCAAGATTTTGCTGATAGGACCCTGATATAGCTGTAGTGAGACAATGCCAGGGCCTAGCAAACACAGAAGTGGATGCTCACAGTCAGCTAGTGGATGGATCACAGGGCCCCCAATGGAGGAGCTAGAGAAAATACCGAAGGAGCTGAAGGGATCTGCAACCCTATAGGTGGAACAACATTATGAACTAACCAGTACCTTGGAGCTCTTGACTCTAGCTGCATATGGATCAAAAGATGGCCTAGTTGGCCATAACTGGAAAGAGAGGCCCATTGGACTTGCAGACTTTGTATGCCCCAGTACAGGGGAATGCCAGGGCCAAAAAGTGGGAGTGGGGGGGAGTGGGGGGGAAGAGTGTGGGGGACTTTTGGGATAGCATTGGAAGTGTAAATGAGGAAAATATCTAATAAAAAAAATTTAAAAAAAAATAGGTTTGCTGAGCCACATTGCCGCTTTTCATCGAGTAAGGAGGCAGCAAGGGCTCCATCTCTGATGCAGATAACAAACCTATACTAGACACGGAATCTGCCTGAGCCCTTTCCTCTGTTTTCCCATGTGTCAAAAATGAGAAATAAATGTATATTTTTAAAGTTATAGAAAATTAAAACAGCATCACCACAACAACACAGTGTTTATGAACACTCAAAATGTCTGATGGTTTCACTGGCCACACCCACTTAAAAACGAGTACATGACAGCTATCTCATCATAGCATACAAGAGCTACATTACAGGCTCAGTTTTTCTCCTATTCATCCTGCAGGAGGTGATCAGATATTTTGTTCCTCAGATCCTTGCATACTTAAGAACACATTTCTTTCTCATGCCTGTACTCCCTAAAATCAGAACTCTAATTTTGTAAGAACTTCATCCACACAACTCTATATAGTTTAAATAAAAACTATTGTATGCATGGCTACCCTGTTCTTCATCATGTTTCAAACTGTCCAGCTTCATTCTTTCATTTAAAAATATTTTCTGTTCTTTCACTTAAAAATCTTTGAATAATTACAGGTTCACAAGTTGTAGGGAAGCAAAAATGGCAAGAACTTCCATTAGCTATGTTGTAGGGCGACCTGACTTCAGATGAGAACCTTTTGACCTCTACATTTGTGAGGACAATTTCATTATGTTGACTAATGCTCCACTTGTATTTGACCTCCATCTGTCCTGAGAGGCCCACTGTCCACAGTATGCTTATCCTTGGTAGAAAATGTACTGATTCTCTTGGCTTTCAAGACTCCTTGTCTTGATTGAAAGGTTGATAATGTATTTGGTGTGGGGTTCTTTGCACATCTCCATTTTGGGGTCTACTCAGACCTTGTAAGTTCAGATCTCTCGGTAAGTTAACAAGTTTCCAGCCATCATTTCTTCAGACACCTTTGTTGTCCTGGACAACCTTTCAGGACATAAATACTGAGTCTGGCTGAGAACCATTTCCCATAATGTTTCCAAGACAAGAAGTTTACTTGTAAGAAGTCTTCTGCCTTTGGGAGGCTGCCCTTTCCCTGGTCCTTCAGCTAAAGAAAGCAGGATTTTATTGCTCCGTTCCAATTTTCCAGCATCTGTTGCCCTTCTGAATCAATCAGGCTAGAATATATAGATCAAACGAAAACCCAGAAAAATTTCCTTTCATGGATCCTAAGTAGTCTTCTGTTTTCCGGAGTCATTTCGTTTGCTATATGTGGGATGCCACAGGTCTTTACACAGGATAACAGCATCTGACCTGTCTTCCAAAAGTGTAGGTCACTTTGGAACCTTTTTTCATAGTTTTACTATGTCGGCCTTTAAATGTTATTTCTGTCAGATAAATGAGTTTTTCTCCTTTTATTGTTACCTTCTTCAAAAGTATTTTAGGGAGATGCTAAGAATTAAGCACAGGACATTACGTGCTAATCACGTGCTCTACCAACGAGATACTTTTGCAGCCCTGAAGTCTCATTAGAGTAGGCTTTTGCAGATCTAGCCTAAGGAGGAAAGTTCGATCTTCAGGACCCATATAATAGAAAGGTATGTGTTATAGAGTGACCAACTTAAACTGGAGTAATCACTCATAGGAACTTTAGTCATGAACTAAGTCATCAGTCAGTATCAATGAAAAATTATATACAAGGCAGATATTAAAATCCCATAAATTCTCTTAGCTTCCATATGTATGTTATGCCATACATATATCCTACCCACCCACATGGGCACACATGAGATCACAGAGCATGCACACATACACGCACAAGGACACACACAAGAATAAAAAAAAATTTTCTAAATATAGAAATAATCACTGAATAATACAATTATAAATGAATTCCATGCCTTCATTTTGCTTATTTAAAATTATTAGAAAGCTAGTATGCCTGGAATCCCAGAATTTTAAAGGCTCAGGCACAAGATTTTCAAGTTTGAAGTTAGTCTAGGTTTCACAATAATATTTTGTCAAAAGATAATCATGTATTAGATAATAGTGGTCCAGTTGCTGAGTAAGTACTTTAGTTACGGTAGCATCTTATTTAGAAAATGTTAAGATCATATCTATATGACTTTGGCCAAGTACAACCAAAATTTCAAACATTGACTATTAAATACACTGTATGTGCTATACAGTGACCAACTTAAACTGTAGTAATTACTCATGGGAATTTTAGTAAGGAACTAAGTCATTGGTCAATGTCAATGAAAAAAAATTATACAAGGCTTACTTCATACTAAACTTCATGACTATTAGAACACTCATAAAATATTAACAGGAGATACTGATTAGAAAATAATGAGGAAATGGTGCTTTAATAGAGAGCTGCCTCTAGAATATCAGATGCAAGGGGTTAGAAATGATCACATCCAGGGTTGCTTCTGAAGGTGATTGCTAACAATGGACAGATACTCAGAAATTAGGGTAGGAAAGCCAAAAGAACAGCACAAGCCAGTTAATTTACTGAGACTTCCCTGATGATAAAACAGGAAAGGAACAAAGGGAATTGTGTAATGATTTGATCATAATGAATAAAAAGTATAGAATCCAACACCACATTTGAAATTCAACCAGTGAAGCAGAGTGTCCTCTGGGTTTTCTTCTGGCATTGAACTGTTAATACAAATGGAGCAAAGTCCATGGACTAGTTAACATTCCTGTGGGGTTAGGAGAGATTTCGGCCCATGTAAAACATCACTTCACCCAGAAGTGTAAGTGCAGAAAGGCACAGTTGTCCATCCTCACAGGCTCACTTGATCCTCTCATGTTTTGTGCCTGGAAGGAAACCCGGAAACACAAGAAGCCCACATACATGCAAAAAAAAGTGGGATATTCTGCTCTGATCATTGTCAAGATGATCAGATTTAATTAAATGTGTGAATACTGCTTATTAATAGATTATTCTCCACCTGCCCACTGTAGGACAATACTGCTGACAAGCAGGTCCTCAAACTGTAATTACACTTCCTTCCTTCTCTCCATTTTCTCAGTTGGCCACTTGTAGTCATATAGAAATTTAAAATGAATTCAATCTATAATAATTTTGAAAATTTTAACAGGTAGACATTTATATATTATGTATCATTACATAGGTATGTTAAAGAAAAACAGAATAGGTTAATTTACAAAGGATAATTTATAAAGGATTAAATCCCATAACTGTAGGTCACTCATATTTATAACCCAAGCTGTCCAAGACTGCAGAGGTAGACTTGTGTGTGTGTGTATGTGTGTGTGTGTGTACATGTGCACACATACATATACATACACAGGCAGTCTGCTGAATGTTTTTGCAATGGGTTTACCCTCAGATTACAGACAGTATACATAGGGATAGGAAGAAAACCTAAGTGAGGGAAGTCATGAGTGACTATGCATTGTTGACACAGGCACAGCCATGTCAAGGACAGCAAGGCTTCTAATGTATGAGAAACTGGCAAAGCTGAGATCCACATGGGTATAAGACTTTCTGAAGGGGTCCCAGTGTGAGTGCCCATGAACATGGGACCAGCCTGTGAAAAGACTGGCAACTGCTGCTTTCTCCTCAGGTGTTCACAGCCTAGTGTTGTACTTCTGTAGAGACTTCCTACCAAGATTAGCTAACCCCTCCCCCTGTGCTGTACTGTAAACACACTGAGGTTCCTGGTTGTGAAGACAACAGAATCCTATCTGTTGTGTCCATGTGTCTCTCTGTTTTGATTCCCTGGCCACCAATAATCAGCGGTTCAAGACCAAAGCTGGGTGGGCCATTGTAAGGCTAGAAACAAGTATGCCATGAGATACTATATACAACAAAATAATTTATTATTAAGCCAGTATTTTACTTGTCTGTGTCTCTCTAATAAATACTGTCTCTAGTAAACAAAAGGTTAGGTATGAAAAAGTGACATAGAAAAGTAACGCTGTAGCTTTTGACATTAGATCACTTAGATCCACCTCTTGCCTCTTCTACTACAGAGAACTAGGCTGTTATGTAAAATTATGAATTTCAATTTCACCATTAATAAAATATAGGTTACATAATAAAGTTGCTGGGAGTACTGAGCTTTATGTAGTGACTAAGCATTAGGCAGAGAATCCTGGAGCTATGACTGGAAGCAGCTCATGGGATACTGAGGGACACAGCATCAGAAAGCAATGAATAACTGAAGGACATGTGGATTATGCCCCAGATGCCAAAGTAAACCTTTTGATCAGCTTAGCTATACCATTCAGAAGATAATGGATAGACATGTGACACTGCTCTTCCCCTATGAGACAGAAACACTCTGAACTGTGTTCTGTTATTATTTCGTTTTTCAAGGCAGGGTTTCTTGTTTATCCCTGGCTGTTCTGGAACACTCTCTGTAAACCAGGCTGACCTTAAACTCAGAGATCCACCTGCCTCTGACTCAGAAGTAATAGGATTCAGTGTGTGTGTCACCTAAGGCAAGAGTTGTTGGTTTTTGATGTATTTAAACATTTAAACTAAACTCTTCCAAGCCACTCCTCCCCTAAGTTGCTATGTATTTTTGGCCATGTGCAAAGCCACTGAGAAAGCGTATTTTAAATATTTTCTCTTATACAATCAAGAATTTATATAAAGTATAAATCTTAAGGGATACGAAACATGTTTAATTGCTCATTCATACTCATGCTGTGGAGAATAATTGAATAATTTGTGATTTTGTTGCCACATAAATATTTCATTATTCTCTAAAATACCATTTCTAGCAAGCTATAAATTTAGTTCTAAATTCCTGTTTTTAATTTTATACAAAATATGAAAGCCATTAAGTATGGCTGATGAAATTAAGTCACTTCTAAATGACAACGTTTAGGAAGTCTATCTTTTAGCAGCTACAGATTAAAGTTACAGCTCCTGAAAGCTAAAGCACAGGTAAATAACTGAAGTTAACCTTGCCTGATAAGTTTGAAACTAGAGATGCTGTTTTATGACAAAGCTTCCTTGGGAATCATGCAATTGGCTTTGCTGGATGCCTTGTGATGTTTTAAGATACTTACGTCACTAGTGAACTGGATAAGTCCTCTACAAAGATACGGCAATGTGGTATATGAAGGTGAAGACTGTTAAAATCAAGTAAGCTGTAGCCCAAGGAAAGACAGGGGGACCTCAGAGATGCTCAACACCTCAGATAGTCTGTTATAAGGCTTAAGTCTGATCTTTGGTTCTCTCGGAATTACAAGTCCCTTGAAGGACAATGGACTTTTCCTCTGATGTTTCCTGCACACAGAGGTAGAACTCCCCAGGAGTCACAGCTTCTGTTCTAATGATTTTATGCAGGGACACCCTCAGTATAGAACAACTCACTCACCACTTCCATGGACTGCATCAGGCTTGGACTTCATTGTTTTACAAAACTGTCTTCGGCAGTTCTCTATCCACTCTGTTTGTTTATCGGACATTTTGAAGCATGATAACAGGTTTCCAATATCATTGTCTATTAAGCAAAATAACAGGTTAGAATATTACAGGCTAGAAAATCAAATATCTGTGCTGAAGTTAAAGAAGCTAACAATAATCCCTAATAGCAAGATGGAGCAATGATAATTTTGTATAAGAAAATGACAGCCTTCCACTCTATATTGGAACCATTAAGTAAATTAAGGGTTAAATGAACACTGAAACTAGTATACCACAATTGCCAATCATCAGATTGGCCACTAAATGAGAAATAAGCAAAGAGCATGCATAGCACATGGCTAGACAGGGCGTGTTTCACATGTAGAATAGGACAAAGTGAGCTGGCAGCAGAAATCCTATCAGATTAATGCCAACAAAAGGCAATTTACAAATTATTAGTTTCAGAATTTCCTACTTAATATTTTCAGACTTTGGTTGGTAGTGGGTAACTGACCATAGAAGCTGAAACTACAGGTAAGGAAAAACACTCATATTCCTGTACATGCACACACACAAAAAATATACACAGAGACATCTCGGTAAAGACGATCTAAATTACAGTTCTAATTAGTCTTAAAAGGTTGAGACATATCATCCATCATCACACAGTTATCACAGCCAAATCTGTGTTTGTATGCATAACAAACAATGGATAAAAATGTTTAAGTTACAAAAAAAAAAAAACAAAGCTTTGAATGACACACAACAGTACCTCCACTGTGCTATGCACACACTTCGTACTCAGGATGTTTCTGCCTAAGATTCCAAAGTACTGGAATTATAGGTGTAAATCACCATGCCCAGCCCCTACAGAAAATAATAGCCTTGCAAAATCAAACTGATACACAAGTAACTCCCTGCCCAAAAGTATCCACTATTGTTTTGAAAGGACTTAGAGGAACATAAAAAGGAAATGGCTAAACAGACTGTAGTTTATAATTAAATACTGACCTCCCACTCTGTAAAAAGAAAGCAAATAGCATTTGTATAACAGCTTTTGATTCTCTCATTATACTGAGCAAACTGAAAGAGGTAAAGAGGATATATACTCTGCATTATTATTCCTAGGAAATGAGGGCACCAGAAGAGCAACCTTATAGTAAGCACTGGTTCTCAAATGGCTGCAGTTTTGACCCCAAAGGGGAATTTGGCAATAGGCATGAGAGGTCACCTGGTATCTGATGGGCAGAGAACCCCAGAAATGCTGCTAAAATCCCTATGTGGCAATACCCTGGCTCCCCAAAATCAAACTTTCCAAAATACTAATGGTGTTCTGGCTGAGCTGAGGTGGAAAAACACCAATTCAGAGTAATAAGAAGGATCAGTGTCCACCTGTGTGTGACTAAGGATGGAGAAGAGAGGACTTGGAGTAAGAAAGACTTGCTGTGAGGTCATGAGAAGATGTTATGGTGCTTATAACTATAGATATTTGTAAAATTTTACAGTACTTTCTTTAAATGAGTGCATTTTGTCACATATAAATGTGATAGATACACCATGCATGTGTGAATGTTTATAGATAATTGAAAGCCAATGACAAAGCAAGTTAGTATGACACTCAAATATGAGTGGCTCTACATCACAATTTGGTGTGCCGTTTACATTGGAACTGACTACACATTTATTAAAGGTGTGTGCTTATATAAAATGCTCACGAGAATCCTAAGGAAGCCAGATGTGGAAGCTTATGCCATTAATCCCAGTGTTACAGGGATTAGTAGCTTGGAAGCCACCGAGGATCCATTGTTCCCTCATGGTCAACTTTGGACCCCAATTCCTGTTTCCCTGACAATACCAGAATGTTAAACGTCACTACAGCACTTCCTTAAGATTTAAGATGCAAGAGGAAAAACTGGAGATTATATAGTCTTTATTCAAGTCTATTACGGAAAAGCATCTTCTTCCTGGTCAAAGAACAGAATCAGAGTTCAACTCTTGGCCTGCCATGGAGACATGACTTGCCAATCTGTTGCACAGATTACAATGGTACATATGATTGCCACTTCCCTTCAGAGTTAATTCACCTGGGCCTGTCAATCAGCTGACGTACCTGAAGTTGTGTTATAGAGATGGAAGCAATAACTTTCCCCTTGATGCAATAATGCACTGTCTCTCTATAGAGGTCCCTCTCCCAAGGCAGTTGTTTACAGGGCTTCTGTCATGCTATACTGAGAAGTCTGCCTGGTTTTGAGTCTTAACTTGAAAAGTGTAAGTTTGCCTTCTTACATCTCTACCTCTGTTTACAAATACTGTCCCAGAGCCTCACCAAATTTTCTTTGACAGTCTGTGCTTTTTCAGACTTTCTCTGAAGTCCCTGCCCTTCCATCATGCAGCTGACTGATGCTCTCCATTGCTTAACATGTTGCCTGGCTTAGACCCTAACTCAAAAGCAAGACTTCCTTCCTCTTTTCCATCCCTCTCCTCCTGGCTGCTGCCAAGATTTATAGCTTGTCTGACCTGTATTTTCTCTCTCAAACTTTAATAAAATGGTCCTTAAGCTTTCCTCTGAACTTAAATTCTATAATTAGCAAATGAGACTAATAGCCTGACAGAGAACCACAAGTTCCTTAGAAGCACACAAGCTGATGAAGCTGGTAGGATTGGCCCAAGTTCAAGGCCATCCTGGAGTACATAGTAAACACCACACACACACACACACACACACACACACACACACACACACACACACACACACGGACAGCATCAAGAAAACCCTTAATGATTAAATAATGGTTAATGGTATTTTTAATAGTATATTTTATCTATGAGACAGTGACTCATATAGCATGGGGTGGTCTCAAAGTTGTGATCCTGAGGCCTATACCTCTAGGCTCTAGGCACTTAGATTATCAGCCTGTGCCACTGTGGTGGTTTGGATGACAGTGTCTCCCACGGGCTCTGTCACTGGTCCCAGTTGGTAGCATTGTTTGGAGAGGCTTATGAGGTGTGGTCTCCTTGGGGGAAGTATGGCAATAGGAGTGGACTTTTAGGGTTTAAAACCAACTGCCAGTCCCCATTCATGCAGTTTCCTGCATGTGATTTGAGATGTGAAGACCCAGCTCACTGCTCTAGCTGCCATGAGTGACATCTCCTGCCAGATGGACCCTTTATCTCTAGAACCATAGGCGCAAGTAAACCTTTCCTTCTCTAGGTCGCTTTGCTGTGGTGTTTTACCACAATAATAGGACAATCATAACATGTTTATAATTCTGACCAATTTCTGGGTGCAATACAGGGGTTTGTAATAAGATGAATATATATATAAGATGCATATAAGATGTAATAAGATGAATATATATATAAGATAATAAGATGAATATACATATATATATATGTATGTATATATATATATATACGAATGTCACTAAATATAAAAATTTCATTTTTGGCTTCAAGTACCATTTTAAATAGCAGACTATTCTATATAATTCAAATGGTATAATAGTATTTCTAGAAACGGAATATCATAAATCAATACCAGCTATTATAATTCAGCTCTAATGAAGTCACTATAAAAAAACTACCATTTTTCTACCCCCAAATTAGCTTGCTATATCTTACAAGACAGAAAATGGCATGCCACTCCTCCATATGCTTCTTTAGATCCACATACATCAAAAGTATCTATGAAAAACCAGGAGAAAAATGAAAATATTCAATTTAAACTATTCTAACTCCCATTGAAGAAAATGCAAAAAACAAGTAGGAAAGAAAAGAAATACAAAAAGCTCCCCATTTCTGATATTCACCACTGACAACTGACATTGTTTCCTCTCTGAATGCAAGCATTCCTGTTAAACAGAAGAATAGAATTTTTCACTTCATTTGTAATGGTTGGAAATACTATATAATTTAAATGCATAAGTCAAATATGACATTTATCATATAATATTATACACAATGAAAAAAGTAGACTATGTAACACAAAAAAAATGAAAAAAAAAAAAGAAGTAACATCAGTTTAATATAAATACAAAGACGCCCTACTGTTCACTCAGGAAACAAGCCGTCGTTTAATTTCAATATGAGATTGTGAATTTCCACATATAAACCTGTAAGAGATGCTATGGAAGGAGCATAAATCTCAAGGTAAGTACCAAGAGATTCCCAGGCTACTTCATACAGCCAGAATTGCATCATGAAGCTTATTTGTGGAATTAGTGATTTCCATTCGAGTTTCTATTCTTTTATTAATATGGCCATCATTTCAGATTATATTATAATAAGCAAGAGAAAGCAACAGAATGCTTTCCAAGAAGCACATGAAACACAAGCAGGCATTTACCAAACTCTAAATTTGGAAATGTACACAACATTCCATGCTATAATTAGTCAAACAGGTTTCATCACATTTTCATACATGTGTATAATGTGCTGTGATTGTCTAAATAAGAATGGCCCCCACAGGCTCACAGACTTCAATGCTTGGTAACCTTGAATGGCACTATTAGGCGGTGCAACTCTCTGTGTGTCCCTCTCTTTCTGTCTGTGTGTGTGTGTGTGTGTCTGTGTGTGTGTGTGTGTCTGTGTGTGTGTGTGTGTGTGTGGCTTTCTGTCTCTCTCTTTCTGTCTCTCTCTGTGTCTCTGTGTATCTCTCTGTCTCTCTATCTATCTCTGTCTCTCTCTCCCTCCCTTCCTGCCTCCCTTCCTCTCTCTCTTCCTTATGCCTGCAGCTCCAGATGTAGAACTCTCAGCTATCTCTCCAGCATCACAACTACCTGCATGTTACCATGCTTCCTTCCATAGCAACAATATACTAAACCTCTGAACCTGTATGCTAGCCCAGTTAAATCTTTTCCCTTTATAAGAGTTGCAGTGGTCATAGTGTCTCTTCACAGCAACAGAGCGTTGACTAAAACATGTATTTTGCTCATATGTACCTTCATTACCTTCTCTGGCCCCTATAGTTTCCTTCCTCTTTCACATTAATCTCCTGTTTACTTTCTTTTCTTTTTAATCTAGATTCCATATATGAGAGGATATGTGACACTTGTCATTTTTAAACTTAACATAGCATCTAAAGGCTTCCTAGTATTTGTTAAAGAACTGCATATTTAAACATGTTCAAGATAGAACATATTTAAAGCAGAGTATTCATTTTCCTCAATTGATCACTTCATTTTTTTTTTATACTTGTTGACTAAATATTTACTGGAGGAGAAATAGCAAAGTTTGAAAACATGAGGGTTAGGGTTGTACTAAAGAAAAAGTGTATGGTATACTTCTCATTGTTACAGATACATTTATTTCCATTTTTAAGGAGATAAACACATAAAAATATATCCTCATTCTTCAGAAGTTTAGTAGTCTTACTATCTTACCAGACTCTTCACTTAATGAGTTAATCTTCAGGGAATAAATCTGAATTCCAAAAAGAAAAACAATAAAGAAATAAGAAAGACTAAGAACATAGTTAGTTTGATTGAGTTCCAGGCCAGTGAGAGATATGTGCAACCCTATCTCAAAATTAAGTATCCAGGAGAAAAAAAAATCCCTTTTCTATTGCACGGTACATAACTCACAGTGTTTGTGGACTTATATGCCCCCTCATAATGTGCTCTAATACGTCAGAGCAATTCAGATAGCAGATGTGCAGCACGGCAGGGAGCTCATGGACTCACCTAAGGCATGGTATGGTTCCTACAGACAGTCACATATAGAGCTTAAAGGTTTAACCACTTATACTGAATTTATTCAAACCTCAAAATTTATAAGCTGACAAATTTGTCCTGAATTTGCTTATAGTTTGTATTATGTCCATAATTATGAGCTATTGCCATTTACAGTTATGGACTCTAAGATGAAATAACTGTTTTGTCATAAGGGAAGATATCAGAAGAATTTATCTATATTTTAATACTAGCTGGCACATTGCATTAAAGAGAATGATTATCAATAAGGAACTCACTCTTATGTAGTAGTAAGAGAATTTTCTCATGAGGCAGAAAATCAATTTCCCATCAGATACGTAGAAATATGATGAAAGAAGCAATAAAAGTATAACCCTGACACTACAGAAGGATGGATTTGGAATAACTGTACAATGGAATGTTGTATAGTTTGTTTTTTTAATTGTGAGAAAAATGGGCTAAAAGGATAGCTATACATACCTTTATGTGCCACTGAAAATGACAATGACATTTTATAGATAATAAAGTAAGTGTAATGAGGGTACCCAGCTCAGGAAAGATGTATACTGGAGTGCACTGTAAGGAACATTCAACTACATGTGCTGTGGATGTTCAGTCAGATCTGAGGATAACACAGCTGAGAGGCAGAGTCACTTAGATCAGTCTGGAAATAATTCCCAGCGTCTAATGACAATGGTCTGAAAGGCAGCATTTGATGGGAGAAGAAATCTCATCTTGATTCCTCATGACATTAAACGTGTGTGGATATGGTCCGACTTTCTTAGACCCTTGATACCTTGAGAAATCAGCAAAGACAACACCGATTTCTTTGGTTCGCAGTTCCATGGGTTTTAGCACAGGGTGATTTTATCCGATTTTTGCTTGTATATGGTTAATTTTGCTGATTTTATCACTTTGAGGCTGTGAGTGAATATATCTATAAATATACTAAAAATAAACAAATTGGCCAAGTGGTGGTGGCACATGCCTTTAGTCCCAGCACTCAGGAGGTAGAGGCAGGCAGATCTCTGAGAATTCGAGGCTAGGCTTGTCTACAGAGCAAGTTCCAAGATAATCAGGGCTACAAAGAGACATTCAGTCTAGAAAAATGAACAAACAAACAAATTAACTGTGTACTTCAAATGGATGAATTATATCATATATTAATTATATCTCAACAAAGCTATTAACAGCAGTGAAAAATGTCTGTATGATTGCTCTGGAATCTGAAGGATGACTACCACAGAAGTGACAGAGATGAAGGTCAAGGAAGAGAAAGGACAGAGAAGAAGTGCACATGTTTACACAGGCGGCTCACTAGCTGTCACTTCACTTACACACAAGAAAGCCAACCTTCTGGAAGGAGGAATGGATGCTAAGGAGTTCCTAGGAACACTAAAACATTCCATTCTGTGAGACGTTCCTGTTGTATTTTTAGCTTTCAACAAATGACCCATACACATTTCTAAGACCTGTGAAAATAACCAGTGAGCTAGTGCTATCCTGCGAGACTTACTAATGGACTTAGCAATACACAAAAGAAAGACAGACAGCATACTCTCCAGCACCCACTGAGAAAACTGTACATCAAAATAACATCACAATAAAATGGAAATCCCACAGTACATAGAAGCCCTGAGTGCAAGAAGTCCTGTGTGAAGGTGTATTATTGACATGGATGTGACCATGTCAAGGACCCTGAAGTTTAGAAACCCCTGGGAAAACCCTTTGCCCCACAGTAAGGCTCAGAAAGATGGCAACATTCTCCTCTGGTCCACATGTGGACATTGCTGGTGTGTGAAGAAAATGCTTACCACAGTGTTCCTTGCATTGATATGTACAACCTGTCAATGGTCCACTACTGAGACAGTTCCGATGGAGATTAGGGCTTGACCCAGAAGCCCTGCTTCCTTGTTTATCTGTTATAACATTACCCCCCTAGTATACCAGAATGCAATAATCCACCTCTCCATTGAACTGTATATAATTAACATGCTGAGTCTCCCAAAGAGTGCAGACCACCCATTCCCAGCTCTGTGTGTGTGTGTGTGTGTGTGTGTGTGTGTGTGTGTGTGTGTGTGCATTCTTCTTTCATCCCCTTGAAGTCCATGGTCTGCCCCTGGCAACATGCTACATGTAGTACCACAGCATCACGATATCTGGGGTATAACATGATAGAGTTTGCTTATGGCAGTCATATAAAGGCAATGTGTGTTCTCTCTCTTTCTCTGTAGCATATTTGTATGTGCCCAAGTGTGCTGGTGTGCTTATCTGTGCAGATAGAGATGGATGCCAGAGGTTTATGTTGGCACATTTGAACTGTTTCTCAGTTTTGTATTTTAGGACTGGGTCTCTCACAGAACCCAGAGCTTGCAGTTTGGGCCAGAGTGGCTGGCATCTGAGTCCATAGGAGCTGGCTGTATTTTCCTCCAACAGATATGTACCATTCTAACCAGTCAGCTTCTATGTGGTGGCTAAGGATCAGAACTCAGATCCTCATACTTTCTCGACAATTCCTTTATCCCGAGAGCCCTCTCCTCAGTTGGGAGAAAGTAATTTTTAAAAATAATAAAAGAATGTCAGACAGAGAAAAAAAAAGCATAAATCGTCGTATTTTTTCTGAAATATTTCTCTCTAATGCCTTCAGTATCTGGAGTGTGCTACTCAATTCCTCAGACTATACTTCAATTTCAGCACAGGAAGTCTACATTTCTCTTGCCTCCTGAAAAAACAGAAGTCTTCGCCCTAAGTTCAGGCAAACAGAATAAAGTAGAGCAGACTAGTCAATAGGTCCTGAAAACTCCTGGGGGAACTTGGAGAATAAAAACAAACATGTCTTCATACTATCTTATAAGCGTCCTGTTGCAAACAGTCGGTCCCATGAGCTACCTTCCAGCACTTCCTGAGGACAACTTCTAACATGCTAACCTGCACCTGCTTTGTGCTCACAGAGTCAGTTTTTGTCTTCTGCAAAATGAACAATATAAATTACACTAGCACAGTTCCAGTTTATTCCAAGTATTAATTACTGGTGCTATAAGCAACATAATGTTTGCCTTTGATGCTCTGTACTCACATACATGTATGTGCACATATATGTGTGTATACATACACATGGAAATCGTTAGCTTTTATAGGGCCACCTAAATTTTTATAATGCTGCATTGAAATGTTCGCAAGGAGAAATGTCTGAACTAGATAATGCCTCCAGACTCGTGTTTAGAGAGATGATGTTTTCCTCATTAAGTTCACAGAGTTCTGATTTCCATATTTACATTTGAGGGAAAATGAGATAAAATTTTACTTCCTGTGGCACTTCCTGTTTTCCTCCCTCATCTTCAATCATGGTAAATATATTAGGACTATCAGAATGACATATAAAATTTATAAACTTAATATATCTTTGCAAGAGCTCTTCCTGAAGTTATCTTCACATGATCACCACTGCTTAGATCATTTTCTTTGTAATATAGAACCACAGACGAGTTTGGGGATGGGGGTGGCACGTCTTAGCAGGATACAGCAGGTACTGCTGTGAAATTAGGACTACCGTCTGATTCACACGTTTGTGGTTGTTCACAAATGGAGCTGCAGTATAAATAACTTCCTATCATGTGGGAAATGACAGAATAAATAATTCTAGAATTGTACAGTCCTTTCTAAAACAAAACCTGTGCTGGGAGGGCTATGGCGATGGCACAGCCTTCTAAGCCAAAGAAGAGAGATTTTTGCCTTAGAAGAATAAGCATAAGCACCATGATCCAATAGGTGTTGCAGGAACATCATTCAGGCTGCTGTGTGAGAAGAGACTGAATACAAGCAGGCTGGATGAAGCAAGAGAGGATTTAGTTTAGATTTGTGGAGTCAATATGACTTGCTGTCAGATTACTTGTGGGGCTTAAAGGAAGGAAAGGCACCTAAATAGCATTTGGCTTATTGCCTCAAGAAATGGAGACACAAAAGTTGCCATGTCTGAATTGGGGAAGAATATCAAACGAACAGATTTTAAGAGAGTGTCAGAAAATGATCACAGTCATGTTGTCTGATGCACTTACCAACTTTCCTAGACAGATGTCAAGAGAACAGAAACATGTGACCAGAATCTACAGTAGGGATAAGAGCTGGAGACAGCAATCTGACAGTCACTAGGATACTGGGCAGCATCTCCTCACTGACAAGACAAGCTAAGATCTTCACAACAGCGAAATGGCCAGTAAAAGCAAAAGAACACTCAGAACTGAGACCCAGTACACTCCAAAATTTAAGAGTTAAGGAGATGTGAAAGATGGAAGGAAGGAAGGAAGGAAGGAAGGAAGGAAGGAAGGAAGGAAGGAAGGAAGGAAGGAAGGAAGGAAGGAATATAATCAGAAATGTATTTATCACAAATGCAAAAAAGGAGAAAAACTTAACAGGTAAATTTTCCAGGAGACAAACAAAACAATATTTCAAACTACGAGGGGTTAAAAGAGAAGGGGGAAGACAAAGAAGAGGGGGAGGAGGAGGAAGGAGATGAAGATGAGGAGGACAAGTGTAGGATTTTCTCTGCTGTTGCTAGGTCTAAGTTAAATGAGCATTAAGATGAGGCTGGCATACCTGTGAGCTAGAGTGCTAGGTAGAAAGCCTAATAATTGGCTTGCAGGAAATTTGAGAAAGAAGAACATAAGGTAAAGGCATGGGTATTCTCTTGAATTTTTCAATAAAATGAAGGACATAAATGGAGTTGCGAATTTAAATATGAGAGAATAGGGGTTTGAGAAATAGCTCAGTCCATAAAATGTGTGCCTTGTAAGCACAGAGACCTGAATTTAACCTGCAGAATCCATGTGGGCATGGTGGGAAATTTATTTTATTTTCATTTTTATTTTTTATTAGATATTTTCTTCATTTACATTTCAAATGCTATCCCGAAAGTCCCCTATACCCTCCCCTCCCCCGGCCCTGCTCCTCAACCCACCCACTCCCACTTCCTTGCCCTGGCATTCCCCTGTACTGGGGCATATAATCTTCACAAGGCCAATAGTGGGAGATTTATAATTCCAGCACTGAGGTGGCAGAGACATCAGGATGCTTGAGGCTTCCAGGCCAGTCAATGTAGCCTACTTGGCAAGTTCCAGGCCACTGAGACCCTGCCTCATTACCCCTCCCATGTACATATGTGCACAAGAATATACAAGAATATGAACACACACACAGAAAGTTATAAACAAATAAATAGAAATAAACACTATCCTTTTTGGCTCATGGGAAAGGCCCAGGAGGAAGTTTAGGGTTTAAAAAGACCTAAGTTCTGTCATTGTGACATCATAGACCAACCTCTGGGATATTGTGCTTAGTAAATAAGCCACACAAAGACATTGCTATTGCATGACCTCATTTTGAAGTCTTTGAGGCTATCTGAGAAAGAATAATTATGGAGGGCTAAAGATCATGCTCTGAGGGAGACATTGGTCAAGAGATACAAAATTTCAGGAAAAGCAAAGAAGCTCAAGAGATCTGAAAATCAGTAAGAGAGGCTCCTTCCCTGGCAACCAGGGCCACTCCGGCTAGGGAACAGGTAAGCACTTTTCACTCGGCCCACTCTCCTTCCTTGCCACCTCCCCAATTTTATACCCAGCTTGATAGCAACCTGACTGCTATACCCTCGGCTTCCTCTCTGCCCCCAGTGAAAAGGAACTAAATAGATCTACAGTTTTCCCTTTTTCTTTTGAACAAATTTGTCCCTTCTACAAATCTGTCTCATCTTCCAACACCAATGGCAATGTCTCCCAGGAAACCCACTGGCCATGCAGGGAATCAGGTAGCAATCCTCACCCTCTACCTGTCCTCCAATTCTAACGCCCCTTGTCACCCCCAGCCACATAGCAAACCAACTGCAGTGACCTGTATTGCCTCTCTGCCTCCACTCCCTGAATCCATAGATCCTCATGGCAAACTCAACTTTGCTTCATCTATGGACCCTCTCAGCACCCTGCCTTTTGCCAATCCCCACTCCTGCTTGCCAGGTCCCAAAACTAGAATTGGGGGTGGGTAGGAGGAAATTCTTAAACCCTGTTGATGGAAATGTAAACTAGTACAGTTACTACAGAATCAGTATGGAGATTTCTCAAAACACTAAAAGCAGAATAACCATATGATCCAGGTATACCGTTGCTGACCATATACCTAAAGGAATCTAAGTCAGCATGCAGAGATATTGTATATCCATTTATACCACAGAGTACTGACAAAAACCAAGCTACAGAAGCAACACAGAGACCTGCCAATGGAGGATAGAGTGGAATATATACACACAGTTGAGTCTTATTTAACCACAAAGAGAAAATCACTTCCATAGAACAGAAAGTCTTCAATGTTAACTGAAATATACTATATGAAAAAAAAGCAAGTATCTCATTTTATCTTAAATGCAGACTCTAGCTTTTTGGAAAAAGAAATGAAAATAGAAGGCTACCTGGTATTAGCCCAGAAACTTAGAATACCCAAGATATAAGATACAATTTGCAAAACACATGAAACTGAAGAAGAACAAAGACCAAAGTGTGGACACTTTGCCCCTTCATAGAATTAGGAACAAAACACCCATGAAAGGAGTTACAGAGACAAAGTTTGGAGCTGAGACAAAAGGATGGACCATCTAGAGACTGCCATATCCAGGAATACATCCCATAATCAGCCTCCAAACGATCACACCATTGCATACACTAGCAAGATTTTGGTGAAAGGACCCTGATATAGCTGTCTCTTGTGAGACTAGGCTGGGGCCTAGCAAACACATAAGTGGATGCTCATAGTCAGCTATTGAATGGATCACAGGGCCCCCAATGGAGGAGCTAGAGAAAGTACCCAAGGAGCTAAAGGGATCTGCAACCCTATAGGTGGAACAACATTATGAACTAACCAGTACCCCGGAGCTCTTGACTCTAGCTGAATATGTATCAAAAGATGGCCTAGTCGGCCATTACAGGAAAGAGAGGCCCATTGGACATGCAAACTTTATATGCCCCAGTACAGGGGAACGCCAGAGTCAAAAAGTGGGAGTGGGTGGGTAGGGGAGTGGGGGGGGAGGGTATGGGGGACTTTTGGGATAGCATTGGAAATGTAATTGAAGAAAATACCTAATGAAAAAAAAATATATATATATATAAAAGAAGGCTACCTGGAAGAGGAAGGAGAAGAAAATGGGAAGGGAGATAACAGAAGTCAAAGAGTGGAATAGAAACTATCACAGTACATAATAGATGTGCATTAGCATGCCCTAATACAACTGATTGTGTTGTACAATTAATAAACATTAATTTTAAAAAAGTAGGTAATTGCAGCAGAAACTGTTGAGGCTCAAGGGTGAACTCCATCCAAGTATGCTAAGCATCTTGAAGGGTATTAGAGGGTCCTCCAGAAAAAGAGAATATGTTCATATTTATGTGTATGTCTACCTTTGCTTGTCTGGCTTATTTCACTCAACACAATGCACAATCACACATGCACACACACACACATACACAATTTCTAAGCCTAGAATCAGGAAATGATGGACACATTGTAGGTTCTCAGGATGAAGATCTAAAAATGAGAGACAAAGAAAGAACCATAAGAGTCACTATCACTGTGGGGAAGCACGGAGGATGTGGACATCGGCTTTTGCAAATCAGCAAAGTCAGTTCCTTTCCAGTTCTGACTGAGGGCCAAGCGGGCCTGTGGGCAGTCAAAGAGTTGATGTGCATTAGTAATACATGGATGCTCCCTAACGTTTCTATTCCAGCAAATGAGAGGTTTGGTTATTGTCTAAAGGAAGGATGGAGAATGGGAGAGAAAAGAAAATACTCATCTAAGAGAACAGGAAAGTAAACTGACCTGGAAACACCCTACAACTGTCTGGCACCTACTGGCAGAACGTAAATCCATTATTGCTCTTTTATAAAGCACATCTGTATGGAGTAAAAATACACTTAAAGCTGTACTGATTCCTAGGTATGATGGGTATGCTTATGCTTGGAGAGATATCTACTTATACCTTATTTTCATTTCCTTTGTTCAAATTCCCAAAATAAAGGTGGAAGTCAGCTAACAAAACTGACAGTGAATCTGTTATTCAAAGCGTAATAAAGAAGTGCCTAACTGCAAATGAAACTTAGCAAAAGAAACAGTGCTGCATCCTGTCAAGGAAAACCCAAGAAAAAGGTTGAGGTACTGAAACAAACAAATAAACAAACAAACAAACAGGTATTAATGTGTTATTTATAATTCCTGGGAATCCCCCTGAACATAGTATTTATGAAATGCACAGTAGAGAAGCAAGCATGTAGCGTAATAACCGAACGACCAAAGCTACAGCATAAACAGCCTAATAGAAGGACTTGGAGCAAACGAGGATGAGAGCAAACACCTGAAAGTGGCCTGGGTTCCCTGAAGGATGGGGGTAAGCATGAAAACATTCAAAGGCACCACTGCAAGGACTCCTCCTGAAAAATGTGCAACGCTACTCCCAAGTGTCTGAAAAAGTAATAGATTTTGTCATGCAAGAGTGAAACCCAAAGCCAAAACTTGAAAGCACATTAAGTGAATGTAGAATATATCTTTTACACATGACTTCTTTCCAATGTAAGTTTGACAGCAATATAAAGCACAAGATGTTGATGTTAATAATCGACTAAGAAAATAATGCAAAGTGTGATCGTAGGTCCTCATAATTCTTGTAGGAGTTTCCTGGCCTAGGACCGCTTGGCGTGGCACCAGCAGAGTATGATGTCCTCGAGCTCAGCTCCTTTGCTTGAACCTTGCCTTTGCCCACTGTTGCTTTTCCCTCCAAAGCTCACACACAGTCTAAACTACACACATCATATAAGACTTTCTTTGGGGCCGGGCATGGTGGTGCACACCTTTAATCCCAGCACTTGGAGATTTAATCCCAGCAGAGGCAGGTGGATTTCTGAGTTTGAGGCCAGCCTGGTCTACAAAGTGAGTTCCAGGACAGCCAGGGCTACAGAGAGAAACCCTGCCTCGAAAAAACTAAAACTAAAACAAAAACAAAAACAAAAACAAAAAAGACTTTCTTTGGCAAGGCAGTTTGATTTTATGCCATCCTAGCACACTACTTTGTCTATTTCACTCACGTTATACACCACACCTGTACAACTACCATTTGTGATGATGCCTCCAAAGGTGGATAAAATATTTCTCATTGTAATTCAAATTGAAGTACATAGGGTTTATGCAAACACAGCAGTTAATTTTGAAAAAAAAAAGAACACTTTGGTAAACAAACTTCTGTGTGTGCAGAATTTAACTAATTAGTAGCTACTGATCTAGATTTCTGAAAAAAAAATGTTTTAAAGATGTATTTATTTTTTGTGTATGAGTATTTTGTCTTCCTGTACCACATGTGTGTTGAATGTCCTGAGAGCCAATGGTGGTTGTCAGAGACCACAGAGCTGGAGTTAAAGATGGCTGAGAGAGCTGAACTGGGGTTCTCTGCAAGAGCAGCAAATTGCTCTTAACTGATGGGCTGTCTCTGCAGTCACTGCCAACTCAGTCTTTAAACAAAACATTGTTTGCTAATGAAGACATTTGTTATGCCATCGCTGCAAATATTACTTTTTGACCTCATAGAGTTACTAGCTAAATAAAAACAGGAGTAAGTGGTAAAACCTAGAGGGAGTGGGCAGCCATGGGTTTATATATACATGCTGAATGGAAATCAGCACTTACCTTTCTCACAGCCTCTTTCTGAAACTATAAAAGCACTGGAATGCCATTTGATAGGAAAGATTTACCTTGTTTTAGATCAGCATTTCGTGGACCTTCTGACTGATAGCAGTGTGGCAATGGATATGAAGAAAACATTGGCCAAGGATATGGGTCATCCCCCTAAACACACAGCAGATAACAAGCTGCATTAAGATATTGAACTTTGAAGTATCATTCATTGAAATTAACTTTTCTTCTCATAAACATCTTGTCCAATTCATCAAAAGCTTTTTGCTATTATAATCAACTACTCCTCAAAGGCAATAAACAAAATGTAATAGATATTGTAAGCAACTTGGACATGATAACTTACTCTTCTGACTAGGATTGATAATGGTGGAGTTGCTTTTTTTTTTTTTTTTCTTTTTTTTCAAGAAAAGAAAGATACAATGTTTAAAAGGCCCTGTATTTTCTTTTGCCCCACGAATTTCTTCTACCAATGATTTGTAGCTCATCTTTTCAGGGTGGTAGTTACAGAAAGAAAGTTCTTACGGACAGCCATCCTCCATAAATTCCATAAGGATTCCATTAAGACAAAACAAGAGTAAATACACAGAGGGAAAGACCATGACAAAGAGAAACTTCAAAGTTCAAATACTCAAGTACACCCAGAATAAAGACAAGTATGTAATGAAACAATAATCTACTGCTCTTGCACACACACTGCGAACTCATGCCCTCTTGGAGACAAGATTAATCTTATTTTGAATGCGCTTATCCATTTTGTAAAGTTTGTCAAGCAACAAAAATGGAATACTGGTTTGTAGTCAGTTGGAAAATGTTGCTTAGTGCTCTAAACGTGTCAAAATATTTCACTCACCTTCTCAAGCATCCTTGGAGGCAATATCCGCTCTGAAGGACCACCAATAAGATTAATCCTTACGAGAACATGATTTCTCTCTACTGATAATCCATCAATTATAAAGTTCCTGAAAGAAAATATAAATCAATTTTCCTGTCTTCTTAAATGAATATGGTTTGATTTTTTACATCATGTCACAAGATTGCAAAGAAACACACATACACACACATGTATACATACATACACACACATACATACACATGCACAAACATACATACATACCCACATACACATAAATATACACAAATACATACAACATCCATACACAACACATACACAAAATATCACATATAGAACATAACACACACACACACACACAGAAATAAAATAGTATCTGCAAAACATACTGGCCATCAGCATATTTATAGTACAGAAGGCTATATTCACTTTTTTAGATATATATTACCACTTCTTTGGTAAAGAAGAAGCAATTGATTGACAGTTGACATGAGACTAGTGAGATTAATAAGAGCATTTCCTTGAGAAATGATCCTATACTTACAGAAATGAGATTAGGACCCATATTATTTCTGAAGTGACTGAATTGTATCTTTAAGAAAACTCCTATTGGGCTGGAGAGATGGCTCAGCCATTGAAACCTAGGCTGACAGCCAAGGAGACAAAAGCTTTGCCTGTGCTCTACAGTGGCCTGAGACTACAACACACAAGGTGCTGATGAGCAGCTTCTGATGCTGCTGATGTTTCCTTTCCATATTAAACCTCAACATCCAATGACATATCCTACCCATGACCTGGTAGGTGGGAGGTATGTAATTATGTTCTGAATTACAGATATGAGAGCAATGATGGACACAGAATGTGTGTTCTATAAATGACAGCCAGATTGAGGTAATGGCAAGTGTGATTTATAAGTAGAAAAAAAAAATCTAACCCTCACTTGGCAGATAATGAGAAAGCATGGCTATAAGCTGACATAATTAGGAAACTGGAGACAGTATGGCTCTAAGAGAGATGTAAAACCAAGCATTGCATTCAAAGGGTCACTGTAGAAAATAATATGGATTTAAAAGTAGTAGGACTTTGTGAAAATTAAAGAAAAAAAATACTAAGTCAAAAGGAACAAACAGTACACGTAGTACTCTCCAAAAACATATACCATTATCTTTCTGAGACATTCATGCTTGAATGGTTTTCTACTCCTTCATTTAAACATAGTAATTCCAACTGAAAGTTAGTTTCAAATAATTTGTAACTATAATAATTTTGTTAGTTTCAAATAATTTGTAAGGTGAGCTGCTGACTCTATCATTCTAATGTTGCCCTGTCTGTTGTTGATGATGTTGTTGTTGTGTGTGTGTTTATTCTAACCTGTGGTTCTCCGAGATCTCAAAGGTATTTTCTTCTTGAGCATGTAATAACAGGTTAGATACTTGATACTGAGCCTCCAGTAAGAGAAGCACATCCAGATCACAGCACACCACACTTAGTAACCTACGAAGAGAAGAAAAGGAGCAGTCAGGTGTGGGCATTCTTCAGATTTCAAAACATTCCTGAGCCTTGAGATACCAATGGTATATGAATATCCACATGGTTATTTCAAGTTCCTTTTTAGTCTTAGTCTCACTTTGTAGCCCAGGTTGGCCTGGAACTCACTCTGAAGCCCATACTGCTTTCAAACTTGCAGCAATCCTTTTGCCTCAGATTTTGAAGAACTGAGACTAGAGCCATGAGCTACTACTATACTGACAACTCAGATTTATTTTTAAATATTTACAATTGTAATCTTTGCTTCAGAAGTTATTATTAATGATTAATCCAGATTTTTCAAACTGTACCTATATCATCACAAATGAAGGACATTTTTTGTAGCCAGGCTAGGTGGTGGGCACCTATAATTCTAGCACTTGAAGACTGAGACAGGAAGACTGTCATAAATTCAAAGCCAATTGGAATACAGAAAATCCTGTTCCCCAAAACAAAAAACAATAACACAAAAGAAACAAAAGACAAAAGACAATAGCAATAACACCAAATATAATTGAACCATTACCTAAAGACTCATCAAGGAACATTAGCAAATCCATTAAGACTACAAACTACCATAAAGCTTTTCAATAATTAATTACAGAACAAATAATGAAATGATGATTTTGCCATTAATGTAAGTCATTTTGCTTACTGAATAAGATGATAGTGTGAAAATGGCAGTATCAAAACTGTCTTTCTGGAAATGAGAAACATTAGGATATGGAATGGAAACCTCAGAAATCCATGCCTCACCCAAACCATAGCCTTCAGTAAATGAGAATTACTAAAGAGACCCATAACTGGACACTGTGCAGAGCATGAGAGACTTTGGAGCTCTCAATTCTAAATGGGGTATCTTCACCAAAGCCCTCCCTTCAAGGTTCAAGGTCTACAGAGAACAGGAGGCAGAAAGAGTGTATGAACTAGAGGTGATAGACTACACCAAGGAAACAGGGCCTCCTAGACACAACAGGACTGATCCACATCTGCACACACAGAGACTGTGGCAGCATCTACAAGGCCTACACAGGTTCAAACAAGACAAGGTCCCAGCACTGAGAGAGGAAGTAGACAAGGGCTCCAGCCCTAACCAAGAAGTTATCTGTAGTTGATACCCACTGGCAAAGGGAAAATCAGCTTTCCCTAGTGAAGTGTCACTGAATGTGTCAACCACACTTCAGGGCAGGCCTCATGCCCTGGAATGGATGAATAACACAAAATGGACTCCAGGTTTTGTTGTGTGCCTTTTCTTTTGTTTTCTCTCATGTTGTGGCTTGTTGTTTTTAGTTTATCTGCTTTGGATCTTTGGCTTTGGATCTCATGAAAGAGATAGAACATGAAGTTGGTTGTGTAGGGATGTGGGAGAAATCTGGAAGGAGGTAGGAGATTCCTATTGTTCGGTGAGGGATATCTCTCTAATGAGTTGTTGGCCAAGAAGAAACCCAAAGTTTCTCAACATAATACAGAATATTGATGTATTATGACTGGCACATGGGTGTTCAGTAAACTATCACTACCTTTTCATGTCTTCAGGAATGATATGAACTTCATATCTTGACACAACAGCATATATTACCCACTCAAAGTGTACATAAGTGTACCAAAAATAGCTGTTCGATAACATCGCCCAGAACCTGGCTACAATGACTCACAAGATCTAAAAGCAAAGAAAAGTCCACCAGAACCGTGCAGAAAAACATTCCACTCAACTTACAGAAGTCAAAAGATGAACTGCTGCTGCTGTTGCTGCTTAGATTCAATACAGATGGAGTCACTCGAAAGACTAGATATCTAGTTAAAGACTGAGCTGCTCTGACACTCACCAGCTACCCACAACACCCTCCACAGGATCTTAAGACTTCTGGTGAGTGGAGCACAGCTTCTGCTCCAATCCAATTGCGCGGGACCTGAGACTGCACTAGTTAGGGAAGCAGAAACCGGCCTGAGTAGGGCCACAGGCCTCATCCGGCCGGATCAGCGCCGGGGTAGCAGGAGAGCAGGGTTGCCTGACACCCGCCAGCTACCCACGACCCCCGCCACAGGATTTTGGGACTGCTGGGGAGTGGAACACAGCTTCTGCTCCAGTCCAATCACGCGGGACCTGAGACTGCTCTGGTTGGGGAGAGAGAAATCCGGCCTACATAGGGTCACAACCCTCTTCCTGTCAGAAAAGCACCGGGGCAGCTGGGGCACAGGGTCAGCTGACACTCGCCAGCTACCCACAACACCCGCCACAGGATCTTAAGACTTCTGGTGAGTGGAACACAGCTTCTGCTCCAATCTTTAAACAGTGACAACGATAACAACTAACCCCAGAGATTACCAGATGGCGAAAGGTAAACGTAAGAATCTTACTAACAGAAACCAAGACCACTCACCATCATCAGAACCCAGCACCCCCACTTCGCCCAGTCCAGGGCACCCCAACACACCGGAAAAGCTAGACACGGATTTAAAAGCATATCTCCTGATGATGATAGAGGACTTCAAGAAGGACTTTAATAACACACTTAAAGAAATGCAGGAGAACACTGCTAAACAGGCAGAAGACAATAAAGAGGAAGCACAAAAATCCCTTAAAGAATTGCAGGAGAACACTGCTAAAGAGTTACAAATCCTTAAAGAAAAACAGGATAACATAATCAAACAGGTAGAAGTCCTTACAGAAAAAACAGGAAAACACATCCAAACAGATGATGGAAATGAACAAAACCATACTAGACCTAAAAAGGGAAGTAGACACAATAAAGAAAACCCAAAATGAGGCAACACTGGAGATAGAAACCCTAGGAAAGAAATCTGGAACCATAGATACGAGCATCAGCAACAGAATACAAGAGATGGAAGAGAGAATCTCAGGTGCAGAAGATTCCATAGAGAACATCGGCACAACAATCAAGGAAAATGGAAAATGCAAAAGGATCCTAACTCAAAACATCCAAGAAATACAGGACACAATGAGAAGACCAAACCTACGGATAATAGGAGTGGATGAGAATGAAGATTTTCAACTGAAAGGACCAGCAAACATCTTCAACAAAATTATAGAAGAAAACTTCCCAAATCTAAAGAAAGAGATGCCCATGAACATACAAGAAGCCTACAGAACTCCAAATAGACTGGACCAGAAAAGAAATACCTCCCGACACATTATAATCAGAACAACAAATGCTCTAAATAAAGATAGAATACTAAAAGCAGTAAGAGAAAAAGGCCAAGTAACATATAAAGGCAAGCCTATCAGAATTACACCAGATTTTTCACCAGAGACTATGAAAGCCAGAAGATCCTGGACGGATGTTATACAGACACTAAAAGAACACAAATTCCAGCCCAGGCTACTATACCCAGCCAAACTCTCAATTAACATAGATGGAGAAACCAAAGTATTCCACGACAAAACCAAATTCACACATTATCTCTCCACGAATCCAGCCCTTCAAAGGATAATAACAGAAAAAAACCAATACAAGGAGAGGAACCACGCCCTAGAAACAACAAGAAGGTAATCCCTCAACAAACCTAAAAGAAGAAAGCCACAAGAACAAAATGCCAACTTTAACAACAAAAATAACAGGAAACAACAATTACTTTTCCTTAATATCTCTTAATATCAATGGATTCAACTCCCCAATAAAAAGACATAGACTAACAAACTGGCTACACAAACAAGACCCAACATTTTGCTGCTTACAGGAAACTCATCTCAGAGAAAAGGATAGACACTACCTCAGAATGAAAGGCTGGAAAACAATTTTCCAAGCAAATGGCATGAAGAAACAAGCTGGAGTAGCCATTCTAATATCTGATAAGATTGACTTCCAACCCAAAGTCATTAAAAAAGACAGGGAGGGACACTTCATACTCATCAAAGGTAAAATCCTCCAAGAGGAACTATCAATCCTGAATATCTATGCTCCAAATACAAAGGCAGCCACATTCATTAAAGAAAATTTAGTAAATCTCAAAGCACACATTGCACCTCATACAATAATAGTGGGAGACTTCAACACACCACTTTCACCAATGGACAGATCATGGAAACAGAAACTAAACAGGGACACAGTGAAACTAAGAGAAATTATGAATCAAATGGATCTGGCAGATATCTACAGAACATTCTATCCTAAAACAAAAGGATATACCTTCTTCTCAGCACCTCATGGTACCTTCTCCAAAATTGACCACATAATTGGTCACAAAGCAGGCCTCAACAGATACAAAAATATTGAAATTGTCCCATGCATCCTATCAGATCACCATGGACTAACGCTGATCTTCAATAACAAAATAAATAATAGAAAGCCAACCTTCACGTGGAAACTGAAAAACACTCTTCTCAATGATACCTTGGTCAAGGAAGGAATAAAGAAAGAAATTAAGGACTTTTTAGAGTTCAATGAAAATGAAGCCACAACATACCCAAACTTATGGGACGCAATGAAAGCATTTCTAAGAGGAAAACTCATAGCTCTGAGTGCCTCCAAAAGGAAACTAGAGAGAGCACACATTAGCAGCTGGACAACACACCTAAAAGCACTAGAACAAAAGGAAGCAAATTCACCCAAGAGGAGTAGACGGCAGGAAATAATCAAACTCAGGGGTGAAATCAACCAAGTGGAAACAAGAAAAACTATTCAAAGAATCAACCAATCAAGGAGCTGGTTCTTTGAGAAAATCAACAAGATAGATAAACCCTTAGCCAGACTCACTAGAGGGCACAGGGAAAGCATCCTAATTAACAAAATCAGAAATGAAAAAGGAGACATAACAACAGATCCTGAAGACATCCAAAACACCATCAAATCCTTCTACCAAAGGCTATACTCAACAAAACTGGAGAACCTGGATGAAATGGAGAAGTTCCTAGACAGATACCAGGTACCAAAGTTGAATCAATATCAGGTTAATGATCTAAACAGCCCTATATCCCCCAAAGAAATAGAAGCAGTCATTAATAGTCTCCCAACTAAAAAAAGCCCAGGACCAGATGGGTTTAGTGCAGAGTTCTATCAGACCTTCAAAGAAGATCTAATCCCAGTTCTTCACAAACTATTCCACAAAATAGAAACAGAAGGTACTCTACCCAACTCATTCTATGAAGCGACAATTACTCTGATACCTAAACCACAAAAAGACCCAACAAAGGTAGAAAACTTCAGACCAATATCCCTTATGAATATTGATGCAAAAATCCTCAATAAAGTTCTTGCTAACCGAATCCAAGAACACATCAAAACAATCATCCATCCTGACCAAGTAGGTTTCATCCCAGGGATGCAGGGATGGTTCAATATACGGAAATCCATCAACGTAATCCAGTATATAAACAAACTCAAAGACAAAAACCACATGGTCATCTCCTTAGATGCGGAAAAAGCATTTGACAAGATCCAACACCCATTCATGATAAAAGTCTTGGAAAGATCAGGAATTCAAGGCCCATACCTAAACATGATAAAAGCAATCTACAGCAAACCAGTAGCCAACATCAAAGTAAATGGTCAGAAGCTTGAAGCAATCCCTCTAAAATCAGGGACTAGACAAGGCTTGTCCACTTTCTCCATACCTATTCAACATTGTACTTGAAGTCCTAGCCAGAGCCAATCGACAACAAAAGGAGATCAAAGGGATACAAATTGGAAAAGATGAAGTCAAAATATCACTCTTTGCAGATGATATGATAGTATATATAAGTGACCCTAAAAATTCCACCAGAGAACTCCTAAGCCTGATAAACAGCTTCGGTGAAGTAGCTGGATATAAAATTAACTCAAACAAATCAATGGCCTTTCTCTACACAAAGAATAAACAGGCTGAGAAAGAAATTAGGGAAACAACACCCTTCTCAATAGTCACAAATAATATAAAATATCTTGGCGTGACTCTAACTAAGGAAGTGAAAGATCTGTATAATAAAAACTTCAAGTCTCTGAAGAAAGAAATTATAGAAGATCTCAGAAGATGGAAAGATCTCCCATGCTCATGGATTGGCAGGATCAACATTGTAAAAATGGCTATCTTGCCAAAAGCCATCTACAGATTCAATGCAATCCCCATCAAAATTCCAAATCAATTCTTCAACGAATTAGAAAGTGAAATCTGCAAATTCATCTGGAATAACAAAAAACCTAGGATAGCAAAAACTCTTCTCAAGGATAAAAGAACCTCTGGTGGAATCACCATGCCGGACCTAAAGCTCTACTACAGAGCAATTGTGATAAAAACTGCATGGTACTGGTATAGTGACAGACAAATAGACCAATGGAATAGAATTGAAGACCCAGAAATGAACCCACACACCTATGGTCACTTGATCTTCGACAAGGGAGCTAAAAACATCCAGTGGAAGAAAGACAGCATTTTCAACAAATGGTGCTGGCACAACTGGTTGTTAACATGTAGAAGAATGCGAATCGATCCATTCCTATCTCCTTGTACTAAGGTCAAGTCTAAGTGGATCAAGGAACTTCACATAAAACCAGAGACACTGAAACTTATAGAGGAGAAAGTGGGGAAAAGCCTTGAAGATATGGGCACAGGGGAAAAATTCCTGAATAGAACAGTAATGGCTTGTGCTGTAAGATCGAGAATTGACAAGTGGGACCTCATGAAACTACAAAGCTTCTGCAAGGCTAAAGACACCATCAATAAGACAAAAAAAACACCAACAGATTGGGAAAGGATCTTCACCTATCCTAAATCAGATAAGGGACTAATATCCAATATATATAAAGAACTCAAGAAGGTGGACTCCAGAAAGTCAAATAACCCCATTAAAAAATGGGCCTCAGAACTGAACAAAGAATTCTCACCTGAGGAATACCGAATGGCAGTGAAATACCTGAAAAAATGTTCAACATCCTTAATCATCAGGGAAATGCAAATCAAAACAACCCTGAGATTCCACCTCACACCAGTCAGAATGGCTAAGATCAAAAATTCAGGTGACAGCAGATGCTGGCAAGGATGTGGAGAAAGAGGAACACTCCTCCATTGTTGGTGGGATTGCAAGCTTGTACAACCACTCTGGAAATCAGTCTGGCGGTTCCTCAGAAAATTGGACATAGTACTACCGGAGGATCCAGCAATACCTCTCCTGGGCATATATCCAGAAGATGTCCCAACCGGTAAAAAGGACACATGCTCCACTATGTTCATAGCAGCCCTATTTATAATAGCCAGAAGCTGGAAAGAACCCAGATGTCCCTCAACAGAGGAATGGATACAGAAATTATGGTACATTTACACAATGGAGTACTACTCAGCTATTAAAAAGAATGAATTTATGAAATTCCTAGCCAAATGGATGGACCTGGAGGGCATCATCTTGAGTGAAGTAACACAATCACAAAAGAACTCACACAATATGTATTCATTGATAAGTGGATATTAGCCCAAAACTTAGGATACCCAAGATATAAGACACAATCTGATAAACGCATGAAACTCAAGAAGAATGAAGACCAAAGTGTGGACACTGTGCACCTTCTTAGAATTGGGAACAAAACACCCAGGGAAGGAGTTACAGAGACAAAGTTCGTAGCTGTGATGAAAGGATGGACCATTTAGAGACTGCCGTATCCAGGGATCCATCCCATAATCAGCTTCTAAACGCTGACACCATTGCATACACTAGCAAGATTTTGCTGAAAGGACCCAAATATAGCTGTCTCTTGTGAGAAGATGCCGGGGCCTAGCAAACACAGGAGTGGATGTTCACAGTCAGCTATTGGATGTATCACAGGGCTCCCAATGGAGAAGCTAGAGAAAGTACCCAAGGAGCTAAAGGGATCTGCAACCCTATTGTTGGAACAACATGATGTACTAACCAGAACCCCGGAGCTCTTGTCTCTAGCTGCATATGTATCGAAAGATGGCCTAGTCGGCCATCAATGGAAAGAGAGGCCCATTGGACTTGCAAACTTTATATGCCCCAATATAGGGGAATGCCAGGGCCAAAAGAATGGGAATGGGTGGGTAGGGAAGTGGGGGGCGCTATGGGGGACTTTTGGGATAGCATTGGAAATGTAATTGAGGAAAATATGTAATAAAAATATTAAAAATCAAAAAAAAAAAAAGACTGAGGTGCTCAAATCTGAAAACATAGAGAAAGGAAGATGGGGTAAATAAGAGACTGCTTTAAACACAAAGCAAGTTCTAGGTCAGACAGTGACAGTTAGAAATACAGAGTGCATAAAGGAGCTATGTACCCATAAAGGCTGGGTACAATGGGAAAGCATCTTCTCCTAAGGATCTGAGGTGAATCCTCAGAGCCTAGATAAAAAACAAAACAAAGGACAGCTCAGTGTGGTGGAGCCTGCAATATGATGGGGCCTAGAGAGAGAAGAAAAATGGAATCCCTGTAAAACCCTTGAGCAGGGATCATTAGGAGAGAAAGTTGAGACAGAGACGAAGGAGGAGGGAGAGAGCTGCCACTGCCATGTGCCACATGGCAGGAGGCATAGAGACTGAAATCCCCCAAATTTTCTGACTTTTGCAAGTTCTCAGGAGATGGGGGGAAGTCCTCCATTGTGTGATTTATTCCACTACAGCCTTTGTGCCAAGAACCTGCATTCAAGGATAAGATCATAGATTTATCGTACATGTGCAGGGGTTGGGGATGCTGGGCTTGTGTTCCCGTCCTATCTTGTATGCCCAAACCCTCAAAGCAGTGACCTGTCAGTTGCAGAGGACTGGATCTAAGAGGCAGGTACATTTTAATAGATACATGTGAACTCCTAGTAAGCTGGACATGTGGTATTGAAGGAGTAATCAAGGATGATAGATGATGCTTAGTTAAAACAAGGAAGGGAACACACACACACACACACACATAAACTCACGCATGCCCACATGCACACCAGAAGAAAAAGATTTAGCCAACCTTTCTCTTCTTTTAGGCTACTGAATTGAAGATGAGAATGACCATCAATTGCACTCTCGATTAACATATGAAAAGGGAGGGGGCCTTAGTAGCTAGGTGGGCAATGAGATGATTCATGTGAACTGGAGCAACTCTATTTATGAAAACATTCAGGACTCAACCAAGTCCTCACTTGACGATGAAGACTTAAGACCAATGTATGATGTAAGATTTTTAAAATCATGCAATGACCAGTAGTAGCTCAAAGTTTAACAAATTTAATTACACAATGAATCAAAAGGACTTTATTCTTCAACCAAATGTAATTCATTACGGGGAGAAAAAGACAAGTATAACATTAAAGTCTGCCTTGATGTAATTCATGATACAAATGTAGAACCCAGAAAAACCATGTTGTTTGACAAGATTCCCATTAAGATTACAAAAGACCAAACAGTCCTCCCTCCTCCACTTTTAGGGAAGCGAAATATCTTATTCTCAAGAGTTTAAAAATTTACAAACAAGATCATTTTGCTTTGAAACACAGATGGACTAATAGAGATGGCTTTAGAAAGGCTCTAGGGCAAGATGTAGTAAGCCAGGCAAGATCAGTCTACCTTCTGCCAAGTCTAGCTAACAATGGACAGGAAATTCTTGGGAAAGGCATATGGGTATGAAACATTCTCCACCATTCTCATTTAACACTGAAAGGTAGGAAAATATAATCACAAGACAGAAAATAAAGTAAAATGCAAATGAACTCAAGTCAGCCCACAGTTGGTCCTGTCGTTCCAACACCTTGAAAGAAACCTCATAGCTGACCTCCAAAAAGACAAAGGAAAGGCCAGGACTGATGCACCCTAATGGTGCCTAATTTTATCTGTCAACTTGACTAAATACCTAGACAGGGATGCAGGATAGCTATGATGACCCAACACCAAAATCTTAAACTTGATAGAAGACAAGGATCTTTGTATTATTTTTGTAACTTGCTTACTCACTTTTTGATAAGTTCATGTCTAAGAATAATGTAAAATATCCATCTGTACGCTCTTGAGATTTGTATATGCATAGTTTCAATTTTATAGTGGTGTGTGGCTTTCAATGTGCTACCATCTAGGACAAATAGTCAAACTGCCATCACCAGATGTTACACGAGCTTATGGTAACTAGGCAAATGAAACACACAGATTATCAACACAAACAATAGGCACTTAATGTTACTGCATGAACAGGTGTTATTATTTGATTATAAGGGTGCATTCACAGTCTGGATGTTCCTAGTGCATCACTCATCATTTCTAAAATGAGTTTGCTTCACTGACGAGTTACAGAAACTGCAAAGCCTTGAGAAGTTTGGAGGGTAGAGCCATGAATGCTTACATCTAACACTGGAGTACAAAAAGGGCTGCTACCACGGAGTGGTCACTGTGGGATTACAAGCAAAGTGATCTGAAAAGAACCCTACAATGGTAACAAGTCAGTAAAGAACAAAAGGGGGACTAGTCACAGAGACACCAGTGAAGAGTGTCCAACAAAAGAGCACACAGCTTGAACAAGGAGCTTATGTGGGGAGCATTCCTAGCACAGTGAAGGGAACACAGTAGGCAAAGTGGCAAGCAACAGTAAAGAGATAAGACACGGCCAGAGGATTAAGAGAAACCCAAACATCTAGATGACATCAGCAATAGTGATGGTTCTAGACCTTTCTAAGTCAGCCATGTGTGAAATTCTCAAAAAAAAAAAAACAAAAAAACAAAAAACAAACAAACAAAAAAACGTGAAAATAAAAATATAACCAGTAGATAGGAGTCTGAGTGTTCCTAACACACATAAATAATACATGATCCAAACAGGATGAGGCAATTAACCTGACCTGATATTATATATTGAATAGTGTACTGAAAGGCATATATTACCCCATAAATAAATGTATGTGTTAAAGTATTAAATAGAAACATGAATAAGTACGTATATATTAATAACATGAAGGCTCTGCAGTAAAAATTAAAAGAATAATGTCAGAAAATACACTCATGAGGTAGGGATAATTCTGGTGGCTATTACAGAATAGTCTGAAATTAGATAGGGGTAGATTGCAGAAATCAGTTAAGAATATATTATCATAACTTAGATAAGACAGCGGTTTAAGGCAGGACATTGTATGGATTACCATAATGAAAAAGGAGCTTTAAGGAAAACATGTACTAGTCTCATTAATCCCATGAGGCTCATATCCTTGTGAATCACTTCTACTGAGAGCAGACGGCAGCTGTGCTTGCCCTGGAACTAGCTGAGTAGGTTAAAGAGAGGGGCTTGGGGTATGTTCTGTGAGGTATGATGAGCTGCAGTGTTACATGGCTTAGGACCTGTCACAGCCTGTGCATGCTACGTGCCCACTGGGCATGCAGTAGTTGGCTTGCTGGTTAGATCAACTGTCAGGTATCACAGTACCTGTGCTGAAGCAGCCTTTACAGGGAGACTTTCATTTCATCTCAGCACATATGTGTGATATGAACCATACATTATTACAAGAAGAAGGGCACCATGTGTGCCATTGGAGGGTCACACTGCTGTGGCAGAGTGTGGCACAATGGAGCAGTTTCAGAGAATGATATTATTCAAATCAATCTTAGAATATATAATTGTTATTAATCATTGTTAATCTCTTATACTTAATTTATCAATAAGATATATATAATAGCATACAAAAAGCATAATATATATCAGCTTTACTATTATGCAATATTTAAGGTACTCACTTTTGATCCTGGAATGTAACCCCCATGGATACAAGAGAAGGAAAAACAGTAGAAACTCTAAGGAAAATACATAAGAACTGAAAGTATGATCCTGCCGTTCAGTTGATAACAAGAAAGCAACTAGAATTATGAGGGGAAATTTACACACACACACACATGCATACATGTACGAGAGTTATGTAGGAAGACTGGCGGGATGATTCTTTAAATATTCAATACACTTACTTATACTAGCAATGATCAATTAAACATTGTCATGAAAAGGGAGGTTTGCTAATCATAGGAAAGCATATAATATCTTTTAAAATATCAGAAGCGTAAGATCTGTATGAAGACAGCTATGAGTATATGACTGAATAATATAAGTATTACAATAAGGAAGCACAGATCCTACCTACATGATAAATGTAGCAAAAATTGTGGATTCAATTTAAACACATTATTATCACTATATAATTAAAACACTATATATTATCACTTTCACTATAGAAGTAGTGAGCTAAAATAATTTTAAAGAATTAATCAAATAATTTATGTATTTTCATAATCTAAGACAAACTTCCTCCCATCAAGTGTTTCCTACTTTCCAAGCTTGGGAGAGGTGAACCACACTTCATGTCACAGTTAACTCACAGTTAACTTACTATCAACACTTCACCTATCGGGACCCAAGAACAAAGAGGTTAAGGGTACAGCCTGATATCATGTATGCCATCAGCCACTTGGGGATGCAGCCACAGTGTAATATCAATGCTACACAAAACACAAGTAGGATGAAAACAAGTCCCCCAAGCTGTAAATCTTCTAGGAGGAAAACCATAAATGTTAATGTTAATTAAACAGTATTTAATTAAACAGAGATATATAGTATGTTTATAGATTAGAAAACTCAGTAGTATAAATATGCCAATTCATGCAGTATTGATTATAGAATGAATACAGTGATAGTTATAATGCCAGTGAGGTTAATCTGACAAGCTGATTCTAAATCTTACATGGCAAGAGATCAGAAAGGAAGCAGGGTTTTATTGTTGTTGCTGTTATTGATTTTTTTTAAGAACAAAGGATTTTCCCTGCCACTACTTGTAACCTAGCATAGAGCTATAGAGCAACTAAAATTACTTCATATTTATATAAGGAAAGACAAAATTATAATGAATAAATTAGGAAATTTTAAAAGGCCTTTGTTAACACAAACCTAAATAGGAAACACCTTTAATATACATTTATAGGCAAAACATGGCATAGTCATATAATGGAATATTTTATGATAATTAAACTACAAAAACATGTAACATTAATTTAAATAACATAAGGCTAAATAGAAATTGCCTGTTACAATAGGACATATAGTCTATGCTATCATTAACAAAGTCTAAGAAGCAACAAATTAAAATGTTTAGTGATGCATGTCTTGATAATAAAATAATAATAAAAATTAAATACGATAAAATAAAAATAAAAATTATCATAACCATTAGTGGGGAAAAGAAGTAGTCATGAAAAAACAATGTCAAATAATATTAATAAATTCTTACTTGACTTGGAGTATATAGGTAACTGCTCTATAACAATTTATTAAACTGCATGTTTAAATTTTCTTTAATATTTCATTAAAACAAGTGTTATGCTACAGTGGATAATGGGGAAGAGTATATCATTATAGCCATGAGAAGGATAAATGTGTATGTGACACATGAGCAGATGCAGAATACTAATAGGATAGAACATTTTAATGATAATTAAAGAATACAGATTCTTGCCAGACTTGAGATAAGCTACTACCATTTGCTACTTAATTATGCATTCTTCTAATAAACAAATCTTAATGGCTCACTAATTATACCAGCATATTTGTCTAAAACAGCAAATAGACTAAATATAGAAGGAAATACCACTTGAGTAAAATAATATTATTTTTGCTAATGTAGTATTAAACCTAAGTTAACAAAGTAAATTAAAGTGTACATATTATTTTAGTATTTTCTTTGCATAAAAAAAACTAAAACTAAAAAACTAGAAAATTTGTTTCAAATCTTACTCGTGAGATTTATAAGCAACAGAATGTCAGGTTTGAGTTTTGCTCAACTCTAATCATAGAGAAAACTCATTGTTTTACATTTGATACAACAAGGTTATATTCAGAAATATACCTTCAAGGCAAACCTGATCTATACAATACAGTCATTTCCAGGCCAGCCAATGCTACAAAATGAGACTCTAAAAAACAGCATCAATAATATCCCAATAGTACTAGAGAGATGGCTCAGAGGTTAAGAGCACTGGCTGTTCTTCCAGAGGTTCTGAGTTCAATTCCCAGCATCCAAATGGTGGCTTACAGCCATCTGTAATGTGATCTGATGTCCTCTTCTGGGATGCAGGTATACATGCAAATAGAGAACTCGTGTACATAAAATAGACACATAAATCATTAAAAATTTATTCCAGCAAAATTTAACAATTATCTGTCTTAAATTCAAAGTCATTATAAATCTTACAAGTTTTCAGAACTTTAAATTTTTTTTTATTTTATTATTTTTTATTAGATATTTTCTTCATTCACACCTCAAATGCTATCCCCTCTCCTAGTTTCCTCTCCAAACGTCCCCTATACCCTCCCTTCACCCTGCTCCCCTACCCACCCACTCCTGCTTACTGGCCCTGGCATTCCCCTGTACTGGGACATAAAATCTTCGCAAGACCAAGGGCCTCTCCTCCCATTGATGGCCAACTAGGCCATCCTCTGCTACATATGCAACTAAAGACAGAGCTCTGGGGGTTAAGTTCATATTGTTGTTCCTCATATAGGATGGCAGACCCCTTTAGCTCCTGGGATACTATCTCTACCTCCTTCATTAGGGGCCCTGTGTTCCATCCAATAGCTGACTGTGAGCATCCACTTCTGTATTTGCCAGGCACTGGCATAGCCTCACAAGAGACAGCTATATCAGCAAAGTCTTGTTGGCATGTGCGTTAGTGTCTGGGTTTGGTAGTTGATCAGAACTTCTTAGAATAAAAGACAAATACAAAAAAGAAACATTTAAAATATATATTATCAACAGCAAATTAAAATTAAGTCTTAGAAGAGCAGGTAGCCTTAATATGATTATAATAGAGGGACTGCTGCCCCAGCAAAAACTATCTTAAGCAATGTCTTATTAGGTTACTTTTGTCAAGACAAGTTTCTATACACCAGAAGACACAGAGAGGCTAGGCAGAAAACAATAGCTATCAATGTATTCTCTATTTCCGACAACACTAACAAGGTACAACTAATGAGGTAAATTATGACTTTGTGGTTCCCAAGAAGCCACACACTATAGTACTCTTGGGAATGTGAGTTGCTGAATGAAGGCAATCAACATAAAAGAACTGGTTTGCCTATAGAGGATCTTCTTAACGCATGGCATGAATCCGAACATGGAGGATTCAAACCCTTTTTCACTAGGAAAGCATCTGAAAACACTCAATCAAAATAGCTAACCTCGCCTGAATCAAGCTTATTGACAACATTCAAAAATGCCTTGCTCACCTCACCTCAGGTGCCAAAGGCTGCATGCGCATCACTATTATAGACATCTGAGGCCCCTCCAGAGGATGACTTTTTACACAGTTCTCACCATCATTAAATTGTTTTCTCCCTGGCTCCCAAAGGTAGTCCTTTGATAGAGAAACACTGAAATCCCTAAAGTATTTTCCAAATTGAAGCAACCCCAATTTAAGAGCTGTATTTGTACTTATTGGGAAAAGGGGAGAGGTGGAAGGTGTCAAAAGCACAGCCTCGAGACTTTCCTGAGTCTTCTTGTAATAGCAAAAGTTATTCGAATTTTTACTGAGGAATTGGAATACCTATCTAATCTATCCAGTGTCATTTCCCTGTGACCTGATATATCTGCTCATTATGTGCAATGAAATATACTACCATATAAACTCTCTTTACAAGACTGAGTTAGCATAGGCTACATAACAGCACTGATGGTATAACAGGGTGAAGGTTTCCTCATTTGTCTCAGCTGAAGACATCTTTGGTTTCTACCCCTACCCTGAAAAGTCCTGTGAGAAAGCACCCAACTCTGTTCTAGAACTCTGGTCAGGGTTGAAATGCCCCAGCTAACTGCGTGGTCTCGGCTTTTCCTAAACTTCTTGCTTGCTTCTCCCTGCAATGGCCAGCCAGGAGTTTCTCTGTGTTCTTTCTCTGTTTGTTGTTTGTTTGTTTGTTTGTTTGTTTGTTGTTTGTGTTTAGTTAATTACAAAAGTCATTATTTACAAAAATCTGTACACACATACATTTGAAAAACTCACAAAATTGTTATCTATGTATCACAAGTTTTTGCTAGATCAAAATATTAAAAATGGGATAAAATTATGTTTCTCTTCTCAATTCTTTTCAAAAGGATTACTGTTTCAAACCACATATATGCTACTTCCCATTAGCAAGACCCATGTAAAAAAATCTAAGCAGCCTAGTGTTCTTTGAGCCCCTAGGCCTTAAACCAAGTAGCCAGGTCAGGCCAGGCCAGGCCAGTGCCCAGAACTAGGGCAAGGAGCTGGCCCACAGTGCATAGCACAATGCTGTAATGTAACAACAGGAGGAACAAGTCTTTGGCTAACACTTTGGCATTAAATGAAAGAGGCAAACAAGATGGAGACATGCAGCCCTGTCAGCCATGTTGGACCAAGAGACACAGGTGACCTTAAAGGCTGGCTCCCAGAGCAGCAGAAGGAACCCTGCCTGATACATACCTGGTAGAATACTATTTCAACCACTTAGGTATGCCACTTGGGCATGGCAAGGAGCACTCACACAGGAGAATCAGGGAAGGGTAGTGGGCCACACCAGCCACAGCCAGCTCATCAAGTCACTAACGTGGATGGAGTGCAAATATTTCAGCCAAGTACTACCGACACGCTACCTGCTCTGCTCACCTTAAGGGCCACGTGGCAATGTCCGGCCCAAAGCAGGACCCTGTTCTCATCCTGGGAATATTTTCTTAGCTAGAAAAAGAGTCCAGTCTTCCCTATGTGTGCAGGACAGGGGCTGACGTGTCCTTTATTACATGTTAGTTAAGAGAGCCCTCATTAAAGCTCAAAGTTTGTGCTTCTCTTTGCAGACTGTGTTCTCTCCTAGCAACAGCAGGCTTAGGACAGAGTATCTGGGTCCTCTGTCCCAAGACAGAGGACTCAGCCCAAATCCTACTTCCAAACCCTTCTGAGTCCCAGGGCCCTTCAACACTGTCAAGGTGCCCAAGCAAACACATAGGGTGGCACAGAGACCCACTGAGTTGGATGTGATGCACAGTTCCATGGTCAGGGAAAACATAGTGATGTCCTTAGGGCAGCTCTGCTGTTCTGAGGTAGGTACCAGGCCTAGGGGGGGCATATAGGTCACTGAGGCAATGTGGTTGTTCTGCATGACCTCAAAGATCATCTGCTGAAGACCAAAACAGAACGTGGAGCCAAACGGGTTGGTGTTATTTGGGGATGAGGACCTGTGCGAGACAACAGGCTTCTCCACAGGATGGCCCAGAAGCTCCTGGATGCTATCCACTTGCTGTTGTGTATATTTCAGTCTGACCACCTGCATTTTCTTTTTTTATAGCTAGTTGGATCTTGAACTCACAGTGGTGGTAAATGTTAAAATAATAATGCCCAGAGTAATTGGTATGCAAGACAAACTTCTTCACTTTGCGTGTATTTGATGTCCACTCCAAGAGTGAAGTAGTTAAAAAAGTAGTTGTACTTGGATTGCACTTGTCTATGAGGGGAAGGAGAGGGGATTTTCATCTTGTCTTCAGATTTATAGAAGACTTGGTGTGGAGAGCCAAGCATGCAAAGAACATCTTGGCAAGAATCACCAAAATATACCGCACACTCAAATACTCTCATTTTGGCATCTGCTAATACTCCAGGTCCACAGCCTGCAGCGAGCAAGCGAAGTCGCAACCCTCAGGGTCCAATTCCATCTCAAAGAACATCTACACTTTCAGCACATACATTCTCCAGGAAACAGCTTAGGGGCATCACAGGAGCCTTGACATCCTGGCAGCTGTTTCCACTATAGATGTACGTTCGTTCTACAGTTGCTCCATGGGGTATCTGAAGAGAAGCCAGACCATGAGCAAAACTAACCTCATACTTGGGAGCCTCTGTCCATGAGTCTAACTGAGAAGAGAAAGACAATCCTCGGAAGTTGAGATGGAAGTGCTCAGCAGAGTTGTACACTCTAGATAAGTAAGAAAGAACGACACAGTTGACTGGAAGCTGCTTTCCAGTGTAAACCAGCTTGGCAGGCAGCAGTGACTCCAGCAGGGGAACTGCTTTTGTCTAGTTTCTGAACTGACCTCCAGGATAGGTTGTGGCAAAAGACTGGTCGATTTGCTCAACGGTAGGAGCAACGGCCTGAGAGTTAAAATGCACTCCACAATACTTTAATTTTACTTTTTTCAAGTCATAAACTTCAATCACCTGGAGTCTCTGATTGAAAGCATCAAACAGTAGTTTGATCCCGTCCAGAGTCAGGTTAAGGATGAGGTCATGGCTTAGAGGAGACTAGTCACTGTAGAGAACCTGGATATTTTTGAGGATGCGACAGGGATTCTGAAGAATGGCTACTGCCTGAGCCAGAAGTATTCCCAGCGTGAATTCGCACTGCTCATTCCCCATAGAGTGTTCAGGCACTACCTTCAGGTCCAGCATTGGTTCGGTTCACTAGGCTGGGCAGCCTCCCTGCAGCAACTCAGACAGGACCCAGCCTGAGGAGAGCTGTTCTTTTTCTTTAAAAAACTCCCTGTAATAATATTCAGGGCTTCTCGGTGAGAAGTGTATCTCTACAGACAAATACCAGCTTTATATAAACTCTCAATTAGAACATTGAATGTGCTCAGTGGTTTCTGCATTTTTACCCCATAACAATGACTTGGTCAATATGAGTACCAGAAGGTATGTGCTTCCACCTGATATGGATAGAAATGCAGCTGCCATTCTTTGCAAACTTAGTATAAGACAGGCTCCAAGTGTGGTACCATTACCATCTAGGCAGCCATGATGAAGGCCTATTCTAATGTTAACACAATGTAGTACCAGGAGGAGGAGGAGAAAGTAGCTGACTCTAAATGTTTTAATAACTACAGGAGAAGAGTTTCTTATAATTTTTTATGTGCCAGGGTGGGTTGGTACCTGGGGAGGGGCGCCTTTGCTTGCCCTTCTTAGAAGAGCAAGGGGTAGAGGGATGGAGGGATGGAGGGATAGATGGAGGGGCTGTGTGAGGGGTGAACTGGAAGGAGGTGGGGCTGCAATCTGGATGTAAAGTGAATAAATTAATTAATTAATGGAAAGAAATTGAGAGGTTAACCATCTCAGAAGAATTTCACTAACTCTAAAATGCTTCACAAGTTGTTAAACCTTCTAGTGTTGACCACTAAGAAAGCAGTGAGCTATGTAATGTTGGCCTATCTGAGCTCTGGGAGCAGCATGTACTGTTTGTATATTGCTCTAAACGACTTATATCAACTCTGCCAGTTGTTTACAACCCGGGTCAGAAATAAAGTGTGGGTGTCAGTCAGTCTCCACATCCAGCGAGTCCGTCATTTGGGCTTTTAACCAGGTAAACTCAACCACAGTCTACACTTCAGTGACAGGCTAAGGACTACAAGAGCAGCTGGCAAAATAACTGCAGTAACTGCACACAAACTCCTAGAATTTTGGAGTAAACCCAATTGCTCCTGTTAGAAAAAGAAAAGACCTATTTTGTTCTTATTTGACAAAAATAACTACAAGCTTTCAGAGGGCCATACTGCCCCTTATCCCATTTGGGCAGGCTCATGGGTCACTGAGGGAAGGTGACCCCTGTCATGAATGGATTACTTTGTTTCCTTTACAGAAGTAAGCAGCCCTTACTGAGCATACATGTAAGGCACTGCCATTCTCTCAATTGCCTTGTTCAGGATCTGAAATTTCTCATTATATTATAGGGGTCTCTAGCTTCCTTGGTTAGGCTTATTTCTAGGTTTTCTTATTTTTTCCCCTTTCTGAATTCTTCCTAACACTTTTATTTCTGGCACATGAGAAAGGTAGGGTTAATTACAAAGTAAAAAGGCTACTTCGCCCAATATAAATTTATCACTTCTTAGTTTTCTGCAGTCTTTCAAATCTCTTAAGTATAGGATTATTTTATCTATAAGGCTACCCATATTCATAAGAATTAAAAGAAAAACTGCCTAAAATTGCCAAAAGTAATCTCCAGATCCATGTACCCCTCGTAAAAATTCCAGTGACCTTCTTCACAGGAAAAGGCGAAAAAGAAATCCTAAATTTCTACTGAGGAAAAAAAAAAAAAAAAAGAAAAGAAAAGAAACAAACCTAAATACAAAAAAACTTTCAACAAAACAAAACAAAAACAAAAACAAAAAAACCTTGAATACTTGAGGAAGCTGGAAGTTTCTGGCTGTATCATGCGATGCTTTCCTGAAGCAGACTCTGTGATGTTTTGCTGATAAAGAATCATGTGCTGTTTTGCTGAAGCAGACCCGAGAGAAGACAGACATGTTTGGAGAGAGTATAAGTAGGATCTAACAGACAACAATGGGGCGCTTGCATTGCTTGCTGTACAGCTCTTTCTTGGCCTCCTTTCTTCACTGACACTCACTTTGTAGAGAGAGACATGGAAGAGAACTTCTGGTATCCCAGCTGGTTGCTCCTGCTGACTTGTGCTGATGTAGCAGGGGGCCTAGCTGTTTCTGCTGGACCCTGCTTTTTCATGTTTAGAGACACTTTCTGAACTGGACTCTTGGTAACCTGACACTACTGAACTAGACTTCTAGTATCCTGAGAATGGATTGGAAGCACCCCAAACAACTACTTCTCAATAGGTCTACATCCCTAAAGTCCTACTTACCAGCTTTTCTCCCCTACCACTGGGTGGTGGGCTAGAAAGAGGGCCAAAACATTTGAGAACCCTAACTGAAGTAGGTTTTAAAAAACCTAAAGCTACAGAAAGCAATATCAAACATTGACAAATGAAACTGCATAAAATTTAACAGATTTCGCATAGAAAAGGAAACAACTAAGTTTCCTTGATAACCCCACAGAACTGTACAAAATTTTTTTTGGCTATACTTCTGCAAGAGAAATCATATATAAAATATATAAGAACTTGAAAATGTCAACACACACACACACAAAAAAAAGAGCAAACAACCCAGTAAATTAATAGGCAAATTAAATGATAAGCTCTCAAAGTAGCCAATAATACAGAAAGGCCAGGGCTGTATCTGTGCTGGTAGGGTGCCTGCCTCAGTTTGACCTCCAGCTGCACATCAACCAGGCATAATCCAGAACTTGGGAGATGGAGGCAGGAGGATCAGTTCAAGGACACCTTCAACTACAGGAGTGACAGTCCCGCCTAGACAACCTGAGACTCCTTTAAAAAAAAAAAAAAGTCATAAAGAAATATTCAACATCCTTAGCCATCAGGGGAATGCAAATCAAAAGTGCATTAATATTCTATGAATCTGATTGTTGTTATTCAGAAGTTATGTAAAGGGAAAGGATGTTGACGGCGTAGAGAAAAAAAAAAGGGGGAGGGGGACTCATTCCTGGCTGGTGGGAATACAAATTATTCTGCCAGCACAGGAATCAGTGTGGATGCTCCTCACAAAACTGCAAAGACAGCATCACAAAATCTAGATGCCCTCCTCCAGGGAACCGACTCAACTTCAGCAAAGCCACAGCAATACCCGCCCATCTGCCTTGACTGCAACATTCACAACACTCAAGTCATGAGGCCAGCATAGGCACATGTAAACAAATGCACGGGGAGACAAACATGTGGCGTGAGTACACAATGTGGAGGTTTAATCAGCCATCATAACAAAGAATTTACATCATTTGAAAGAAGATGGAATCAACTAGAGATCATGTTAAGCAAAACGAGCTAGACCCCCCCCCAAAAAAATGTACAAAATGTTGTCTTACTCGTGGTTCCTAGATTCTATTTAGATTCTCCCTCCCCCTCCCCCTTTCCTGTGTGTGCACGTGACAAAATGAGACAATCTGAATAAAGGAAGGAGACTAGAAGGAGAGGCAAGAGGAAGAAATATGAAGGTATGGAGGTAAAATACAGCAAAGCACATGGTACTTTTAAAACAGCTTTATAAAACTCATCAATAAATAAGGTGAGGACATCAAGAAAACTAGGGTTATTCTTAGAGAACTCTTTATTTACTCTTTTCTATTGGTCTTCTACTTATATTTTTCATTTACTTTGTTATTTGACAATATCATATGGGCATATGATATAAAGCAATTACTAGCTAGCTCCCCAATATCCCTTCTTATCTCCCTCTCTTCTCTATCGACCCATCTGTATCCATACCAGTTCCTTTCTGGATTCATGACAGTTTTTGTTCTGTTCTGTGACCCATTTAATTTAATCAGATCCCCCTGTGTGCTCATTGATTATACACTGATTCCTAGTAGAGTGAGAAGTGCTCTGCTCAACCCATCTTCTAAAATACATCTCCTGATGATTGTTTCCTGAGCCCCTGGCCATTATTTCTACTCATCAGTCAAGGCCCATAAAGCTATAAAAATCAATACCTAAATGCTTATCTTTCCAGACAACGCAAATAAGTAGACAGTGTACTTTAAAATTCCTCTCTTTTAGATATACATGGTCAAAAGATCAGTCGCTGCAGGTGTAGCACATAATACCATCTATAAGCCAGACTTAGTAATTTTTTTCTTCTGTAGCTAGAGAAAATTTCACATAAACTAGAGATTACGCTGCACATATAATTCATATGTTCATAAAATTTACCGTTCTTTGGGTCAGTTTAACCTTATTTTACAAAAGTGCCACTTTCTTTGATAGCTGAGTGTAACGTGCCCGAATAATTGAAGATTCAATTATATTTCTGACAGGTTCTCTCTTGCCCCAGCCGTCTTCAAGAAGAGAGGGAGCAGACAGCAAAGAGTATAAATATGAAGTACTCTGTAAATTCGGAATTACCAGCCTTTAAACGGGATAAAGCAACTTAAAAATAGATCACCCGGAAGGATTTAAATGAAACAGGTTTGCACTCAATAGATGCAGGATACTCATGTTATAGCTCTGATTTATAACTCAAAAAGTCTTGGGATGTAGATGCATCATCTGAGAGAGCATCTCAGCAAGTATGCCTGTCAGGAACTGCAGATTGTCTAGAAGCCTGGAGCTGTGGGAAAAGTTGGGGGAGGCCTCAGGTCTTAAAGGCTGGTAGCAGGGCCTACAAAGACGACTGTCCTTCCTGCTGCTAGCGTTGGCTAGCGTCAACTCAGTACCAACTATAGCCATTTTGGAGGAGGAAACCCCCAACTGTGAAAATGTCTTCAGCGGATTTGCCAAAGGACAAGCCTGTCAAGCATTCTCTTGATTGATGTTTGATGTGGGAGGGCCCTAGTCACTGGAGGCAGTGCCACCTGGTGGGCTGTAGCCATTTCCTCCGAGTTGAAACATCTTCTCCTGGAGGGAGGGGGCGCTAGAGAGTCGGGAAGTAAACCGGACAAATCCGGTGAAAACTGAAACTAGCAAGATTCTCAAGGTCCCCACCCACTCTCCTCCTGGGCTTCAAAAGCAGTCTAACTGCGGGGTGAGAAAGAACAGCGGTTGGCTAGGATTCCCACAGAGAGCAGTTCCGTTGCAGTTTTCCTGAATCCCCCACCTTGTTGAGGTAAGCTTTTCAGAGGTGCAGCTGCTTTTGAGCTTCCCTGACCCCACTGACCAGCACCGGATTCTGGATTTCCCAAGTTGGACTTTGACGAACTCTTCCTATCTGTTGTCAATGCCCTCTCTGGGCTGAGCAGACATAGACTATGGTTCTCTAGATATGTCTCATGGGACAAAGTGTCTGGAGAGGTATTCTAGAGGCATATGTTAGAGGTATTTTGCCACATTTCCACATCTCATATCACTGAACAATAAGGGAATTGTTGGCTGTAGGGAACTATGCCACGAAGTGTAAGCTAGGGTCTAGAGAACCCCCTTAAGCAAGTCCTGAGAACACCCATCTAGCACCCAAAAACAACACAAGATTAATGCAGCATAGTGGGGGGCTCAAAACCCACAAAATACAGCCTTAGACACAGAAGCCTATAAGCAGCTGAGACTGAATAGGAAACAAAAGTAGATATAATGTAGGGAAGTTTAAAATACCAGTTCAAACTTCACAGTAAAGGGGAGAATTTTAAGAGCTGGGCTGGAGAGATGGCTCAGTGGTTAAGAGCACTGGCTGCTCTTCCACAGGTCCTGAGTTCAGTTCCCAGCAACCACATGCTCACAACCATCTGTAATATAATTTGATTCTCTCTTCTGGTGTGAATGAAATAAATAAACAAACAGATCTTAACCAATAATAATGGTAGTCGTAGTAATAATGATAAATAATTGTACCAGGCATGCTTGTCTCTGTAAAGTATAAATTCTATAATAATCATTAGATTTTTTTGCCATCTGTACTTCCTTTCTCATTTAAGGTACTGATTTTGTGATTTAGACTACATGTTTACATATATGAAGAGATTACAAGTGAACTTGGAAAAAACTGGAATTCACCAGCTATGGGAAAGCAGCTAAGGACTTTTTGATAAACTACTTACTGTTAGGTGAGACAGTGTTTCATTTGAGGATTTTAGTTCTCTCAGGCTTAAAGGACTAAAGCTGAAGTACTTGCTGATTCCTGTCAAGAACCACTGTAAATATTAGATAGGACTATTTAAGATACTATATCTTTGTGACAATACTCTTGATACAAATTATTTCCAGACCCCATTTGAAAAAACTAAGCAAAGAAGTGATTTTAGGAATTCTAGAAAAAATGAATTTGGGAGGGAAAAGAAATCACTCTATAGTTTTGAGAATCCTTACCTCAGCATTTCTCAAAAGTGAACTTGCCAAACTGCGGAAGTCCACAGCTGCCAGGCTGAGGTAGAGGCTTCAGGGACTCTGAAAGCAAACTAACAAGGATTGAGCTGAATTCAATGCAGCTTCTAGTTGATAGGTCTCTAATGTTTAGTATTCCTATACTCTTGTAAATCCACAAAGTTATGTATGAGTGCTCCCCTACCACCCCACTAAAGTGCTAATGCATTTATCTTTAGGGCCTTTTCTTATCTAGAAAATGGCTGCATCAAGCAACAGAGGGATCCAGGAAATAGGACAGTAGCTATGCTATGGTGGTTAGGTTGACTATGAATGCAACAGGTTCCAAAATCACATAGGAGACAAACTTCTGGGCGGGTCTATAAAGGATTTGTGAGACTGGCTTGGGTGAGAAAACCCACCTGAAATGTGCACAGTCCGGTTCCTTAGAATAGGGTCCAACACTACCTAAAAAAGTGGACAGGAACTGAATACAGTCTCCATCACTTTGCTTCCAGAGAGCTGAAGCAATGTAAGCAGCTACCACTGTGCCACAGTCCTGCTGCCATGCCTTCTCCACCACGGCAGGCTGCCTTCAAACTGGGACAGCATCAACCCTTTGCTTCTATTAGGTGTTTGTTATGCCATTCAATGAAAACAGTCATTAATACAGTAGTGTGGGGTGTGTGTGTGTGTGTGTGTGTATGTGACCTGGAATATGGTACGGGGAACCTTGGCAATGAATGCGTTAGGCATTATAGTCTCTGGATCCAAAGAGACCGGATTCAAATTCCAGCTTTACAAATTACTAATATCTGAAGTCAATAGCTTACTTTGTGCCCTATTTATATTAGCTATTTTTCAAAGGAGCCTGAAAATCCTTAGGGGATTGTTCCAAAATGACATCATTTAAATTAGAACCAGTGCACAGCTCCTAGAACTTCATGGCACTGAGTAAGCCTGATGTGGTATGGGGGAGGGAATGGTTTGTATTTGGGGATATTCTCAAGAAACCTTAGTTAGAAGATACAAACAGCCGGGCGTGGTGGCGCACACCTTTAGTCCCAGCACTCGGGAGGCAGAGGCAGGCGGATTTCTGAGTTCGAGGCCAGCCTGCTCTACAAAGTGAGTGCCAGGACAGCCAGGGCTACACAGAGAAACCCTGTCTCGAAAAAAACCAAAAAAAAAAAAAAAAAAAAAAGAAGATACAAACAAAATAAGGCACCTATAAAACCATACAGGTATTAAAGAAAAATCAAGTTATGGGAAGAATAATGTAGCCATACTGTACTGTTACTGAACATATCAATGAATAAGATTTATATAAACATAATGATGTAAGGCTTCAAGGATGATCCCATCAAGAACATGGTAAAAACTGGAGTGAGGAAGGGAGAGAGGGGAAAAGGAAGTTCTAACCATCCAGATACCTAGAGATGAGAGACAAGAAGTCCAACTTGGAAACATCAAGACAGTGTTATATATACATTCAGTTACTTAAAGACCTAAATATAACCCAATCACAAAAGAACTCACATGATATGTACTCACTGATAAGTGAATATCAGCCCAGAAACTTAGAATACCCAAGATATAAGATACAATTTCCAAAACACATGAAACTCAAAGAAGAATAAAGACTATAGTGTGGACACTTTGCCCCTTCTTAGAACTGGGAACAAAACACCCATGGAAGGAGTAACAGAGACAAAGTTTGGAGCTGAGACGAAAGGATGGACCATCTAGAGACTGCCATACCCGGGGATCCATCCCATAATCAGCTTCCAAACGCTGACACCATTGTATACACTAGCAAGATTTTGCTGAAAGGACCCTGATATAGCTGTCTCTTGTGAGACTATGCCAGGGCTGAGCAAACACAGAAGTGGATGCTCACTGTCAGCTATTGGATGGATCCCAGGGCCCCCAATGGAGGAGCTAGAGAAAGTACCCAAGGAGCTAAAGGGATCTGCAACCCTATAGGTGGAACAACAATATGAACTAACCAGTACCCCCCGGAGCTCCTGTCTCTAGCTGCATATGTATCAGAATATGGCCTAGTCGGCCATCATTGGAAAGAGAGCCTCAGTACAGGGGAAAGCCAGGGCCAAGAAGTGGGAGTGGGTGAGTAGGGGAGAGGGTATGGGGGACTTTTGGAATAGCATTGGAAATGTTAATGAAGAAAATATCTAAAAAAAAAAGACCTAAATATAAATTCCAAAGGAAATAATTCAATGACTGGGCAGCAGGAGCCTCTCTGGGGTGGGCTGTGGGAGTAGGAAGGGAAAAGTGAAGAATTACTCATCACCTTAAAAGCTTTCCCACACTAGTTGACTTTTTAAACTATGTAAATTATTACTTAATGAAAATAAATGAAAAACAATTTGGCAGGTGTCATCTGGCCCAGAGGTTCTCCACCTTCCCAATGCTGAAACCCTTTAATACAGTTTGTGTTGTGGTGACCCCCAGCCACAAAAGTATTTCTGTTGCTACCTTGAAACTATAATTTGGCTACTGTTATGAATTGTAATGTAAATATTTTTAGACTTCACGGTATGCCTAAGGGGTCATGACCCACAGATTGAGAACTGCTGATACAGACTAGGGAATAGTATTTTCTCTGTGTTCTGTCAACCAGAACGGGCTCTGCAGGGAGGAAAATGTCAGTCTATCCACAGAAGGCCTTTGCTTTTGCTCAGATTGAACAAATAAACAAATTTATGCTCTAAACTCTAGATTATATCTTAAATAGTTTTTTGCTTCTTCCTGATTATTTTCTCTAATGTGATACTGAATATGTTGATTTTTGTTTGAGATGGTCTGCAAGTGGACAGAGAGTAATCCACAGTCACAAAGCTGTTAGTCACCCCAAATAAGTTTGTTTTGTTTATATTACAAACCTGAAATAAAATTCTTCCTGGGTGAAAGACTGACAATCTTGGAAACTGGGCTGTCTTACTTAGGGTTTTACTGCTGTGAACAGACACCATGACCAAGGAAACTCTGATTCGGACAACATTTAATTGGGGCTGGCTTACAGGTTCAGAGGTTCAGTCCAATATCATCAACCAACATGGCACGATCCAGACAGGCATGGTGCAGGCAGAGCTGAGCCTTCATGTAAAGGCTGCCAGCAGAATTCTGGCTTCCAGGCAGCTACGATGAGGGTCTTAAAGCCCACACACACAGTGATAGACCTACTCCAACAGGGCCACACCTTTTAATAGTGCCACTCCCTGGGCCAAGCATATACAAACCCATCACAGGGACCTACGAAAGTGAAGGTGCTCTCAGAAACAACTCAAAATACACTGTCAGAAATGTAGGGCAAAGAATGAGACCCAGATTAAGTCCAGATTCCTAAAACTTTCTGGATTACCTTGTTAAACATTAAGACTTCCAGTGAGACTGTAATTGAGTCCTGCTAGAAAATAATATTCATAAATATCCTATTATATATACATATATATACATATTAGTTACATTAAACTGATGACATTTTGTGATTCATGTTACATATGTATATTAAAATCATAGATAAGGGGTTTTATGTAGACAATAAAAACATGTTCTTAACATGTTTCATTTGATAACTCCAATAATTTAGAAGCATCTGGGCTTTCCAGTATAGCCCTGCATACAGCGAAAGAACAATCCCAGTGCTTATCAGCAGGTACCAATATTTCTCTGTGTGTGCTCTGATAGTTTAGCACAGCCTACCAATGATCAAAGCAAGTCCCAGTTAGCATAGTCTATCTATGATCAAAACAATAGCCTAAGAAGAGATTGTCTCAGTGTGGCTGGCATGTGAAGCAATCCGCTCACACTGACTGTGCTTTAAGTCCCTATGAGGCTGACTCCAGAAGCCTGGTGTGCACTAACTAGGCCAGAGTGCTGAGCTCCAGTGATAAAAACTGCCAAGGAAGAATGTCTGCCTCATCTGCAAATGGAACCACTAGACTAGCATAGGAAACACTGAGATTTAAGACTAGTACACATTATCTTAGTTCTCTTTCTAGAGATGTAGTTTACTCGCTATTGCACAATCACCCACATTCCCTTCACTTCATCCTACATCATGTTACAATTTTCAATATTAAACATCCCCCCAAAGGACTCCCGTGGGCTACAGACGTGGTCTCCAGTGCAACGTGTAGAGGTGGGCTTTTTGGAACTGACTGGCCATAAGGGTGCTGGCCTACTCAATGGATTTCCTTTCTGGATTCTTCCTTGAGTGAATAACGAGGGGACAGTAGGAATTGGAAGGGGAGCCTAATCTGAGGAGGTAGGATGTCACAGATGTGCCTGTGATGGTCCATGTCACCAACACCTCTCCTGTGATCTTCCTAAGTGTCATTAGGTAATGAGCTTCACCTCACCCTGCCCTTCCTCCCAAGGACTGTGGATGCTCAAAGCTGCTGGCCATGGACTGAAACCTATGAAATCAGGAGTCAAAACATGTTCCTTCTGGTGTCCTCCCTCTGCGCTGCCTTCATTCCCTCCTCTCCTACTCTTCTATCACATCCTTCCCTCCTCTGCTGCCCTTGTTCCATCCTTCTTTCTCATATTCCTTCCCTCTCCTATCCGACTCCCTCTCCCCTTTCCTCATTCACTACTAGAAATAAAAATTACCTCAATGTGAAATATCTGAGGTCTTTGAATAAAGTGTGTGATATTATAGGCCCTTTCACTTTGTTTATAATGCATGCTTTAATATAGTGGATCCCTTACAATGGCTTTCAACCTTCCTAATGCTGCAACCTTTTAATTCATTTCTTCATGTATTTTAACCATATACTTATATTCAAGACTATGGTTTTGCTACTGTTATCAATTGTAACGTAAGTGTCTGATATTTCTGGTGGTCTTAGGCTATTTTGTGATAGGTTACAACCCGCAGGTTGAGAATTACTGCCTGAAAAACTTGCACAACCCAAACTAAATCTACCTTTATTTAATAGAAATACTGTACGCTTCTTTACAGCATTGCATAGCACTAGTGAGGAGGGTACAGGAATGACTGTGTGGATAGGACTTGGATACCACAGTCTCCACTTGAAGACATTTCACTCTCAATTTAGTCCCTTACCACAGGCACAAGCCCTTCTCTCTCTCTGTCACTTCTCTCCTGCTGCTAATTTAGTGCATTAAATAAAATTGAAGTACACTTCATTTTTAACAATACTTTAAATCAATTTGTGCACCATCTCATAAATTCTAGAAAATAGGCCTTTACAAACTCTAATCATACAGAATGTATGTTTCACATAAATACGCTTTTGTATATGTCCTGTATTCACATATTTGGCTATATCTTACTTAACTACATTCATTTCTTTGATATAAAAGTTTTCCTCCCACAGCGTTGGAAAAAACTTCCTGCCTGATAGTCAAAACCCAAAAACGGGGACACAATTTATACAAAACCATAGACATGCACACCAAGTGTGCACATGCGTATGAAGCTTCAAGTTTTCAATATTTACAGATTTGTAAAAGAAAGAACAGGGACAGAGTCAGTTTGCTGCCAGGACTCTGAATGAACACTGAAGAATGAATGGAAATTTTGACTAGGCTTTCCACCTCGCCCTAATCTGATCTGAGCTGCAGAAAGGATCTGGGACCTCCTGCAGCTTCAGTTTAGTTTGGGCTTTTGTAAATACATAGCTTTGCAAATATATATAAAAACAAAGTATGGACTAGAAGCACACTGAATATACACATTTTGTTATATATACATATTGGTGAATTTATGTATTTTGCAAATCTGAATGCTTAATAGAAGCTGTGTCTGTGCTCAATGCGATGCTTTACACCTGGTTACCAAGACAGGGCTAATACAGGCTAATCACTGGTAGGTGAGTTAGAACTAATTGCAATGCCCAGCATCTGGCAGAAAAGGCAGAGGGTGGCTAGCCTGGGCTACATAGCAAGTCTGCTGTATCAGAAAACAAACAGACATAAAAACAAACAAAACCCTAGAACTACTACTCATGGAAGCCACTGGCCACTGTAGAAAGAATTGACAAAGGACTACACTTATGTCTAAAAAAACTTGTCTAACTGGGGGGGGGGGGGATTATAGATGCACCCTGAGGAGGAAAAAAATTAGCAAAGTGGAAAAAAATGAATTCCCAAATACAAAGAATACAAAAGACACACAAGTAATACACACACAAAGAATATCTAATAGAACATACTGCTTGCTGGGAACTTAAATATTTTCTGACTGAGTGAACAACTGAATAGAAGAAATAGATGCCATCAAATTGGCAGAATGGAGAAAGCCACAACCTATGAGACATGCAAAGAGGGTAGATAGAAATGTATAATTTGAAAATGTGCCAATTCTTTAACATCACCAACACCAATTATAAGAATTTGTTGTTTAAAAAAAAATTATAGCTGTCCACAGACTTATCTATCGGTTTTAAATTAAAATGTTCATGAATACTAATTTTATAAACACTGGACAGTCTACATGTACAATAAAACATTAGTTGCTGATTGAACAATTAGCAACAGATGATTATTTAAATTAATACAAAGAATAGAAAGTACTGGATATCTATACAGGTATTTGTGATTGTGCGCACGTACATAAATTTTTAAAATGAGGAATTTGTAATCAAGGTTATATTCTAATTTATGATATTAAATATTTCCATAATGTAATTTTTAACTGTCTCATTACTAAAGTTAATCAGATTTAACTAGTAATTGGGTTACTAAGAATAAGTAGGTTATTTGGTATAATGGAATATTAACGAACACTCAACTGTGTTTATTACGTTAAAATGACCAATTTCCAATCTAAATTTATTTCTAAAATTGGTGTTATTCTTTTTCTCCTAAAGTCCTACAGAGGCTGGTCCTTAAGAAAAAAAACAACTGAATTTCAATTCGACTCAGGAAGTGCTGCGCTTCCAGCTTGACCACTGCCGCGGGCGCGAGTGCCGTGCAGCGCTGAGATCATCACAAGGTTGCTGGGGGAAAAACTGGCAGAAAGTTCCAGACTCTCTGATCTATTTGAATGGCTGAGATGGGAGGTGACATCCCGAGACCTCTGGCTCTGTGAAGAACTCATGAAGTCTCAGGTTACAGTGTGAGCCTGCCAGGAAAACAGCAGCCCGCCAGAGGAGCCCAGGCCGGAGGGGCGAGCGCGGCGGGTTGCCGGCGACGACCATGGCCACCCTCGGCTGCACACCTAAGGATGACGGTGAGGGGAAGGATGAGGGAGGGAGTGATCGAGGTGATAGCGACTCAAAGCCTAAAGGCAAGAAAGAAGTGGAGCCCCATACAAGACGGGAAGCGGACGAGCGGGCCGTGCGCATCCCCATCCCGGAAGTGCTCCAGCAGCGGCTGGCGGACGACTGTTACTACATCAACCGCAGGCGGCGGTTGGTGAGGCTGCCTTGCCAGACCAACGTGGGCGCCATCCTTGAGTGCTACGTGCGCCACTTCTCGGCGAGCGCGCTGGCCTTGGGGGACCGCCGGCCGCAGCCCCAGCGCGCGGCGCCCGAGAGGAGCGTGGGCCTGTGCCGGGAGATGGCGGACGGGCTGCGCATCACCTTCGATCACGCGCTCCCCTTGGTGCTGCTCTACCCTCAGGAACAGGCTCAGTATGAAATGGTCACCTCCTCCACCTTTTTCTTCCCCACTGAGGAGCGAGCCAGCGATGCTGGCAGGAGCCAGGAGGCGCCCTGGCCGGGCCCGTCGCCCCCGCAGCCCTCGGAGAGCCAGGCCGTGGCGGGGCCAGCTGCCCCCAAGAGGCGCAGGGCAGAGGCCGAGGCAACGCGGGCTCCCAGGCGATCCACCCGCCACAGCACCCACTGCCACTGGCAGGCTGAGGACCGGGCCTCTCCCCAGACCAAACGCAGTGTGCCCAAGCTGTTCCCGCACTTGCAAAAGACACCTGTGCACAGCGCAGCATCGTCCCCCATCGCTCTGACTCCTGGCAAGGAAGGGAGTGCCATGTTTGCTGGCTTTGAAGGGACAACTGAGGAAATAAATGAGATCCTCTCCTGGAAGCTTGTGCCAGACAACTACCCTCCAGGACATCAACCGCCTCCTCCCTCCTACATTTATGGCGCGCAGCATTTACTGCGACTCTTTGTAAAACTTCCAGAAATTCTTGGAAAGATGTCCTTCTCTGAGAAGAATCTGAAGGCACTACTTAAGCACTTGGATCTCTTTCTAAGGTTCTTAGCAGAATACCAGGCTGACTTCTTCCTGGAGTCAGCTTATGTCTCTGCCTGTGAGGCGCACTATAGCAGCAAGAACCCCAGGGCCCTGTGTTAAAAGTTTTAATGTCTCTGTAAGCATAGCTGCTCCACCTGGTTTTGTGTTCTGTGTTCTAGGTTGGCCCACCTTGGGGGAGAGGGGACAGGCTTGGGTATTTGAGTTCCTCACATATTGCAGTTATTTTTGTTAACAACCAATTACTTCCTTGCTTTGTTTTGTTGCCTTGCCTGTAGGGAGGTAAAGTTGCTTAATTAGTTAATTTATAAAAATACATGCCATTGCACAGGCTGTGTGTGATAGCAGGAAGCAGCCTCTCCTATGTTCAGAGGGAATATTCGAAACTATGCATAGGTTCTGCTGTTCTGGTAGACATCACAAAGGCTGTTAACAAGAATTATGGTGTTTAGTTTTCTTAGCATCAAGCAAAATGTTTTTGAAGACTCTTCTAATGTGATGAGATTGGAGGACTCTGTTCAGCATATATGAGTTCATATTTGGACACATGGCAATCTGAAATAACTTCTGGGGAAAACAAACATTGACAGCAAAAGAGAATTTCTAGCTCTATAATTTGTAAAATTCCCTTTCTGTGAAACATTTTCTTTGGTTATCTAAATAAAGCATTTTTGTCTCACAAAATTATTTATAAAGCTTCTCTATTCTTATACAAAGTTTACTATTCATGCCTAAATGTAAAGTAAAAAGAAAACCAACATTTCACAAAGTAGAAAGCTGTTGCACAGAGTAGATTCCCTAGTTTTGTTTTGGAGAAAACGGACAATAATTTTATATGAGATATGATACGGCCTCAATGAGAGCAAAGGAAACTGAATTTAGGGGGATTATATTAACACTTTAAGTTTAGATGTATACTTAAGAATTATTATATGAGATATGAATTCTAAAAGGCAAGCTGACAGACTAGAATTTACTTTCCCATCTGATAGAATGAAAACAATACCGAATGATGCTGTTACCTTATCTTTGTTGAAATAAAACATCCTAAGAAAAATATTTCTCTAAATACTTTAGATGGCTAGGAACCCTAAGTTGCTAAACCTTGGGAAAGATGAAAGAGTTCAGGCAGATATTTTAAAGAACAAATTTTGCAAATGTTTTTAAAAGGTGCTGAATAGCAGGGTAGGTAAGCAAAGTTCAGAATGACTCAATATGTGGGATCGACCTTCAATGCAAAGGTCACACTGGGAAGGGGCTAGGGATCTGCTGTCTGTGACAGAGCCAGCTTTGCCCTTGAGAACAGGCTGTTTTTGTGTGTGGAGGGATAAAGGCCTGGAGGTAGTAGGGAGCACTGCGGATGGGGAGATGAGAATGGCCTTCCTCTGAGTACTAGTCAGAGCTGAACAAGTAAGAAATAATGGACACTGGAAAGGAGGCCATAGATCAAGAAAGCTCGCCAAAGGTGTTTAGCTCTGATTTTCAAAATGAGAAACAGGAAAGGAAGCTTAATATCACTGTTTTATTTCCTGCATTAATTTCCTCTCTATTAATTTATGAACACTCGGGAGACAATAGGGTTGGAGAGAATAATAACCACATTCTACCTCCTGGCCACTGATCACACTCTTCTAGCACAAAACATAGCTCTTAAGTGTTCAGTGACCCCAAGCAGAGTAATCTGAATGAAGGAGGGTGATATTTTTTCATTATTTTATGGGTATGGGTGCTTTGTCTGTGTTCCATGTGCATGCCTGATCTCCATGGGAACCAGAAGGCATTCACTTTTCAGGAACTGGAGTTCAGGTGGTTGTGATCTACAGTGTTAGTGGTGGAAATCGAACCCAGGTCCTCTGGAAGAACAGCCATTTCTCTTAACCCATTAGATAATCTCTCTAGCCCCCAAAGTGTAAATATGGAAGTTACAAATATTCTCTCAGGAGACTGAGGTAGGTGGATTGCCATGAGTTTGAGGCCAGTCTGGTGTACATTGAAAGACCCTGTCTTTAAAAAAATGTAACAAGAATTGTCTTTCTATATAAAAGGCGCTATACTGAGAAACCCAGATGACTCTGGTCAGCATAATCTCTTTAGTGTAAAGAGGAAAGGATGGCCCTGACTCATGAAGGCAGGCTAAGTATTAAGCAACTCTGCGAACTTCTGACATGGGTGGGAGCCTCATGGCAGGCGCAATGATACAGGTGTAGCAGGAGTGCACTGTGGATAGATTCATTTAGTAGAAGCTTGATAAGTGATGCAACAACTAACAGATAAGGCCTAGAATACAGAGATGGGGTCTCAATGGGATGTCACCTTCAAAACTGAGTTCCCCATAGGCCCATTTAAGTTCCCATAAGGCCCTGGTAAGTTTTATTACAAGATCCTAATTGTAACAAAAAAAACAAGTCTGGTTCTGCATTCCTCCAGCTTCCTGTCTTCCCACTCGAGCTCTGCCTCCTGGGCACGGTAAGTGCCCTTTCTGTTTCTTCTTTGTATTACAGCACAGCTACAGGCTGTGGCTTGGACGGCAGCACCATGGTGTTCAGACCTCCCAGCCGTAAGAACCACAGAGCAAATAAAATGCTTCATAATTAGCCTCGGAGGTTCTGTTATAACAACATAAAACAGGCGGATACAGATAGGGACATGAGAAGCGGGAGCCCAACGGAAGCACTAATGTCCTCATTATTCACAGTAGAGTCAATCAGCTCTGTCCAAAAAGGAAATATCAGATCTCTTGAAGGATTTTACATAATCGTATTTCTTAACCTTACAGGGATTCTGAGGAAAGTACTTACTGAAGTGAAAAAAAAAAAAAACTTATTTGAAATTCAGCAATTCCTTCCATCTCACTTGGGTGTCTTTTCCTGTCTGTGGAGTTCACTTGAATTGAAAGTGGCACTCTTGATTCCATCTTCATAACTAAATTAATTTCTATGTATGCATATTACTATACACACACACACAGAGCAATGTCTAGAATAATTTCCTTCAATGTTTATAATGACAGTGAGAATTAATAGGAATTTCACTTAATTTATTATACTTAATTTACCATACTGGTTAATTTATTTATAATAAAGATAAATTACTGTTTGAGAAACAGAGAAAAAAATAAGACGACTTTCAAACAAAAGCAACCAAAGAGATGGATGAGCTGCTGAGTGACACGAAAACAAAAGATTCATTTTGTTTGCATTCATGGGAGGAATAGGAGATCCCAGAGTTCAGTTTCTGACATATTAAGTTTTTGATGCCTGAGAAATGTGTGAATTGAGATGTCAAAAGGCCAAACGTGATAAGAACTAAAAGAGTATTGGGGGTGGAAGGCTTACCCAGGAAACACCTTCAGAATTTCATTCAAAGACTACTCTCAGAAAGAGATTTAGAAGTTACAGCTACAGATGTATATAGTTTTACAGAAGTCAAACTGTATTTTTTGGTTTTGTTTTTTGAATCAGAGTCTAAGATAGCTCAATCTAGCCTGAAACTCACCATGTAGCCAAGGAGAGCCTTAAATAACTCTTGTTTATCCTGCTATACTTCCCAAATGCTAGGACTGCAGGCATGGGTCATCATGCCCAGACACAAAAGACAATTGGTTTTTTATATACAAAAACCAATGTCCCACTATATCAAAAGCTATTAAAAGTTAAAATGGGATAAAAATCAGGCAAAAAATGGATGCATCAGAATCAGTAACATGACAGTGACCTTGGTCTTAAAACAGAAGGATATACACCTCCGAGAGGTTACAAACTCAAAGCCAACCTGAAGTTGGCTGAAAAGGAAACAGGAGAAGAAGATGGAAGGCAGAGAAAGAGCTTAGCTGCAGGGAACTGGAGAGTCAAGATTCTTACAATGTTTAGTGTTGCCTGAGTGTAGGGTGGATGGATGGATGGAGACATTCTCACCCTGCTAGGAATGACCCACAAAGACATAATAGGCAGGAAAGAGCACAGGGACTAATCAAAGAGGCAATGTTCTTGAGTGAGAGAGAATTACCACGAAAGCTCTCTAAGGCCATCTCGGCAAATTAGACTTCAGAGTTCTCAGTAATTTGTGATGCTGTTGAAATGTGAAAAGCCATAAACCACATTTCACTGAATCTTAAATTAGTCTCAGTGCCATGTTTAGACACAAGTTATTGCCAATGTGCCATTAATGCTATCTCTAGAGTTTTGAAGCAGAGAAGGGACTGGTATAAGCAAGAAAAGCCAGACACACTCATGAGGTGGCATCTTGGAGAGGATGTCACAATGAGGATAGAGTCCAAGCACAGCACTGACGCTGTAAGAAAGGAAGTTCTAGGTAAAATTCCAAAGCACAGAAGCACAGGTTTCGGGCATAATGGGATACCACGGTCTATCATGAACCTCAATAAACACTAAAGAGTGGACTGGAATGAGCTAATTCAAACTACAACTGTATGAGACAATGGAAATACTTCAGAATACAAGGAAAATAAGTTTAGTATGATGATGGTTAACACTCATGGTCACCTTGACAGGCTCGAGAATCCCTCAACAGATGTGCCTCTGTGCATGCCTGTGAGACGTTTCTTAGATCGGATTCTCTGAGATAAGAAGACTCTCTAAATATGGGTAGCACCTTCCCATAGGCTTCCCATAGGCTGGGGGGTCTTGGATTCATAAGAAAACCACCTGGACACCACCAGCATCCATCTTTCTCAGCTCCCTAGCTGGAAGTACAATATGGAGAGCTGCCTCAAGCTCTGCCATGATGCCTTTCCCAAGGTAATGTAATGTGCCCAGAAACTATGAGATTGAATAAAGTTTCCTGCCATAAATTGCTTTGGTCAGGTATTTTGGTACAGTCAAGGACAAAAGTAATGGATATGATTCTTTAAAAGAACACGATAAACAAGAACTTCTCAAAAGAGAGCTGGAGAGATGGAAAAACAATAACTATGCTTGCAGAGGACATATGAGAAAAGGATTCACAATCATTTAAAATTCCAATTCCTAGGGATTTGACACCCTCATTAGCCTCCATAAACAACTACACACATATGATTTATGCTGCTGTGTTTACATAGGCACACACATAAATCACTTTTAATGTTTAAAAAACAAAATATTGATTGAAGAAAAACTGCCAGAAAGCTCAAATTAACATGCAAACTTTTCTACATATAGTCCTTTTCTCTGAACACTAAGGTGGTAATGTAGCAAATGTGTCAGAGATTGCTGGCCTGGCAATATTTGTTCCCTAGTGAAACATAAAACAGAATAGAGCTGATTAAGTATGAAAAAACGCAAAGGACCATTTGTTAGAACTTTTACTACCAAGGGTTTATATGTGCCTGATACTATTTTTAGCCCTTTGAATTGTTCCTATGTAGTAATAAGAATAAGAATAAAAATAAGAGTAAGACTATATGTAATAATAATATTGTGAGTGCCCTGCATTTTATAGCTGTATGACTGAAGCTCACACAAGTATACAATCCTGGTCCAGAATATTCAGACTGCTAGAAAGTAGTTCTCTCTCTCTCTCTCTCTCTCTCTCTCTCTCTCTCTCTCTCTCTCTCTCTCTCTCTCTCAGCAGTGGGATGGTAGTACACTTTCTACAAGACAGGTAACTCCATTTGTAGACTGTTAGAAAGGGTGTAGAAAATGCTTATTGCGAGCTTTCATTTTTATAAATTCCAGGAATCGTTTTCCTAGAACAGTTGTTAAAAATATCACAAAAGAATGAAAGTTGACAGAAGAGGGGGTGACAAAGGATGGGTACATGGTTTAATGGGTGAAATCACTAGCCACCAAGCCTGATTATCTGAAGTCCAAGCCCCAGAGTCAACTACACCAGTTGCCCCTGACCCCCACCCATGTTATGTGTGCATATGCACACACACTATATAAATAAATGTAAACTTTAAAAGGAATATACAAGAGGGAAAAGGTATGTACTTGGCATATAATTAGAAGAAACTAAAATCTATTTTCAAAAATACAGAACAAAAGAATTCTGTTGAATCATTTTTAATCCATAATACTGTGCCTTCTTGCTATATGATGTCCCAGATCAATAGTAAAAATTTAATGTGAAAACATTTAGAGATAAGTAACCCATCTTTTAAAAAAATTAATAGTTACAGTCTTTTTATATTTTAACCAAGAAGTCAAAAAATGAAGTTCAGCTATAAATGAACAAGTAAAAAGTATGAAGTTAATGTGCACAACTGTGAGGTGCACTGCCAGCAAGGACTCCTCCTTTTAGAACAGCATTCACAGTATTTCTTTTGCAGCAAATTATCACTGGCCTCCTTCATGCCTGAGAAAGTTACTGTGCTAATACAATAGAAAATCATGAACCTACGGAAAGAAATTCTTCTTAAATCAGCTGCTTCTGAAGGAAGTCATGTGTAGGTGGGAAAGCAAGTTACACACAGACATTTGACTGAAACATGTGTCCCTAAGTCTCTGTGTCCTGGCCAAACACACATCCGTCCCCATTTGAACAAGCTAAATAAAATGTCAAGGAATATAAACTCAACCAGAAAGTTTTAAACATCAAGAATCAATGATCAATACCAAGGAGCAAAGTCTGGGCCTCGAGAACAACCATCCATGTTGAGTCCTATTTCAAGGCTTTATTATGGCAAGGATCTAAGCACAAACCAGCCTCGAGAAGCTTCATGTGACTCCTAAGAATCCCAATGAAAGCAGACCTTGATGTACTCCTATATGCTGAACAACGGTAACAGTCACTAATCAAATAGAACCTAAATTCTTACAAAGGCTGCAGTGACAAACCCCAAGTGCTATCATTTGCTTTTACTATAATGTTATAGAATGACCCACTATCTTTAAATGCTATTTTTAAATTAACCCACCTTAGCACTTTCTAGGAGTATAGATAAGTGGGCTGTGGGGACAGCTCAGTGGGTAAAGTGTCTGCTGTACAAACATGAGGACTTGAGCCTTATCCTATGCACATGCATGGAGGGCAGACTGTCCTGGAACCTCAGTGCAGGTAGGCGGAGACAGACAGGTTCCCCAGAGCTCATGGTCAACCAGTCTATCTCAATCTGTGAGCTCCAGGTTCACTGACAGACCCTGTCTCAGTAAAGGAGAGAGCAACCGAGAAAGACATCTGAGTTCAAAGTCAACTCTCTGTGCATATACACCACCTCCCACACATGGACATATACTAGGTATCACACGAGATATGTAAGAAACAAATGCTCAACTTTTCCAATTTGTAAAATATGCTTTAAGTTGAGTTGCTTACCTTAGACCAAAGGTGTGCGATTGTTCATAATTCAGTAAAGACCGGATCTTGGCTTCAGAGTTCAAAACAATAAGCCTATCCATTATATCCTAAAGATAACAAAGAAACACTGAGATTCTTTTTAACAGAAGCTGTTTAAAGCAATTAAAGCAATAAATATTCACTTAAATTTGTGACTCCAGAACGTGGATTCACCCTGGAACCAGCTGAGAGTCGTGAGGCGTTGTGATCAGAGATACCCAGACACATCCTAGTCTTTGTGAACTTACAGGTCTAAGTGAGGCCTGAGCATTATGATCAGAAAAGTTTCTAAACGGTGTCCAAATAAAGGAGCAGAACATACACCTAACATTCACCGTGGGCAGCAGCCTGTATGCAGAATAAAGTAAAGAGAGGAGTGCCCCAAATACACACTAATCATGAAAGCAAATATAAAACCTACAAATGTGAAGCAACAACAGTCAATAGGAACATTTCTATCTAGTAGTTATTTGAGACTGTGCTAACAGCCTCTCTAGTGTGTAGAAATCAGCAGTTGACACTACAGGAAGAATACTCTCATCACATAGGAAACAAAGGAAGATGACTAACAGCAATAGACAGAAGGACAAACAGATAGAGAAATTGGTCTACTTAGGAGCAATTAAGGCACAAAGCCTACAGGAGTGATTCCAGCATTAGTGTTCTTAAAGCTTCTCTAGATTTCCCATTATGAAGCCATCCCTCAAAATCAGAAGCAGAACGCTGCCTCGAGCACTGATGACATTAGTCCACCATACAAGGTTCTCTGTCGGTACAGCCATCTCTAAAGTGTTTCCTTTAAAGCTCTGCTTTTTGCCTGATGTCTTGACTCATAGGCATAATCTTACCACTTAAGAAGTTAAGGCAGAGGACTACCTTGAGTTTGAGGGCAGGCTGGGCTACATAGTGAGTTCTGGCCTACCCTGGCCTATAGTGTAAGACTATGTGTCAATAAAAAGAAACAAAGACAAATGAGCACAGTAATTAAAAACCAAACACAAAGCCCTGTTTTGTATACATTTTGAGTACAGACTTAAGAACTTTATATATAAATACATCAATGAATTTAAATACAGCATATTTTTGTGACCAATGGAGCAAAAGAAGGTTTAGTTAAGAAACAAAGTCAAACGAAATGAATTAATGCCTTCATGAAAGATGACAAAAGAATGGTCCCAGCACATGGATAGAAGGTGAGGGAATGAGTTTAGAGAGGAAGAAGTAATAACAAATGACTCAAAATATATTTGATAAATGCTAAGTAAAGCATAGCAAAAATGAACAAGGTAGCCTTAACCTGGTAAGATATAAGGCTCAACATTTAAAAGAATGCATGTATTGGGCTAGGGGTATAGTGCAGTTTGTAGTTTGTCTCATAAAATGCACCAGACCCTGGATTTGATACTCAATATGAGAAAAACTAGGCATGGTGTCTCATGCCTGCAACCCCTGCACTCAGTAGGTACAGGCAATAGAGCAAAAGTTCAAGGACATCCTTGGATTGATTGCAACCTAAAGACTACCCTGGGCTACATGAGAACCTATCCCATTCAAATATATGTATAGATGTATACTATCATTTATATATATGTATGTATGTATATATACATACACACATACATACACACACATATCCTATCGCATACATACCTATACATACTCAAATTTATTGGTATTTTATAGGAATGTATAATAACTAATAAATAAATTAAATAAAAATATGAAAAAATACAGAATAAAACAACTCATTTTTTAACAGTCTATCACTATAGTCTTCCTCTGGCTGGGCACACTTTGTTCTAATCATCATGTGATGAACTGAACTATATAACTCACAATCATATCCCAGCTGCAAAGTCATCTTCTCCACAGCTGCCCCCCTCACCTCTGTCTTCATCAGTTAAAACAAATCTGCACAGTTCTCTAAATACAGAGCTAAGCATCCTGACAGCTGGTGACACCTGGGAGATCTGAAGTTCTGGCTCTGAATCTAAGTAGTAGATTAGGATGAATAACATGATCAGAAGGGATGGTAATACCAACAACAAGCTGTTGGAAAGGGAGACTGAAGCAATCTATCAGCGATAATGTATTTGAGAGAACAAATGTTATAGTAAATAAGTTCTTCGTCAGAGAGGATAACATTGATGTATCATCACCTAGGGAACAAAGTGGAGCTCTTGGGAAGCCTGCCTTATGGAGAGCTTTGGATTTTAAGCACCACAGCATGTCAGGAAAGGAATCGGCTTCTTAAATCAAACTGATCCAGCAACAAGCCGGTTTAAGGCCCAGAACTGGCAAACAGTCCACACATATCCGATTTCACAGGATACTCTCCTTGTTGAGAATAAGTTCGGTAAGCTAGCCGTCAGACCACAATCTATGGCTAGATCAGCAAAGAGGAATTCTATATAGGTAGGCTTACAGCTGAGGGCCTGCCCTATTCAAGCTGTCCAGTGGCCAAACTCATGCCATCTGACTGCTTCAAGGAAATGAACAGATGTGGGGTAAGGAGCAGGTCAAAAGTGCACCTTTCAAACATGGATGGCTAGTGCTTAACCTATGATAAAAATGAATTCAGCTAAGGTCCTCATTTGGGACATTTCATATTGGGGAAGTAGAAGAAAAGGCCACTCCCTATACAGTGGGTTAAGTACCAACCTCCTAAAACTCCACCAGTGCCCTAATGCCCAGAACTTCTCAATGCCCCCCTATTTGAAAAGGGGATCTTTGCAGAAAGATTTAAGTTAAAAAATCTTGATCATCTTGGATTATCCAGAAGGGACTTTAATCTAAGACAAATATCTCGAAAAGAGAAATACAAAGGAAGATTTCGGTCAGGAAGAGGCAAGGACCATGTAAAGATAATTAAGCATGGAGTCTAGCAGCAGTATGAAATGAAATACCTACAAACATTTATATGATTAATAGATACATAACAGACTGACAGACAGACAGATATATAGAAGATAGATAAATGACAGATAAGATGGGTGATAAAAAGATAGATAAGACAAATAAATAGATGACAGATATAGATGATAATAGATAAATAGATGATAGATAAGTATATAATAGATAAATCCATAGATAGATAGATATAGAGATAGATAGATACATAGATAGGTACATAGATTCATAGATACATAGATAGATACATACACAGATACACAGATACATAGATACACTGATAAATACATAGATGGATGAGAGATAGTTTCTGTGGATTTCTGCTACACAATGGATAATGCTTCCCCCACAAACCATAGACTATGTCACAAACACCCTAGTTCCAAGCATTGTAAACCTTTCTTTGGGTTTGTTTGTAGAGTACAAGATAATTGCAAAACAACATAGCCTTAGTTGTGTCCTTGTTTGACTCCCAGAAGTTTAATGCTAAGACCCTAAAGACACAATGTACTTTGGACCCAAGACTTGGAGGAATTGAGCTACAGCTGACCTGAAAGCCTCCAGCTTGAGGACACAGTATCAGAACATGGTATGCAAGCCTTGGGAGAAAAGCAATGAGGAGATTTTGTTAGCTGTGAAGCAGATGAGCCACAACAATGACTGGTCAGGCAAAATGCCCCTAGTGGTGTAATAGTGACACTTTTATTCTATATCTAAACAACAACTGTGGAACTGCATTTAAGGCCTGCTTAGCAGGAGGGAATACATGCCTGGTACTTGAAACCTAGCCAACTACATATGGCTGGAGAAATCATATACCCTATATGAGAACTATGAGTGTCCTAAGTTAATACAAGCTCTAGCTGCATCCTAAATTCTTGTCCTTAACCCAGAGGTAATTAGAGCTCTCACTCCTATCCAAAAGAGCTCCTCTTTAAGTAGATGGAAACGCCTTCAGAGTTTCACAACAGATCAAAATGCAGAGAATGAGTAAACATGGGGTGCACAACCCCAGCTGATACATACACAATGCAACCTCTACACCTAAGGCTCAGAGAAAGTGGCAGACGATGGGATGGGGATATTTAATTGTCAGAGAGCCAGGATGTCGGCAGCAAGACAGACTCTTCTATACTTGATAGAGAAGCTGCACCCATGGACCTTCAGCAGTCTAGTTGTCTGAACAAGGAGAGCACCAGGCAACTTTACAAAGTGGATGAGAGACATGTCAGAAAGCCCCACTCCTAGGCGAAGAGCTACAAGCAATCAATGGCTGCCAAAAGAAAGAGACTTGGTTTTCTCTAGGGACAAGCTCACTAATAGGTTATTATTCTGTACAGTGTTATATCAATTTGATGCAAGCTACAGTCATCTGCGAGAAGGGAATCCCACTTAAAAAAATACCTCCATAAGATTGGTTATAGGCAAACCTTTATGGCATTTTCTTAATTAGTGATTGATGGAGAGGGGCCCAGCTGACTGTGGGTGGTGCCACCCTGGACTGGTGGTCCTGGGATCTGTAAGAAAGCAGGCTGATCAAGTCAGGGGGGAAAGCCAGTAAGCAGTACCCGTCTATGGCCTTTGCCCTGTTTGAGTTCCTGCCTGCATTGGTTTGATGGTGAACTGTTATATGAAACTGTAAATGAAATAAACCCTTTCCTCCCCCGGGTGCTTTTGATCATGATGTTTCATCACAGCAATGATCAACGAGATAAAACTGAGTACAAGAAGATGGGATTGAAACAATCTAAGAAAATAAGAGATCCTAGATTCTTAAAGGCTTAATGGAAAACTTATTCAACTTTACATTTTACTTCAAAATAGTTACCAAAACCTTCCCACAGTAGAAAACAAGTTTAAGAATTCAAAAGGTGAAACACAGAAAGGACAAAACCATTTCTAAAACCAATAATATGTAAGACAAAAATGACAGAGTGAAAGTAATGTTAGAAACAGAACTTTAGGATTAAGTAATTCTTTACTAATCCTTGTGTATTTGTATTCATGCACATATTATCTATTCATTTGTTGTATAATTAATATTCAATCAAAGATAATGATATAGGTCCCCTTTAATAGTTAAAAAACCAAGCTAATCATATGGGCAATTTTGAGTATGAATTAAGTTTCAAATTAAATAAGTATGCATATACTGTCCTCATGGACATAATAAATAATTCATTAAAACAGGTTGAAAAGATATTAGACTCCTTGGTTATAATTTATCCCAATTATTCTAGTCAGGAAGGGAACTATGTAAGAATGGCATTATAACACCCATATAAGCTAATGGATCATCTTAAACTCAATTATAAGAAGTTTGTCCATATGGTAAGATGCTTTCCTGATTGTAGAGGGTTAGCTTTGCATTCTGATAGGTAAAGGAACTGCTACATGTCTTGAACCAAAGTTTTCACTGGTAGATAAGTCAAAAGTTGATGATGTAGAGATGTGTAATCAATTCAGATATTAGTAAGCAGTAGATGTCCTGTGTATTTGTCAACTGAACAATTTTTGCTACAAATCTCAAACAGCAGTCAATTAGAAAAGAGAAGAGTTGAAAGAAAGTGACTTACGATGATGCATGTTGGAACTTCACGAAGAGAATACTCTGCCTTATTAGGAAGCTCCTGATTGGCTGTTAGCTCATACACAGCAGGGTAGGACAGCAGGTTCACCAGTGCAAGGAAGGACTGCGGGGGTGGGGGTGGGGAGACATTGAAATAACTCATTATTTTTAATATTGCACAGAAACAGTCATTTGTGTAAATGTTATATCTGAATGTCTATGAAGGTAGCTTTTACAATACATCTACTGCTGGTGTGATATATCTATTCATGATAGGTTAAAAACTAACAAAAATAGCAATAGCCTAAGATCTTCCAATGCTAATATAGCACATACAAGGAGCACATATAATAGTCAGAAAACATTTCAGAACGCTATGTGATTCCTCAAGTTAGATTCTGATGAAAACGAAAAGTTCTTTCCTTCTCATTCTTTAAACTATTATATCTAAGAAAATACAAGAGAGTAATACTCTAAGGTGAGATAATAAAGTCTGTATATTCTCAGGCTTAGTCTATAAAATTATCTAATAATATATTCAAAGAAAATCAAAATAACCTAGACATTGTAGTTAATTTTCCAAAGTAACGGCCTTCCTGTGAAAAACAGCTCCTTTGCCCTGGTCTAATCTGACCAAATCTCCTCTGCATGGCATCTGTAAGCCAAAGGCATCTCTCAATGACACTTCAGTTCATCTACTTAACAGCAAGTGAATATAATTCTCACACAAATTTCATTCTCAGCTCCTAGCTTAAAACATTCCATGGGTATCCATCATTACATAGCAGGAAGTCCACATTCCTTAGATGACTACCAGGGCACTTGACCCTCTTCTCCTGTCTCAAGCCTCATTCTATCATTCCCCAATGTGAAGCCCTGTAATCTCCTTCAACTGACTGCCAGCCACAGGACCTTCTCTCCTTCTGCTACCCCACTTAACCTGACCTCAACTGCACTAACCTCATAAATTTGTCACAAGCCAAGCAGTAAGTGGCGCACGCCTTTAATCCCAGCACTCGGGAGGCAGAGGCAGATGGATTTCTGAGTTCAAGACCAGCCTGGTCTACAGAGTGAGTTCCAGGACAGCCAGGGCTAGACAGAGAAACCCTGTCTCAAGAAAGCAAAGAAAGAAAGAAAGAAAGAAAGAAAGAAAGAAAGAAAGAAAGAAAGAAAGAAAGAAAGAAAGAAAGAAAGAAAGAAAGAAAGAAAGGGAAAGAAAAGTTTGTCACTTTCTTTCCAGCCTACTCTTTTTCCAAAGTTGGACGCACTTATTAGTTTTTTTTTTTTTTGCAAGCATTGTGTTATGCTTAAAAGTTAGAGATTTTAAAATTAGAGTAGATTGAAAATTTGTGAATCATATTATTCACTGTAAGAAAAATCAAAATTTGAGAAAAATACAAGAACTACTTAATTTGATTTCTCACTAGTAGGTGAAATAACGTGTGGTAAAAGGCTTGACTAATAACACATTCATACAAGAACTAATACTTTTGCTACTTTCTCTGGATCAGGTCTCTCTGCAAACAAAAGGATAGCCATCAGATACTATTTAAGAGGATTAGTCACTGTAGTTCTTGCTTGTTAGTAGGAAAAATAGAGTCCACATCCTTTTCCTTCCTTTTATACTTAGTGGAGTATCATTTATCATGTTACAGTGGTTATACAGTAGATATATACAACATATGGTGATGTGTAGCAAATTGTATCTCTGAATAAAGAATGAATGTGCATTAAGTTTAAGGTGTCCACATTTCCCCCATCAGGTACAACTTCTTAAAACAAAGATCAACTTTCTTAACAACAATAACAATATAATGAAGGATTTAAACCTAATAATATTAGCATAACAGTAAAATTACCAAAGAATAAGTATAATGGGTTAGTTTAAATTTACAGAACTTGCCTAGTTAAGAGAATACTATGCTATGCAGAAAAACTTTCACTCTAGATGAGCATAGTGAGGCAGAAAGGAAAAAGACTGATTATCAGGGAAAGCGTGGTAGAAAAATGTGTCTCTACATTACCATCAAAGAACCTACAAGGGAACCACAGGGTTCATGGCCACCAATGAAACAACTGCACAAACAAATTCACCAAGCAGGTGTTTGGAAATTTGCTCATTCCAATATAACTTTAAAAAACTCACCTTAATATCTAGAGAATATGCCAAAGGTAAAATATGAAAACTAAAAATGCTTTAAACATTTCACGATACTGATCCAGCAATATTGACATATAATAAGTAAATCTCATCTTCTCTATAGTAATGGATTACAAATATAATTTACAAAATGGATAAAATATCAGTCATATATTAATACACTGAGGCTTTCTTATTATTTACATAGACAGCTCTATTCATGTTTCTGAATTCTCCTTTCAAAGAAATAAAATAATTCTGTCAGCAGAAAGCTGTGGTAATTTTTGATAAACTACTCTTAGCAAATTAAGTAGGGCTTCAGAGGAAAATAATCAAATAACTGTATTTGAAAAAAAATAACCTGCAGATAATTTTAAAGAGACTTGAGAAGATTTCAGTAGATTACCACAAGAACAAACAAATCCATTTCTCACTCATTAGACATTTTTTTTCTTTTTTTTATTAGGTATTTTCCTCAATTTACATTTCCAATGCTATCCAAAAAGTCCCCAATACACTCCCCCCCCCAGTTCCCCCACCCACCCACCCCCACCCCTTGGCCCTGACATTCCCCTGTACTGGGGCATATAAAGTTGGCAAGTCCAATGGGCCTCTCTTTCCAGTGATGGCCGACTAGGCCATCTTTTGATACAAATGCAGCTAGAGTCAAGAACTATGGGGTACTGGTTAGTTCATAATAATGATCCACCTATGGGGTTGCAGTTCCCTTTAGCTCCTTGGGTACTTTCTCTAGCTCCTCCATTGGGGGCCCTGTGATCCATCCAATAGCTGACAGTGAGCATCCACTTCTGTGTTTGCTAGGCCCCGGCATTGTCTCACAAGAGACAGCTATATCTGGGTCCTTTCAGCAAAATCTTGCTAGTGTATGCAATGGTGTCAGCGTTTGGAAGCTGATTATGGGATGGATCCCTGGATATGGCAGTCTTTAGATGGTCCATCCTTTCTTCACAGCTCCAAACTTTATCTCTGTAACTCTTTACATGGGTGTTTTGTTCCCAATTCCAAGAAGGGGCACTTTGGTCTTTGTTCTTCTTGAGTTTCATGCGTTTAACAAATTGTATCTTATATCTTGGGTATCCTAAGTTTTTGGGCTAATATCCATTTATCAGTGAGTACATATTGTGTGAGTTCCTTTGTGAATATGTTACCTCACTCAGAATGATGCCCTCCAGATCAATCCATTTGCCTAGGAATTTCATAAATTCATTCCTTTTAATAGCTGAGTAGTACTCCATTGTATAAATGTACCACATTTTCTGTATCCATTCCTCTGTTGAGGGGCATCTGGGTTCTTTCCAGCTTCTGGCTATTATAAATAAGGCTGCTATGAACATAGTGGAGCATGTGTCCTTCTTACCGGTTGGAACATCTTCTGGATATATGCCCAGGAGAGGTATTGCTGGATCCTCTGGTAGTATTATGTCCAATTTTCTGAGGAACCGTCAAACTGATTTCCAGAGTGGTTGTACCAGCTTGCAATCCCACCAACAATGAAGGAGTGTTCCTCTTTCTCCACATCCTCGCCAGCATCTGCTGTCACCTGAATTTTTGATCTTAGCCATTCTGACTTGTGTGAGGTAGAATCTCAGGGTTGTTTTGAGTTGCATTTCCCTGATGATTAAGGATGTTGAACATTTTTTCAGGTGCTTCTCTGTCATTCGGTATTCCTCAGGTGAGAATTCTTTGTTCAGTTCTGAGCCCCATTTTTTAACGGGGTTATTTGATTTTCTGGAGTCCACCTTCTTGAGTTCCTTATATATATTGGATATTAGTCCCCTATCTGATTTGGAATAGGTAAAGATCCTTTCCCAATCTGTTGGTGGTCTTTTTGTCTTATTGACGGTGTCTTTTGCCTTGCAGAAGCTTTGCAACTTTATGAGGTCCCATTTATCGATTCTCGATCTTACAGCGCAAGCCTTTGCTGTTCTATTCAGGAATTTTTCCCCTGTACCCATATCTTCGAGGCTTTTCCCTACTTTCTCCCCTATAAGTTTCAGTGTCTCTGGTTTTATGTGGAGTTCCTTAATCCACTTAGATTTGACCTTGGTACAAGGAGATAGGAATGGATCAATTAGCATTCTTCTACATGATAACTGCCAGTTGTGCCAGCACCATTTGTTGAAAATGTTGTCTTTTTTCCACTGGATGGTTTTTGCTCCCTTGTCAAAGATCAAGTGACCATAGGTATGTGGGTTGATCTCAGGGTCTTCAATTCTGTTCCACTGGTCTACTTGTCTGTCGTTATACCAGTACCATGCAGTTTTTATCACAATTGCTCTGTAGTACAGCTTTAGGTCAGGCATGGTGATTCCACCAGAGGTTCTTTTATCCTTGAGAAGAGTTTTTGCTATCCTAGGTTTTTTGTTGTTCCAGATGAATTTGCAGATTGCCCTTTCCAATTCGTTGAAGAATTGAGTTGGAATTTTGATGGGGATTGCATTGAATCTGTAGATTGCTTTTGGCAAGATAGCCATTTTTACAATGTTGATCCTGCCAATCCATGAGCATGGGAGGTTTTTCCATCTTCTGAGATCTTCTTTAATTTCTTTCTTCAGGGACTTGAAGTCTTGTCATACAGATCTTTCACTTCCTTAGTTAGAGTCATGCCAAGGTATTTTATATTGTTTGTGACTATTGAGAAGGGTGTTGTTTCCCTAATTTCCTTCTCTGCTTGTTTATCCTTTGTGTACAGAAAGGCCATTGACTTGCTTGAGTTAATTTTATATCCAGCTACTTCACCGAAGCTATTTATCAGGCTTAGGAGTTCTCTGGTGGAATTTTTAGGGTCACTTATGTATACTATCATATCATCTGCAAAAAGCGATATTTTGACTTCTTCTTTTCCGATTTGTATCCCCTTGATCTCCTTTTGTTGTCTAATTGCTCTGGCTAGGACTTCAAGTACAATGTTGAATAGGCAGGGAGTGAGTGGGCAGCCTTGTCTAGTCCCTGATTTCATTAGACATTTTTAAAGGCACTTAACATATTATAAACTGTAATGTGTTAAGCATTCATAGGAATGAAAATATTTTTGATGCAATCATCAGTTGCCACAAAAGTATATTAAATGTGTTTCTGGTACCAGATATAATCCTAAAATTGAAACAGCACCAACCATCTATATACTCACCTGTGTTTGGGAATAACAAGGTTTTCTATATTAATGCTAATTAAGCTAGCTCAAGGCCTCGTGGCTAATATTCTTAATATTGGCATTTAAAGCTTAAAATTACTTAAAGTAACAAACTTCGTATGGACTGAAACTTTAAGGTTCAAGATGACTATTCAGTCAAAATATGTAAATGCCTACTGCTCATTCTAGTTATGCCAGATGTCAATTAAAGTGTAAATGAAGAAATGGTCCCTGCCCTGAGGACAGGTAGGCTCACTGTGAGGGTGAGATCAGTCCATTCAGGACTGTAAATGGCCTGGTGGTACTGTGCTCTGCTCAGAGGAGATGAGGAGGATTACACTGTAAGGGGAAGTGAGGGTGTGGTTTACAGAGAGCTGGCCTGAAAGTCATCGAAATGCTCTGTTAATATGATCCATCCTCTGGGGAAAAGGGAGCAGTGTTTTCAGGAAAGTAGTACAAATTATCTTATACTTCAGAAAGAATTCTCTACAGAAAACTAATTTGGGTGTGTAGACAAGAATAGTAGGAGGAAGGAAACTAGTTCTGATTCCAAATTTTCAAGAGAGGCATGGATAGTCCTCTTATATCGGGACTCTAAGGGACAAGTCAGCAAGTGACCTCAGGACGTGTTATGAAATGTAGACATGCTGATCCATGATAGAGAACATGCTCTGTGTGGTCACTCGCCAGCAACAGGAAAAAATAGGGATAACCGCTTGTTTTCTGAGTGGATTTAAGATCTACTCCCCAGGAGACACTATAAACCTGGTCAAAAATCTGTGGCTGAAAAATAACAGATCTGAAAAAAAAAACCTACCACTAATATTTTGCTAAGTAGACATACTATCTAACTGCCTTCTCCTGGATTTTTTCTCTCTGTTTTAATGTGTTTTTAAACTTTATCCATATGTGTCTGTGCCTGTGTTAATATATGTCATGTATGCTCATGTACCCACAAAAGGGAGAAGAGGGCACTTGGTCTCCTGAAGCTGGAGTAAAAAGTATTCATAAGCTACCTGACATAGTTGCTAGAAATCCATTTCAGCCCCCTAAAAGAGCCATGCATTTTCTTTCTCAGTATTTTAATTTTTCTTTAAGATTTATTTATTTTATTTATTGGCCTACTTATATGTGTGCCTAGTGTGCTCGGAGGTCAGAGAAGGCATCAGATTACTTGGAACAGGGAATTACAATTAGTTACGAGCCACTGATGAAGATGCTAGGACCAAATGCAGGACCTCTGGAAGTGCAGGGGGTCCTCTAAACTGCTGAGCCACCTCTGCATTCCCTGCCACTACTTCCCTCAATACTGACAGACTAGTGCACGTCTCTGCCCACATCAAAGAAGCCTCTGCTTCCATTGAACAGCGGTTAATATGGAAACTCACACCAGGTCAACGTACAGAGAATAAAATTTTATGGAGTGCTCAACCACACATTAGATACCCACACTCCACCCTCTTCCCTCAAGACTTAGGACACAATGTAGAAGAGGGGGCAGAAAACTTGAAAACTCCAGAGGACTGCTTCCAAACAAGTAGCTTATGGACATGGCAGGATGGATACACTTATGAACTGTCAGCAGCAGCGGCCTGCATGGGACCTGCACAACCCAAAGCCAGTCAACAGGCCAACCCCGACTGTGAGAAGCTGAAGAGAGAAGAGCCAAGTTTTCTTCAGGGTGTAGTACCTTGTAGATTACTGGTTCTCCATTCATGCCCTGACACCCGTGCACACATGGGTGGCATGAACTGGACTCAGTGGGTTATAGTGGGTTATAGAGAAAAAGAAATGGATGACATAAAGTTTGGGGAGGATGGGGTGAGAGACGACCCTGGGGAAGAGAAGAGGTGGGTGTGACCAAAACACACTGTGCACATGTATGAAATTCTCAACCAATAAATAAAATTGTATTTTTTAAAAGGTAACTTCAGGAGCATACAAGTCTATGGAGGGAAAAGGTCAGCAAAGATGATGTGGAGAGTTTGGGCAGTAAGGTGTGAAGAAGACTGTGCTGAGGGCTTCATGGTTACCAGCATGGGAGCACTTCTGTTCTGCCAAGTATCTCCTCCATTCTCCTCCCAGCATCTGTGCATGTTATCTATGCCAACTGTCAGTATGACTTCATGATGGACATCATTCTGAGGGACAACTGACATCTGAGGACAAGTGTAATGCACTCTAAACAGTTCACTATGATGGCTAATAAGAGAAAGCTTAAGAAGCAATCGTTTAAGGAAAGGACCTTATGTAGATAGGAGAAGGTACTGGCTTGGGATAAGAACCATATTTTACTGCTTTTTGACCTAAATAGCTCCTTTTTTTCCCTGGTCTATTACATGAGACCTAATAAACAAAGAGCAAATCAATTTAATTCCAATATATTGAATAGAATATATTATATTAAATAACTATATATTATATTAAATAATTATATACTTATAAATTATATACTTAATTATACATAATAAAATAATTATTATAATACATAATATATTTTGTTTTTTACTACATAATATTTTATTATATGTATGATATATTATATAATACTATATATATTACAATCTACTTTTTTCAAAGGCAACTTGAAAATACAAATAGAGGACTACTTGGCTATGAGGGCTTTTTGTTCTTGTTGCTTTGTTTTGTTTTGAAGAAAGGCCCTCTCTGTGTATCCCTGCCTGTCCTGGAACTCACTCCATACACCAGATTGGCCTTGAACTCAGAGATTCATCTACCTCAGCCTCTGAGTGCTGGGATCAAAGGCATGCAGCAGTACCACCCAGCTTAGGGGGGGTTGTTTTTGTTTTTACATAACAAATAATTGTGGAATTCTGTAAATTGTGGTCATTCATGTCTACTAAAATTAGGGATTTCCTATTATCCTGTCAATAAGTTGAATTACAATTTTATTGAGAATATTAAATAGCCATGTGTTTCTATGGTAAATCTCAGATGACCATGATGAATGGATTTTATGTAATCTTTGTGTTTTATGTATGAATGAGTCTTTTATGTATTTCTAATTCCATACAAAAGTTCTACTCAGTGTTCTCCGGGCACCCTCACCTTAGTCTATACCTTTCTTCTAAAGAAAGTGGAAGTGGAAGCACCTCGCTCCTTATCAGCATTACATCCTCTAATCTCTATCTATGTGCGGTCTTAAATTCCCTTTCTTCTCTTTGAGTAATAGTCTTTTGTATCCACATCAGTGTTTCCTTGATTTTGTTTCCTGAAAGAATTTTCCTGCAATTCATACCCTATTTCCTACAGATATTGTAAAATCCACAGGTAGAGACATCTCCTTTTGTCTATGAGGAAGATCTTAACAACAAATTCCATTTCCCTGTCAGAACATGCTCCAGGAATGGAGTCCTGTGAGGCAGAGTCTTGTGACCTCAGTGTCTTCCTACTGTGCGATGGTTCTTGGAATGTGTTTTTGTGCTTCTCCCAGGTGCCATGGGCAGGCATGACATTACTTCAGATTACTCATTCTTGTTTACTCGAATTACTTAACTTAATCCTTTATATAAAACAAAACATGTTTTTGCCACACGCTGCTTGTCCTTGTCACTATATACAGCTTGGACTCATGAGAACTTCATTCAAGGGACCTGCCTTAACCCTCAGAGTATAAACTGTCTGATGCTCTGGATAAAGTTGACTAGTGTGTAAGACTTCAGTCAGCCTCATTCACCAGCTCTATTCTCCCAGGTCCCACCACGTCTACAGTGGTAACGCTTAACTAGCTTTTTTTGACTGGGCCAGTTTTGTTAAGCATAATTTAAGTGCCAATTTATTTTAATAACTAAAATATCATGAAGTAGATTGTAATATTGATATGTTATCTTTCAATATTCATGTAATTTTTGGCCACACTCTTCAATATTCAGTGTCAGTTACTGACATTAGTAACTCTAAGGGTTTTCTTCATCAATCTAGTGAGTAGTATATCAATTTTAATCATTTAAAAGATCTTTTCCTTCTGCTACACTTCTCTACTACACCTGTGTTCTGCTTCTTTAGCTTCTGTTCTAGTTTGTTTCTTTTTTGCACTTGCTTTGCTTTAGATGTTGTATGGCCTTTTTTTTTTCTTTTTTTCTTTTTTTTTGTAGTCAGTGTGTAGAATATATAGTCATTATATTTGTATTTTTATATTTTAATAAAAATATTAATGCAAAAATAGCTCTCTTAGCACTACATTATGAAAATACACCAAAATTTATATATTGTATTTTCATTTTCAACCAGCTTGACATATTTTTATAGTCCCTTGTGTTTTGTCAATGTGACACAGCTTAGGTCATCTAAAACGACAACCCTGAGAAAAGGCCTTCATCAAGCCAGGCTTTACACAAGTCGCTAATGCATGATATTTAAATTAATAACAGATATGGGAGGATGCAGCACATCATGTTCCATGCCAGGCTTGGGCAGGAGGTCCTAGGCTTTATAAGTCAGCCAGTCAGATCAGCCATGGGGAATAAGTAATAAAGTGCTTTCTCCTAAGGTCTCTGCTTCAGTACCTGCTGAGCTTCTCTCAACAACAGACTGTGTGATTAGTATTACTTGAGTCAGATAAACCCTTCCCTCCCTGAGCTGCTGTTGGCCATGGTGCTTATCACAGCAATGGAACGCTCACGAATACACCAACTATGGCCATTGCAGTCTCCTGATGCTCGCAAGGGTCCTTTTCTAATTCTTTACACGATATGTATCTGCATCTTTACTTAAGGGAATTTCACAAAGTCAGCATAGCCTTGCAACTTCTTTTTCTTTCTCATTGATTTACTCATTTATTTGCGCAGTGTGTGTGTGTGTGTGTGTGTGTGTTTGTAGCAGGTCACAGTACTGAACTCATGTTGTCAGCCTTGGTGACCAGCACCTTCACTTACTAATACTGTTGGGACATCTCACTGGACCCAGATCATCATTTTTGTGTGCTTTGAAGATCTCAAGTTAAAACATCAAACTTTAAAGTGGGAAACAGTTTAATATCAGATGTGTTTTCAGGTTACTCTTTTCCTATCTGCTTTTCTTTACTGACCCTCAGCTCCTTTGGTTCTTACTTCCCAACTTCTTCTGGGTTTTTTGTTTTGCTAGGTTTTTTTTTTTTTTTAGAATATTTAACATTATAGGCTAGACTTCTCTGTACTGGTTTTCAATGGTTCCCTAAGGAAATGTTGGACAGTAGGACTTTCTGGAAATGTCATGTAATCTGAGTTGCTGGATATTGTAGAACAATACTAATTACCTCTGGTTCTAAACAATGAAGAAATGATAAGTACGACTGTGTAATTAAGATTATTATCAGTATTTTTGTTCTTTGAGAATTTTACACATGCATATAATGTATAATGTTAATATAATCAACTCATAACCCAATCCATCCCAAAACTCCTCGAAGACCCACCCATATGCTGAACTGAATTCCCCTCTTTCTCTCATATTCATGTTTTGGGTTGCTTTTGTTTGGTTGGTTTTTGTTTTGTTTTATTTTGTTTTTTCATTTACAGAGTCCATTATATGCTGCCCATATATTCAGGGTATGGCACCATCCACAGGAACATGACCACAGGTGCAGAGGCCACACTTAAGGAAGCTGACACTCCCTCTCCAGAAGTTACCATCTGTCAAAAGCTATACACAGGGTGGGGGTTATAAGCTGCTCCCTCCTCCATGCTTGGATGTTCACTGGTTTAATATTGTGCAGGCAACTGCAGCTACTTCGAGTTCATGGGTTCATTTATACTGTCACACCTACAAGATGCTTTCTCTCCTTCTTGACTTTTGGGGTTCTTTGGATCTTTCTGTCCACTATTCTGCAATAGTCATTGAGCCTTGGGAGGAATAAAGTTTTTTTATTTTATTTTTTTATTTACTGTATATTTAAATTACAGCATCGGGACCACAACTTACCATATTTAATGACAAAGCTGAAGAGAAGGACCTGGGAGATACAAGAAAGGGACTGGAATTCAAATACATGTTTTAATGTACTTCATTATATGTTGAAGCTGTAATTATATACTAACTGTAACTTAAAATAGAAAAAAATAGAACCAAAAGTGAGAAGAGCCCTGTGGAACAACTAGGATTTCTAGGTGGGTAATAGATTTGTTTAATACTATGAATTGTCATTTTGGGGATGTTTTAATATGCAAACTAGGAAAATGTATAATTTTTTCATGAGGAAAATCAATCCTATTTATATTGATATTCCCAACGCAAATTCAAATAACTTGAATAAAATTCCAGCAACCTTAAACTTGCATGAAAAATATACCATACATATTTATAACCTATACCATTGTACTGATTTATGTTATTCATGAAGGATTCTGTAACTGTGTGGAGCTATATAGGAATGGGCCCAACTGTCATGATGATGTGGCCACATACTCTACCTCTATAGTGTTACCTATCTGCAATCCCCTCTTCCTGTCTGGAAAATCCAAACTTCTACCTGGAGACCATCCTTTGCTATATGTGAAGGGTGCATATACTGGCAGGAGTTTTCTCTGCCATTAGCTAATCTAGGTTCTGAATATTAGAGGATGTTGCATTAGTTCTGAGCCTAGCTGATTTGGTTAACATGCTGATCTCCAATGCCACCCATTTCCCTGCAGGTAACTAATTTCCTTTGTCTTTATGGAGGAAAGAAACTCCATATACATCTGTTGCATTCCTTTACTGACAGACTCTTATGCTGAAGTCTAACCTGGCTAAAAAAGCAACTCCACTGTCACATAGACATCTGTTGCATTCCTTGACTGATAGACTTACGCTGATGCCTAGCTTGGATACTGTGAATAACGCCATAATAAACATGGATGTGCCTGCAGCTGCACAAAATAATGGTACCATAGCTCTAGGTTTAGTTTCCTTATAAACCTCCATAGTAACTAACACACATAATATCTAATGTCATTTACACCTGCACAATGCACAGAGCTTCCTCTTTCCCTGCATCCTTGACAACACTTGTTTGGGTCATTTGTCCTTATTATGACTGAAGTGAGATGGATCCTCAGTGTGGTTTGGTTCCTATTTTCCTGATGGCTCAAGACATTGAACATGTTTTCATATATTTATTAGCATATTTTTGTCTCTTTTAACAACTATCTGTTTAGTTCATTGGACTGTTTCTGACTGGACGATGAGGCTTTGGGGATTTTAAGTTCTAGAGTTTTTTCCATACATTATGGATATTAACCTCTGTTAGACAAAAAGCTGCCAAAGATTTTCTCCCAGTCTGTAGGCTTTCTCTTTCATCTTTGCTTGTCTCCTTTACTGTTCAGATTTTAAATATCATGTGACTCCATATGTCAGCTTGGCTGGCTCTCCAGTAAGTAACAGTTAACTGCCTGTTTTCACCTCCCCTGTGCTGGAACTATGATCGTGTGCCATTGTGCCTGGTTTGGAGAATTTGATTTGGGATTCTTTGGTTTGTTTTTTTTTTTTTTTTTTTGGGGGGGGGTGGCATATTATAATTTTCCAAATTTTATTTATTTTTCCGTTTATTTATTTATTTGCAGTTAGGGAGGAGATGCCACAGCATGCAAGTGTCTAAGGTCAGAGAACAACTTGCAAGAATCCGTTCTCTCCATTACCACATATGTCCTTGGGGATAAACTCAGATGGCCAGGCTTGGCAACAAGCACATTAACCCACTGAGGCATCCCACTAGCCCCATTCACTCTTGTTTCTAATATAGATTCTAGGATCAAGCTCAGGTCCTTGTGCTTACAGAGCAACCACTTTACCAACTGACATCTCTCCCCAGCCTCAGAAGGTACATTCCAGCACGCCCAGCACTACTAGATAGAAGATGAATTTTGGGGACAGTTACATAGACTGGTGGTAAGCCACAGAATTACTATAGTTTACCCATATAGCTTATAGTCTGGGAAGTTATCACATCTCCTTGTAAAACCTGCTTTGTGGTGTTGTCCACACCATCTTCAGCTGCCAAATAACCCTAATCTTGGAATTCTGTTCTACTAGCTTTCTAGACTATAAGTTACCATCCTTAGGAGATCAATGGGTACTTTTCTTGAAGTTAAACTCTGTAGCCAGGATTGATGGCAAAAACACTTGGGAGGCAGAAGCAGGAGGATCTCAGAGAGTTCAAGGCCAGCATGGTCTACATAGAGAACTCAAGGCCAGCCAGGGATACTTAAAGCAACCCTGTCTCAAACAAACAAGCAAACAAACAAACACTGCCTATTAAACAGACTATGAAGCAGGAGCATCCTGCAAGGCACTGTCCTGCATTTACTGCCTGGTTTTGGTCCCTCAAACATTTTTAACCACTTCATTTTTAAATTATTTTGCTAATGTTCATGTATTATAGAAAAGTGAAACTAGCCTAACATCCCAGGGGAAAAAGGAACTTCTGAAACAATGGGGAGTATTTTAAATAATTTTATGGCATCTTTCAACCAAAAACTGTTCTGGCTTCCACTGCAAGGAATCATTATTTTAACCAAAAGAAATGAGGTGTTCCATACAGGAAAAGGCATTGAATTTTAACAACAGAATGTGTGAGCATTTAGAACACACTGCCTCCCCCTGCCCGCGCCCAACCCCCTGCTCCACTCTCCCCAGAAGCATCTTCCCTCTGCTGTTCACCTTTGCTCCATCCCAACAACCTCATCAGATTCAAACCCAGAGGGCAAAAAGCTTCCTAGGCAGCTGTGATCCTGGCTTATGTTTGCTTTAGGGATACCTTGTTTTTCAGAACATACCTGGCATGTTATTACCCTTTATTAAGAAAGAAAAAAATATATAATAAAAATAACATGAAGGGAAAGTATCCTTCCAATATATTTTTACAAAGAATCTTGGTATTTTACAGTTCACTAACTTTACTTTTTAATGAAAAATATCTTGAGGTAGTAAATGAGAAAGAGTCCACTTAAGATTAAGTTTGCTGCTTGTTTGTGACACTGGTAAGGTTTATGGAGTCATTTCTGCTCCTCAGTACCCTTCAAGTCTATGCCCATGACATCATACAGCTTCTTACCTTCTGACAGCTTCGGTCAATTGGGTCCACTGGGGTAGCTCTGGGATGAGTTAGCCTTACATCATCTCTTCCACATTCAAGGTTGGACCACAACTCAGTTATAAGTGCACTAATAAAGCCTAGGAAGAAATGTTGCTTATGTCATGTTCATAGTATCATTTATACTATAGTATGAAATAGTATAATTGGAGTTAAGGAAAAAAGTAAGATTATGCTTGTAAAAAAATTTCCTCACAGAGGAAAAATATTTGCTTCTTATATAAATATTAGTGTAATCTTTACCCTTGATAGGAATGGTACTTGCTATTGTTACTAAATGTTTAGAATACCTTATCTCCTGGATACTATAAAGAATGTGTTCAGGAGGTGGAGAAAGAGAAAGGAGGCATCACAAAGTAGGGCAGGCATCCAAGGAATTTGTTCACTTACTGTAATATTCACTTAAAATTCCATGTTTGAAACAATTCTGAACTTTGCTTCAATGCAACCTTTAAATTCTCTTGAGTCAAATACTATCTCACTAAATGAAAATGAATATTAAAGCTGACTATTATTGCCTATAAAAACCTAATATCTAATCATAAAGTCAGTATGCCTTTATTCTTAACTACATTCTAAATTTTTTTCCTTATACCCACAGAAAACTATAGACCTCATCCCTCATCAAGGGAACTTCCCTTTCCAACAAATGGAGACTCTTAAAGAAAGCCCCAAACAATCAAATGCAGAGTGGTGGAGCCCCATCCAAGTGAATACATCTACAACACAAATTCCACATACAGGGCTCAGGGTAGATAGCAGAAGACGTGGTGAAAAGACAGGAAGAACCTGAGCTCAGGGTTCTTCAACCTAGTCACAAACTGAGAAGTAGAATTTTAGAGGTAAAAATATTCCACAAGTTTATCATGCTAATTTTCTGTTATTCATCTTATTTACAATGATCACATTTTATCTAGTTGGGGAAAGACTTGCCTGAATTCTGTAGAGCCACTGCACCTGCTGCTGTGGATGCCACCTGTACAACCAAGACTTCATAGCCAAACTTCTTCTGCCTGTTGACCTAACATAAAGAACACAAGGAGAAGCAAAGGGCACAGCATACTGGTTATACGCTATGCAGCCTTACAGGAACAGCCACTTACTGTTCTTCAACAATTAGAATACTAGAAATTTCTTCTAAGTGATGACAGCACAGAACAATGAAACCCTTACAGTGAATTAGTACCAATGTAGTATTTGTAACCATTTTACTTCCGGTTTGAATTTAAGCCTAGCTCTTTAATTTTAATGAGTCACTTAGTCAGGCTAAGTGATTATGATTTGTCTCATGCACTAGCAGGGGTGTGATTTTTCCCAGCTGCAGAGAGTTTAATTCTAGGGTTTCTGGCCAGGGTATAAATGGGACAGTCCAAGAAGGCCTGTGGAAGCACCTGCTCCTCCAGCTGCTGTTGATCCCTGCTGATTCCTGCTGGTACATTTCCATTGATGAATTGCTGCATTGCTGATTTTCTAGACTGGTGGGTAGTCTGACAAAGACTGGACTTGCCCCATGGTACCTAAACAACAGGAAGTAGCCTATAGAAGTCTATGTCTCCTTTTCCCTCTAATCTTCTTTCTCTCCTACCTAGTGTTGCAGGGTTGGTAGGGCTAGGATGCAATAAGGGTTGAAAGGGAGGTAGAGGTATAAGAACTCAATAAAATAGCTAAACACAAATACACAACAATTTTCCTTGGATAAGAATCCATTGTTCTGCAGTGAGTGACACAGATGACCAAGAAGATAAACACCTATCCTTCCTTCCCTGCATCTTCCTCCCAAAGAGCACCCTACTCATGAGTACCTCCCACAGGCCCTGAAAATTGGATTATTTAGTAGCCCCATGCTTTGCCCACTTCCCAGATATTGTGAAAATGGAGAAACTTATCATAAGTCAAAGACACTATACTAAACAAGGTAAGTCTTCAGACACATGGTCATAAATTAGAAAAGAAGAAATCTGAGTTTTAGTCTGACCATTATAACTAGACAGCTAACAGATCCATAAACACACTGTGTAACTAGCCTGAGCATCCACTTTTTCTTTTACAAAATTAAGAAAGTAGCCTAGGTTCCAGGCTTTCTGGGAAAATATCTGAGGAGGTAAATGGTGAAAATATCTGGAACAGCAAAGCACATTAACATGTGATGAATATGCTAATGAAGAGATATGGGTAGTAAATTCCCCATGTCAAAGGAGCAGTCTCTTCTGGGAGCAGCCAGGGCAATGCAAAGAATATTAGGTTTTGAAATTTACAGACATAAAAATGACATCTAATTCTAGATATATCATGTAAAGACATGCGTGCCTGATGTGATGCACCTGAATGAAGAAAATGTGTGTGAACTACTGGCATGTTGTCATGATGATAGACAGTATCAACACACAGGAAGCCTTCATGATGATAAACAGTATAAACAGAATAGGAAGCCTGAACAAGTAATGAGTATACAAGGGCAGTTGTAAGCTTGGTTATGTGTGGAGGGGCGTGAGAGACTCAAAATAATATAAAGACTGTGCAGGAAGATGTGTGTGTGTGTGTGTGTGTGTGTTACATGTAATAAACTCTTAAATGTGGAAAGTTGAAGAAGGGAAATGTGTACACAATGAAATAGAACTAGAAATCTGAAATGATATTAGAATAAAATAAATAAGACAGAGTAGGAAACTCATAAAGATGGATATGGTAAGTATGCCACAAGTTGAGAAACAGAGGTAACTATCAGGCAGAGACAACAAAAATGGTTATTTATTTTCTAATATTTTTAAACAAAGGAGGAGATTCAAATTTAAGAGAGTAGAGGAGGAGGCACTTGACATCAGCAACATAAAATATCAAAACACGTTAGGAAAGAATGGATTCCAGGCCTGGCTACATCAGCAAAGTGCATGCTATATAGGCATGAGTTCAATCTGCCTGAACTCACATTTGGGGATGAAGAAAGGCAGGGGAAGCTGGGCTCAGTAACACAAACCTAGCATTTCAACACTGAGGAAAAATCAAGGTCTCTAGCCTAGCCCCAAAATTAGTGAGTTCCTATCTCAAAAAATAAGATGGAGCTCTTTGCCATCATGCAAGATGGTAGGTGAAAAGGCTGATGGGTCAGACACAGAGAAGGCTAAGGCACTCCTATAAAGGACAACCCAAGGATAAGGAGCCAAAAGGGAAGCCCTATACTGCCAAAAGGCTGTAATGTTGATTAGAGGACCTGGAAACACTCACAGTCTGCCATGTATTCTAGAAAGGTCCTGACAGGAATAAACTACTAAGCTGCAAAATCTTTTTATCTCCCCGAAATTTTCCATTTTTCTTTTTTTTTCTTTCTTCTTTTTTTTCTTTTTCTTTTTCGTGTTGTTGTTGTCTCTTATTTATTTATTTATTTATTTATTCGATTTACATCCCACTTTCAACTTCTGGTCAACCCCTCCCACAAATCTTCCCCCAATCCTCTCTCCCCTTCTCCTGTGAGTGGGTGCCCCCCCAACAGACATCACCCCACCCTGGCACATCAAATCGCTGCAGGAATAGATGCACTCTCTCCCACTGAGGCCAGATTAAAAAGAGAAAAAAAAATTTTAAGGGGTGGGTCTTGCCAACTGTCACAAAAGCAGTTTATAGTGACAAGAACAGAAATAAAGACAGGGTTAAGCTTTGCAAGATATGTTCGTGTTATTTGGCCAGGAAGTACCAAGGTAGAAGCTGCACACACACCAAGTCAGCTGTGATCATCCCCAATGGACCACCATGGGGATAACTAAAACAGATTAAGCAACTGCTTTGATGTCTGGGACTGGACCTATTTCCCTCCAACTCTTCTGCACAGAACACACCAGAAACCTGCCATGCCCACCTCCACAAAAACTGCTATCAGTGATGTGAAAATCCCCAAACACCTTGCTGATGTTTACTTCAAGAAGAGGAAACCTTAGAAGTCCAGGCTCCAAGAAGGGAAAACTTTGACAAGGATGGTGGAAATACAAAATTTCTAAGCAGGATAAGGTTGACCAGGAAGCTATAGATTGGATGGTTTGCAAAGGTCAGGCTATTACTCTGCTCTAGGGATATGTGAAGTCCTTTCAGACTTTAACAAATGCAATGTATCCTCACAAACTATCAGTCTAAATTTCTTGGCAAAAACCTAACTAAAAAGAAGATACAGTTTTAAAAAGTGGAGAGCAATTTAGAAAGCAGCAGTAATCAACTTTAACATCCATGGAAGCATTGCAACACACAGACACATACAGAGAGAAATACACACACACACACACACACACACACACACACACACACACACACACACCAGCCTTGATCCTAGCCAAAATAAAGTTGTAATGCAGAAAAATATCCACAAAAGCAGAGCTCAGATCCAAAAGACCCAGATATGTCTTTACTATGACAAAAAAAAAAAAAAACACAAACTCAATTACTTCAGACTACTTTATTAAATAAATTACCTTGTAAGTTTTATTTAACAGTAGAAATCCCTCTAAGGGGAAGTTTGTGTCTTTAAAATTCCTGAGGCCTAAACCCTCATGGGTACATACATTTATACATAATAGCATTTTTCCCAGAAATTCATATGGAGTACATATGGAAGTATTATATCATGTTTATAAAACATCTGGAAAATTAACTGAATTTTTCAATTCCATCTGGCTACTTGCAATTTCAAAACACAGGCACAGACACCAATATCTACTACCTAAAGCTTTCCTTTAAAAAAAAAAAATCAAGTGTTACAATGCAACCCGGGATATTAACTGAAACTTAGTAAACTCGTCACACATGGAGAGCAGAGTGATGCTCTCAATGGCTTTTACAACAACAGTCCTTTCTCTTAAAGCAGATGGCAGTTCATACCTGTGGCTTTTTTGCATACTGGCTGAGCATAAACGTCACACATTCATTGATGGCTCCTGTTCTCTGAAGAAGCAGCAGTCCTTTGGGGGTGGCTGCAAAATTCAGTAAATCATCCAACAAATTGTCTTCCCAAGCCACACTGAGACAGGAAAAGGACAGTAAAGGAACACTTAATACTCTCAAACACAAAAGACTTAGGATCAGCATGGACAATAATAAAACTGACAGTATACATTGACTGCAGATTACTCCATAGATATTATGAGATGAAAAGGGTCTGTGTACTGGCTAGTTTTGTGTCAACTTGACACAGGCTGGAGTTATCACAGAGAAAGAAGCTTCAGTTGGGAAATGCCTCCATGAGATCCAACTGTAAGGCATTTTCTCAATTAGTGATCAAGCAAGGAGCTCCCCTTGTGGATGGTGCCATCCCTGGCTGGTAGTCTTGGTTCTATAGGAAAGCAAGCTGAGCAAGCCAATAAAGAACATCCCTCCATCGCCTCTGCATCAGCTCCTGCTTCCTGACCTCCCTGAATTACAGTCCTGACTTCCTTTGGTGATGAACAGCAGTGTGTAAAATGTAAGCTGAATAAACCCTTTCCTCCCCAACTTGCTTCTTAGTCATGATGTTTGTGCAGGAACAGAAACCCTGACTAAGACAGTCTATGAGGATTTTCTCACTTCTACTCCGACAGCTTCCCATCAGTGAGTATTCACCTCAGGAACAGCACATTGACTCAGTTCTCGGTTTCTCTTGATTCTGCCGCCTTTGGATCCCCTGCACCTCAACTTCCATTGTTTTGTGCATTCTTCTTATTAAAGTATTTGCTTTCTCGTGTTCTAAAGCCTAATTCACGTGGTTTCTCTTATATTTTCATAAGTTTTTATTTTATTTGGAAGTGAATAAAGCCATGCTTTCTTAGATCACAATTTTAAGACATAACTTTTGCAGAAGTAAAAAGAGAAAGAAAGAAAGAAAGAGAGAAAGAAAGAAAGAAAGAAAGAAAGAAAGAAAGAAAGAAAGAAAGAAAGAAAGAAAGAAAGGAGGAAAGGAAGAGGAAGAGGAAGAGGAAGAGAGAGAGAAAGGGAGGAGGGAGGGAGAGGAAGGAAGGAAGAGAAAGAAAACAGAAACTGTAGAAAAAATTGAAGACCACTATACTCCATAGATATATTATATTGCTCAATTAAACTTTTAAAATAGTATTTCCTACAATTGAGAAAAATATATAATTTGTTTATGAAATAAAATATCATCCAGAGTACGAAGAAAGTTAACTTAAATCACAGAGATCATGCAAACTGTTAACATACAAGCAAAAGCAACCCAATAAGGACAACATGTGTTAGCCCCAGCCACTCTACTGTAGATAATAAGATCTGTCAGTCCACACAGTCCAGAAGGTACAGGAGTGATAACTTCAAGAACTGATAAGAAATGTGTGCCTGTCCCGACATTGATATACAATTAAACTACTTAAGAATAAGAATCAGTCTGGCGGTTCCTCAGAAAATTGGACATAGTACTACCAGAGGATCCCGCAATACCTCTCCTGGGCATATATCCAGAAGATGCTCCAACCGGTAAGAAGGACACATGCTCAACTATGTTCATAGCAGCCTTATTTGTAATAGCCAGAAGATGGAAAGAACCCAGAGGCCCCTCAACAGAAGAATGGATACAAAAAATGTGGTACATTTACACAATGGAGTACTACTCACCTATTAAAAAGAATGACTTTATGAAATTCCTAAGCAAATGGATGGACCTGGAGGGCATCATCCTGAGTGAAGTAACCCAATCACAAAAGAACTCACATGATATATACTCACTGATAAGTGGATATTAGCCCAGAAACTTAGAATACCCAAGATACAAAATACAATTTGCAAAATACATGAAACTCAAGAAGAACAAAGACCAAAGTGTGGACACTTTGCTCCTTCTTAGAATTGGGAACAAAACACCCATGGAAGGAGTTACACAGACAAAGATTGGAGCTGAGACAAAAGGATGGACCATCTAGAGACTGCCATACCCGGGGATCCATAACATAATCAGCCTCCAAACGCAAACACCATTGCACACACTAGCAAGATTTTGCTGAAAGGACCCTGATATAGCTGTCTCTTATGAGGCTATGCCAGGCCCTAGCAAACACAGAAGTGGATGCTCACAGTCAGCTATTGGATGGATCCCAGAGCCCCCAATGGAGGAGCTAGAGAAAGTACCCAAGGAACTAAAGGGGTCTGCAACCCTATAGGTGGAACAACAATATGAACTAACCAGTAAGCGCCGCCCCCCCCCCCCCCCCGCCCCCGGAGATCATGTCTCTAGCTGCATATGTATCAGAAGATGACCTATTCGGCCATCAGTGGAAAGAGAGGCCCATTGATCTTGCAAACTTTATATGCCTCAGTACAGGGCCAAGAAGTGGGAGTGGGGGAGGGAAGTGGGGGGGGGGTTGTGGGACTTTTGGGGTAGCATTGGAAATGTAAATGAAGAAAATACCTAATTAAAAAATAAATTAATAAAAAAAAGAATAAGAACATTTGTTTGGGGATAGGAAACACTTTGTGGTGATGATGTGGTTTGAAAGAACAGCAATTTCTCAACATAGAAGATTAGCTGAGCATGGAGGCACACACCTGTAATCCCAGTATTTAGGAGCCAATGACAGAGGTAGGAAAATCTCTTAGATTCTGAGGTCAGCCTGGCTTACATAGTGAATACCAGACCAGCTAGGGCTGCACAGTGAGAACCTGGCTCTCTACCAGAGAGCACTTGTATGAGGACCTGAGATTGAACCCCAGCAGTCAGACAAGGAATGGGGAGGAAATTATGAGGCCTGTATCCCAATATCTTCTTGGGAAAATAGCTCTTGTCTTTGGGAGTCTGAATTTTAACAAGACCTTGCATCCAGTGTAGTAGAATGCCCCGAGATCATCTAGATCTATGTACTCAACTCACTATCATATTGTGTACTCAGCCTGTTCACTCAGGTTGAACCTGCCTTTACAACAACAACAGAACTTATCTTATTATTGATTGTATTTCCCATTTAACCAGCTTTTACAGCCTAAACTAAATGTGTTGCTTTAACCTTAAATTATTATTCCATGGCTCTGATACAGAAGTGTGTGTATGTGTGTGTGTGTGTGTGTCTCTCTCTCTCTCTCTCTCTGTGTTTGTGTGTGTTTTCTCATGCTTGTGGTAATCATTTTCTGAAAGTAGCCATGAGACTGAACGCAATTTCAAAATAAGCAAATAGCTACAAATGTTAGAAGTGGCATGTGGATGGATATAGGATGGTAACATATGTGCTTCTTTCCAATGCTCTTCTGAGTTAGCTGAAATCAGTAAAGTAACTTCTAGTAAAACTTTTAAAGATTTCTATAAAAATGTATTCATCATCCCTTTCACGTACTATGTTTTCTATGAATACAATAAGATGAATGAAAGTCAGTGAAGGAAAATGGAGAATTCAAATTTGGACTCACTCTTGGACTAAACTATTCTTTTTATTAAGTCTTTTTCTTCATTCCTTGACATGACATTGATGCCAAGGCCCATTCCTGCCTGAGGATGTCTAAGCAGCTAATTGTGGTCGTGAAGGGTGAAACATTGTCTTCAATGGTGTGACATCCTGTCAAGTGTCCATGTGCCAGAAACAAACCCTCATTCTTGCTCCTATAAACAATCCAAATGCAGTCAACTGGCAAAAGACCAGAATACAAGGCTAGTTCAGGAGCAGAAGGGGATTGGCAGAGATGGAGTAGAAAAGAGGAGAGAGAGGGGTTCTGTTATAGACATACACTTCATGCATGTATAAAATGGCATAATTGAAGCCATTATTATGTACAATTAGCATATGCTAATGAAACACTAAAATAAGTTTTAGAAAAGTTAAGCCAAGCCACTCACACAGGAACATACCTATGAAATATATGTCATTAAGTCAATGAATTAGTCATAAAAGCAATAAAAAAGATTCCACATTCACCACATGTAAAACAGGAAACAAATTACATGAGTGGCCCCAGTACATAATGTAGAAGAGTGTATATAATTATGAAAAATAAGTGTTGCCATGCTTTAATAAATCTTCTCTGTGAATATTTAACTGCCTTTCAAATGTTAATAAGGGGGCAGAAGATCTGGGCCACTGAGTTTTACTGTTCTTTGCCTTAGGAGGCAGCAGTGGTGAATGGGTGAAGCGGCAAACTGCGTGCTCCACTAGTGAGGTGGTTGGAATGAGAATGCCCCCCACCCCCACAGACTCAGATTTGAATGCTTGGTCATCAGGAAGTGGCCTTACTTGGGAGGAATTAGGAGGTGTGACTTTGTTAGAGAAGGTGTGGCTTTATTATAGTAAGTGTGTCACTGGGGATAAGCTTTGTGGTTCAACCACCCAAGCCAGAACCAGTGTTGCTGCCTGAGCATCTGGACATAGAACTCTCAGCTATTTCTCCAGCACCATATCTGTCTCCATGTACCACTATGCTTTTAGACACCAGCTAGACTAGAGCCCCAAAACTGTGAGTAAGACCTAATTAAATGCTTTCTTTGAAGAGAGTTACCATGGTCAGGGTGTCTCTTTACAGCAAAAGAACACTAGAAATACAGTCTCTGGTGATTAATTTCATGGTACCATGGGCTGAGCTTTGCAGATCAAAGAACCCTCTGTAATTTTATCCTCCCATTTTTAAGAAGGTCTTTTAATAGCTGGTTGTGGCAAATTTAACATCTTTTCTTTTTCTCTGTGATTGAATCTTCTCTAAGGTTGCACAGTGATTTGGCTCATATAGTGTGAGGACATTTTGATAAGCCTTTAGAAATTTTGTTTGGTATTTTCAAGCAAAAGGACATAAAAGCACACCAGAACTATGTATCAGCTTCTCCATTCTCCTGTGCAGAGCTTATGAGGCTGCTTTTAGAAACCTGGCAGGAATCTGACATTGGGCTAGGACAAGGAAGTAGGTTTCAGGCAGGAATTTGACTTTGGGCCAGGACATAGAAGTTAGCTCAGGCAGGATCTGATTTTAGGCTAGAACAAAGAAGTAGGTGTCAGGCAAGAATATGACTTTGGACTGGACAGGGAAGTGGGCTTAGATATCTTGGTCATCCTGACCAGCTCCTAGAAACAGTGATTTAGGACATTTGTTTGTTGCCTTGCTTGTTGACTATTTGTGTTTAATGCCTTGTTTGTTCCTTAACCTAGAAGTGGCCTTATTACTTGCATGTAATTAAAATGGTATAAAAGCAGACTGGGAAAAAATAAACCAGCTTCAGCCTCAGAAGAGGCTGAGGTCATGCTACAGTGTTGTCTAATTGTCTTTTTCTTTTTAATCCTCACTCCTGGACTAGAGAACCCACTGACTGACTGAGCTGGCATGGTCATTCTCTAGTACTATACACACCATTAAAAGGAAGTGGGAGCAGGATCTTACAAAATATGTTACTACTACTACTACTAATAATAATAATAATAGTACTAGTACTACTACTACTAATAATAATAATAATAATAATAGTACTAGTACTACTACTAATAATAATAATAATGTTAGTTTTTATAGATTGCTATTATTTTACTGTTATCTTGTTAAGCTAACTCTTATTCTCCCTAATTTGGACTAGACAAAGCCCATTCACTAAATTCATTTTTTCACTCGTTCAAAAAAATCAGGTACCTGCTGTACACTGACACAAGACCAGTTAGCTGCTATAACACCTATCTCACAGAAGCTCCCTCAATAAAAGAACAAAAGATGCTCAAATCTTTCCAGAAGGTAAACTGAATTATTAGGACAAAAATGATATCTACACTTGTAATGTACTGTGAATTGTATTGATGTTTTGGCTTTTCTTGAGACATTGTAATGAATAATTTATGTCAATCTGACTAAATTTGAAGACTAGCTAGAAAATTGATAAAGCATTATTTGTGGGTATATCTGTGAGGTTTTCTCCAGGGGATTTTGGTGTACAAATCTCAGTAGACCAAGTGGAGATGATCTATCTTCAGTGTAGAGAAGGTGCCATTCAATTGGATGAGGGTCCAGATAGGAAGACAACAGAGAGCTTAACCATAGGAACCCAGGAGCACTCTTTTGCCCTTTGAAACCAAAATCACCAGTTTCCTAGCCTTCGCAGCCCAAATCTCACAACAGAAGACTCTCGACCCTTGGACTAAGCAATATAATCAACATCCCAGAATCTACTCTTCAAATATCCTATCCTACATAATAGTAGGAACCAATACCCCTACTTGATTCTTTCCTCACTCATACATTGATCCATGAATCTATCCTACTGGTTCTCCCTAGAAAGCTCTAATCAACAGAGATAGTAATAACAGAGGTTAGGAAACATCTTCTTCCCTAGCACTACTTTCCTATAAGCACATACTCATGGGAAACATTGCCTCTTTCCACCTATTAATCATTCCTTATTCTGTATGAAGGAAGAATGAATTTAGGGCTCTTGTATTCAAGAGTGTCTCTTTTCCAGTACACTCCATCCATAGTGGCAATTCTCAAGCTGTGGGTAGAAATCCTTTTGGGGTCCATATATCAAATATCCTGCATATCATATATTTACATTACATTATAGTCGCAAAATATAGCTATGAAGTTGCAATGAAAATAATGTTATGGTTGGAGGTCACCACATGAGGAACTGTATTAGGAATTCAAGCATTAAGAAGGCTGAGAAGCTCAGCTCCGTAGGAAGAAGCTCCCTCTAGCAAACATGTATTCTGCTCTGTTTTATGTGCAATGAAGTTGATGACAGTGAGGTGAGCATCTGAGGAAAGCCTACGTCTACAGATGAGGGCTGGACAAAGCCTGTCTAATTTCTCCATACTCTCAATGAAAAGGAGAAAAAGAAGCAGTGGATGCATTTGTTAACCATTTTATGAATAAACATACATGAAAATTCCAGAGAATGAACTATTTTGAACCTTTAAACTTTTCCTAGCGGTAGCTCACACCTTTAATCCCATCACTTGGGAGTCAGAAGCAGGTGGATTTCTGAGTTTGAGGCAAGCCTGGTCTACAGAGTGAGTTCCAGGACAGCCAGGGCTGAACAGAGAAACCCTGTCTCTAAAAACCAAAAATAAGTAAATAAATAAATAAATAAATAAATAAATAAATAAACATTATTGGATTGTATAAGTTAAGCTCTATCCTATAAAAGAGAAAGAAGCAAGGTCAGCATTTAGCAAAGAAGATCCCTTAAAGCGACCCTACTATGATCTACACTGTGCCAAAGCTCAACCATAAACTAAAGTAGAAACTTAGAAAATGTAGATCACTAAACTTTAGTTTAATAAATTATTTCCCTGTTAACCTAACATCATAGCCACTTAATATTTCTTTTTTTTTAATTTTTAATATTTTTAATTACATATTTTCCTCAATTACATTTCCAATGCTATCCCAAAAGTCCCCCATACTGCCCACCACTTCCCTACCCACCCATTCCCATTCTTTTGGCCCTGGCATTCCCCTATATTGGGGCATATAAAGTTTGCAAGTCCAATGGGCCTCTCTTTCCATTGATGGCCGACTAGGTCATCTTTCAATACATATGCAGCTAGAGACAAGACCTCCGGGGTACTGGTTAGTTCATCATGTTGTTCCAACTATAGGGTTGCAGATCCCTTTAGCTCCTTGGGTACTTTCTCTAGCTTCTCCATTGGGAGCCCTGTGATACAACCAATAGCTGACTGTGAACATCCACTCCTGTGTTTGCTAGGCCCCGGCATCGTCTCACAAGAGACAGCTATATTTGGGTCCTTTCAGCAAAATCTTGCTAGTGTATGCAATGGTGTCAGCGTTTAGAAGCTGATTATGGGATGGATCTATGGATATGGCAGTCTCTAGATGGTCCATCCTTTCATCACAGCTCCAAACTTTGTCTCTGTAACTCCTTCCATGGGTGTTTTGTTCCCGATTCTAAGAAGGGGCACAGTGTCCACATTTTGGTCTTCATTCTTCTTGAGTTTCATGCGTTTAGCACATTGTATCTTATATCTTGGGTATCCTAAGTTTTGGGCTAATATCCACTTATCAGTGAATACATATTGTGTGAGTTCCTTTGTGATTGTGTTACCTCACTCAAGATGATGCCCTCCAGGTCCATCCATTTGGCTAGGAATTTCATAAATTCATTCTTTTTAATAGCTGAGTAGTACTCCATTGTGTAAATGTACCATAATTTCTGTATCCATTCCTCTGTTGAGGGACATCTGGGTTCTTTCCAGCTTCTGGCTAGTATAAATAGGGCTGCTATGAACATAGTGGAGCATGAGTCCTTCTTACAAGTTGGGACATCTTCTGGATATATGCCCAGGAGAGGTATTGCTGGATCCTCCGGTAGTACTATGTCCAATTTTCTGAGGAACCGCCAGACTGATTTCCAGAGTGGTTGTACAAGCTTGCAATCCCACCAACAATGGAGGAGTGTTCCTCTTTCTCCACATCCTCGCCAGCATCTGCTGTCACCTGAATTTTTTATCTTAGCCATTCTGACTGGTGTGAGGTGGAATCTCAGGGTTGTTTTGATTTGCATTTCCCTGATGATTAAGGATGTTGAACATTTTTTCAGGTGCTTCTCTGCCATTTGGTATTCTTCAGGTGAGAATTCTTTGTTCAGTTCTGAGCCCCATTTTTTAATGGGGTTATTTGACTTTCTGGAGTCCACCTTCCTGAGTTCCTTATATATATTGGATATTAGACCCTTATCTGATTTAGGATAGGTAAAGATCCTTTCCCAACCTGTTGGTGTATTTTTTGTCTTATTGATGGTGTCTTTTGCCTTGCAGAAGCTTTGCAGTTTCATGAGGTCCCACTTGTCAATTCTCGATCTTACAACACAAGCCATTGCTGTTCTATTCAAGAATTTTTCCCCTGTGCCCATATCTTCAAGGCTTTTCCCCACTTTCTCCTCTATAAGTTTCAGTGTCTCTGGTTTTGTGTGAAGTTCCTTGATCCACTTAGACTTGACCTTAGTACAAGGAGATAGGAATGGATCGATTCGCATTCTTCTACATGATAACAACCAGTTGTGCCAGCACCATTTGTTGAAAATGCTGTCTTTCTTCCACTGGATGGTTTTAGCTCCCTTGTCGAAGATCAAGTGACCGTAGGTGTGTGGGTTCATTTCTGGGTCTTCAATTCTATTCCATTGGTCTATTTGTCTGTCACTATACCAGTACCACGCAGTTTTTATCACAATTGCTCTGTAGTAAAGCTTTAGGTCTGGCATGGTGATTCCACCAGAGGTTCTTTTATCCTTGAGAAGAGTTTTTGCTATCCTAGGTTTTTTGTTATTCCAGATGAATTTGCAGATTGCACTTTCTAATTCGTTGAAGAATTGAGTTGAAATTTTGATGGGGATTGCATTGATTCTGTAGATTGCTTTTGGCAAGATAGCCATTTTTACAATGTTGATCCTGCCAATCCATGAGCATGGGAGATCTTTCCATCTTCTGAGATCTTCTAGAATTTCTTTCTTCAGAGACTTGAAGTTTTTATTATACAGATCTTTCACTTCCTTAGTTAGAGTCATGCCAAGATATTTTATATTATTTGTGACTATTGAGAAGGGTGTTGTTTCCCTAATTTCTTTCTCAGCCTGTTTATTCTTTGTGTAGAGAAAGGCCATTGATTTGTTTGAGTTAATTTTATATCCAGCTACTTCACCGAAGCTGTTTATCAGGCTTAGGAGTTCTCTGGTGGAATTTTTAGGGTCACTTATATATACTATCATATAATCTGCAAAAAGTGATATTTTGACTTCATCTTTTCCAATTTGTATCCCTTTGATCTCCTTTTGTTGTCGAATTGCTCTGGCTAGGACTTCAAGTACAATGTTGAATAGGTATGGAGAAAGTGGACAGCCTTGTCTAGTCCCTGATTTTAGAGGGATTGCTTCAAGCTTCTCACCATTTACTTTGATGTTGGCTACTGGTTTGCTGTAGATTGCTTTTATCATGTTTAGGTATGGGCCTTGAATTCCTGATCTTTCCAAGACTTTTATCATGAATGGGTGTTGGATCTTGTCAAATGCTTTTTCCGCATCTAACGAGATGACCATGTGGTTTTTGTCTTTGAGTTTGTTTATATACTGGATTACTTTGATGGATTTCCGTATATTGAACCATCCCTGCATCCCTGGGATGAAACCTACTTGGTCAGGATGGATGATTGTTTTGATGTGTTCTTGGATTCGGTTAGCAAGAACTTTATAGAGTATTTTTGCATCAATATTCATAAGGGATATTGGTCTGAAGTTTTCTATCTTTGTTGGGTCTTTTTGTGGTTTAGGTATCAGAGTAATTGTGGCTTCATAGAATGAGTTGGGTAGAGTACCTTCTGTTTCTATTCTGTGGAATAGTTTGTGAAGAACTGGGATTAGATCTTCTTTGAAGGTCTGATAGAACTCTGCACTAAACCCATCTGGTCCTGGGCTTTTTTTGGTTGGGAGACTATTAATGACTGCTTCTATTTCTTTGGGGGATATAGGGCTGTTTAGATCATTAACCTGATCTTGGTTCAACTTTGGTACCTGGTATCTGTCTAGGAACTTCTCCATTTCATCCAGGTTCTCCAGTTTTGTTGAGTATATAGCCTTTGGTAGAAGGATCTGATGGTGTTTTGGATGTCTTCAGGATCTGTTGTTATGTCTCCTTTTTGATTTCTGATTTTGTTAATTAGGATGCTTTCCCTGTGCCCTCTAGTGAGTCTGGCTAAGGGTTTATCTATCTTGTTGATTTTCTCAAAGAACCAGCTCCTTGATTGGTTGATTCTTTGAATAGTTCTTCTTGTTTCCACTTGATTGATTTCGCCCCTGAGTTTGATTATTTCCTGCCATCTACTCCTCTTGGGTGAATTTGCTTCCTTTTGTTCTAGTGCTTTTAGGTGTGTTGTCAAGCTGCTAATGTGTGCTCTTTCTAGTTTCTTTTTGGAGGCATTCAGAGGTATGACTTTTCCTCTTAGAAATGCTTTCATTGCGTCCCATAAGTTTGGGTATGTTGTGGCTTCATTTTCATTGAACTCTAAAAAGTCCTTAATTTCTTTCTTTATTCCTTCCTTGACCAAGGTATCATTGAGAAGAGTGTTGTTCAGTTTCCACGTGAAGGTTGGCTTTCTATTATTTATTTTGTTATTGAAGATCAGCCTTAGTCCATGGTGATCTGATAGGATGCATGGGACAATTTCAATATTTTTGTATCTGTTGAGGCCTGTTTTGTGCCCAATTACGTGGTCAATTTTGGAGAAGGTACCATGAGGTGCTGAAAAGAAGGTATATCCTTTTGTTTTAGGGTAAAATGTTCTGTAGATATCTGCCAGATCCATTTGATCCATAACGTCTGTTAGTTTCACTGTGTCCCTGTTTAGTTTCTGTTTCCATGATCTGTCCATTGGTGAAAGTGGTGTGTTGAAGTCTCCCACAATTATTGTATGAGGTGCAATGTGTGCTTTGAGATTTACTAAAGTTTCTTTAATGAATGAGGCTGCCTTTGTATTTGGAGCATAGATATTCAGGATTGATAGTTCCTCTTGGAGGATTTTACCTTTGATGAGTATGAAGTGCCCCTCCCTGTCTTTTTTGATGACTTTGGGTAGGAAGTCAATCTTATCAGATATTAGAATGGCTACTCCAGCTTGTTTCTTCATACCATTTGCTTGGAAAATTGTTTTCCAGCCTTTCATTCTGAGGTAGTGTCTATCTTTTTCTCTGAGATGAGTTTCCTGTAAGCAGCAAAATGTTGGGTCTTGTTTGTGTAGCCAGTTTGTTAGTCTATGTCTTTTTATCGGGGAGTTGAGTCCATGATATTAAGAGATATTAAGGAAAAGTAATTGTTGTTTCCTGTTATTTTTGTTGTTAAAGTTGGCATTCTGTTCTTGTGGCTGTCTTCTTTTAGGTTTGTTGAGGGATTACCTTCTTGTTGTTTCTAGGGCGTGGTTCCTGTCCTTTTATTGGTTTTTTTCTGTTATTATCCTTTGAAGGGCTGGATTCCTGGAGAGATAATGTGTGAATTTGGTTTTGTCATGGAATACTTTGGTTTCTCCATCTATGTTATTTGGTTTCTCCAGCCTGGGCTGGAATTTGTGTTCTTTTAGTGTCTGTATAACATCTGTCCAGGATCTTCTGGCTTTCATAGTCTCTGGTGAAAAATCTGGTGTAATTCTGATTGGCTTGCCTTTATATGTTACTTGGCCTTTTTCTCTTGCTGCTTTTAGTATTCTATCTTTATTTAGTGCATTTGTTGTTCTGATTATTATGTGTCAGGAGGTATTTCTTTTCTGGTCCAGCCTATTTGGAGTTCTGTAGGCTTCTTGTATGTTCATGGGCATCTCTTTCTTTAGATTTGGGAAGTTTTCTTCTATAATTTTGTTGAAGATGTTTGCTGGTCCTTTGAGGTGAAAATCTTCATTCTCATCCACTCCTATTATCCGTAGGTTTGGTCTTCTCATTGTGTCCTGGATTTCCTGGATGTTTTGAGTTAGGATCTTTTTGCATTTTCCATTTTCCTTGATTGTTGTGCCGATATACTCTATGGAATCTTCTGCACCTGAGATTCTCTCTTCCATCTCTTGTATTCTGTTGCTGATGCTCGCATCTATGGTTCCAGATTTCTTTCCTAGGGTTTCTATCTCCAGTGTTGCCTCATTTTGGGTTTTCTTTATTGTGTCTACTTCCCTTTTTAGGTCTAGTATGGTTTTATTCATTTCCATCATCTGATTGGATGTGTTTTCCTGTTTCTCTTTAAGGACTTCTACCAGTTTGGTTGTGTTTTCCTGTTTTTCTTTAAGGACTAGTAACTCTTTAGCCATGTTCTCCTGTAGTTCTTTAAAGTCCTTCTTGATGTCCTCTACCATCATCATGAGATATGCTTTTAAATCCAGGTCTAGCTTTTCAGGTGTGTTGGGGTGCCCTGGACTGGGCGAAGTGGGAGTGCTGGGTCCTGATGATGGTGAGTGGTCTTGGTTTCTGTTAGTAAGATTCTTACCTTTACCTCTCGCCATCTGGTAATCTCTGGAGTTGTTATAGTTGTCTCTGTTCAGAGGTTGTTCTTCTGGTGATTCTGAGTATCGTCTGTCAGCAGACCTGGGAGACAGGCTCTCTCCTCTGAGTTTCAGTGGTTAGAGCACTCCCTACTGACAAGCTTTCCTCTTAAAGGGAAGGTGTACAGATATCTGGCGTTTGGACCTCCTCCTGGCCGAAGAAGAAGGCGGAAAACAGGACCTTTCCCAGATGCTGTGTTGCTTTGGCAGGTCACAGAAGCTGTCAGCTTCTGTGGTGCACACTCTCAGCTGTGCAGACTAAGTTCCTAAGTTCAGTGGAGTCCTGGATCCAAGATGTGCTTCCTGCTCCTGAGGCAGAGGGCTCCTGTTCAGGGCAGACCACTGTCTTCCAGCTGGGAGGGTGCCAGATGTCTGCGGCCCCAAAAGGGTGCTGCCTCAGCGGCTCTGTGGCTCCCACCTGTCCCAGAAGCTGTCTGCCTCTGTGGTCCTCACTCTCACCTGTGCAGACTAAGTTCGGTGGAGTCCCGGAGCCAAGATGGTGCTCCCTGCGGGGCGGACCTCTGTTCTCCGGCTGGTAGGGTGCCGGATGTCTGTGGCCCCAAAAGGGTGCTGCCTCAGAGGCTCTGTGGCTCCTGCCTGTCCCAGAAGCTGTCTGCCTCTGTGGTCCTCACTATCACCTGTGACTATGTTCGGTGGAGTCCCGGAGCCAAGATGGCGCTCCCTGCAGGGCGGACCTCTGTCCTCAGGCTGGGAGGGTGCTGGATGACTGCGGCCCCAAAAGGGTGCTGCCTCAGTGGCTCTGTGGCTCCCGCCTGTCCCAGAAGCTGTCTGCCTCTGTGGTCCTCACTCTCACCTGTGCAGACTAAGTTCGGCGGAGCCCCGGAGCCCCACTTAATATTTCTAAAGAGGCACAAATATATACAGTGAACTATTAACTTACAAAATTGTCAAATGCTGAAACCATAATTAAACTGCACTCTTGCTATATTTTGAAAACTAAGTAGATCTCTCTGCCATGTAGAAACATTTTACTTCTACCATCCATGCAAGATTCCTTTCCAGTTTTAGTATTTGATAATTCTCTGATTTTTCTGAAAACTTTATAATCCACCAAGCTTCCTAACACAAAATATAAATACAGGATGAAGTAAAAACGATTCACTATTTCTATATTTGTAACAACTATCACATAATCTATAAATAATAGTAATTGTATAAAATGTAATTTACCTTGAACGTATACATGCACAGTTTAACTTCCTGGAAAATGTTTTTCTACCATATTCCATTGCATTTCAATTATTTCTAAATTACCTCAACAAATACAATAGAGAGATGCAAAACAATGATAATTACCTGTTCGGAGACTCCTGGCTCACTGAGGAAACTGAATCAGAGCCCTCTACTGGAGTGGGGATCCTTTCTGATAGCAAGCTTGTCTAAGAGAAATTAATGGGTTAGTTCATTTTTCTGCTTTTCTGACCAATGACACTATTCACAAGATTTCTAATTCTGTAGTTCTGTTGTTAATCCTTGATCTCTTTTAAGTCAGCTTTCAAAATTAATCCACTGGTTTGTACATGGCTCCTGCTGCATTATGTTCTTGATGTTTTAATCTTCACAAAAGAAGGGGATGCTATACAAAGAAAATTCACCTCAAACTTCTGCTAGCAGAGTAAAAACTTTTGTGGTAATCAGTTAAAGGCTTAGACCCTAGCTCTACTGAGAAGGAGGTTCTGAAGTCACCCTGTGCCAAGTTAAGAAGTATGGATAGCTAATACCAACTACCACAATGCTGGAGAAGTAATATTTAACCTGGCATGGTGGCACATGCCTTTAATACTAGCACTCAGGAGGCAGAGGCAGGCAGCTCTCTGTAAGTTCAACACCAGCCTGGTCTATATAGTAAGTTCCAACCAGAGCTCCATAGTGAGACTCTGTTTCAAAAAGAGAGAGAAAGGGAGGGGGAGGGGAAGGGAAAGGGGAGAGGGGGAGGGGGAGAGAGGGAGAAGAGAGAGAGAGAGAAGGGGAGGGGAGGGGAGGGGAGGGGAGGGGAGGGGAGGGGAGGGGAGGGGAGGGGAGGGGAGGAAGGAGAAAGGGGAAGAGGGAGGGAAGAAGGGGAGGAGGGGGAGGGAGGAAAGGAAGAAAGGAAGGAAGGAAGGAAGAGAGAGAGAGAGATATTGAGACAGAGAGAGAAAGAGAGAAAGAAAGAGGAGGGAAAGAGAGATACATGTACCATTAAGATACCCTATCTATGATAAGGTATTACAATGATGGGTAACTGAAATCAAGATCTGCAGGGAGGGAGTCTGAAGCACATACCTTCTTCCATGCCTTTGCTATGGATTCATGTAAACCATAAGGAAGCAACACCTGTAAGCCTTCACAGGTACCGTAGATCTGACGACACACAGAAATAAAAGCTCCTTTAACTACAGGCAACATTTCCGATCCAGAAAAAATAGAAATATCTTCTTCAAGAAGTTTCTTTGAAAACTTGGCTATTATATGAGCACCTGTAAGACTAAAAAAAATACCACAGATGTGACCCCAAACCCAATTGAGCCTGACATCATGGAGCACTAACAAAACAGCTTGTCTCCACACAGCTCACTTACTTTACATATCTCATAGGCTTTGACTAACAAGTCGGTATCCCTGATTCACCAATGTGCACATGTCCAGTCATGACAAAGGTTTCTGTGGAGCACAGGAAAGGGCAGCCAGGTGGGAGAAACAGCAAATCTGAGTATACTTAAAAGAGACACATGGATGCCATGAACCAGGGCCATGCATGAGTGTTCTTACTTTTACAGTGAGAATATGGTATTGTTTGAGCTGTTGCTACCTTCCCCATTACAGTAACAGCATCTCAACTCCCTATCTCAAAGCTTGAGATCGTTTTTCCGGAAAATAATAGTAGCAGAGATGAAAATTAAAAGAATGCTTCCAATGTGAAAGCTGCTATTTTAAGTATTTTAATGTGCTTACATTGTTTCTTTTTCTATAATCCTTTAAAGCGGGAGTTTAAAAAATTGGAGAATATATGTACAGATAACAGAAGTAGCTTGCATAATAATAGCACACAGCTAATGGTGAGAGAGAAGCAACATCACTTAGTCTGTCTAACCCCAGAGAGAAGTAGTACTGACACTTTTTCTAGATTTTTAAGAAAGCAAAAGCAGCAAGCATGAGATGTGAGAGAGCCCTCAAGCCTCCAGTGCCTTCCGCCGCAGCTGTATAAACACATTTCCATCCTTGCCTTGCACACGCAACCCAGTGTACACCTCCAAATGACAAAATCTCTATTTTAAATGTAGTGTATCCACACAAAAATTACAACTTTTAGTTAGACAGCCCATATCAAATTTCTCTTTAGTCTCTCAAGGAAGTCATTTCCCCTAGATGGGTTTGTTTAAATTACACTCCCTGTAAGTCCTGCGGGCTATGCCCTGTGATTTATACTCCCTGTGAAGTTTTTCTCCAAGTCAATGATTCAATAATTTTTTATTTGAATAACTGTTTCTCCACAGTATCTTCCAACCCATTTCCCATTTCCTCAAATGTTCTTGAAAATAATAATTAGGTCTGAGGCTTGAATGTTAGTTCTTTGTTTCTTCCTTGCTAAGCAACTTCATTGGTGATGTGTGCCTACTGCATAAGCCACATAGTTGGTGGCCCCACTTTAGATGATATTAAAAGTTAGCCTGGCAGATGGCACTACGCTTGCATTTCTAGTAAGAACGGCTTTTTCACCAAATGATTTTAGTAATTATTGTAGTGATTGCCAAGATTTCATGAAGAAAGACTTCATGAATATTTTTCTGATTCAAGAATTGTGTTGGTATTAAGCAACTGGACTTCTGCAAAGAATGTTTCCTGGGTAACTTGTTAAAGTACAGTGTGTAAAGGAAAGTTGGAAAAATATACTAATATCAATTTGCAAAATAATAAATATACTTGGTATCATAGCAGCATCAAAAAGAAATCATTCAGTTCATATGTACTTTATTTTTACTATTTTTATTATTTTAATATCTTTTTAATCAATATTTTTATAGACCTAATAATCTTTTACCCTATTGTACCCATTATTTTTTGATGCTTAAGTTACATGTCTTAAGACAGTAGACTCTTTCTTGAGGAACTCTTAGCACTATCCTGCTAGTTTTAAACAGTTACCATGTTTTCTAGAGTAAAAATTATGTAAGGATGATTCTGTATACTTCTTATTTCTGACCTAGAAACAATCATTTCTTCAAGGCTTCCTGTACCCCCTTATGGGGGAAAAAGAAAGATAAAGAGATAACAGATTGCAGGAATCTGCTGTCAATATCATTCCTTCTAGGTCTTTGCCAGGGTAGTGACCTGAAAAAAATCTTTTTAGAAAAAAAAAGTAAGCTCATAATTGCATTTCCATTATGTGCTGAACAGTCAACATTTTGTTTCTTTAATTTTATGATTTTATATTGTATCTAACACTGAAAAGTCTTAGTGCCAAATGCCATTACCTAGTCATCTATTATCCATAACAATTTTAAAATAACACCAATACTGCTTCTAAAAATACCAAATGCAGCTGGCATTGAAGATCATTTCTCTTACACTACACCCAACTACAGTTCAGTCACGTTGAGAATACCTGAAGTAATTTTCTTTCTACACAACTTTGTCACTAACCAGCCTGTGAAGTTTGCTTACTTGTTTATTTCACAGGTTTTTAAACTTGTGAGTTCTTTCTTCTTTGTTTATCATTTGGAGCCTAAAGCAACTATTTAATTGTAACCTAATATCTAAGTATGATCAATGTATATCTCATGGAGAACATTTCTCCATGTATGGTTTCTTCTGTTCCCTGGAACTAACCGTTTTCCTTGCCTTTCAATCTCTCTAAGCAATATAAGCAAATGGACGGCTCCTACTGTCCTGTCCACAGAGGGCAGTCTGTAAACATTCATCTGTTCTTTCTCTTTTTTCACTCAGTGCCAACACTAACAGCATAAGCTATCCAGAAAAATACTGCCAATTCTGTGTGGGGTGTGTGTGCACAACAGAGTCAAGGGACAACCTGGAGATCAGAGGACAACTGCAGCAGTCACATCTCTAGTTCTACCATGTGAGTTCCAGCAATTAAATACAGGTCATCGAGTTTAGTACGTAGTACATTTCCCTGCTAAGGCATTCCCTAGCCCCCTAATTCCTTTTTACAGCTAGTAAGCTGCTCATTGCTCCAATGTGAAAAACAAAATTTAATGAGCCAGACTCTTTCTAATTGCATTTGCAAACATTCCAACCTTTCTACTAAGGAAACAATCAGGGTACCACACAATGATAATCAGAGGTCACTTTTGGTAGTTTATATCTTGTTTGTCCCACTTCGATGTGACAGAACCTTTCTTTAAAAACAAAAATACATACACACCCTAGAGGCAGTACCTGGCAAACCCCTGATTTATCCAAATTAACAATATTCATACAAAAACAGAGAACCTGTATAAGGATATAAGGCTGGGCATACTAGCACTTTTTTATTATTTTTGTTTGTTTGTTTTTCTAATCAGTAACTTTTTTTAATTTTATAAGCTTTGCTACCAAAAACAAAAACAAAACCTTGCAAATAAATAAATTTGTCACATACCCAAATGACCCAGACTCAAAGTCGATGCTTCTTAATGATCTTACATACAATAAAGGTTGACAGGTTGACGGGGGAATCACAGTTCAAGGCTGGATTATATTATTAGTGAGGCATTATTTTAAAAAGAAAATGATTTTGTAGAGGGTTAAGTAATAAATGAAAAGATCTTTGAATTCATGATAGGAGAAAAATGTTCCTTTAAAAAAAAAAAAAGACTGTTAAATACTTAACAGCTCCAGTTCAAACCAATAAACTAAAGGCATAACATCTCTCTTTCCTCCATAAATTCAAAAAATTCATAAGTAAAACTAGTTTTTAAATGCATAAAAACCCTCCAGGAGAAAGCAAATGGGAAAGATAATGGGAAATTTTGGACTTGGAATGCAGAAGAGCTGAGTAAACCTAGAAAGTGCCAGTTGCCAGCCACAGTGCAACAGCTGGATTCATCAGACCTAGAAGTCTGATGAACTAAGAATCTCTGTGAGTGGGAACAACCAAACAACACTGAAAGCATGTGTGCCTAGAAGGAAGTTTATGGAAAACTATAGCCTCCAGGTCCCATTTAAGATTGCAAGCTGCCAGCCCAGGGACTTCTCAGAAGGCACAGAGATCAAAAGACAGGAGGGTAGACCCAATCAAAATGCACACACTGAGGCCTGAGGTCCAACACCGCGTCAACACCGACTCTACTGAGATGTGTGGGTGTTCAGGCACATGACTGCAGGAGGCTTCTGTAAGGTTTTCTTCCAGTAAAATTCTATGCATTTTCAACAACAACAACAAAAAAAGTAATGACCACAAGCGACAACTGCCTTTGTAGTCCTTACCAACAATTTTTTAGACACCTAAGGGGTAATAAACCAAAACAACAGATTAAAAACAAATGAAAGGAAAACGAGAAAGTATGAGATGAAATGTCATTATCCACAGAGGTGAAAAAACTTACTCTGCTCTAACAGCAATAAGATATTCTGCCTTTAACACACTCACTCACCCACTCACTCACTCACATAAGCACACACACATACTCACATATGCACACACATACACTCATATATGCACACACTCACATATACACATATACACACATACACACATATGCACACATGCTAATACACACTCACATATGCATAAATACTAACAAACACATATAAGTTGTCATATACACTCATATATACATACACTCACATATACACACACATATGCATGCATACTTACATATGCACACAAAAAACTCACATGTATGTATACGTGCACACACAAACATGATCAGCCCAGGAAGATTGTTCAGTAGGTAAAAGCACTTGCATGTGACTACTATGCCCTTAGTTTGATCCTCATAATTCTATCAATATATAAGAACAAAACAAACTTTATAATGTTCTCATTTGAAACCCACAAATGTACCATGGAACATGCATGCCTGTGAGTACAACCATGTGTGTGCATGCATACACATACACACACAATACACACACACATATGTACAAGCATATATGTACATACAATCAATAATAACAAAATATGATTTTCTGGAAAAAGCCACAAAATTGTTAAGTTTTAAGTTAGTACAAATAACAAGAAGAAGAGAAGAAAGAGAAGAAGAAAAAGTAGAAGAGGAAGAGGAGGAAGATTAATAATAAGTAAAAAACACTAGCACCAGAATGAGAGGTTACATTTCTCACTACTGATCCCAGGCACTATCAAGATAGCAAGAGCACATTATTGATAACATTAAACTATGTATAGATAAATAACTACATCATTTCTCTACAAAATACAACCTGCTAAATTCCACATGAAAACTCTCAACAGGTCTACTGAAGAAATTAAGTAATTAAAAGGATTACATAATTCAAGGTACACATTATCTCACACAAGAATACTACCAAATATTGAGAGAAGCTATAACAGTTCTCTACAATTCTGGCACACGATAGAAGCAGGAGAAGTCATTTCTAACTTTTTTAATTGGATATTCTATTTATTTACATTTCAAATGTTATCACCATTCCCAGTTTCCCCTCTGGAAACCCCTTATCTCATACTCCCTCCTCCCACTTCTATGAGAATGGTCCCCCACCGACCCACTCCTGCCACTCCACCCTGACATTCCTCTACATTGAGGCATCAGGCTTTCCCAAAACAAATGGCCTCTCCTCCCATTGTCATCTGACAAGGCCAACCTTTGCTACATATGTGTCTGGAACCATGGGTCCCTCCTTGTATACATTGGGGCGGGGGGTCTGGTTGGTTGATATTATTGTTCTTCTTATGGGTTGCAAACCCCTTCAGCATCTTCAGACCTTTCTCTAACTCCTCCATTGCAGACTCAGTGCTCAGTCCAATGGTTGGCTGTAAGCATCCACCTCTATATTTTGTCAAGCTCTGGCAGAGCCTCTCAGTAGACAGCTATATCAGGCTCCTGTCAGCAAGTATTTCTTGGCATCCACAATAGTGTCTGGGTTTGGTGTCTAATTATGGGATGGATGTCCAGGTGGGGCAGGTGACATCTGTCCAGGATCTTCTGGCTTTTATAGTCTCTGGTGAGAAGTCTGGTGCAATTCTGATATGTCTGCCTTTATATGTTACAACCTGCTAAATTCCACCTTTTTACCTTACTGCTTTTAATATTTTTTCATTGTTTTGTGCATTTGGTGTTCTGATTATTATGTGATGGGAGGAATTTCTTTTCTTTTCTGGTCCAATCTATTTGGAGTTCTGTAAGCTTCTTGTATGTTCATGGGCATCTCTTTCTTTAGGTTAGTGAAGTTTTCTTCTATAATTTTTTTGAAGATATATACTGGCCCTTTAAGTTAGGACTCTTCATTCTCTTCTATACCTATTATCCTTAGGTTTGGTTTTCTCATTGTGTCCTGGATTTCCTGGATGTTTTGGGTTAGGAGCTTTTTGCATTTTCCATTTTCTTTGACTGTTGTGTCAATGTTTTCTATGGTATCTTCTGAACCTGAAATTCTCTCCTGTATCTCTTGTATTCTGTTGGTGATGCCTGTGTCTATGATTCCTCATCTCTTTCCTAGGTTTTCTATCTCCAGGATTGTCTCCCTTTGTGATTTCTTTATTGTTCCTATTTCCATTATTAGATTGTGGATGGTTTTGTTCAACTTTTTCAACTGTTTGGTTGTGTTTTCCTGCAATTCTTTAAGAAATTGTTTTTTGGGTTTTTGGTTTTGGTTTTGGTTTTGGTTTTGTTTTGTTTTGTTTTTGTTTGTTTGTTTTTTGGTTTGGTTTGGTTTGGTTTGGTTTGGTTTGGTCTTTCAAGACAGGGTTTCCCTGTATAACCCTGGCTGTCCTGGAACTCACTCTGTAGACCAGGCTGGCCTCGAACTCAGAAATCCTCCTGACTCTGCCTCCTAAGTGCTGGGATTAAAGGCATGCACCATTACTGCCCGATTGGGCTTCTATCTGTTTACTTCTGTTCTCCTGTATTTCTTTATGTCCTTCTTAAAGTCCTCTATCATGATCACGAAATGTGATTTTATATCCAAATCTTGTTTTTTCAGTGTAGTGAGGTAGTTAGGACTTGCTGTACTGGGAGTACTGGATTCTGATGATGTCAAGTAGCCTTAGTTTCTGTTGCTTAGCTTCTTGCCCTTGCCTCTTGCCATCTGGTTATCTCTGGTGTTAGTTGATCTTGCTGTCTCTGATTGGAGCTTGTCCCTTCTGTGGGCCTGTGAGCCTGCAATCTTTGGTGTGGCAGCACTCCTGGGAGACCAGCTCTCTCCTGGTGGGATTTGGGTATGGGGGGTTGTGGGACAGTCTTAGCTCCAGGGCAAATATGGAGATAGGAAGGATCCTGTCCCCAGCTGCTATGCTGTTCCTATGCCCTGTGAGCAGAGCTAGGACAGGGTAACAGAAGAGGAGGAAAGGTGTGCCTTCTCCTTATGAATCTGTTTGACATGAACTAACTTCTTGTGGCTTCAGACAGCTGTGAGATGGTCTTTGAGAGCAGGTAAGAAGATATTGGATCCCATCTGGAATGATTGCTACTATCCTTATTATGAGCTAAGATTAGGTAAGAAAGGGGCTGAAGAGGTGGCTCCATTGTTAAGAGCACTTACTACTCTTGCAGAGGATCCAGGTTCCCAGCACTTGCATGGCAGCTCAGTACTGTCTGCAATTCCCCTTCCAGGGCATCCAATACCCTCTTCTACTCTCCAAGGATGTCTGAATGCATGAATGTAGTGCATATAAAGTCAGGCAGGCATATACACATACATACATAGAAAAACAATAAACATTTAAAAAAAGACTTATCAAAGATAGTTTAATGTGGACCTGTTCAGGAAACCTAAGTACACCCAAATAGGTAAGAAGATTAAAACATGCACGCACCTTTCTTCTTCAGAAGAGTTCATATTTTCTCCATACAGAAGTAAGATGAGTCCTTCCTCCACAGAAGCGATTCTTGCCAAAATATCAGCTATATGAATTAGAGCTGTCTCAGAGCAATCTGGAGCAGCCTGCACATTAAAAATAAAAATAATAATGATGACAAGACAAATCATATAATTGTACGATGTAGCAGAGGTGATGTATGCAATCTAATAAAGTTATATCGCAAGTACAACAACAGAAACCTTCACAACTGCCGGTTGTGAATTAACATATCTGAGGTACATGCATCATTAGATGATATTCTTTTACTAGCTGTGCTGATGAGGCAAATCAACCCAAGGTTTTCACATAAGCCAGTTACTGAGAATCACTGTCTGTGTTACAGATTCAAGTGTAATTCTGGCTACCAAATGTGATCTAGTTCCATACCAATCTGTATTATCTTCTATTTTTCAGGTACCATATTCCTACAAATTCATTGTGTTGTATATGCTAATACACTATGGTTTTGTCTAATTGATGCCATCCCCTTATATACCTCGCTAGATAAAGGTTGACAAGGGACAGCCAGTTCACGAGTTGGATAACAGCCAATAATATCATCCACTCGGAAAACAAATTGGACCAATAATATCTGCTTACTTTAAGTGGAGGCATTAACAGATTGGCCAACATATAAGAAAATATCAAAAACAAATATTAAAACCTAGAAATTATGTTAATGATGAAGTTGGCTGACAGAAACTCCCATTATTTTCAGGGTCTACTTATTGCTTTATACCTGCATGGATGCTGATATCCATATTCTATATATTTTAAAATGTGATTATATTAACTGATTTAGTGGTGATATGACCATTGTGGGTGGTGCCATTCCCTAGTTTGGATCCTGGACTGTATAAGTGTAGGAAGATTGCAGAGCAGTAATATGTATTTGTCTCCATTCCTTAACTGTGGGATACAACATGAATAGGTCCTTCAAGCTACTAGGTCCCAACCATGACAGACTGCCCCTTGAACTGGGAGTTAACATAAGCATGCCTTATTGTTTTCTATACTTATAATACCCAGTACAGAGCATTGATGTGGTAGTGAATCACTACATGACTCTAGATATCTGAAATTAGGTATTAGATGTCTAACCTTTTCTCCTTTAAGCTATTTTATTGAGTTAATTTGTCACAGCAATAATAAAGAGAAAACTACCTACACATACATATCTAGTAATTCCAGCACTCAGAAACTAAATGGGACGGGAGGATTGAGACTCTCAGGTCTGTCTAAACTGTGTGTAGAGACCATGCCCCTAGAAAAAAATTATACACATGTGTGTTTTATGTATGTACTTATGTACCTCATATTCATATGTATATGTATATGTATATGTATATGTATATGTATATGTATATGTATGTGTGTATGTATGTATGTTCTGTGTGTACACAGAAAATAGAAATGTAGATATACTTGAGTGCACACATGTGCACACACACACACACACACACACACACACGCATGACTATCCATCCACCCAACTCTATTAGATAATCTGTTTCCATACAAACTACTTTTTTTGACACCTGTATCTAAAATGTGTTCCTTCTCTCATGTATATTAATTCATACTTATATCTGTGTCCACATATTTTGCCATACAAACAGTTTTGCCTTAGAACTTTCTGTTACTCATGCTAAATATCTCCCATTTAAAAGTGATTAGAGTGGCCTCCTTAAATAAAGGTGTGAGCATGCCTTACTGTCTTCCATATTGGTGCCACCCACACAGAGCACTGACACAGCACTGACTCCATAGGTGATGTTGATTATCTTAAATTAGGGACTGGAGAGCTACTGTGTATCAGTGGACTAGCCTATACTTAAAAAGGTACAATTCAGAAGCAGCAAGACAGCACTTGCCACCAGGCTTGATGACCTGAGATGAAACCCTGATGACAAAAGAGAAAAGACTGAGAAAGTTCTCACCTGACCTCTGCATACACAGCACAGCACGTGAATACCATCCCAAATAAATAAATAAATAAATAAATAAATAAATACAATGCAATACCAAAAAACGCAAAAGATAATTCAAACACAGGGCTGCCTGCAGAACCCAGGAGAGGACATTTTCACGCACAGCAGGCATCACTTGTCGGAGGAGGGAATTTAAAAAGCACAGAGTGTATCATAGCACTGTTTAGAAAATGTGAACACTGCATGTAGACAGATTACTTGGTAAATGCAAAGCGGAAAACAGTGACATTAATGCAGCCAACAACAATCCACGAGGTATTTGTGGCCCAGTGCAGTGTGGCAGGACCCAGGAGGGAGAAGAAACAGGTAAAGATGCTACAAAGCAGATGAAAGATGTTTTAACTTCTGGCCCAGTGTGCACTCTAAAGTCACTGCTCCAAAGTTTATGTGAGAGAAGTGGTAGGCTACGTTAGGCATACAACAGTCCTGGTGAGGATGCCAACGTCACCACGTGTTAGCTGTCTGAGGCAGAACAGGCCACGTCCTTCAACCTCAGTTTATTCTCCGATGAAAGCATGGGACGTGCACTGGGTGCACTGAAGTGAGCGTGGCTGTTCAGCTCTGGGGGCTGCACACACTGTCTTCCTCACTCCACTTCTCCCAAACGGCAGAGCTGACTCTTCAGGAATATAATCGTATTCCAACAGCTATAAAACTGTCATTAGAATACGTAAGACATACACAAGATTGATTACATTCACAAGACAAATAGCTTCTTAATAGTATAACTTTTTTCTAGGTTTTTCCCACCAAGAGAACTGAGTTTGATTAGAAAAGAAAGTAAGATGTGGTCTGTGGGTGTACATTCCTACCACACGTCACAACTAATAAATCAAATAACTGCATAAACTATGACTTAACAAGTAGAGATCCTCAGGAGCAAAAAACCAAAAATTACACGTAAGAAGTATCTGTCAGAAAGCATCGCAACCATGTCAGGAGTGCAAAGCCACTGGCTGATGACCAGCACCCACTGCGGAAGCGGCTCCTCTCCCTCTCCCGTGACACCCACCGCAGTTCCTTTCATCAGGTTATGAATGGGCTGGAGAAGCGCCTCTGTCACTGTGCTGTTGTATAAGCACTCAACTGCACACTCTTTCTGGTCGCAGAGCATCCGCAGAACGTCAGTCACCATACTTGCAGGAGAATAATTCTCTGAGAACCAGGAAGAACACAGCAGAAAGTCAAAGCACTGCCTACTTCTGCTTCTCACTGTGCACTGGCTGCTATTCCAGAAAGGTCAAGGGGAGCTTGGTTATTTGAAAAAAAAAGCCATACAACTAAAGCTCAGAAGATGAGAATTGTAAACTGAAACTTATCTCGTTTAGCTTACTATCTCTTCAAGCTAATTAAAAAAAAAATACAAAAGACAATGTAACGACTTTCAGTTAGACACCAAATCATGCCTTGATATTGAAGATATGGTTAGAGGAAGACTCAACAAGCCTCTCAGAAAACTAGTTCATTACATTCACTGTTGTTCCTTTTCTTAATGAGCTCAGTAGGAAATGAAATGAAACTTTCAGATTAAACTACAGGCAAAAGGAAGACACCAAAGAATGGACGCCTCCAGAAGGTGGTATACTATGTGACCACAAGAGGCCGGAAAATAGAGGCATTGCCAAGATCATCCTCCAAAACATGAGATAGGAAACCAAAAGGGTCCACAGTGGCACATGGTAGGAACAGCAACTGAAATAAATGTGACTTTCTGATTAGATATTTAGTTTGATTAATTTGATTAGATACTTAATCTAACCTCCTTACACAAATGTGATATGAGTGCCTTAGAAACGGTATAATACTAACAAGGTTTTTACTTCATTCCATAAGGGTGCGAACTTCAACTTCATGCCTAACCAGAAGAAAAAGGATTTAGTGACTTTTCATTCAGTTCCAGATGAGAAACCTTGTTTGCAATGACAAACACTCTGCATGAATACTTACCTGTTGACATAATAGAAGTAAATGCCTACTGAGCATTGCACTAAGCATAGCAGTCTGAGAAGACAGCGACAGCTGACTAGACAGTAAGTCACAACACTGAGTACCTTTAACAACGGAAGAGCATGTTCAGTCTACACAATGCTGTAGAAGCATGTAGTAGGGGTCTTGTACTCTGTTGTATTAATGCTATAAAGACAGAAGATGTCTAGGAATCACATTAAGACTGATACACTATTATAACCACACAGGAAAATCCTTCCTGCTGACACATATATTCTATGACTAACATGTAGCCCAACCCATTTTTCTCTTACTCCAATTTCTCTCAGAATTTGTCTGAACATTCCATGTTATTTCCCAATTTTAAAAGACTATGGTCTACATTATTATTTCTGATATTATATCTTACTTTGAAGATTTATATAGAGATACAAAAGAAAAGGAGAAGTTATTTTAAGTGGTAATAATTTAAAACATTATTACAAGCTGGTCAACACACATAAGAGCAAGTGGCAATTTACAATACAGCATAAAGAGATCCTCTTTTACTTTATGCTTAACAAAGAAGAGCCTGAAAACAACTGAATTTTTGGATTTGAAATGTGTGACTGTGCCCTGGATCTTCCCTCTTAAAGAAAGAAAGCATTTATTTTTAATTTGACAAGAGGCACAGTTGAAAGATGCTGAATTTTAAAAGATTTTGGATCTTAAAAAAGACTGAATTTCTTTTATTTTAATGTATTTTTTATTGGTTATTTTATCTACTTACATTTCAAATGTTATCCTCCTTCCCTGGATTTCTTAAGGAGGCTACATTTTTAGGTATTTGAATTTTTTTAAAGAATTATTTATTTTATATACATGAGCACACTATGCTGTCACTGTCTTCTAACACACCAGAAGAGGGCATCATATTCCATTATAGATAGTTGTAAGCCACCATGTGGTTGCTTGGAATTGAACTCAGGACCTCTGGAAGAACAGTCAGTGCTTTTAACTGCTGAACCATCTCTCCAGTCCATGATGTTTGAATTCTTAAAGACTATGGGACCTTTTAAATTTTGGAATATTTTAATACTGTGATGATCTTATTAATGTGACATCTTGGGGATGAATGAGAAAGTAGAGATTGTTGCTTACTAGTGCTCTGTTTCTGTATCAAGTTGGCAAAGGTTCAGTTGTGCTGGCTAGCTTTATGTCAATTTCACACAATCTACAGTCATTCTTATGTCAATTTGACACAATCCACAGTCATTTTTAAGAGGAGACACCTCAGTTGGGGAAATGCCTCAATAAGATCAAGTTATAGGCAGGCCATTTGAGCATTTTCTTTTTTTTTTTTTTTTTTTTTTTTTTTTTTGGTTTTTCGAGACAGGGTTTCTCTGTATAGCATTTTCTTAATGAATGATTGATGGAGGAGGGCCCAGCCAATGAGGGTAGAGCCACCACTGAACAGGTGGCCCTGGGTTCTATAAGGAAACAGATTAGCAAGGCAGTATGCAACAGCCATCCATGGCCTCTGCATCAGCTCCTGCCAATGGATTCCTGCCCTGTTTGAGTTCCTGTTCTGACTTCCTTCAACAGTGATATGAAAGTGTAAGCCAAATGAACCTGTTCCTCCCCAAGTTGCTACAGTAATGGTATTTCTGCATACTATAGTAAAACCCTAACTAGGACAAATTAAAAACAGCAAGCTGATCAAAATACCTTGGAAACACAAAGGGAAAAAAAAAAAAACACCAAAAAGAGAGCATAGCAATTAATCAAATTTCCCTTGATATCCCTTGAAAACACCTTTATATTAAGAAAAACACCCGGGTGTGGTGGCGCACGCCTTTAATCCCAGCACTCGGGAGGCAGAGGCAGGCGGATTTCTGAGTTCGAGGCCAGCCTGGTCTACAAAGTGAGTTCCAGGACAGCCAGGGCTATACAGAGAAACCCTGTCTCGAAAAAAACAAAAAAAAAAAAAAAGAAAGAAAGAAAGAAAAGAAAAGAAAAGAAAAGAAAAGAAAAGAAAAGAAAAGAAAAGAAAAGAAAAACATTAAGATTCTCAGCCAAACTGACTCGAAATTAGAACATTAATAGATGAGAAATGTCTTAAAACATCTATGAACAAAATGAAATTTCATGGCTTACTTCAGAACCAATGTAATGTCTTACAAGTAATGCAGAGTCTTAAACCCATTTACCAAAATAGGTAAATAACTCAAACATCTAGACAAGAGAATACTCAAAAGTTTGATTATTGTTTTTCCTCCATTTAAAATACATGGATTAAAGGTTGAATATACACCAGAGTTAATCAATCAATAATCAACTTAGGGATGAGACATTTACCTGAACACATGACGGACGTCATCTTTGGACAACTTGGTGAATAGTAGATAAGTTGAGTAAACAAAACCAGCAGATTTGTCAGGGATACTGAATCTTTACAAAAGAAAACAAAGAAGTAATTTGTAACATGCTTACAATCTAAAAAATCATTTAACTGCATTGCACTCGCCTCTAAAATTGAATCATAATTTCTATGTAAACCCAAGCAGGCATGAGTTGTGAACCAAAACATATCACCCCAGGATGGTGCACAGTTAATGGGCAGCTAACATCCCAGAGTCTTGATATGTTCAGGCACAGTTCTGCCATCTGTTTGGAGCTGATCATAGAAATCCACAACAGATGTATGGGACTCAGTAGGGCTATTTAAGTCAATTCACTTATGATAAGTAAAATTCATCTTAGTATGTTGGTTCTGCTGAGTTCTTTAGGACAGTAGAACATGGCCAGTATTTTTTTCCATCACAGACTCAGTATTAAGTAACTGAAGCTTTGTGCCCAGACCATCTCTATCACAAAGACAAAAGGTGGTAATTGCAGTACAGTTATCCATTCATAATCACCAAATAAATAATGAGTATAATGGCTTGCCAAATAAACCACTGTAGCATATTTACCTTTCATGTTTTCCACATGGCACAAAATAGTCTGTTTAATAGTTAAAATACATGCTAGGCTCAGGACACCAACCAGATGGAATACCAAGTTAGCCCCATAGGTACATTTTACCAAGGCTTGCTATAGACTCTTTCATTAAAACATTCTGGAAAAGCTATAATTTAAAGATGATTGCTGGTTTCTTTTATTCTCAAACTCAGTTTTGAAATGAGCTCTGATTGTTTATAGAGCAAATACAGTTGTTAAAAAAGAACATAAGATGCTACATTTATTATAGATGAGAGGCACGTAAAGTTAAGTTGAATACCTGCAAAAATATGAAATGTATTCACTAGTCTTTGTAGTTTTGTAAAAGCCAGCAATACCATATGAAATAGTACCTCTTTAACTGAAGCTCTCATGATGTCCCCACTCTGTCTTAAACTATATGACACAGCCTTGAACATTGTAAGAGAAGTACATTATGCCCTGTCAGTTCCCAAGGAGCTAAAATAAATTAGAGCAAATAAAACAACTAGACAAGAGCATCACAATGACAGACTCTGAAGCAGTACCAATAAACTACAGTTCTTATGATAAGGCTGACAAGCTAAGATCAGATTTTCTACTTTTAAAATGTATCAGAGGCCCTGAAACTATGTTCAGATTTGACTGAGTTGGAAGACCCATAGGACTCATATAATCAAGTTCACATGACACATTATAATAAAACTATGGAAGGCAAAATCAAAAAGAAAGGTTACAGAAGACAAAATACAGAGCAAACCAGGCACAAGCTTGTGAGAACCTCTCCCAAGGGAGTCATGAAGAATATATTCAATTACTCCAAAAAATCTCACTAGAGATGTAGTGCCCAGGGTTCTTATAGGAAAGGCGAACACATACATGTCCTCTGCCTAGTACCTATCAAAATTTTAAAGTCCAAAAAGCAAACCTGGTGTTCACCATAAATGGTAATATTGGCTTCTACAAATAGGTTAGGCACAGGGAACAGTCTACAAACAATTTAAGTGACCTTATTAATGCTGGGACTAATATGACCCCAACTCCCCACACGGCAGACAGGAGCCAAGCTTGCAAACAGGCCATTCTAAGGAAAGCAGCCTTAGCCATACCATGTTGACTTTCCTGTATGACCATAAACATGGCATATTATCCACTAAGACCATAATATTTACTGTCAATTTGCAGAAGGTTTGCTGAACTCTGCCCCATACTGTGTTTTTTGTAGAGATATAATATCTTGGGAGAAATAAAGATGATCACTGATCTCTATTTGCAAAAATAAATGAAACAGGATAAAAACATGATCTGATACTCTCCCCAGCATCATCCTATGTGCTGGCTCTTTTGCATATACTTGACACAAGCTAGAGTCATTTGAGAGGAGGGATCAGCAACTGAGAAAAAGGCTTCCATAAAATCAGGCTGTAGGCAGAGCTGTAGGGCATTTTCTTAATCAGTGATATATGGTTGGCTGGACCAGTTCATTCTGGATGGTGCCAGTCCTGCACTGGTGGTCCTGAGTTCTATAAGAAAGCAGACTCCGTAAGTTATAAGGAGTAAGTCGATAATTAACAATCCTTCACGGCCTCTGCATCAGTTCCTGTCTCCAGGTCCCTGCCTTGAGTTCCTGCCATGGCTTTCCTCAGTGATGAACTTAGAAACGTTAAGGTGAAATAGAGTCTTTCCTCCACAACTTATTTTTTGGTCATGGGATGCAAAATAGCACTCCTCCATGGCCCCTGCTTCAGGTTTCTGTATTGAGTTCTCCAGGTTGCTATTCTGAATTCCGTTCCTGAATTCCCTTCATGGTAGACTATGCGCTATAAAATAAAATGAAGCCTCTCACCATCAAGGTGCTTTTGGTCACAGTGTTTTGTTACAATGAAGAGCAAAGTAATATGGCACCATAGCAGATACTGTTGAAGTCTGAATAAGCATGACATTAAGAGGCTCATTGATTCGATGCTTAGCCATCAGGCAGTAGCACTACTGGAAAAGGATTAGGAGGTCTGGCCTTGTTGGAGGAAGTATGGCCCAATCCAGACCCAGTGTCCCTCTCTTCCTTCTGCCTGTGTATCAGGATGTAAAACCCTCAGCTACTTCTACAGCACCATGTCTGCCTGTGTACCACCATACTCCCAGCCATGAGAATAATGAACTTAACTCTCTGAAACTGCAAGGCAGTCCCAACGAAATGCTTTGTTGTATAAGAGTTGCCTTGGTCACGGTGTCTCTTCACAGTGATGGAACAGTGACCGAGATAGATACCAAGCCTAGTTTATAAATGTGAACCTGTGTACTGTAAATCTTATCATACCTTTTCCTACTTATTAGTTCTAGTTACACTCACCTTTTCTATTCTTCAGCTTTATGGGGAATAATTTCCTGCCTTGTGTATAAATCAACAGTCTTCCTAAAAGGCACAGTGAGTGAATGAAATAAATATATTGCAATTCTTGTCCTGAATAGTAGAAACTCTTTTGCTTGGTTCCTGAAAAGAGAAATGAACAAGAACATTTATTTTAATGATATTATATTTCACAACACTTGTCTTCAAGCCTACCTGAAAATCAAACCTAATATCTTTATTGGAGAAGCAACTGGTATAAATTTTAAACATTTTTCTTATTATTTATTATTACCTTTGATAACAGATTGGAGGGAAAGTAATCATTATAAAATTAGTAACTACTGTTTCCAGTCCTCAAACTAAAAGTAGTATCAGGTTGTGGGAGTTATCCATCACTAAAGAAAGACTAAAAAAAAAAAAAAGATGAGAAGAAGTCAACAGAAAAAGTATTTAATTTTTACCACTGCACAGGTTTTAACTGTAAATTTAACATAGAAACCAATAGGAAGAGAATCTTGGTGAGAAATGTGTGTATGTTCTTGGGAAATAGTTTTGATTTTTAACTTATATACAAAGACTCCAGCCATTGTAGGTGTATGATGCCCAAAAGAGTTAAGTGGGAACAAGCAAACAAGGTGGTATGTTTTTGTTCTATATACATAATTAATTGTGAATGTGGTATTTTAAGTTCTTTTTTAAGGTCCCCCCATCATAATGGACTGTAACCTAGAATCATCAAGCAAACAAATCCTTTCCTCGCATCTGCTGCCATTTGTCACACCAACAGAAATAAAACTGGAGCAACCATATAAAAAGCCAACACAGATTAAGTCTATGAAAATATTTCAATTCTGCACAAACTCTGAAATACATTTGACATAGTTCTTGTCCCAAGCATTTTGAATAGGGGATGTACTGCATACAACAGATCATACTGATTACAACTGGTTCTGCAACAAAAATTGTAATTTCTAAAATAAATATAATCCCATATATTCTCCCTTTATTTATCCCTCACTCATTCAAGGAGTATTGAGTATCACTTTTACAAGATGCTAATGGATTCAGTGAACTTTAGAACTATTCAGAGGAATAGGGGTATAACTCAGTCAATAAACTGCTTACTTTAAAAGTACAAGAAAATGAATTTCATCCCCAGAACACATTAAACACAGAATAAAACAAACAAATAACAATAACAAGAAGACATAGTTGCACACACTTTTACTAATTCCAGCACAGGAAAAGTGAATACACTATGTTCCCGAGGGTCCTTGGCCTCCCAGTTCAGCCAATTCAGCAAGTGTGGGATAGTGAGAGAGACCCTGTCACTCTGAGAAAGGCAGACAGTTTAAAAGGAACAGTATCTGAAGTTGGACTCTGGACTCCATATGCCTATGATGTAGCATGAGTGAACTTTAGCCAAGATACTGATATCACTGTTGCCTTCTGTGAAATCCCATAAGCATAACCTGTCTGGTCCCCATGTCTCTTGGAATATTGATCCTGGAGCCCCAACAAGCATAATCTGCTTCTCCAGTCCAGACCTCCAAAATCTTGCAGAATCCTCCCACAAAGCATGTTTAAAGAAATTAAAAACTATAAGATCAGTTTATCACATTACTGAACCCCATTCCAAAACATTTTCTTGATCACCTCACAAAAGCAACTTAATTGCAAAGTTTATTTAGTTCAGGGGATATAGTCCATCATGTTAGAGAGGGCACTAATAGGACAAGTCCTTTGGATCTGTGAGCACCAGACTGCTTGTTCACATCTTGGCAGATCAGGAAACAAAAACAGCTCAGTCTAGAATAAGAACAAGCTAGAACCTTCAAGTGACACTTCCTAGTCAACCCCTGCTACCAGCAAAAGCCCAACTCGTGAAGTAGTCACATCCTCCAAAAACAACACCTCCAGATAAGAACAAGTAGCTAAAACACATTAGCCTATGGCAGAAGACACTTATATCCAAACGTTAATAACATCTAGCCAGATTCCACACTAATACATAACTAACTAAGGTAGAAAACCTACGCCTGTACCCTCCTATCTTTATGGCATATTCTCTCTGTTCAATTCCTTGAGTGCCAGGAGTGGAAGGCTATAATCCAAAGGTGGCAAAAATAGGAGAAATAACCAAGCATTTGGAAGTAAGTGGCAGAAGACTGCAGTGAAACACCCTCCATTAGGTAAAAAGCTAAGCAAAGCTAAGATGATGGACATGAGGGTAAGCAAGGTGAGATGCAACTTCAAATATCAACAGATAAGAAAAGTGAACAAATGTGTGAAGTAACACAAATTTATTATGAGACGTAAAATAGGCCTTCTGAGGACCCTGATATAGCTGTCTCTTGTGAGACTATGCCAGGGCCTAGCAAACACAGAAGTGAATGCTCACAGTAAGCTAGTGGATGGATCACAGGGCTCCCAATGGAGGAGCTGGAGAAAGTACCCAAGGAGCTAAAGGGACCTGCAACCCTATAGGTGGTACAACATTATGAACTAACCAGTACCCCGGAGCTCTTGACTCTAGCTGCATATGTATCGAAAGATGGCCTAGTAGGCCATCACTAGAAAGAGAGGCCCATTGGACACACAAACTTTATATGCCCCAGTACAGGAGAACGCCAGGGCCAAAAAAAAAAAAAAAAAAAAAAAAAAAATGGGAGTGGGTGGGTAGGGAAATGGGGGAGAGGGGGGAGGGTATGGAGGACTTTTGGGATAGCATTGGAAATGTAACTGAGGAAATACGTAATAAAATAAAAAAAAAAAATAGGCCTTCTGTGCTTTCTCATCCACTACATGCACTGGCTTTAAAAAAAATCAATTATTTATCTTTGAAATTTTTTCATTGCTTTCAGTTTAACAATTTACCCAAGTATAAATCATAAAATATGTTCATATTTTTGAAATAACTTATTTGCTTAGAAAATAACAATAACAGGTTCACAAAATCTATAGATCAACAGCTTGATCTATAAAATATAAAAAAAAAAATGGCATGGAAAACAGGTGATGCAGGGCTGGAGAGATGGCTCAGAGTTAAGGGCAGGGGATGCTCTTCCAAAGTACCTTGGTTCAATTCCCAGCACCCACATGGCAGCCCACAACTGTCTGTAACTCCAGTTCCATGATTTGACACACACACAAACCCACACACATCAATGAACATAAAAAATAATAAATAAATTTTTAAAAATGATTAATGAAAAGGAAAACAGGTGATGCAGAGTACAATGTTGAACATCTAAGATGAAGTTCACTGTTTTATAATAAATAATATAACTTCTGCAGTCACTGTGGGTGAGGCAATAGGAGCAGAAATAATTAATAAAAGCACTGATAACTCAAAGAAGCTTAAGAAGAACAGATCAGACATGGAACGGAGAGCCAAGTTATGAGACTAGCACTGAAAATTGGCAGAGAAAAACACAGGCTGGGAGTGGGTGTCCAATCACACACAGAGAGAGAGAGAGAGAGAGAGAGAGAGAGAGAGAGAGAGAGAGAGAGAAAGAGAGAGAAAGAGAGAGAAAGAGAGAGAGAGAGAGTAAATAATCTGCATTTTGTGTCACTAAAGCTCATGAGTACCTGATTAAATGAGTGGTACAATATCAGAGGGGAAAGGATAATGTGTTCTTACACTCAGAACAAGTCACATGAGAATCAAGGACATATTGAAGAGGATCATACAACAAGCACAGCTACAAATTCATTTGGAAGACAGATATGTTTCTGAAAGTCATTGTATATACATCATTGTGTGTGTGTGTGTGTGTGCACGCGCGCATGCGTGTGCTTGTGTCGTAGTTGGGATTTACATTGCTGTGAAAAGACACCATGACCAAGGCAACTCATAAAAAGGACAACATTTAATTAAGGATGGTTTATGGGTTCAGAGATTCAGTCTGTTACCATTAAGGCAAGAAGCACGGCAGAATCCAGGCAGACACAGAGCTAGAGGAGATAAGAGTTCTATGTCTCCTTTAGAAGGCAAACAGGAGAAGACTGGATTCTAGGCAGCTAGGAGAAAGGTCTCTCAAGACCCACCCCCTTCCTCCAACACATCTCCTAATAGTGCCACTCCCGAGGTCAAGCATATTCAAACCACCACCATACACACACACACACACACACACATATTTATGTACATGTTATGTATATGTATGTGTATATATGTGTGTATATGTTTATCTATGTGTATATATATGTATATATATATATTATTATAATATATATTATTACATGAAATATATATTACATTAAAGTGATCTTACCCTGCTATCAACAACAACTAACAAGTCGTCACTGAAAGTAACAAAGGAATAGCTATAATGCACGACAGGAGTAGTCCTAAGAAAAGAACTTATAGCTACAGATGCCACTGTTAGCAAACCACACAGATATCAGATAAATACTGACACAACTAAGGACTTTGGAAAAACCATAACAAGCAAAATTGAAAATTGGTAAGTAGAAAGGAAAAAATATGATCAGAGAACAAATTAATGACATGAAAATGAGAAAACAATATTATCAATGAGACAAAGATTGGTAGGTTGGTCACCAGGAGCCTGTGGGACCCCAAGAGCATCCTATTTCACAATGAAGCATTTGAAACCCTAGGATTAACCAGCTTGGAACACTACTCCAGCAATCTTTCTCAGTCGGGTCCACTTGGGACACAGCCTACACAAGTGAGTTGCACATGCTTCCCTGAACTCCATTTTCTAGCACTGCACTCGGTCCCAAGGAACCATGTAGAATCCCAAAAGTGTCCTCCTTCCAGTGGAGGCCTGCAGGGACCCCAGAACTACCATCTTAGAATATTTTCCCACCAATCCCTTGCCAGTGGAGTCCACCTGAAGCATAAGCAGCAAAGTATCCTGAACTCCATTTCCCCAATCTCCGAATCATCCAGCCAACACCAAGGAAAACCAGATGCCTATGGGACAGTGTAAGAACAAAGTCAACAAAACCCAGAGCAATATGGCATCGTGAGAGACCAGCTATCATGCAAAAGCAAACCCTGGCTATACTAATGAAACTGAAGCATAAGAAGAAGACCTTAAATCCAAACTTTTAAGGGTGATAGAGGACATGAATAAGTCCTTTCAGGAAATACAGGAAAATGTATTCAAACAAGTACAGGCATTAAAGGAAGAAGAAAATACATATAAAGAAATACAGAAGAAAAGCGCCAGGGAAGCTAGGGCGCAGGGTCAGCTGACACTCGCCAGCTACACACAACACCTGCCACAGGATCTTAAGACTTCTAGTGAGTGGAACACAGCTTCTGCTCCAATCCAATTGGGCGAGGGACCTGAGACTGCATTAGTTAGGGAAGCAGAAAACCGGCCTGAGTAGGGCCACAAGCCTCTTCGGGTCTGACCAGCACCTGGGTAGCTAGAGCTCAGGGTCGGCTGACACCCGCCAGCTACCCACGACAACCGCCACAGGACTTTGAGACTTCTGGTGAGTGGAACACAGTTTCTGCTCCAGTCCAATAACGCGGGGCCTGAGACTGCTTTGGTTGGGGAGGCAGAAATCCGGCCTGAGTAGGGCCACAAGCCTCTTCCGGTCTGAACAGCACCAGGGTAGCTAGAGCTCAGGGCCTGCTGACACCTGCCAGCTACCCACAACACCCGCCACAGGATTTTGCGACTTCTGGTGAGTGGAACACAGCTTCTGCTCCAATCCAATTGCGCACAGGACCTGAGACTGCATTAGTTAGGGAAGCAGAAAACCGGCCTGAGTAGAGCCACAGGCTCTACTTTTCCTTAATATCTCTTAATATCAATGGACTCAACTCCCCGATAAAAAGACATAGACTAACAAACTGGCTACACAAACAAGACCCAACATTTTGCTGCTTACAGGAAACTCATCTCAGAGAAAAGGATAGACACTACCTCAGAATGAAAGGCTGGAAAACAATTTTTCAAGCAAATGGTATGAAGAAACAAGCTGGAGTAGCCATTCTAATATCTGATAAGATTGACTTCCAACCCAAAGTCATTAAAAAAGACAGGGAGGGACACTTCATACTTATCAAAGGTAAAATCCTCCAAGAGGAACTATCAATCCTGAATATCTATTCTCCAAATACAAAGGCAGCCACATTCATTAAAGAAACTTTAGTAAATCTCAAAGCACACATTGCACCTCATACAATAATAGTGGGAGACTTCAACACACCACTTTCACCAATGGACAGATCATGGAAACAGAAACTAAACAGGGACACAGTGAAACTAACAGAAATTATGAATCAAATGGATCTGGCAGATATCTACAGAACATTCTATCCTAAAACAAAAGGATATACCTTCTTCTCAGCACCTCATGGTACCTTCTCCAAAATTGACCACATAATTGGTCACAAAGCAGGCCTCAACAAATACAAAAATATTGAAATTGTCCCATGCATCCTATCAGATCACCATGGACTAAGGCTGATCTTCAATAACAAAATAAATAATAGAAAGCCAACCTTCACGTGGAAACTGAACAACACTCTTCTCAATGATACCTTGGTCAAGGAAGGAATAAAGAAAGAAATTAAGGACTTTTTAGAGTTCAATGAAAATGAAGCCACAACATACCCAAACTTATGGGACGCAATGAAAGCATTTCTAAGAGGAAAACTCATAGCTCTGAATGCCTCCAAAAGGAAACTAGAGAGAGCACACATTAGCAGCTTGACAACATACCTAAAAGCACTAGAACATAAGGAAGCAAATTCACCCAAGAGGAGTAGACAGCAGGAAATAATCAAACTCAGGGGCGAAATCAATCAAGTGGAAACAAGAAGAACTATTCAAAGAATCAACCAATCAAGGAGCTGGTTCTTTGAGAAAATCAACAAGATAGATAAACCCTTAGCCAGACTCACTAGAGGGCACAGGGAAAGCATCCTAATTAACAAAATCAGAAATGAAAAAGGAGACATAACAACAGATTCTGAAGACATCCAAAACACCATCAGATCCTTCTACCAAAGGCTATACTCAACAAAACTGGAGAACCTGGATGAAATGGAGAAGTTCCTAGACAGATACCAGGTACCAAAGTTGAATCAAGATCAGGTTAATGATCTAAACAGCCCTATATCCCCTAAAGAAATAGAAGCAGTCATTAATAGTCTCCCAACTAAAAAAAGCCCAGGACCAGATGGGTTTAGTGCAGAGTTCTATCAGACCTTCAAAGAAGATCTAATCCCAGTTCTTCACAAACTATTCCACAAAATAGAAACAGAAGGTACTCTACCCAACTCATTCTATGAAGCCACAATTACTCTGATACCTAAACCACAAAAAGACCCAACAAAGATAGAAAACTTCAGACCAATATCCCTTATGAATATTGATGCAAAAATACTCTATAAAGTTCTTGCTAACCGAATCCAAGAACACATCAAAACAATCATCCATCCTGACCAAGTAGGTTTCATCCCAGGGATGCAGGGATGGTTCAATATACGGAAATCCATCAAAGTAATCCAGTATATAAACAAACTCAAAGACAAAAACCACATGGTCATCTCGTTAGATGCGGAAAAAGCATTTGACAAGATCCAACACCCATTCATGATAAAAGTCTTGGAAAGATCAGGAATTCAAGGCCCATACCTAAACATGATAAAAGCAATCTACAGCAAACCAGTAGCCAACATCAAAGTAAATGGTGAGAAGCTTGAAGCAATCCCTCTAAAATCAGGGACTAGACAAGGCTGTCCACTTTCTCCATACCTATTTATTCAACATAGTACTTGAAGTCCTAGCCAGAGCAATTGGACAACAAAAGGAGATCAAAGGGATACAAATTGGAAAAGATGAAGTCAAAATATCACTTTTTGCAGATGATATGATAGTATATATAAGTGACCCTAAAAATTCCACCAGAGAACTCCTAAACCTGATAAACAGCTTCGGTGAAGTAGCTGGATATAAAATTAACTCAAACAAATCAATGGCCTTTCTCTACACAAAGAATAAACGGGCTGAGAAAGAAATTAGGGAAACAACACCCTTCTCAATAGTCACAAACAATATAAAATATCTTGGCATGACTCTAACTAAGGAAGTGAAAGATCTGTATAATAAAAACTTCAAGTCTCTGAAGAAAGAAATTATAGAAGATCTCAGAAGATGGAAAGATCTCCCATGCTCATGGATTGGCAGGATCAACATTGTAAAAATGGCTATCTTGCCAAAAGCAATCTACAGATTCAATGCAATCCCCATCAAAATTCCAAATCAATTCTTCAACGAATTAGAAAGTGCAATCTGCAAATTCATCTGGAATAACAAAAAACCTAGGATAGCAAAAACTCTTCTCAAGGATAAAAGAACCTCTGGTGGAATCACCATGCCGGACCTAAAGCTCTAATACAGAGCAATTGTGATAAAAACTGCATGGTACTGGTATAGTGACAAATAGACCAATGGAATAGAATTGAAGACCCAGAAATGAACCCACACACCTACGGTCACTTGATCTTGGACAAGGGAGCTAAAACCATCCAGTGGAAGAAAGACGGCATTTTCAACAAATGGTGCTGGCACAACTGGTTGTTATCATGTAGAAGAATGCGAATCGATCCATTCCTATCTCCTTGTACTAAGGTCAAGTCTAAGTGGATCAAGGAATTTCACATAAAACCAGAGACACTGAAACTTATAGAAGAGAAAGTGGGGAAAAGCCTTGAAGATATGTGCACAGAGGAAACATTCTTGAATAGAACAGTAATGGCTTGTGCTGTAAGATCGAGAATTGACAAGTGGGACCTCATGAAACTGCAAAGCTTCTGCAAGGCTAAAGACACCATCAATAAGACAAAAAAACCACCAACAGATTGGGAAAGGATCTTCACCTATCCTAAATCAGATAAGGGACTAATATCCAATATATATAAAGAACTCAAGAAGGTGGACTCCAGAAAGTCAAATAACCCCATTAAAAAATGGGGCTCAGAACTGAACAAAGAATTCTCACCTGAGGAATACCGAATGGCAGAGAAGCACCTGAAAAAATGTTCAACATCCTTAATCATCAGGAAAATGCAAATCAAAACAACCCTGAGATTCCACCTCACACCAGTCAGAATGGCTAAGATCAAAAATTCAGGTGACAGCAGATGCTGGCGAGGATGTGGAGAAAGAGGAACACTCCTCCATTGTTGGTGGGATTGCAAGCTTGTACAACCACTCTGGAAATCAGTCTGGCGGTTCCTCAGAAAATTGGACATAGTACTACTGGAGGATTCAGCAATACCTCTCCTGGGCATATATCCAGAAGATGTCCCAACAGGTAAAAAGGACACATGCTCCACTATGTTCATAGCAGCCCTATTTATAATAGCCAGAAGCTGGAAAGAACCCAGATGTCCCTCAACAGAGGAATGGATACAGAAATTATGGTACATTTACACAATGGAGTACTACTCAGCTATTAAAAAGAATGAATTTATGAAATTCCTAACCAAATGGATGGACCTGGAGGGCATCATCTTGAGTGAAGTAACACAATCACAAAAGAACTCACACAATATGTATTCACTGATAAGTGGACATTAGCCCAAAACTTAGGATACCCAAGATATAAGATACAATTTGATAAACGCATGAAACTCAAGAAGAATGAAGACCAAAATGTGGACACTGTGCCCCTTCTTAGAATTGGGAACAAAACACCCATGGAAGGAGTTACAGAGACAACGTGTGGAGCTGTGATGAAAGGATGGACCATCTAGAGACTGCCGTATCCAGGGATCCATCCCATAATCAGCTTCTAAACTCGGACACCATTGCATACACTAGCAAGATTTTGCTGAAAGGACCCAAATATAGCTGTCTCTTGTGAGACTATGCAGGGGCCTAGCAAACACAGGAGTGGATGCTCACAGTCAGCTATTGGATGGATCACAGGGCTCCCAATGGAGAAGCTAGAGAAAGTACCCAAGGAGCTAAAGGGATCTGCAACCCTATAGTTGGAACAACATGATGAACTAACCAGTACCCCGGAGCTCGTGTCTCTAGCTGCATATGTACCGAAAGATGGCCTAGTCGGCCATCACTGGAAAGAGAGGCCCATTGGATTTGCAAACTTTATATGCCCCAATATAGGGGAATGCCAGGGCCAAAAGAATGGGAATGGGTGGGTAGGGAAGTGGGGGGCGCTATGGGGGACTTTTGGGATAGCATTGGAAATGTAATTGAGGAAAATATGTAATAAAAATATTAAAAATTAAAAAAAAGAAATACAGAAAAATACAATCAAAATGCAAGACCTGAAAGGGGAAATAAAAGCAATAAAAAAAAAAATTTTTGAGACAATCCTGGAGATGATAAAATCTAGGAAAGAGTACAGGAACTACAGACACAAGCATCACCAATAGAATACAGGATATGCAAGAGAGAATCTCAGGCATAGTAGATATAATAGAAGAAATCAATATATCAGTAAAAGAAAATACAAAATCTAGCACATTTCAAACACAAAATATTCAGGAAATTAGGAACATTATGAAATGGCCAAACCTAAGAATAATAGGAATAGAAGGAGGAGAAGATTACCAGATCAAAGGCCCAGAAAACACCTTCAACAAAACCAAAGAAAAAAAACTTCCCTAACCTAAAGAAAGAGATGCTTATAAATGTACTACAAGCTTACAGACCACCAGACTGGCCAGAAAAGAAAATCTTCTTAACACATAATAGTAAAAATACTACATATACTACATACATATATATGTCTGTATTTAAAAAGAAGAGAGAAAGAGAGAGAAATTAAAAGTTGCAAGGGGAAAGGGTCAAGGCAGAGCTACCAAAATTATACCCAATTTCTTAATGAAGACTCTAAAGGCCAGAAAAGCCTGGACAGACTTTTTGCAGATCCTAAGAGACCACAGATTTCAGCCCAGAAAACTATACCCAGCAAAATTTTCAATCACCATAGATGAAGAAATCAAGATATTCTATGGCAAAACCAAATTTAAGCAATATGTTTCCACAAACCCAACCCTACAGAAGATAGATAATAAAAGGAAAACACCAACACAATGAGGTGAAAATAATTTAAAACCAGTAAAACCAATGTTTTTAGTTCCTGTATTTCATACATATAAAATCATGTCTACAGATACATATAAATCATGTATACACAAATACACATATATACCTGTAATATTATATAATAATAATTATTATATATTTAATATCATATATATATATATATATATATGATATTAAAGTAGAGGCCAAATAGTCTAGGAGAATAAAGGAGAATGGGATGGGAAGTAAGTAAGGGGAAAATAAAGAGGTATGGCAAGGGTGAAATGTGCTCATCACTTCATATACATGCATATTTAAAAACCTGTATATATGGGAAGAGACAGGAGAAAAGTCTAGAGGGTCAGGAAAGGAATAGAAATATATAGCAGTATGGGTTGGGGAGCAGGGGAAATCACTAGAAACTCCCAGATGCCAGGAAGCAAGAGGTTCCCAGGACCCAGTGGGGATGCCATTAGCCAAAATATCCAACAGAGGGGAGATAGAACCTGAAGAGACCACTTTCAGTAGATAGGCATCATCCCCAGTTGAAGGATGGGGCCACCAACCCATCTAGAAAATTTTAACCCAGAATTGTTCCTGTCTAAAGAAAAAACAGGGACAAAAAATGGAGCAGAGACTGAGGGAAAGGCCATCCAGAGACTACTGTACATTGGGATCCATCCCATCTGCAGACACCAAACCCAGCACTATTGCTGATGCTAAGAAGTGCTCACAGAGTACTTCTAGTATGACTGTCCTCTGAGAGGCTCTGCTAGAATCTCACTAAGACAGATGGAGATACAGTCAACTATTGGACTGAGCCCAGGGACCCCAATAGAACGGTTAGGAGAAGGACTGAAGGAGCTGAAGAGGATTGCAACCCCATAGGAAGAACAAAAATATCAAGTAACTCCCCAGAGTTCCCAGGTACTTAACCACCAACCAAAGAGTATATATGTATGGGTCCATGGCTCCAGCTACATATGTAGCAGAGTATTGCCTTATCTGGCATCAATGGGAGGGGAGACCCTTGGTCCTGTGGAAGCTTGATGCTCCAGTGTAGGGAGATGCTAGAGGGGTGAGGTGGGAGTGGGTGGGCTAGGGAGCACCCTCTTAGAGACAAAGCATGGAGGGGGGATAGGATGGGGGATTGCGCAGGGAAGACTGGGAATACGGATATTTGCAATGTAAATAAATAAAATAACCAAAAAAAATAGTAATATATACAATTAATACAATGAAAATTTTAAATTAGATTTTTTTAAAAAAAATTTAAGCCATTACTAGGCTGTTTTAAATAAGTTAGCCATTTTAATATATATATATATATATATATATATATATATATATATATATATATATATATATATATAATAGAGAAAACAATGCTTACCACAATGCTTTGGATGTCTCAGAATTTCATCAGCTTTCATAGCCTCACATAACTCCAAGTACTGAACACATTGCTGAACTGCTGTAGTTATCTGAGAAAGAAATAATTATAACAACTGATTAGTCCCAGAAATACCTAGTATCCAAAACGTCAAACATCAATCAAAGATATTAAAAAGACTAATGAAAGGAATGGGGACATCATCAGGTAAAGATATAGTTGCTAGAATTTCCCGGTATCATGGTGGATCTATCAAGATTCGCCACCGGAGGAATCAGATTTAATAGGGCTTACAAGATAAGGTTTTAGTTGTTATGCCCAGAGACTAAATTATCATTGTTTCTGAAAAAAAGAAAATTCTAATGATGTATATGTGCAAAATATCATATAAGATCCTATCACTGATCATGCTAATTTTTAGAATTAATTTAACAAAATGGAAATTGGGAAAATTACTCCTATACTTGTTAATAATTGTTAAAATTTAAACAACAGCTGCTGGATAGATGGATAAGAGGTGAACAGCAGTTGTTCTTATGGAAGACCAGGTTTGATTCCCAGAAACCTCATGGTGGCTCACAATCATATGTAACTCTAGTTGCAGAGAATCCAAAACCTTCTGGGCTCTGCAATTAGCAAGTAAACACATGGTGCACAGACACACACGCAGGCACACATATTTAAACATTTTTAAATAATAAACTATATTTATAGAAATAAAATCTCATGCTTTTTCTAAATGTTCTGTGTACCCAACAGAATTGGTCAGTGCCTGTTACTGTAAGTCTCTCCTCCGCTCCCTCACCTCGCTAACTTTTCTTCTCACCACCCAGAAACATGACAAGTGGATCAAGCATCTGTTTCCACCTCAAATATCACAATCACATACAACTAATAAAACATTTTCAAAGTCAACAGAACACGGTTACAGTAAAAAAATGATGTGCAATCTTGCTGTCCCCAAACATTTCATGTATGATGTCTCCATTCGTCACAACAGAGATTTCCAACCCCCTTCATCACAGACATACTTCTCCTTAAGTTTTATTTATTTATATTATTTATGTGTATGTGCCTGTGTGAGTTTCTGGGCACCGTATGCACTCAGGTGTCCTGAGAGGCTAGAACAGAGCATTGAATCTCTTAAAATGGAGTTGCAGGTGGTTGTGAGCTACCATGTGGGTGCTGCAAGTGATTCTGGGTTCTCTATAAGAGCAACAAATGCCTTTAACCACTGAGCCATCTCTCCTGACCTACCGAAATACTCCTTATAGAGGCATTTTAATTCTATAATTATGCCTTATAATTTCTGAACAAAATTGATGCCCTCAGTAAGATAAAGACTTGTGAGAATTGACTTCGGTGACATTTTTGCTGACCAGTCTCAAGTGATGGGAACAACTAGAGTATAATAAAGGACTAAGAACTGAAAATGTAAAGTCACCTGACATAAAGAAATAACAGACAGCCACAACTGGTATATGGTGCTAGACCAGGGCCATGCTACCTTTTCAATGGGTAAGCAATGGTCACAGGGAGGTTCTTTTCCAGGTATTGCTGTTTTGTTTGGTTAGTATCTCTAAGTATGGTAAGAAGGCTTTCCATATACTAAACTGTTTCTAAAATTACAGATGTTCACATTGCACATCTGCTTTCAATCTACTAATCTGAGACCCTGGATCAAACCCAGTCACATCACCTGGGCACAGAGGCTCTAAAGGACCTCTCCATAGACAACGTCACTCAACTTGACATGGCAGCCCTGGAAGATGTAAACTGACCTGCAGTGACCCAAATGGAAAAAGACAGCTAGGACCGTACCCTTTCATAGTCATTAGGCATCTGAATATATCTTTTTCTTTTTGTTTTTTTCATTCTCTTCTTTCATTGTAAAGCATGACAGCCTGAAGCATAACTTCAAAGTCCTGCATATCATCCCAGAAAATCATCAAATCCACAGACTGTTTTCAGACTCTTTCTTCACTTCCACCTTGACTAAATCAAACTTCAGAGGTCAGAACCTACATCTGGTATGGTGTACATCTCAAACTCAATACACTTAAACTGACCACATCTAAGCATTATCATCTTTCCCAGAAAATGTTCTTCTCCTACTGTGAAAGTTACCTCCCCTAAGGGCATTAATCACTCTGTTATCCAAGACTCCAGAGATTGAACATTCAAAAGAAACAGTCTCTAAATCCTGCCTCCTAAATATGGCATTACTGAATCATCTTTGTATCCTGATTCACTGTCACTGTCTTAACTTACACTTCCATCATTTTTTTCTTCATTTACTGTCCAGCCTCTCAACTGTCACTTTTTGCTTTAACACTTCTCTATAGTATAACTCTCGACACATTTTCCAACAAAATGAGACTGTCACCCAAAGTGATCTGAAATAGCAGTTGCTTGAAATCATGAAATTTGCAGTAAAATGGATAAAGCAAGAAAAATCATCCTGAGTAGAGTAACCCAGACCCCAAAATACAAATATGATATATAGTCACTTAAATGCTGATGTTAGCTGTTAAGTCTTCAATAAGCAGGCTACAATCTGTACATACGGAGGAAGGCACTAGTCACTAGGGAGAAGGGGAGAATCTCCCTAGGAAAGGAAAAGAGAGTGAATAGTTATTGATGAGTGGGGGTAAGGGGGACTGGAAAGGGAAGGTAAAATGAAAAAGGGGAGATAGAAGTGCTTAAGGAAGGGGATGCAGGGAGAATAGCTAAAACTAGGGGCCATTTGAGGGGTCATATGGAAACTCACTAGAGTAGAAGCTTCTAAACATATCTCACAGACAAATGAAATTCCCAGTGCCAGGAATGGGTAAAATCTAATTGAATTATTGGCCAAAGAATCCCGTGGAACCCCCAAAACCACACATGCTATTGCCAAACTATTGGTTGTTTTCCATACACTGATGGGTAAACACCAACCCAGCCTTAAACCCTTTGATCTACAAATGGTGACTGCCTGTAAGTTATGTTGGGGCAATAGAGGCAAAGATGTTGTAGAACTAACTATGCTGGCTAGTTTTATATCAACTTGACACAAGCTAGAGTTATCAGAGAGGAGGGAGCCTCAATTGAAAAAATGCCTTCATGAGATTGGCTCTAGTCAAGCCTGTAGGGCATTTTCTTGATTAGTAATTAATGGGGGAGTATCTAGCCCATTGTGGGTAGTGTCACCACTGGGCTGGTAGTCTTGTATTCTGTAAGTCCAGGTTCCTGCCCTGTAGGAATTCTTGTCCTGACTTCCTTTACTATGAACAGTGATATAGAAGACTAAGTCAAATAAACCCTTTCCTCCCTCCACTAGCTAGTTTTATGTCAATCTGACCTGATCACAGAAGGAACCTCAACTGAGAAAATGCCCCCATAAAATCTGGATGTAAGGCATTTTCTTAATTAGTGATCAATGGTGAAGGGCCCAGCCCATTGTGATTGGTGCCATCTCTGGGCTGGTATTCCTGGGTTTTATATGAAAACAGGCTGAGCAAGTCATGACGAGCAAGCCAATAAGCAGCCTCCTCCATAGCTTCTCCATCAGCTACAGCCTCCTAGTTCCTACCCTGTAGAGGTCTTGCCCTCACTGCTTTTGATAATTAATTATTATATAGAACTGAGAATGAAATAAACCTTTTCCTGCCCAAGTTACTTTTGTTCATGGTGTTTAATCTCAGCCATAGAAACCCTAACTAGGACAGAAATCAACCAATATTTGACTGGATTTAAGGCTCAGTCCACAAGATGGAACCCATACCTAACACTGCTTAAGTGGCCAAAATCCTGAGACCAGATAAGCCAGGGACCTAGCAATGAGAAACCTTTGAACACTTAGTCCTAAAGGGGAGATCAAATCCCCTCAGGACTCTGGGAAGCCTGCAGAAGGGACATGAAGATTATAAAGCCAGTGGAAATGGAAGGAACCAAGGCCTTCTAGACACAACAGGACTGCTGCACATATAACCTCACGGAGACTATGGCAGTGCACAGGGTCTGCACTAAGCCAGATGGAGCCCCAACACTGAGAGGGAAAGTGGACACAAGCCTCTATCCCTAACCCAGAAGCTATCTCCAATTGATAACTATTCACAAAGGAAAAATTAGTTTCTGTAACAGAGTCTCACTGGGTATAGAAGTAACACTTAAAGGCAGGTTCCATGTCGAGAAGTAGTTGACAAATACAGAACAAACTCTTGACGTTTTTGGTTGTGAGCCTAGTCTTTCAAGACTGACCCATCTCTCCAGCCCTAAAACAAACTCAATGGTACTTTTGGAGGTTTTTTTTTTATTTGGTTTGGTTTATGTTTGTTTTGTTTTGTGTTATGTTTTTTTTTTTTCTTAGAGTTGCTTTTATGACATTTCTGTGTGTGCAAGTGTATGTGTCTCTGCATCGATGTGTTTGTTGTGCTTTTTAGTGGAACTTTTCTTTCTGGTCATTTGTTTGGTCCTGCCTCCTAATAGCTGCTAGACTCAAGGGTCTGCCTCAGCACATAAACCATAATCATTGCCTTCCTAAACGCTTTTTAAAATTACATGATTTCATATTTGTCCAGTATTATGCTTTACTAATTTCTTTTCAATTTCTTTCAGTATCTTCATACATTGTTCCATAATGGCAATGAATATAGGGTTTTGTTTTTGGTTTTTCTTTTGGGGGAGGGGTAAGACATTTATAATATCCACTTGTATTTGGTATCATTTAAACCAATTTTTGCAAACACAAAATCATTTCTCACTGAGTCTTTTTCATGAACTTTCACTCACGTGTATCAGTATATTTTACAGAAGGAATTCCTTTATTAACAACTGACCCGAGTCAAATTACATGTCAGTTCTTAAAAATATAGATTCTCAGCCGGGCGTGGTGGTGCATGCCTTTACTCCCAGCACTCAGGAGGCAGAGACAGGCAGATTTCTGAGTTCGAGGCCAGCCTGGTCTACAAAGTGAATTCCAGGACAGCCAGGGCTATACAGAGAAACCCTGTCTCTAAAAAACAAAAACAAAAACAAAAAAAACAAAAAACAAAAAATATATATAGCTTCTCTCAAACCATGATGTCATTTATGGCAGCCCAGTTTTCCTCGTACTCACGCATTTGCTGTGTCCCTTACTGCTCCTTCAGACTGAACTTTCACCTCCTTACAGTTCACTGAATGGTGTTTAGGTCACATTAAAAGGGACTGCTTCATTACCCATCAGTTGCTGCCACTCATCTCTGCATGTGCAGGGCACTACATCATTGTGTAATATTACTTTCATCATAAAAACAGACATGCAGCTTACCAGACATTTATATTTCTTTTCAAGAAGTCTCAGTACTGCAGTTCTGCTGTAATATGCATGCTAAAATTAAAGAGAAAAGCCATTAATGTTAAAGGTATGTCATTTAACACCTATTTCCTCCATCATTTACAATATCATAAACCACATCATAACTTAGGTGGAAAATATTATAAACAATGTCAAGCCGGTTTTCCAAAGCTCAATGAATTACAAGCATCGTAATCACAGGAAAGCTAATTACATAAAAATTAGTGTATGTCATTTAGGGGCAGATTTAGAGCTGAGGAGACCAATCCATAACAGTGCATGATTCAAGGGAAAAATATGTAAACAAGAAAGAGACAAGACCACCACTTGTATACTGACCACATGCACAGAATTCTGCAAAGGTGAGACACTCTAATAAGACAGCATCTTTGTCACCTTAGGTCAGTATTATCTTTAAATAAATGACTATGCCTGAAATGGCTTTATTTCCTTAGGACCAAAAGTAGGTAGAATTAAAACACATACATACGAAGCAGAAACCGGCCTGAGTAGGACCACAGGCCTCATCCGGCCGGATCAGCGCCGGGGTAGCGGAGCACAGGGTTGCCTGACACCCGCCAGCTACCCACAACCCCCGCCACAGGATTTTGGGACTTCTGGTGAGTGGAGCACAGCTTCTGCTCCAATCCAATTGCGCGGGACCTGAGACTGCATAAGTTAGGGAAGCAGAAACCGGCCTGAGTAGGACCACAGGCCTCATCCGGCCGGATCAGCGCCGGGGTAGCGGGAGCGCAGGGTTGCCTGACACCCTCCAGCTACCCACGACCCCCGCCGCAGGATTTTGGGACTGCTGGTGAGTGGAACACAGCTTCTGCTCCAGTCCAATCACGCGGGACCTGAGACTGCTCTGGTTGGGGAGAGAGAAATCCGGCCTACATAGGGCCACAACCCTCTTCCGGTCAGAGGAGCACCAGGGCAGCTGGGGCGCAGGGTCAGCTGACACTCACCAGCTACCCACAACACCCACCACAGGATCTTAAGACTTCTGGAGAGTGGAACACAGCTTCTGCTCCAATCCAATTGCACACGGGACCAGAGACTGCATTAGTTAGGGAAGCAGAAAACCGGCCTGAGTAGGACCACAGGCCTCTTCCGGCTGGACCAGCACCGGGGTACCGTCAGCTACCCACGACCCCCGCAGCAGGATTTAGAGACTGCTGGTGAGTGGAACACAGCTTCTGCTCCAATCTTTAAACAGTGACAACGATAACAACTAACCCCTGAGATTACCAGATGGCGAAAGGTAAACGTAATAATCTTACTAACAGAAACCAAGACCACTCACCATCATCAGAATCCAGCACCCCCACTTCGCCCAGTCCAGGGCACCCCAACACACCGGAAAAGCTAGACACGGATTTAAAAGCATATATCCTGATGATGATAGAGGACTTCAAGAAGGACTTTAATAACACACTTAAAGAAATGCAGGAGAACACTGCTAAACAGGAAGAAGACAATAAAGAGGAAGCACAAAAATCCCTTAAAGAATGGCAGGAGAACAATGCTAAAGAGTTACAAATCCTTAAAGAAAAACAGGATAACATAATCAAACAGGTAGAAGTCCTTACAGAAAAACAGGAAAACACATCCAAACAGATGATGGAAATGAACAAAACCATACTAGACCTAAAAAGGGAAGTAGACACAATAAAGAAAACCCAAAATGAGGCAACACTGGAGATAGAAACCCTAGGAAAGAAATCTGGAACCATAGATACCAGCATCAGCAACAGAATACAAGAGATGGAAGAGAGAATCTCAGGTGCAGAAGATTCCATAGAGAACATCGGCACAACAATCAAGGAAAATGTAAAATGCAAAAAGATCCTAACTCAAAACATCCAGGAAATACAGGACACAATGAGAAGACCAAACCTACGGATAATAGGAGTGGATGAGAATGAAGATTTTCAACTCAAAGGACCAGCAAACATCTTCAACAAAATTATAGAAGAAAACTTCCCAAATCTAAAGAAAGAGATGCCCATGAACATACAAGAAGCCTACAGAACTCCAAATAGACTGGACCAGAAAAGAAATACCTCCCGACACATAATAATCAGAGCAACAAATGCTCTAAATAAAGATAGAATACTAAAAGCAGTAAGAGAAAAAGGCCAAGTAACATATAAAGGCAAGCCTATCAGAATTACACCAGATTTTTCACCAGAGACTATGAAAGCCAGAAGATCCTGGACGGATGTTATACAGACACTAAAAGAACACAAATTCCAGCCCAGGCTACTATACCCAGCCAAACTCTCAATTAACATAGATGGAGAAACCAAAGTATTCCACGACAAAACCAAATTCACACATTATCTCTCCACGAATCCAGCCCTTCAAAGGATAATAACAGAAAAAAACCAATACAAGGACGGGAACCACGCCCTAGAAACAACAAGAAGGTAATCCCTCAACAAACCAAAAAGAAGACAGCCACAAGAACAAAATGCCAACTTTAACAACAAAAATAACAGGAAACAACAATTACTTTTCCTTAATATCTCTTAATATCAATGGACTCAACTCCCCGATAAAAAGACATAGACTAACAAACTGGCTACACAAACAAGACCCAACATTTTGCTACTTACAGGAAACTCATCTCAGAGAAAAGGATAGACACTACCTCAGAATGAAAGGCTGGAAAACAATTTTCCAAGCAAATGGCATGAAGAAACAAGCTGGAGTAGCCATTCTAATATCTGATAAGATTGACTTCCAACCCAAAGTCATTAAAAAAGACAGGGAGGGACACTTCATACTCATCAAAGGTAAAATCCTCCAAGAGGAACTATCAATCCTGAATATCTATTCTCCAAATACAAAGGCAGCCACATTCATTAAAGAAACTTTAGTAAAGCTCAAAGCACACATTGCACCTCATACAATAATAGTGGGAGACTTCAACACACCACTTTCACCAATGGACAGATCATGGAAACAGAAACTAAACAGGGACACAGTGAAACTAAGAGAAATTATGAATCAAATGGATCTGGCAGATATCTACAGAACATTCTATCCTAAAACAAAAGGATATACCTTCTTCTCAGCACCTCATGGTACCTTCTCCAAAATTGACCACATAATTGGTCACAAAGCAGGCCTCAACAGATATAAAAATATTGAAATTGTCCCATGCATCCTATCAGATCACCATGGACTAAGGCTGATCTTCAATAACAAAATAAATAATAGAAAGCCAACCTTCACGTGGAAACTGAACAACACTCTTCTCAATGATACCTTGGTCAAGGAAGGAATAAAGAAAGAAATTAAGGACTTTTTAGAGTTCAATGAAAATGAAGCCACAACATACCCAAACTTATGGGACGCAATGAAAGCATTTCTAAGAGGAAAACTCATAGCTCTGAGTGCCTCCAAAAGGAAACTAGAGAGAGCACACATTAGCAGCTTGACAACACACCTAAAAGCACTAGAACAAAAGGAAGCAAATTCACCCAAGAGGAGTAGACGGCAGGAAATAATCAAACTCAGGGGTGAAATCAACCAAGTGGAAACAAGAAAAACTATTCAAAGAATCAACCAATCAAGGAGCTGGTTCTTTGAGAAAATCAACAAGATAGATAAACCCTTAGCCAGACTCACTAGAGGGCACAGGGAAAGCATCCTAATTAACAAAATCAGAAATGAAAAAGGAGACATAACAACAGATCCTGAAGACATCCAAAACACCATCAGATCCTTCTACCAAAGGCTATACTCAACAAAACTGGAGAACCTGGATGAAATGGAGAAGTTCCTAGACAGATACCAGGTACCAAAGTTGAATCAAGATCAGGTTAATGATCTAAACAGCCCTATATCCCCCAAAGAAATAGAAGCAGTCATTAATAGTCTCCCAACTAAAAAAAGCCCAGGACCAGATGGGTTTACTGCAGAGTTCTATCAGACCTTCAAAGAAGATCTAATCCCAGTTCTTCACAAACTATTCCACAAAATAGAAACAGAAGGTACTCTACCCAACTCATTCTATGAAGCCACAATTACTCTGATACCTAAACCACAAAAAGACCCAACAAAGATAGAAAACTTCAGACCAATATCCCTTATGAATATTGATGCAAAAATCCTCAATAAAGTTCTTGCTAACTGAATCCAAGAACACATCAAAACAATCATCCATCCTGACCAAGTAGGTTTCATCCCAGGGATGCAGGGATGGTTCAATATACGGAAATCCATCAACGTAATCCAGTATATAAACAAACTCAAAGACAAAAACCACATGGTCATCTCGTTAGATGCGGAAAAAGCATTTGACTAGATCCAACACCCATTCATGATAAAAGTCTTGGAAAGATCAGGAATTCAAGGCCCATACCTAAACATGATAAAAGCAATCTACAGCAAACCAGTAGCCAACATCAAAGTAAATGGTCAGAAGCTTGAAGCAATCCCTCTAAAATCAGGGACTAGACAAGGCTGTCCACTTTCTCCATACCTATTCAACATTGTACTTGAAGTCCTAGCCAGAGCAATTGGACAACAAAAGGAGATCAAAGGGATACAAATTGGAAAAGATGAAGTCAAAATATCACTTTTTGCAGATGATATGATAGTATATATAAGTGACCCTAAAAATTCCACCAGAGAACTCCTAAGCCTGATAAACAGCTTCGGTGAAGTAGCTGGATATAAAATTAACTCAAACAAATCAATGGCCTTTCTCTACACAAAGAATAAACAGGCTGAGAAAGAAATTAGGGAAACAACACCCTTCTCAATAGTCACAAATAATATAAAATATCTTGGCGTGACTCTAACTAAGGAAGTGAAAGATCTGTATAATAAAAACTTCAAGTCTCTGAAGAAAGAAATTATAGAAGATCTCAGAAGATGGAAAGATCTCCCATGCTCATGGATTGGCAGGATCAACATTGTAAAAATGGCTATCTTGCCAAAAGCAATCTACAGATTCAATGCAATCCCCATCAAAATTCCAAATCAATTCTTCAACGAATTAGAAAGTGCAATCTGCAAATTCATCTGGAATAACAAAAAACCTAGGATAGCAAAAACTCTTCTCAAGGATAAAAGAACCTCTGGTGGAATCACCATGCCGGACCTAAAGCTCTACTACAGAGCAATTGTGATAAAAACTGCATGGTACTGGTATAGTGACAGACAAATAGACCAATGGAATAGAATTGAAGACCCAGAAATGAACCCACACACCTATGGTCACCTGATCTTCGACAAGGGAGCTAAAAACATCCAGTGGAAGAAAGACAGCATTTTCAACAAATGGTGCTGGCACAACTGGTTGTTAACATGTAGAAGAATGCGAATCGATCCATTCCTATCTCCTTGTACTAAGGTCAAGTCTAAGTGGATCAAGGAACTTCACATAAAACCAGAGACACTGAAACTTATAGAGGAGAAAGTGGGGAAAAGCCTTGAAGATATGGGCACAGGGGAAAAATTCCTGAATAGAACAGTAATGGATTGTGCTGTAAGATCGAGAATTGACAAGTGGGACCTCATGAAACTACAAAGCTTCTGCAAGGCTAAAGACACCATCAATAAGACAAAAAAACCACCAACAGATTGGGAAAGGATCTTCACCTATCCTATATCAGATAAGGGACTAATATCCAATATATATAAAGAACTCAAGAAGGTGGACTCCAGAAAGTCAAATAACCCCATTAAAAAATGGGGCTCAGAACTGAACAAAGAATTCTCACCTGAGGAATACCGAATGGCAGAGAAACACCTGAAAAAATGTTCAACATCCTTAATCATCAGGGAAATGCAAATCAAAACAACCCTGAGATTCCACCTCACACCAGTCAGAATGGCTAAGATCAAAAATTCAGGTGACAGCAGATGCTGGCGAGGATGTGGAGAAAGAGGAACACTCCTCCATTGTTGGTGGGATTGCAAGCTTGTACAACCACTCTGGAAATCAGTCTGGCGGTTCCTCAGAAAATTGGACATAGTACTACCAGAGGATCCAGCAATACCTCTCCTGGGCATATATCCAGAAGATGTCCCAACCGGTAAAAAGGACACATGCTCCACTATGTTCATAGCAGCCCTATTTATAATAGCCAGAAGCTGGAAAGAACCCAGATGTCCCTCAACAGAGGAATGGATACAGAAATTATGGTACATTTACACAATGGAGTACTACTCAGCTATTAAAAAGAATGAATTTATGAAATTCCTAGCCAAATGGATGGACCTGGAGGGCATCATCTTGAGTGAAGTAACACAATCACAAAAGAACTCACACAATATGTATTCACTGATAAGTGGATATTAGCCCAAAACTTAGGATACCCAAGATATAAGATACAATTCGCTAAACACATGAAACTCAAGAAGAATGAAGACCAAAGTGTGGACACTGTGCACCTTCTTAGAATTGGGAACAAAACACCCAGGGAAGGAGTTACAGAGACAAAGTTCGTAGAAGTGATGAAAGGATGGACCATTTAGAGACTGCCATATCCAGGGATCCATCCCATAATCAGCTTCTAAACGCTGACACCATTGCATACACTAGCAAGATTTTGCTGAAAGGACCCAAATATAGCTGTCTCTTGTGAGACGATGCCGGGGCCTAGCAAACACAGGAGTGGATGTTCACAGTCAGCTATTGGATGTATCACAGGGCTCCCAATGGAGAAGCTAGAGAAAGTACCCAAGGAGCTAAAGGGATCTGCAACCCTATTGTTGGAACAACATGATGTACTAACCAGAACCCCGGAGCTCTTGTCTCTAGCTGCATATGTATCGAAAGATGGCCTAGTCGCCCATCAATGGAAAGAGAGGCCCATTGGACTTGCAAACTTTATATGCCCCAATATAGGGGAATGCCAGGGCCAAAAGAATGGGAATGGGTGGGTAGGGACGTGGGGGCGCTATGGGGGACTTTTGGGATAGCATTGGAAATGTAATTGAGGAAAATATGTAATAAAAATATTAAAAATCAAAAAAAAAAAAAAAAAGACTGACTATTGTAACAATGGCCCTTGCCTGCTGCTGACTCAGCAATAATGCAGCAGGTGGATCTGGGTGGATCCGGCTTGAGGAGGACTAGGTACACCTAGAGAACAGGATGCTTTTGCCGGGCCCATGGTTCCTCCAGGTTCACAGTCTGATATGAATGTTAATAAACCTCTAATAGAGAGTAAAAAAAAAAAAAAAAAAACAAACACATACATACATACATGTATGCATGCATACATACATACATATATAACATTATGTAAAACAAAGGAAAATTGTAACTATTTTAGCTAAATGTTTTAATTAGTTCTTTTATTTTATCTAAAAACAATATAATAATTAGAACATGATTTTAAACTTTATTAGAACTATGATAATAGAATTTTTAATTCACTAAACAGTGCTTTTATTCAAAGCTCATCAAAGCCCTGTAATTGTTTAAGCCTTTGGCTTAAATGTTTCAAAACAAAGCATTAGTTCCTTTCTTAGTATTACTAAAGAAAATACACTGGTGTTTAAGTGAAACTACTTTCACACTCATAATCCCTAATACTTTGGTGATAAAGATGAGAGAATCGAGTTCAAGTCCACTTTCAACTACACAGTGACTCTACGACCAACCTGCTTTACACACAGGAAGTTCTGAGAAACAAACCTTATTTAATCCTTATCAGCAGGATCAGCAGACTAGAGCCCTCAAACCAAATCCACTTACTATGCACTTGTGAAAATGTCGTGTTGAAATACCCTCCAATTGTTACCATTTATTGAAAAGCTGCAAAACGGTCCAGTCTCCAAAGCTACAATTACTTACTGCCCGGTCCTTTACACAATATTTCAGTTAACCCTGACTTTAGACACAAAGGATACAGGAGAATAAAGAAAATTTCTATTGCTTTGATAATAATTCTGTGGTATTTACTTTTGTAATCTACCTCATTCATTTATACACTGCAAATCAAAGGTTAAGTGAAAAAGCTTTACAGTTATTAGAATTTCATTTTTTGTTTAAAAAACATATTAATATATAGTATACAAATATAAATCTGTATAAGCCTAGGACTTAAGGGTTATTCCTGTGTTGTTTAGAGTTTTCTTAAATGTGCTGTTACACTTTTTGCATACTGTCTCCAATAAAGCTAGTTTCATCCTTGAGAAAATTAAGGAAAATTATCCTATCTGGGCTACAAAAGATTCAGGCTAGTCAATTACATTGATTTAACTAAAAATAATGAATTTAAAAGATTCATCAGACATTACTACATAGGTAACGTAAGGGCTTAGCACTAGAGACAGAGCTGTGCTCTAATTAATGGGGCATATACCATATCCACATCAAAAGGCAAAGGCAGCTAGGCCATCCAGCTGTGCTGATGAGGACTACAAGAGGGGGTCAGCGCTCACATGGTAGGACCCTGACCCTCGTTCTGCCCCACTGAGACAAGAACCTACAGCCTGGTAGACGGGGTGAGAAAGACAAAGACATCAGCACAGAAGTCTGTATTTTGCTGCTGCTATTGCTCTGAGAGGAACTGTTACTCCACATCAGCTGACAGGGGCGACAGTAGAAAGACTGCTTAAACACGGCTTTCAGTGTTGGGCTGTCATAAGCTTCAGTGGAAACTGCCACTTCAGGCATTAAACATATCCCCCAGTCCAGGTTCAGGAAGCAGCAAACAGAAACTGATTCTAAGCATTATCCTTTACACCCAAGGGAAATGAGCCCTGAATTCTCATGTCTTACAACATCTATTTAAAATTTTTGAAGCTTTTTGAGTCATGACTTTTAGAATCCTTAATAGATCATTCATTTTAAGAAGATTGAAATAGACCACCACTTAAAAGACTATCCTGGTGCTGGGTGTGGTGGCGCACGCCTTTAATCCTAGCACTCGGGATGCAGAGGGAGGTGGATTTCTGAGTTTGAGGACAGCCTGGTCTACAGAGTGAGTTCCAGGATGGCCAGGGCTATACAGAGAAACCCTGTCTCGAACCACCCCCCCCCCCAAAAAAGACTATCCTGACCCTGACTTGACAAAAAATCCTGGGCAGAATAGCTTCTAAATGGGAGATTAATGTCTATCTACCATCACATCTGTCCATGTACAGGTTAAAGGCATTAACACATGCAGAAAAGCAATCAGAACTCAGCACACACCAAGCACAGAAACACAGGCCAGTCCCTCAAATGGTTAGAGAGAAAACATTTTTCCTTACCATCCACTTTTTGAACCACACAGCCTTAGTATCAACTAATGCAAAAAAATAGATGGGATCCAAAATCTTCTGTGGCACCAGGTGGCTTTGCTCGTGTTTGACTGAGAGCAAGGACAGAGTACTCTCCACAATTTCCTCCATATACCTGAGTTTGGGAAAGAAGTGATTTTTAAAAATAAAAAATAAAAATAAAAACTGACAAGGTTTAGTGTGTGTGAGATCAGCAATATTCTTATTCTTATGAAATTACAATGTGATATGTAACCTTGAGATTTTTTTTTCTGTAAATGGTAGAGGCTAAGAGCCACACTCACTCTTTCTGCGCTACAAATCTTAAGTTCTTTCTACGCCAGTACTCTAGCCTCCAAATGTTGTTACCTTTCAGTTTTAGACTCACAGGTGCTATTACAACCTTGTCAGAACTTTTTTTTAACTGAATGGAAAAATAAAATAACATTTAAGAAACTTGTTTAGAGTAGCAAACATCAGGTGAACCCAAGGCCTCATCATCCCATTTCTACAATGTTTTAAGTGACATAAAAACATACTTGGGGAGAACCATTTACACAAATATACACTGACAAAAACTGCACTAAAACCTTCTATCCCAGTGTGCTACGATTAACACGATGTAAAACAGAAACTTGGAGAGGAACACGTCCATTTTAGTTTATAAATTATACTCCATCATTAAGGGAAGCCAGACAATGAGCTCAAGACAGGAATTTGGGACAAAAACCATAGAGGCGTTGCTCGCTGTCTTGCCTCCTCAAGCTTGCTATTTTTCTTATACAGCCCAGGGCCATGTGCCTACAGAAGGTATTGCCCCTGGGAGGCCCCCTATATTAATTTACAGTTACAAAAACACACACATGGGCAAGTGAATAGGGCAGTTCCTCAGATGAGGGTCTATTTCCTAGGTGGTCCTATTTGGTGTCAAGCTGACAAAAACTAAGTGGCATATAGAACCATGTCCATCGCTCAAGACTACTGTTCCTTCGTCCTTGAAATAACTGAGGGACATAGCCTGTACCTTACATCACATGAGTTGGGGAACTTACTTCTCTGGGTGACGAATCCAAAAAGATGGAGCCTCTTTCTGGTACTCATTCAGAAGGCGAACCTATAAGCAATATACAAAAGATCTCAAAATAGTTTAATTCTTAAATATAGCCCTACTTTACATACAGTACATCATAGTAAGTGGATACCTTCTTCAGTAAGCGGGTCACATTGGGACTGGTTATGTCTACTCCAGCTGAAAGAGTAGGAAGGTGATTTTCTCTAGAAAGAAAATATACCTCCAGATATTTAGCTGAAAAGAAAAGTGAAAATATACAGTCATTATATATATTACGAAGTGCTTCTGGAATAAGTCATTTCTTATGCATTTCTTAGTGCATATAGGAGAACAACAATTGAAGTGATTTGAGGAACATACCTAAGCTTGTATAAATCTCCTTGGTCATATGTAACGGTGAGAGTGTAAAAGTCTGTGCGTAGAACTTTAAAATCCGGTCCTAGGGAAACAAAACAGCCCATCCTCATTTGCAACCTTATAGCATCACAGACCAAACACTTCTCACATGGAACAGAAAATAAACACAAGATACACTACGCAGAAACCAGGGGAAGGCCGTATCTATTTTAAAGGGCATGTCTTCATTTAGCCAAAAGTAAAATTATCCACAACTAAGGGTAAAACCAACAACAAAATGCACTGCTGTGAAATCTGGTCACAGCAGGAAGTAGAAATGAATGGTGGCAGGAGGAAGGGTCACGAGGTGCTGTGAAATGAAGCTGCAGGCTTGCACAGAGGTGCTGGAGGCGTTAATGGTGCCATCCAACAGTGGCACAGTAGGCAACACTACATTTTGAAACCTCACATTTCCAAGTCCAGGATTGTTTCTTTATATTTAACTGCAGGAGTATTTAGGAGTCTTTCTAGCAATTATGCCTATTCCCTAGACAAAAAAAAAAAAAATAACGACATAATATTTTGAAATTTTATCACAAAATAAACTGAACAAGAATTAAATGTAGTTTCAAACATGGCTGACACTAGTAGGCATTAAAATGGCACCTGTCTCTTCACTTTCTTTATAATCACTTAAAGATCATGAGAAGCGTAATTCTACTGGTGAAATACAAGTTTCCATTAAATAAAAACAATCTTGCCTCCTATTGTTTTAATCTATAGAAATAAAATTAAATGATCTAGTTTCTAACTCCCAGGCTAATATTTTCATAGGAAATTGGACCCTAGATGTCTAATGATATCTTCCAATAATGCTAAGACATTCCCACGGACCACAGGCTACCCAGTGTTTGAAGCCCATGCTTGGAGTTGCAGTAACACATAAGCATCTGTAATTTTCCAACCACTCATAATAGTTTCACAGAACAACAATGATGTAGCTAGCAATGTAGACATACTACAAATTTAAAATAAAAGGATGGATATTTTAGTCTACTCCAAAATGATTTGATCCTACCTCTAATTTTCGGTTTAACAATTGTTTGTAATCTGTTAATGTAAGTAAGGAACTGCACCTTATTACACAGTAATATACAATACCTGAATAAAGCAATTTGCAATGGCCAACTAGAAACTTTTAATGTGTTTACAGAGATACACTTTCTAAAATGAAGAAAATGTTTGCATTTCCCTGATGATTAAGGATGTTGAACATTTTTTCAGGTGCTTCTCTGCCATTCGGTATTCCTCAGGTGAGAATTCTTTGTTCAGTTCTGAGCCCCATTTTTAATGGGGTTATTTGATTTTCTGGAGTCAACTTCTTTTTTTTTTAATATTTTTTATTACAAATTTTCCTCAATTACATTTCCAATGCTATCCCAAAAGTCCCCCATAGCGCCCCCCACTTCCCTACCCACCCATTCCCATTCTTTTGGCCCTGCCATTCCCCTATATTGGGGCATATAAAGTTTGCAAGTCCAATGGGCCTCTCTTTCCAGTGATGGCCGACTAGGCCATCTTTCCATACATATGCAGGTAGAGACAAGAGCTCCGGGGTACTGGTTAGTTCATCATGATGTTCCAACTATAGGGTTGCAGATCCCTTTAGCTCCTTGGGTACTTTCTCTAGCTTCCCCATTGGGAGCCCTGTGATCCATCCAATAGCTGACTGTGAGCATCCACTCCTGTGTTTGCTAGGCCCCGGTATAGTCTCAAAAGAGACAGCTATATTTGGGTCCTTTCAGCAAAATCTTGCTAGTGTATGCAATGGTGTCAGCGTTTAGAAGCTGATTATGGGAGGATCCCTGGATACAGCAGTCTCTAGATGGTCCATCCTTTCATCACAGCTCCAAACTTTGTCTATGTAACTCCTTCCATGGGTGTTTTGTTCCCAATTCTAAGAAGGGGCATATTGTCCACATTTTGGTCTTCATTCTTCTTGAGTTTCATGTGTTTAGCAAATTGTATCTTATATCTTGGGTATCCTAAGTTTTGGGCTAATATCCACTTATCAGTGAATACATATTGTGTGAGTTCCTTTGTGATTGTGTTACCTCACTCAAGATGATGCCCTCCAGGTCCATCCATTTGGTTAAAAATTTCATAAATTCATTCTTTTTAATAGCTGAGTAGTACTCCATTGTGTAAATGTACCATAATTTCTGTATCCATTCCTCTGTTGAGGGAAATCTGGGTTCTTTCCAGCTTCTGGCTATTATAAATAGGGCTGCTATGAACATAGTGGAGCATGTGTCCTTTTTACCGGTTGGGACATCTTCTGGATATATGCCCAGGAGAGGTATTGCTGGATCCTCCGGTAGTACTATGTCCAATTTTCTGAGGAACCGCCAGACTGATTTCCAGAGTGGTTGTACAAGCTTGCAATCCCACCAAAAATGGAGGAGTGTTCCTCTTTCTCCACATCCTCGCCAGCATCTGCTGTCACCTGAATTTTTGATCTTAGCCATTCTGACTGGTGTGAGGTGGAATCTCAGGGTTGTTTTGATTTGCATTTCCCTGATGATTAAGGATGTTGAACATTTTTTCTGGTGCTTCTCTGCCATTCGGTATTCCTCAAGTGAGAATTCTTTGCTCAGTTCTGAGCCCCATTTTTTAATGGGGTTATTTGACTTTCTGGAGTCCACCTTCTTGAGTTCTTTATATATATTGGATATTAGTCCCTTATCTGATATAGGATAGGTGAAGATCCTTTCCCAATCTGTTGGTGGTTTTTTTGTCTTATTGATAGTGTCTTTTGCCTTGCAGAAGCTTTGCAATTTCATGAGGTCCCACTTGTCAATTCTGGATCTTACAGCACAAGCCATTGCTGTTCTATTCAAGAATTTTTCCCCTGTGCCCATATCTTCAAGGCTTTTCCCCACTTTCTCCTCTATAAGTTTCAGTGTCTCTGGTTTTATGTGAAGTTCCTTGATCCACATAGAGTTGACCTTAGTACAAGGAGATAGGAATGGATCGATTCGCATTCTTCTACATGATAACAACCAGTTGTGCCAGCACCATTTGTTGAAAATGCTGTCTTTCTTCCACTGGATGGTTTGAGAATCCACATCACACCAGTCAGAATGGCTAAGATCAAAAATTCAGGTGACAGCAGATGCTGGCGAGGATGTGGAGAAAGAGGAACACTCCTCCATTGTTGGTGGGACTGCAAGCTTGTACAACCACTCTGGAAATCAGTCTGGCAGTTCCTCAGAAAATTGGACATAGTACTACCGGAGGATCCAGCAATACCTCTCCTGGGCATATATCCAGAAGATGTCCCAACCGGTAAAAAGGACACATGCTCCACTATGTTCATAGCAGCCCTATTTATAATAGCCAGAAGCTGGAAAGAACCCAGATTTCCCTCAACAGAGGAATGGATACAGAAATTATGGTACATTTACACAATGGAGTACTACTCAGCTATTAAAAAGAATGAATTTATGAAATTCCTAGCCAAATGGATGGACCTGGAGGGCATCATCTTGAGTGAAGTAACACAATCACAAAAGAACTCACACAATATGTATTCACTGATAAGTGGATATTAGCCCAAAACTTAGGATACCCAAGATATAAGATACAATTTGCTAAACACATGAAACTCAAGAAGAATGAAGACCAAAGTGTGGACACTGTGCCCTTCTTAGAATTGGGAACAAAACACCCAGGGAAGGAGTTACAGAGACAAAGTTCGTAGCTGTGATGAAAGGATGGACCATTTAGAGACTGCCGTATCCAGGGATCCATCCCATAAGCAGCTTCTAAACGCTGACACCAATGCATACACTAGCAAGATTTTGCTGAAAGGACCCAAATATAGCTGTCTCTTGTGAGACGATGCCGGGGCCTAGCAAACACAGGAGTGGATGTTCACAGTCAGCTATTGGATGTATCACAGGGCTCCCAATGGAGAAGCTAGAGAAAGTACCCAAGGAGCTAAAGGGATCTGCAACCCTACTGTTGGAACAACATGATGTACTAACCAGAACCCCGGAGCTCTTGTCTCTAGCTGCATATGTATCGAAAGATGGCCTAGTCGGCCATCACTGGAAAGAGAGGCCCATTGGACTTGCAAACTTTATATGCCCCAATACAGGGGAATGGCAGGGCCAAAAGAATGGGTGGGTAGGGAAGTGGGGGGGGGTATGGGGGACTTTTGGGATAGCATTGGAAATGTAATTGAGGAAAATACGTAATAAAAAAATATTAAAAAAAAAAAAAGTAAATATAGTCAGGCATGGTTCTCTTCTATCAAATACAGGAAAAAAAGAAAACACCAGCAAACTGACAATTGTATTTCTTCTTAGCTTCGAAATGCTAGAGGTGACCCTAAAATTACCTCTCCCTGCCCAAAGTCCACATATCAAAGTTTATATAGAAGGGTAAAGTATCCTCTGCTGCTCCTAGCTTTGAACTGTGTCCACGTCACTAGGCAAGCATCCTTTTCTTTGATATAAATAACAAAAGTGGTACCCAAACCTTTTCTGTTTCCCAGTATATAATACCCCCACTGATGAAAGAATGTGATTTAAAGTAGACAAATGTTATCTGGATACCCTGTTTACCCAAAACTATCTGCCTACTGTCTATTGTGGTTTAAAACCCTAAAGTCCCATAGCTGAGCTACTAAAGAAAACAATCAAATCCCCCTTGCAGGCAGCAGTGCGCAGGCCATCTTCTTACAGTGAACGTAGGATCTGGATCAGACAGAGATGTGGTCAGCTTTTCACAGAGAGTGGTCCAGTTCTCACAGCTCAGGACGTCGGACGGGGGAGCTGAGCACAATGTTTGTAAAGCTTCATATCTCACCTACAGATTTTAAAATAACAATGATATTAATGCTAGAAGAATGTCATTTCTCCAACACATTAGCAAACTACTAAAGGGTAGAGCAGCCAGAGAAAATCTATTTTAATGAGGCCCTTTTAAGGATCAGATACCCATTTATAAATTGGCTCCTGGGAATACTTTTTCATAAACTAAATACTAAATAGAGAAAAAAAATAGGTTATAGGGAAGTCTGAAACAGTAAGCCTACCAGAGACTGTGTTACAGCTGGAGAAATGGATGGTGGCTGCATTGCAATCACTGAGCTGCATTTTCCAGTGGCCTCATCCCAGATGTTCCCCACACTCATAAGCTCCCACTGGAGTGGCTACAGATTGCGGCTCTAATTCTAGCACAGTGCACACACAGCCCCTGGAAAAGCATTCCCATGACAGTCTCCCTGAGCAGCAACTCCGGAACAATCTGAGCAAACATTTTCACTTTTCTGCTGGAACGTATTTTCTGACCTTCTAGCCACTGAAGTAGAAAACCTAATTCAGCAGTGAAATGCAAAATTGAATTTCTGTATTCCCCCAGAAAGGCTATTTCCTAATCAGACAACTTAGAATCCAATCAGAATTCACCCAAGACACTATGACCCAAGGGACATGAGTGGAGACGTCTCCACTTCAGTAGAGCACAGCTTTCTCTGCACTCTCACGATTGCTAAAAGGCAATACTGCAAGGCTTCTACTCAAAGTGTGGTCATTTGAAACAATTGAAGCCCAGTGAGTGACAAGAAGAGAGACATCAGAGACAGGAGCAGACTGTTTCATTACAGACTCAGCTATTTCTGATGAGGAGGAATGCAGGATGCTTGAAAATATCTATAAAGTCCCGTAGAGGAAAAACTGCTAATCATACCTGGGGCACAGGGATTAGGAGGACTTGAAAGGGCATCTGAAAATTCAGGAGGTTCCAATATTAAATAATTTCTCATTTCAAGTTAACAACTAGAACAAAATCTACTTGAAAGCAGATAGGTTTCTGAACAAGAATATATTTACAAGTAATCAATTTAAACTGAATACAAAATTTAAATATATTAAACTCACTACCCAGGATATACGTATTTCAAGACATCATACATGATAATATACCACATTATCTATTAAAATATTCATTAAGTAGATGCTCAGATTTTCTAAAAACAAACAAGCACTGAGTTTTCTTAACAATAAAATACTGAATGGCGATAGCTATGTAAACAACTACACATAGAGTTATCCCTTTAAGGAAACAGAGAGAATATGTGTATTCCTTGAACCAAATAATTCTCTAAAGAAATTCTTCCTGGGGGTGTGAGGACCTAAGTTCACATCCCCTGGATGCAGATAAATATCTAGGCAGGGTGCTATACATCAGTAATAATAGCAATGGGGGATGGTATGGCAGAGGTGGAGGAATCCCAATGTTCATAGGCCAGCCAGTGCAGGCAACCAGTGAGCATGAGGCTGTTGAGGTTTGGTCCTCTACTATCTATTGTGTAGGGGGGCTCCCCAAGACCTGGTTGTCCCAGAGACAGGAGACACTCATCACATAGACCTTGCCCTCAAGTTATTTCTGATTGGTAAATAAAGATAACAACAGCCAATAGCTGTGCAGAAGAGACATAGGTGGGGTTTAGATTTCTTGGGCTTTGGGGGTTGGAGAAGAGCTATGAGGAGCTTTATGGTTGGAGGAGAACTACAAGGGGGAAGAAGGTGAATGGTGGAGGTTAGGTGAGTTGAGTTCAAGAAACATGGTCCTGAGGGCTAACCAATTAGAGATAGGAGTAGCCCAGATGAAACACAGTAAGTGATAACTCAGGGTTATTGATAGAAAAGTAGATTTTAATAGTAGTGGGGAGGCACTTGCTGTGCACATGTCTTAGTTAGGGTTTCTTTTGCAGTGGTAAAACACTGGCCAAAAGCAACCTGCAGAGGAAAGGGTTTATTTCAGTTTATGCTTCTGCATCACAGGCCATCAGAGGAGGAGGCAGGAGCTGAAGCAGAGTTCCTGCACTGTTAATGGCTCACTCCCCATTGCTTGTTCAGCCTGCTTCTATGCCCTAGGGCCACATGCCTAGGGGTGGTGCCATCCACAAAGGACGGGGATTTCCCACATCAATCACTAATTAAGAAAATCCCCACCCCCAGACTTGCCTACAGGCCAATCTGGTGGGGCATTTCTCAGTTGAGGTTCTCTCTTCCCAAATGACCATAGCATGTATCAAACTGACATTAAAAACCAGCCATCACAGCAAGCACACAGACTGGAGTTCAAATCCCTGGTACCCAAAGAAAGAGCTAAGCATGCCCTTTAACCTCAGCATGACGGGAATCAGATACAGGAGGATCACTGGTCCTTCCTAGCTGCTGAACTACATTCAGTTTCAGTGAGAGAGACCCTGTCTCAAGGGAATAAAGTGGGGAGAGAGAGATCCGAACACCCAATGTCTTCCTCTGGCATTAGCATGTACACTTATGCATGGGGCACACACACAGACTTGCACACACATACCTGTGTACACACACACACATACATAGCTAAATAGCTTAGAGGGTAGAGATCTGCCCAGCTTTAGTGCTGATTAAGGCTTATTATAAGTATTAAGTTTGTGTGTGTGTGTGTGTGTGTGTGTGTGTGTGTGTGTGTGTGTGTGTGTGTGTGTGTTTTATAGAGGAACTAAACGTTCCTAGGTGGGGTAAAAGCCCTGAGCCCAGGATTAAATAATTACAACACCACCAGGCTCTGGAAAAGACCCTGTCTCTAAATAAATACAGACAGACAGACAGACAGAGATAAACCAACCAATCAATGGATGAATAATTAATAAACCAATGGATGAATAAGGTGGTAAGCAATAGAGGATGACAACTGATGCTGACCCCTGGATTTCATACACACACACACACACACACATACACACACACACACACACATGAATACATGGGCACATGTGGATATACAGGAAGTAAAGGAAGAAAGAAGTGAGTGGGCGAGCAAGCACACAAGCGAGATACAAGTATCCACTTCAGAAAGAAAAACTAATCGTGGTTACTAACCCAGAACTGCTTATAATAAATGCCTAGAATCTAACCCCCCCAAAAGAAACAACAATAAATAAATAAATAAATAAATAAATAAATAAATAAATAAATAAATAAAATAGATAAAACCCAATCAACCACATAAACAAAAACCCCAGCCCAGCTACTACTAATTGCAGTCTAGTCTATAGGTTCATCCTATTTGACAGTCGTCTTTTAATCTTACCTCTTTAGGTTGCCCAGGATCCAACTGGTCTAAAATCAACCGTAGTTTCCCTTGACAGAATTTGTAACTCTGTAATGGAATAAGTAAAGGACATACAGTTATTTAGTAGACTTCCAGCAGGACCACCATAAATGATTGCTAACGCAACTACAGATACATAGTCACTCTGAACAAGGGAAACATGATCTATTTTGACTTGGAAAAACTCCTAACTTTTGTTTGCCACAGTTTTTTAGTCAGAACTAAAATTTTGTAACAGAATACTGCACCTTCCTGTATATGTTTGCTGAACAACCATAATGTACACAACATTGTAAGACTCAAAGACATTAAACACACACACACTGCATATCCAGAAACATGATATGTATGAAACAAATTTAGCAAACAGCAAACACAGAAAGGCAGGAACATCTCAGCACACTACTGAAACCCTTCTGTGTGACCCTCAACTTCCCTTCACCTCTGTACTTGGCGAAATTATCCAAAAATAATAGCCTCCATCTAGAGAAAGGCTTTCATTCACGCACAGGCTCCTCCTTAGATCTGCACACTTGCCCACTTTCCACTAAGACTACCTCAGAACCAACCCATCTGGAAGAAACATCCCCTAGTGACAGGACAGTCTGTGCCCTGCACCACCCTCCGCACCTCACTGCGACTCTGTTAAGAGTATAACATGGTCACTTGTAGTTCCCAGTGGGCCATGGTGTTTCCCTTACTAGCCACAGGTCTGGGCCTTGTTCTTTTTCACGTTAGCAAACCCATACCTAAAGGAGTGCCCAACTACAGGGCTAAGTACCCTACTAAGTGGTTAAGTGCCCAGGAGAAAAATTACCTCAAAGCTAGGTGTGGCCTATTGATTGTCTTTCTCTATGGGAACAATGAGAGAGAACAGGCCTAGCTGCCCCATGAAGAGAAAGTCCACATGAATTTAAGATTTCATATCATACAACATAAGTTTTCTTTCAAATCTGGGGCCACAAATATGAGTCAGAGTTACTTGTTTCTTTTCTAAAGGATCTGAGTTGGGTTCTTGCAGGTCACAACTGTCAACAACTCCAGTTCTAAATTCAAAGTCTCTGAGCGCACTCAGACACACCACACACACACACACACACACACACACACTCACACACACCACAGTATATACTCATACAGACACACAGACACACACACACACATATATACACATAAAAATAAATCTTTAAAAATTATTTTAAAAGACTTCAAAATGTCCCATCTTGCTCATTTTAAAACTGTATAATTTAGCTGTAGAAAAGGCTATACATGTATGTTATTTAATTTTTATTTTAGAATTGTTTGTTTTATTTCATATGTATAAGTGTTTTGCCTATGTCTGCGCAACACAGTGCCTGAATAGGTCAGGAGACACATTAGATTTCCTGGAGTTGGAGATACAGAGTTACCATTTAGGTGCTGCTACTTTTAAAAACATGAAAACAGAGCCTAAGCTTAAATTTTCAATTTTATTACAATTAAGTAACTAAAATTATAAAAGATAATGATAAAATAGACACACATATAGAGGAAAGCAGCTATCTTGTTTAGTGGAAAAATACATAAATATTGGTAACTTGTAGAATAGAAATCATACAGATAAGACACACAAATACCTATATATATACACATCTGAATGCATACCACATACATATGCACATATACATATATATGAATGACAGTATATGTACTAAAGCATGTGCCTATATTATTTATTATACATACTCATTTAAATAACAGATAATATGTTTCTTCTGCCAGGCTCTTCCATCTCTCTTGTAATTGATTTATTCTGTCATTTCTACCATATGACTTTTACAGATTGTTATCAGTATCTAAATGTCTTACCCACAATCTCAATAGAAAAATTTTAAAAACAAAAAAGAGTACTTGTTAGTTTTTGTCGACATGACACAGCAGAGGAAAGCTAGTTTCCTATCCTGGGAGGAGGAGAGTTCAATTACAGAACTGCCTCCATCAAATTGGCCAATGGGCACATCTATGGTGCATTTTCTTGATCAATACTTGATGTGGACAGGGTCAGCTAAGCAAGCATGAAGAACAAGGCAGGAGGAAGCTTTTCTCCGTGGTTCCTGCTTCTGCTCAGGTTGGGTTTCTACCCTGACCTTTCAGAATGATGGGCTATGATTGCAACATGTAAACCAAATAGACCTCTCTCCCCCCGATTTGTTTTTGGTCAAAAAACTAAACAAGGACAAATCATGTCACAGATGCAGGACAGAAGTTGCATTTGGAGTTCTAAGCCCTAGTTCCTTCTTCTAGGCACCTTATCCTCAACTCCCATCTCTCTTCCTCAGTCTAGACATCGCCTCACAACATTACAGTATCCATGAGCTAATTGAGTGCTTTTCTTTATCACTATTAAAATTTGAAAATTTGTCAGATAAATCTTACATTTCTTGGCTATCTATATAAGAGAATATGAAGTAACTGTTTTCACCTACACCAGCCTATTTAAGAAGAAAGCTGAAAACATAGTTCACTGATACCCACATTAATCCATTCACATCTGCCATACAATTACAAGTTCCATAACAGCTGTGACAAATGGTGAGCGAGCAATTACTTAAACATTCTGTTACACTTGATGAGACAAGCAGTATTATGCTAAGTAGCAGTCAATTAAAAAGATAATCCTTAGTTCTAAACAGAATTCATCTCTTTTAAGAGGCCGCTGTAACAAGACTTCATGTTCTAGTTTCTTTATGTCTAATATCTCTCTCAGACACTGAAATCTCTAACCTTATAGTTTACAAAACTGTCTTGGCTCACCAACACTGTAGCTCCTCAACTTTCTCCTCCTTTGTCACTACTACTCTCTCATCAACATACTGGTTTTAATGGGAAAATGGCCTCTATAGGTTCATATGTGAATACTTGATCCCAAGTTGGTGGAACTATTTGGGAAGAATTGGTGGGTGTGGCCTTGTTGGAGGAGGTGTGTCACTGGGCGTGGGCTTTGAAGTCTGATAAGCCTAGGCACACCCAGTTAGCTCTCTCTGCCTTCTGCTTATGGACCAAAACATGATCTCTTAGCTTCTCCTCCAGAGACATGACTGCCTGCCAGCAACCATTATCCCTGCCATGATGGCCATGGGTTCTAATCGTTGGAACATTGATCCCCAAATTAAACAATTTCATTTATAAATTACCTTCATCATAGTGTCTTATTACAATACACAAACAAAATACCACATTTAAAAATCTTTCATTTCTGCTTCTTTAGAAGACCTTCCATAGTCAGGCAGCATTTGATGAACTCCCTGTCTAGCCAAAGCTGGCCTTTTGAATCCATTATCCTCCTGAATACACTTACAAAGTACAGGGACCACAGGCTTGTGCCACCACCTAGTGTTTAGCCTCACTGTCTCTAGTATCCTGTGATCATTCTTTGTAGCTAATTAACTTTCCTTCCTGCTTTGAGATTTACCCAATTCAAAGACCCTAATGGGCAAGGTGACATACATATATAAACTCAACAATGCTGGACCTATACAGCAGGTTTGGGAGTTCAAGGTTAGCTGCACTGCAAAATCCTTACTAGAAACTAAGTTAGTTAATTAACTTAATAAATTCATTAATTAAAAGGTAGCAAATACAGAAGTGGATGCTCACAGTCATCTATTGGATGGGACACAGGGCCCCTACTGAAGGAGCTAGAGAAAAATGCCCAAGGAGCTAAAGGGGTCTGCAAACTTATAGGAGGAACAACAATATGAACTAACCAGTACCCCCCCCCACCCAGAGCTGTGTCTCTGGTTGCATATGTAGCAGGGGATGGCCTAGTTAGCCATCAATGGGGGGAGAGGCCCTTGGTATTGCGAAGATCATGTGCCCCAGTACAGGGGAATGCCAGAGCCAGGAAACGGGAGTGAGTGGGTTGGAGAGCAGGGCAGTGGGAGGGTATAGGAGACTTTATGGATAGCATTTGAAATGTAAATGAAGAAAATATCTAATAAAAAAATAAAACATCAAAGCTCCTAAATCTCTTCTGACAATTCTGCGTCTACTCACACTAAAAGCATGAGCCACCGCAACTGTCACCTACTTGTCTACAGTTAAGCTTCACAGATGATTCATACTATGTTAGCTGTAACACCTTTCTATCAGGAGAATGTGACATTTTTTGCTACTTGTCCTTCTAGTAGCATCTGATATGGAAAAAAAAAAACCTAACTTGACCATGTCTCCACATCTGAGTCTCCATGTCTGAGTCTCTACTCTAATCACAGCACCAAATTCAAGGTACTGCCATCGGAGCTAATAAACCACAGCTACAACTTTGGTTCTGATACTACTTGCACCAATTATAAGACTCCATCAATAAAATTTATGGATCCTTCTCTATTTACTACTACCAAGCCTCCACAGTTCAAATTCTTGTTGTTTCTTTTAATGACAGAGATAGCCTTCCAACTTGTCTCCTGACAACTATGGCCCACCATGCTCTTACACTTACAACATAGTAGAAGTCCTCCTAAAAGCACTTCTCTATAAAACCTTGAAATGATTTCCCTTTGCTACGCAACTTAGCCACAGGATGTAATTTGTCTCGAATATTTACTCAGCACTCAAGTTTTACAGCTAGGATCTATAAATAATGATTAAAGCATAACCTTTGCCTTCACTTCACAATCTGGACCTCATCAACCATTCCACACTACTCCCCCAAAACCTTCTGTAACCTTTCATATAAAATACCAAGAGAGGCTCATATATACCACTAGTCTAGTCTGACTTAAAGCTGGCTCGCATTATATTAAGAACTGTTTTTGTGTTATTGCTTATTATTGGATAAATATAAATAGTCACAGCAACAAACTAGAACATATTTAACTAGAGCATGTAAAGTGTTGACTTCGGTACATATTTCCTGGATTTTCAGTGGTTCTAAATACTGCCTGGATGGAAAGCCCCTAATGGCATTAAGCAGTATTTGTGGCTTAATCTGGGAAGCACCACATGGATCTGTTGTAGGTAACAGATGTGACCGTGACAATATAAGAAGCTTCCAGAAAGAATTAAACCATAATTGCATGTGTTAACGCAGAAACTAAAGAGATCATTTCTAAGCCTAACATAAAGGAGAAAAGCAGGAACAAAAGATGGTCAAAACTGTTTTTGAATTCATGTATTTACAGTACGTTATAGTAACTGTCACCCATTGTTCTTACATGCCCTTACACCACTACCTGAAATAATGTTTCATCTTTGTCCTAATTAGTTTTTACTGTCACATTAACACAACCTAGAGTCCTCTGAGAAGAGAGAACCTCATTTGAAGAACTGCCTCCCTCAGACTGTTCTGTGGGCATGTCTGTGAAATATTTTCTTAATTGATCATTGATATGAGAAGACCCAGTCTACCTCAGGCACCACCATTTCCTTGTAAGTGCCTGTAGGCAAATCTGTAGGACATTTTCTTAATTGATGGTTGATATAAAAATGCCCAGCCCATTATGGGCATTGACACCTTTGGGCAGGTATCCTGGGTTAAGTATGAAACAGGTTGAGCAAGCCAGCAAACTGCATGATTCCATGGATTTGGTTTCAGGGCCTACCTCCAGGTTCCTGCCTTGACTTCCCTCACTGATTAAATATAACTTGAGAGTTGTAAGCTGAAATAAACAATCAGCTGCCCAAGTTGCTTTTGGTCATGGAGTTTTATCATAGCAAGAGAAACCAAAACTAGGACACTGGTAAAATACACAACCACACAAAATAAATAGATCTTTTTAAATAGAAATTCAAAAACAAATCTGAGGCTTCAGAAATAAGAGATTAAGAACCAAGGTCAAAGTTCATCAGTAGCACAACCATAGATTATTGCAGACTGACTTTGCTCAAGATAAATTCAGAATATCAAGGCTCACCTTGAATAGCCTTTTTAAAATTATACTAAATCTAAAATTTTTAAAGTATGCACCTACATATAAATAAACATTAAATACAGACTAAGGTAATTTCAAAACAAAAATAATGTTCTAGTGTTTTGAAATGTTAAACTTATTCTAAAATTTCCTAAATATTTTAGGTAAACTGATCAAAGAGAAATTGTGCTTCCCATTAAAAGTGCTACACTGCAGACCTGTGCGCCTTCCAGTTCCCACCTGTACCAGGAGCAGAGTCCCAGAGCTGAACCCGATCCCACACAGCCCAAAGCCCAGTTGCAGCTCAACTCTACACACTCTATGTATTCCGACACATCCAGGTTCACAGCTTGACTCCCCAGGTACTCAGACACATCCAGGATCACAGGATCACAGGAAGGACAGGCTCTAGTCAGAGAAAGGGAGGCCAAATAACACCAGAGATAAGCAGACAGTGAGAGGCAATCATATGAACATAAGCAACAGAAACCAATTTGACTTGGCAGCATCAAAACCAAGTTCTCCCACCACAGCAAGTCCTGGATATCGATACCACAACACACCTATGAAGTAAGATTCAGATCTAAACTCTCCTTTCATGAAGATAACAGAGGACTTTAAGAAAGACATAAGTAATTCCCTTAAAGAAATACAGGAGAACACAACCAAATAAGTGAAGGAACTGAACAAAATCACCCAGTATCTAATAATGGAAAGAGAAACAATAAAGAAATTACAAAAGGAGACAATACTTGAGACAGAAAACCTAGGAAAGAGGTCAGGAGTCATAGGTACAAGCATCACCAATAGAATGCAAGAGATAGAATCTCAGGTGCAGAAGATACCATAGAACACATTGACACACAGTCAAAGAAAATGGAAAATGCAAAAAGATCCTAGCCCAAAACATCCAGGAAATCCAGAACAAAATCAGAAGACCAAATCTAAGGATAACAGGTATAGAAGAGAGTGAAGATTCCCAACTTAAAGGGCCAGTAAATAGCTTCAACAAAATTATAGAAGAAAATTTCCCTAACCTAAAGAAAGAGATACCTACGAACATACAAGAAACGTACAGAACTCCAAATAGATTGGAAAAGAAAAGAAATTCCTCCAATCACATAATAACCAAAACAGCAAATGCACTAAACAAAGAAAGAATATTAAAAGCACTAGGGGAAAAAGGTCAAGTAACATATAAAGGCAGACCTATCAGAATTACACGTGACTTCTCACAGGAGACTAAGAAAGCTAGAAGATCCTGGGCATACCTCATACAGACCCAAAGAGAACACAAATGCCAGTCCAGGATATTATACCCAGCAAAAGTCTCAATTACCATAAATGGAGAAACTAAGATATTCCATGACAAAACCAAATTTACACAATATCTATCCACAAATCCAGCCCTACAAATGATAATAGATGGAAAATGCCAACACAAGGAGGGAAACTACACCCTAAAAAAAGCAAGAAAGAAATCTTCTTTCAACAAACCCAAAAGAATATATCCACACAAATATAAAAATACCATCAAAGATAGCAGGAAGCAACAATCACTATTCCATAATATCTCTTAACACCAATGGACTCAATTCCCCAATAAAAAGACATAGACTCACAGAACGGATATGTAAACAAGACCCAACATTATGCTGCATGCAGGAAACCCATCTCAGTGTCAAAGACATAACTACCTCAGAATGAAGGGCTGGAAAGCAATTTTCCAAGCAAATAGTCCCAAGAAACAAGCTGCAGTAGCCATTCTAATATCGAATAAAATCGGCTTTCAATGAAAAGTCATCAAAAAAGATAAGGAAGGACACTTCATACCCATCAATGGAAAAATCTACCAAGAACAACTCTCAATTCTGAACATCTATGCTCCAAATGCAAGGAGCGTTAATAAAAGAAGCTTTACTAGCTAAACGCATGCATTGCATCTAACACAATAATTGTGGGGGACCTCACCACCTGATTCTCATCACTGGACAGATCAGAGAAACAGAAACTAAACAGAGACACAGTGAAACTAACAGAAGTTATGGACCAAATGAATTTAACAGATATTTATAGAACATTTTATCTAAATCAAAAGAATATATACTTTTTATCAGCACTTCACAGTACATTCTCTAAAACTGACGAGATAGTCGGTCACAAAACAGACCTCAACAGATATGAGAAGATTGAAATAATTCAAGGCCTCCTATCAGATTACTATTAATTAAGGCTGGTCTTCAATAGCAACAATTAACAGAAAGGCCACATACACATGGAAGCTGAATAATGTTCTACTCAATGATAACTTGGTCAAGAAAGAAATAAAGAAAGAAATTAAAGACTTCTTAGTGTTTAATGAAAAAGAAGATACAACATACCAAAACTTATGGGACACAATGAAAGCAATGCTAAGAGGAAAACGCATAACTCTGAGTGCCTCCATAAAGAAACTGGAGAGAGCACATGCTAGCCATTTAACAGCAAACATGAATACAGCCAAGAGGAGTAGATTGCAGTAAATACTCAAGCTCAGGGCTGAAATCAAACAAGTAGAAACAAAAAGAACTATACAAACAATCAACCAAACCAGGAGCTGATTTTTTGAGAAAATCAACATGATAGATAAAGCCCCTAGCCAGACTAATGAGAGGGCACAGAGACAGTATCCAAATTAACAAAATCAGTAATGAAAAGGGAGATATAACAACAGAAATTGAGGGAATCCAAAAAAATCATCAGATCCTACTACAAAGGCCTATATTCAACACAACTGGAAAATCTGGATGAAATGGACAATTTTCTAGACAGATACCAAATACCAAAGTTAAACCAGGATCAGATAAACCATCTAAACAGACCCATAATGCCTAAAGAAATAGCCGCGGTCATTAAAAGTCTCCCAACAAAAAGAGCCCAGGACCAAATGGTTTTAGTGCAGAATTCTATCAGACCTTCAAAAAAGACCTAATACCAATACTCTTCAAGCTATTTCACAAAATAGAAACAGAAGGAACACTACCTAATTCATTCTATGAAGCCACAGTTATGATCAAACCTAAACCACACAAAGACACAACAAAGAAAGAGAACTTCTGACCAATTTCCGTTATGAATATCTATGCAAACTAATAAAATACTTGCAAACTGAATCCAAGGACACATTAAAAAGATCATTCACCATGATCAAGAAGGCTTCATCTCACCATTGCAGGGATGGTACAGTATCTGGAAATCCATTAATGTGATCCACTATATAAACAAACTCAAAGATAAAAAGTGCATAATCATTTCATTAGATGCTGAAAAAGCATTTGACAAAATTCAACCCCCTTCTTGTTAAAAGTCTTGGAAAGATCAGGAATCCAAGGCCCATAGCTACACATAATAAACAATAAACAGCAAACCAGTAGCCAAAATCAAACTAAATGGAGAGAAACTTGAAACAACCCCTCTAAAATCAGGTACTAGACAAAGCAGTTCTCTCTCTCTCTATTCATTATATTGATTGAAGTTCTAGCTAGGGCAATTAGACAACAAAAGGAGGTCAAAGGAATACAAATTGGAAAAGAAGTCAAACTATCACTATTTGCAGATGATATGATAGGATACTTAAGTGACCCCAAAAACTCCACCAGAGAATTCCTAAACCTCATAAACAACTTCAGCAAACTGCTCATTGATTGGTAAGATTGATATAATAAAAAATGGCCATCTTGCTGAAAGCAATATACAGATTCAATGCAACCCCCATTAAAATTCCAACTCAACTTTTCATAGTTAGAACAAGCAATTCTAAAATTCATCTGGAACAAAAAAAGAAAACACAGGATAGTGAAAACTGTTCGCAACAATAAAAGAACTTCTGAGGGAATCAGCATCCTGGACCTCAAGCTGTACTACAAAACAACTGTGACAAAAGCTGCATGGTATTGGTACAGTGATCAATATTGCCCAACAACTACACTGAAGACTAACAGAAGTTTTGTTTTGGTTTTGGTTTGTTTGCTTTGTTGTTGGTGGTGGTTTTGTTTTTGTTTGGTTTGGTTTGGTTTGGTTTGGTTTGGTTTTTCGAGACAGGGTTTCTCTGTATAGCCCTGGCTGTCCTGGAACTCACTTTGTGGACCAGGCTAGCCTCGAACTCAGAAATCCACCTGCCTCTGCCTCCCTAGTGCTGGGATTAAAGGCATGCACCACCACGCCCGGCTCAAAAGTTTTTTAAATGACTAATAATCAATCTCTAGTAGCACTTATGTGAGAATGAATTCTCCTGAATGACCTGCTAGGACATCATTAATGATTTAATGGATGCAATCATTATTTTCTGAAGAAACTTCTCTTACAATTAAACACAATTATTATGAATATCTACCAGAAGTTGCTATCATACAGTTGTGATGAAAGCAGGAGAGTTCATAAGTCAGAACAGAAGATTTAATTCCTTTTTTTAAAGATTTTACTTATTTTTTATTCATATGAGTACACTGTAGCTGTCATCTAACACATCAGAAAAGAGAATCGGATCCCATTACAGATGGTTGTGAGCCACCAAGTAGTTGCTGGTAATTGCACTCAGGACCTCTGTAAGAGCAGTCAGTGCTCTTAACCGCTGAGCCATTTCCCCAGCCCAAGATTTAATTCTTATATCTATTTGAAACTAATTTTCAAGGAAAAACTTCAAAATAATAATTCTGATACCCAGTTGTTAGGTTTGAATAGGAGAAAAATGTAATAATTTAAGCTAATACTAAAGGCTGAGCTTAAAATTTTACTATTGCGGTCTCCTGACATGAAGCCCCCCTAGGCCCAGAGGTTGGCTCCTGCTGTGACTGCATGTGGCCACTTCTTCATGTCGTCTGGCTTGCTCTGGTCTGTGGCTCTGTTCACACTACCCTGTCAAAGTCAGATGCCAAAAAAGCTGCCTCAAAGATGCTGCTGGAAAAGACTCAGTTTTCAGATAAACAGACATCAAAGCTGAGGATGTGGTTCTTGAACATTGTAGCTACTGCTCAGCAAGGGCTTGGGAGAGAAACTTTGCTGGAGAGGTCCTAGGCTATGTCACTCCATGGAACAGCCATGGCTACGATGTTGCCAAGGTCTTTGGGAGCAAGTTCACACAGATCTCACCAGTCTGGTTGCAGCTGAAGAGAAGTGGTCGTGAGATGTTTGAAATTACAGGCCTCCATGATGTGGACCAAGGGTGGATGTGAGCTGTCAAGAAGCATGCCAAAGGTGTGCACAATAGTGCCTCGACTTCTGTTTGAAGACTGGACTTACAATGATTTCCGAAATATCTTAGACAGTGAGGATGAGATAGAAGAGCTCAGAAAGACTGTGGTAGAGGTGGCAAAGAACCAGCATTTTGACGGTTTTGTGGTGGAGGTCTGGATCCAGTTGCTGAGCCAGAAACATGTAGGCCTCATTCACATGCTTACTCACTTGGCTGAGGCGCTGCACCAGGCCAGGCTGCTGGTCATTCTGGCCATCCCACCTGCTGTCATCCTGGGAACTGACCAGCTGGGCATGTTTACACACAAGGAGTTTGAGCAACTGGCCCCCATACTAGATGGCTTCAGCCTCATGACATATGACTACTCCACATCACAGCAGCCTGGTCCTAATGCTCCGTTGTCATGGATTCGAGCCTATGTCCAGGTCTAGACCCCAAGTCACAGTGGCGAAGCAAGATCCTCCTGGGATTGAACTTCTATGGCATGGATTATGCAGCCTCCAAGGATGCCTGTGAGCCTGTCATTGGAGCCAGGTACATACAGACGCTGAAAGACCACAGGCCATGAGTGGTATGAACAGCCAGGCTGCGTAGCACTTCTTTGAGTACAAGAAGAATTGTGGCGGGAAGCATGTTGTCTTCTACCCAACTCTGAAGTCTCTGCAGGTGCGGCTGGAACTAGTCAGGGAGCTTGGCATCAGGGTCTCCATCTGGGAGCTGGGCCAAAGCCTGGATTACTTCTGTGACCTGCTGTAGGCTGGAAAGCAACCCCCAAGTGACTGAACTTTTCTAAGCCATGGAGTGACTGGAGAAATACAGGCCTCTTCTCTGTTTACCATGAGACAGCTGCTATGGGTCCACACGCATGGGTGTTTCCTAGTCCAGAATTTGAATTGGAATCCTTTCTACTCACTACTTACTGCCTGCTGTGGGCCAGGTGAAAACACAACCCCCATCCCCTAGGGCAGTCTGGCTCTGGGCTCAGGCCTTGAGTGTTTTGCAAGGCCTGTGTGGGATGTGGGTTTGGAAGATGTGAACAATCACAGACTCTTCTAGGCAGCCCTTCTCAGCATCACCCTTAAGCCTGACAGGCCCTGCCTTCATTCTATGATCACCTGCCTTCCACAAACACAGGTATATATTCAAGGTACCTGATACCTGAAGCAGGTTCTATACCTATCCCCACTGGGCTTGGTGTGACCAGGTTGTGCAATCATGTTATAAACTGGCCCAGAGAAGCTGGACTTACTTCTATGAAACACCATGGGCCATAGCCCTGACTGTCCAACATTTGACAGGATAGGATCAGCCCATGGGGCAGCAGAAGGACCTGTGGGCTGAGTGGGACAGGTATCATGAGATCAGAAGGGATCTATCTATCTTAGTAAACAGCAACAGGCTGATCCAGTGCTGGGGAGATGTCCAAGACTTATAAGGCACCAACAGGTGAAGAATGGCTGACTTACTTATTTCTTCACTCCTTCGTTCCAAGTACCCTCATCCCCTGCTAGTTATGATCTCAAGGTAGTGATTTCTGGTGCTGCAGGCCATTGGGTGGAGCTTTCTAATCCACTAGCCAAGCCTGAGCCATAGAGATCATAAACCCTAACTAGGCTTCTACCCTGTGAGTTTCTGAGATTTGTAGCTCAAGATCTTCAGTGTTAGGAACGGGGAGGATGCTAAAACAGCAGGGCCAGGCCTGACTCAAAAGGCTGAACCTCTCCCACTCTGGAGTGGATAGTCCTACCTACATCAGTTGAACCACCTATTGACCTTAACCTACTGGAATAGAGGTGTCCCTGAACATTCACTGAGCTCAGTGTGGCCAAGGCTGAGAACCTGGGGTGCTAGGTCAGGGGATTCCTGAGACCGATAGACTCTGCCAACCATCTGATACCTGTAAAGTATTGGGGGCTACACTGACCCCGCTGACTTTGAGAAGACACAGCTCTACAGACCCCAGTTAAGGGTACATCCATGCCAGTACAAAAAGGCCAGTGTGAGGGACAGAGTCATCTTGACCTCCCATTCTATAAGAAGTGGTCATCGGTGCGCTCATGTGCTATGTGTGATATGAGGTAGTAGATGTTGGAACACTGGCTGGCACTGTGGGGCCATGAGCCTGCTCCCACACTGGCTGCTCAGCCAGAGCTGAGTCCTTCTAGCCTTGACTCCAAGGGTTTAGTGGATGGGAGTATTCTCCGAATATAAGAAGTGAGTGACATGGAGTTCTCCTAGTTGTGGGCAGAGCACTGGTGAAGCGGGCTGGGGAAGAGCCTTCTGCAAGCAGATGGAGTGATTAAGGTGGCATGTGGATAAGCAGTGCCACAGTCAAGGGTCCTGCTGGAGAGTCAAATGATGGAAGTAGATGGGAACTTGGTTAAGTTCTCTGGGGCCACAGAAAAGTGAGCAGCCAGCTCAGCCTCTTGCTTTTCTTTCCCTCACTGATGCTGGAGATTGACCTCAAGGGTCATGCAGGGACATCCCCACTGAGCAGTAACCTTCAGGTTCTGGGTTTGAGTCAGCAAAGTTGAGGTATGCAGAGATGCTGTCCAAGAGCTGACAGACTGGTAGATAGAAATTCAGTCAGAGTGGCAAGGCAGTCAGTGGCTATGGTGAGATGGTGACCATGAGCCATACATGACAGCTGCTTAGCTTGGGAAGGAGAAGGGAGAAAGGGCATCCTGGCACTTGAGGAGGGTCAGCACCCCACTGTACTTTGAGTACAACTTCTCAGTTTGGCCATCTGTAAGTAACAGGGCTTTATGCTAATTAGCAGCTTGCCTGGAGCAGCTGACCCCACAGTTAACTCAGGGTCCTATGGCTTCTAACTAGAGGGACGGGACGACAGTGGACCACATGGAATCAGCCCAGAGCCAGAGATATCTGGCTCTACAGATATCTGGGTCACACTCAGGTGTGTGAGTCACAAGGATGACTCCTAATGAGGACTGTGCCGAGCGTAGGCTCCTCACACAGCAGGGTATGGAGATTAAGAGTCAGATGGCTCACAGCTCCTGAGGGTCCTGGGAGCTCATCTTAGCCTGAACCCCCAGAGTACCATCCCTATAGTCAAAAGCCCTCACATATAGCTCTTCTTTATTCCCTAGTTAAGAAGACACTGCCTTTGATATCTTGATGGTGCCTTGATGTTCTATATGACTCTAACTCTGGCCAGTGGCAAAGGCTCTGTGTCTCCTAGTGTTGCAATTTGCAGTCTCTCCATACTAATCCAGGGGCAGAGGTACTAGGACAGAGATACAAGAGTAACTGAGGTAGCCCAGGAGAAACAGGAGCGAACAGAGGCCACCCCTTCCCACAACTAAGAGGTTAGCAGTGCTCCCCTGAGGTCCGAGCTCTGCTGACCCTTGGAAAATGAAATAACGTCCAGTTGAAAGCTGTGGCTGTACAACCTTTGTGTGTCAGCAAGATCCACAGTCTTCTCATGTACTTTATTAAGATGCATCTGGAACCAAAAAATAAAATTTACTATTGATTATGTACATTTTATTTCAGAAGATCAGTGAATTTCAGAAAAATACCTCCCTGTGATTAAGAAGAGCAGCATAACTCATAATTTCCTTTTAAAGAGCTAAATGGATACCCAGAGAAAATTGAACCTGGCCCTTAGATAATCTCTTTGTAAATATGAACCCAAAAAGTATAAATTTCATTCCTGGGGTATTTTTACTTTTTAATGCCAGGAATACAAGTATTGATTTATTTTCATTTAAACCTAAAACAGAATATAAGAGATGGAAGAGAGAATCTTAGGCATTGACGATAGGCTGACCCGTTAGAACCACACCTAATTCTCATCGGAGACTCAACAAGCCTGAAGGGCCAGACAGATGTCCTGCAGACTCTAAACCACAGATGTCAACCAGACTATTATACCCAGAGAAACTTTTAATCACCATAGATGAGGAAAATGAGATAATCATGATAAATACCAATTTAAACAATATCTATCTACAAATGTAGCCCTTTAAGAGATGCAAGAAGGAAAACTCCAAACTAAGGAGGTTAACAACACCCATGAAAACACAAGAAAGATATACACATAACAGCAAAACCAAAAAAGGAAAGTGTGTGCACATACACACACACACAAACCACACATACACACATTACCAAGAACAAGAACAACAACAACAGAATAAGTACAATTGACCAGTCTGGACCTGTGCCCTGAGCAGACCTTAGACACTAATTTGGCCAGTCCCACAAAACCCAGATGAAACTCCACTCCCAGGCGCTCTAACACATCCAGTATCATAAATCAGAGGTGAGGAGCACACAACATCTGCCACAACAGCAGAACTAACTGGGACCATCAGAACCCAGACACCCAGAAATTCCCCCCAACCAGTGGCAGGAGTTCCTTCCAGTCTGGCGGAAGCCCTGAGGAGACCTTGGGTGCGAACTATGCAGACAGGCCTACAACACTCAGAGGAAGCTCCATTCCCAGGCACTCTAAGGCCCCCAGGATTACAGGATCACATGATCACAGGATCCCAGGAGCTTAGTCACACCAGGATCTCAGGGACCCAGAGGCAGCTTGACTCCCAGAAGCTCTGACACACCCAGGATCTCAGGGATCATAGGATCACAGAATCACAGGATCCCTTAGACAGATGAACTCTAAGGAGTTCTGACACTATCAGGATCACAGGAAGGACCAGCTCCAGTCAGATATAGCAAGGGCAGGTAGCACTAGAGATAACCAGATGGTGGGAGACAAGTGAAAGAATATAAGCAACAGAAACCAAGGCTAATTGGCATCATCAGAACCCAGTTCTCCCACCACAGCAAGCCCTGGTTACCCCAACACACCAGAAAAGCAAGACTCTGATTTAAAATTACATCTCATAATGATGATAGAGGACTTTAAGAAGGACATAAATAAATCCCTTAAAGAAAAACAGGCGCACACCTCTAATTCCAGCACTTGGGAGGCAGAGGTAGGCGGATTTCTGAGTTCAAGGCCAGCCCGGTCTACCGAGTGAGTTCCAGGACAGCCAAGGCTACACAGAGAAACCCTGTCTCGAAAAACCAAAAAATAAAAATAAAAAAGAAAAAAAAGAAAAGAAAAGAAATACAGGAGAACACAGGTAAACAGGTAGAAGCCCTTAAAGAGAAAACACAAAAATCCCTTAAAGAATTGCAGAAAAACACAAATAAACAGATGAAAAATTGAACAAAACCATCCAGGATCTAAAAAATGGAAATAGAAATAATAAAGAAATCACAAAGGGAGACAACATTGGAGATAGAAAAGAGATCAGGAGTCATAGATGCAAGCATCACCAACAGAATACAAGAGATAGAAGAGAGAATCTCAGGTGCATCAGATACCATTGAAAACATTGACACAACAGTCATAAAAAATGCAAAATGCAAAAAGATCCTAATCCAAAACATCCAGGAAATCCAGGGCATAATGAAAAGACAAACCTAAGGATAATAGGTATAGAAGAGAGTGAAGATTCCCAACTTAAAGGGCCAGTAAATATCTTCAACAAAATTATAGAAGAAAATTTCCTGAACCTAAAGAAAGAGATGCCCATAAACATACAAGCCTACAGAATTTCAAATAGATTGGACCAGAAAAGAAATTCCTCCCGTCACATAATAATCAAAACACCAGATGCACTAAACAAAGAAAGAATATTAAAAGCATTAAGATACAATTCACAGACCACATGAAGTTCAAGAAGAAGGAAGACCAAAGTATGGATATTTCGGTTCTTCTTAGAAGGAGGAAAAAATACCCATGGGAAGAGTTACAAAGTCTGGAGCAGAGACTGAAGGAAAGGCCATTCAGAGATTTCCCCACCTGGGGATCCATCCCATATACAGTCACTAAACCCAGACACTATTTCGGATGCCAACAAGTGCTTGCTGACAGGAGCCTGATATAGCTGTCTCCTGAGGCGCTCTACCTGTGCCTGACTCATACAGACATGGATGCTCTCAGCCAACCATTGGACTGAGCATAGGGTCCCCAATGGAGGAAGTAGAGAAAAAGGACCCAAGAAGCTAAAGGGGTTTGCAGCCCCATAGGAGGAACAATATGAATCAACCAGTACACACAGAGCTCTCAAGGATGAAACCAACAACCAAAGAGTAGACATGTAGGGACCCATGGCTCCAGCTGCATATGTAGCAGAGGATGGCCTTGTTGGACATCAATGGGAGGAGAGGCTCTTGGTCCTGAGAAGACTCGATGCCCCAGTGTAGGGGAATGCCAGGACAGGAAAGCAGGCATTGGTGGGTTAGTGAGCAGGGAGAAGAGGGGGTTAGGATAGGGGGTTTTTGGAGGGGAAATCAAGAAAGGGGATAACTCAGAGAAGTACTTGAACTTACAATTATAGGGTACAGTCCATCATGGATTCCATCAAGCAGGGACAGAGGGGATTCCATCAGGCAGAGACTTGAACACGTAGTCATATCGCACACATAGTCATGAGCAGACAGCAGTAAGCCCGCATGCAGATCACTCTCTCCACACCCACACAGCCCAGGATGCTCTGCTTACACAGCCCAGCTTACGGAAGGGGACAGCCCACCTGATTGAAGGAGGAGTCACTGTCGGAGCAGTTGTCTGTGCAGCAGCTGCCACTCTGCTCCTTCTGCATTTTCCTCTGCCTGTCCTCACTTCGAGTCTCGTCTTCCTCAAACTTGTTGATCATCGCCTCGACCACCACCATCATAATGTTCTTCAGGGAATGCATCATTTCCTTATACCTTTAAATTCAGGGCAGACTTAGTGAATGAACTCAAGATACTCAGGTACATTTTTTTTGTGTGAAAAATTTAAAAAAATTTTAAGAACATAATGCTGTCAAGGAAAATCTAAGTTCCTGTTTCATAAAAATGGCACAACAGGCTAGCAAAATGCCAGGACGACACCGAAAAACCCTCTTTCGAAAGACCAGAAAATTTAAAAACAGGAATTCCAAAAGCATATGGTTTCTTATACCTTTTTTATCTAGAAATATGAAGTAATGTGGAAAAATCAATATAGCTCTAAGCCAAGCTTTCCTTGTGACATGCATTCCTGTTACCAGCAACACAAGCAAATGTTCTCATCACACCTCCAGAAGTCAGGTTATGATACAGTTGTTCACTCCTGCCCCTCGCCTCGTTCTCTCTCACTTCTCCACCTCTCTTCCTTCCTTTCTTCATGTCTGTGGGTACCCACAGCCCTGACTGAGACATTCAATGCTTTCTGGGATCTAAGTAGGAGTTCAGTAGTGGCTTTTCCAAGAAAAGCCACAGAAACAATTACAAGTGGTAGCATAAAACAGATTCTTGAAGTAAGACTTAAAACTAAAAAAGTTCTGCATCCCCTCAGCTCTACAAGTCTAAAAACTGCCTCCAAGGGAGGAAACTTAGGATTTTAAGATTTATTTTTACTTTAGAACTTTATGTGTATGGGTGTTTCACCTGTATGTGTTTCTGTGTAACATGTGCATGCAGTGTCTCCGAGGATGGAAGGGAGATGGGTTCCCTGGAACCACTCTGTGCACCATGGGGAGTTCAAGGGCAGCCTAACCCACAGAGGAATGCCCGGTGAGAAAGAGGGAGGGAAGAAACAAACTGTTCTGGTAAACATTAACATCTGCCCATCCTAAGATGTTCTGGCCAGGCATGATGGCACAGCCCTTTAATCCCAGTCCCCAAAAAGCAGAGAGAAATATGTCTTTGAAAACTCCATGCTTGCCTGACCTACAAAGCAAGTTCCCAGATAGCCAGTGCTACAGAGTGAGACCATGTCTCAAACAAACAAAAGGGTGTTCTTCCCTTCCTCATTAATTGCATAGTAGCTAAGCTATGCTCTCAGCACTCTTTGTCATTAGGTGTGCTCACATGTGCATCTTCATGTCTCCATTCCTTTAAAATTTACAACCTGGGGATTCAGCTGCATGTGATGTGGTATGCCTTTAACCCCAGCTGTCCAAGTGGAGAAAGGCAGATTTAGTTCAACACTACTTCAAAAGGAAAAAAGGAAGAAAAATAAAAAGGAAGGAAGGAAGGAAGGGAGGGAGGAAGGGAGGGAGGGAGGGAAGGAAGGAAGGAAGGAAGGAAGGAAGGAAGGAAGGAAGGAAGGAAGGAAGGAAGGAAGGAAGGAAGAAACGAAGAAACAAAGAAACAAAGAAACAAAGAAAGAGGAAAGGGCAGAGAAGGGAGGGAAGGGGGAGGAAGGGAGGGAGAGATGGCAGAAGAAAGGAGAAAAGAGAAGGAGGCAGAAAGACACACAGATAGACAGACAATTTAGTAGTTGAATGAAGAAGTTTAGAAAGTAAAACATGAGGATTATTAAATCCATAGAATATAAAGTAGGCCATCTAGTAGTTCCAACTAGGCCATCTGGAACTTTCAGGATAGCATTTGAAATGTATATAAAGAAAATATCTAATAAAAAATAAATAAATAAATAAATCCATAGAATATCTGAAATTTCCATTTGCACATAAAATGCTTTTAACAGGATATTTTTAAAAACAGAACTATAAGCTGGGCGTGGTGGCGCACGCCTTTAATCCCAGCACTCGGGAGGCAGAGGCAGGCGGATTTCTGAGTTCGAGGCCAGCCTGGTCTACAAAGTGAGTTCCAGGACAGCCAGGGCTATATAGAGAAACCCTGTCTCGAAAAACCAAAAAAAAAAAAAAAAAGTTTAAAAACAGAACTATGAATTCTTCTGCAAAAACTTATATAAAATGGTCAGAAGAGAAAATAAGAGCAGTGATTGTTTAAAAACTTACATAGCTGATCATTAGTATCAAGAGTTAAATGAACTGAAACGCAGCAGCAGCTACTGGAGCTTCTAGGACACAAATGGAAGCAGATACAGGATACTGACACCACCCAGACCTCCCTCCCTATAACACTTCAGGAAACATTCACATAAAGGCTGGGGAAATAAAAAGAAAACTTATCAATAATGGAAATCTGCCTATGTTCTTCCAAACTCATTAAGTAACATGAAATACCTAGAAGGATGCTCTTGTATGTGCCAATACTGGAGAAATAAACATCAAAAATGTTTAATTAGGGAGATGGCTGGAATTACTACAGTAAAAATGTACTGCTGCCACATGACCTTTGAGTAATTTCTCAAGGACCACAAAAATTTTCTTTTAAGAAAATAATACTCTGTACAACTTAAAATCTATCATCCACAGTTCATAAAGCATAAGACAGTCATTTAGTCCTTTTAAATCTTGGAGAAGTCGTAACTGTTTTAAACTTTATACATGGATAACTAAAATAGAACAAATAAAACAGCTTACCCAGAGATTTTAAAAAAATAATTTCCTAAGCGTGTCATATAAAACTCTGCACTTATCATGAAAGGGCTTCCACTGTCTGACTAGTTTTAATAAGTATTCTTTTTGGAATAAGCTACTAGGCACAGACTACCAGGTATTAAAATACTGCCCAAAGATCAACAGAACTCCTTTATTTTTCTTTAAAATAAGAAATAAGAAACTCCAACTTTATGGGTTTTGCTCTATATATTAATGATTTAAACTCTCTCTTAATATCTATATACTGCCAGTGGGTAACAACAGTAAATGGGAGTTGTCACAAAAGAAACAGAACTCCTGTCCAGCCTAGCTTTTGAAAGGTTTAAAAGTAAATTAGACTTCATGCTTTACAATACAGTAGATGATAAATACTCAAGTACAAATTCCAGTATCTCTGATACTGGGGTTGGCAGATTATTATATTCGGTGGTTTAAATCAGAATAGCCCCTGGGGGCTCATATATTTCAGTCCTTGAACTCTAGTTGGTGGAATTTTTCACAGCAATAGAAAAGCACCTAAGACTTTATTTTATTGATCTAAACTGACTTTCCATTAAATAAATTTTACTGAAGTACATGCACATTCCTTCTATTAGATATTACTTAAGGCTATTTTCATACTGATGATACAATATGCAGTTAGCACATCTAAAATGTTTATTCGTGAAATACCACAGTGAAAGGAACCTGCCAGCTGGGATGAGGACACAGAACAGATCCACCCACCAATCCGTCACTTGTGCTCCTGTGGAAACATTCGTTTCTTTGAGGCTTGTGTTTTGATGCTTCTGAGTTATAGTTATTCATTACATAATTTACCTAATATATTTTCTTCCTGGATATTTCCATTCAGCCTTTTACATGGATCATAGCACTTATCATACTGAATTGAAACTATTGTATGCTCAATTTCTCTTTATACTGTGGATTAGTAAAAGGTAGAAAACATCTTATTCACCTTTACAGCATACCACATTGTGGTTGCTCATTCAATATATGGAGAGTACTTGACACATAAGTGGGGGGGGGGGGGGAGTCCTACTGCTAAAGACAGTTTACTTTCAGCATCGATGTGTTTTCCTTGGCTAAAACTAAACTGGAGCCCAGATACATTAATAAAGGAAAGGGGTATATCTCATAGATTAAGGGATCACAAACTTATATCAGTTTCTGCCCAGCTCTAGTCAAGACTTGATGACAAACATCACGAGAATATCAAGACTGTTTAAGAAAGAGATAGATAATATGACAAGACCAGAAGCCAGCAGATAGGAGGCAGTCTCGATTTTTATAACATCCCTCTTTATCTTTCTCTGTGGCAAGCACGCATGCTTGTTCACACTCTTGCTAAAACTAAGTAGGATACAAGAACTGCCTTAATCCCCTCTGAGACAGCTGTCTTCAATGACCTAATTTTCTTGTATTTAGTCTCTCTTCAGGGTTTTATCACCTCCTAATTCTGCCACAATAATGACCAAGCTTCTAACACTGCTAGAGAATAAACATTGAAAGTATTATAATTTGTAACATAAAACTATAGTGGCAAATAAAATACTTTAATTTAATTAATAAGTATCTAAAATATACAAGACACTTTCTCTAGGCATTAAGATACAGAAATAGAAAACAAAAAAAATCAGATAAAAGTTTGGCTTTGTAGAACACCCACCCTAGTGAGGAGCCACTGAAATATGCAGATGACAGACATAAATTTTATCCTTCAGTAGTGGCAAAAGAGCTCAAACTGGAGGAAGCAAAATAAGGAAAGAACTAGAACAAGGAAAAGTTATTGGTTTAAGCAGAACTGAGAACAGGTCTTGCAAAGACAACAGTGAACTAAGGTACCCCAAACTGAATATTAAGTCATGTGGTCTAGACAAAGGACACTTTACCCAGCAAGGCAAACTGAAGACATTCCTGAGAGATGCACCTACTGAACCGTTTAATAAGGAGCAAGACCAGCATAGACCAGCATAGTGGGAGAAGTATAGAAAACAAGGTGGCAAACAGCTTAGGAGCATGTACAGGGAGCTCATGGCCAACCCTGTGGGCTACACACAGTCTGTGTTTGCTCTCTAGCAGCGGTTCTTAACCTTCCTAATGCTGCAACACTTTAATATAATTCCATGTGTGTGGTGATCACCCCCAACATAAAATTATTTCTGTTGCTACTTCATTACTGCAATTTTGCTGCTCTTATGAATTGTAATATGAATATCTGATATGTAGGATATCTGATGTATGGCCCCTGTAAAAGGCTTGTTCAACCCCCAAAGGGGTAGTGACACACAGGTTAAGAACCACTGCACTATAGGATGTGAGGGGCATGGCTTAGGGACACTGTCAAGAAATCCTAATGAAGTATTATTGTGGAGCAGATCTTGAGGGTAGAGTGCTCCTAACATAGCTGACCTGCACAAGTGTTATTTGGGATCCAAGGGAACTACCAGAAAAGGAATTAGAACCTTCCCTACATGCCTGAAACCCCAGAACACTAAGGCTGTAGAAACCAAGAGTTCCAACTCCCCATCCCCCAACACAGCACCACATGGAAACAAAGGGATCTGAGAACCTCACCCTTCAACTCATTGCATGTGCATCATTTCCGATGGTGTGTTAGTTAACTGACTTTTCTATATGCCTCGTGATATGTTGCTTATATGTTGTACAGCTATGTTTGGGGAGTCCTGATTTATGTTTCTCCGCCCATTTTACCCTCCAGATATATCTCCAGCATTCCCACACGTATTCCTCCCTCCTTTCTTCCTTTGTACTCCCTACTCTGTACTTCTTCATCTTAACCTCCCTCAACGTTAACAGTCTGAAGTCTATGGACCCCACTGGTATCCCAACTTCCCCTTCCTAGCTACTTCAACCACCTTAGTGTTTTTCTTTTCAAAGTCAACCCAATACTTAATCCTTATGCTGATCTACCCTACTTCCCTGCCAACCCTAATCTTATTAACTAAAATCTTTCTGCACTGTCCTTGGGTGTTTATCCCAAAGTGGTACTGAAGAAAATGGGGAGCCTAGTTTAATTGTCCAGCACATTAAAGCGGCCATGGTTGCTACTGCAGTTATTGTTCTATTCAAAAATAGGAAAAAAAAAAGAAACATAGAGATTTGATCAAACATAATGAACTCTTAGGCTGAGGACTCTTTTCTGAATAAAACACTCAATTCCTGCACATAAAAGTCAACTTCAAATAAAAAAAAATGTTTTTAATTTTTTATGTGTGTGTGTGTGTGTGTGTGTGTGTGTATGTGTGTGTGTTTGTGTATCTGATGCAAAAAACAAACCATGAACAGAAATATAAAAACACCAAACATAACAACCTGACCCTCCCAAAACCCACTTAGACTGCAGCTATGGCATATAATGAGAGTTAAAGGAAATCACTGAAAGAAACTCAAGGGAATTATTGTGTGTGTGTGTGTGTGTGTGTGTGTGTGTGTGTGTGTGTGTGTGTGTGTGTTCAAAGAGGATTAGTTAGTGATTGAGAATACAAACAACTGAACAAAATGAAGAGTGTAGTGCAAGCTATGGAAGATGAATACAGCAAAGAGACAGAAATGCTGAAGAAAGATAAAATCGGAAATGCTAGAAATGGAAAGTCTGGTAAATCAATTAAAGATCTCTGTGCAAAGAGAAATTCTTTCCTGAATAGGAAAGAGCAAGGACAGGACAGAATGTTGAGCTGGAATGCAGAGTTGAGGAATGACAGCCATCAAACAAGGCAAAAGATGAAACAACAAGTCCAGTGAGAAGCACAAGAGTGGCAGGACAATCTGAAAAGACCAAACTTAAAGACGAATGATATAAAATGAGAAGACTCTAGTTCTGCTTGCATAGGAAATGTTTCTTAGAGAATTAGAACAGAAAATTCCACAGAATTACTGAAGGAGATGCCAATCCAGACAGACATAGGAGGCACTCAGGATACCAAACAGACAAGACCAGAAGACAACAATAACATCATCATCATATTATAGCTCAAACACTAAATACGCAGAACAAAGAAAATGAAAGGACAGTAAATCCCATTTGTCTCCATTTAAGGAGCTCATTTGTCTCCATTTAAAGGCCAGGCCTGAATTTAAAAGAAAGCCATAAGGCACCAGCTCCAGGAACAGACCATAAAATCCAGAACAAGATCATAAAATCCCCTCCCAAAGAACAGCCTGGGGATAACCAAAAGAATGGGAAATATCTTATCTCAGGATGGGCCATGCGTGATGGGAAATCCTATCTCATCTAAACACTCATGACACGAGAATGCAGAACACTGATCACCCGGCACAAGCCGATCAGCAGCATACCCCTGTGACCTCCCCAGCACCCACATGAAATTTTAGATTACCTAACCCCCTCTCTAAATATAGAAGAACTAACATAGTAGCCAATCAAAGTTATACTAATGTCAACACGTTGGCCCCTACCAAGCACAATAGAGATTACCTAATCCTTCTGGAAATTTCCCCTGGTTCCCTATATGAAGGCCTGCAGGCCTTGGTTAGACGGGACTGGGGTGCAGTGTCATTTTGGAGAATGGTTGACCACAACATGCAGGTTATTTCTGCATAATAAAAGCTCTTTTTCTTTGCATACTATCTAAGGCTTGGGTCTTCCTTCAGCAATTTTTGGACCCTTACAAAAGTGTATAGAAAGTGACAAGACAAAAACACCAAATCACAAAGACAATCCCATCAGAACAGTAGCAGATTGCTCAACTAAAATGTTAAATCCAGACGGACCTGGATAGATGTACTTTGAGTTCTCAAAGATAGCTGCCAACACAAAATACTATATCCAACAAAGCTACTTGTCATAACTGACAGAAAAAAATATTTCCGTCATAAAAATAGGCTAAAGAAATTATGACCACTAAGATATTTCTCCAGAAAATACATAAAAGAACCCGTCTAGTTAAAGAAAAGAAAAAAAAAAAACATTTACTAAGTCATAGCACAAACAACATTAGAATAATAGTTGATAAAAGTTATTTAACTATAGTTATTCAACTAGAGGAAGAGGGTTAAAAACCAACACTACAAAAGGCAGAAAGCAATACACACTTTCAATAATAACTCTGAGTATTATTCGTCTAAATTTCCCAGTCAAAAATCCAAATCAGTAGAATGAATCAAAACTCACAAGCATGCACTTGCTGCCTCCGAGAAACACATCTCACCACACAGGCAGACAATCAGCTTGGGTGAAAGAAGGGGGAAAAATGCACCAAGCAAATGGACCAAGGACAGAAGCAGATGTCACAGCTCTAAATGTAAGCGAGTATCAGACCAAAACTAATTGAAAGATACCTAACATCACTTCAGACTCATAAGGGAATGATCTACTAGAGGCCACTATAATTTTAAACATCCATTCCCAGAACCAAGATGCACTCAGTTTCATGAAATAAAACCTCTAAAATGTCACAGACTAAGCCTGCACAACAGTAACAGGTGACTTCAACATCTCACTCTCAGCATGGACAGGACTTCTCAATAGCAACAACAAGTGTCTTCAAAGGGGGCTGGGGATACTACATTTCTACATTTAAAAGATCTCTGAGTTCAAGGGCAGCCTAGTCTACAAAATGAGTTCCAAAGCAGGCAGGGACACACAGATTGTTGCCTCAACAACAACAAGTCAACTCCAAATGGATCAAGGCCCTCAACATAAAACCTGATTCTCTGAAACTTCCAGAGGACACAGAGGGAGTGTCCTTCACAGGGTGAAAGAGATTCTGAAGAGGACTCCAAATCACTCAGAAAAGAAGACCAATATATATGTGAGATTTCATAAAATGTATAGTATAAGAAACAGTCAAAGCCACATATCTTACAGAGGATTAGTATTAGAATAAAGAATTCAAAAAAAAGCTAAACATCAAAACAAACAACAAACAAACAACCAATAAATAAATAAGAACCATGAACCCAGAGAGTTCTTTTTTTTTTCCAGAGAGTTCTTAAAAGAAAAAAAAAAATACAAATATCTAACAAACACTTTCCAGTGTTCTGCACTGTTAGCATCCAGTGAAATGTAGCATTTCGTTACATTGTAAATTTGAGAATTCCATCTCACCTATCAGAATGGCTATCACCAAAAGATGAAATGATAACAAAGGCTGGAGAGGCTTTGGGGGAAGAGGAGCCTTTACACTCCATAGTCAGGAGTGTAATCGATGCAGCCACTATGCAAATCACTGTAGAAAATTCTTAGAAAGCTAAAAGTAAAACCACCCTATCCTCCAGCCATATACCCAAGAGATTATATTATGTTACAGAGGTATTTGCATATCCATAGTTACTGCTGCTCTGTTCACAATAGCTAAGACATGGTATAAGCCTGGATGTCTACCAACTGATGGATAATGAGATTCTGTCATTTACATACAATGGAATTTTATCCATCTATAGAGAAAAATAAAATTTGCTGGAAAATGGAACAGAAAAATACTATATTAAGCGATACAACTTAGACCCACCAAGAAAGATATCACGTGTCCCCACTCATATGTGAATTCTAGATTTTAATTTTTTTTTTCCAGACAGGATTTCACTGTGTAGCCCTGGCTGTCCTGCAACCAGCTCTGGAGACCAGGCTGGCCTTGAACTCAGAGATTTGTCTCGTCTGGGTAGGAAGCTAGAGGAGTCCATGGAAGGGGGAAGACGTACAGAACTGTTATGGTCATACTCACTCTTTAGATTCCTGCGTTCTTTTGGTAACATGCTGAACAACCGTGTCATAGCCAGAATCCTCCCCCTGATTCTGATCAGATGTGCATTTTTCCATTTCTTCTTCAATCATAGACCCCAACGTGTTACATATGTGCTGTCTGAGGTATTTCACAAATTCATAGCTGAAACAAACATAGAAATAAAATGTAGTAAATATTACACTCTCAGCTATTAATCAGATCCAGGAAATCTAGCACACAAAGGCCTGTAACATATTATGATGGCTTTGCCTTGTCATTAAGAAAATAAATAACAAATATTGGCAAGAACACCTCCAGCCCCTAACACTTTGCTGTTATTTACTTCGAGAGTTAAGGCATAGGAGCAGGGTTTCTCTATGTAGCTCAGGCTGGACTCAAACTCAAAATCCTCCTGCATCAGCATCCTGAGTCCTAGATTACAGATGCATACCATTGACTGATCAACCTTCCTACTTAAGTAAAAGACCTAAGCAACTGACCATGATACAGTACAGTCATAAGAGTGAATTAAAGTGAGAATTCTAATATAGAAGCAATTGACTGCATAGGTATTATAGATATTTTTCTTGCAAAATATCACACACACAAACACATGCACATCTTGTACACACATATTGTTACTTTAAAAATAAATTGAAAAAGTTTAAACTTCCTTTCAGCGACAGCAGAAAACATCTTTTTAATGTATTCTCCTGCAGCTCCTCAGAGCCAGTGTTAAAAACAAAAAAAAAAAAAAAACAAAAAAACAACAAAAAAAAAAACAAAATAGGAAGAATTTTAAAATGTCCTCAAAGATTTACATCTGAATCTTGCAAGTTTTTTGCTTATAAGGAAAGACACCTGGAAGCCACCACATCTCTGAAGCAGCTCAAAATCCACAGCCATAAGCCTCCTTGCTTCCTCCACTAATGAAACCCTTTCCTTGGCATAGGAAAACACTGCTAAGCTGGGTAAAGGTGCGTACATTTCCACTGTCCTGTGAAACTGATACAAAACTACAGAAAGCCAAAAACTATTATTTCATAATGCCGTGTGTGTGTGTGTGTGTGTGTGTGTGTGTGTGTGTGTGTGTGTGAGAGAGAGAGAGAGACAGACAGACAGACAGACAGACAGACACAGACACCGACAGCGACACAGACACATAGAAAACATGTACTCTCTCCATCTCCCCTTCTAGAGGTCTCAAGTATTTCCTGCCATCTTAAAGGAAGGGAGAGTATGTAGATCTGCAGCTTAGAGACAAAAACAACAGAGGCTGCTGGAGGATGGGACAGGCTAGTATCTCCACACGACAAATCTTCTCTGCAATGGTACTGTCTAACTTATTTCTCCCCAATGACCACACTTTCTCCCACTTTGGCTCATTATACCTGAAACTCACTGACTCAATCGTCTCCAATAGCATCTACTTATAAAATTGCTAATATCCCAGAAACTCAGTATCCATATAAGCTTTTGATAAATGAAATGATAAAAGGCAGATGTAATTGCAGATTTTATAAATATTAAGGTAAGAGAATACTAAGGGAAATCTTTATGTACATTAGTTTCATAATCTAAATAAAATTGAAAAAAAAATCCCAAAATATAATACTAAAGCTCCTGACTTACTATTTTTTTTGATTTTTAATATTTTTATTACATATTTTCCTCAATTACATTTCCAATGCTATCCCAAAAGTCCCCCATAGCGCCCCCCACTTCCCTACCCACCCATTCCCATTCTTTTGGCCCTGGCATTCCCCTATATTGGGGCATATAAAGTTTGCATGACTTACTATTTTTAAAGCACGATGTGCCAGGTGTAGTGTTATGCACCTGTCCCAGCACGTAATTTATTGTTTTAGTGAAAGCAAGAAAAACAATACAGAGTGTTGGGCTTCTAAAAGTGACCACTGTGTGTCTTGGAATTTATGGGTGGACATTGCTATCAGATGGACTAGGAATGGTGGCTAGATACAAAATGATGATGCACAAGTCAATAGTAGTATATATTATATACCATATGAACCTATAATCAAGATCAAGTACCATTAACCAATAGTAGTTAGAAATAGATAGTGATTATTTCCAGGGGAAGAAGGGACAACTAGAAAAGGAGTTTGAGCTGACCTCTGACACAGATGGGAATGTTGCATGTGTTTGAGCTGAGTAGTGAGCACCCATCTGCACCCACCCATGCAAAGGTGCTGTTCAGCCATACTCCCAATAGTTGTGTGTTTTGTGAACTCCTCAGTAGTGTTCTTTTTTCATTCTCTTGCTTCTGAGATTCAAATCAGTGGATTAAAGAAGATTGTCATATTACTATGTCTACATAGTAAGTTTCAGGCCAATCAAAGCTACATAGTGAGATTCTGTCATTAAAAACAAACAAATGGATATGTAATAAATCCACTTTTATTTGAGAAGGTGCCAAATTTTCTATATTGTGCTTTTAAAATAATGAACCTATAACCAAAAGAAAACAAAACAACAACAAAACTGACACAAATATGTCTAAACAAAAGAGTATCATCCAATCATTCTTTTTTTTTTTTTTTTTTTTTTTTTTTTTTTTGGTTTTTCGAGACAGGGTTTCTCTGTGTAGCCCAGCTGTCCTGGAACTCACTCTGTAGACCAGGCTGGCCTCGAACTCAGAGATCCACCTGCCTCTGCCTCCCAAGTGCTAGGATTAAAGGCGTGCGCCACCACGCCCGGCCTCATCCAATCATTCTTATCAGCATCAATTTTATATGGAAATAAGCAAAAACAACGGAAACCATAAGCATAATCATAAATTTAAAAAATCAAGCTGGGCCTGGTGAAACATGCTCCCACCACTTGGGATACTTAAGTTCAATAGTCATTTCCAGGCTATCCTGGGCTTGCCGGGCAACATAGCATGCAGGTCTCAAAAATCCTGACTTATTAAATTAGAAACCCTACAGTGATTCTTTGCACATCTTTTTAAATTCCCTTGAGAATCTGAGCAAATTATAAAGAACACCACCATAAAACGGCAAGTAAAACATAACCTTTTACAGAGAACATTAAAGGACTGAAGGGTCCCTTAATACCCATTTCTAGAAACTGAACTTCGAGATATCCAAAAGTCAGTAAAAACCAAGAAAAACTGCCTCCTATCAGGCATGAGGCTCGGGTTCCATTCCCAGCACCTGAATGACCAAGTCAAAAGCAACATCACAGGAAAAGTATCTGTGAGAGACAAACACTGGATTGTAAAAGGCTACAACTAATCCTGTGCCTGGAGGAAGACCTTGAAGCGGAGAGGCCTAATTCACTACATGAACAAACTCCAAAGAAATGCATTGAGCCCTAAGGATCTTTATGTATAAGGAGCAGTGTGCATTGTAAAAGGTCCTTCAGGTTGCACCTAACACTTCCTCTCTCCGTGCTTCTCAAAACTGGGCAACCTGCTCCCTTTCAGTGGGTCTAGGACATTTGTATGGCGCCCTACCCCTACACAGGAACCCAGACCTGCTTCAGTATGAGAGGCCCTTCAGTATATGGCTTCTTACAACAGGCAGTGAAAGTAACAGACGAACAAAAACACAAATAAGGACTTGGGGGCAGCGAGGGGTGGGAGGTGGGGGTCACTACTTTTAGATAATGTGAAAGGAATTCCCTTAAGTGTTAAGATTGTTCTTTAAAGAACAGAATAATTTACAATTGATGTTCTTGAGCTGCTGTGACAGAAGAGAACACACAGGCAGAAGAGGCTCTACAAAAATCACTTTGAAAAAAAGGATAAATTCAGCATTGGGACAAATGAGAGAAAAAAACTAAACCAACAATCAGCTATTTTAGCAAAAATATCAAATAAATCTCTATCCAAATCATTTTCAGCTTTCCTGGACCAGTGGTTTGTTGCTTAAAAACTTATAAACTCGATTTTACTTGTGAAAATTTTCGTCAGTCTCCTCCAGCCGCAAGAGGATCTCCTCTGCGCACTCCAAGGAGGGAGCTCCGGTGATTTTCTCCTTCACGCTCTGGAACAGCTGCCGGAGCATCGCCTGCAGCATCACCTCATCCTCGCTGGAGAAATGGGCCATGCCTTGCAGCAGTCAAATCTCCGCAACCACCGCGGGGTCGCCACCAACAAAGCTCACTGCGCACGCGCGACCCAGCCCAATCGCCGCCGACGCTCAGCGTCGTTCCCTAGGAAACCACAGCGAGAGTCCCAGGGCGGGGCCGCGGATGAGTAGCGATGTGCAGGAAGACTGGGCTGTAGGTTTAGAGACCCAGAACTTGCAGAGGCTAACGTTGGATGATTGACGTTCCTTGGTACCGGCAGAGCTCAAGCCTCCCCCGACGGGAACAACAGACACCTCAGGATCTGCTGGGAGGGCCTAACGGGAAACGCCTCGGCTGCGCCTGACGTCAGCTCGCTGACCCGCCCAGGGGAGGAGTTAATCCCAGAGGAGAGTGGAACTGATCCTAAGCTTGACATGCAGGAAGGAGGAAGGAGACAGAAATAGATGAGGCCTTCAGTAAAAACAGGGCAAAGGAAGCCAAACTGAAATATCAACTGGGGATTGGGTGGTATTGAAATGTGGAAAAACCGTGTTCATACAGCAGCCGTAACAACTGTTGCCTGCCAATGAGGATAGCACTCTGTAACAGAAAAGAAACTTAACAATTCATTACAGGGCAGTTATGTATTTTACTAAGGAAATGCCACATGGCAGACTGGAAGTAGCCCTTGAACACTCATCCCTAGCAAAAAGAGCTATGGATAACTGCCTTCTGAGATCTAAAGAGTCATTGGTCTCTAAGGATGTGGCCATGCTCCAGAGGATGGCCCAACATCCAAAAGGATATAGGCAGCAAGTCAATTCTGTGTTTTGTTTACGGAGTTTGGATTGGTGGTTAAGAGCACTAACTGCTTTTTCTGAGGACCCAGGTTCAATTTCCAGCACCAACATGGTGACTCACAACCTTCTGTAAGTCCAGTTCCATGAGATCTGATGCCCTCTTCTGACCTCCGTGGCACTACTCATCTGTGGTTCACAGACATACAGACATGCAAACACTATACACATAAAATAATTTTTAAGATCAACGTTTTAAAAAGAAAGGAGTGTGGAAGTGGAACAGTATATGTGAGTATGATCTAATACATTGTACAAATAGGAAATTCAAAAACAAATCCAAAAATGCATTTCTTTAAAAGAAAAGAAAGGTGGTATTATTTGTGGAAACCTAAGATTTTGTTTATCAATCAGTAGGAAGTTTAAAAAGAAGCAGCATATATAGTATGGGAGCTTGCAAATGCACAATATTCAGATGCCAATAGTTACTGATGCCAAACAACTGATGAATGGTTTGACGTCAATAAACTTCCAGAATCCAGCTGTATATTCTATCCTCATCAGATATACTTCTCAGTTTAGCCAGATTCAGTAATTTTCTAGGAAAACAAATATTTCTATCCAGAAATTGCACCATATTTATTCAGAATATAAGGTCATTGTTTGCTTTTTAGTATAAAATTAGCATTTGTATTTTTAATTAATATTTGACAATTTCATACATGTGTATACTGAGTTTCATCTCCCTTTTCTTTTTTTTTTTTTTAGGAGTGGTAATATGTGTATTAAATTTCATTTGTATGCACAGGGGGAGGCCAGCCTTGCATCAGGATCTAAAAGTTCAACCCAGAGACAATGTCAACGAGTTTCCAAGTCTATTTAAGACAGAGGCTGGCTGCTGCCCTTTGTCATTGATTTCCTCCTTTTTGCTGGTGGTGGCCTGGTGGAACTGTGGGGAGACACAAAGGGGGCTGAGGGTCCCTTGGGAACAGCATCTTCTTTCAGGGGAGCAGCTCCGTTGGCAGGCTGCTGTGCTAACTGCTGCTTTCCTTTGTGTTTCTTTTTGGCTTTCCCAAGGGATGGAGCACAGTCCTTAGGCCTTGGGGTGGCACAGATTTCAGAGGGAGTCGGCACAGGAGGTGTTCCCGAGTCCTCACTCCTGGAAGGGACGCTCTGCTTTGGGACAGCAGCCTCCTTGGAGGGCTTCCACTTAGGTCCACGCTGCTTCAGCTTCTCAGCCCTCTTTCGTTTCCTGCTCACATCGGCTTTCCCAGCAGACTGACTGGGCCTGGTGGACACTTGGGCATCTGGGACAGAAGGTTCAGTGGACAAGCCTGGCCCTTTGGCGATGCCGTTCAACTTCTGGAAGGGCTTCTTGGAATGTGGCTGTCTTAGCAACTGCTGCTTTGCCTTCACAGCCCCACGGGCTTTCTTGGTGGGCTGATTACCGTTCTCAGACTTTGGGGTGACCTGATCCTTCAGGTCAGGCTCTGTAGGGGTAGCTGCTGCCGAGTTTCCTGCATGGGGCTGGGGAATAGAATTGGAAAATTTCTTGAACTTGGCGATAAAGAAACCGTCCATATTGTGAGTGTGAGGGTAGAAGCGTCGGGTGGAACGCAGAGTGGGGTGAAAGCGCCTTGCTTGGAAGCGGGTAAAACCTTCCTGGCCGAAGTCCAGGCCGGTGGGCACCAGCCGCACATTCCTCTTCTTCAAGGCATAGTCTACCACCCACTCGTTCTCTTCCACCGTAATGGAACAGGTGCAGTAGACCAGGTAGCCTCCGGTCTTGGAGGCAGCGTTCACTGAGTCGATAGCGCTGAGTAGCAGTTCCTTCTGAAGGTGGGCACAGCGCTGGATGTCTTTCTCATCCTTGTTCGTCTTCACAGCAGGGTCTTTGGAGATGACTCCTGTGCCACTACAAGGAGCGTCCAGTAGCACTCGATCAAAGCCCCCCACCACCTTGGGGAACTGGCGCCCATCATAGTGGCTGATGATGGTGTTGGTGACTCCCAAGCGGTGCAGGTTGCCCACCACGCTCTTGAGCCGGTCTGCATTGGCATCGTTGGCAAGGATCACTCCTGTGTTCTTCATCAGCTGAGCTATGTAGCTGGTCTTCCCCCCAGGAGCACAGCACATGTCTAAGATCCGCTCATGCTCCTGAGGTGCCAGGGCCATGACGGGCAACATACTGGAAGCTCCCTGCAGCATATAGTGTCCAGCGAGGTACTCGGGGGTAGCGCCAATAGGCACTGAAGAATCATATACCACAAGTCCAGACTTTGACCACTTCCCCAGTGGATCCAGATTAACCCCACGATTGATCAGAGCCTGAGCAAGGTCTCGGCGACGGGTTTTCAAGGTGTTGGTCCGAAGGGTGATTGGCCGGGGCACCTCATTAGCTTCTAAGAACTCGATCAACTCAGACAGAGGGAACAGCTCCATGAACTTGCTCAACAGGAAGTCTCCATAAGAATAGTAAGTGGCCAGGTCCTTCTGAAGCCGACTTAGATACTCAGCTCGGGACCGGCCCTCTTCTCGCTGAGCTCCAAAATCCCGCAGCACTCCCACGATGTCCTGGATCCGCTTGTGAACTCGCTGCAGGTCTGGAGCCTGGCCATCCTGGTCCGTCTCCCCAGCAGGGGGCAGCACAAAGGCTTCCTCATCTTCCACATTAATCTGCAAGCCCCCCTCTGCTTTGTCATCCTTTCTGGGGTGGGTCTCAGGGGACACACCATCATCATCATCTTCATCATCAGTGTCCTCTTCACTCCACTGGACCCGAGCTGCGGCGTCCTGGGTTTTCTGCTTCAGGGCAGCTCTTTCAATAGGCAACAGCTTTTCCTCCTCATCCTCTGAATTAGAGGCAGCTCCGTAGTCATCCACCATGTCTTCATCACTGTCGTCAGAGCCCCAAAGGTCCCCCTGGGTCACCACATCATCTTCCCCCCGAGTCTTCCTCCTCGTCCCCATCACTGTTTTGAATTGGTGCTGGGCGCTTTTTACCTCGAGCCTGGACTGCTCCTTTGGATAACTCTCCAGGCAATGTTTTGATCCCGGGAGACTTATTTGGCTTAGGGACGTCGACAGACCCTGCCCTCCTCTTGGCTGCCCGCTTTCGGGCACGACTCGACAGCCTCTTGGAATTCTCATCGCCAGCTGCAGGCAAAAATCTGACCAATTCGGTCTCCGCACCCTTCTGTTTTCGGGCCTTTCGGCCGGGTCCACGCTTCTCCTTCTTCGTAGGGTCCAACTTGCGCCCCATGATAACTGAAGGCTCGGCTCGCTTAGACCTGGTTCCGGCTGACCCGGCACCTCCAGCCAAGGCTCCCTTTTCTTATCTATACCCTTTGTCACACTTTGGTAAGGAGAAACCCTTCTGCCAGCAAACTTCCTCCTGTTTTGGTGTCTTTTGATTTCCTATTGATCCACACAGTTGCTTGCATTAGGATCTTTGGAGAGGAATTGTTTGCTGAAATATAGGTAATGTATTAATGGCTTCACCATTGAAGCCATTACACCACCCCCTTCAGCATCCATTTACAACTCATAAACCCTCAGTAAGGGATAGGTCCTAATGAACTGCCCCATGCAGGACAAAATCAGCCAAGTCAAATTTTGAGCAGATTGTATGCAAATAACAGCTTCAGTGAGCTCCTGAGAGCAGTGGGTATCCCATGTACAGAAGACACTGCCTTGAAGAAATCTCCAACTTCCAGCTGCTATGCCACCATTTTCTAAGTTATTCCCTGAGCCATAGAGCAGGAAACCATAGAAAAGTTCTAAGGACTCCACATTAACCAGTAGTGAGCCTCTGCATTAACTGATGTATAGTACAAAAAGATGTGTCTCTGAGAAAGGCTGACAGCAGCACTGATTTGTGAATAGGACCCTAAGTGTCTATAAGGCAGCTCCATTATATGTCCACTTAGCCAGACAATAATAATAGGTTCTAAGCTACAAACTATGACTTCACCAGCCACAAGTGTTCTCACCAGGTTAAAAATAGCATGCATGAGTTCAAATCCAATCATAAAAGATCTTGTCTCCCCATAACTTTCATGCCATTACTACAACCATGGGCATATCTTACCAGGAAGGTCAGAGTGGCTCATCAGACCCACAGCTGGGTAGGGCTATTGATGAATTTTCTCCTGAGTGAATCTCATAGCACCCTTTGACACTTTGAAAACTAGCCAGCAGGAAGGAATCTCCCAGGATAGATTCAGTGTGATTCCTTCTTAATGTTCTGCAACCAAGTGTGGGAAATCTTAAAACATGTTCTTATTATCTTAAAACAAGTTCTTATTTTACAGATTGTGCCACTTATTACCTTGGTTAATAAAAAAAAAACTTGGCATCGAAGGTACAGAACCTTATTAGTGGGTGATGCTATAAACTCGGTACATATGAATGCATGTACACATGCACAGAGTCACCAGCAGTGAGACATTCATATTCAAGCCAACACAGAATGGGATGTGTTTGCAACTCCAAATAATCACTAGTGTTTAGGAGGAACACTGGGCCTCGGTGACAAGGTAGTGGCCACTTCCACATAAACATAGGTAAAACAGCAAGTGGGGCCACATAGTCATGGAGGCAACTTATGCATGGGGGACAAACAGAAGCCTGCCTGAGAGCCTAGGGATTGGTGATGCAGACAATGACAGCCAATCAGGAACTGCCACTTGGAGGACACACTTGCCTGGAACCAATGGGACTCAGGTGGAAGGTATAAAGGACACTCCCTGAGAATTAATAAAGAAGCTTGATGCCTCATTCTCACCTGCTTGCATAGTCTGAGCCATTGACTACCTGCCTTCTCACCCACTGCTTCCAAAGGCAGGACAGAAAACTTAGGCAACACTAGTGAGCTCTTCATTTTTTTCTGAATGTCACCCAAAGGCCCAAAAATAAAGGCTTGTTCCTCTCAGATCCTAGAGAAATCTTTAGGAACTGTGGCCTATTGTGGAGATTTTTCTCTTATCTTAGTTTAAGTCTTTGCTGTGATAAAATTCTAACAAAATCAGCTTGAGGAAGAAAGTGTTCATCTGGCTTATACTTTAAGGATACCACCTATCATTAAAGGAAGTCACAACAAGAACATGGAGACAGAAGCCATGGAAGGATGCTGGTTTCTTACTTAGCTAGCTTTCTTATTTAGACTGGGACTACCTACCTAGGAAAAGCGTTGCCCATAATGGTCTGGGTCCTCCTAAATTCATTAATAATCAATATGATCCATCACATGAAGCCCATTAGCCAACCTAAGTTAGGAAATTCCTCAATCAAGGCTTCCTCTTCAAATTTAGGCTATGTCAGGTTGATAGTTAAAGCTAACTAGGATATTCATAGAGGTCTGCCCATATGGGATATTTTGAAGCCCTGACCCTTCCTGTCTCTTTCTTTGCCCGACAGCTCCCATGATGTTAACAGGTTTGCTCCACCAGGTGATCTCCATTCTGCCACAGCAGAACAGAAATCCAAAAGCACAGAGTCAGGTGACCATGAAAAGAATCATGAGGCAGTACAACATGTTACTCCTCTTACTTTAATAGATGTTACAGTAACAAAATAATAACACTGCTTTATTGAACAGTGTGATACATTTCAGTATCGCTAAGAATACAACTTATTGTCACCACACAAAGCCAAATATTAAGGTGATAAATATGTAACTTAGAATTAATCATTCTAAGTCACTCAAAACTCATAGTATCACTTTATATCCTATGATTATACGGAACCATAACTTGTCAATATATAATTGTAAGAAGGAAAAAAAGAGCCCAGTGCCATCTTGGGCACGAACTCAGTGGATGGTCCCAAAATCCCCAGAGGACCCTCCATGCTGCAGGCACCCTAGCACACCCAGGATCTTGAGATCACTGGTGAGTGGAATGCAACAACTGTTCCAAAAAACCCGGAGGGTCTTGTGCCATCAGGAACAGGGACAAAGGAAACGCACCCAACCAGCAGCTGGGGTGTGTTCTGATTATGCCAGCCCCAAGCCATCTTGGGCACAAACTCTGCAGGCCCTAGCACACCCAGGATCTTGGGATCACAGGAGAGCACATGGGCAGCAGAAGCAACAGAGCTTCTTGGACAAGGTTCCTTCAGGCCTTCAACCTCAGCCAGGAAACAGAGCTGAGACCCAGACCCCTGGGCAACTTCCCCGTCAGGGAGGGATCTGACCTCAGGACTCAGGAGGTGGATCTGAGCTCCAGACTTCTGTGCACCTTCTCTGCTGAGGTGAGCTTGCCTACAAAGAGTGCTCTGACCACTGAGACTCAGGAGAGAGTTGGACTCCCAGGAGTGCTTACAGAGGCTAAAGAATCACAGGAGGAACAAGCTCCAGCCAGAGACAGAACATCTAATACCAAAGATAACAAGATGGCAAAAAGCAAATGCAAGAATCTTACTAACAGAAATCAAGACAACTAGGCACCATCAGAACTCAGTACGCCCACCACAGCAAGTCCTGGGTAACCAAACACACCCAAAAAGCAAGGTTCAAATTTAAAATATCTCATGATGCTGGTAGAAAATTTTAAGAAGGGCATTAATAACTCACTTAAAGAAATACAGGAGAACACTACTAAACAGGTAGAAGTCCTTAAAGAATTACAGGAAAGCACTGCTAAACAGGTAAAAGTCCTTAAAGAGGAAACACAAAATCCCTTAAAGAATTACAGGGGAAAACCAAACAGGTGAAAGAATTGAAAAAAATTCCAAGATCTAAAAATAGAAGTAGAAAAAATGAAGAAAACCCAAAGGGAGACAACTCTGGAGATAGAAACCCTAGGAAAGAAATCAGGAGCCAAAGATGTGAGCATAGGCAACAGAATACAAGAGATGGAAGAGAGAATCTCAGGTACAGAAGATTCCATAAAGAACATGGACACAACAATCAAAGAAAATGCAAAATGCAAAAAGATCCTAACCCAAAACAACAAGGAAATCCAGGACAAAATAAGAAGACCAAACCTAAGGATAATAGGTATAGATGAGAATGAAGATTTTCAACTTAAAGGGCCAGTATATATCTTCAACAAAATTATAAAAGAAAACTTCCTTAACCTAAAGAAAGAGTTGCCCATGAACATACAAGAAGCCCACAGAACTCCAAATAGACTGGACCAGAAAAGAAATTCCTCCTGACACATAATAATCAGAACAACAAATGAACTAAATAAATATAGAATATTAAAAACAATAAGGGAAAAGGGTCAAGTAACATATAAAGGCAAAAATATTAGAATTACAGCAGACTTCTAACCAGAGACTATGAAAGCCAGAATATCCTGGACAGATGTGATACAGACCCTAAAAAAACAAAAATGTGAGCCCAGGCTACTATACCCAACAAAACTCTCAACTACCATAGATGGAGAAACCAAAGTATTCCATGACAAAACCAAATTCACAGAATATCTTTCCCTGAACCCAGCTCTTCAAAGGATAAAGGGAAAACGCCAACACAAAAAGAGAAACTACTCCCTAGAAAGAGAACATAATCCTTCAACAAACCTAAAAGAAGACATACACAAGAACAAAATCCCAACTCTAACAACAAAACTAACAGAAAGCAACAATTACTTTTCCTTAATATCGCTTATTGTCAATGGACTCAATTCCCAAATAAAAGACACAGACTAACAGACTGGCTACAAAAACAGGACCCAACATTTTGCTGCTTACAGGAAACCCTCCTCTAGGAAAAAGACAGACACTACCTCAGGATAAAGAGCTGGAAAACAATTTCCAAGCAAACAGTCCGAAGAAGCAAGTTGGAGTAGCCATTCTAATATCGAATAAAATTGACTTCCAACCCAAAGCTATCAAAAAAGACAAGGAGGGGCACTTCATACTCATCAAAGGTAAAATCTTCCAAGATGAACTCTCAATTCTGAATATCTATGCTCCAAATATAAGGGCAGCCACATTTATTAAAGAAACTTTAGTAAAGTACAAAGCACACATTGGACCTCACACAATAATACTGGGAGACTTCAACAACCCACTCTCATCAATGGACGATCCTTCAAACAGAAACTAAAGAGGGACACAATGAAACTAACAGAAGTTATGAAACAAATGGATTTAACAGATATTTACAGAACATTTTATCCTAAAAGAAAAGGATATACCTTCTTCTCAGCACCTCATGGCACCTTCTCCAAAATAGACCACATAATTGGTCACAAAGCAGGCCTCAACAGATACAAAAATATTGAAATTATCCCATCCATCCTATCAGATCACCACGGACTAAGGCTGATCTTCAATAACAACATAAATAATGGAAAACTAACATTCACATGGAAGCTGAACAACACTTTACTCAATGATACCTTGGTCAAGAAAGAAAGAAAGAAAGAAAGAAAGAAAGAAAGAAAGAAAGAAAGAAAGAAAGAAAGAAAGAAAGAAACTAAAGACTTTTAAAAGTTTAAAGAAAATGAAGCTACAACATACCCAATCTTATGGGATAAAATGAAAGCAGTGCTAAGAGTAAAACTCATAGCTCTAAGTGCCTCCAAAAAGAAAATAGAGAGAACATACACTAGCAGCCTGATAGCAAACCTAGAAGCCATAGCACTAAAGGAAGCAAATTCAGCCAAGAGGAGTAGAGAGCAGGAAATAATCAAACTCAGGACTGAAATCAAGGAAGTGGAAACAAAAAGAACTGTTCTTTGAGAAAATCAACAAGATAGATAAACTTACCAGACTAACCTGAGGGCACTGGGACAGTATCCTAATTAACAAAATCAGAAATGAAAAGGGAGACATAACAACAGAAACTGAGGAAATCCAAAACATCATCAGATCCTACTACAAAAGACTATACTCAACAAAACTGGAAAACCTGGATGAAATGGACAAATTTCTATACAGATACTAGGTACCAAAGTTAAATCATAATCATATTAATGACCTAAACAGTCCCATACCCCTAAAGAAATACAAGCAATCATCAATAGTCGACCAACCAAAGAAAGCCCAGGACCAGATGGGTTTAGTGCAGAGTTCTATCAGACTTTCAAAGAAGACCTAATTCTAATTCTCTTCAAACTATTCAAAAAATATAAACAGAAGGTACTCTACCCATTCATTCTATGAAGCCACATGTACTCTGACACCTATACCACATTAAGACTCACCAAAGAGAACTTCAAACCAATTTCCCTTATGAATATCTATGCAAAAATACTCAAAAAAAATTCTTGCTACCTGAATTCAAAAACACATCAAAACAGTCATCCATCATGATCAAGTAGGCTTCATCCCAGGAATGTAGGGATGGTTTAATATATGGAAATCCATCAACATAATCCACTATATAAGCAAACTCAAAGACAAAAACCACATGATCATCTCCTTAGATGCTGAGAAAACATTTCACAAAATCCAACACCCATTCATGATAAAAGTCTTGGAAAGATCAGGAATTCAAGGCCCATACCTAAACATAATGAAAGAAATATACAGCAAACCAGTAGCCAACATCAAACTAAATGGAGAGAAGCTGGAAGCAATCCCACTAATATCAGGGACTAGACAAGGCTGCCCACTTTCTCCCTACCTATTCAACATTGTACTTGAAGTCCTAGCCAGAGCAATTAAACAACAAAAAGAGGTCAAGGGGATACAAATTGGAAAGGAAGAAGTCAAAATACTACTACTTGCAGATGATATGATAGTTTATATATATATATATATATATATATATATATATATATATATATGTATGTATGTATATATGTGTGTGTGTGTGTGTGTGATTTTAAATTTTTCACCAGAGAACTCCTAAACCTGATAAACAGCTTCAGTGAAGTAGGTGGATATAAAATTGATTCAAAGAAATCAGTGGCCTTTCTCTACACAAAGGATAAACAGGCTGAGAAAGAAATTAGGGAGACAACACCCTTCACAATAGTCACAAATAATATAAAATACCTTGGTGTGACTCTAACTAAGGAAGTGAAAGATCTGTATGATAAGAACTTGAAGTCTCTCAAGAAAGAAATCAAGGAAGATCTCAGAAGATGGAAAGATCTCCCATGCTCATGGATTGGCAGGATCAATATAGTAAAAATGGCTCTTGCCTAAAGCAATCTACAGGTTCAATGCAATCCCCATCAAAATTCCAACTCAATTCTTCACCGAATTAGAAAGGGCAATTTGCAAATTCAACTGGAATAACAAAAAAACTACGATAGCAAAAGCTATTATCAATTATAAAAGAACCTCTGGTGGAATCAAGAAGCCTGACCTCAAGCTGTGCTACAGAGCAATTGTGATTAAAAAACAAAAAAACAAAAAAAAAAAAAAAAACAAACAAAAAAAAAAAAACTGCATGGTACTGTTATAGTGACAGACAGGTAGATCAATGGAATAGAATTGAAGACCCAGAAATGAACCCACACACCTATGGTCTCTTGATCTTTGAAAAGGATGCTAAAACCATCCAGTGGAAAAAAGACAACATTTTCCAAAATATGGTGCTGGCACAACCAGTGGTTATCATGTAGAAGAATGTGAATTGATCCATTCTTATCTCCTTGTACTAAGCATAAGTCTAAGTGAATCAAGGAACTCCAGATAAAACCAGAGACACTGATACTTATAAAGGAGAAAGTGAGGAAAAGCTTCGAAGATATGAGCACAGGGGGAAAATTCCTGAACAGAACAGCAATGGCTTGTGCTGTAAGATCTATAATGGACAAATGGGACCTCATAAAATTGCAAAGCTTCTGTAAGGCAAAAGAAACTGTCAATAAGACAAAAAGTCCACCAACAGATTGGGAAAGTGTTGTGTCTGGTCAGCAGATCACAGACCTGGGTTCTAGTCTGGAAAGGCATTTTGGAAACCTGGAAGAGGGCCTGGGCTGCGCGAGATAAGGAAGGAACCAAGTCAAGCTTTCTGTTCAAGGTTCAATTTTAATGTCAGCAAACATGCTTTATAAAAAAAAGGGGAAGCCCGTCCCTGGCCAAGCAAGGTTCCTTTGAAGTAGGTCAGGCTTTTAGTGGGAACTCACAAAGATCACAGTTTGGTGTTAACTCAGGAAGATTCTTGGAAGAGAACCAGTTAGGCCTCTGGCAGGTTGGGCCTCGGGCAGGTAGTGGCACATCAAAAGAGCAGCACAGCAGGTGGCTCAGCTCAAGCAGCTGGTCACAGCCAGCCTTGCTAGGCTGGAAGGAGGTAACAGGAAAGGATCCTTACCAATCCTAAATCAGATAGGGGAATAATATCTAATATATATAAAGAACTCAAGAAGCTGGACGCCAGAAAATCAACTAAATAAATACAAAATGGGTACAGAGCTAAACAAAGAATCTACAACTGAAATTAGTGAATGGCTGAGAAGCACCTGAAAAAAAATGTTCAACATCCTTAATCATCAGGGAAATGCAAATCAAAACAACCCTGAGATTCTACCTCACACCAGTCAGAATGACTAAGATCAAAAATTCATGGGACATGAAGTTTGTGATGATGTGGATAAAGAGGAACACTCCTCAATTGCTGTTGGGATTGCAAGCTGGTACAACCACTCTGGAAGTCAGTCTGGTGGTTCCTCAGAAAATTGGACATAGTACTACCAGATGATCCAGCAATACCTCTCTTGGGCATATACCCAGATGTTCCAACTGGTAATAAGGACACATGTTCTACTATGTTCATAGCAGCCTTATTTATAATAGCCAGAAGCTGGAAAGAACCCAGATGTCCCTCAACAGAGGGATGGATACAGAAAATGTAGTACATTTACACAATGGAGTACTACTCAGCTATTAGAAACAATGAATTTATGAAATGCTTGGGCAAATGGATGTATCTGGAGGGCATCATCCTGAGTGAGGTGACCCAATCACAAAAGAAGTCACTTGGTATGCATTCACTGATAAGTGGATATTCACCCAGAAAATTAGAATACCCAAGATACAATTTGCAAAACACAAGAAAATCAAGAATAAGGAAGACCAACATATGGATACTTCATTCCTTCTTAGAATAGGGAACAAAATACCCATGGAGGGAGTTACAGAGACAAAGGTTGGAGCTAAGACGAAAGGATGGACCATGCAGAGATTACACCACCCAGGGATCCATCCTGTAATCAGCCACCAAACTCAGACACTATTGCATATGCCAGCAAGATTTTGGTGAAAGGACCCTGATATAGCTGCCTCCTGTGAGGCTATGCCAGTGCCTAGCAAATACATTAGAGGATGCTCACAGACATCTATTAGATGGAACACAGGGCCCCCAATGGAGGAGCTAGAGAAAGTACCCAAGGAGCTAAAGGGGGCTGCAACCCTATAGGTGGAACAACAATATGAACTAACCAGTACCCCCAGAGCTCATGTCTCTAGTTGCATATGTAGCAGAAGATGGCCTAGTCCACGATCACTGAGAAGAGAGGTTCCTTGGTCTTGCAAACTTTATATGTCCCAGCAGAGGGCCAAGAAGTGGGAGTGGGTGGGTAGGGGAACAGGGTGGGGGGAGGATATAGATGAGTTTCAGGATAGCATTTGAAATGTAAATAAAAAAAATATCTAATAAAAAATTGAAAAAAATTCATGTGACAACAGATGCTGGCAAGTATGTGGAGAAAGAGGGACACTCCTCCATTGTTGGTGGGATTACAAGCTGGTACAACATCTCTGGAAATCAATCTGGCAGTTCGTCAGAAAATTGAACATAGTACTACGGGAAGATCCAGCAATTCCTCTCTTGGGCATATACCCAGAAGATGTTCCAACTGGTAATAAGGACACATGGTCCACTATGTTCAGAGCAGCCTTATTTATAATAGCCAGAAGCTGGAAAGAACCCAGATGTCCCTCAACAGAGGAATGGATACAGAAAATGTGGTACATTTACACAATGGAGTACTACTCAGCTATTAAAAATAATGAATTTATGAAATTCTTAGGCAAATAGATGCATCTGGAGGATATCATCCTGAGTGAGATAATCCAATCACAGAAGAACATACATGATATGTACTCACTGATAAAGGATATTAGCCCAAAAACTTAGAATATCTAAGATACAATTTGCAAAACACATGAAACTCAAGAAGAAGGAAGACAAAAGTGGGGATACTTTGCTCCTTCTTAGAATGGGGAACAAATGCCTATGGATGGAGTTACAGAGACAAAGTCCAGAGCTGAGACAGAAGGAAGGACCATTCAGAGATTGCTCCACCCCGAGATCCATCCCATATACAACCACCAAACCCAGACACTATTACATATGCCAGAAAGTTTTTGCTGTCAGGGCCCTGATAGAGCTCTCTCTTGTGAGGCTATGCCAGTGCCTGGCAAATACAGAAGTTGATGCTCACAGTCATCTATTGGATGGAACACAGGGCCCCTAATAAAGGAGCTAGACAAAGTACCCAAGGAGCTAAAGGGCTCTGCAACCCTATAGGAGGAACAACATTATGAACTACTACCAGTACTCCTCAGAGCTGTGTCTCTAGTTGCATATGTAACAGAGGATGGTCTAGTCGGCCATCAGTGGGAAGAGAGGCCCTTGGTCTTGGGAAGATCATATGCCCCTGTACAAGGGAATGCCAGCACCAGGAAGTTAGAGTGTGTGGGTTGGGGAGCAGGGCGGGAGTGGGAGGGTTTAGGGAGCTTTGGGGATAGCATTTGAAATGTAAATGAAGAAAATATCTAATTAAAAATGAAGAAAAAAGAAAAACCAATGAAATCTAAATTTAAAAAGGAGCCTATAGTGATAAGATTTCTCTGGCATACTAAATAATGATATTTGATAAAATTCAGAACATAAGAAACTATGCACTTCCCGTAATTTATATATTTTTTCATCCCTCAAATTTTTAGTATAGTTGTGACAAGTGTATTTTCATGAAATGTATTAGCACTTGGATTCAGTTATGGCCATTCAGTTATTAAAATGGATCATTTCAATCTACATGCATGACCAGAAGAACTATTAAATGGAATGCGAAAGGATCTGTGGCTTTACCTCAGTGTGGGAATACATCCTTAATATTGATGGGGTTGGCCTGGAGAGATGGCTCAGTGGTTAAGAGCACTGACTGCTCTTCCAGAGGTCCTGAGTTCAATTCCCAGTCACCACATGGCGGCTCACAACCATATGTACTGAGATCCTATGCCCTCTCCTGGTGTGTCTGAAGACAGTAACAGTGTACTCATATACATAAAATTAATAAATACATTTTTTTAAAAAAAGTATCGATGGGGTCCTGAGTCTGTCTGGAGTATCACAGAAAAGTCATTTAGGAAACAGAACACTCCTTTGAGTGGGCAAGATTGCCTTGTGTGTATTTCAAAATGCTTAGTTTTGTTTTGTTTTTTAAACTATAGATTTATTTCTATGTGCACTGGTATTTTGCATACGTGTATGTCTGTGTGAGGGTATCAGATATTGGAGTTACAAACAGTTGTGAGCTGCCATGTGGGTGCTGATAATTGAACCCAAGTTCTCTGAAAATGAAGTCAGTGCTCTTAACCACTGAGCCATCTCTCTAGCCCCTGACGAGGCCTAGTATCCCTATGCTACACTGAAGATGCTAGCAATTGCCTCCTGGCCAGCTTGATGACAAAATAACCTCTCACATGTCAAATGCCTTCTAAGGGAAAATAGAATGGCACAAAGTGAGAACTATACCAAGGAGGGAGGACAATAGATGAAAAGGATGTCTCAGACACAGCAAGGGTGGGAAGTGTACATTCAGGTAAATCTCACTAAACATTGTCTCCACTAAATAACAATTCTTCTAGTTTATAAAGGCTAGAAATGAATACTACTGGGGGAGATCAAGTCACAGAGGCATCATTCTCTGCCTCCCAAATCCTGGGATTAAAGGCATATGCCAGGCATTATGCCTGGCTTTAAAATGTTGGTATACTTTTTATCATTGTATTTATTTATGTATGTGCACAGAAGCATACCACATGAGGATTTCAAAAGCCAATTCCCTCTTTCTACAAATCAAATTGAGGTCACCAAGGTTTGGCAACAGACAGCCTTACCTACCTACCAACCCTATTTAAATATTTTAAGATTTACTCATTTATTTATGGTTGTAATTTGTATGTGGGCATATATGCACTTGGGCACAAAGGCCATAAAGGGTATCAGGTCCCTCCTCTTATCAGTCCCATCCTATACCTTTGAGGCAGGGTTCCACTCAGAACTTGGAGGACATATTATTACTATCCCCCATAGTCAGCATTCTTAGACCTGAGTTCTCTGCTTCCTTTTGTTTATACATTGATAACTCCAAGGTAGGTAAAAGGAACATTTCTATGGCATAGCCAGTGTTTTCTTTGCTAGATTAGAAGCCAGCAAGCCACAGTGAACTCCTATCTCAGACAGCACTCAATTTTGAAGCTACAGGCATGTGCACCCCCCCCTACCCCCAGACTGTTAAGTAAGTGCTAGGATCCCCAACTTCAGTCCTTGTGATTGTACAGAAAACTCTCTTAATCACTGAACCATTTTGCCACCTCTTAGCATGTACTTTTAGACTTGTTTTTACCCATATCTTTTATTATTTTATGGTTCTGATCTAGGCTGAATATAAAAACAAGGAAAGGGGCAAAATATAGTCATTTAAAGGGTGCAGAAGTTTATTTATATTTTGTGTGTGGGTTCAGATACAGTCAATCCCAGAGTACTGGGGCAGCCTGCCCATCACCAATAGGGATATTTTGCTGTTGGATCTAGGGTTGATCTTCCAGGTTATATGACTCTGCATCTGCTACTCAGCCAAAGCAAACCAGAAAAGGCATCATCAGAAAGAGACATATGCTACGTCTGTTTAAATCTTGTTGGCTAATACGAAGTTACACGAACACATGTACCCATAGCTGAAATAGAGTAGGGTACATAAATACCTGTAGGCCTGGATAAGTGAAAGTAGGAATCTTTATAAGAAAGAGAAGAAAGTAAGAATGAATATTGGTGGATACCTAGGAATCTCTGCCACATAGTTCTAATGTGATATCCTAACTTTTCCAGTACAAATATTGTGAACTGGCTAATTTACTCATGGGAAGACCATAATTTTGGTTTTGGTTTTGTTTCTTTGTTTTTCAATCACGTAAGACCATAGGTAGCCCAATAGTCAAAATGAGATTAGATAAAGAGGAGAATGAAGTCATTTAAAACAATGATCATTAATCACCAAATGTATGATTAGAATAAACACTGCCATGACCTTTTAATTTATCAAAATTATGTCAAACATCTTTACAAATTTTCAGGAAATTATGTACCTATAATTTTTCCTATGCTACTCTTGTAACACTATTCCTAGGGAGAGTTATTGTTGATATATAAAATGTTTTATTAAAATTCTATTACCCACAGTATATATTTAAAGGCAAAATAAATGCTGCAGTCATGCAGGTAATTTTCACTTCACAGTGAATTTTAATAGCATTGCTAATCTTTGTAATTTCTTTCCTTGGAGATATTTTTAATGAAAGAATCACCAAAAATGAGTAAATGGAAAAGAAAAACAAAAGTATTTGTTTGAATGGTTAAAACTTTATGAGTAAGGGCTGAGAGAAGGCACAGTGGTTAAAAATACTTACTGGTCTTGCAGAAGACAAGGTTCAGTTCCCAGAACCCACATAGTCATTCACTATGGTCTGTAACTACAGTTCCAAGGGACCTAACACCTTCTCTGGCCTCCAAGAACATTTTGTGCACGCGCCACACACACATCCAGATAAAACACTTACATAAAATAAAGGTGCATTTTTTTTTTAAATTTTCAGAAGAATGGCCAGGCAATGATGGGGCATGCCCCAGCACTCAGGAGGCAGAGTCGGGCAAATCTCTGTGAGCTTTAGGCTACATAGTAAGTTCCAGTACAGCAAAGACTACAGAGAAACCCTGATTTGAAAAGCCAGTGGGTGGGGAGGAATTTCCCAAGAATGATATAATCATATAGTAGAAAGAATAAATTAACATTGCAGGAAGGTAAGTAATGAAGATCTTTTTGGATGGGTCTGGTGCTGTTTGCATTTTGATGCCAGTTCCCCTCCTGGGAGGGGCCGTGGTCAAGGAGCATACTCAGGTGACTTCTTGTGAACCAATCCCCTAATAAATAAAGGAGCCAATCACTGGGAGTGTAGGAGGGACTTCTGGGTTAGACCATGGAAAAGAGGAAGCAGAAGGGTGTTAAGTCCAATTTGGGTCGGGGATAGCATGAGGACGAGATGTAGCTATGAGTGTCTCCTGGTTTCAATGGCAGATCTGTCAGGGTTCACCACTGGAGGATTTAGATTTAATAAGACTTACAAGATTAGGATTTCAGATGCTGTGTCCAGCGATTGAGTTACTGTCATTTCTGAACTAACTTTGTGTTGTGTTTTCGTTCACACGGTGGTTCGTCCAGGTTCAAGACAGAAAGGTATGGTGGCAAAACATGGTTTGCCTGATGTGCACCACAAAGGCCTTGAGGGATTTGAAGCACAGGGTAACAACCCGCCAGTGGGAACTTAACGAGCTGGGTGGAGACATTTCAGGAGCTCGAGGCCAGAAACTCCACAAGATAAGAATAGGCAGGCCAGAACGCAGGGGCTGAGAGTATCAGGGTGAAGTGAGGCAACTTGCGGTTCGATTTTAGAATTTCCCCACAACACATATCTGAGAAAATTCTTAAGCCATATTTAAAGTCATTTGTAAAGTCAACAAAACTCAAGCTGAGCAGGCATATAATGCTGGCACCTGGGAAACTGAGGCAGGAAACTCAAAGTTGAAGTCATCCAGCCTCCAATTGCTTTCTTTTCTATTGGTGAGATAAAATACAATTACAGAAAGCTACTTATGGGAGAAAAGGTTTACTTATCTTATCTGCCCCTGAAAGGGAAGAATCCACTGGGGTAGAAAAGACATGGCAGCAGGCAGAGAAGGCATGGTAGTGAGAGCAGGAATCTGATGATCATATTTTATCCATACAGAAAGAAAGAGGAACAAGATGTGAGGCCAGATTATAAAACCCAAAGTCCACAACCAGAGGCATGCTTCCTCCAACAAGGCTTCAACAAGAACCTCACAAACAAGGGTCTATAACCTTCTCAAACAGTGGAGCCACCTGGAGACCAAGTGTTTCAATATGTGAGCATGTGGGGGCCATTTTATATTAGAACCACAGGCCTGGCCTACATGGCAAGGCCTTGTCTTAAAATGTGGGGTGTGGTACAGGACATGATGGCACATGCTTTTAATCCTGTCACTCAAGAAGCAAAAGCAGGCAGATCTCTTAGTTTAAAATCAGCCTGGTCTACATGTGAGCTCCAAGACATCCAGAGCTATATAATTTTGTAATGTGTGTGTGCATGTGCATTTATGTACATGTGCATGATGACACAGATAAGCACTTTAAGACTATAACATTGGCAACATTTTGGAGCATATACATATTTAGGCATTATTGACAATTAAATGACTAGTCTTGCCATATAATGCTTTTTAATTTTTTAAGTTGTATGTTTGAAATTATAATGTAATTACATCATTTCTCCCTTCCCTTCCTTCCTTCTAGCCCCTTCCAGGTAGAACCTCTCCACATTTTACAGTTTCTGAAATTTTTGGTCCCTTTTTCTTTAATTGTTCTCATTCATATATATGAATGTGAATGAAACACACACACACACACACACTGATTCCTAAATATATAAATATAACCTGCTCAATCCATGTAATGTTGCTTTTATGTATATGATTTCAGGGACGTCTGCTTGCTATTGGTTGAGGAACTGGGGATGAGCGACTATTTCTCTACTTCCTTAGTTCTTTGTACTTCTTTGTCCAGTACTATGTCATGAAATTCCCCAGTTTTAGCAGTTGTAGGTTCTCTTCCAAGATTCATGACTTCACTGGCTCTAGGTATTGGGCTGTTTCTATTACCAGGCATGGTTTCCCTCTTGTTGAGCTTACCTTAATCCTAATTAGAGGTCTGTTTGTTACTGTCAAGGTATATGTGACATGACTACACACCCTTCTAGTTATTATGCCATGCTGTTTGTTATGGTTCACAGGTGTCATAACTGGGAAGGATTGGTTGCTTTTCTCCCTTGGAAACTTGCATGGAGCTTTATGGTACCATGAAAACTAGTCCTCAGGGAGAAAGATTTCAGGTCAGATCAGTCCTCTGGGTCCTGTGTCCAAAGTGTGTGATGTATTTTACAACTGAGACTTAAACTTTCACTTCTGAGAGATAGGATAGAGAAGCAAGAGCAACAGCCTATAATGTTTACCAAGTGTGATGGTTTGTATATGCTTGGCCCAGTGGGTGACACGATTAGGAGATGTGGCCTTGCTAGAGTAGGTGTGTCACTGTGGGCGTGGGCTTAAGACCTTCAACATAGCTGCCTGGAAGTTAGTCTCCCATTAGCAGCCTTCAGATGAAGATGTAGAACTCTCAACTCTGCCTGCATCATGCCTGCCGAGATGCTGCCCTGCTCCCACCTTGATGGTGATGGACTGAACCTCTTAACCTATAAGCCAGTCCAATTAAGCATTGTCCTTTATAAGACTTGACTTGGCCATGGTGTCCACAGCAATAAAACCCTAACTAAGACAGGGAGTTTCTTAGATAACCCTAACCAACAATGCAAAAGAGGTCTGATCATAACTAACGAGAAGGTTTGTGTTAGATAGTCAATGTTTCTTGGAGGGAATTTTGTCTAATAGATAGGGAAATTTCCTTTAATTATACATGTGTGTATATATACAAACACAGATGTATTTTCATACATAGATGATAATATGTTTTCTTATGACTTTTTAAATGATTATTCTTTTAAATAATAATAGGATTATTTTTTTAAAGTATCTTCCAGGAAATGAAATTGAGACTGTGTATCAAGAGCTTTTGGCTCAATGACTACATCTCTTGGGCTTCACAAGGAGCAGAGACAAGGTTGATAATTTGCTGTTTTTATGTTCACAGTCTGATTATTCATAGAATTAGAAACTTGGAAAATTACTGAAATTTTTGCAATAAGTTTCAAGTTAATGTTATGAATGGTGTATTCATAAGCTGTTAATGTCAGCCACCCAAATTATTTGTTAACAGAGAATACTCATAACATTTACAATGAAAAATTTGAGCTCAAATTTGTATACATTTTTCTAGTATAAAGAATGTTCAGAGCAGACAGAAGGCATCACCATCCAGAAACTGCCCCACCTGGGGATCCATCCCATAAACAACCACCAAACCCAGACACTATTGAAGATGCCAACAAGAGCTTGCTGACAGGACCGTGATTTAGCTGTCTCCTGAGAGTCTCTGCCAGTGCCTGAGTAATACAGAAGTGGATGCTCACAGTCATCCTTTAGACAGATCACAGGGTCCCCAATGATGGAGCTAGAGAAAATACCCAAGGAACTGAAGGTGTTTGCAGCCCCCTAGGAGGAACAACAATATGAACTAACCAGTAACCCCAGAGCTCCCTGGGACTAAACCACCAATCAAAGAAAACACACAGACTCATGGCTCTAGTTGAATATGTAGCTGAGGATGGCCTAGTTGGTCATCAATGGGAGGAGAGGCCCCTGGTCCTATGAAGGTTCTATGCCCCAATATAGGGGAATGCCTGGGCCAGAAAGCAGGAGTGGGTGGGTTGGAGAGCAGAGGGAGGGGGAAGAGGATAGGGGAGTTTCAGAGGGGAAACTAAGAAAGGGAATAACATTAGAAATGTAATTTAATGTAAAGCCGAGCGTGGTGGTGCACACCTTTAATCCCAGCACTCAGGAGACAGAGGCAGGTGGATTTCTGAATTCAAGGCCAACCTGGTCTACAAAGTGAGTTCCAGGACAGCCAGGGCTATACAGAGAAACCATGTCTCAAAAAACAAAACAAAACAAAACCAAAACCAAAAAAACAAAAACAAAAAACAGAAACAAACAAAAAAAGAAATGTAAATAAAGAAAATATCAAATAAAAATGAAATAATAAATAAATAAATAAATAAATAAATAAATAAATAAATAAATATGTTACTTAAAAAAGAATGTCTGCAAGGCACAATACATAATTATACACCAAGCAACACATACACATATCTGTGTATCTTACAGTTGGAATAAAATCTCCTTTGCCTGCAATTGTGAGGTGTGTGTGAGAGAGAGAGTGTGTGTGTGTGTGTGTGTGTGTATGTGTGTAACAAAATTATAGTGCAGGGATGGCATAAAAGCAATAAATTCCCACACACCATAGTAAAAGTTCAACAAATTCAACAAAAATTCAACAAATGGATCATAAGTTAACAATGGCAGAGTTGTACTGTATTTATAAGAAAACCGCTAAATAGAACATTTGAATTTGATTGTCTCTGAAATGTGAAAACTGTGTCCAGGAAAGCATAATGAGGCAAAAGGCTTACTTTTCTAAGATTTGGCATACTGCTTAATTTTTATAGATGTCTATCAGTTCTCTCATTTTTTAAAGATGCCTTTTACAAATGGGTAACTAGGAATTAATATTCCCTTTTCCCATCCATGATCAAACTTTTCAGAGAGTTAGACAATAGGAACTAGACACTGAAAAATAAAATTCTGTGGTTCTTGAAGGTTTGATTGAAGGTTTGAGAGCGTCATAGATGGAGGTGGCACATTGTTGTTGCTATTTCACCAATGACATGTGGTCTACGGATGCAGTCCTTTGCAGAGCTATTAAACAGGTTATTCCCACAGAGCCAGGAAGAGCTTGGAACAGCATCATGCGTCTTATACAATGGCTACAATTAGGAATCAAGAGGAAAAGAGGTGAAATAACCATAGTTTGTTTTCCTCCGAAGTCACTGGACACCGCCATCAGCTCACTCACTGCTCGTCTACTAATGAAATTGCCTATGTTTTCCCTTTGGAGCAAGATTCTTTACTATGGACATGCAATGAACAATGAGGTAGGTAACACAACCCTACTGCTTTCAGCAGCTTACAGTCGGTAAAGGAGACACATACCATGAAAGGAGAATGTGTATTCCAATAATTAGGTAAGTGGTTTCAGATGAATCTTCCAGTAAGAATATTTAATTCCTATACATCTATCCATATAGAACACAACTCTACACCTAAAAGTCAAAGATCATTGTGAGAGCTGGGGAAAGTTGCTTGGCATTGTGTCTCCAGAGAAGCTACACCCATTCAGTCCCATCAATGTGGCTTTATAAACTAAGACCTAAACCAAAACAATAAACATGCTAACATAAAAGTTCTTTCAGCTCATCAATATTTACCTGGATAAAAATAGTACTACTGGTCTAGAAGGGAGGCCAAGGGGATTTGCTGCACACACATGAGGACCTGAATTCAAATCCCTACAGCCCAAGTTAAAAGAAATATATGACAGTACATGAATGATGGCTCAGTGATTGTGAGCATTTGCTCCTGCAGAGGATCTAGATTTAGTTCTGAGCATCTACAGTGGGTGGATTACAACCAATGCCCTCTCCCAACCTCCTCAGGCACCAGGCATGCACATGGTAGATGTAGGCAAAACACTCACACACATAAAAGTAAATAAATATTTAAAAGAGGGCATTGTGTTCCATCCAATAGATGACTGTGAGCATCCACTTCTGTTTTGGAACACAGGGCCCCCAATGAAGAAGCTAGAGAAAGTACCCAAGGAGCTAAATGGGTCTGCAACCCTATAAGAGGAACAACGATATGAACTAACCAGTAACCCCCGGAGCTGTGTCTCTAGTTGCATATGTAGCAGAGGTTGGCCTAGTCGGCCATCAATGGGAGGAGAGGCCCTTGGTATTGCGAAGATCATATTCCTCAATACAGGGGAATACCAAGGCCAGGAAGCAGGAGTGGGTGTGTTGGGGAGCAGGGTGGGTGGAGGATATATGGGGCTTTGGGGATAGCATTTGAAATGTAAATGAAAGAAATAATAAAAAAAATAATAAAGGGGGGGCATTGTCACTGACATGGTACTACAACAATGAGAATGTAAACAGAGATAGGAGTATTGCTGAGCTTGCTAGTCACAGGTCTAGGTCCAGGCTCAGGCTCAGAGTTCCTTTCTCAAGGGTTTGATTGAGTAGGATCTATTCAATGTCTTCCTCTGGCCTCTGTGTATGCTCAAACCTGTGCACTGTACACATGTGCTTACATACCATTCACATACATACAACATGCATACACGCATCCACACATGCACACTCATACACATGCATACAGATAAATAAATAAGGAAAAGGGGGGAAAGAAAGAACACTGTAGTCTTGATTTTCATTCACCTTGACATAATCTAAGTAAAGCTGTTTAACTGAGGCACATTTACTTTCTGGCTGTTACATTCTATTTCCATGCACTGCCTTCATGTAGACATTCAAAACAGTCTTGAGTTTTCAAATATTTAGTCATTTTAGTGGTAGTTTTCAAAATAGTTCCCATAGTAATACTAAAATTTTCTTTTTTAATTTCTTAAATACTTTTCTGAACAATCATGAACCTGAAGATAGTAAGGCACTAAAAATCCCTTTCTTCTGAAGAAATACCTTAGGGAAGAGAATTTGGTGACTGGAATTTTTCTATAGGTAAAAGCTAAGTTATCTTTCTTCCAAGACATGTATAAAGTGCAACATGTGAACCAACAATGCTCATAGTATTCTGCTATATTATAAAATTATATTAAAACATCAGGAGTATTGTTACTAAAAGTAAAAACTGAGTAATTTTTTTTTTTTTTTTTTTTTTTTTTTTGGTTTTTCGAGACAGGGTTTCTTTGTATAGCCCTGGCTGTCCTGGAACTCACTTTGTAGACCAGGCTGGCCTCGAACTCAGAAATCCGCCTGCCTCTGCCTCCCAAGTGCTGGGATTAAAGGCGTGCGCCACCACCACCCAGCTAAAACTGAGTAATTTTTAAATCCGTCTTTTTTGAAAGGGTTTTTTTATACGATTTATTTATGCATGTGAGTACACTGTCACTGTCTTCATGCATACCAGAAGAGGATGTCAGATCCCATTACAGATGGTTGTAAGCCACCATGTGATTGCTGGGAATTGAACTCAGGACCTTTGGAAGACTAGTGAGTGCTCTTAACCATTGAGCCATCTCTCCAGCCCTTTAAATCCCTTTTTTTAATCACTTCCAGAAATGTACGCTGTTAAGTAAGGTCACCCACACTGTACACATTTGTTATAGCCAGAAAAGCCATCTATGAAACATTTGCCTAGGATTCATGACATGAAAAATATCTAGTCTTATAAATATAACAGTTTTAACACATGCATTTATTTTTGTTCTATGCAAATATAGCAATAAAATTATAAATGACTAAGAAACCCACAAGGGAAAGGAGAGTGTAAGAGAACATAGCCAAGAATCTGGTTGTTAAATGTAGAGACTTTAAGTTGGGGCTTTGATATACATAAATATAGAAACAGGCTGACTCTCTGAGGAGACTACAAAGGAACTGTGGTTGAAGACTTGCTTCATCCTGTACAAGGAAGCATATTTTAGGAAGAAGATATGGTTCTGTAGATAAGAAATTGTAAAACTTGAACCATGTCATACAATAAGACAGAGCCCTATGACAGATATCTGTGTGCTGATTATGGGCCAGCTTTATTACCAGTCAGGGTAGCATTGTGTCAGCCTTTGTCAAAGACAGCTCCCCCAAAACAGACCTCATCAGACATAGGCAGATATACTGTATAAAAGCCTTCAGTAAGAAATCTATGTGGGGGCTGGTGAGATGGTTCAGTGGGTAAGAGCACCGACTGTCCTTCCAAAGGTACTGAGTTCAAATCCCAGCAACCACATGGTGGCTCACAACCACCCATAATGAGATCTGATATCCTCTTCTGGTGTGTTTGAAGACAGCTACAGTGAACTTATACTAATAAATAAATCTTTGGCTAGAGCAAGTAGGGTTGGCCAGAGCAAGCAGAGGTCCTAAGTTCAATTCCCAACAATCACAGGAAGGCTCACAACCATCTGTACAACTAAAGTGTGTACTCATATACATAAAATAAATAAATCTTAAGAAAGAAAGAAAGAAAGAAAGAAAGAAAGAAAGAAAGAAAGAAAGAAAGAAAGAAAGAAAGAAAGAAAGAAAGAAATCTATGTGTAGGCTCACTGAAACAGCAAGGGCAAACCAAAGAGGAATGGTATTCAAGGCCAGTCTGGGCTACAGATCATGTTCCAGGACAGCACTATATAGACAGAACCTGGGGAGAGGAGAGAGAGAGAGAGAGAGAGAGAGAGAGAGAGAGAGAGAGAGAGAGAGAGAGAGAGAGAGAGAGAGAGAGAGAGAGAGAGAGAGTCGTTTTACAAAGTTCAACTTTCCTTTGAAAATTAATTAGTGACATTAAAGTGAAGAGTCCACATAGAAAGGTGTCTTGAAACTCCAGATTCCCAGCTGTACCGCTACTTGGGGAACCTAAAATAAGTCAGTCCTAGAGACTTCAGGGTCTACAGGGGGACCGCAGTACCTGTCTGCTCTCTGATTCCCATGCTGCTGAGATATCGGCTTCCACAGCAATGATTTATTTTCTCTATTATTCATTATTGTGTAATTTCAACTTTTTTCTATGTACTCTGTATTTATAGCACTAATCTGAAAGTCCTAATCATTCAAGGGTAGATTTTATATTTCACTTTTCTATTTACTCATTCACGATTTAAAAAAAAAAATCTCAAGGGAAGGAAATGTTAAGGATTAGCAATTATATAAAAATTCACAGTGAAGTAAAAATTTACTGCATGGCTACTTACATTCATTTTGCCTTTAAACATATACTGTGGGTAATGGGATTTCAATAAAAATGTTTTATATATCAGCAATAATTTCCCCTAGGAATAGTGCTACAAAAATACTCTGGGAAAAATAAAATAATAATAATAATAATAAACCCTTTAGTTACAAAAGCTATTGGAATGTTCTACTGTTGAGTTAAGATCATTTCTGTAAATTAAAAGGTCAATGGCAATGTTTAGTATGATTATCTAATGGTTGATGATAATTGTTTTAACCCACTTCTTTCTCAAGCTTCATTAAATTAGCCTCTGTTTCCCTATCTTGCATCTTGTCAGGTATTTTGTCATAGTGAAAAGACACGAATCTTGTCCCCATTTTAACTCACAACATTTGGAAGGATTTTTTGGTGTTGCGGATGATAGTTGTTATAATTTTGAGACTTGATATCACTATATATCCCTGGTTGAACAAAACCGTCTTATGCATCCTCCCGACTCTGTGTTTTAAATTCTAGAATTGTTGTAATCAGGCCTCCATGCCTATGGGTTCCTCAATGCACTAAACCAACAATGAAATAATCAATGAATATCCAGAAAAAAAATGTGTCTGAATAAGTAGATGCCTTTTCTTATGGCCATTCCTTAAAATACAACAAAATAAGCATGTATGTAGATTTCATATTGAGTCATCTTGCCTAATATATAATACAGAAATTATTTAAAGGTCTGCAAAGGATGTGTGTGAGATGTATACAAACACTATACCTTTTTATGTAAAGAGCTTGAGAATCTACACATTTTGGTGTCTGCAAGGGGTCCTGGAATCAATTTCACACATAAACTGAGGAATGACAGAACATTAACTTCTAAACCAAATATTTTATTTCAAAATAAATTTTCTGAATTATAAAAGGACCACACATAAACATGTAAAATATTACAGGTAGAATTCCCAGCTTTATAGGATAAGAATCCATGTTTATATGGATATAACTCTCAACATCCTTTGAGTAAAACTCAAGTAGAAATTCAGCACTTCTACTAAGCCATATTAATATCTAAGCTTTTATGATATTCATTCTCCTTTTAAACTTTTGTACTAGCAATTGTCCTCCTTCTCCTCCTCTTCCTCCTCCTCTTTTGCAAAATAATAGTTTTATTGATTCTTTGGAAATTTTATCTCATATACCCCATCACATTTCCCAGTCATTAAAAATCGAGCCCCCACCTCTTCCTTTGTGACCTCCACCCAACAAGTTTTTAGAAATTAAATAAAATAGAAAAGTAAGTCCAATTTGTTTTGTTTATACACTCACCAGAGCATGGTCAAACCCTCAGTGGCTTCCCTCCTAAATAAAATTGAGTCCTTTCTTTAAGTGCATCTTTATGAGAAGCTATCAATTGTGAAGGGCTACACCTTAGCATCTCTATTGCCAGTGGCCTGTCGGGCATAAAAGGTTCCTAAGGAAAGGCAAAAAGAGGGTGTGAAGTCAGTGACAAAGCCAAAGCTTATCTATTTCTCTTTGCCAATTCTTCTTTTGTCTAAAATTCTTTGCCATTCTAAGGCCAAAAGACATTGGCTTCTAGTAATAAACTTTTTCTGTTAGCTGCAGGGAGAGTAAAAAGAAAAAAATAGTTAGTTGGTAGGGCTCCCTTTTTTCTGACTCAAGAGCGTCTCTGCTGACCAGGTGAGATGCTTGCACTCATTAACTCTTAGTGAACCAGAGATAAAAGAAAAGGAAAGGAAGAAATTCATTTAGACAGACAACGTGCACAGACACATATACCTTCATACACACATACATTCTGGCTGGGCCTGACCACCTGTCTCAATCAACTTCACAAGTATTTAAGCATAGTTATATAATACACATATACCTACACACATACATATAGACAAACAAACATATACTTATATACATTTAGTGGATGGGGCTGAGACCCAAATACCACACATATACATTTGGAAGGAAGGAAGGAAATTTGCATGAATGTATGGATGGATGGATGGACTTTTCTCTGACATTTTTATAGGCAAAAGTTCTTAGAAAATTACCTTAAGGGGAGTTACAGAAGGATTTTGGTATTAAGTTCAAAGCAGTGTTTCATTCTGTAAGCTCATTATAAATTCAAAGCAACAATTTCACATGGCCTTGCTTTATCATAGTGCACACCTGTGGCTTCATCCTTGGATCTGACCTAGAATGAATCTTTTTCCTTGATCACAAGTTTGTCCCAAGTCTGTTTCTCTTTTTAGTGTAAGTGGGAAAGCTCATTGCATTCCTTATTAGGCAGCCTTTACTTACTGTTTTATGAGGTACTGACACATTTTATTCTTGATTCTAAATTTATTATGTCTTTCTGGCCACACAACTAAAACCATCTCATAAAACTTTCTTCCTAAGATTATTTGAACAAATCAGCAATTTTATAAAATCGTTATCAGGAATTATGAAATCATCAATTTGTCTACACAGCATTGCCATATAGTACCTTCATTGATTTGTAGAAAATCTGCCCAATAAGTGAACTAAGTAGACTCTGACAGGAAAGACACAACAATAACAAGAAGCAATCCTGAGACGAGATCTCTGAAAGCCCTACAATTCAGAGTTTACCCATCACAGCAATGCAAACAGTGTGAGCCATCTGCAGAAGGTCTCTTCTTTTCCTTAGTCTTTTCTAAATGGCTCCTGACATCCTATCACAACCTTTAAGAGTACTCTTTGATGGCTTCCCTTTTTATCTATCTGCAATCATCAATACCACTGCCAAAGTAGCTTCTTCCTTGTTCTTTAAAGTCAGCTGGAGATCAGACCATGGTCTTCTTCGTGGTTTCTGGTGACAATACAGATCACCAACACAGTCTGCAGTGGCAGTGAGTGGACCCAGACAAGACCTTCAGAGGCAACTTTGACCATGGAAACCAACATGGCCTACAGTGGCAGCACAGCCCACAGACATCACCATAGCTTCAGCCTGCAGCACAGACTACAGACAGCCACATGGCCTTTGGTTGTAACATGGGCCATGGACATCAACACCGATCCCAGCTACAGTAGAACCTTGGACCCAGATATGGCCCTCAGCAGTGTCATGAGCCACAGTGGTCCTTCAAGGAGGTCCAATCCAGAAAGTGAACCATTCCTCATATTGCCTCTATAATTGCCAATCTCACAGCTGCACAGTGTGTTTAGAGGTCTAAGTCTACATCTCTGTAAGCTCCAGGCTGTAGCATACTACCCTGCGGACCACACGGGGCAATGACCTGTTCCACCCTGGGGCCTCAGCACTCTCTCACACATGTCACCACCACTAGGTCTCTGGTTCCACCTGATATAGGTGGTAGCTGCTTCTCAGGGAAGAAGAGTAAATATGATGTGTTTCAGAAAATAGAACTGACAAGCAGGTTTATGGAAGCAGAAATCAGTAGCTTGGTTTTAGCACCTGTGTTCCAAAGCAGAGACATGGTTCCCTAGGCTGCTTTTTAATTCCTATGTATTAGAAAATTCATTCTATTCTACTCTTTAATTAATTAATTAATTAATTAATTAATTAATTTAAACACTTGTTAGTATTATCTCAGATAGAGTCTCTCAGACAGAGACTCTCAGTTGTGTGTTATCCGCTTAGCTCTCCTTGTTAAAAGGAGAGAAGAGAAGAGAAGAGAAGAGGAGAGGAGAGGAGAGGAGAGGAGAGGAGAGGAGAGGAGAGGAGAGGAGAGGAGAGGAGAGGAGAGGAGAGGAGAGGAGAGGAGAGGAGAGGAGAGGAGAGGAGAAGAGAAGAGAAGAGAAGAGAAGAGAAGAGAAGAGAAGAGAAGAGAAGAGAAGAGAAGAGAAGAGAAGAGAAGAGAAGAGAAGAGAAGAAAAGAGAAGAAAAGAGAAGAAAAGAGAAGAAAAGAGAAGAAAAGAGAAAAAAGAAAAGAAAAAGGTGAAAGCAAGGGGTTAGCTCTGGCTTACTCTTACACACTGAAGCACTTGATATCTTAATCCCTTTGGGTGAGGGGCATTTCCCTGCAAGATTCCTCATTGCAAATAGGCCTTGTTTCTTGTTCTGATACCCATTGAGGCCCTAAAGAAATGTGGTTGGAAAGAAGCTATTTTTATTTCCCCACCTGCCTTTCTAGTTTGCTTAGTTCACCCAGATAACTAACCAAAGGTTTTAGTGTTGGCATAATAAACAAAATAACTATTTGATTAGCACATATATAAATAACTATATTTATAAATGACTGTTTTATTTATTGTAAGTTTATTGATGTATTTAAGGATATTTTATTAAATGTCTTTAAATGCTCTCTTTCATCTTAGCTTCTATCTAGGCTCTTTTTTTTTGTTGTTGTTTTTGTTTTTGTTTTTGTTTTATTTTTTTATTACGTATTTTCCTCAATTACATTTCCAATACTATCCCAAAAGTCCCCCATACCTCCCCCACTTCCCTACCCACCCATTCCCATTCTTTTGGCCCTGACATTCCCCTGTATTGGGGCATATAAAGTTTGCAAGTCCAATGGGCCTCTCTTTCCAATGATGACCAACTAGGCCATCTTTCGATACATATGCAGCTAGAGACAAGAGCTCCGGGATACTGGTTAGTTCATCATGTTGTTCCCCATATAGGGTTGCATATCCCTTTAACTCCTTGGGTACTTTCTCTAGCTTCTCCATTGGGAGCCGGGGATCCATCCAATAGCTGACTGTGAGCATGCACTTCTGTGTTTGATAGGCCCCGGCATTGTCTCACAAGAGACAGCTATATCAGGGTCCTTTCAGCAAAATCTTGCTAGTGTATGCAATGGTGTCAGCGTTTGAAAGCTGATTATGGGATGGATCCCTGGATACAGCAGTCTCTAGATGGTCCATCCTTTCATCACAGCTCTAAACTTTGTCTCTGTAACTCCTTCCATGGGTGTTTTGTTCCCAATTCTAAGATGGGGCATAGTGTCCACACTTTGGTCTTCATTCTTCTTGAGTTTCATGCGTTTAACAAATTGTATCTTGCATGAAACTCAAGAAGAATGAAGACCAAAGTGTGGACACTGTGCACCTTCTTAGAATTGGGAACAAAACACCCAGGGAAGGAGTTACAGAGACAAAGTTCGTAGCTGTGATGAAAGGATGGACCATTTAGAGACTGCCGTATCCAGGGATCCATCCCATAATCAGCTTCTAAACGCTGACACCATTGCATACACTAGCAAGATTTTGCTGAAAGGACCCAAATATAGCTGTCTTTTGTGAGACGATGCCGGGGCCTAGCAAACACAGGAGTGGATGTTCACAGTCAGCTATTGGATGTATCACAGGGCTCCCAATGGAGAAGCTAGAGAAAGTACCCAAGGAGCTAAAGGGATCTGCAACCCTATTGTTGGAACAACATGATGTACTAACCAGAACCCCGGAGCTCTTGTCTCTAGCTGCATATGTATCGAAAGATGGCCTAGTCAGCCATCAATGGAAAGAGAGGCCCATTGGACTTGCAAACTTTATATGCCCCAATATAGGGGAATGCCAGGGCTAAAAGAATGGGAATGTGTGGGTAGGGAAGTGGGGGGCGCTATGGGGGACTTTTGGGATAGCATTAGAAATGTAATTGAGGAAAATATGTAATAAAATATTAAAAATAAAAAAAAACAAAAAAAACAAATTGTATCTTATATCTTGGGTATCCTAAGTTTTGGGCTAATATCCACTTATCAGTGAATACATATTGTGTGAGTTCCTTTGTGATTGTGTTACCTCACTCAAGATGATGCCCTCCAGGTCCATCCATTTGGCTAGGAATTTCATAAATTCATTCTTTTTAATAGCTGACTAGTACTCCATTGTGTAAATGTACCATAATTTCTGTATCCATTCCTCTGTTGAGGGGCATCTGGGTTCTTTCCAGCTTCTGGCTATTATAAATAAGGCTGCTATGAACATAGTGGAGCATGTGTCCTTCTTACCGGTTGGGACATCTTCTGGATATATGCCCAGGAGAGGTATTGCTGGATCCTCTGGTAGTATTATGTCCAATTTTCTGAGGAACCGCCAGACTGATTTCCAGAGTGGTTGTACAAGCTTGCAATCCCACCAACAATGAAGGAGTGTTCCTCGCCAGCATCTCCTGTCACCTGAATTTTTGATCTTAGCAATTCTGACTGATGTGAGGTGGAATCTCAGGGTTGTTTTGATTTGCATTTCCCTGATGATTAAGGATGTTGAACATTTTTTCAAGTGCTCCTCTGCCATTCGGTATTCCTCAGGTGAGAATTCTTTGTTCAGTTCTAAGCCCCATTTTTTAATGGGGTTATTTGACTTTCTGGAGTCCACCTTCTTGAGTTCTTTATATATATTGGATATTAGTCCCTTATCTGATTTAAGATAGGTAAAGATCCTTTCCAAATCTATTGGTGGTTTTTTTGTCTTATTGATGGTGTCTTTTGCCTTGCAGAAGCTTTGAAGTTTCATGATGTCCCACTTGTCAATTCTCGATCTTACAGCACAAGCCATTGTTGTTCTATTCAAGAATTTTTCCCCTGTGCCCATATCTCCAACGCTTTTCCCCACTTTCTCCTCTATAAGTTTCAGGGTCTCTGGTTTTATGTGAAGTTCCTTGATCCACTTAGACTTGACCTTAGTACAAGGAGATAGGAATGGATCGATTCGCATTCTTCTACATGTTAACAACCAGTTGTGCCAGCACCATTTGTTGAAAATGCTGTCTTTCTTCCACTGGATGTTTTTAGCTCCCTTGTCAAAGATCAAGTGACTGTAGGTGTGTGGGTTCATTTCTGGGTCTTCAATTCTATTCCATTGGTCTACTTGTCTGTCACTAAACCAGTACCACACAGTTTTTATCACAATTGCTCTGTAGTAAAGCTTTAGGTCCGGCATAGTGATTCCACCAGAGGTTCTTTTATCCTTGAGAAGAGTTTTTGCTATCCTAGGTTTTTTGTTATTCCAGATGAATTTGCAGATTGCACTTTCTAATTCGTTGAAGAATTGAGTTGGAATTTTGATGGGGATTGCATTGAATCTGTAGATTGCTTTTGGCAAGATAGCCATTTTTACAATGTTGATCCTGCCAATCCATGAGCATGGGAGATCTTTCCATCTTCTGAGATCTTCTATAATTTCTTTCTTCAGAGACTTGAAGTTTTTATTATACAGATCTTTCACTTCCTTAATTAGAGTCACGCCAAGATATTTTATATTATTTGTGACTATTGAGAAGGGGGTTGTTTCCCTAATTTCTTTCTCAGCCTGTTTATTCTTTGTGTAGAGAAAGGCCATTGATTTGTTTGATGTATTTTATATTCAGCTACTTCACTGAAGCTGTGTATCAGGCTTAGGAGTTCTCTGGTGGAATTTTTAGGGTCACTTATGTATACTATCATATCATCTGCAAAAAGTGATATTTTGACTTCATCTTTTCCAATTTGTATCCCTTTGATCTCCTTTTGTTGTCGAATTGCTCTGGTTAGGACTTCAAGTATGATGTTGAATAGGTATGGAGAAAGTGGACAGCCTTGTCTAGTCCCTGATTTTAGAGGGATTGCTTCAAGCTTCTCACCATTTACTTTGATGTTGGCTACTGGTTTGCTGTAGATTGTTTTTTATCATGTTTAGGTATGGGCCTTGAATTCCTGATCTTTCCAAGACTTTTATCATGAATGGGTGTTGGATCTTGTCAAATGCTTTTTCCGCATCTAACGAGATGATCATGTGGTTTGTGTCTTTGAGTTTGTTTATATACTGGATTACGTTGATGGATTTCCGTATATTGAACCATCCCTGCATCCCTGGGATGAAACCTACTTGGTCAGGATGGATGATTGTTTTGATGTGTTCTTGGATTCGGTTAGCAAGAACTTTATTGAGGATTTTTGCATCAATATTCATAAGGGATATTGGTCTGAAGTTTCTATCTTTGTTGGGTCTTTTTGTGGTTTAGGTATCAGAGTAATTGTGGCTTCATAGAATGAGTTGGGTAGAGTACCTTCTGTTTCTATTTTGTGTTATAGTTTGTGAATAACTGAGATTAGATCTTCTTTGAAGGTCTGATAGAACTCTGCACTAAACCCATCTGGTCCTGGGCTTTTTTTGGTTGGGAAACTATTAATGACTGCTTCTATTTCTTTGGGGGATATAGGGCTGTTTAGATCATTAACCTGATCTTGAGTCAACTTTGGTACCTGGTATCTGTCTAGAAACTTCTCCATTTCATCCAGGTTCTCCAGTTTTGTTGAGTATAGCCTTTTGTAGAAGGATCTGATGGTGTTTTGGATGTCTTCAGGATCTGTTGTTATGTCTCCTTTTTCATTTCTGATTTTGTTAATTAGAATGCTTTCTCTGTGCCCTCTAGTGAGTCTGGCTAAGGGTTTGTCTATCTTGTTGATTTTCTCAAAGAACCAGCTCCTTGATTGGTTGATTCTTTGAATAGTTCTTCTTGTTTCCACTTGATTGATTTTGCCTCTGATTTTGATTATTTCCTGCCGTCTCCTTCTCTTGGGTGAATTTGCTTCCTTTTGTTCTAGTGCTTTTAGGTATGTTTTCAAGCTGCTAATGTGTGCTCTCTCTAGTTTCTTTTTGGAGGCACTCAGAGCTATGAGTTTTCCTCTTAGAAATGCTTTCATTGTGTCCCATAAGTTTGGGTATGTTGTGGCTTCATTTTCATTGAACTCTAAAAAGTCCTTAATTTCTTTCTTTATTCCTTCCTTGACTGAGGTATCATTGAGAAGAGTGTTGTTCAGTTTCTACGTGAATGTTTGCTTTCTATCATTTATTTTGTTATTGAAGATCAGCCTTAGTCCTTGGTGATCTGATAGGATGCATGGGACAATTTCAATATTTTTGTATCTGTTGAGGCCTGTTTTGTGACCAATTATGTGGTCAATTTTGGAGAAGGTAGCATGAGGTGCTGAGAAGAAGGTATATCCTTTTGTTTTAGGATAGAATGTTCTGTAGATATCTGCCAGATCCATTTGATTCATAATTTCTGTTAGTTTCACTGTGTCCCTTTTTAGTTTCTGTTTCCATGATCTGTCCATTGGTGAAAGTGGTGTGTTGAAGTCTCCCACTATTATTGTATGAGGTGCAATGTGTGCTTTGAGCTTTACTAAAGTTTCTTTAATGAATGTGGCTGCCTTTGTATTTGGAGCATAGATATTCAGGATTGATAGTTCCTCTTGGAGGATTTTACCTTTGATGAGTATGAAGTGTCCCTCCCTGTCTTTTTTAATGACTTTGGGTTGGAAGTCAATTTTATCAGATATTAGAATGGCTACTCCAGCTTGTTTCTTCATACCATTTTCTTGGAAAATTGTTTTCCAGCCTTTCATTCTGAGGTAGTGTCTATCTTTTTCTCTGAGATGCGTTTCCTGTAAGCAGCAAAATGTTGGGTCTTGTTTGTGTAGCCAGTTTGTTAGTCTATGTCTTTTTATTGGGGAGTTGAGTCCATTGATATTGAGAGATATTAAGGAAAAGTTCTATCTAGGCTCTTAGTGAAACAATTGAGTTTTGTAACAAAAAAAACAATAGAATACAATAATCAGTCTTCCAAATACTTTCTTGAATTTAAGCTAGTTTTCTAGAGGTATTTTGTTCTCTTTTGGTTTTGTTTTGAGACAGGGTCTCACTATGGACCAGGGATGGACTAAAACTCACAAAGATCCTCCTGCCTCTGCCTCCCAAGTGCTGGAATTGAAGGCATGCACCTCTACATTCAGTTTTCTTCAGAATGTTTTGTTTTAAGATCTTATTATTTATAAGGCCCAACCTTGCCTTAAATCCATAACCCTACATGGTCTACAATAGATTAAGGAAATGAAGAAAGAAAGAAAGAAAGAAAGAAAGAAAGAAAGAAAGAAAGAAAGAAAGAAAGAAAGAAAGAGAGAGAGAAAGAATGAGAGAAAGAGAAAGAAAGAAAGAGAAAGAGAGAGAGGAAGGGAGAGAGGGGGAAGGGGAGGGGGAGAGGGAGAGGATATTTCTTACATACTAAAATCATGTCTTGCTGAAAATACATTTTTTTCTAGGAAAAAAATTATTTCCAGACTGACACACTTACATCAGTAAGTTACACACAGGCTTTTTGTCTTCTTTTATTGTTGATTTTAGCTTTATTTTATTTTTGGTTTGGTTTCTTTAAGACATTCTTGCCAGAATAGCCTTGAATTCATGATGCTTCTCCTTCCTCCATCTTCTAAGTGCTGAAATTACAGACTTGAACCACCATACTTAGTTCACACATTTAAGTTTGAACACAACATACCTCCATAAAGTTCATCATGTTTGGTTGCTAGTTCCTAAAATTACACAATAATGTTCCATTTTTCCTCAGAGATTACATTCATTCTTTTGGAGCCTATTTTAGATTTGAGTTTCGAAAATGCAAAATAAGAAACCCATAGTTCTTTTCTGAAAAGATTCTTTTGTGCCCAACAGAATTGAGATTGTTCACTTAAACAAAGCTAGTTGAAAAGATGGTTACTTATTTTTAGAACAATGAAAGGTGTTTATAAAATTTCACTTCTAATTCACTGTAGTTACTGTACGTGAGACCATTCATTGTTTATTTGCTTTTCTACTTAGTTAAATATTTGCTGAAGAAAATGAGATTTTTGAATCCTATTTATTTATGAATTAACTAAAGTCATCAGGCTTGGTTTATAAATTTAGGAAAGAAGCGTGATTCCTAAATAAATTATATCATTAATAATCTTAACTTTTGAATAAATTATATTGTTTTCAAACATATGTCAGTGTTCGGAGACAAGAAAACTTTTGTTATATCCATGATGTCCATATGTTCCACTCTAAATATTTATAAAAATTAGTAACAATTTAGAGATATCAAATAAATTTTTCTCAATTATGTCAGAGAAAAATGCTTTAGAGTTTAATATATTCTCATTTATATTTCAGCAACATACCTCCTTCTGTAAATAACAAATGAGCATAAGTTTCATAATCTGAAAGCTAGACTGGTACCATTATTCCTCTGTGTCTGTGGAGGACTTATACTAAGACCCCATAAACATTAGAATCTGAGGATGAACAAACCCTTATATATGATATTGTGGCATTTCTATATAACCTATACTCACCCTTCATGTATCTTAAATCATTCTGTAATACTGTCAATACCCAGGTCTAAGAAATACTCCAGAAAGTAGCTATACTACTGAATTATTTAAGGAATCACAAGAAAGAGTCCGTACAAACATACCTAGTCCCTTGGTTCTCTTAAGATATATTTTCAGTACATAATAATTTGAATGCTAATTGTCTCTCAGAGTTTCTGGCATTTGATGCATGGTGCCTGTTTGGGGAGGCTTAGGAAGTATATCCTTGTTGGAAGGAATGTATCACTCTGTCTGTTTTCCATTTGTGTTTGAAGGTGTGAGCTCTCAATTGCTCCTGCATCCATGACCTGGTACTTTCTGTAATGCTTCTCTGTGTGATTGTGATGGTTTCTCATCTTTCTGGAACTGTAAACCCCAGATTAACTCGTTCTTCTGTAAGTTGCCTTAGTCATGATATTCTACTACAGCAATAGAAAAAACACTGAAAACAGGCACATTTTCACTCATTATTTTGGGCCTTTTCTTTGTAGATATTTATGATTTTTCATTTTGATGTTTTTTTTTCATTTAAATTATGTCTTGAATTATTATATTCTTGATCATAAAAAAGTCTCATAGGAAGACAATAGAGGCCTGCCTGCCACCATGCCATGCAGCAGGGGACAAACGAAAGACACCCAGAAGCCCACCAGTCATGGGGCCCACCGGCAGCAAGAGCCACTACAAGTTGCAAGTATGTAGTGAAGAGATGGAAGAAAAAGAAAAATTGAGTGGTTTAAGCATTATGAAGAGAGGCAGAACTGGAGACATGAGGATGGGAAGGAGTAGTGTGATACCGGTATACTGCCCTGCCACCTGAGGCCATGGAGAATTCCCAGCCTATGCTACTGCTGAGGGCCATGTCTGCTTCTATGGCCATTATGCCCATAGAACAACAGGGGACTATGTCAATGTATGTGGCCTATATTACCACCATGCCTAGTTTGGGCTGCAGCTTGGGACCATGCTGATTCCCCCAAAAGCTTGCCTCATTGGCTGCTGCACTCAGGAGAGCAAGCTCTGAACCGTGCCTGGGTAACACAGTAGAGCTGGTCCTGGTGGCAGGAGTACAGGTGAGCTGGCCCCTAGGGCATGAGTTCTGGAGAACTGTCTTTGCCCCTTGCCTTTGGTGCACTGAGTAAGCCTGGGAAGTGCTGGAGAGCTGGCTCTGGTGCTATGGGTATGGGAGGGCTGGCCAACTCACCAAGTCAGCTTCTACCTATGCCCAGATCCAGGGCTTGAGTTGGTCTCATCCTAACATCTACTCCATCAATGAACTGCTGGAATGCATGAAGGGGCCGCTCCTAAGTCATGTCCAAAGCTGCAGGATCTCCATGACAAAAGGCAACAACAGGATATCTGAGGAAATTCCCTGTGAGGGTCCAGTATTGATAGTGTAGCAGAAGCCAGCGACCTTACCAATGACTCATTGCAATGAAATGTTATTGATACTAAACCAGATTAATATAAAATTTTCATATGTTGAAATCATAAAACGGAAGGAAAGAAACATGAGGTAATGGATGTTAGCTGGCTTAGTTGAATTTCTCTGCAATGTATATATAATGCATCCCATTGTACCCTATAAACAAATTCTGTTTTCCGGATTACAATTATCTTTACCTCCCTATTGGCTAATTTTGCAGAGACATCTTCCATTGCTTTCTTTTTTTCTGTATATAATTATTTATTTTTTTAAAATTAAGTCAATTGAGAACAAAACACCCAGGGAAGGAGTTACAGAGACAAAGTTCGTAGCTGTGATGAAAGGATGGACCATTTAGAGACTGCCGTATCCAGGGATCCATCCCATAATCAGCTTCTAAACGCTGACACCATTGCATACACTAGCAAAATTTTGCTGAAAGGACCCAAATATAGCTGTCTCTTGTGAGACGATGCCGGGGCCTAGCAAACACAGGAGTGGATGTTCACAGTCAGCTATTGGATGTATCACAGGGCTCCCAATGGAGAAGCTAGAGAAAGTACCCAAGGAGCTAAAGGGATCTGCAACCCTATTGTTGGAACAACATGATGTACTAACCAGAACCCCGGAGCTCTTGTCTCTAGCTGCATATGTATCGAAAGATGGCCTAGTCGGCCATCAATGGAAAGAGAGGCTCATTGGACTTGCAAACTTTATATGCCCCAATATAGGGGAATGCCAGGGCCAAAAGAATGGGAATGGGTGGGTAGGGAAATGGGGGGCGCTATGGGGGACTTTTGGGACAGCATTGGAAATGTAATTGAGGAAAATATGTAATAAAAATTAAAAAATAAAAAAAAAAAGATCTCAGAACTCCATAAAGAACTATGTGTGGAGTGAGTTCTGTCTCTACTACCTATTATTATTCAATTGTGCTCTTATTCTTCTAAACTATATAATTATTATGAAAAGGTACTCATAAATGAAACTTTACATGGTGCTTAAGACAGCTATTAATGATTATGTTTAGGCATGCTTGGATTAGCATAATTTACACTATTTGATAAGCAGCTTTCTTTTGCAAAACATCATGAATAAAAATTTTGATATTTCTTAACTCCTTAAAAAAAAAATAAAATAAAATTAAGTCAAATAAATTCTTATTTAAGGGATTTGATTCCTTTGCTGTCCTTTTTTTCATGATTTTCATTTTCTCATTTTTTCATGATTTTTTATTAGATATTTTATTTAATTATATTTGAAATGTTATCCCTATTCTTGGTTTCCCCTCCAGGAACCTCCTATCCTAACCTCCCTTTCCCTGCTTCTATCAGGGTGATCACCCACCCACCCACCCACTCCCACCTCCCTGCTCTGGCATTTCCCTACACTGGGATATTGAGCCTTTACAGGACCAAGGCCTCTTTTCCCACTGTTGTCTGACAAGGTCATTGTATTAGTTAGGGTTTTACTGCTGTGAACAGACACAATGACCAAGGCAAGTCTTATAAAAAACAACATTTAATTGGGACTGGCTTACAGATTCAGAGGTTCAGTCCATTACCATCAAGGTGGAAGCATGGCAGCATCCAGACAAGCATGGTGCAGGAGGAGCTGAGAGTTCTATGTCTTCATCCAAAGGCTGCTAGTGGAAGACTGACTTCTAAGCACCTAGGGTGAGAGTATTAAGCCCACACCCTCAGTGACACACCTGTTCCAACAAGGCCACACCTCCAAATGGTGCCACTCCCTGGTCCAAAAATATACAAACCATCACAGTCATCCTCTGCTACATATGCAGCTGGAGCCATGGGTCACTCCATGTGTACTCTTTGGTTGGTGGTTTAGTTCCTGGGAGCTCTGTGGAGTCTTGTTGGTTCCAATGGGCTGCAAACCCCTTCAGCTCCTTCAGTCCTTTCTCTAACTCCTCCATTGAAGACCCCATACTCAGTTGGCTGTAAGCATCCACCTCTGTATTTGCAAGGCTCTGAAAGAGCCTCCCAGGAGAGAGCTATATCAAGCACCTGACAGCAAGCGTGTCTTGTCGTCTGCAATAGTGTCTGAGTTTGGTGTCTGTATATGGAATGGAGCCCCAGGTGAGGCAGTCTCTGGATGGCAAAAGTAAATATTTTGATCTTGTAATTATATGACCAAATAATCAAACAAATACAGGAGAAGAGAAAAAGAGAGAGAGAGAACAAAACAAAACAAAACAAAACAAAAAATCTTGTGCTGTAGTGTGTCCCCAGTGAGTCCCATAGTTTACCCTTTTGTCCATTCATCTATTTGAGTATAGATTAACATTTCAATGACATACCAGACCTCATTATTTGGAATATAAGTTTCTGTAACAATATTTTTTCTAATAATGTTTCCTAAGCAGACTTGTAATCTGGGCTGAAAGACACCCTGCCCAAAGGGAGTGGCTGTGTTATTAGATCTCCCCTTTTTCTCTTTACGAATGAATCTGTACTTGTAACAGCACAGATCTCTCAAGGACTATCCAGTATGCATACTTTTCAAACTGACTTTCTCTCTGTGTGTCTTTTGGATCATATTTCAAATACTGTGACTATGAATGATGACACTTATACATGGATTATCTACATCTTGTCCCATGAAGCATTGTGATTTTTCAGCTTCATCACATCATCAGAGGTCACTTGCAAGATGTAGGTTCTATATAAATGACAAAGTGGTAATAGCTGTGCACAATTTATATTTTGAGAGAAAGTTTCTTTTTTATTTAATAAAACAGAAAGGGATGTGTTGCAGGATTTTCCCTGTCCAATTATGTTAAGGTATGGGAGGCCTGTGACTGGACATGGAGGCAGAGTTAAGAGTTGCAGAGACAGGGAGCATCTTGGGGGAGCAGGGAGAAAGGAAGATGGCGACGGACGTGATTCAGTGTGGCTATGAACAGCCACAGGTTGTTATGATACCATAAAGGTTAGAATATTGGGATAATTTGTCTAATCTAGGTGGGCAGCTTTTATCATTATCAATTGGTTCTCAAATTATTGTGTTGGCATCATGTGTACTAAGAATTTATTGATATATAAATCTGATTGGTTAACTATTTTTTAAAAAGATGTACGTTCTACTGGAAATCTTTTAAACATAACTGTTGCCTTATTCTCTCAGACTAACCTTTTCCTACACTTTCCAAATTATGTTACCCTTGTACCATAAGGCTGATAGAATGGCTCAGTGGGTAAAGGTGCTTTCAACTAAAATTGACAACCTGAGTTTGATCCCCAGAAACCAAATGGCAGAAGAAAACAATCAACTTCCTCCACTTGTCCTCTGACGTACATATGTATGCCAGAGTTCTCACACACACACACACACACACACAGAGAGAGAGAGAGAGAGAGAGAGAGAGAGAGAGAGAGAGAGAGAGAGAGAGAGAGAGAGAGAGAACATAATGTAATTTTGTAAAAAGCTAGTACTTAAATGGCCTTGACACATCGTCAATTCGAGCACTTGGGAGGCAGATAGAACTCTATGAGTTCAAGACCTATCTGGTTTATATGTGAATTTTAGGCCAACCAAAGAAATAATTAGACCCTGTTTCAAAAAACAAAGCAAAACAATAAAAATTTTAAAATCGGTGGGGGGGGGGGCAGAAATCCGGCCTACGTAGGGCCACAAGCCTCTTCCGGTCAGAACAGCACAAGGGTAGCTAGGGCGCAGGGTCGGCTGACACTCGCCAGCTACCCACAACACCCGCCACAGGATCTTAAGACTTCTGGTGAGTGGAACACAGCTTCTGCTCCAATCCAATTGCGCACGGGACCTGAAACTGCATTAGTTAGGGAAGCAGAAAACCAGCCTGAGTAGGGCCACAGGCCTCTTCCGGCCTGACCAGTACCGGGATAGCTAGAGCACAGGGTGGGCTGACACCCGCCAGCTACCCACAACACCTGCCACAAAATTTTGAGACTTCTGGTGAGTGGAACACAGCTTCTGCTCCAGTCCAATCGTGTGGGACCTGAGACTGCTTTGGTTGGGGAGGCAGAAATCCAGCCTGAGTAGGGCGACAAGCCTCATCCAGTCTGAACAGCACCGGGGTAGCTAGAGCGCAGGGTCTGCTGACACCCGCCAGCTACCCATGACACCCGCCACAGGATTTTGAGACTTCGGGTGAGTGGAACACAGAGTCTGCTCCAATCTTTAAACAGTGACAACGATAACAACTAACCCCAGAGATTACCAGATGGTGAAAGGTAAACATAATAATCTTACTAACAGAAACCAAGACCACTCACCATCATCAGAACCCAGCACTCCCACTTCGCCCAGTCCAGGGCACCCCAACACACCTGAAGAGCTAGACACGGATCTAAAAGCATATCTCATGATGATGGTAGAGGACATCAAGAAGGACTTTAATAACTCACTTAAAGAATTGCAGGAGAACATGGCTAAAGAGTTAAAAGTCCTTAAAGAAAAACAGGATAACACAATCAAACAGGTAGAAGTCCTTAAAGAAAAACAGGATAACACAATCAAACAGGTAGAAGTCCTTAAAGAAAAACAGGATAACACAATCAAACAGGTAGAAGTCCTTAAAGAAAAACAGGAAAACACATCCAAACAGATGATGGAAATGAACAAAACCATACTAGACCTAAAAAGGGAAGTAGACACAATAAAGAAAACCCAAAATGAGGCAACACTGGAGATAGAAACCCTAAGAAAGAAATCTGGAACCATAGATACGAGCATCAGCAACAGAATACAAGAGATGGAAGAGAGAATCTCAGGTGCAGAATATTCCATAGAGAACATCGGCACAACAATCAAGGAACATGTAAAACGCAAAAAGATCCTAACTCAAAACATCCAAGAAATACAGGACACAATGAGAAGACCAAACCTACGGATAATAGGAGTGGATGAGAATGAAGATTTTCAACTCAAAGGACCAGCAAACATCTTCAACAAAATTATAGAAGAAAACTTCCCAAATCTAAAGAAAGAGATGCCTGGTATCTGTCTAGGAACTTCTCCATTTCATCCAGGTTCTCCAGTTTTGTTGAGTATAGCCTTTGGTAGAAGGATCTGATGGTGTTTTGGATGTCTTCAGGATCTGTTGTTATGTCTCCTTTTTCATTTCTGATTTTGTTAATTAGGATGCTTTCCCTGTGCCCTCTAGTGAGTCTGGCTAAGGGTTTATCTATCTTGTTGATTTTCTCAAAGAACCAGCTCCTTGATTGGTTAATTCTTTGAATAGTTTTTCTTGTTTCCACTTGGTTGATTTCACCCCTGAGTTTGATTATTTCCTGCCCTCTACTCCTCTTGGGTGAATTTGCTTCCTTTTGTTCTAGTGCTTTTAGGTGTGTTGTCAAGCTGCTAATGTGTGCTCTCTCTAGTTTCCTTTTGGAGGCACTCAGAGCTATGAGTTTTCCTCTTAGAAATGCTTTCATTGCGTCCCATAAGTTTGGGTATGTTGTGGCTTCATTTTCATTGAACTCTAAAAAGTCCTTAATTTCTTTCTTTATTCCTTCCTTAACCAAGGTATCATTGAGAAGAGTGTTGTTCAGTTTCCACGTGAAGGTTGACTTTCTATTAATTATTTTGTTATTGAAGATCAGCCTTAGTCCATGGTGATCTGATAGGATGCATGGGACAATTTCAATATTTTTGTATCTGTTGAGGCCTGCTTTGTGACCAATTATGTGGTCAATTTTGGAGAAGGTACCATGAGGTGCTGAGAAGAAGGTATATCCTTTTGTTTTAGGATAGAATGTTCTGTAGATATCTGCCAGATCCATTTGATTCATAATTTCTCTTAGTTTCACTGTGTCCCTGTTTAGTTTCTGTTTCCATGATCTGTCCATTGGTGAAAGTGGTATGTTGAAGTCTCCCACTATTATTGTATGAGGTGCAATGTGTGCTTTGAGATTTACTAAGGTTTCTTTAATGAATGTGGCTGCCTTTGTATTTGGAGCATAGATATTCAGGATTGATAGTTCCTCTTGGAGGATTTTACCTTTGATGAGTATGAAGTGTCCCTCCCTGTCTTTTTTAATGACTTTGGGTTGGAAGTCAATCTTATCAGATATTAGAATGGCTACTCCAGCTTGTTTCTTCATGCCATTTGCTTGCAAAATTGTTTTCCAGCCTTTCATTCTGAGGTAGTGTCTATCCTTTTCTCTGAGATGAGTTTCATGTAAGCAGCAAAATGTTGGGTCTTGTTTGTGTAGCCAGTTTGTTAGTCTATGTCTTTTTATCGGGGAGTTGAGTCCAATGATATTAAGAGATATTAAGGAAAAGTAATTTTTGTTTCCTGTTATTTTTGTTGTTAAAGTTGGCATTTTGTTCTTGTGGCTGTCTTCTTTTCGGTTTGTTGAGGGATTACCTTCTTGTTGTTTCTAGGGCGTGGTTCCTGTCCTTGTATTGGTTTTTTTCTGTTATTATCCTTTGAAGGGCTGGATTCGTGGAGAGATAATGTGTGAATTTGGTTTTGTCGTGGAATACTTTGGTTTCTCCATCTATGTTAATTGAGAGTTTGGCTGGGTATAGTAGCCTGGGCTGGAATTTGTGTTCTTTTAGTGTCTGTATAACATCCGTCCAGGATCTTCTGGCTTTCATAGTCTCTGGTGAAAAATCTGGTGTAATTCTGATAGGCTTGCCTTTATATGTTACTTGGCCTTTTTCTCTTACTGCTTTTAGTATTCTATCTTTATTTAGAGCATTTGTTGTTCTGATTATAATGTGTCGGGAGGTATTTCTTTTCTGGTCCAGTCTATTTGGAGTTCTGTAGGCTTCTTGTATGTTCATGGGCATCTCTTTCTTTAGATTTGGGAAGTTTTCTTCTATAATTTTGTTGAAGATGTTTGCTGGTCCTTTGAGTTGAAAATCTTCATTCTCATCCACTCCTATTATCCGTAGGTTTGGTCTTCTCATTGTGTCCTATATTTCTTGGATGTTTTGAGTTAGGATCTTTTTGCATTTTACATTTTCCTTGATTGTTGTGCTGATGTTCTCTATGGAATCTTCTGCACCTGAGATTCTCTCTTCCATCTCTTGTATTCTGTTGCTGATGCTCGTATCTATGGTTCCAGATTTCTTTCCTAGGGTTTCTATCTCCAGTGTTGCCTCATTTTGGGTTTTCTTTATTATGTCTACTTCCCTTTTTAGGTCTAGTATGGTTTTGTTCATTTCCATCATCTGTTTGGATGTGTTTTCCTGTTTTTCTGTAAGGACTTCTACCTGTTTGATTATGTTATCCTGTTTTTCTTTAAGGATTTGTAACTCTTTAGCAGTGTTCTCCTGCAATTCTTTAAGGGATTTTTGTGCTTCCTCTTTATTGTCTTCTGCCTGTTTAGCAGTGTTCTCCTGCATTTCTTTAAGTGTGTTATTAAAGTCCTTCTTGAAGTCCTCTATCATCATCAGGAGATATGCTTTTAATCCGTGTCTAGCTTTACCGGTGTGTTGGGGTGCCCTGGATTGGGCGAAGTGGGGGTGCTGGGTTCTGATGATGGTGAGTGGTCTTGGTTTCTGTTAGTAAGATTATTACGTTTACCTTTAGCCATCTGGTAATCTCTGGGGTTAGTTGTTATCGTTGTCACTGTTTAATGATTGGAGCAGAAGCTGTGTTCCACTCACCAGCAGTCCCAAAATCCTGCGGCGGGGATCGTGGGTAGCTGGCGGGTGTCAGGCAACCCCGCTCTCCCGCTACCCCGGCTCTGATCCGGCCAGATGAGGCCTGTGGCCCTACTAAGGACGGTTTCTGCTTCCCTAACTAATGCAGTCTCAGGTCCCGCGCAATTGGATTGGAGCAGAAGCTGTGCTCCACTCACCAGAAGTCTTAAGATCCTGTGGCGGGTGTTGTGGGTAGCTGGCGAGTGTCAGCCGACCCTGCGCCCCAGCTGCCCCGGTGCTTTTCTGACCGGAAGAGGGTTGTGGCCCTATGTAGGCCGGATTTCTCTCTCCCCAACCAGAGCAGTCTCAGGTCCCGCGTGATTGGACTGGAGCAGAAGCTGTGTTCAACTCCCCAGCAGTCCCAAAATCCTGCAGCGGGGGTCGTGGGTAGCTGGCGGGTGTCAGGCAACCCTGCGCTCCCGCTACCCCGGCGCTGATCCGGCGGATGAGGCCTGTGGCCCTACTCAGGCCGGTTTCTGCTTCCCTAACTAGTGCAGTCTCAGGTCCCGCGCAATTGGATTGGAGCAGAAGCTGTGCTCCACTCACCAGAAGTCTTAAGATCCTGTGGCAGGTGTTGTGGGTAGCTGGCGAGTGTCAGCCGACCCTGCGCCCCAGCTGCCCCGGTGCTTTTCTGACCGGAGGAGCTTGTGGGAGTTCTTTTGTGATTGTGTTACTTCACTCAAGATGATGCCCTCCAGGTCCATCCATTTGGCTAGGAATTTCATAAATTCATTCTTTTTAATAGCTGAGTAGTACTCCATTGTGTAAATGTACCATAATTTCTGTATCCATTCCTCTGTTGAGGGACATCTGGGTTCTTTCCAGCTTCTGGCTATTATAAATAGGGTTGCTATGAACATAGTGGAGCATGTGTCCTTTTTACCGGTTGGGATATCTTCTGGATATATGCCCAGGAGAGGTATTTCTGGATCCTCCGGTAGTACTATGTCCAATTTTCTGAGGAACTGCCAGACTGATTTCCAGAGTGGTTGTACAAGCTTGCAATTGCACCAACAATGGAGGAGTGTTCCTCTTTCTCCACATCCTCGCCAGCATCTGCTGTCACCTGAATTTTTGATCTTAGCCATTCTGACTGGTGTGAGGTGGATTCTCAAACCATCCAGTGGAAGAAAGACAGCATTTTCAACAAATGGTGCTGGCACAACTGGTTGTTATCATGTAGAAGAATGCGAATCGATCCATTCCTATCTCCTTGTACTAAGGTCAACTCTATGTGGATCAAGGAACTTCACATAAAACCAGAGACACTGAAACTTATAGAGGAGAAAGTGGGGAAAAGCCTTGAAGATATGGGCACAGGGGAAAAATTCTTGAATAGAACAGCAATGGCTTGTGCTGTAAGATCCAGAATTGACAAGTGGGACCTCATGAAACTGCAAAGCTTCTGCAAGGCAAAAGACACTATCAATAAGACAAAAAAAAAAACACCAACAGATTGGGAAAGGATCTTCACCTATCCTAAATCAGATAAGGGACTAATATCCAATATATATAAAGAACTCAAGAAGGTGGACTCCAGAAAGTCAAATAACCCCATTAAAAAATGGGGCTCAGAACTGAACAAAGAATTCTCACCTGAGGAATACCGAATGGCAGAGAAGCACCTGAAAAAATGTTCAACATCCTTAATCATCAGGGAAATGCAAATCAAAACAACCCTGAGATTCTACCTCACACCAGTCAGAATGGCTAAGACCAAAAATTCAGGTGACAGCAGATGCTGGCGAGGATGTGGAGAAAAGGAACACTCCTCCATTGTTGGTGGGATTGCAAGCTTGTACAACCACTCTGGAAATCAATCTGGCAGTTTCTCAGAAAATTGGACATAGTACTACCGGAGGATCCAGCAATACCTCTCCTGGGCATATATCCAGAAGATGTCCCAACTGGTAAGAAGGACACTTGCTCCACTATGTTCATAGCAGTCCTACTTATAATAGCCAGAAGCTGGAAAGAACCCAGATGTCCCTCAACAGAGGAATGAATACAGAAATTATGGTACATTTACACAATGGAGTACTACTCAGCTATTAAAAAGAATGAATTTATGAAATTCCTAACCAAATGGATGGACCTGGAGGGCATCATCTTGAGTGAGGTAACACAATCACAAAGGAACTCACACAATATGTATTCACTGATAAGTGGATATTAGCCCAAAACTTAGGATACCCAAGATATAAGATACAATTTGCTAAACGCATAAAACTCAAGAAGAATGAAGACCAAAATGTGGACACTGTGCCCCTTCTTAGAATTGGGAACAAAACACCCATGGAAGGAGTTACATAGACAAAGTTTGGAGCTGTGTTGAAAGGATGGACCATCTAGAGACTGCTGTATCCAGGGATCCTCCCATAATCAGATTCTAAACGCTGACACCATTGCATAGACTAGCAAGATTTTGCTGAAAGGACCCAAATATAGCTGTCTCTTTTGAGACTATGCCGGGGCCTAGCAAACACAAGAGTGGATGCTCACAGTCAGCTATTGGATGGATCACAGGGCTCCCAATGGAGAAGCTAGAGAAAGTACCCAAGGAGCTAAAGGGATCTGCAACCCTATAGTTGGAACAACATGATGAACTAACCAGTACCCCGGAGCTCTTGTCTCTACCTGCATATGTATGGAAAGATGGCCTAGTCGGCCATCACTGGAAAGAGAGGCCCCATTGGACTTGCAAACTTTATATGCCCCAATATAGGGGAATGCCAGGGCTAAAAGAATGGGAATGGGTGGGTAGGGAGGTGGGGGGCACTATGGGGGACTTTTGGGATAGCATTGGAAATGTAATTGAGGAAAATATGTAATAAAAATATTAAAAATCAAAAAAAAAAAAAAAAAAAAAAAAAAAAAAAAAAGAAAGAGATGCCCCTGAACATACAGGAAGCCTACAGAACTCCAAATAGACTGGACCAGAAAAGAAATTCCTCCGGACACATAATAATCAGAACGACAAATGCACTAAATAAAGATAGAATACTAAAAGCAGTAAGAGAAAAAGGCCAAGTAACATATAAAGGCAAGCCTATCAGAATTACACCAGAGTTTTCACCAGAGACAATGAAAGCAAGAAGGGCCTGGACAGATGTTATACAGACACTAATAGAACAAAAATTCCAGCCCAGGCTACTATACCCAGCCAAACTCTCAATTAACATAGATGGAGAAACCAAAGTATTCCATGACAAAACCAAATTCACACATTATCTCTCCATGAATCCAGCCCTTTAAAGGATAATAACAGGAAAAAACCAATACAAGGACGGGAACCACGCCCTAGAAACAACAAGAAGGTAATCCCTCAACAAACCTAAAAGAAGACAGCCACAAGAACAGAATGCCAACTTTAACAACAAAAATAACAGAAAACAACAATTACTTTTCCTTAATATCTCTTAATATCAATGGACTCAACTCCCCGATAAAAAGACATAGACTAACAAACTGGCTACACAAACAAGACCCAACATTTTGCTGCTTACGGGAAACTCATCTCAGAGAAAAAGATAGACACTACCTCAGAATGAAAGGCTGGAAAACAATTTTCCAAGCAAATGGTATGAAGAAACAAGCTGGAGTAGCCATTCTAATATCTGATAAGATTGACTTCCAACCCAAAGTCATCAAAAAAGACAGGGAGTGGCACTTCATACTCATCAAAGGTAAAATCCTCCAAGAGGAACTATCAATCCTGAATATCTATGCTCCAAATACAAAGTCAGGCACATTCATTAAAGAAACTTTAGTAAATCTCAAAGCACACATTGCACCTCATACAATAATAGTGGGAAACTTCAGCACACCACTTTCACCAAAGGACAGATCATGGAAACAGAAACTAAACAGGGACACAGTGAAACTAACAGAAGTTATGAATCAAATGGATCTGGCAGATATCTACAGAACATTCTATCCTAGAACAAAAGGATATACCTTCTTCTCAGCACCTCATGGTACCTTCTCCAAAATTGACCACATAATTGGTCACAAAACAGGCCTCAACAAATACAAAAATATTGAAATTGTCCCATGCATCCTATCAGATCACCATGGACTAAGACTGATCTTCAATAATAAAATAAATAATAGAAATCCAACCTTCACGTGGAAACTGAACAACACTCTTTTCAATGATACCTTGGTTAAGGAAGGAATAAAGAAAGAAATTAAGGACTTTTTAGAGTTCAATGAAAATGAAGCCACAACATACCCAAACTTATGGGACACAATGAAAGCATTTCTAAGAGGAAAACTCATAGCTCTGAGTGCCTCCAAAAGGAAACTAGAGAGAGCACACATTAGCAGCTTGACAACATACCTAAAAGCACTAGAACAAAAGGAAGCAAATTCACCCAAGAGGAGGAGACAGCAGGAAATAATCAAACTCAGGGGCGAAATCAACCAAGTGGAAACAAGAAAAACTATTCAAAGAATCAACCAATCAAGGAGCTGGTTCTTTGAGAAAATCAACAAGATAGATAAACCCTTAGCCAGACTCACTAGAGGGCACAGGGAAAGCATCCTAATTAACAAAAGCAGAAATGAAAAAGGAGACATAACAACAGATCCTGAAGACATTCAAAACACCATCAGATCCTTCTACCAAAGGCTGTACTGAACAAAACTGGAGAACCTGGATGAAATGGAGAAGTTCCTAGACAGATACCAGGTACCAAAGTTGAATCAAGATGAGGTTAATGATCTAAACAGCCCTATATCCCCCAAAGAAATAGAAGCAGTCATTAATAGTCTCCCAACCAAAAAGAGCTCAGGACCAGATGGGTTTAGTGCAGAGTTCTATCAGACCTTCAAAGAAGATCTAATCCCAGTTCTTCACAAACTATTCCACAAAATAGAAATGGAAGGTACTCTACCCAACTCATTCTATGAAGCCACAATTACTCTGATACCTAAACCACAAAAAGACCCAACAAAGATAGAAAACTTCAGACCAATGTCCCTTATGAATATTGATGCAAAGATCCTCAATAAAGTTCTTGCTAACCAAATCCAAGAACACATCAAAACAATCATCCATCTTGACCAAGTAGGTTTCATCCCAGGGATGCAGGGATGGTTCAATATACGGAAATCCATCAACGTAATCCAGTATATAAACAAACTCAAAGACAAAAACCACATGGTCATCTCGTTAGATGCGGAAAAAGCATTTGACAAGATCCAACACCCATTCATGATAAAAGTCTTGGAAAGATCAGGAATTCAAGGCCCATACCTAAACATGATAAAAGCAATCTACAGCAAACCAGTAGCCAACATCAAAGTAAATGGTGAGAAGCTTGAAGCAATCCCTCTAAAATCAGGGACTAGACAAGGCTGTCCACTTTCTCCATACCTATTCAACATTGTACTTGAAGTCCTAGACAGAGCAATTGGACAACAAAAGGAGATCAAAGGGATACAAATTGGAAAAGATGAAGTCAAAATATCACTTTTTGCAGATGATATGATAGTATATATAAGTGACCCTAAAAATTCCACCAGAGAACTCCTAAACCTGATAAACAGCTTCGGTGAAGTAGCTGGATATAAAATTAACTCAAAGAAATCAACGGCCTTTCTCTACACAAAGAATAAACAGGCTGAGAAAGAAATTAGGGAAACAACCCCCTTCTCAATAGTCACAAATAATATAAAATATCTTGGCGTGACTCTAACTAAGGAAGTGAAAGATCTGTATAATAAAAACTTCAAGTCTCTGAAGAAAGAAATTATAGAAGATCTCAGAAGATGGAAAGATCTCCCATGCTCATGAATTGGCAGGATCAACATTGTAAAAATGGCTATCTTGCCAAAAGCCATCTACAGATTCAATGCAATCCCCATCAAAATTCCAACTCAATTCTTCAACGAATTAGAAAGTGCAATCTGCAAATTCATCTGGAATAACAAAAAACCTAGGATAGCAAAAACTCTTCTCAAGGATAAAAGAACCTCTGGTGGAATCACTATGCTGGACCTAAAGCTTTACTACAGAGCAATTGTGATAAAAACTGTGTGGTACTGGTATAGTGACAGACAAATAGACCAATGGAATAGAATTGAAGACCCAGAAATGAACCCACACACCTACGGTCACTTGATCTTCGACAAGGGAGCTAAAAACATCCAGTGGAAGAAAGACAGCATTTTCAACAAATGGTGCTGGCACAACTGGTTGTTAACATGTAGAAGAATGCGAATCGATCCATTCCTATCTCCTTGTATTAAGGTCAAGTCTAAGTGGATCAAGGAACTTCACATAAAACCAGAGACACTGAAACTTATAGAGGAGAAAGTGGGGAAAAGCCTTGAAGATATGGGCACAGGGGAAAAATTCCTGAATAGAACAGCAATGGCTTGTGCTGTAAGATCGAGAATTGACAAGTGGGACATCATGAAACTGCAAAGCTTCTGCAAGGCAAAAGACACCATCAATAAGACGAAAAAACCACCAACAGATTGGGAAAGGATCTTTACCTATCCTAAATCAGATAAGGGACTAATATCCAATATATATATAAAGAACTCAAGAAGGTGGACTCCAGAAAGTCAAATAACCCCATTAAAAAATGGGGCTCAGAACTGAACAAAGAATTCTCACCTGAGGAATAACGAATGGCAGAGAAGCACCTGAAAAAATGTTCAACATCCTTAATCATCAGGGAAATGCAAATCAAAACAACCCTGAGATTCTACCTCACACCAGTCAGAATGGCTAAGATCAAAAATTCAGGTGACAGCAGATGCTGGCGAGGATGTGGAGAAAGAGGAACACTCCTCCATTGTTGGTGGGATTGCAAGCTTATACAACCACTCTGGAAATCAGTCTGGTGGTTCCTCAGAAATTTGGACATAGTACTACCGGAGGATCCAGCAATACCTCTCCTGGGCATATATCCAGAAGATGTCCCAACCGGTAAGAAGGACACACGCTCCACTATGTTCATAGCAGTCCTATTTATAATAGCCAGAAGCTGGAAAGAACCCAGATGCCCCTCAACAGAGGAATGGATACAGAAATTATGGTACATTTACACAATGGAGTACTAGTCAGCTATTAAAAAGAATGAATTTATGAAATTCCTAGCCAAATGGATGGACCTGGAAGGCATCATCTTGAGTGAGGTAAAACAATCACAAAGGAACTCACACAATATGTATTCACTGATAAGTGAATATTAGCCCAAAACTTAGGATACCCAAGATATAAGATACAATTTGCTAAATGCATGAAACTCAAGAAGAATGAAGACCAAAGTGTGGACACTGTGCCCCTTCTTAGAATTGGGAACAAAACACCCATGTAAGGAGTTACAGAGACAAAGTTTGGAGCTGTGATGAAAGGATGGACCATCTAGAGACTGTGGTATCCAGGGATCCATTCCATAATCAGCTTCTAAACGCTGACACCATTGCATACACTAGCAAGATTTTGCTGAAAGGACCCAAATATAGCTGTCTCTTGTGAGACCATGCCGGAGCCTAGCAAACACAGGAGTGGATGCTCACATTCAGCTATTGGATGGATCACAGGGCTCCCAATGGAGAAGCTAGAGAAAGTACCCAAGGAGCTAAAGGGATCTGCAACCCTATAGTTGGAACAACATGATGAACTAACCAGTACCCCGGAGCTCTTGTCTCTAGCTGCATATATATCGAAAGATGGCCTAGCCGGCCATCACTGGAAAGAGAGGCCCATTGGACTTGCAAACTTTATATGCCCAAATATAGGGGAATGCCAGGGCCAAAAGAATGGGAATGGGTGGGTTGGGAAGTGGGGCGCGCTATGGGGGACTTTTGGGATATCATTGGTAATGTAATTGAGGAAAATATGTAATAAAAATATTAAAAATAAAAAAAATTTTAAATCCAGCTATTTAATATTTTTCATAGTTAATGATAGCATATCATCTATTTAATATGTGACAGGTGTCTTACTGGCTTCTCGTGGGGTTCTGATTAACTTGCATATCAAGTCATGTACAACAATAATGTTCACTGATTACTTACTTCAACTTTGCTTGCTATAGAAACAAGGAGAAACGCTATTGCAAATGTTTCACTAAAGGAGTGCACACACATTCACACACACACACACACAAACACAAAGAAAGAAAAGACACATAAAATTGGAACACAGCAGGTAAACAAGGGAAAGATTTTTAAGACACAAAAATATGTTATTAGTACTTGTGACTTAAGAATCATAGTATCTAGGAACTGTATTTTTTTAAAAGTGTTTAATGACTATAGGAGCCACTATGATATACACATGTACCAAATAATATATTATGTACTCTTAATATATATTATTCTCACTTTTCAATTAAGGTTTTTAAATTAATAAGGTATCTTAAGTTCACTGAGTTCAAATGCTAAAAATAAATTTAGTATAGGCATACAAAAACATGCTCCCTCAAATTTAACTACAGAAAATGCAAACATAAACTGTTTTACCTAGTGCCAAATAGTTTATTCTGGACATACTTTATAACTTCTTTTTATCTTAATAAGTTGAAGATTACATTTGTAATTCATGGTCTATTTAATAATGTCATTAAGCCTCTGTACTTTCTCTAACAGTCAGTGATTGGAAAATTTGCAAATTAATAATCCAATAAAATAAGAATGCTTTATTTGAGACTGGAGTAATGGCTCAGTGGTTGGAGTACTTGCTTTGCAATCATTAGCAGGGTATGGATACTTGCACCAATGTATCAACTTCCAAAGAGAGCAGTGACAGAAGCATCATCTGGGGTTGCTGGCTTTCAGTCAGAGAGACCCTACCTCAAGAGTAGTGGCTTGAGTGTGGTAGGATATATACAATGCCATTTTCTGGCTTCTATATACAAGTGTGTGTGAACAAATTCACATGGATGCAAGCTTACAGATAGATAGATGACAGATAGTAGTTAAATGACAGAATAGATAGATGAGAAAGAGAGAGAGAGAGAGAGAGAGAGAGAGAGAGAGAGAGAGAGAGAGAGAGAATAGATAGATAGATGAGAGGCGGGGGGTGGTGATAGATCTTCAAGAATGCTTTTAAGTGTGCTTCTTTTACTGGTAACCATGAATCTATTGAACATATCTGTAGAATGCAGTAGAGAGGCAAGGATACAGCTCAGTTGGAAGAGTACCTCCTTAGCATTCATGAGATCTTGAGTTTGATTCCAAGCATTATATAAAACTAGACACAGTGAGTGACTCATGTCTGCAATATCAGCACTTGGGATACTGAGACAGGAGGATCAGAAGTTTAATGTCATCTCTGGTTTTATAGTGATTTGTGACTAGCCTGAGCTACATGTTATCCTGTCTCAAAAAGAAGAAAGAAAGAAAGAGAGAGAGAGACAGAGACAGAGACAGAGACAGAGACAGAGACAGAGAGGAATAGAATACTTATCAAGAAAAGACTTCAACCATGGAAGGAGTTACAGAGACAAAGTTTGGAGTTGAGACGAAAGGATGGACCAGCTAGAGACTGCCATACCCAGGGATCTATCCCACAATCAGCCTCCAAACGCTGACACCATTGCATACACTAGCAAGATTTTGCTGAAAGGACCCTGATATAGCTGTCTCTTGTGAGACTAGGCTGGGGCCTAGCAAACACAGAAGTGGATGCTTACAGTCAGCTATTGGATGGATCACAGGGCCCCCAATGGAGGAGCTAGAGAAAGTACCCAAGGAGCTAAAGGGAGCTGCAACCCTATAGGTGGAACAACAATATGAACTAACCAGTACCCGCTGGAGCTCGTGTCTCTAGCTGCATATGTATCAGAATATGGCCTAGTTGGCCATCATTGGAAAGAGAAGCCCATTGGTCTTACAAACTTTATATGCCTCAGTACAGGGGAACACCAGGGCCAAGAAGTGGGAGGGGGTAGGGGAGTGGGGGGGGAGGATATGGGTGACTTTTGGGATAGCATTGGAAATGTAAATGAAGGAAATACCTAATTAAAAAAATTATTTTGAAAAAAAAAAAAAAGAAAGAAGTGAAAGTACCAGAAGGCAGAAAAAAAAAAAAAAAGACTTTGTCACCAGTTATTTTTTAACACATTTCAAAGGAGAGTAGACAATCTCAAGGGCTTGTGACTTAAATAGCAAATAACAACGAGGATTGGTCCTTCTTAATTCAGTATCTTGCACTTTGGTTACCTGCGGAAACAAAGTACATAATTAATCTTAGTAATGGGAGCTTACAATTGCCTCTCTTTCCTTTATGTTGAGCTCTTTTCTCTGAATAATGCAAATGAGTAATTTTATATGGATAAAAAAGCAGCCAATAGAACTGAACCATAAATAAGAGTCTATGAAGAGTCTTGTATCCTGTGTATAGTCATTCATCACATAATAGCCATGATTTATATTATGAGTGTATACTTTGCATATGTCTTCAGGAATTAGGAAACCACAGTGATGTGATAGAAATTAAAAATGAGTCTACAGGTCTTAATATTGCCCAACTACTATACTGAGGACTCACAGAAGTTTTCTAAATGACTGATAATCTCTAGTGACATTCACGTGAGAATTTATTCTCCTGAATGACCTGTTAGGACATCATTACTGATTTAATTGATACAATCATTAATTTCTGAACAAATTTCTCTTATAATTAAACACAGTTACTATGCATACCTATCAAAAGTTGTTATCATCAGTTGCAATGAAAGAAGGAGAGTTCACAAGTCAGAACAGAAGATTTAATTCTTTTTTAAAAAAAGATTTTATATTTTATTCATATGAGTGTCCTGTAGCTGGCTTCAGACACACCAGAAGAGGGCATTCCATTACAGATGGTTATGATCCACCATGCGGTTGCTGGGAATTGAACTCACGATCTCTTGAAGAGCAGCCAGTGTTCTTAACTGCTGAGCCATCTCTCTAGCCAAAGATTTAATTCTTAAATCTATTTGAAACTAATTTTCATGAAAAAATTCAAAATAATCATTTTGATACCCAATTGTTATGCAGTTGAATAGGAGAAAAATGTAATAATTTAAGCTAATGCTAAAGATTGAGATTACAATTTTACTATTGATTATGTATATTGTATTTCAGAAGATCAGTGAATTTCAGAAAAATATCTCTCTGTGGTTAAGATGAGCAGCATAACTCATAATTTCCTTTTAAATAGCTAAATGGGTACCCAAAGGAAACTGGACCTGGCCCTTATATAATCTCTTTGTAAATAGGAACCCAAAAAATATAAATTTAATTCCTAGGGTATTTTTACTTTTTTAATGTCAGAAATATATAAGTATTGATTTATTTACACTTAAACCTCAAACAGAATATAAGAGATGGAAGAGAGAATCTTAGGCATTGAAGATATGATAGAAAAAATGGATAATTCAATCAAGAAAAATGATAAATCTAAAAACTTCCTGATGTAAAACATTCAGGAAATCTGGAAACCTATGAAAAGACCAAACTTAAGAATAATAGGAATCCCCAGAAATTTAGAATACCCAAGATACAATTTGCAAAACACATGAAACTCAAGAAGAAGGAAGACCTAAGAGTGGATACTTCGTTCATTCTTAGAATGGGGAACAAAATACCCATGGAAGGAGTTACAGAGACAAAGTATGGAGCTGAGACTGAAGGAATGACCATCCAGAGACTGCCCCACCTGGGGATCCATCCCATAATGAGCCACCAAACCCAGTCACTAGGCAGATGCCAACAAGAGCCTGCTGACAGTAGCATGATATAGCTGTCTCCTAAGAGGCTCTGCCAGTGCCTGGCAAATACAGAAGTGGATGTTCACAGTCATCCATTGGACAGAGAACAAGGACCCCCAGTGAAGGAGCCAGAGAAATACCCAGGCAGCTGAAGGGGACTGAAGCCCCATAGGAAGAACATCAATATGAACTAACCAGTACCCTCAGAGCTCCCTGGAACTATATCACCAATCAAAGAAAACACATGGTGGAACTTGTGGCTCTAGCTATATTTGTAGTAGAGGATGATCTAGTCGGTCATCAGTGGGAGGAGAGGCCTTTGGTCCTGTGAAGCCTCTATGCCCCAATATAGGGGAATGCCAGGACCAGGAATGGAAGTGAATGGGTTGGGAAGCAGGGAGAGGTGGGTGGTGGGGGGAGGGATAGTGGATTTTCAGAGGGGAAACTAGGAAAGGGGATAATATTTGAAATGTAAATAAAGAAAATATGTGATAAATAACTAAAAAAAAAGAATAATAGGAATCAAGGAAGGAGAAAAATATCCACCTTAAAGGCCCATACATACATTATATAAAAATTATCATAAACAAAAGGAGGTACCTATGAAGTTAAAAGAAGCATGAAGAACACCAAATAGATTTGACAAGGAAAGATGGCCTCCTCATCAAATAATAATCAAAACATTAATCATACAAATGAAGGAAAGAATGTTAAAAGCTGTAAGGGAAAGAAGAAGTAATATTTAAAGGCTGACCTATTAAAACTACACCTAATTCTCAATGGAGACTCAACAAGCCGAAGGGTCAAACTGATGTCCTACAGACTCTAAGAAAACAGAGACGTCAACCAGACTATTATACCCAGAAAAACTTTCAATTAGCATATGGGAGAAATGAGATAATCCACCATAAATACAAATGTAAACAATATCTATCTAAAAGTCCAGCCCCTTAAAAGGTGCAAGAAGGAAAACTGTAACCTAAGGAGGTTAACTATACCCATGAATACACAGGAAAGAAATAATTATTATAACAGCAAACCAAAAAAGGAAATCACATGTCTGTGCATGCGCACACACACACACTACCAATAGCAACGACAACAACACTAACAATAAGAACAGAATAAGAGAAATTGACATACATTCATTGGTCATTAATAACTCTCAATATCAATGATCTCAATTCCTAAATAACAAACTAATGGAATGGATGTGAGAACAAGATCCCTTCTTCTGCTGCATCCAAGAAAAACAGCTCAACATCAAAGATAGGACATTTCCTAGGATAAAGCAAATGGAACTAAGAAGAAAGCTAGTGTAGCCATTTGAATATCTAACAAATTATATTTCAAAGCAAAATTAATCAAAAGAGATGGGAAAGGAAATTCATCCTCATTAAAGGAGAAATTCACCAAGATTCCATCTTATTCTTAATATCTTATTCTTAACATCATAACCCCAAATGGAAGGATACCCACATTGGTTAAAAAAAAAATCCTAAAGCTTAAATCACAAATTGATCCTCATATATTAATATTGAAAGATTTCAATACCCCATGCTCATTAATGGATGGCTCATCTAGACAGAAACTAAAATAGAGAAATACTAACGATAACATAGAATTAGGAACAAAATGGGCCTAACAGAAATCTATACAACATTTCATCAAAACATAAAAGTTTCTTCTCTCCACCTTATGAAACGTTCTACAAAACTGATCATATACACTTACACAAAACAAACATCAAAAAACAAAACAAAAGTTAAATGAAGTTAAATAATAAAAATTAAGAAAAGAAAGATGTAACAACAGAAACTGAAGACGTTCAAAAAATCATCAGGCCCCACTACAAAAGCCTATACTCAACAAAACTAGAAAATCTTTATTAAATGGACAATTTTCTATACAGATAAAATATACCAAAGTTGCTCTTCCTGTCTGACCAGCACTGGGGTGGCTGGGGCGCGGAGTCTTCTGACACCCGCCAGCTACCCACGACACCCGCCACAGGATCTTGAGACTTCTGGTGAGTGGAACACAGCTTCTGCTCCAGTCCAATCGTGTGGGACCTGAGACTGCTTTGGTTGGGGAGGCAAAAATCAGGCCTGAGTAGGGCCACAAGCCTCTTCCGGTCAGAAAAGCACCGGGGTAGCTAGGGCGCAGGGTCAGCTGACACTCGCCAACTACCCACAACACCCGCCACAGGATCTTAAGACTTCTGGTGAGTGGAACACAGCTTCTGCTCCAATCCAATTGCGCACAGGACCTGAGACTGCATTAGTTAGGGAAGCAGAAAACCGGCCTGAGTAGGGCCACAGGCCTCTTCCGGCCTGACCAGCACAGGGTAGCTAGAGCGCAGGGTCGGCTGACACCCGCCAGCTACCCACGACACCCACCACAGGATTTTGAGCCTTCGGGTGAGTGGAACACAGAGTCTGCTCCAATTTCTAAACAGTGACAACGATAACAACTAACCCCAAAGATTACCAGATGGCGAAAGGTAAACGTAATAATCTTACTAACAGAAACCAAGACCACTCACCATCGTCAGAATCCAGCACTCCCACTTCGCCCAGTCCAGGGCACCCCAACACACCGGAGAAGCTAAACCCGGATCTAAAAGCATATCTCATGATGATGGTAGAGGACATCAAGAAGGACTTTAATAACACACTTAAAGAAATACAGGAGAACACTGCTAAACAGGTAGAAGATATTAAAGAGGAAGCACAAAAATCCCTTACAGAATTGCAGGAAAACCAGACCAAACAGGTGATGGAATTGAATAAAACCATCCAAGACCTAAAAAGGGAAGTAGAGACAATGAAGAAAACCCAAATTGAGGCAACGCTGGAGATAGAAACCCTAGGAAAGAAATCTGGAACCATAGATGCAAGCATCAGCAACAGAATACAAGAGATGGAAGAGAGAATCTCAGGTGCAGAAGACTCTATAGAGAACATCGGCACGACAATCAAAGAAAATACAAAATCCAAAAAGATCCTAACTCAAAATATCCAGGAAATCCAGGACAAAATGAGAAGACCAAACCTACGGATAATAGGAGTAGATGAGAATGAAGATTTTCAACTCAAAGGACCAGAAAATATCTTCAACAAAATTATAGAAGAAAACTTCCCAAACCTAAAGAAAGAGATGCCCATGAACATACAAGAAGCTTACAGAACTCCAAATAGACTGGACCAGAAAAGAAATTCCTTCCGACACATAATACTCAGAACAACAAATGCACTAAATAAAGATAGAAGACTAAAAGCAGTAAGGGAAAAAGGTCAAGTAACATATAAAGGCAAGCCTATCAGAATTACACCAGATTTTTCACCAGAAACTATGAAAGCAAGAAGGGCCTGGACAGATGTTATACAGAAACTAAGAGAACACAATTTCCAGCCCAGGCTACTATACCCAGCCAAAATCTCAATTACCATAGATGGAGAAACCAAAGTATTCCATGACAAAACCAAATTCACACATTATCTCTCCACGAATCCAGCCCTTTAAAGGATAATAACAGGAAAAAACCAATACAAGGACGGGAACCACGCCCTAGAAACAACAAGAAGGTAATCCCTCAACAAACCTAAAAGAAGACAGCCACAAGAACAGAATGCCAACTTTAACAACAAAAATAACAGAAAACAACAATTACTTTTCCTTAATATCTCTTAATTTCAATGGACTCAACTCCCCAATAAAAAGACATAGACTAACAGACTGGTTACAGAAACAGGACCCAACATTTTGCTGCTTGTTGCGGCCTGCCCGCAGTCCAAAACGCGAACGGTTCAACTGAGAATGGCAGTTCGATCTGAAAAGAGAGGAATCTAGACGGGGCGAAAGAAAGAATGGAGCCAAGACAACAAAAGTTCTGATCAAGGCTCAATTTTACTATTTCCAGACACTCAGTTATAAAGGAAGGGGGAGGGAACCCAGCTTCCCGCCAAGTAACTCAGGGTCCAGTAGCAGGACGAACACGTGTGTGCCTCCAGGCAGCAAAGGCAAGTTCCAGCAGTAGGCGTGGCAGGACGAATGAGCAGGTAGCTCCACCCTTGAGCAAGCAGGTTCCAGGCTGGGGGAAGGGAAGCCACATCTCCTCTCATTAGATAACAAAACAAACAAAAATAAAAAAGGGGCTGGCCTGAGGCAGAAAAATTATCTATGTTCAATAGTTCTGCCTGAGTTCCTAGGGCCAAAGAAAAAACCTGTTTCCGTGGGATTCCCTAACTTTTCTAATGGTAAACTGTATTTGGCTAATACTGTCTTTATTATCCTAGTAAACCACTAACAGAATAGGCTCTGACTTTATAATGCTAATTAGTGCTGAATAGGTAACTACCTGTTTGCAATTTAAGTAGGGCGTTGGAACCCTGGCTGAGTTTAACTAAACAAATTTAGAATAACACTGAGCTGATATTCCTCCGCAATTTTGGATGGCAGCCAGGGAAACAGGGAGAAAGGGTAAGACCAGCTCTTTAGTACAAGGCCAGTTGGCTTTTTTATTTGGGTGGGAGGCAGTGAAGGGCTTACCCTTACAACATTAAGGTCTCCAACCTCTCTCCCCCCTATTAATTAAGTTTAAATAGGCAATGCTTAACAGAGGTGATTAAATGATTTTTTTCATCCATAGATGAGTGGGCCTTTAACCTTGACTTGGGTGGACATTGACCTGATTCCTCCCGTGAGTGTTATAACAACTCACATCTGTGGCTCTTGGTATCTTTTGGGGAGGGGAGGCAGAGCCTTAGGTATTTTTGGTTTTTAGCTGGAGTCAGATACCAACCTCTTTCAAATCAGGTGTGTCGCACAGGGAACTCAGAAACGGTCAAGCTGGACCTTCCCTCCGCAGTAATCTCCTGCGCCAAGCGGTACCCATACTGTATTCATATGATTATGAATCAATCGCGCAGTTCTGAGCTATGCGCGGTCTCTATATGAGACTTGTCAACCTCAGATTTAGCAAGGCCTAGACAAGAATTATGTCAGTATTAACACCATTAATTTTGGTTAAAATAGGAGCTGAAAGTCTTTCCTCTTTATCTCTGTTATTCCCAATAGCCTGAGGAACTAAGGACACCTTGCAGTAACAGCAAGGGTGAAAAGCCAGAGGCCAGCTAAGGGACTAAGCCCATCTCTATCAAAATAAGAACTAATCTCTGTAAATATATGAAATTTCTACTTCCCTAGCTCTCCTGGTAAATCTAAATCTTATCTCAGGCTGAAAGCCACGTGTTGGGATGTCCTTGGAAGGGAGATTAGCAGTACCACCTGTTTGCTCTTAGGGGCGGAGAAGAACCGGAGAATGTAGATTGACCTGCTTGAGAAAAGAAAGAAATCTAAACAATGAGAGTAGCAAAGTAAATTTTCTGTTTGGAGAAGCCAAGGTACTTTATTTAGATGCAAATTGTAAAGCTAAAGCTAATCTCCGGCCTCCTGTAGGGGAATTGGCTCAGAGGAAAGCAGCGTTTCTGGGAGTTTCCACTCCCAGCTGAATTCTAAGCACAAGAGGAATTTTAGTCTTTAGAATGATACTTACGAGAAGAGAAAGAATCTGTGTTTACCTGACGAATTAATCTCTCTGGTAGCCACCGTGCTTCATCTTCATCTCGTGAAAAAACACAAACCGAGCCTCTTCCCCAGATTAGAACTGGATCCGGACCCTTCCATTCATTAGTCAGGGCGTCCTTCCATTTTACCAATGCATAAGAATTAGAAGTAACTGGGTGCCAGTGGCGTTCCGCTGCAGACTGACCTTTAATGTCAGTTTGCAAAAAGTTTAGGACAAATAAGGTGAGGCAAGATGAGCCTTTGGTGACCTTGGGGGAAATGCTCTGAATTAACTTTGCTAGGTAATTTAGAATATAGGAATCTCTAATAATTGAACTGAATATTAGACCAGTCTAAGATTGAGATAGAATGGCTGGTCACACTGAAGAAGAGTGAAAAATCATTATGACTCTATTAAATGACTAATTTTACTAAGTCTGAATATACAGTCTCTGATGTACTATTGCCATAAAGTTAAAAGGCTAGAAGCTAGTCTAAACTGGAAAAATGACAAGCAAGGATTTAAGGTAAACTTCCCTTGAGAAGCATTAGTTAATAAAATACTTTCCACTTAGGAAACAATATATACTGAAAGATTAAAACTTTTGGCTTCTTGTAAAGAAGCAGAAACAATAAACATTTTTCTTACATAATGTAAAGCTATATTAGCCATATGTAGAGGCAAAATTTTCTAGTGATTACCAGTTTACTAGAAGCAAAAATCTTTGAATTTAAGCATTATTTTAAACATCTGAATAGATCTGTAACACTGTTAAAAAGAAATTTTCTTGAACACAGGGAAAAACTTTTTTAGGCATTGTTTGCAAAACAAAAGAAAGGGCCACAAGCCACTCTGGGGCTGCCCAGAGCCCTGTATTGACTCAAAGGTAAAATACTTTTTAATCTGAGCATTAATCTTAAATTTGCAATCAAACTGCAAGCTGCAGTCAATGGAACAATGGCAGTTTTAACCATAATTTTTAAGTTTTTGTGCAAGGTTAGGATAATATCTACAACTTTGGGAAAGCAAAACCTATGTTTAAAACAACTTATCACTGTTAAAATCAATATTAGAAGCATTAGTATCATATTACGAAGTTTGGATATCAATTAATACCTATGAATACCTATTAAAGCAAGCTTTAATGCTTTAATAAAGAGGCATTGCTTTATATCTTATCTTAAATTTTACTATTTAGGATAGGAACCACATTAATCATTATCTAAACTAGAAATATCTTAAGAGACTCAGCCTCTGAAGTTTAATCTCAAACTCTAACTCGCTTAGCCGTGTGTCCCTATGAGTAGCACCTCCCGAAGTGGTGACTATAGGTGAAGCGGGAGATTCGCAAGAGGACCAATTCTCATTAAGGTAATGGGCAATTCCTCTATCTGAGTGATTTTTGTTAAAATTCAGTCCATCATCAGAGTTTCCACATTTATCAATTTTTGAGTTAAGAAGATCTTTTTCTGAGGAGGCCTTCTCTGATAGGCACTCCTCCTGAGATACCACAAGCTCCGCCTGAGGGCGATTTAGCCCTGGAAAAGTTTCATCTTTTATAGCATCATTTACAAGCGCCCAGAGACCTAGGGTAAAATTATCTGTCTGAGCGATATTCAAGGCCTCACCAACTTTCTCCCAGGTTCCACAATCTAACGTTTCTTCTTCTTTGAACCATGGACAACAGCTATCTATCTTATCTAAAAAATTTCTTACTAATTATACTTCAAGCCTTACTCCTCTGGCCTGAAACAACTCCTGAAAACTAAAAACAACCGCCTGATCCATGACTTTAAACCCTTCCTTCTTCCACCTAAGCAGCTTTCTAAAAAGCTGCAGCACACCGCCTGTCTCCCTATCTAGTTCCGATTAACGAACTACTGACCCCAAGCAAAAACAGTGTTGGGTCAGCACTGATTCAAACTTGATTTGTATCCTACCGCATCCTCAGCAACACTTTACAAAACTGAAATTTTAGGCTAGCGCTAGTATGTGTACCTGTCCTTTGCTCCGATGCTCCTCCGATACGAAGATCCTTTCCTTTCTTGTGGAGCTCCACACAGCAGTCGTTTCTCTTGGCATCGCTCTGCCATTCTTCAGGTCCCAGTTCTGGCGCCAACTGTTGCGGCCTGCCCGCAGTGCACAACGCGAACGGTTCAACTGAGAATGGCAGTTCGATCTGAAAAGAGAGGAATCTAGACAGGGCGAAAGAAAGAATGGAGCCAAGACAACAAACGTTCTGATCAAGGCTCAATTTTACTATTTCCAGACACTCAGTTATAAAGGAAGGGGGAGGGAACCCAGCTTCCCGCCAAGTAACTCAGGGTCCAGTAGCAGGACGAACACGTGTGTGCCTCCAGGCAGCAAAGGCAGGTTCCAGCAGTAGGCGTGGCAGGACGAATGAGCAGGTAGCTCCACCCTTGAGCAAGCAGGTTCCAGGCTGGGGGAAGGGAGGCCACAGCTGCTTACAGGAAACTCATCTCAGAGAAAAAGATAGACACTACCTCAGAATGAAAGGCTGGAAAACAATTTTCCAAGCAAATGGTAGGAAGAAACAAGCTGGAGTAGCCATTATAATATCTGATAAGATTGACTTCCAACCCAAAGTCATCAAAAAAGACAAGGAAGGGCACTTCATTCTCATCAAAGGTAAAATCCTCCAAGAGGAACTATCAATTCTGAATATCTATGCTCCAAATACAAGGGCAGCCACATTCATTAAAGATACTTTAGTAAAGCTCAAAGCACACATTGCACCTCACACAATAATAGTGGGAGACTTCAACACACCACTTTCACCAAAGGACAGATCATGGAAGCAGAAACTAAACAGGGACACAGTGAAACTAACACAGGTTATAAAACAAATGGATCTGACAGATATCTACAGAACATTTTATCCTAAAACAAAAGGATATACCTTCTTCTCAGCACCTCATGGTACCTTCTCCAACATTGACCTCATAATTGGTCACAAAACAAGCCTCAACATATACAAAAATATTGAAATTGTCCCATACATCCTATCAGATCACCATGAACTAAGACTGATCTTCAATAACGAAATAAATAATAGAAAGCCAACACACACGAGGAAACCAAACAACACTCTTCTCAATGATACCTTGGTTAAGGAAGGAATAAAGAAAGAAATTAAGGACTTTCTGGAGTTTAATGAAAATGAAGCCACAGCATACCCAAACTTATGGGACACATTGAAAGCATTTCTAAGAGGAAAACTCATAGCTCTGAGTGCCTCCAAAAAGAAACTAGAGAGAGCACACATTAGCAGCTTGACAACACACCTAAAATCTCTAGAACAAAAGGAAGCAAATTCACCCAAGAGGAGTAGACAGCAAGAAATAATCAAACTCAGGGGTGAAATCAACCAAGTGGAAACAAGAAGAACAATTCAAATAATCAACCAATCGAGGAGCTGGTTCTTTGAGAAAATCAACAAGATAGATAAACCCTTAGCCAGACTCACTAGAGGGCATAGGGAAAGTATTCCAATTAACAAAATCAGAAATGAAAAAGGAGACATAACAACAGACCCTGAAGAAATCCAAAACACCATCAGATCCTTCTACAAAAGGCTATACTCAACAAAACTGGAGAACCTGGATGAAATGGACAAGTTTCTAGACAGATACCAGGTACCAAAGTTAAATCAATATCAGGTAAATGATCTAAACAGTCCCATATCCCCTAAAGAAATAGAAGCAGTCATAATAGTTTTCCAACCAAAAAAAGCCCAGGACCAGATGGGTTTAGTTCAGAGTTCTATCAAACCTTCAAAGAAGATCTACTCCCAGTTTTTCACAAACTATTCCACAAAATAGAAACAGAAGGTACTCTACCTAACTCATTCTATGAAGCCACAATTACTCTGATACCTAAACCACATAAAGACCCAACAAAGATAGAGAACTTCAGACCAATTTCCCTTATGAATATTGATGCAAAAATCCTCAATAAAATTCTTGCTAACCGAATTCAAGAACACATCAAAACAATCATCCATCCTGACCAAGTAGGTTTCATCCCAGGGATGCAGGGATGGTTCAATATACAGAAATCCATCAATGTAATCCATTATATAAACAAACTCAAAGACAAAAACCACATGATCATCTCGTTAGATACTGAAAAAGCATTTGACAAAATCCAACACCCATTCATGATAAAAGTCTTGGAAAGATCAGGAATTCAAGGACCATACCTAACCATGATAAAAGCAATATACAGCAAACCAGTATCCAACATCAAAGTAAATGGTGAGAAGCTGGAAGAAATCCCACTAAAATCAGGGACTATATAAGGCTGCCCACTCTCTCCCTACCTATTCAACATTGTACTTGAAGTCCTAGCCAGAGCAATTAGACAACAAAAGGAGATCAAGGGGATATAAATCTGAAAAGAAGAAGTCAAAATATCGCTTTTTGCAGATGATATGATAGTATACATAAGTGACCCTAAATATTCCACCAGAGAACTCCTAAGCCTGATAAATAGCTTCGGTGAAGTAGCTGGATATAAAATTAACTCAAGCAAGTCAATGGCCTTTCTTTACACAAAGGATAAACAGGCAGAGAAGGAAATTAGGGAAACAACACCCTTCTCAATAGTCACAAACAATATAAAATACCTTGGAATGACTCTAACTAAGGAAGTGAAAGATCTGTATGACAAGAACTTCAAGTTCCTGAAGAAAGAAATTAAAGAAGATCTCAGAAGATGGAAAGACCTCCCATGCTCATGGATTGGCAGGATCAACATTGTAAAAATGGCTATCTTACCAAAAGCAACCTACAGATTCAATGCAATCCCCATCAAAATTCCAACTCAATTCTTCAACAAATTAGAAAGGGCAATCTGCAAATTCATCTGGAAAAACAAAAAACCTAGGATAGCAAAAACTCTTCTCAAGGATAAAAGAACCTCTGGTGGAATCACCATGCCTGACCTAAAGCTGTACTACAGAGCAATTGTGATAAAAACTGCATGGTACTGGCGTAAAGACAGACAAGTAGACCAATGGAACAGAATTGAAGACCCTGAGATCAACCCACATACCTATGGTCACTTAATCTTTGACAAGGGAACAAAAACCATCCAGTGGAAGAAAGACAGCATTTTCAACAAATGGTGCTGGAACAACTGGCGGTTATCATGTAGAAGAATGTGAATTGATCCATTCCTATCTCCTTGTACTAAGGTCAAATCTAAGTGGATTAAGGAACTCCACATAAAACCAGAGACACTGAAACTTATAGAGGAGAAAGTAGGGAAAAGCCTCGAAGATATGGGTACACGGCAAAAGTTCCTGAATAGAACAGCAAAGGCTTGTGCTGTAAGATTGAGAATCGATAAATGGGACCTCATAAAGTTGCAAAGCTTCTTCAAGGCAAAAGACACCGTCAATAAGACAAAAAGACCACCAACAGATTGGGAAAGGATCTTCACCTATCCTTAATCAGATAGGGGACTAATATCCAATATATATAAAGAACTCAAGAAGGTGGACTCCAGAAAATCAAATAACCCCGTTAAAAAATGGGGCTCAGAACTGAACAAAGAATTCTCACCTGAGGAATACCGAATGGCAGAGAAGCACCTGAAAAAATGTTCAACATCCTTAATCATCAGGGTAATGCAACTCAAAACAACCCTGAGATTCCACCTCACACCAGTCAGAATGGCTAAGATCAAAAATTCAGGTGACAGCAGATGCTGGCGAGGATGTGGAGAAAGAGGAACACTCCTTCATTGTTGGTGGGATTGCAAGCTGGTACAACCACTCTGGAAATCAGTTTGGCGGTTCCTCAGAAAATTGGACATAATACTACCAGAGGATCCAGCAATACCTCTCCTGGGCATATATCCAGAAAATGTTCCAACCGGTAAGAAGGACACATGCTCCACTATGTTCATAGCAGCCTTATTTATAATAGCCAGAAGCTGGAAAGAACCCAGATGCCCCTCAACAGAGGAATGGATGCAGAAAATGTGGTACATTTACACAATGTAGTACTACTCAGCTATTAAAAGGAATGAATTTATGAAATTCCTAGGCAAATGGATGGATCTGGAAGGCATCATCCTGAGTGAGGTAATATATTCACAAAGGAACTCACACAATATGTACTCACTGATAAGTGGATATTAGCCCAAAAACTTAGGATACCCAAGATATAAAATACAATTTGTTAAGCGCATGAAACTCAAGAAGACCGAAGATTAAAGTGTGGACACTGTGCCCCTTCTTGGAATTGGGAACAAAACACCCATGGAAAGAGTTACAGAGATAAAGTTTGGAGCTGTGAAGAAAGGATGGACCATCTAAAGACTGCCATATCCAGGGATCCATCCCATAATCAGCTTCCAAACGCTGACACCATTGCATACACTAGCAAGATTTTGCTGAAAGGATCCAGATATAGCTGTCTCTTGTGAGACAATGCCGGGGCCTAGCAAACACAGAAGTGGATGCTCACAGTCAGCTATTGGATGGATCACAGGGCCTCCAATGGAGGAGCTAGTCAAAGTACCCAAGGAGCTAAAGGGAACTGCAACCCCATAGGTGGAACATTATTATGAACTACCCAGTACTCCAGAGCTCTTGACTCTAGCTGCATTTGTATCAAAAGATGGCCTAGTTGGCCATCAATGGAAAGAGAGGCCCATTGGACTTCCCAACTTTATATGCCCCAGTACAGGGGAATGCCAGGGCCAAGGGGTGGGGGTGGGTGGTTGGGGGACTAGGGGGGTGGGGAGTGTATTGGGGACTTTTTGGATAGCATTGGAAATGTAATTGAGGAAAATACCTAATAAAAAAAATACCAAAGTTAAATCAGGATCAGATAAATCATCTAAAAGTCCCATTACCCCCAAAGAAATAGAAGCAGTCATTAAAAGTCTCCCAACCAAAAAAAGTCCAGGACCAGATCAGTTTAGTGCAGAATTCTACCAGACCTTCAAAGAAGACCTAATATCTATACTCTTCAAACTATTCTAGAAAATAGAAATAGACAGAACACTACTAAATTCATTCCATGAAGCCCCAATTATGCTAATACCAAAACCACACAAAGACCCAAAAAAGAAAGAAAACTTCAGTCCAACTTCCCTTATGAATATCTATGCAAAAATACTCAATAAAATTCTTGCCAATAGAATCCAAGAACAAAATAAAACAATCATTCACCATGATCAAGTAGGCTTCATCCCAGTGATGCACGGATGGTTCAATATATGGAAATCCATCAATGTAATCTACTACATAGACAAACTCAAAGGAAAAAAAACCAGATGATCACATCATTAGATGTTGAAAAAGCATTTGACAAAATCCAACATTCCTTCATGTTAAAAGTCTTGGAAAGATCAGGAATTCAAGGCCCATACCTAAACATTGTAAAAACAATATACAGCAAACCAGTAGCCAACATCAAACTAAATGGAGAGAAACTTGAAGCAATCTCACTAAAATCAGGGACTAAACAGGGCTGAACACTCTCTCCCTACATATTCAAAATAGTACTTGAAGTCCTAGCCAGAGCAATTAGACAACAAAAGGAGGTCAAAGAGAAACAAATTGGAAAGGAACAAATGAAAATATCACTGTTTGCAGATTATATGATAGCATATTTAAGAGATCCCAAAAATTCCACCAGAGAACTCCTATAGCTGATAAACAACTTTAGCAAAGTGATTGGATGTAAAATTAACTCAAACAAATGAGTAGCCTTCCTATACTCAAAGGACAAATGGGATGAGAAAGAAATTAGGGAAATAACACCCTTCACAGTAGTCAGAAACAATATAAACTATCTTGGTGTGACTCTAACCAAAAAGCGAAAGACCTATATGATTGAATTTCAAGTCTCTGAAGAAAAAAATAAAACAAGATCTCAGAAAATGGAAAGATCTCCCATGCTCATGTATTGGCAGGACTAATATAGTAAAAATGGCCATCTTGTCAAAAGCAATCTATAGATTCAATGCAATTCCCATCAAAATTCCTACTCAATTCTTCATACAGTTAGAAAGAGCAATTCTCAAATTCATTTGGATTAATAAAAACCCAGGATAGAGAAAACTATGCTCAACAACAACAAAAAAAACTTCTGGGGGAATCACCATCCCTGACCTCAAGCTGTACTGCAGAGCAATAGTGATAAAATCTGCATGGTACAGTGATAGGCAGGTAGATCTGAAGATCCAGGAATGAACTCACAAACCAATAAGTCACTTGATGTCTTAGTCAGGGTTACTATTCCTGCACAAACATCATGACCAAGAAACAAGTTGGGGAGGAAAGGGTTTATTCAACTTACATTTCCACATTGCTTTTCATCACCAAGGAAGTCAGGACTGGAACTCAAGCAAGTCAGAAAGCAGGAGCTGATGCAGAAGCCATGGAGGGATGTTCTTTACTGGCTTGCTTCCCCTGGCTTGCTCAGCCTACTTTCTTATAGAACCCAAGATTACCAGCCCAGAGATGGCCCCACCCACAAGGAGCCTTTCTCCCTTGATCACTAATTGAGAAAATGCCTTACAACTGGATCTCATGAAGGCATTTCCTCAACTGAAGCTCCTTTTTCTGTGATAACTCCAGCTGTGTCAAGTGGACACAAAACTAGCCAGTACGCTTGACTTTTCACAAAGGAGCTAAAATCATCCAGTAGGGGAAAAAGACAGTATTTTCAACAGATGGTACTGGCTCAACTGGCAGTCAGCATGTTGGAGAATGCACATCTATCCATTCTTATCTCCTTGTACAAAGCTCAAGTCCAAGTGGATCAAGGACCTCCACATAAAACCAAATATACTAAATCTAACAGAAGAGAAAGTGGAGGAAATTCTCAAACACATGGGCACAGGGGAAAAGTTCCTGAACAGAATACCAATGGCTTATGCTCTAGTATGAAAAAATCAACAAATGGGTCCTCATAAAATTGCAAAGCTTTTGTAAGGCAAAGGGCACTATCAATAGGACAAAACAGCAACCAACAGATTGGGAAAAGATATTTACCAGTCCTACATCTGACAGATGTATACAAAGACCAATATATATATAAAGAGGTCAATAAGTTAGAATCCAGAGAACCAAATAGCCCTATTTAAAAAATGGGGACCAGAGCTAAACATCAAATTCTCAACTGGGGAATATTGAATGGCCAAGAAGCACCTAAAGAAGTGTCCAACATCCTTAGTCATCAGGGAAATGCAAATCAAAACAATCCTGAGATTCCACCTCACACCAGCCAGAACAGTAACATCAAAAACTCAGGTGACACCAGATGCTGACAAGGATATGGAGAAAGAGGAACACTCCTCCATTGCTGGTGGGATTTCAGGCTGGTACAACTGCTCTGCAAATCATTCTAGTGGCTCCTCAGAAAATTGGACATAGTACTACCTGAGGACCCAGCTATACCACTCCTGGGCATATATACCCAGAAGGGACTCCAACTTGTAATAAGGACACATGCTCCAATGTGTTCATAGAAGCCATATTTATAATAGCCAAAAGCTGGAAACAACCCAGATGTTCCTCAACAGAGGAATAGATACATAAAATATGGTACATGTACACAATAAGATACTACTCAGCTATTAAAAAAAAGAACTTCATGAAATTCTCAGGCGAATGGATGGGACTTGAAAATAACAACATGAGTGAGGTAACAGTCACAAAAGAACTCACAAGCTATGAACTGACTGATAAGTGGATATTAACCATCCCACCCAGGACACTACTATGGATACTTAGAAGTGCTTGCTGACTGGTGCCTGATATGGCTGTCTCCTGAGGGGTTCTGCCAGTGCCTGATAAATAAAGAGGTGGGTGCTTGCAGCCAACTAGTGGACTGAGTACAGCATTCCTCATGGAGAACTTGCAGAAGGGACTGAAGGAGCTGAAGGGGTTTGCAGCCCAGTGGAATGAGCAACAGTGTCAACTGGCCAGACCCCCTGGAGCTCCCAGGGTACCATCAACCAAAGAGTACACATGGAGGGACCCAAGACTCTGGCCACATGTGGCACAGAGAATGGCCTTGTTGGACATCAGTGGGAGGAAAGCCCTTTGGGCCTGAGGATATTTGATACCCCAGTATAGGGGAATGCAAGGATGGAAAGACCAGAGTGTGTGTGGGGGGGGACACCCCCATAGAGGGAGGTAGAGTGAGGATGGGATAGGGGGTTTCTGAAAGGAAGACCTGGAATGGGGAAAACATTTGAAATGTAAATAAAGAAAATATCCAATTAAAAAAAAAGAAAAAAGAAAGAAATTAGGGAGATGTCATACTAGCAATTCAATATCACACATTAAACCTATATAGTAAAAAGAAGTAAGCACACACAAGAGAAGGGAAGTAGACATCAAGAAATAATCAAATTGTGGTATAAAACCCATAAAATAGAAATAATACTAAGAATCAATGAAACGAAAAGTTTTTCATTAAGAAAATCAACAAGATAGACAAATCCTTAGTCAAACTAACTAAAAAGACAGAGAAAGACTATCCAAATTCACAAAAAAGGGGGAACATAACAATAGACACAGAGGAAATCTAGGGAATCTTAAGGCCATACTTTAAAAATCTGTACTCCACCAAATGGGACAATCTAAAAGCAATGGATGATTTTCTTCATAGGTCCTACTTACCAAAGTTAAATCAAAATCAAACAAATACCTGTAACCACCATTGAAATAGAAGCAGTCATCAAAAGTCTCACAACCATTAAAAGAAAAAAGTCCAGGGACAGATGGTTTTCAATGCAGAATGCTACCAGACTTTCAAAGAAGATATAATACCAATATTTCTCAAATTATTTCACAAATTAGAAACAGAAGGAACATGACCTGATCATTTTATGATCATTTTATGAAGCCACAGTCACATTAATATCCAAACCAAAGATTCAACAAAGAAATAGAAATATAGAACACTTTCCCTTATGAACATAGGGAAAATACACAATAAATTACTCATAAGCTGAATTCAAGGACACATCAAAAAGATCATCCACTGTGATCAAGTAGGCTTCATTCCAGGGATAATGGGGTGATTGAGATATGAAAGTCAATCAATGTAATCTACCATATAAATAAACTGAAAGGAAAAAGCCTACAAGATCATCACATTAGAAGCTGAAAAATACTTTGACAAAATCCAATGCCCCTTCAAGGTTAATGTCTTAGAAAGAGTAAGGACACAAGGAACATAGCTCAACATAATAAAGTCAAGTTACAATAAGCCTATAACTAACAATAAATTAAATAGAGAGCAACACAAACAATTCTACTAAAATCAGAAACAAGACAAGACTTCTCTCCATATCTATTCAATATAGTACCTAAAGTTCTAGCTAGGGCAATAAGACAACTAAAGGAGATCAGGTGGATACAAATTGGATAGGAAGAAGTTGAAGTATTGCTATTTACAGATAATATGGTAGTAAAGAGGTCAGCTCAGAGCCATTAAAAAATTCCACCAGACCTCTCCCCTTCTGGAAGAGACAAGTCTGAGAGCATGTAGGCCAGAAGGGAGAGTCTGGGTAAGCCCCTACTACCTCATTCCTTAAAGACCAATCAATTTAAAGGGTGCACTGTTCCACCAATCATATTGTGCCTAGTTCAAAATCATATAAAAACTCACTGAATGGGCCAGCCTGGGGTCATCGCCTCTCCTTCAGATCTGGAATAATCCCAGTACACTAAAACAATAAATTCCTCTTGCTTTTTGCATCGATTCCCAGCTCCACGTGGTTCACTCAGGGGGTCCCCTCTAAGCTAAGGCTTGCCAGAGTCTTACAGTAGTATACATAACATCAAATATTCTAGCAGGCAGCTCCTGCAGCTGATAAACATCTTCAGTGAATTGGTTGGATACAAGATTAACTCAACAAACAAGCAAATGAACAACAGAGGGGGGAAAAATCCAGTAGCTTGGATCAGCACCATTTGTTGAGGATGATTTTTCCCCATTATGCAAGTTTGGCTTCTTTATTAAAACAAAAAAAAAAGGTATCTATAGGTATGTCGATTTATGTCTGGGTCTTCAATTTTTATTCCATTGTTCAACGTTTCTGTTCTTATGTTTATACCATGTGGTTCTTTGTTTTTTGTTTTTCCTATAGCTCTGTAGTACGACTTGAAATCAGGGATGGTGATACCTCCAGCTGTTTTTATTGTTCAGTATTGTTTTAGCTATCCCATTTTGTTTGTTTGTTTGTTTGTTTCATGTAAAGTTGATTAATGTCCTTTCAAGCTGAATAAAAAATTGTGTTGGCTAGTGCAACGGAAACTCCATGAAATCTATGAGAGAAACCCTAGCAAAGACTCCTAGTAATAGGGGACACAGGGCCTGAACAAGCTATCTTCTATAACCAGGCAAAATCTCAAGTGGATTGATTGGGGTACGAATCCAGCCACAAAACCTTTGACATATAGTTTGCTCTGCCTACAGAGTGTTGAGACAAGAGCCTAGCAAAACCTTCATCAAAGAGACCAGAGAGACTTCATAGGATGCAGAGTCCCACAGACAAACAGAGTTCTGCAGAGGATGTGGAGGAAGGATAAGAGGAACCAGAGGAGTCAGGGATACCACAAAAACTAAGCCCAAAGACTCAACAAACTAGGACTCATGGAGGATCACAGAGATCAGAGGGCCTGTAGAGGTCTGACCTAGGTCCTCGGCATATATACTATGTTGGTGGGAGTGCAAACATATGCTCCCACTTTGAAAATGAATATGGCAGTTTCTCAGAAAAAATGGGAATCCATCTAACTTATGACCAATATAGTATGTACTCACTTATAAGTGGAATATTAGCTGTTAAGTAAATGATAATAATGTTACAATCCACAGACCCAGAGACCCAGAGAGGGTAGCTGTGGTGGTTTGAATATGCTTGGCCCAGGAAGTAGCCATATTAGGAGGTATGGCCTTGTTGATCTAGGTGTGGTCTTGTTGGAAGAAGAGTATCACTGTGGATGTGGACTTTGAGACCCTCCTTCTAGCAATGTGGGAGCCAGTCTTCTCCTAGAAACCTTCAGATGAAGATGTAAAACTCTCAGCTCCTCCTGTGCCATGCCTGACTGGATGCTACCATGCTCCTGGAATGATGATAATGGACTAAATCTCTGAACTTATAAGTCAGCTGTAATTAAATCTTATTCTTTATAAGAGTTGCCTTGGTTATAGTGTTCCTGTTCACAGCAGTAAAAGCCTAACTAAAACAGCATGTAACAAGGAGGGCTCTACAGGAGATGCATGGATTTCCCTGGGAAAAGAAAATAGAATAGATTCTGCAAGTGGACTTGTGGTAAGTAGGGATGGGAATAAGGGGGATCAGATTGAGGGAGGAGTAGAAGAAGATACTGGGAGGAACCACTGGAAGTGAGGGTGTAGAGGAAGGTAGAATCCTAGTGAAATGAAAACTCCCTGGAATATATGAAGGTGACCCTAGTAAAGATGAAGACTCCTAGGAATGGGATACAAGATCTGAACTGGTCATCTTCCATAACCAGTAAAGTCCTTCAGTTGAGGAACTGTAACATCAATACAGCCAGAAAAGCTTCAACCTAAAATTTGTCTTGCTTGCTAGATATGTTGGGGCAAAAGTGGCATAGAGACAGGAGTCATCTAGGAGAAGCTAAAAACTAACAGGTGATCTTCCTGAGATGGTTTCTCCATGGACTATAAATCTGTGACAGATTTGCTTCATTAGACAAGGCCAAGGAGATTACATCTGAAGAAAGGTTCCTGATATTAATATTCTTTTCTTATCATTATTAAATATATATACGAATCAGTAGGCATTAGACCAAATTTTTGAGAAGATTTCTGCTGAGAAATAAAAATGCACTGTCTTGTAGTGATCCTACATAGAGAGATTATTTCTTAACTATTAATGATGATGCTATAAGAATTCCTAAAATTATATTAGTAATTATTAAGGTTTTTTATGATAGGACTGCTATTAAGTCCTTTCTGATGTCAAAGCTGCAATGAGAGCTCTGCCAGTCTTCAAGTGAGATAGCAAGGAGGCATCTACAACTTAAAGCACATTACAAGAGGTTGTAAAACAATTAACAAAAGATCATAACGAGGCAACAGATGATTTACTATAGATGCAATGACAGAAGATAAAATATTAATGGGATTTATCTACACAAAATTTCACTAATAACTTAGTCATAAACATTATGGTTTTAAACTTTCAGTGAGTCTGTTGAGCTAGTGACAGATGATGAATGTTTAGCCAGATAATTACTCTTAATGGATGTGCATGGGAACATTATCTGTTGTAAACTTTTTCATTCAGCTTATGATTTAAATTTATGTGTAAACTTGTGGTGAACTTTTTATCATGTGGTCATGTATCCATGTATCCTGAAAGATGTATAAGTGCTGAAGACAAAGAGAAGAAAAATCTTGTAGAAAGAAGAATCTTTTAGAGAAGATCTTTCTTTTATAGAAAACTTTTTTTTTTTTTACTGAGTGTTTCTTTTTTTTTTTTTTTTACTTTTTTTAATATATTTTTTATTACATATTTTCCTCAATTACATTTCCAATGCTATCCCAAAAGTCCCCCATACCGCCCCCCACTTCCCTACCCTCCCATTCCCATTCTTTTGGCCCTGGCATTCCCCTATATTGGGGCATATAAAGTTTGCAAGTCCAATGGGCCTCTCTTTCCAGTGATGGTCGACTAGGCCATCTTTCGATACATATGCAGCTAGAGACAAGAGCTCCGGGGTACTGGTTAGTTCATCATGTTGTTCCAACTATAGGGTTGCAGATCCCTTTAGCTCCTTGGGTACTTTCTCTAGCTTCTCCATTGGGAGCCCTGTGATACATCCAATAGCTGACTGTGAGCATCCACTCCTGTGTTTGCTAGGCCCCTGCATAGTCTCACAAGAGACAGCTATCTTTGGGTCTTTTCAGCAAAATCTTGCTAGTGTATGCAATGGTGTCAGCGTTTAGAAGCTGATTATGGGATGGATCCCTGGATACGGCAGTCTCTAGATGGTCCATCCTTTCATCAGAGCTCCGAACTTTGTCTCTGTAACTCCTTCCATGGGTGTTTTGTTCCCAATTCTAAGAAGAGGCACAGTGTCCACATTTTGATCTTCATTCTTCTTGAGTTTCATGCGTTTAGCAAATTGTATCTTATATCTTGGGTATCCTAAGTTTTGGGCTAATATCCACTTATCAGTGAGTACATATTGTGTGAGTTCCTTTGTGATTGTGTTACCTCACTCAGGATGATGCCCTCCAGGTCCATCCATTTGGCTAGGAATTTCATAAATTCATTCTTTTTAATAGCTGAGTAGTACTCCATTGTGTAAATGTACCATAATTTCTGTATCCATTCCTCTGTTGAGGGACATCTGGGTTCTTTCCAGCTTCTGGCTATTATAAATAGGGCTGCTATGAACATAGTGGAGCATGTGTCCTTTTTACCGGTTGGGACATCTTCTGGATATATGCCCAGAAGAGGTATTGCTGGATCCTCCGGTAGTACTATGTCCAATTTTCTGAGGAACCGCCAGACTGATTTCCAGAGTGGTTGTACAAGCTTGCAATCCCACCAACAATGGAGAAGTGTTCCTCTTTCTCCACATCCCCGCCAGCATCTGCTGTCACCTGAATTTTTGATCTTAGCCATTCTGACTGGTGTGAGGTGGAATCTCAAGGTTGTTTTGATTTGCATTTCCCTGATGATTAATGATGTTGAACATTTTTTCAGGTGCTTCTCTGCCATTTGGTATTCTTCAGGTGAGAATTCTTTGTTCAATTCTGAGCCCCATTTTTTAATGGGGTTATTTGACTTTCTGGAGTCCACCTTCTTTAGTTCCTTATATATATATTGGATATTAGACCCTTATCTGATTTAGGATAGGTGAAGATCCTTTCCCAATCTGTTGGTGGTTTTTTTGTCTTATTGATGGTGTCTTTTGCCTTGCAGAAGCTTTGCAGTTTCATGAGGTCCCACTTGTCAATTCTCGATCTTACAGCACAAGCCATTGCTGTTCTATTCAAGAATTTTTCCCCTGTGCCCATATCTTCAAGGCTTTTCCCCACTTTCTCCTCTATAAGTTTCAGTGTCTCTGGTTTTATGTGAAGTTCCTTGATCCACTTAGACTTGACCTTAGTACAAGGAGATAGGAATGGATCAATTCACATTCTTCTACATGATAACAACCAGTTGTGCCAGCACCATTTGTTGAAAATGCTGTCTTTCTTCCACTGGATGTTTTTAGCTCCCTTGTCGAAGATCAAGTGACTGTAGGTGTGTGGGTTCATTTCTGGGTCTTCAATTCTATTCCATTGGTCTATTTGTCTGTCACTATACCAGTACCATGCAGTTTTTATCACAATTGCTCTGTAGTAAAGCTTTAGGTCTGGCATGGTGATTCCACCAGAGGTTCTTTTATCCTTGAGAAGAGTTTTTGCTATCCTAGGTTTTTTGTTATTCCAGATGAATTTGCAGATTGCACTTTCTAATTCGTTGAAGAATTGAGTTGGAATTTTGATGGGGATTGCATTGAATCTGTAGATTGCTTTTGGCAAGATAGCCATTTTTACAATGTTGATCCTGCCAATCCATGAGCATGGGAGATCTTTCCATCTTCTGAGATCTTCTAGAATTTCTTTCTTCAGAGACTTGAAGTTTTTATTATACAGATCTTTCACTTCCTTAGTTAGAGTCACGCCAAGATATTTTATATTATTTGTGACTATTGAGAAGGGTGTTGTTTCCCTAATTTCTTTCTCAGCCTGTTTATTCTTTGTGTAGAGAAAGGCCATTGATTTGTTTGAGTTAATTTTATATCCAGCTACTTCACCGAAGCTGTTTATCAGGTTTAGGAGTTCTCTGGTGGAATTTTTAGGGTCACTTATATATACTATCATATCATCTGCAAAAAGTGATATTTTGACTTCATCTTTTCCAATTTGTATCCCTTTGATCTCCTTTTTTTGTCCAATTGCTCTGGCTAGGACTTCAAGTACTATGTTGAATAGGTATGGAGAAAGTGGACAGCCTTGTCTAGTCCCTGATTTTAGAGGGATTGCTTCAAGCTTCTCACCATTTACTTTGATGTTGGCTACTGGTTTGCTGTAGATTGCTTTTATCATGTTTAGGTATGGGCCTTGAATTCCTGATCTTTCCAAGACTTTTATCATGAATGGGTGTTGGATCTTGTCAAATGCTTTTTCTGCATCTAATGAGATGACCATGTGGTTTTTGTCTTTGAGTTTGTTTATATACTGGATTACGTTGATGGATTTCCGTATATTGAGCCATCCCTGCATCCCTGGGATGAAACCTACTTGGTCAGGATGGATGATTGTTTTGATGTGTTCTTTGATTCGGTTAGCAAAAACTTTATTGAGTATTTTTGCATCAATATTCATAAGGGATATTGGTCTGAAGTTTTCTATCTTTGTTGGGTCTTTTTGTGGTTTAGGTATCAGAGTAATTGTGGCTTCATAGAATGAGTTGGGTAGAGTACCTTCTGTTTCTATTTTGTGGAATAGTTTGTGAAGAACTGGGATTAGATCTTCTTTGAAGGTCTGATAGAACTCTGCACTAAACCCATCTGGTCCTGGTCTTTTTTTGGTTGGGAGACTATTAATGACTGCTTCTATTTCTTTGGGGGATATAGGGTTGTTTAGATCATTAACCTGATCTTGGTTCAACTTTGGTACCTGGTATCTGTCTAGGAACTTCTCCATTTCGTCCAGGTTCTCCAGTTTTGTTGAGTATAGCCTTTGGTAGAAGGATCTGATGGTTTTTTGGATGTCTTCAGGATCTGTTGTTATGTCTCCTTTTTCATTTCTGATTTTGTTAATTAGAATACTTTCCCTGTGCCCTCTAGTTAGTCTGGCTGAGGGTTTATCTATCTTGTTGATTTTCTCAAAGAACCAGCTCCTTGATTGGTTGATTCTTTGAATAGTTCTTCTTGTTTCCACTTGATTGATTTCGCCCCTGAGTTTGATTATTTCCTGTATTCTACTCCTCTTGGGTGAATTTGCTTCCTTTTGTTCTAGTGCTTTTAGGTGTGTTGTCAAGCTGCTAATGTGTGCTCTTTCTAGTTTCTTTTTGGAGGCACTGAGAGCTATGAGTTTTCCTCTTAGAAATGCTTTCATTGCGTCCCATAAGTTTGGGTATGTTGTGGCTTCATTTTCATTGAACTCTAAAAAGTCCTTGATTTCTTTCTTTATTCCTTCCTTGACCAAGGTATCATTGAGAAGAGTGTTGTTCAGTTTCCACGTGAATGTTGGCTTTCTATTATTATATTTTGTCATTGATGATCAGCCTTAGTCCATGGTGATCTGATAGGATGCATGGGACAATTTCAATGTTTTTGTATCTGTTGAGTCCTGTTTTGTGCCCAATTACGTGGTCAATTTTGGAGAAGGTACCATGAGGTGCTGAGAAGAAGGTGTATCCTTTTGTTTTAGGGTAAAATGTTCTGTAGATATCTGCCAGATCCATTTGATCCATAACTTCTGTTAGTTTCACTGTGTCCCTGTTTAGTTTCTGTTTCCATGATCTGTCCATTGGTGAAAGTGGTATGTTGAAGTCTCCCACTATTATTGTATGAGGTGCAATGTGTGCTTTGAGATTTACTAAAGTTTCTTTAATGAATGTGGCTGCCTTTGTATTTGGAGCATAGATATTCAGGATTGATAGTTCCTCTTGGAGGATTTTACCTTTGATGAGTATGAAGTGCCCCTCCCTGTCTTTTTTGATGACTTTGTGTTGGAAGTCAATCTTATCAGATATTAGAATGGCTACTCCAGCTTGTTTCTTCATGCCATTTGCTTGGAAAATTGTTTTCCAGCCTTTCATTCTGAGGTAGTGTCTATCTTTTTCTCTGAGATGAGTTTCTTGTAAGCAGCAAAATGTTGGGTCTTGTTTGTGTAGCCAGTTTGTTAGTCTATGTCTTTTTATCGGGGAGTTGAGTCTATTGATATTAAGAGATATTAAGGAAAAGTAATTGTTGTTTACTGTTATTTTTGTTGTTAAAGTTGGCATTCTGTTCTTGTGGCTGTCTTCTTTTAGGTTTGTTGAGGGATTATCTTCTTGTTTTTTCTAGGGCGTGGTTCTTGTCCTTGTATTGGTTTTTTTCTGTTATTATCCTTTGAAGGGCTGGATTCCTGGAGAGATAATGTGTGAATTTGGTTTTGTCCTGGAATACTTTGGTTTCTCCATCTATGTTAATTGAGAGTTTGGCTGGGTATAGTAGCCTGGGCTGGAATTTGTGTTCTTTTAGTGTCTGTATAACATCTGTCCAGGATCTTCTGGCTTTCATAGTCTCTGGTGAAAAGTCTGGTGTAATTCTGATAGGCTTGCCTTTATATGTTACTTGGCCTTTTTCTCTTACTGCTTTTAGTATTCTATCTTTATTTAGAGCATTTGTTGTTCTGATTATTATGTGTCGGGAGGTATTTCTTTTCTGGTCCAGTCTATTTGGAGTTCTGTAGGCTTCTTGTATGTTCATGGGCATCTCTTTCTTTAGATTTGGGAAGTTTTCTTCTATAATTTTGTTGAAGATGTTTGCTGGTCCTTTGAGTTGAAAATCTTCATTCTCATCCACTCCTATTATCCACTTCTACCAGTTTGGTTGTGTTTTCCTGTTTTTCTTTAAGGACTTGTAACTCTTTAGCCATGTTTTCCTGTAGTTCTTTAAAGTCCTTCTTGATGTCCTCTACCATCATCATGAGATATGCTTTTAAATCCAGGTCTAGTTTTTCAGGTGTGTTGGGGTGCCCTGGACTGGGCGAAGTGGGAGTGCTGGGTCCTGATGATGGTGAGTGGTCTTGGTTTCTGTTAGTAAGATTCTTACCTTTACCTCTCGCCATCTGGTAATCTCTGGAGTTGTTATAGTTGTCTCTGTTCAGAGGTTGTTCTTCTGGTGATTCTGAGTATCCTCTGTCAGCAGACCTGGGAGACAGGCTCTCTCCTCTGAGTTTCAGTGGTTAGAGCACTCCCTGCTGACAAGCTTTCCTCTTAAAGGGAGGGTGTACAGATATCGCGTTTGGACCTCCTCCTGGCCGAAGAAGAAGGCGGAAAACAGGATCTTTCCCAGATGCTGTGTTGCTTTGGCAGGTCACAGAAGCTGTAGGCTTCTGTGGTGCACACTCTCAGCTGTGCAGACTAAGTTCCTAAGTTCAGTGGAGTCCTGGATCCAAGATGTGCTCCCTGCTCCTGAGGCAGAGGGCTCCTGTGCAGGGCAGACCACTGTCTTCCAGCTAGGAGGGTGCCGGATGTCTGTTGCCCCAAAAGGGTGCTGCCTCAGCGGCTCTGTGGCTCCCGCCTGTCCCAGAAGCTGTCTGCCTCTGTGGTCCTCAGTCTTACCTGTACAGACTAAGTTCGGCGGAGTCCCGGAGCCAAGATGGCGCTCCCTGCAGGGCAGGTCACTGTCCTCCGGCTGGGAGGGTGCTGGATGTCTGCGGCCCCAAAAGGGTGCTGCCTCAGCGGCTCTGTGGCTCCCGCCTGTCCCAGAAGCTGTCTGCCTCTTTGGTCCTCACTCTGACCTGTACAGACTAAGTTTGGCAGAGTCCCGGAGCCAAGATGGCGCTCTCTGCAGAGCAGGTCACTGTCCTCCGGCTGGGAGGGTGCCGGATGTCTGCGGCCCCAAAAGGGTGCTGCCTCAGCGGCTCTGTGGCTCCCGCCTGTCCCAGAAGCTGTTTGCCTCTGTGGTCCTCACTCTAACCTGTAGAGACTAAGTTCGGCGGAGTCCCGGAGCCAAGATGGCGCTCCCTGCAGGGCAGGTCACTGTCCTCCGGCTGGGAGGGTCTATAGAAAACTTTTTAGAGAGAACTTTTTAGAAAAGATGTAGAAATAAAGCTAACATCACTTTTCAAAGTGTCCCTTTTTCTTCCTGGTACTTCAACTGCCAGACTGGGAGTTAGTGAGCACAGTTCCTGCAGAGATTGAACAAAGGCTATTCTACTTAATCCCCTACTGTTTTACTATGAGGTGTTAAAGGCCAGAGACTGCAGTCTTCTGGCCTCAGAGGAACTCAGACAGGCAGGTCAGCTACTGCAGCAGCAAAGTGACTTAGACTTAATACAGGTAAAGATTTTATTATTAAACAGCAACCCCAAATATCTCACAAGACCAAGTCTTGCCCATGCCAACACTCATCCCCCTCACCTACCTTCAAGAGAGAACAAGATAGAAGTGCTGGAGCTGGTCCCCAGTAGTATAGAATTTGTGGACAACCAATGACAGGAACCAGAGGCTGAATAGTACAGAGACCTAGGAAAGAGCCAAAGTCAAAAGGGGGAAGTCAATGACATCATTCCTAATGATATTCTGCTATAGTACCAGACTAGAGCCTAACATAATCACCATCAGAGATGCTTCAACCAGCATCTGATAAAAGCAGATGCAGAGACCCATAGTCAAACATTAGGTGGAGCTTGGAGAATCCCAAGGAAGATGGGGAGGAAAAATTGTAAAAGACAGAGGGGTTAAGGACACCACAAGAACATAGCCCAGAGAAGCAAAAAACTAGGGTGCCCATAGGGGCTCACAGGGACTATAGTGATAATCAGGGAGTCAGTATGGGTCTGACCTAGGACCTCTGCATATACATTATGATTGTGTAGCTTGGTGTTCTTGTGGGACACCTAACAGTGGGAGCAGAGGTTGTCTCTGATGCTTTTGCCTGCTTTGGGGATCCTTTTCTCCTATTAGGTAACCTCATGCAGCCTGGGTATGAGGGGACATTCCTAGTCACTTGTTATGCAATGTTTGGTTACTATTTCTAGAAGGTCTGCTCTTTTTATAATGGAAACTAGGGAGAAATGTATGGGAGTGGGAGTGACTGTGAAAAGAGGAAAAAGAAACTGTAGTCAGGATGTAACATATAAGAGAATGTATTGATTAATTAATTAAGTTGTTTTCACAGATATCAAATCTGATAGAGGTCTAATATCTAAAATATATAACAAACTTAAAATTGGATGATAAAAAATATTCTAATTAAAAATGTGGTAGAGATATAAACAGAATTCTCAACAGAGGAATCTCAAATATTTGAGAAACACTTAAAATACTGTTCAACATCCTTAGCTATCAGAGAAATGCAAATCAAAACTACTTTGAGATTCCATCTTACAATTGCCAGAATAGTTAAGATCATTAACACAAGTGACAGCACATCCTGTTGAGGATGTGGAGCAAGGGGATACACTCCTTCATTGCTGGTGGGAGTGCAAACTTATACAACCACTATGGAAATCAATCTATCTCAAGATAGAGCAATACCACTCCTGAGCATATGCCCAAAGGATATTCAATCCTGTCACAAGGATACTTGCTCATCTATGTCTACTGTGGTTATATTAATAATAGCCAGAAACTGGAAACAACCTAGATGTCCCTCAACTAAAGAATAAATAAAGAAAATTCATTCAATGTATTATACTCAACAGTTAAAAAAAAATGACATCATGAGATTTCCAGGCAAATGGATGCAAAACTCATCCTGAATATCACCCTGAGTGAGGTAAGTCAGACCCAAAAAGACAGATATGCTCTGTACTCACTTATAAGTGGATATTAGCTGTTAAGTAAATGATAATTAAGCCATAACTCACAGATTCAGAGAGGTTAGATAAAGATGAGAGCTATAGAGGATAATCATTGATCCCCTGGGAAAGGGAAATAAAATAGATTTTTAGGGGAGACTGGGACAGGTGGGGACTGGAGTGGAAGGGATCAGGTGGGTATGACAAGTGTTCTACAATGTGTAACTAACATCTATTGAATGCTTACTCTGTGCCAAGACTTTTCCTAAGCAACTAGCTGCATTAACTATTTTGATAGGTTCACCAAAACGTCATGATGTAGAAGTTGTTTCTGCACTTTTTCCAAAGGGGAAACAATCGATAACATGCTCAGGTTATATGCTACCAGTTGGTAGCCTAGAGAATTGGATTCAAAGGCAGGTATTGGGATCCTCAAGCCTAAATATCTCAGCCTCGGAATATGATTAATTTCTATTAAAATTTAGACAACTGAAGATTGTATTGCTAACACCATATCAAATGGAAGCAGTTGTCTCAGCAAACGTTCTATTGCTGCAATAAGAAACCATGACCAAAGCAACTTATAGAAGAAAGGATTCGTTTGGAACTTATTGTTTCAGAAGGTTAGAATCCATGACCATCACCATCATGGTGGGGAGAATGGCAGCAGACAGGCAGGCTTGGCCCTGGATGAGTAGCTGAGAGCCCACTTCTCATCTACAAGCATGAGGAAGAGTTATTGTTAACTGGGAAAGGCACGCACTTTTTAAACCTCAGCACCCACACCCAGGGACATACTTCATCTGTGAAGGCCATATTTCCCAAAGCTTCCCAGTTTGTCTGTCTTCTGAGAGCAATGATAAGGAAAACAGATGTACAGAGAAGTATTAAATAATTAGCATATGCATCTTATGTGTTTAATATAGATATTTTATATATTGGAGAAACACAGTGATGAATTTGAACCGCTTCTGTAGAAAGTTACTTCAGATATCTTCACTGATGCTCAAAAGACATATAAATACCAAAACACCAAGAATTCTAAGGACACTCAATCAGTGACAATTTTTAGAGAGAACATGGATCAGTGACTTTGATTCTGGTACTAGGATGGGTAAGGAAGGAGGATTAGGATTTCAAAGCCAGTCTGGGCTATATAGTAAAACCCTACTTCTAAGAAATTTTTTAAATAAAAAGTAATACATGGTATGAAAATGTAGAAATCGTCTCATAAAGGCACTAAAAGGAACCAGTCTGTGAACACACATAGCCTGATGGACTAGCCATGGAATGACCTTTCCATTTCTAGACAGAGAATTATCCTGTGGTGACAGGGACTGAGCTTTAGCAGGACTGAGTCTGTGTTGGCAAATACAAGCAGCCACTGTTGTAGTAAATTGACTTCACTGTGGAACAACCTAGGGAGTAACTTCAAAATATAGACTTCCTAGGGATGACCTAAAAGGAGTAAAAGCCTCATTAGAATTCTAAAGGTGTTCTCACCACCACCTAAGACAGGCTGACCTCCCAAACAGACAACTATACCATTCCATAACAGGCCTTAGATATTAAATCTAAATTCGTAGACTTTGTAATGTGTGGGAGTGCCACATCATTGGTTCACTGTGAAAATATTTCCTACTTGTTTTATGAGTACCTTTTTTTTCAGTGCAGAGGTGACTGTCTCAGGGAACACCTTTAAAAAAATCCCATTTGAGGAACTTGAAGTAACTGCCATCACTATATCCGTACCTGCAGTGAATAAATCCTCAGCTTAAAGTGCCTTTGCTATTCCACACAGCAGCCTCCTTTGGGTTTTTTGTTGTTGTTGTGGCTGTTGTTATTTCTGTTTCTATGGAGAATAAGTGGAGACTTGCCCTCTGTGCTCCAAATAAGGTAAGAGGATCATGAGTGGGACTCACAGAAAGCCCACAATTCTTTCCCAGAAGAAGCAATAAATTGAGCTGAAACACTTGCCCTTCCCTGATATTAACAAAGCCCCACTGGTAGAGGCCCTGCTGGAAGTGGAGAGTAGACCCCCACCTCTAGAGCTTAAAACCTCTTGAAAAATTAATCTCACCTTCTATCCAAGGGCAGGAACACTAGATATAATATTCTAAATCAGTGGAGATTGTTTTCTGTTTTTAAAATAGAATAAAGACACTATGAAATGTTTGGGTGTTGTTTTCTATACCATGAAAACTTCTTTCCCCTCAAGAAGTCTCAATAATCATATTAACCCCCAAAACAGGACAAAGTACCTTTACTTTTGATGAGACCTGGAAAAGTCATGACCCTACCTAACTTTTGATTAAAATTCTGCAAAGTGTGACACCATTTATGAAAGTGTAGGACAGAAACAACACAGCGGTTGTTTTAAAGGCTCACAAATCACCGGGCAGTTGTGGAGCATATCTTTAATTCCAGCACTCAGGAGGCAGCAGCAGCTGGATATCTGTGAGTCTCACGCCAGCCTGGTCTTCAAAATGAGTCTTAAGGTAGGCAAGTCTCTCTCTCTCTCTCTCTCTCTCTCTCTCTCTCTCTCTCTCTCTCTCTCTCTCTCTCTCTCTCTCTCTCTCTCTCTCTCTCTCTTTCTCTCTCTCAAAACAAAACCTTACAGATACAGAGCACAAAGGGATGATGTAACTTTGGAAGATGTAGACCTGCAAGGCTAAAGGCAAAAAACAAACCAAGAAAAAAGAAAGTCTATCATCTCAGAATCCTACTTAAAGAAAGGAAGGAAGGAAGGAAGGAAGGAAGGAAGGAAGGAAGGAAGGAAGGAAGGAAGGAAGGAAGGAAGGAAGGAAAGGAAAGCAAGCAAGCTTTGCTGTCAGCAATGGTTTTAGCTTAGCATGGAGCCTCTTAACCTTTACTATGTATCACTGCTTTATGTCTTAGAAACTGTGACATAATCTTGCATATATAAATATGTACAATATTACACAGATTAAACATTTTCTGATATTAACTTATGGAAAAACTTATTTTAAGACAATTTGAACATACATACAGTTTTACATTTATTAATGATTAGAACAAATTTACATATGAATAAGATGTGGTTCTTGCTTATTTTTACATAAAGAATTGAATATTGGCCTAATATCTGATGCCAGAAGATGAACATTTCACCATTTTTACAGTTGATTAGCACTCTGGTTTCATAAACATCAGTGTTGAGAATGTCACTTTGCAAAAATACATAGTACAAAATGGCAGAACTACATTTTTAAGTTTATTTCAGATATTATTGGAAACCATGTTCTAATTCTGAGCCAAAAGTCATTTAAGTATTTTTTTTCCTGACTGGATCAGCAAATGAAACAGCATTTTTAAAAGATCAACGTCCTAACACAATATAAAACCATAAATACTTATTTGGTGCTAACCTGCTGAGGAATGACAGTTGGAAAGTATATAAAGTCTTTGTTTTCCATGATTATACCACCATATTTCAGTCAGAGCAGAAAACTTTCTCCACACAGTAAAAGCGCTTCACTTTGCAACATTCAGTAGTAGGAATCTGAACTGAGGTATTTCATGCAGTGATTGGTTCACTATGAGGCAGAACAAGCTCTATCAGGGCAAAGTGGGAGTGTCCTTTTGCTCAGAACCAAGGCTGTAGGAAGTTTTCCAGTGTAACATCAGAGGGTCACACCAGAATCACCTCAGATTCCTTAGGTCTGACTTTTGAATTAATTTTTTGCTGCTGGTGGTGGTGGTGGTTGTTGTTGTTGTTGCTTGTTCAAAATCTACTGTCACTGAATTTTCCTGGGCCCATATTGATTTACTGTACCCCATACAAGATTGTTACCCACCTCGTTAGCTGTAGTTAATGGGGCTGGAGAAATGGCTGCTGAACGCGCAGGAAGATCCCAAGAAATGCTAGATGCGCCTATGCTCCCAGTGCTGGGAAGGCAGAGATAGTAGGATCCCTGAGCCAGTCTGGCCAATCAGTGAGCTCCAGGTTCAGTTGAGGACGTGATCGAGGAAAACACTGAACAATATCACCCTCTGCCCTCCCCATGAACACAGAAGCAACAAACAGATTTTCAAGGAATTTGCTTCTTTTCTTTTTTCTCTTTTCTTTACGTTGTTCTTGGCTTAACAGTCCTAAGACTGCCATTTATGTGTGTTAGAGACAAAACATTAAGCGAAGGGATCGTGAACAGTTCCTTCAAGGTTAAGGGTTTTCGAGGGAAGTTGGAACTCTCAGCAAAGAGAGAATGGGGAAAGGGTGAAACCTCCCTTCTAAAATGGAAAGGGAGGGGGAAGGACTGGATTGAGAGGCAGAGAGGGGAGAGGAAGGGGAGGGGATAGGAGAGAGGGGGAAGGAAGGAGGGAGAGAAGGCTTCCTGTTATCCTGCTATAGTGGGAATTTATAGGTGAACAAGTAAAAGGAGTGCAGAACTGATCCATGTGAGAATGGTTAAAGTTCAAAACATTGGTAAGAATTCACCTGTACGCTGGGTGTAGAGAGACACACCATAAGTCTCAGTACTCTGGGAAGCAAAGGAAGGTGATCTCTGAGTTCGAAGCCAGCCCTGTCTGCATAGCAATTCCAAGACAGGTAACATAGTGAGAGCCTATCTTAGGTGGGGAAATTGTGTTTATCCTTATATGTATAAATGCATGCATATACATTTATGCATATATGCACAGACTGACACATATACAGTGCGCATTTCCTTGTTTGAGTATCTAATATGGCCAGAAAACAGTGATGTCTGTAAGCAAAAAGCACACCTTGCATCCAGAGCAGGACTTTAAGATTATTTTCTATTGCTCAATAAAGAATCTAGGAACTGTTAGATTAATGGCTGGCTCTAGGACCAAGGAAGGCAATATATAACACAGCTCTGATCATCCTGGGATGTCAGAAGGTAAGGAAGCGCTTAGAGTAGAATGAGTTCACAATGACAGAGTTATGGCAAGAATAAACAGAAGCCAGACAAAAATATGCCCATTGGCCAAAACCAGTAGGATCTAGGTGACAAAATTAAGAGTTGTATTATAACTCAGTGTAAGGTAAATATCTCTGAGTCCACATTAAAGTAGAGATTGACCTAGTAGATAATAAAACAAAACCAATCTCTCTTAGAGAAGTGCTTCAAATAAATTAGGAAGATCCTATGCCCTCAAGATGGCATGACATTCCCCATTCATCATCAGCATCTGTGCACTGACCTCCCTTCTAAAATGTGTGGCATAGAGAAGAGAAACTGAAGTGACTTCACAGTGGAGCATCCTCACACACAGGACCAGGTCAGATGACCGAGGTCAGCTTCAACAGCTTGTGTTATGTTGGTCCTTTGTATCCTGATGTAATGTGGTGAAACAAACATTTCAGGGCCAGTGGAAGGATCAAAGGGTGAAGATACTTGTCACCAAGATTGATGACATGAATCCGATCTGTAAAACCCACAGGACGGAAGGAGAGAACTGACACCCATGAATTGTCCTCTGACCCTCATCAGGGCACTACTATGGCTGACATGTACACATATTCACTAACTGAATGAGTATAGAAATCTCTCTCTCTCTCTCTCTCTGTCTCTCTCTCTCTGTGTCTATGTCTCTGTCTCTGTCTCTGTCTCTGTCTCTGTCTCTCTCTCTCTCTCTCTCTCTCTCTCTCTCTGTGTGTGTGTGTGTCTCTCTCTCTCTCAAAAAAAAAAAAAGATACACACACAGAGGGGAGGGAGAGGAGGAGAAGGAGAAACACCACGCTCCAGCTCTGCAATCTTTCTCCCAAAACTAATAACAACAACCTAATACAAGAAAAAAATATGGGCTAGAGAGATGGATCAGTTGTTAAGAGCACTGACTGCTCTTCGAGAGGTCCTGAGTTCAAATCCCAGCAACCACATGGTGGCTCACAGCCTTCTATGATGAGATCTGATGCCCTCTTCTGGTGTCTCTGAAAACAGGTACAGTGTGCTTACATATAATAAATAAATAAATCTTTGTGGGGCTGGCAATAACAGTGTTGGAGAGAGAGGGGAAAAAAGAAAAGAGAAAAAAAGAAAAATATTTAAGAAGAGAATGAGAGAAACTGGAGATAAGTGTGCTCCTCATATCCATCAACCTGCAGGACCAGAGAGGGCTGCTGTGGCTGTGGCATGCAAATGTCTAATGGAACTACCAGGAGAAGGCTTTCCTTCCCTTACACACCAGAATTCCAGGAATACTGAGGCTCCAGAAATCAATACTCTTAAAAATTGACAAGTCTACAAAGCTTATACCCAAGCAAATCTTAAGGTCCACACCTGTAATCCCAGCACCAGGAGACTAGGGCAGGAACACAAAGAGTTTAAGGCCAATCAGGGCTATATATAACAAGTTCAAGGCCAACCTGAACTAGTCAGAGAGGCATCCTGCTACCTTTCCCCTCATAGAATTTAAGGACGTGTGACATGTATAATGTAACATGCTGAATGGAACCACAGAAAGCAAGAGGACAGTAGAAAAACACTTAAGGCCTGAGTGAAGACAGTGTATCTGAATAAACTTTGGTTAATAATGTATACATGTTGGTTCATTGCTGTTACAAAAGTGTCCTATGAATGTATGATTTGACTATTGAAGGAGACAAGGTGTGGAGTATATGGCAATGCTCTCTTCTATCCTTGCTTATTTTTGTGGATATAAAGCCCTTTAAAAATAGTCCATTAGAGAAAAGCACCAGGGCAGCTGGGGCGCAGGGTCAGCTGACACTCGCCAGCTACCCACAACACCCACCACAGGATCTTAAGACTTCTGGAGAGTGGAACACAGCTTCTGCTCCAATCCAATTGCACGTGGGACCTGAGACTGCATTAGTTAGGGAAGCAGAAACCGGCCTGAGTAGGGCCACAGGCCTCATCCGGCCGGATCAGCGCCAGGGTAGCTGGAGCGCAGGGTTGCCTGACACCCGCCAGCTACCCACGACCCCCACCGCAGGATTTTGGGACTGCTGGTGAGTGGAACAGAGCTTCTGCTCCAGTCCAATCACGCAGGACCTGAGACTGCTCTGGTTGGGGAGAGAGAAATCCGGCCTACATAGGGCCACAAGCCTCTTCCGGTCAGAAAAGCACCGGGGCAGCTGGGGCGCAGGGTCAGCTGACACTCGCCAGCTACCCACAACACCCGCCACAGGATCTTAAGACTTCTGGTGAGTGGAGCACAGCTTCTGCTCCAATCCAATTGCGCGTGGGACCTGAGACTGCATTAGTTAGGGAAGCAGAAACCGGCCTGAGTAGGGCCACAGGCCTCATCCAGCTGGATCAGCGCCGGGGTAGCTGGAGAGCAGGGTTGTCTGACACCCGCCAGCTACCCACGACCCCCGCAGCAGGATTTTGGGACTGCTTCTGCTCCAGTCCAATCACGCGGGACCTGAGACTGCTCTGGTTGGGGAGAGAGAAATCCGGCCTACATAGGGCCACAAGCCTCTTCCGGTCAGAAAAGCACCAGGGCAGCTGGGGCGCAGGGTCGGCTGACACTCGCCAGCTACCCACAACACCCGCCACAGGATCTTAAGACTTCTGGTGAGTGGAGCACAGCTTCTGCTCCAATCCAATTGCGTGCGGGACCAGAGACTGCATTAGTTAGGGAAGCAGAAAACCGGCCTGAGTAGGACCACAGGCCTCTTCCGGCTGGACCAGCACCAGGGTACCGTCAGCTACCCACGACCCCCGCCGCAGGATTTAGAGACTGCTGGTGAGTGGAACACAGCTTCTGCTCCAATCTTTAAACAGTGACAACGATAACAACTAACCCCAGAGATTACCAGATGGCGAAAGGTAAACGTAATAATCTTACTAATAGAAACCAAGACCACTCACCATCATCAGAACCCAGCACCCCCACTTCGCCCAGTCCAGGGCACTCCAACACACCGGAAAAGCTAGACACGGATCTAAAAGCATATCTCCTGATGATGGTAGAGGACTTCAAGAAGGACTTTAATAACACACTTAAAGAAATACAGGAGAACACTGCTAAACAGGCAGAAGACACTAAAGAGGAAGCACAAAAATCCCTTAAAGAATTGCAGGAGAAAACTGCTAAAGAGTTACAAATCCTTAAAGAAAAACAGGATAACATAATCAAACAGGTAGAAGTCCTTACAGAAAAAAAAGGAAAACACATCCAAACAGATGATGGAAATGAACAAAACCATACTAGACCTAAAAAGGGAAGTAGACACAATAAAGAGAACCCAAAATGAGGCAACACTGGAGATAGAAACCCTAGGAAAGAAATCTGGAACCATAGATACGAGCATCAGCAACAGAATACAAGAGATGGAAGAGAGAATCTCAGGTGCAGAAGATTCCATAGAGAACATCGGCACAACAATCAAGGAAAATGTAAAATGCAAAAAGATCCTAACTCAAAACATCCAAAAAAAACAGGACACAATGAGAAGACCAAACCTACGGATAATAGGAGTGGATGAGAATGAAGATTTTCAACTCAAAGGACCAGCAAACATCTTCAACAAAATTATAGAAGAAAACTTCCCAAATCTAAAGAAAGAGATGCCCATGAACATACAAGAAGCCTACAGAACTCCAAATAGACTGGACCAGAAAAGAAATACCTCCCGACACATAATAATCAGAACAACAAATGCTCTAAATAAAGATAGAATACTAAAAGCAGTAAGAGAAAAAGGCCAAGTAACATATAAAGGCAAGCCTATCAGAATTACACCAGACTTTTCACCAGAGACTATGAAAGCCAGAAGATCCTGGACAGATGTTATACAGACACTAAAAGAACACAAATTCCAGCCCAGGCTACTATACCCAGCCAAACTCTCAATTAACATAGATGGAGAAACCAAAGTATTCCACGACAAAACCAAATTCACACATTATCTCTCCACGAATCCAGCCCTTCAAAGGATAATAACAGAAAAAAACCAATACAAGGACAGGAACCACGCCCTAGAAACAACAAGAAGGTAATCCCTCAACAAACCTAAAAGAAGACAGCCACAAGAACAAAATGCCAACTTTAACATCAAAAATAACAGTAAACAACAATTACTTTTCCTTAATATCTCTTAATATCAATGGACTCAACTCCCCGATAAAAAGACATAGACTAACAAACTGGCTACACAAACAAGACCCAACATTTTGCTGCTTACAGGAAACTCATCTCAGAGAAAAGGATAGATACTACCTCAGAATGAAAGGCTGGAAAACAATTTTCCAAGCAAATGGCATGAAGAAACAAGCTGGAGTAGCCATTCTAATATCTGATAAGATTGACTTCCAACCCAAAGTCATTAAAAAAGACAGGGAGGGACACTTCATACTCATCAAAGGTAAAATCCTTCAAGAGGAACTATCAATCCTGAATATCTATGCTCCAAATACAAAGGCAGCCACATTCATTAAAGAAACTTTAGTAAATCTCAAAGCACACATTGCACCTCATACAATAATAGTGGGAGACTTCAACACACCACTTTCACCAATGGACAGATCATGGAAACAGAAACTAAACAGGGACACAGTGAAACTAAGAGAAATTATGAATCAAATGGATCTGGCAGATATCTACAGAACATTCTATCCTAAAACAAAAGGATATACCTTCTTCTCAGCACCTCATGGTACCTTCTCCAAAATTGACCACATAATTGGTCACAAAACAGGCCTCAACAGATATAAAAATATTGAAATTGTCCCATGCATCCTATCAGATCACCATGGACTAAGGCTGATCTTCAATAACAAAATAAATAATAGAAAGCCAACCTTCACGTGGAAACTGAACAACACTCTTCTCAATGATACCTTGGTCAAGGAAGGAATAAAGAAAGAAATTAAGGACTTTTTAGAGTTCAATGAAAATGAAGCCACAACATACCCAAACTTATGGGACGCAATGAAAGCATTTTTAAGAGGAAAACTCATAGCTCTGAGTGCCTCCAAAAGGAAACTAGAGAGAGCACACATTAGCAGCTTGACAACACACCTAAAAGCACTAGAACAAAAGGAAGCAAATTCACCCAAGAGGAGTAGACGGCAGGAAATAATCAAACTGAGGGGCGAAATCAACCAAGTGGAAACAAGAAAAACTATTCAAAGAATCAACCAATCAAGGAGCTGGTTCTTTGAGAAAATCAACAAGATAGATAAACCCTTAGCCAGACTCACTAGAGGGCACAGGGAAAGCATCCTAATTAACAAAATCAGAAATGAAAAAGGAGACATAACAACAGATCCTGAAGACATCCAAAACACCATCAGATCCTTCTACCAAAGGCTATACTCAACAAAACTGGAGAACCTGGATGAAATGGAGAAGTTCCTAGACAGATACCAGGTACCAAAGTTGAATCAAGATCAGGTTAATGATCTAAACAGCCCTATATCCCCCAAAGAAATAGAAGCAGTCATTAATAGTCTCCCAACTAAAAAAAGACCAGGACCAGATGGGTTTAGTGCAGAGTTCTATCAGACCTTCAAAGAAGATCTAATCCCAGTTCTTCACAAACTATTCCACAAAATAGAAACAGAAGGTACTCTACCCAACTCATTCTATGAAGCCACAATTACTCTGATACCTAAACCACAAAAAGACCCAACAAAGATAGAAAACTTCAGACCAATATCCCTTATGAATATTGATGCAAAAATCCTCAATAAAGTTCTTGCTAACCGAATCCAAGAACACGTCAAAACAATCATCCATCCTGACCAAGTAGGTTTCATCCCAGGGATGCAGGGATGGTTCAATATACGGAAATCCATCAACGTAATCCAGTATATAAACAAACTCAAAGACAAAAACCACATGGTCATCTCGTTAGATGCGGAAAAAGCATTTGACAAGATCCAACACCCATTCATGATAAAAGTCTTGGAAAGATCAGGAATTCAAGGCCCATACCTAAACATGACAATAGCAATCTACAGCAAACCAGTAGCCAACATCAAAGTAAATGGTAAGAGGCTTGAAGCAATCCCTCTAAAATCAGGGACTAGACAAGGCTGTCCACTTTCTCCATACCTATTCAACATAGTACTTGAAGTCCTAGCCAGAGCAATTGGACAACAAAAGGAGATCAAGGGGATACAAATTGGAAAAGATGAAGTCAAAATATCACTTTTTGCAGATGATATGATAGTATATATAAGTGACCCTAAAAATTCCACCAGAGAACTCCTAAGCCTGATAAACAGCTTCGGTGAAGTAGCTGGATATAAAATTAACTCAAACAAATCAATGGCCTTTCTCTACACAAAGAATAAATAGTCTGAGAAAGAAATTAGGGAAACAACACCCTTCTCAATAGTCACAAATAATATAAAATATCTTGGCGTGACTCTAACTAAGGAAGTGAAAGATCTGTATAATAAAAACTTCAAGTCTCTGAAGAAAGAAATTATAGAAGATCTCAGAAGATGGAAAGATCTCCCATGCTCATGGATTGGCAGGATCAACATTGTAAAAATGGCTATCTTGCCAAAAGCAATCTACAGATTCAATGCAATCCCCATCAAAATTCCAACTCAATTCTTCAACGAATTAGAAAGTGCAATCTGCAAATTCATCTGGAATAACAAAAAACCTAGGATAGCAAAAACTCTTCTCAAGGATAAAAGAACCTCTGGTGGAATCACCATGCCGGACCTAAAGCTCTACTACAGAGCAATTGTGATAAAAACTGCATGGTACTGGTATAGTGACAGACAAATAGACCAATGGAATAGAATTGAAGACCCAGAAATGAACCCACACACCTATGGTCACTTGATCTTCGACAAGGGAGCTAAAAACATCCAGTGGAAGAAAGACAGCATTTTCAACAAATGGTGCTGGCACAACTGGTTGTTAACATGTAGAAGAATGCTAATCGATCCATTCCTATCTCCTTGTACTAAGGTCAAGTCTAAGTGGATCAAGGAACTTCACATAAAACCAGAGACACTGAAACTTCTAGAGGAGAAAGTGGGGAAAAGCCTTGAAGATATGGGCACAGGGGAAAAATTCCTGAATAGAACAGTAATGGCTTGTGCTGTAAGATCGAGAACTGACAAGTGGGACCTCATGAAACTGCAAAGCTTCTGCAAGGCTAAAGACACCATCAATAAGACAAAAAAACCACCAACAGATTGGGAAAGGATCTTCACCTATCCTAAATCAGATAAGGGACTAATATCCAATATATATAAAGAACTCAAGAAGGTGGACTCCAGAAAGTCAAATAACCCCATTAAAAAATGGGGCTCAGAACTGAACAAAGAATTCTCACCTGAGGAATACCGAATGGCAGAGAAACACCTGAAAAAATGTTCAACATCCTTAATCATCAGGGAAATGCAAATCAAAACAACCCTGAGATTCCACCTCACACCAGTCAGAATGGCTAAGATCAAAAATTCAGGTGACAGCAGATGCTGGCGAGGATGTGGAGAAAGAGGAACACTCCTCCATTGTTGGTGGGATTGCAAGCTTGTACAACCACTCTGGAAATCAGTCTGGCGGTTCCTCAGAAAATTGGACATAGTACTACCGGAGGATCCAGCAATACCTCTCCTGGGCATATATCCAGAAGATGTCCCAACCGGTAAAAAGGACACATGCTCCACTATGTTCATAGCAGCCCTATTTATAATAGCCAGAAGCTGGAAAGAACCCAGATGTCCCTCAACAGAGGAATGGATACAGAAATTATGGTACATTTACACAATGGAGTACTACTCAGCTATTAAAAAGAATGAATTTATGAAATTCCTAGCCAAATGGATGGACCTGGAGGGCATCATCTTGAGTGAAGTAACACAATCACAAAAGAACTCACACAATATGTATTCATTGATAAGTGGATATTAGCCCAAAACTTAGGATACCCAAGATATAAGATACAATTTGATAAACGCATGAAACTCAAGAAGAATGAAGACCAAAGTGTGGACACTGTGCCCCTTCTTAGAATTGGGAACAAAACACCCAGGGAAGGAGTTACAGAGACAAAGTTCGTAGCTGTGATGAAAGGATGGACCATTTAGAGACTGCCGTATCCTGGGATCCATCCCATAAGCAGCTTCTAAACGCTGACACCATTGCATACACTAGCAAGATTTTGCTGAAAGGACCCAAATATAGCTGTCTCTTGTGAGACGATGCCGGGGCCTAGCAAACACAGGAGTGGATGTTCACAGTCAGCTATTGGATGTATCACAGGGCTCCCAATGGAGAAGCTGGAGAAAGTACCCAAGGAGCTAAAGGGATCTGCAACCCTATTGTTGGAACAACATGATGTACTAACCAGAACCCCGGAGCTCTTGTCTCTAGCTGCATATGTATCGAAAGATGGCCTAGTCGGCCATCAATGGAAAGAGAGGCCCATTGGACTTGCAAACTTTATATGCCCCAATATAGGGGAATGCCAGGGCCAAAAGAATGGGAATGGGTGGGTAGGGAAGTGGGGGGCGCTATGGGGGACTTTTGGGATAGCATTGGAAATGTAATTGAGGAAAATATGTAATAAAAATATTAAAAATCAAAAAAAAATAATTGTATATAATACACTGTATATAATAATAAATTATGAATACTCTAAAAAAAAATAGTCCATTAAAAAAGATACATACTTATTGTGTGAGTCTCATTCCCTTTGGTACTTTTGCAGTCATTAGAAATACTTCTAATTTAATTTTGTTTTAATGATTTGCTAAATTAAGAGTTTAGAAGATGTAACTATGAAAGACTAACATGGAAAATAAAAGCTAATTGATTAACCAAAATAATTAAAAGCTTAAAATTTAATAAATTTTAATATGATTTAATTATGAAAGAATAAAGTGCTCACTATGACTGATCAAATAATACAGAGGAATATAATTGTATAACTCATTTTCCAGGTAGCTATAAGTAGTCAAGCATATATACTTCTACTATATCCATATTTATGAAATGTAATATACATTTTTAATATATTATTAAAAGTATATATGTCTTTACACAGTTTTCATTTGCCACTTTATGTAACACTGTGCATGAATATTTTTCTAAACTAGTATATAGTCTCACCACTCTAGATAATGCTACAACATTCCACATCTCATGGTCTTTGACCATGTATGTAATCATTTATGGAGCAACTTCTATGGATCCTATTCAGGTTGTGTCTTAGTTGGGATTACTCTTGTTGTGATGAAACATCATAGCCAAAAGCAATGGGGAGAGGAGGGTTTATTTCATTTACAGTGATTTATAACAATTCGCATCAAAAGCAAAGAGGTCAGGAACTCACACATGCAGAAACCTAGAGGCAGGAGCTAATGCAGGGCCATGGAGGAGTGCTGCTTACTGCCTTGCTCCCCATGGCTTGCTCATACTGCTGTCTTATAGAACACAGGACCACCAGCCCAGTGTCACCCTCCCCCAATGAGCTTGGTCCACCCCCATTAATCAACAATTAAGAAAATGCCCTACAGACTTGGATACAGCCATATCTTATAGAGTCCTTTTCGAAATTAAGGTTCCCTCCTCTTGGATGGCTTTCACTTGTTCCATGTTGACATAAAACTAGCCAGCAAAGATTGTTTCCAGTTTTTACTCCCTAAATCTTTTACAGATTCCCTACATGAATACAACTTGGGGTAAGAAAGAGTTCATTTCAGCTAATTACATCGTAATTATTAGTGGTGATATTCTGTCTCCAAATATGTTCTGCCTCCTGTGTTTATGTGGCATATGGTTTTCTATCAGAGCTGCATCTAATTTTATGTAGCTGTTTTCACTTCCTTCCTCTGTGTCCTCAATGTTTAGAAACTCTTTGTCTAAACTCAGAACAATTCTGGCGAACAGGCTGTATAAATCGGTTCCAATCATTTCAGCTAGTACTTCCATTACCCTTATTACAACATTTTGTTTCTTTCTTTCATTTTGTTACATAGACTAAGCTGGCCTCATACTCATCCTCTTGTCTCAGCCCCCTAAAACTGTGTTATAGGCATTTTCCCACCATGCCACATTAAACATTCTGTTTGGTAGTCAAACCAATGGATTTAGTCTTAGTTGGGATACAAGTATTGTTTTTTCGTTTTAAGATGGATAGCCCACTGCATTAACACTAATTATTAAATAGGTAATTATTCACTCAAATAACTGACATTAATGTTGTAATAGATTGCCTCTCTGGACCTCTTCCCATCTGTATGTGAATGCTTCATTATGCGCCACCAGCTCATTCTTCACAGGCCAACAACTTCTTCAGTTATAATGGTTTTGTAGCAAATTTCAACAGCTGGTGATGTCTGTGTCTGAATACTTTTTTCACATTTGCAATGTTCTCTCCTTGCTTTTTAAGTAAAAACATGTAATGCCTTGTTTCAGGGAGATCATTTCCAGGGAGGAAGGGATGACTTCTGTATCTGAGGGAGGCATGGTAGCTGTATGCCTTTTGAGGGTCAAGGCAGACATGAGCAACAGCCTCATCCTGCAGAAAAATTTCTTTTTCATCTTTTGTGTCCCTTCATTAGAACTCCTCTACTTCCTTCAACAGTAATTTTTGGCTACCTAGATCTTTCTTTGGCTACAAAGACTTCACCTCTTTTCTGTATTTGAGGGAACACAAAGACACTTTATTATTTTAACAAAAAAAAGGAAAGAAAGAAAGAAAGAAAGAAAGAAAGAAAGAAAGAAAGAAAGAAAGAAAGAAAGAAAGAAAAGCAAAAGCAAACAAGCAAAAAACATGAAAACAAAAAACAAACAAAAACAAAAACCAAAAAACTTAATGTCTTTAAGTTGCCCCATGGGAGGAAGTTTAACTGCTATGAAATGTATTGTCTTTCAGTTATTTCTACAAAGTTGGCCATAGAGAATTCTGAACATTTTAATTCTATCCCTGGGAAGGCAGAGACAGGAAGCTGTTGGCCCAACTAATATAGAAGATTTAGTGACTAAACTTTTGATAATTGTAATTAAGAGAGGTGGACGGGGAGAACTACAGGCCCAGCCCATGAGGGTTGGACAAGGGGCAGTTCGAGGTCTCTGGGCCTCACGGAGGCCAGAGATAACAGGTTCTTAGTCTCGGGCATCCCAGACACCACTGGACACCTTGGAAGAGATGAGAACAAAGTGGAGGGCCTGGGGAAGCTCTGTCATCCATGGGCTGAAGGGAAGAGAGGGCAAGGAGAGAGGGGGCACAAGGTGGTTCCCACACGGGCAAGAGTCCTTGGTCCAGTCCATGGCTGGAGTGCAGGAAAGTCTTCCAGCAGGAAATTAGACATGGCTCTTTAGGGGAAAGTCTATCCCATCGTTCAAGCATGGAGGGCCTTGATGAGCAGAAACACTCTATGGTTTTAGAGCTTTATTGTAGAAAGGCAGAGAGAAAGAGAGAAGGTAAAAAGAGGGAGAGGGCCAGCCATGACCATGTAGAGAGAAGGAGAAAGGGAGGGAGAGAAGGAGAGCTAGAGATGAGAGTAAGAAAGGTAAGAGATTAAGAGAGTGAGGAGGAGCTCTTTTTATAGTGGGCTGGGCTACCTTGCTGTTGCCAGGTACCTGTGGGGAGGAGCATACCTGGCTATAGTCAAGTAACTGTGAGGGTGGAGTCTAGCTAGAATGCCAGGAGCTTGGGGCTTTGTCTGCCTGACTGATAGTCACAAAATTAAGAGGTTAGGGGCTCTGTGGTGTCAGGCACCTGTCTCTGGGAACGTGGCTCACTGTTCCGTCCCTTGTAGAGTTTTCTACTGGGTCTCCAGAGCAAGCCTCATTCAACCAAAACGGACTGCCTTTCATGGCCCCACATCCCCCTACATTTTTGTTTACTAATTGTCTTAGTTTGGGTTTCCATTGCTATGAGAAGACATTGTGGCCACAGCAACATTTACAAAGCAAAACATTTAATTGGGACTGGCTTACAATTTTAGAGGTTTAGTGCCTTAACATCATGGCAAAAAGCATGGTAGTATGCTGGCAGAAAAGGTGCTGGAGAAAAAGTTGAGAGCTCTACTTTCTGATTGGCAGGCAGCAGGAAGAAGATTGAGACCCACTGGCCAGACTTGAGCATCTGAGACCTCAAGCCCACACATTAGTGACCCCTTCTTCCAACAAAGAGACACCTTCTTCTGCAAGGCCACACCCCCTAACAGTGCCATTCCCTATAGGCCTCTGGGAGCCATTTTATTCAAACCAGCACACTAATTTTATTTATTTATTTTCCCCAAATTCCTTTCCATTACTTTGGCACAGACAACTATCATTTCCTTCAGTATCTCTTCTTTCCTAGTTGGTAAACACTAAGCTGTTTCACACTGTCATTGTTTGGGGTCCAGGAATCGCCCCACAAACTGCACAAACACCAATCTCAGCCAGACAGGGATGGTTTATTGAATGCACACCCTAAGACTGATTGATCAGGGCCATAGCTCAGAATTCAGGGCTGAGGCTATGACCCTGAACATTTTTTAGGGCTGGCTTATAAATGAAAAGAAAGAACAAACCACAAAAACCAGTGAGCTCATATGCAGGTGCAGGAAGTAATGCCTGGTGGTTGGCTCTAACTCCAGTCATTTTATACATATCAACTCATATTGATCTTTAATTGGATGTGTCCTATATAAAGGTTTGTGGGATTTCTTAAGATTATTAAACCTGATACGGAACATAACAGGATATGTGATCAGCATGACCCTGCTTTAAGTTATTGACAAATGGGACCTCATAAAATTGCAAAGCTTCTGTAAGGCAAGAGACACTGTCAATAAGACAAAAAGACCACCAACACATTGGGAAAGGATTTTTACCAATCCTAAATCAGTTAGGGGACTCAAATATATATAAAGAACTCCAGAAGTTGGACTCCAGAAAATCAAATAACCCCATTAAAAAATGGGGCTCAGAGTTAAACAAAGAATTCTCACCTGAAGAATACAAAATGGCTGAGAAACACCTGAAAAAAATGTCCAGCATCCTTAATCATCAGGGAAATGAAAATCAAAACAACCCTGAGATTCTACCACCTCACACCAGTGAGAATGGCTAAGATCAAAAATTCAGGTGACAGCAGATGCTGGTGAGGATGTGGAGAAAGAGGAACACTCCTCCATTGTTGGTGGGATTGCAAGCTCATACAACCACTCTGGAAATCATTCTGGTGGTTACTCAGAAAATTGGACATAGTACTATTGGAGGATTCAGCAACACCTCTCCTGGGCATATATCCAGAAAATGTCCCAACTGGTAAGAAGGACACATGCTCCACTATGTCCATATCAGCCTTATTTATAATAACCAGAAGTTGTAAAGAACCCAAATGCCCCTCAACAGAGGAATGGATACAGAAAATGTGGTACATTTACACAATGGAGTGTAAAAAGAATGAATTTATGAAATTCCTAGGCAAATGGATGGACCTGGAGGGTATCATCCTGAGTGAGGTAACCCAATCACAAAAGAACTCACATGATATGTATTCACTGATAAGTGAATATTAACCCAGAATCTTACAATACCCAAGATACAAGCTGCAAACACATGAAACTCAAGAAGAACGAAGACCAAAGTGTGGTCACTTTGCCCCTTCTTTGAATTGGGAACAAAACACCTATGAAGGTGTTACAGAGAGATATTTTGGAGCTGAGATGAAAGGATGGACCATCTAGAGACTGCCGCACCTGGGGATCCATCCCTTAATCAGCCTCCAAATGCAGACACCATTGCATAAGCCAGCAAGATTTTGCTGAAAGGACCCTGATATAGCTGTCTTTTGTTAGGCTGTGCCAGTGCCTGGCAAACACAGTGTTCACAGTCAGCTATTGGATGGAACACAGGGCCCCCAATGGAGGAGCTAGAGAAAGTACCCAAGGAGCTAAAGGGGTCTGCAACCCTATTGGTAAAACAACAATATGAACTAACCAGTACCCCCAGAGCTCGTGTCTCTATCTGCATATGTAGCAGAAGATGGCCTAGTCAGCCATCATTGGGAAAGAGAAGCCCCTTGATCTTGCAAACTTTATATGCCTCAGTACAGGGGAACGCCAGGGCCAAGAAGTGGTTGTGGGTGGTAGGGGAGGTGGGGTATGGGGGACTTTTGGGATAGCATTTGAAATGTAAAATGAGAAAATACCTAATTAAAAAAATAAACAGACCAAAAAAAAAAAAGGTGTCCATTTCATCCAGGTTTTGCAGTTTTGTTGAGTATAGCCTTTTGTAGTAGGATCTGATGATGCTTTGGATTTCCTCAAGTTCTGTTCTTATGTCTCCCTTTTCATTTCTGATTTTGTTTATTAGGATGCTGTCCCTGTGCCCTCTACTTAGTCTGGCTAAGGGTTTATCTATCTTGTTGATTTTCTCAAAGAACCAGCTCCTGGTTTGGCTGATCCTTTGAATTCCACTTGGTTGATTTCACCCCTGAGTTTGATTATTTCCTGCCCTCTACTACTCTTGGATGAATTTACTTCCTTTTATTCTAGAGCTTTTAGGTATGCTGTCAAGCTGCTAGTGTACGCTCTCTTTAAGTTCTTTTTGGTGGCACTCAGACCTATGAGTTTTCCTCTTAGGACTGTTTTCATTGTGTCCCATAAGTTTGGGTATATTGTGGCTTCATTTTCATTAAACTCTAAAAAGTCTTTAATTTCTTTCTTTATTATTCCATCCTTGACCAAGGTATCATTGAGAAGAGTGCTGTTCAGTTTCCATGTGAATGTTGGATTTCTATTATTTATGTTATTGAAGATCAGCCTTGGACTGTGGTGATCTGATAGAATGCATTGGATAATTTCAATATTTTTGGCTCTTTCAAGGCATATTTTGTGACCAATTATATGGTCAATTTTGGTTAAGGTACCATGAGGTGCTGAGAAAAAGCTATATCCTTTTGTTTTAGGATAAATTGTTCTGTAGATGTCTGTTAAATCCATTTGTTTCATAACTTCTATTACTTTTAATGTCTCTCTGTTTAGTTTCTGTTTCCACAATCTGTCCGTTGATGAGAGTGGGGTGTTGTAGTTTCACACTATTATTGTGTGAGATTCTTTGTGTGCTTTGAGCTTTATTAAAATTCCTTTAATGGATGTGGCAGCCTTTGCATTTAGAGCATAGATATTCAGAATTGAGAGTTCATGTTGGAAGATTTTACCTTTGATGAGTATGAAGTGCCCCTCCTTGTCTTTTTTGATAACTTTGGGTTGGAAGTCAATTTTTTATTTTTTATATTTGAATGGCTACTCCAGCTTGTTTCTTTGGACCATTAGCTTGTAAAATTGTGTTCCAGTCTTTTACTCAGAGGTAGTGTCTGTCAGTTTCCCTGAGGTAAGTTTCCTGTAAGCAGCAAAAAGATGAGTCCTATTTATGTAGCCAGTCTGTTAGTCTATGTCTTTTTATTGGGGGAATTGAGTCAATTGATATTAAGAGATATTAAGGAAAAATAATTTTTTGCTTCCTGTTATTTTTGTTGTTAGAGGTGGGATTCTGTTCTTGTGGCTGTCTTCTTTTAAGTTTGTTGAAGGATTACTTTCTTGCTTTTTCTAGGGCATAGTTTCATTGCCTGTGTTGGTGTTTTCTATCTATTATCCTTTGTAGGGCTGGACTTGTGGAAAGATATTGTGTAAATTTGGTTTGGTCATGGAATATCTTGGTTTCTCCATCTATGGTGATTGAGAGTTTTGCTGGGTATAGTTGCCTGGGCTGGCATTTGTGTTCTCAGGGTCTGTATGATATCTGCTCAGGATCTTCTAGCTTTCATAGTCTCTGGTGAGAAGTATGATATAATTCTGATAGGTCTGCCTTTATATGTTACTTGACACTTTTCCCTTACTGCTCTTAATATTCTTTCTTTGTTTAGTGCATTTGGTGTTTTGACTATTATGTGATGGTTTCTGGTCCAGTCTATTTGGAGTTCTGTAGGCTTCTTATCTGTTCATGGGTATCTCTTTCTTTAGGTTAAGGAAGTTTTCATTTATAATTTTGTTGAAGATATTTACTGGCCTTTAATTTGGGAATCTTCCTCTCTTCTATACCTATTATTCTTAGGTTTGATCTTCTCATTGTGTCCTGAATTTCCTGGATGTTTCGGGTTAGGAGCTTTTTGCTTTTTGCGTTTTATTTGACTGTTGTGTCCATGTTTTTTATGGTATCTTCTGCACATGAGATTCTCTGTCCTATCTCTTGTATTCTGTTGGGGATGCTTGCATCTATGACTCCTGATCTCTTTGCTAGGTTTTCTATCTCCAGGGTTGTCTCCCTTTGTGATTTCTTTATTATTTCTAGTTCCACTCTTAGATCTTGGATGATTTTGTTCCTTTCCTTTGCCTGTTTGGTTGTGTTTTCCAGTAGCTCTTTAAAGGATTTTTGTGTTTTCTCTTTAAGGGCTTCTAGCTGTTTACCTGTGTTCTCCTGTATGTCTTTAAAGGAGACTTTTATGTCCTTCTTAACATCCTCTATCATAGTGAGAAGTGATTTTAGATTTGAATCTTGCTTTTCAGGTGTGATGGTATATCCAAGACTTGCTATGTTGGGAGAATTGTGTTCTGATGATGCCAAGTAACCTTGGTTTCTGTTGCTTATATTCTTATGCTTGCCTCCCACCATCTGATTATCTCCAATGCTACCTGCCCTGGCTATGTCTGACTGGAGCCTGTCCTTCCTGTGATCCTGGTTGTGTCAGAACTCCTCTGAGTCAAGCTGTCTCTGTGTTCCTACAATTCTGGGATCCTGTGTGTGTCCAAGTTCCTGGGAGTCAAGCTGCCTTTAAGACCTTGAAATTCTGGTGTGACCAAGCTCCTGGGATCGTGGGATCCTCTGATCCAGGGCATATTAGAGCACCTGGGAGTGGAGCCACCTCTGGGTGTTGTGGAGTTTGCTCCCAAGGTCTGCTCAGGATGCTGGCCCAGACAGACAAGAAGGAACCCGTGCCACTGGTCTGGTGGAGTTCCTGTGTGCCTGGGTTCCTCAGGTCCCAGTTACTATTGGTCTTGGGGACTGATGTTGTGTCCTCCTCACCTCTGATTCTCTAGTCCTGGGCACATTGGAGCGCCTAGGAGGGCATCTGCCTCTGGGTGTTGTAGGGCTAGCAGAGTTTGCACCCAAGGTCTGCCCAGGGTGCTGGCCCAGACCCAATTGCTGAATTCTATTAGACATAACATTCTTTTTATTGTTTTCTACAAACAAATTCCATCACTGTCCCCTCAAAATATCATTGTCATTATTGGCTTTGTGCTAGTTTATTATAGAGGAGAGGCCTGGTGTTGTTTTGGTAATTTTTGTTTTTGTTTCTTCCTGAATAAAGCCTTCTTCACCTTTGCAGTGCAGAGATCCCATCAGATAACATTCTGTCTGAGGCACTGGTCTTCCAGCCTTCGGTCTTAGCTAAGGAAATTCATTTTCCACTTAATTCTTACTTCTCTGCCTATCTCTCTATAGTCTAGTTTTGTTTTGGCTCAGAAACTACTCACCTGTCTTCTCTTTTTTCCATAATTTCTGTCCCTTTGTTCTATTCTGTTCTGTTTTGTTTCTAATGAGAGTTCCTTTTTAAACTGAATCCCACACACTACTGATTGGGTTCTCAGCAAGGACACATTCTGTCAATTAGTGTAATGAGATTGATTTTTGAAAGCCATACCTTCTAGTGCCAGGCAGGATTTTGGGTTTTTTGTTTTGTTTTTTGTTTTGGTTTTTTATATGCTCCCATTACCAAGCTATCCCAAGAGTGTCTGAAAGTCTCTTTTCCAAGGCTTATTCTACATCTCCCACTACTTCCTCTCTCATCACTCCAATGACATCCAACAGTCTCTAGCTTAACTTTCACTGTTCTTGTTGCCAAAGTACATCGTGGCCACCCTCTCCCTTTGCATGCTCACAGTTACTCTCCCTGTTCTTCGGTTGGTGCGTGAGCCATACAAGCAAGTATAGCAGCTGAGGTGTCTGTTCTGCTGGTGCTGTTTTTATATTGTTTGCCAATCTTTTTCTTTTAGACTTTGATTTCTGGTAGCTTATATTCATTATACACAATAGTTTTCAGGAATACATTTTTATAATATTATGATGCAATTTAATCACATCACCATCATCCTCTCCGGTCCTCTACCCACCCATCCTTCTATTTTCCCAACTCATCCCCTTTATTTTGCACCTTTTAAAAAAATAATGTCTCAACTTTATTCTGTTGTTGGTTCTCTCTGGAATAATCACAATGAGAGTGGAAGAGAGGAAAGTCTCAGGTGGATGGATGCCAGGTTAGGTCCTGAAAACCTTTGATACTGGGTCTAGTTTGTATTTTATTCTCTATAATGACAAGGTGAGGCAGGCAAGCCAGCAAGAGTTTACAGAAATAAAAGTGGCAGCCAGAAGGGTAGTTCAGGGCAACAGCTATTTTTCAGCCTTTTTTTTTTTTTCAGCTATTTCTTCAGGTCATTCCATTCCCGGTAGCAAGTGAAGTCACGCTTGGCAAATAGGTGAGCAAGCAGTGCTTTAAGCCAATCACAAAGTAAATTAATAAATCACTATCTAATCATAGCTCCTACTTCAATTTCATTCTGGTTTTCCCCTGGAGCAGTAGTGAGGGCTTGTCAACAAAAGAACTGGCTCCTTAGCAGTAGCTACACCACTGAAGAGAATCTCTCTCTCTTCTTGGGGACCATGAGCTGTCTCTAAATCTCAGGGAGAGGAGGGGCATCATGAGCTTCTCCTCCTCCTGCAGAAGTCTTTTAGTGTACATCCCTTAAGAGGCAAAAGAAAGGGCCTTCTTTGTACTCTTGTCTCATCAGGTGCAGTCAGCAGCCCTACTCCTCGGGAATAGTGAACAAATAACAGAAATTCATTGCCAAAATGCCTGGGTTTAACACATCTACTTCTAGTTTCCTGTTCCCTTAAGACAGTGGTTCTCAATCTCTGGTCTCAACCCCTTTGGGAGATCTTATATTGTTATCCTACATATTAGATAGTTACATTAAAATCTGTAACAGTAGCAAAATTACAGTTACAAAGTAGCAACAAAATGATTTTATGGTTGGAAGAAATTACAACATGAGGAACAGGATTAAGACATTAGGAAGGTTGAGCACCACTTCCTTAAGGGAACTCAGACTTGGTTTGGTTGTCTCACAGCATGTTGGAATTCCTTGAGAAGATATGAACACAGGATTCTTCCTCTCTTGCAGCTCCCTGAGCTCTTGCCTGGGAAAAATGAATTCTCCTACTTTACCCAAGCAGATTTGCTCCTCCAAAGTCACAGATATGACTGCAGAAAGAAAGAGCATCGGGTGGTCTTGTAAGCACCTATCAAACTCTTACATGATCATCATTAGTGTAACCTCAGGGCTGTGCACCTATCTATATGTGGTCTACAGTCCTGATGCATCTCTGTGGCAGCACTTTTCCCACCCCCTCCCTTTCTTCAGGTCTCTCTTATCAAAACTGACTTTTCTAAGGCTTAAGATGAAGGTTGTTAGAGTACACATTTGAGGAATTGTATTCAGTGCCAACCTACTCTCTTCCCATCCTTATCCTAAAGTCTTAAAATTGATTTACATCTGGTCAAGATTTTTTAAAGTTATTTTATGATTTTATGATATGTGTATTTTGGTAGAGTTACAGATAGCTGTGAGTTGCCATATGGGTTCTGGGAATCAAACACTGACCCTGTGGGAGAGTAGTTGGACTAAGATTTTAAATGCTGAACCTTCTCTTTGGCACCTACTGGGTAAGATTTTTTAAGAACTTCATTTTTAGTTTGTAATAGAACTTTCCAACTTGATAGTTAGAAACTCAACAAATTATGGCACTGCACACTTGTTGTCCCAGTACCTTGGAGACTGAGGTAGGAGGATTGCTAGATTGAAGCCACACTGGGTCAAAAAGTAAGTTTGAGACTAGCCTAGTTAACACAGTGAAATATGACTCAGAGGAAGAAGAAGAAGAAGAAGAAGAAGAAGAAGAAGAAGAAGAAGAAGAAGAAGAAGAAGAAGAAGAAGAAGAAGAAGAAGAAAAGAAGAAGAAGAAGAAAAGAAGAAGAAGAAGAGAAGGAGGAGGAGGAGGAGGAGGAAGAAATGAAGAGGAGGAGGAGAAGGAAGAGGAGGAAGGGGAAGAAGGTGGCCAAAAAACTGCCAACACCTATAATAAGGATCTTAAGTGATTTTTAAAGTAGATTTCCAAAGAGATCTTTGCTGTCCATTCTATATAAAATAGCAAAACCCCACTCTGATCTTCTCAGTCTATATTACTTTTTCTTGCATTTTCTTTTTTAAAATATTTTTATTGGATATTTTCTTTATTTACATTTCAAATGTTATGCCCATCCCCCCCCCGAAACCCACTATTCCATCTCCCCTCCCACTGCTTCTATGAGGGTGTTCCCCAACTTCTGACTCCCAGCCCTGGCATTTTGCTACACTGGGATATCAGGCCTTCACAGGACCAAGGGCCTCTCCTCCCATTGACAAGGCTATCCTAGGCTACAAATGTGGCTGCAGTCATGGGATAATAGTAAAAATGAAACAAAAATGAATAAAATATTGAAGCCATCACCAGAAAGCAAAACAAAAGTAAATAAGAAATAAATGTTAAAAGTTAAAAACATAGAAAACAATCTGGTGTCACAGGTCTTTAATCCTAGCATTTGTGAGACAGAGGCAGATGGATCTCTGTGATTTTGAAGCTAGTCTGATCTATAAAGTAATTTCCAGGACAGCCAGAACTGTTACACAGAGAAACACTGTCTCAAAAAACAAACAAAAAACAAAACAAAACAACAACAACAACAAAAAAAAAAACAACCAAACCAAACAAAATAAACAAAAAACAGGACTAATAGACTAGTCCTTCTGGACTGGGCCAGAGCCCTGAACAGACCTTGGGTCTGAACTCCTCAGCCAGTCCCACAACACCCAGAGGAAGCTTCACTCCCAGGTATCATCTAACACACCCAGGATAATAGAAGAAATGAGGAGAACACAACATCTGTCCCAACACCACTGGGAGTAACTGTGACTAGTAGGATGCAGGGATGCAGGAACCCCACCCGACCAGGCATGGGTTCCTTCTAGTCTGAGCAGGAGCCCTGAGCAGACCTTGGGCCCAAACTCTTCAGCCAGTACCACAATACCCAGATGAAGCTCCACTACCAGGCGCTCTAACACACGCAGGATCCCAGGATCCCAGGGGATTGGTCACACCAGAATCCCAGGGTCCCAGAGGCAGCTTTACTCTCAGGAGTTTTGACACACCCAGGATGTCAGGATTACAGGATCACAGAATCAAGGATCACAGAAACAGCTGAACTCTGAGGAGTTCTGACACAACCAGGATCAAAGGAAGGACAGGGTCCAGTCGGATATCCAAGGACAGGTAACACTAGTGACAACCAGATGGCTGGAGGCAAACATAAGAACATAAGCAACAGAAACCAAGGTTATTTGGAATCATCAGAACCCAATTCTTCCACCATAGCAAGTCCTGGATACACCATCACACACAAAAAGCAGAATTCAGATCTATAAATCACTTCTCACAATGACAAAGGATGTTAAGAAGGACATAAATAACTCCCTTAAAGAAATACAGGAGAACACAGGTAAACAGTTGGAAGGCCTTAAAGAGAAAACACAAAAATCCCTTAAAGAATTACAAGAAAGAACAATCAAACAGGTGAAGGAATTGAACAAAATCGTCCAGGATCTAAAAGTAGAACTAGAAACAATAAAGAAACCACAAAGGGAGATAACTATGGAGTTAGAAAACCTAAGAAAGAAATCAGGAGTCATAGATGCAAGCATCAACAACAGAATACAAGAGATAATAGTGAGAATCTGATGTGCAGAAGATACCATAGAAAAAACGTTGACACAAAAGTCAAAGAAAATGCAAAAGGCAGCCAGGCAGTGGTGGCACATGCCATTAATCCCAGCACTTGGGAGGCAGAGGGAGGTGAATTTTTGAATTCAAGGCCAGCCTAGTCTACAGGTCTACAGAGTGAGTTCCCAGACAGTCAGGGCTATACAGAGAAACCCTGTATCAAAACAAAACAAACAAAACAAACAACAACACAAACAAACAAACAAACAAAAGCAAAAGGCAAAAAGCTCCTAACCCAAAACATCCAGGAAATTCACAATGACACAATGAGAAGACCAAACCAAAGGATAATAGTTATAGAAGAGAGTGAAGATTCGCAACTTAAAGAACCAATAAAGATCTTCAACAAAATTATAAAAGGACATTTCCCTAACCTAAAGAAAGAGATTCCCAAGCTGGGCGTGGTAGCACACGCCTTTAATCTGCAGAGGCAGAGGCAGAGGCAGGCGGATTTCTGAGTTCGAGGCCAGCCTGGTCTAAAGAGTGAGTTCCAGGACAGCCAGGACTACACAGAGAAACCCTGTCTCAAAAAAGAAAAAAGAAAAAGAAAAAGAGAAAGAGAAAGAGAAAGAGAAAGAGAAAGAGAAAGAGAAAGAGAAAGAGAAAGAGAAAGAGAAAGAGAAAGAGAAAGAGAAAGAGAAAGAGAAAGAGAAAGAAAGAAAGAGATGTCCACAAATATACATGAAACATACAGAACACCAAATAGACTGGACCAGAAAAGAAATTCCTCCCGGCACATAATAATCAAAACAGCAAATGCACTAAACAAAGGAAGAGTATTAAAAGCAGTAAAGGAAAAAGGTTAAGAAACATATAAAGGCAAACCTATCAGAATTACACCAGATTTCTCACCAGAGACTATGAAAGCTAGAAGATCCTGGGCAGATGTCATACAGACCTTAAGAAAACACAAATGCCAACCCAGACTACTATACCCAGTAAAACTCTCAATTACCATATACGGAGAAACCAAGATATTCTATGACAAAACCAAATTTACACAGTATCTCTCCACAAATCCAGCCCTATAAAGGATAATAGATGGAAATCACCAACACAAGGAGGAAAATTACACCCTAGAAAAAGCAAGAAAGTAATCTTTCAACAAACCCAAAAGAAGATAGCCACACAAACATAATTCTAGAACAAAGATAACAGGAACTAACAATCACTTTTCCTTAATATCTCAACATCAATGGATTCAACTCCCCAATAAAAAGATATAGGCTAACAGGCTGGATATGTAATCAGGACCAACTTTTTGTTGCATATAGGAAACACACCTCAGTGACAAAGACAGATACTATCTCAGAGTAAAAGGTTGGAAAACAATTTTACAAGCAAATGGTCCTAAGAAACAAGCTGAAGTAGCCATTCTAATATTAAACAAAATTGACTCAATAGAAAGAGATGTATAAAAATTTCGGTCATAGTTACTTAGCACTTAAATCAAGCAGAATGCATAGAAACAAACACTTATTTAGGACTAATTGGCTCCTCGGGGTCGTTTGTTTTTCCATATCAAATTGGGGGTTTTCTTTCTATTTATGTGAAGAATGAGATGAGGATGTTGGTTGTGATTTCACTGAATCAGTAAATTGTTTTGGTAGGGCAGTCTTTTTCCACAAATTAATTCTACCAAGCTATACGTTTGGGAGGTCTTCAAATTCTAGTATGTCTCTTCTCTTTCTTCACACATTTAAAGTTTTCATTGTAGAGGGTTTTTTAAAATCTCTTTTGTTATGTGTATTCTAAATATTTTATTTTATTTGAGAAACTGGGAAGAGGAGCATGACCATGATCTCTGTCTCAGCATGCTTGTTACTCATATGTTTTAAGACTGGTAAATTTTGTAAGTCAATTATGTACCATAACACTGCTGAAAATATTGATAATTTCTACAATTTTTCTAGTCAAATTTTTGTTAACACTGGGTATAAGATAATATAATATTGGATTGAAAATAAATTGACTTAATATTTTCCCATTTGTATCCCTTCTCTTGCCTTATTGCTCCAGCTAAGGCTTCAATCACATTATGGATGAGCAGTAGGGAGAGTGGGCACTCCTCTCCCATTCCTGATTTTAATGGTGCTTATTAATGGTTTTATTCACTTAGGATAATATTGGCCATGAGTCTGTCATACATAACCTTTATTATGTTGGAATATGTTTCCTACAGTCCTACTTGTTCTAGGGCTTTTATTAAGAATGCATGTTAAATCTTATCAAAACCTTTTTCTTTTTCTTTTTTTGCTTTCATTGAGATGATCATGATTCTTGTATATTTTTGTCCATGTATTTGGTTTATTACATTTATTTCTTATATATGTGAAAAAAATAAAAAATAAAATCAGTGAGAAAAGACAAACAAAACAAAAACAAACAAAATATAAAAAAACAATCACAGAAAACTAGTTTATTGTGGTGATTTGAATGAAAATGGCCCCTATAAGTTCATATATTTAAACGCTTGATCCAAAGTTGATGGAATGATTTGGGAAGGATTAAGAGGTGTGGTTTTCAGAGGGGTCAAAGACACTACAAGAACACAATTCACAGAATCAACTAAGAAGGGCACATAGGGGCTGACAGAGACTAAAGTGGCAACCATGGAGCCTGTATAGGTCTGCATTAGGTCCCCTGAATATATGCTGTGGTTGTTTAACTTGAGCTTCTTGTGCAACTCCTAACAGTGGGAGTTTGGGTGTCTTTGACTCTTTTGCCTATTCCTGAGACCCTTTTTCTCCTACTGGGTTGTTTCATTCTTCCTTGATATGGTTTGTGGCTAGTCTTGTTGTAGCTTCTTATACCATGTTTGGTTAATATTACTGGGAGACCTGCTCTTTTCTGAAGTGAAACAGAGGAGCATTGGATATGGGGGAGAAGGGAGTTGGGGATGGGCTGAGAGGAGTGGAGGGAAGGGATGCTATAGTCAGGATGTATTATATGAGAGAAGAATAAATAAAAAGAAAAAAGCAGTGTGGCTTCGTTGGAGGAGGTGTGTCACTGGGGGGGGCGGGGCTGTGAGCTTTGACGTTTCAAAAGCCCATGCCATTTCCTGTTAGTGCTGTACTACCCTAACACACACACACAACTTCTCTCTACCTTGTGCTTGTGGATAGGGATGTAAGCTCTCAGCTACTTTTCCAGTGACCCACCTACCTGTCTGCTACCATGATCCCAGATATGATGGTCATGAATTTCTAACCTTCTGGAATCATGAGCCCTCAAATAAAATCATTTCTTTTATAAATTGCTTTGGTCATAGTGTTTTGTTTTGTTGTTGTTGTTGTTGTTTTCAGAAAAATAAAAGGAAGACGTCCAGAAATTCGGGTATCTATTTAAAAACAAACAAACAAACAAAAGAAAAACAAAAGAAAAACAACCAAGATTCAAATAGAAGAACAAAAAGGAAGATTGTTAATGAAATTGCTCAATCACTCGGGACCTGAGACTGCTCTGGTTGGGGAGAGAGAAATCCGGCCTACATAGGGCCACAAGCCTCTTCCGGTCAGAAAAGCACCGGGGTAGCTAGGGCGCAGGGTCCGCTGACACTCGCCAGCTACCCACAACACCCGCCACAGGATCTTAAGACTTCTCGTGAGTGGAACACAGCTTCTGCTCCAATCCAATTGCGCGCGGGACCTGAGACTGCATTAGTTAGGGAAGCAGAAACCAGCCTGAGTAGGGCCACAGGCCTCATCCGCCTGATCAGCACCGGGGTAGCTAGAGCGCAGCGTGGCGGACACCCGCCAGCTACCCACGACCCCCGCCACAGGATTTTGAGACTGCTGGTGAGTGGAACACAGCTTCTGCTCCAGTCCAATCACACGGGACCTGAGACTGCTTTGGTTGGGAAGGGAGAAATTCGGCCTACATAGGGCCACAAGCCTCTTCCGGTCAGAAAAGCACCGGGGTAGCTAGGGCGCAGGGTCGGATGACACTTGCCAGCTACCCACAACACCCGCCACAGGATCTTAAGACTTCTGGAGAGTGGAACACAGCTTCTGCTCCAATCCAATTGCGCGCGGGACCTGAGACTGCATTAGTTAGGGAAGCAGAAAACCGGCCAGAGTAGGGCCACAGCCTCATCCGGCCGGATCAGCACCGGGGTAGCTAGAGCGCAGGGTCGGCTGACACCCGCCAGCTACCCACAACCCCCACCACAGGATTTTGAGACTGCTGGTGAGTGGAACACAGCTTCTGCTCCAGTCCAATCATGCGGGACCTGAGACTGCTTTGGTTGGGGAGGGAGAAATCCGGCCTACATAGGGCCACAAGCCTCTTCCGGTCAGAAAAGCACCAGCGTAGCTAGGGCGCAGGGTCGGCTGACACTTGCCAGCTACCCACAACACCCGCCACAGGATCTTAAGACTTCTGGAGAGTGGAACACAGCTTCTGCTCCAATCCAATTGCGCGCGGGACCTGAGACTGCATTAGTTAGGGAAGCAGAAAACCGGCCTGAGTAGAACCACAGGCCTCTTCCGGCTGGACCAGCACCAGGGTACTGCCAGCTACCCACGACCCCCCGCCACAGGATTTTGAGACTGCTGGTGAGTGGAACACAGCTTCTGCTCCAATCTTTAAACAGTGACAACGACAACAACTAACCCCAGAGATTACCAGATGGCAAAAGGTAAACGTAATAATCTTACTAACAGAAACCAAGACCACTCACCTCGTCAGAACCCAGCACTCCCACTTCGCCCAGTCCAGGGCACCCCAACACACCGGAAAAGCTAGACACGGATCTAAAAGCATAACTCCTGATGATGGTAGAGGACTTCAAGAAGGACTTTAATAACACACTTAAAGAAATACAAAGGAACACTGGTAAACAGGTAGAAGACAGTAAAGAGGAAGCACAAAAATCCCTTAAAGAATTGCAGGAGAACACTGCTAAAGAGTTACAAATCCTTAAAGAAAAACAGGATAACATAATCAAACAGGTAGAAGTCCTTAATGAAAAACAGGAAAACACATCCAAACAGATGATGGAAATGAACAAAACTATACTAGACCTAAAAAGGGAAGTAGACACAATAAAGAAAACCCAAAATGAGGCAACACTGGAGATAGAAACCCTAGGAAAGAAATCTGGAACCATAGATGTGAGCATCAGCAACAGAATACAAGAGATGGAAGAGAGAATCTCAGGTGCAGAAGATTCCATAGAGAACATCGGCACAACAATCAAGGAAAATGTAAAATGCGAAAAGATCCTAACTCAAAACATCCAAGAAATACAGGACATAATGAGAAGACCAAACCTACGGATAATAGGAGTGGATGAGAATGAAGATTTTCAACTCAAAGGACCAGCAAACATCTTCAACAAAATTATAGAAGAAAACATCCCAAATCTAAAGAAAGAGATGCCCATGAACATACAAGAAGCCTACAGAACTCCAAATAGACTGGACCAGAAAAGAAATACCTCCCAACACATAATAATCAGAGCAACAAATGCTCTAAATAAAGATAGAATACTAAAAGCAGTAAGAGAAAAAGGCCAAGTAACATATAAAGGCAAGCCTATCAGAATTACACCAGACTTTTCACCAGAGACTATGAAAGCCAGAAGATCCTGGACAGATGTTATACAGACACTAAAAGAACACAAATTCCAGCCCAGGCTACTATACCCAGCCAAACTCTCAATTAACATAGATGGAGAAACCAAAGTATTCCACGACAAAACCAAATTCACACATTATCTCTCCACGAATCCAGCCCTTCAAAGGATAATAACAGAAAAAAACCAATACAAGGACAGGAACCACGCCCTAGAAACAACAAGAAGGTAATCCCTCAACAAACCTAAAAGAAGACAGCCACAAGAACAAAATGCCAACTTTAACATCAAAAATAACAGGAAACAACAATTACTTTTCCTTAATATCTCTTAATATCAATGGACTCAACTCCCCGATAAAAAGACATAGACTAACAAACTGGCTACACAAACAAGACCCAACATTTTGCTGCTTACAGGAAACTCATCTCAGAGAAAAGGATAGACACTACCTCAGAATGAAAGGCTGGAAAACAATTTTCCAAGCAAATGGCATGAAGAAACAAGTTGGAGTAGCCATTCTAATATCTGATAAGATTGACTTCCAACCCAAAGTCATTAAAAAAGACAGGGAGGGACACTTCATACTCATCAAAGGTAAAATCCTCCAAGAGGAACTATCAATCCTGAATATCTATGCTCCAAATACAAAGGCAGCCACATTCATTAAAGAAACTTTAGTAAAGCTCAAAGCACACATTGCACCTCATACAATAATAGTGGGAGAGTTCAACACACCACTTTCACCAATGGACAGATCATGGAAACAGAAACTAAACAGGGACACAGTGAAACTAAGAGAAATTATGAATCAAATGGATCTGGCAGATATCTACAGAACATTCTATCCTAAAACAAAAGGATATACCTTCTTCTCAGCACCTCATGGTACCTTCTCCAAAATTGACCACATAATTGGTCACAAAACAGGCCTCAACAGATATAAAAATATTGAAATTGTCCCATGCATCCTATCAGATCACCATGGACTAAGGCTGATCTTCAATAACAAAATAAATAATAGAAATCCAACCTTCACGTGGAAACTGAACAACACTCTTCTCAATGATACCTTGGTCAAGGAAGGAATAAAGAAAGAAATTAAGAACTTTTTAGAGTTCAATGAAAATGAAGCCACAACATACCCAAACTTATGGGACGCAATGAAAGCATTTTTAAGAGGAAAACTCATAGCTCTGAGTGCCTCCAAAAGGAAACTAGAGAGAGCACACATTAGCAGCTTGACAACACACCTAAAAGCACTAGAACAAAAGGAAGCAAATTCACCCAAGAGGAGTAGACGGCAGGAAATAATCAAAATCAGGGGTGAAATCAACCAAGTGGAAACAAGAAAAACTATTCAAAGAATCAACCAATCAAGGAGCTGGTTCTTTGAGAAAATCAACAAGATAGATAAACCCTTAGCCAGACTCACTAGAGGGCACAGGGAAAGCATCCTAATTAACAAAATCAGAAATGAAAAAGGAGACATAACAACAGATCCTGAAGACATCAAAAAACACCATCAGATCCTTCTACCAAAGGCTATACTCAACAAAACTGGAGAACCTGGATGAAATGGACAAGTTCCTAGACAGATACCAGGTACCAAAGTTGAATCAAGATCAGGTTAATGATCTAAACAGCCCTATATCCCCCAAAGAAATAGAAGCAGTCATTAATAGTCTCCCAACTAAAAAAAGCCCAGGACCAGATGGGTTTAGTGCAGAGTTCTATCAGACCTTCAAAGAAGATCTAATCCCAGTTCTTCACAAACTATTCCACAAAATAGAAACAGAAGGTACTCTACCCAACTCATTCTATGAAGCCACAATTACTCTGATACCTAAACCACAAAAAGACCCAACAAAGATAGAAAACTTCAGACCAATATCCCTTATGAATATTGATGCAAAAATCTTCAATAAAGTTCTTGCTAACCGAATCCAAGAACACATCAAAACAATCATCCATCCTGACCAAGTAGGTTTCATCCCAGGGATGCAGGGATGGTTCAATATACGGAAATCCATCAACGTAATCCAGTATATAAACAAACTCAAAGACAAAAACCACATGGTCATCTCCTTAGATGCGGAAAAAGCATTTGACAAGATCCAACACCCATTCATGATAAAAGTCTTGGAAAGATCAGGAATTCAAGGCCCATACCTAAACATGATAAAAGCAATCTACAGCAAACCAGTAGCCAACATCAAAGTAAATGGTGAGAAGCTTGAAGCAATCCCTCTAAAATCAGGGACTAGACAAGGCTGTCCACTTTCTCCATACCTATTCAACATTGTACTTGAAGTCCTAGCCAGAGCAATTCGACAACAAAAGGAGATCAAAGGGATACAAATTGGAAAAGATGAAGTCAAAATATCACTTTTTGCAGATGATATGATAGTATATATAAGTGACCCTAAAAATTCCACCAGAGAACTCCTAAGCCTGATAAACAGCTTCGGTGAAGTAGCTGGATATAAAATTAACTCAAACAAATCAATGGCCTTTCTCTACACAAAGAATAAACAGGCTGAGAAAGATATTAGGGAAACAACACCCTTCTCAATAGTCACAAATAATATAAAATATCTCGGCGTGACTCTAACTAAGGAAGTGAAAGATCTGTATAATAAAAACTTCAAGTCTCTGAAGAAAGAAATTATAGAAGATCTCAAAAGATGGAAAGATCTCCCATGCTCATGGATTGGCAGGATCAACATTGTAAAAATGGCTATCTTGCCAAAAGCAATCTACAGATTCAATGCAATCCCCATCAAAATTCCAACTCAATTCTTCAACGAATTAGAAAGTGCAATCTGCAAATTCATCTGGAATAACAAAAAACCTAGGATAGCAAAAACTCTTCTCAAGGATAAAAGAACCTCTGGTGGAATCACCATGCCGGACCTAAAGCTCTACTACAGAGCAATTGTGATAAAAACTGCATGGTACTGGTATAGTGACAGACAAATAGACCAATGGAATAGAATTGAAGACCCAGAAATGAACCCACACACCTATGGTCACTAGATCTTCGACAAGGGAGCTAAAAACATCCAGTGGAAGAAAGACAGCATTTTCAACAAATGGTGCTGGCACAACTGGTTGTTAACATGTAGAAGAATGCGAATCGATCCATTCCTATCTCCTTGTACTAAGGTCAAGTCTAAGTGGATCAAGGAACTTCACATAAAACCAGAGACACTGAAACTTATAGAGGAGAAAGTGGGGAAAAGTCTTGAAGATATGGGCACAGGGGAAAAATTCCTGAATAGAACAGTAATGGCTTGTGCTGTAAGATCGAGAATTGACAAGTGGGACCTCATGAAACTACAAAGCTTCTGCAAGGCTAAAGACACCATCAATAAGACAAAAAAACCACCAACAGATTGGGAAAGGATCTTGACCTATCCTAAATCAGATAAGGGACTAATATCCAATATATATAAAGAACTCAAGAAGGTGGACTCCAGAAAGTCAAATAACCCCATTAAAAAATGGGGCTCAGAACTGAACAAAGAATTCTCACCTGAGGAATACCGAATGGCAGAGAAACACCTGAAAAAATGTTCAACATCCTTAATCATCAGGGAAATGCAAATCAAAACAACCCTGAGATTCCACCTCACACCAGTCAGAATGGCTAAGATCAAAAATTCAGGTGACAGCAGATGCTGGTGAGGATGTGGAGAAAGAGGAACACTCCTCCATTGTTGGTGGGATTGCAAGCTTGTACAACCACTCTGGAAATCAGTCTGGCGGTTCCTCAGAAAATTGGACATAGTACTACCGGAGGATCCAGCAATACCTCTCCTGGGCATATATCCAGAAGATGTCCCAACCGGTAAAAAGGACACATGCTCCACTATGTTCATAGCAGCCCTATTTATAATAGCCAGAAGCTGGAAAGAACCCAGATGTCCCTCAACAGAGGAATGGATACAGAAATTATGGTACATTTACACAATGGAGTACTACTCAGCTATTAAAAAGAATGAATTTATGAAATTCCTAACCAAATGGATGGACCTGGAGGGCATCATCTTGAGTGAAGTAACACAATCACAAAAGAACTCACACAATATGTATTCATTGATAAGTGGATATTAGCCCAAAACTTAGGATACCCAAGATATAAGATACAATTTGCTAAACGCATGAAACTCAAGAAGAATGAAGACCAAAGTGTGGACACTGTGCACCTTCTTAGAATTGGGAACAAAACACCCAGGGAAGGAGTTACAGAGACAAAGTTCGTAGCTGTGATGAAAGGATGGACCATTTAGAGACTGCTGTATCCAGGGATCCGTCCCATAATCAGCTTCTAAACACTGACACCATTGCATACACTAGCAAGATCTTGCTGAAAGGACCCAAATATAGCTGTCTCTTGTGAGACGATGCCGGGGCCTTGTAAACACAGGAGTGGATGTTCACAGTCAGCTGTTGGATGTATCACAGGGCTCCCAATGGAGAAGCTGGAGAAAGTACCCAAGGAGCTAAAGGGATCTGCAACCCTATTGTTGGAACAACATGATGTACTAACCAGAACCCTGGAGCTCTTGTCTCTAGCTGCATATGTATCGAAAGATGGCCTAGTAGGCCATCAATGGAAAGAGAGGCCCATTGGACTTGCAAACTTTATATGCCCCAATATAGGGGAATGCCAGGGCCAAAAGAATGGGAATGGGTGGGTAGGGAAGTGGGGGGCGCTATGGGGGACTTTTGGGATAGTATTGGAAATGTAATTGAGGAAAATATGTAATAAAAATATTAAAAAAAAAATAAGAAATACCTCCCGACACATAATAATCAGAACAACAAATGCTCTAAATAAAGATAGAATACTAAAAGCAGTAAGAGAAAAAGGCCAAGTAACATATAAAGGCAAGCCTATCAGAATTACAACAGATTTTTCACCAGATACTATGAAAGCCAGAAGATCCTGGACAGATGTTATACAGACACTAAAAGAACACAAATTCCAGCCCAGGCTACTATACCCAGCCAAACTCTCAATTAACATAGATGGAGAAACCAAAGTATTCCACGACAAAACCAAATTCACACATTATCTCTCCACGAATCCAGCCCTTCAAAGGATAATAACAGAAAAAAACCAAAACAAGGACAGGAACCACGCCCTAGAAACAACAAGAAGGTAATCCCTCAACAAACCTAAAAGAAGACAGCCACAAGAACAGAATGCCAACTTTAACAACAAAAATAACAGGAAACAACAATTACTTTTCCTTAATATCTCTTAATATCAATGGACTCAACTCCCCGATAAAAAGACATAGACTAACAAACTGGCTACACAAACAAGACCCAACAATTTGCTGCTTACAGGAAACTCATCTCAGAGAAAAGGATAGACACTACCTCAGAATGAAAGGCTGGAAAACAATTTTCCAAGCAAATGGTATGAAGAAACAAGCTGGAGTAGCCATTCTAATATCTGATAAGATTGACTTCCAACCCAAAGTCATTAAAAAAGACAGGGAGGGACACTTCATACTCATCAAAGGTAAAATCCTCCAAGAGGAACTATCAATCCTGAATATCTATGCTCCAAATACAAAGGCAGCCACATTCATTAAAGAAACTTTAGTAAATCTCAAAGCACACATTGCACCTCATACAATAATAGTGGGAGAGTTCAACACACCACTTTCACCAATGGACAGATCATGGAAACAGAAACTAAACAGGGACACAGAGAAACTAAGAGAAATTATGAATCAAATGGATCTGGCAGATATCTACAGAACATTCTATCCTAAAACAAAAGGATATACCTTCTTCTCAGCACCTCATGGTACCTTCTCCAAAATTGACCACATAATTGGTCACAAAACAGGCCTCAACAGATACAAAAATATTGAAATTGTCCCATGCATCCTATCAGATCACCATGGACTAAGGCTGATCTTCAATAACAAAATAAATAATAGAAAGCCAACCTTCACATGGAAACTGAACAACACTCTTCTCAATGATACCTTGGTCAAGGAAGGAATAAAGAAAGAAATTAAGGACTTTTTAGAGTTCAATGAAAATGAAGCCACAACATACCCAAACTTATGGGACGCAATGAAAGCATTTCTAAGAGGAAAACTCATAGCTCTGAGTGCCTCCAAAAGGATACTAGAGAGAGCACACATTAGCAGCTTGACAACATACCTAAAACACTAGAACAAAAGGAAACAAATTCACCCAAGAGGAGTAGACGGCAGGAAATAATCAAACTCAGGGGCGAAATCAACCAAGTGGAAACAAGAAAAACTATTCAAAGAATCAACCAATCAAGGAGCTGGTTCTTTGAGAAAATCAACAAGATAGATAAACCCTTAGCCAGACTCACTAGAGGGCACAGGGAAAGCATCCTAATTAACAAAATCAGAAATGAAAAAGGAGACATAACAACAGATCCTGAAGACATCCAAAACACCATCAGATCCTTCTACCAAAGGCTATACTCAACAAAACTGGAGAACCTGGATGAAATGGACAAGTTCCTGGACAGATACCAGGTACCAAAGTTGAATCAAGATCAGGTTAATGATCTAAACAGCCCTATATCCCCCAAAGAAATAGAAGCAGTCATTAATAGTCTCCCAACTAAAAAAAGCCCAGGACCAGATGGGTTTAGTGCAGAGTTCTATCAGGCCTTCAAAGAAGATCTAATCCCAGTTCTTCACAAACTATTCCACAAAATAGAAACAGAAGGTACTCTACCCAACTCATTCTATGAAGCCACAATTACTCTGATACCTAAACCACAAAAAGACCCAACAAAGATAGAAAACTTCAGACCAATATCCCTTATGAATATTGATGCAAAAATCCTCAATAAAGTTCTTGCTAACCGAATCCAAGAACACGTCAAAACAATCATCCATCCTGACCAAGTAGGTTTCATCCCAGGGATGCAGGGATGGTTCAATATACGGAAATCCATCAACGTAATCCAGTATATAAACAAACTCAAAGACAAAAACCACATGGTCATCTCCTTAGATGCGGAAAAAGCATTTGACAAGATCCAACACCCATTCATGATAAAAGTCTTGGAAAGATCAGGAATTCAAGGCCCATACCTAAACATGACAATAGCAATCTACAGCAAACCAGTAGCCAACATCAAAGTAAATGGTGAGAAGCTTGAAGCAATCCCTCTAAAATCAGGGACTAGACAAGGCTGTCCACTCTCTCCATACCTATTCAACATTGTACTTGAAGTCCTAGCCAGAGCAATTGGACAACAAAAGGAGATCAAGGGGATACAAATTGGAAAAGATGAAGTCAAAATATCACTTTTTGCAGATGATATGATAGTATATATAAGTGACCCTAAAAATTCCACCAGAGAACTCCTAAGCCTGATAAACAGCTTCGGTGAAGTAGCTGGATATAAAATTAACTCAAACAAATCAATGGCCTTTCTCTACACAAAGAATAAACAGTCTGAGAAAGAAATTAGGGAAACAACACCCTTCTCAATAGTCACAAATAATATAAAATATCTTGGCGTGACTCTAACTAAGGAAGTGAAAGATCTGTATAATAAAAACTTCAAGTCTCTGAAGAAAGAAATTCTAGAAGATCTCAGAAGATGGAAAGATCTCCCATGCTCATGGATTGGCAGGATCAACATTGTAAAAATGGCTATCTTGCCAAAAGCAATCTACAGATTCAATGCAATCCCCATCAAAATTCCAACTCAATTCTTCAACGAATTAGAAAGTGCAATCTGCAAATTCATCTGGAATAACAAAAAACCTAGGATAGCAAAAACTCTTCTCAAGGATAAAAGAACCTCTGGTGGAATCACCATGCCGGACCTAAAGTTCTACTACAGAGCAATTGTGATAAAAACTGCATGGTACTGGTATAGTGACAGACAAATAGACCATTGGAATAAAATTAAAGACCCAGAAATGAACCCACACACCTATGGTCACTTGATCTTCGACAAGGGAGCTAAAAACATCCAGTGGAAGAAAGACAGCATTTTCAACAAATGGTGCTGGCACAACTGGTTGTTAACATGTAGAAGAATGCGAATCGATCCATTCCTATCTCCTTGTACTAAGGTCAAGTCTAAGTGGATCAAGGAACTTCACATAAAACCAGAGACACTGAAACTTATAGAGGAGAAAGTGGGGAAAAGCCTTGAATATATGGGCACAGGGGAAAAATTCCTGAATAGAACAGTAATGGCTTGTGCTGTAAGATCGAGAATTGACAAGTGGGACCTCATGAAACTGCAAAGCTTCTGCAAGGCTAAAGACACCATCAATAAGACAAAAAAAACACCAACAGATTGGGAAAGGATCTTCACCTATCCTAAATCAGATAAGGGACTAATATCCAATATATATAAAGAACTCAAGAAGGTGGACTCCAGAAAGTCAAATAACCCCATTAAAAAATGGGGCTCAGAACTGAACAAAGAATTCTCACCTGAGGAATACCGAATGGCAGAGAAGCACCTGAAAAAATGTTCAACATCCTTAATCATCAGGGAAATGCAAATCAAAACAACCCTGAGATTCCACCTCACACCAGTCAGAATGGCTAAGATCAAAAATTCAGGTGACAGCAGATTCTGGCGAGGATGTGGAGAAAGAGGAACACTCCTCCATTGTTGGTGGGATTGCAAGCTTGTACAACCACTCTGGAAATCAGTCTGGCGGTTCCTCAGAAAATTGGACATAGTACTACCGGAGGATCCAACAATACCTCTCCTGAGCATATATCCAGAAGATGTCCCAACCGGTAAAAAGGACACATGCTCCACTATGTTCATAGCAGCACTATTTATAATAGCCAGAAGCTGGAAAGAACCCAGATGTCCCTCAACAGAGGAATGGATACAGAAATTATGGTACATTTACACAATGGAGTACTACTCAGCTATTAAAAAGAATGAATTTATGAAATTCCTAGCCAAATGGATGGACCTGGAGGGCATCATCTTGAGTGAAGTAACACAATCACAAAAGAACTCACACAATATATATTCACTGATAAGTGGATATTAGCCCAAAACTTAGGATACCCAAGATATAAGATACAATTTGCTAAACGCATGAAACTCAAGAAGAATGAAGACCAAAGTGTGGACACTGTGCACCTTCTTAGAATTGGGAACAAAACACCCAGGGAAGGAGTTACAGAGACAAAGTTCGTAGCTGTGATGAAAGGATGGACCATTTAGAGACTGCCGTATCCAGGGATCCATCCCATAATCAGCTTCTAAACGCTGACACCATTGCATACACTAGCAAGATTTTGCTGAAAGGACCCAAATACAGCTGTCTCTTGTGAGACGATGCCGGGGCCTAGCAAACACAGGAGTGGATGTTCACAGTCAGCTATTGGATGTATCACAGGGCTCCCAATGGAGAAGCTAGAGAAAGTACCCAAGGAGCTAAAGGGATCTGCAACCCTATTGTTGGAACAACATGATGTACTAACCAGAACCCTGGAGCTCTTGTCTCTAGCTGCATATGTATCGAAAGATGGCCTAGTAGGCCATCACTGGAAAGAGAGGCCCATTGGACTTGCAAACTTTATATTCCCCAATATAGGGGAATGCCAGGGCCAAAAGAATGGGAATGGGTGGGTAGGGAATTGGGGGGCGCTATGGGGGACTTTTGAGATAGCATTGGAAATGTAATTGAGGAAAATATGTAATAAAAATATTAAAAATTAAAAAAAAAAGAAATTGCTCAAGAAAATTTGCTCAAACTGGAGATTCAGTCAGAACAGTACATTTCCTACCTGTGGTGGTTAGCATTATCAATTTGCCAAGATCTACAATCCCCACAGAGAACAGCATCCAGGCATGACAATGAGAGATGATCTAGAATAGGTTGACTTGGGTAGGAAGACTCCCCTTAACTATGGGCATCATCACTTCATAGGCTCAGATCCTGAACTAAAAATGTAGAAAGCTGATTGGGCACTAGCACCCATCGTTCTCACTGTTTCCTGACTGTGGCTGCAACGTGAGCAGTTGCTTTAAGTGCCTGCTGCCATGACTGATCTGCTATGGTGGGTACCTTTCAATTGAATCAGTTATTTTATCACAGCAACAAGGCAATTAATTAATACAATGGATGAAAATGAATCCACATCAAACTATGTCATTTGAAATGTAATAATATCAGAAAAAAATGGGGAATCTTTTCAGCTTCTAGAGAGTAAAAAGTGACCATAACTCTAACAGATAAAGGTTAGAATGAATGTAAACTTCCAGGTTTCTTTCCCTCCATCCATCCATCCCTCCTTTCCCCCCTTCCTCCTTCCCTCCCTCCCTCCGTCCCTCCGTTCCTTCCTTCCTTCCTTCCTTCCTTCCTTCCTTCCTTCCTTCCTTCCTTCCTTCCTTCCTTCCTTTTTTTTCTCCCTTTTTACCTCCTACTAGAGCCAGAATCCAGGACCATGCTGGGAAAGCCACAGAACTATATAGCCCCAGCCCTGCACACCTAAATTACTTGGGTTTTAATTGAAAATAGTTTTCCCAATAACATACTCTGATCACAGTTTTTCCTCCTCCATTGTCTCCCAGATCCTCCTTATCTCCTTACCCAATCCAACCTCATGCCTTTTTTTTTCTCTTTCTCTCTCTCTTTAGAAGACAAATGGAGAAATAATAAGGCAAATAAGTTAGAATTTTAAAAATGACAAAATAGTGAAAAAAACAAGAAATATATATATACATACATACCTACACACACACCAAATAATATTAAAACACAAAATTGGAAACCATAACACACAAGCAAAATTTCACAAACTACCCCAAAAAAAAGAACTATAAGAAAAACATTCTACAAAAACTATTAAGTTCATTTTGTGTAGGCTATCTACTACTAAGGTAAGCATGAGGCTTACCCTTAAATGTCATTATACTCCATTGCATAAAACTGACAGTTGTCAATTAAAGATAACTTCTTGGTTAGGGATCAGAGATTGTCAACTTCCTTCAGTACTGTAATCCTATCTGACTTAGAACTTGCAGGCAAACCCTGTGTGTTGCCACTGTCTCTGTGAGTTCATGGGTGCATCCTTCCTGTTGTGTCTAGAAGACAGGACTTTCTTAGTTACACCCACTTCCTTTGAATGTTACAATCTTATCTTCTGCACAGTTAGTTGATCTCTGAATGGAGGGTTTTGATGGAGATATCTCATCTAAGACTAAATGTTTCGGCGGGGAGTAGTGGCACATGCTACTTTCCATCTTCTGCATGAGGAAGCTTCTCTGATGATGGCTATGCAAGACAGGGTTCCATGGGTATAGAAGAATATTAATAGGAGTAATTTTAATATTGTGTTCCTATAGCAAAACAATAGTATTTTGTTCTCCGAAGTTCATGAACTATCTAGTCTCGGGTTCTTGGCCACCCAAACAGCATAGGAATAGGTTCCTTCTCAGGAAGAAGGCATTAAATCCAATTAGATAATGATCAGCTTCTCCTGCAGCTCTTGTGCCACTATTACACCAGAGTATCATGCAGGCAGGTCACCATTGTAGATATCAGGGTTTGTAGCTTGGTTGGTATTTATCTTTATTCTTTGGCAGCATCCAGAGAACTTGCAGTAACATGAACACTAGTCATTAGGAAATGAAAGCTCTAGTTAGGCACCAGCTAAACTTTTCCATGTTCAATGAGATATATGAGTGTTGCCTACAGCTATAGGGCCTTACCATCAGTTTACAGACAATTTCCTTGCCAATAACCCAAGATGTTTGGGGCTTTCCATGGAACCCTTTTGGCCAACACTCAATTACATATAACCTATTCCTGGCACTGGAAGTCAACTTGGTGACAAAAGATGTCTAGTTAGGGAACTATCTAACTATTATTTGATTACTCTATTTACATTTTTTCATATACACATGCAAACACACACAGAGATAGATGATAGATCTTATATATATATCCTTCATATATATGATATATATCTTAGGAATATATATAATATATCATATTCCTAAGATAGGTGGATAGTTTCTACTGCAGTAAGTTTCCACATGACTCCTCAAATGACTCTTAGTATTAGCTGGTTTTCTCTGTATTCCCTCCCTTACCACTTTTCTTTCCCTTATTTAATCCTCCAGTATCAATCTCTATGCTGCTTCTCTATAAGTATATATGTTATTTCTCTTCCATCAGAGATTCTCCCTTTCCCCCCTAACCCTTCATATCTAACTACTGTATATACACAGATTTTAAGATGTCTATCAAAAGCTTGAAAGTTATCATCTACATACAAGAGAACACATTTTTATATTTGTCTTTTGGAGTGGGTCTGGATTACCTCACTTAGAATTTTTTTTTATCTCCATAAATTCACTTTCAAATTTCACAATTTTTTATTGGATATTTTATTTATTTACATTTCAAATGCTATCCCCTTTCCTGGTTTACCCTCTGGAAACTCCGATCTCACCCCCTTCCCCTACTTCTATGAGGGTACTCCCCCACCCACCCACCCGCCCCCTTCCACCTCTCAGCCCTGGCATTCCCCTACACTGGGGAATTGAGCCTTCAAAGGACCAAGGGCCTCTTCTCCCACTGATGTCCAACAAGGCTGTCCTCTGCTACATATGTGGCTGGAGCTATGGGTTGTTCCATGCATACTCTTTTCATGATTTTCATAAGAGCCAAATAATATTCTATTGTGCAAAAGTACCACATTTTCATTATCTATTATTCTGTTGATGGGTATCCATACTGTGGCTGTTACAAATAAAGCAGCTATGAACCTGGATGAGCAAGTGTCTCTGTTACAGAATGAGAGGTCATTTGGATAGATGCCCAAGGGTAGTCAAGCTGGATCTTGAGCTAGATCTATTCCAGGCTTCCTGAAGAATTGCCATGCTAATTTCCATAGTGACTGTATACGTCTGCACTTACCCCATAAATCAATGAGTGTTTGCCTTTCCCTACATCCTCGCCAACATGAGCTGTCACTTGTTTTATTGATCTTGGCCATCTTAACTGATATAAGATGAAATATTGAAATAATTTTGATTTGCATTTCCATGATGACTAAGGATGTTGAGAATTTCTTTAAGTGGTTTGGGGTCATTTAAGTTTCTTCTTTTGAGGACTCTCATTTTAGTTCTGTAACCCAATTTTAATTGGGTAATTAACTGTTTTCTTGATGTCCACGGTTTTTAGTTCTCTCTGTTTATTTTAGATATTAATCTTCTATCTGATGTGTAATTGACAAAAAGCTTTTCTCCTTCTGTGCCCTGCCACTCTTTCTGAATGATGATGCCCTTTACCAGAGAGAACCTTTTTAGTTTCATGAGGTACAATTTATTAATCATTGATCTTAGTGCCTATGCTTTCCATGTTCTATACAGAAACTCTTTTCTGTGGGAATAAGTTCAGGACTATTTCCCATTTTATCTTCTTTCAGGTTCAGTGGATCCAGTTTTATGTTAAGATCTTTGAACAACGTGGACTTGAGTTTTGTTAAGGGTGATAAGTATATAGCTATTTTCATTCTTCTACACACAAATATAGTTTGAACAGCATCATTTGTTGAAGATGCTGTTTTTTTTCTATTGTATATTTTTGGCTTCTTAATTAAATTCAGGCATCCATAGGTATGCATACTTATGTCTGGGGCTTCAATTTGATTCCACTGATCAATGTATCTGTTTTTATGCTCTTTTTTAGATTTGCTGGGTTTTGTATTTTTAACCATAGGTCTGTAGTGCAATTTGAGTTTGGGGATGGTGATACCAGCAGGTCTTTATTATTCAAGATGGATTATTTATTTGTTTGTTTGTTTATTTCTTTATTTTCGTAGATATGTAGCATGTAGTTTTAAAAGATGAGCCACACTAAATCCAGCTAGGCACTGACATCTGCTGATTTGCCCACCCCATGGCCAGCCCCAAGTGGCTGTCCTACCCTGGTTCCCACTGCCTGTCTCCTGCTAAGTCCCTCTGGTCAAAATCCACTCCCAAGCTAGCTCTCTTGGTCTTCACTTGCTAAGCTGTCCAAACCAGTCTTTGCTGAATTGCCTGGAGCCACCACTCACACTTCCCAGGCCATCTACCCTCTGTGGTTGGCCTGCACAAAGCCAGCTACCGTTCACTCAGATCCTCATAGCCCTGTGAAATGAATGTACTAGAGACTTATTATAAACCAGCAAGATTTAAAACAGAAAATCTCCAGCCCCAAAATGCCCACACAAAGAACAAAAAAACTCAATTGATACAAATACAAGCTTCACACCTATATTGGGCAAATATATCCTATATTACTCTATTGCCCATCTTTTAAATCCCTGGCTACTTGTCACTCCTCCAGGCCATGTGATTCTGGTTCATCATCTACTCCCTCCAACTTTTTTCTCAGTCCTCTTTCTCATATGACCATCTTTCCCCTTTCTTATACTTTCAGGTCCACCTTTTCCTTCCACGGCCCAATCAGAAGCTCTATCATTAGCTGACCAATTAAGATTTCATCTGACCTCACCTGAGTATGTGATCCACTCCTCATCAGGGTGCCTCTTGAGGGAGCAGAAAATAAAAACAGCAATCCACAACATAGAAATTCTGAGTTTTTTATTCCATAGGAAGCTGAAATTTGTTCTTCCAAGTTCTATAAGAATTTGAATTTTGATGGGGACTGCATTGAATCTCCAAATTGAATTTGGTAAAAATGGCCATTTTACTCTATCAATCTGGCTGATCCATGAGCCTGGGAAATCTTTTGATAACCTGCTATCTCCTTCAATTTCTTTCTTCAATGTCCTATTATATAAGTCTCACTTACTTAGTTAGAGTTACCCTGAGATATTTTAAATTTTTGAGGCTATTAGGAAAGGTATTCCCTGATTTCGTTTTCAGTCAGATTGTCATTTGTATATAGAAAGGCTTCTGACATTTTGTGTGTTAATTTGTACCCTACTATTTTGCTGAACATGTTCATCACCTGTAAAATTTTCCTGGTGGAGTTTTTGGTTCATTTATATATAAAATCATATTGTAAGACCCCAACGCTTGGTCACTGGTACTTACCTCAAAACACCCTCAAGTGATACACTGAGATGCAGATGGATGCAAAGCAAGTTTATTTTCAGTTGCATTGTGGTCAATCTTCAATTAGTCCCTCAAGGTGAGTGACTAGAAGGCAACCCCGAATGGCTAGTACAAGCAGTTTTTATACTTTTTAGGGCCAAAGGTGACATCAGCAAAGTAACAGTTCAAATTTATTAGCTAAGCATATTGACCTTTAAGTCTATTGTCTAGCAAGCATGACACACATTTGAATGCTACCTGGGACTTTCCAAAGGTCAGGTGACTGTCAGTCAATACATTCTGTGGTTTTTTCTGATAATTTTTTACTCAAGAATGTTCCTGTGGGTGGAGAATGGAACTTGGCCTAGCCTTGACCCCAGGTGGACTGGAAAAAGCCCTTGTGGGTCCCTAATATCATCTGCAAATAAAGATATTTTGATTTCTTCGTTTTCTATTTGTATCCTTTTGACCTCTTTCAATTATCTTATTGTTCTAGTTAAGACTTTAAGTATTATACCTTTTCTTGTTCCTGATTTTAGTGGAATTGCTTTGAGTTTCTCTCCATTTAGGTTGATATTGGCAGCAGGCTGGCTGTACATTACCTTTATTATGCTAAGGTGTGTCCCTTGTGTCTCTATACTCTGTAGGACTTTTATTATAAAAGTATTAAGTTTTGTCAAAAGCCTTTTCTGCATCTAATCAGTTGATCACACAGATTTTTGTCCTTCAGTATGTTTATGTGATGGATTATGTTTGTTGATTTACAAATGTTCAACATTCCCTGCATTTCTCTGACAATGTCTACTTAACCAAAGTGGATAATCCTTTTGATGTGCTCTTGTATGTGGTTTTCAAGTATTTTATTGTAAAATTATTTCATATGGGATATTGGTCTATAATTCTCTTTCCCTGTTGGATCTTTATGTGATTTAGGTGTCAATAATTGTGGCTTTATAAAAATAATTAGGAAATATTTCTTCCATTTCAAATTTTGCAGAATAATTTGAGGAGTATTGGTGTAAATTTTTCTTTGAAAGTCTGATATGATTCTTCATTGAATCCTTCTGAGTTTAAGTTTCTTTTGGATAGAAAACTTTTAATTATTGTTTCTATTTCACTAGAGGATATGAATCTGTTTAAATTGCTTATGAAATCTTCATTTTACTTTGGTAGGTCATTATGATTTTCTGGATTGCCTTGTTGTCTTTTGTAATGTTGCCCTTTTCAGCTCTAATTTTATTAATTTGGATCATCTCTATCTTTTAATTACCATGGTTTATAGATTTTCTCAAAGAACAACTCGTTTAATACACTTTTTGGAAATTGCTGTTTGTTTTCTATTTTACTGATTTCATTTCTCAGTTTATTTCTTGCTAGCTATTTCTTTTGGATGTTATTTCTTTATTTTTTTCAGGAGTGTTCAGGTGTGGCATTAAGTTGTTAATGTGTGATAGTTCCAATATTGTTATGTAGTCAATGCTATGAACTTGCATCTAAGAACCACCTTCATCATGTCTTATAAATTTGGATATGTTGTGTTTTCACTTACATTCTGTTTTTTAAAGCTTTTAATTCTTTAATTTCTATCTTGACCCATTTTTGGGTTCAGTAATGAAATTTCAGTTTCCATGAATTTGTAAGCTTTCTGTTGTTTCTGTTGTTGATATCTAGCTTTAGTCCATGGTACTCAGATAGGATGCAGGAAGTTGTTTCAATTTTCTTGTCTCTGTTGAAGCTTGCTTTGTGTCTACATCTGTGATCAATTTTGGAGAAAGTTGTGAAAGTTCCATGAGGCACTGAAAAGAACCTGTATTCTTTTGTGTTTGAGTGAAATGCTCTGTAAATATGTGCTAGGTCCACTTGATTTATGGCATTTTACTCCAACATTTCTCTGATTGTTTTTTTTTTTCTAGATAAGTCATCTATCAGTGGAAGTCAGGTATTGAGGTTATACAATGTCACTGTGTGAAAGATAGTGTGTGGTTTTAGCTGTAGTGGTCTTTATGAACTCAAATGTCTTTGTGTTTGGTGAATAGACAAAAGGAATTGCAATATCCTCTTTGTATATTTTTTTCCCCTTGAGGAATATGTGTTACCCTTAAATGACTATATCTGCTTTCTTCTCGAGTCTGTTTGCTTGAAATATCTTTTTCTATCCTTTTAGCCTAAAGTTACCTGTATCTTTGATGTTAAGGTGTGTTTCCTGTAGCATAAAAACAAATCCTGTTTTCAAATCTCATCTGTTAGTAAATGCTCAACCCACAAAACGCCCTCACAATAAACTCAAAGCTCAATTGTTATAAACACAAGCTACACACCTAGATGGGGCAGAAGCACCCTAATTATCATTTAATCGTCTATCTACGAAATCCCCAATACTTGTGGCTCCCAGTAGTATGTGATTCTGGCTCCTCTGCTTCTCCTGTAAGTTCCATCTTACCTCTTCTTCTGCTTCCCTTCTTCTCTCCTATGTACTCTCTGTACTCATCTCTAAAATTCTTAGCCTGCCTTCCTTTTCCACTGCCCAATCACAAGTGCTCACCTTATCTGGTGCCTGCCCTCACCTACATATAGAGAGCAATCCACATCTCCCCACTCCCTGCTTTTGTCCAGTTAAAAGGCTCTTCCCTCTCAAAGATAAATTGAACACAACTATTATCATTTTGTAATTTATAAAGTATAAAACACACCTTGCATCTAGTCCATCATTTGTGTCAAATAAATTTAAATATTCTGTTACCTATCCAAATTTTAAAGGGCTTAAAAATCCATGTTATGTTATGAAAACTACCTTCACAAATATACTTTTTCAATGTTAAATAGACTGAGTTGGTTATGAACCTATAACTAGTCTTTCAACCCCACCAGAAATCTGAGAATGACCAATATCTGAAACTATAAGAAGCTTAACACAGCCTCTAGAACTGTGGGATGCTGCCATTTTAGTTTTTTCCTGCTACACTTCTTCTACCTGGATAGGCACCTCCTTTTTTAGATTAATGTAATTTTCTTTATGATTTTGCTCAAAATATGTATTTTTTTGTTTTTGAGGTAGGTTTCTCTTCTTCTTCTTCTTCTTCTTCTTCTTCTTCTTCTTCTTCTTCTTCTTCTTCTTCTTCTTCTTCTACTACTACTACTACTACTACTACTACTACTACTACTACATTATTCATATATTTTATCTTTTAATAGTGTTCAAGATTTCCTGGAAAATTTTTGCCTATATTTTTTTTAGATTTCATATTTTCCTTGACTGAGGTATTTATTCTTTCTACCTGGTTGTTAATGCCTGAAATTCTTTTTTTCATGTCTTATTCTCCAGTGGTGAGGCTTGTCTTTGATATTTTTTGTTTGCCTCCCTAAATTTTTAATTTCTAGTTTTATCTCAGTTTGGGTTTTTTTTTCATGATTCTATTTCTACTTTAATGTCTTAAACTGTTTCTGATATTTCATTCCACTATTTATGTTTTCACAGACTTCACTAAGATATTTATTTTCACTCATTTTTAAAGTACCCAAATGTATTCATAATATTTTATGACATAAAATAGCATACAATTGCTATTTTGAAGTTCTTGCTTCAGATGTATTGCATTTCTTAAGGTCTACTATAGTCTTGGTAATGGGTTCTAGTGGAGGCACATTTTCTTAGCTGTTGATGCTAAGACAATGCTTTTTTGTATGCTCTGTTGTATAGGTATCTGAGGTTGGTATGATTTCAGTGGTTCTAGGTGTTAATATCTGGTCTTGTCTTTGTTGGAAGGGTATTCCACTCTCTAATTTCTGTAGCCCTCCCTCTCTGGATCTTAGGAAAGTCTGTTGGCTGTGAGTTGCCTGGTAAAGAACACGTCTGTAGGGAGGTGGCAGAGGGAAATAGAAGTGGATTAGGAGAGAAGACTGAGAGGGGCTTCAGGAAAGAACTATGGAGCTTTCTGTCCACCCCAGCAAGTGGTGTCCTCAGGAAGTTAGAAGTGTGGTTGGAAGAGGAGACTTTTTGAGTAGTTTGCAGTAAGACAAAGAACAATCTAGAAAGATAGGGATTAAGGAGCTGGAGGAATCCTGGATCTGGACCACATGTACGAATCTCTAGTGAATTGAGGTGGGAAAAGGAACCCTTAGGAGCAAGTTGTTCCTGGGCTCAGGATGAGAACAGAGAGAGGGTAATTAAGGAAATGAAGGATGGTGTGAATCACCTGCTTTAGTCCCAGTTAGTGTGGTTACTGTCTGCTCCAGAAAGAGAGCACTGCCAGCTATTGGAGGCTGTCACAAAGGGCTGTTTCCAAATTTTAATTCTATTTTAATAGTACTTTCGTTCCTGTAAAATAGAATACATGAGTGCGCGTGCGTGCACGCACACACACACACACACACACACACATTTGCAAACTAGAGACTTTGAAATACATACATAAAACTACATAGAGCATATCTCTGGCAACTGGATATCACAAAAAGTTGCTAATAGTATTTGCTACCCTGAAGATGAGAAATTAGTTGGCTCTTAGAAAATAAATGTAAGCAAAGAAATTTACATTCCTGTTTGATTGCTTTTGGATTTTGTACAGTGCATACAGTAAAATCTATTAAAAATCAAAACAGCATTCCCTAAGCCCCAAGAGACTGTTCGACTTTTAATAACCAGTGGAAAAAGAAGACTATGAAATACTACCTTTGTATTTCTGAATGGAAATTGTTATCATATAGAACTTACACATATTCAAACTATCAGGCATTAGGTAGAATGAGGTTATGTAGATATTTATGACATAAAGTTTAGAATATACCTTCTGCTACGTTTCTCAGAAAGTCACTAGAAAATGTCTCAAATATGAAACAAATGAGCCTAAAAGCACAGAGATAAAGGCATAGAACATAGAACATCCCATCTAGGAGAGGGAAAGGAATCCTCAGGTGAAGGAGTGGCTCAAACCTAACAGGTGTCCAGTCCATTGTGAGCAGGCTAGAAGTCTTCCACATAACTTCTTCCAAAATGTGAAGTGAGTAGAGCCCCAACAGGCAAGCCATAAAGCTGGCTCAAGCCACTCCTGGCCCTGCTTGCTCCCAGATGCATTCCTCATTGGTCCCCAGCTCTGCATTTTCAGTAGAGATGGCCCACTGGTGGATTTTAGCATCCCATGTAAGCACACTGTGCCTGATGGCTGTGGTAAGGACTATGGCAAAGAAAATCGGTGATTTCTTTATCCTCTTCCTAAGGCAGCTTCTTCGGTATTTTCTTCACTCCATTTTCTACCTCCAGCCATCCATAGACACGGATGGTGCAGGTGCAGACCCTGGGGTACGGTGATACCACCTTTCTGCCTTTCTTCTCTGTCCTTGAGAGAAAAGCTAATCCTTATGGTGCTATTGCTACCACGTTAACTACTTCATTGTCTCATTTTTGTTCCCCAGGTGCTCATTGTGTTCTAAATCTTTGCATTAAATTCCCTTAAATTCCCTTTCATGTGAATTCTTGAAGTGCTTTCGGCTTTTCACAATGAGCACTTGTATATGTTCAAATTGGAGGAAAGTGACTAGGAAGCTAAGGATAGCAGCAAACCCAAATAATTAATAGCAGAGAACAAAATTTGGGCAAGAACGGGTAGTTGCTCATACATTACCATGTAGTTCATGACTTATTTTAATTTACATAAATCAAATAATACAGATTATTCATGCTGTTATAAATAAGAGACAATGTAAGTCATCTAGTAGTCGTGATAAGATATTAAACTCATCTGTTTGTCCAAACTTCACAACATGATAGACCAAGCCATAGGCTTTCTCCTATAAAGCAGGAAAGAGACTCCTTTCACTGAAGTGCTAAGGGTGAGTTCTCCCATCTGGTAACAAAGGTGAAAGGAAGAATGTGAGACTTGGAGAAGGAAGCACAAGATATCATGTCTGTCCTGCTGTGTTTCTGAAGCCTCCTTTCCCAAGTCAGTGGGAAGGCTGAGGGGAAATCAAGTTCAGGGGGCCGACCCACCTCTGCTCTAGCTTTGGAAATCTAAGAAGAGAGTAGCTCTCCAAACAGGCATCAGAGCCACCTAGATCAGTCTAGCTACAACTATGGATTTTTATTGTGAACTTCTCAGGGGTAGCAGGTGGAGAAAACTCCAGCTTTGGGTAGCTGTGATTTAATGGACAGAACACTATGAATAAGATGGGCGGATTCAGAAAGCTGTAAGGAGGCCAACTGAGTCCAAGATTAGGAGAGCAAGCTCATTCCCACAAAGAGCCCAGGTCCAGTAGTGAGAACAGACAAATGGTACAGTGCTTAGCACTGAGACCAAGAAAATCCTGCTTTCCACCATTCTCTCAACAACCACCTCCAAAAAATCTCCAGATTCCTTCCCCCACCCCACCCCCCAAAAAAATCAGGTGGAGTGGAATAATCCCATCTCGAAAAAGATGTTACATTGATATGAACCCAATTGGAAAGCAGAATGCACACACATCTTAAGTAAAACAAGATAAATTGTGTTACCCCCCCCAACCCCAAAAGAATGGGTTTTTTTTTCTTGCTAATCCTACCACTTCAAATTAAATTAGGTTCATACCAGTGTCTGTGTTTCTTGACTCTCCAGGAAACATAATAAAGCTGGGTTTTCTTGCTCACTGGAGTTACAGTGGAGTCTATTTGCTACCTCACAACAAAAAGCTTTAGAATTAGAAGCAAAGGTCTTCTCTGCAAGCAGGCTGGAGCATGGGGAGCTTAAATGTCAGAGCAGAGGTGAAAGCGGAAGACAGAAGGACAGTTCTAAGTCCACTCGACCTTAGTGGACATCTTGATATCTTGACAAGGACTCATCTCCCTGCATTTGGACTCTGGCTTCTACTCCCTTCCCAAACTTTAATGTCACAGCACTATACTTTGCCTACACAAATATGCTGGACGCATATTGCAGACAGATATGGTTATTCAGATTATGCTCACAATGACAGATGGCTGGAAAGGGGTGTTTACTTTACATCGGGTCATCTGTTAAAAATAAACCAAAGAAGGACCCCCAAGTTCCCTGTGGCATCCATAGAACAGTCTCAGTTGTAAATTTATAATGAATTTGGTTGCAGCTTACTTTGTAGAAGGTTCATAACAGTAAAAGTCTGATGAAAATGCAATATGTCAGTGGACAAGAGAATGTTTCATTGCTGGGTATAATGATGCCAACATGCCTATAATCCCAGCACTTAGAGGTGTGGGTAAGGTAAGTGCCATGAAATTGAGACCAGACTGAAGTACTTAGTAAGTACCAGGTCAGGAAAGATGCATAGCCAATGTGTGTAGGGAAGGGGATTATTTTCTTTTTTTTCTTTTTTTTTTTTTTATGCTTCACACACACAAAAAAGTCCATTAAAAAAGAGTGTGGTTATAAACCCATTCCTGGCTTACCTAATAGTTACCACGAATATATGATTAAAGGTGATATTGTATTTGTAGTCACCATCTTCTTTTTTTTTTTTTTTGTTTTTGTTTTGGAAGCAATAAAAAATTAATTTTACTCACTCTTTTTTTTAATTTTTAATATTTTTATTACATATTTTCCTCAGTTACATTTCCAATGCTATCCCAAAAGTCCCCCATAGCGCCCCCCACTTCCCTACCCACCCATTCCCATTCTTTTGGCCCTGGCATTCCCCTATATTGGGGCATATAAAGTTTGCAAGTCCAATGGGCCTCTCTTTCCAGTGATGGCCTACTAGGCCATCTTTCGATACATATGCAGCTAGAGACAAGAGCTCCGGGGTTCTGGTTAGTACATCATGTTGTTCCAACAATAGGGTTGCAGATCCCTTTAGCTCCTTGGGTACTTTCTCTAGCTTCTCCATTGGGAGCCCTGTGATACATCCAATAGCTGACTGTGAACATCCACTCCTGTGTTTGCTAGGCCCCGGCATCGTCTCACAAGAGACAGCTATATTTGGGTCCTTTCAGCAAAATCTTGCTAGTGTATGCAATGGTGTCAGCGTTTAGAAGCTGCTTATGGGATGGATCCCTGGATACGGCAGTCTCTAAATGGTCCATCCTTTCATCACAGCTACGAACTTTGTCTCTGTAACTCCTTCCCTGGGTGTTTTGTTCCCAATTCTAAGAAGGGGCACAGTGTCCACACTTTGGTCTTCATTCTTCTTGAGTTTCATGCGTTTATCAAATTGTATCTTATATCTTGGGTATCCTAAGTTTTGGGCTAATATCCACTTATCAGTGAATACATATTGTGTGAGTTCTTTTGTGATTGTGTTACTTCACTCAAGATGATGCCCTCCAGGTCCATCCATTTGGCTAGGAATTTCATAAATTCATTCTTTTTAATAGCTGAGTAGTACTCCATTGTGTAAATGTACCATAATTTCTGTATCCATTCCTCTGTTGAGGGACATCTGGGTTCTTTCCAGCTTCTGGCTATTATAAATAGGGCTGCTATGAACATAGTGGAGCATGTGTCCTTTTTACCGGTTGGGACATCTTCTGGATATAGGGGATTATTTTCAATAGGAATAACTCAGAATTCAGCATTTGCTTGTATCTGTGGGTGGTCAAAATAGATGCATGAGGAAGAGGGGCAGAAGGAAAGCTAGCCCTCCCAGGAGGGTGACTTCCTTTTATAATTCGAGGAGGCCCTGCCTATCCAAGACCTTATTGTGTCAACATGTACTTTTTTGTATGGTTTGGATTCTGTAGGCCCTCAACAAAACTGTGGAGTTGGGTAATAGTACTTTGCGATTTATAACTTTCCTTTAGATAGATTTCTCCCTGTCATTTTTACAGTGTGTGATAGATGGCACAGATGAGAAGCTGTGATTCCAAGAATTAGAGCAAATCTGCAAGGTCACATTACTGGAATATGAGGAGCTAGAATTCAAAACCAAGTCTCGCAGCTGCAAATCCCTTTCCACTCCAATTCCTCCTCAGATTGATCTGATTTGCAACAGGGCAATAGTTCTCCAACCTTAACTGTGCCCCAGCAAATTACTCATGCTTTTTCTTTATCATCGAAAAGTAGTTTGTCAAGAATCACTGTCAGAAACCCTTAATCTGGTGGACTCACTGCCCTTCTAAATTTAACTCTCTAGCAAATTATGCACAGGCAGAAATTCCTTGCCCTGCAAGCTTTAGGTTCTGAAATTTTCTGCAGTGCGTGACAGACCTTTTTGGTCTTGTTGTATCAATGATGTCGTCTCAAAGAATGCTTTGTGAATAGATAATGTCACCTGATTGATGGGATCAGATGTGACATGAGACAATCAAGTATCAGGTTAAGGACCAAAGCAAAGAAACACCTGATGCTCTCTGAGGTTCAATGAAGCAAGGTGTTCATGTCTAATGATACAAACGCAATTGATAGTATGATGTGTGCTTATCCACCACACATGCAGAAAGCTTCTCTGAGGGTTTGAAATCAAATATTTCCATTGTATTCCAAAGCCAGCTCCAGCCCAGCAATGCTAACCCACTGGGGGTAAATAATGTGTTTTAGAACATAAAATATTTATCCTTACTATGAAAATGGATAAGGACATTTCAAATTTTTCAACATGTTACTTTAAGAAAAGAATGAGGATTTTAATAGATGTGAGATATAAATTATATTCCTTTTAGTATACAGAATGTTTTCAATATGGCAGTGATATTTTAAAGCAGTTTAAATGATGAATTTTTCAGAGTGGTTACATAATGATAGTCACTACAAATATTGTGACTACTTCTTCAAAAGGTCTTTTCATTGGGTTTTATCTTATAATGAAGGCCCATCTTTTAAAAGATGGTCAAAATATATTGAGTGTGGAATCCATTCTTGCTTCCCTAGACCCCATTGTAGTGGTTCCTATGTCTGTGTCCATAATAGGCCTGGGGTGTCTGCCTACTAGTTTTAATTCAAAGATAAATAAAGTAAAATGAAATAAAATAAAATAAAATGTACATGTACCACACATATTTAAAATTGACAAATACTAATTAGTTTTTTCATTATGTATTCAAATGGGTAATACCTTAATATTATTTTTGATAAAGAGAATAGTAATTTACAGTCAACTTAATGTTTTCTTTGGGTGTTTTATTTGTGGTTTAGGGTTTTTAAGATTTTATTTGTTCTTAGGGGAGGAGGGAATCCATGCAGTGATGCACAGGAGGATAATAGGGGAGAGTTGTGTGGGCCCATTCCTTCCTTCTTCCTTTGTATGGGTTCTTGGGTTCTTGGCCAGATCCTCAGGCTTGTGTTGGTGAGTGCTTTAAATCACTGAACCATCCTATCAGCTATCCTATTGGCTTTAGTTTGGTTTTGGAGACAAGGTCTCCCTACTCAGTCTGGTCTTCCAATTTTTAATCTTCCTGCCTCCACTTCCTAGGCTCGGATTATAAATTGGTGCCACCATGAATATTTCAACCCAATGTTTGAAATATTATATTTATATTTAATATTTATATATTATTAACATGTAATAATTTAATACATAATTAATATGCATATGATTAGGATGTACACTGACAGTGTTTGGGAATGCTTTCCCAGAAACCACTAAGTTCCCTATGTAATCTAAAATTACAAAGAAAGATCCTGTCTCAAAATAAACCAAACAATCCAAAAGAAATAATTAAATAGTTAAAATAACAACAGTGGCCTGAGCCTCATAGTGAATTCCAGTCCAGGGGGGACTATAAAGACCCTGCTTTTAACACACACTCCCCAATACTAAAAATAACAGTCAAATGTCAGTATTATTTTTCTTTGCACCATTTCTGTAATTGCTATTTTTTTTCTTTGCCACCATGGCATGTGCACTTGACTATATTTCTTATTTTCTAGTCTGTTTGGGGTTTTGTTTGTTTGTTTCTTGTTTTCTGTTTCATTGTTGTTGTTGTTTTGGGACAGGGTCTCACAGTGTAGCGGCAGCTGGCCTGGAACTTGCTAAGTAAACAAACTGGGCTCTAACTGATATAGATCTGCCTAGCTCTGCCTCCAGAATGCTGGGATTAAAGGCATGTACCACACCACACCCTCCCTTTTTAACAACAAAATCTTACTTTGCAGTTCTAGTTACACAGACCTTCACTACACAGCCCAGGCTAATCTTGAACTTCCAATCTTCCTGCCTCAACAACCCCCAACCCCTGAATTACAGATTTGGGCCTCTCATACCTATCCTATCACTTCACAAGATCTTTTGGATCAAGAAGATCCTTGCCAAGAAACAAAAGCAAAATTCTCCCATTTTTTCAGTGATGGGAAGAAAACTAGTATAAGATCATGTATAATGGAAGAGAGGACACTGGAGAAGAACCTGGCTAGGATGCTAGGACCAGCGGTTGAGATACAGTGCATATTTGTCACTCTATCCAAGTCTCTCTATCATCTTGCCACAGTAAGACGCAAGTGTCACCCTCTCTTCACAGTTGAGCATGTTTCAATCAAAGCCTGGCTTTTAGTTTACTATCATTATTATTATTATTTTTTTTTTTTGGTCGAGGTGAGGTTTTTTTGGTTTGGTTTGGTTTTTTGGTTTTTTGTTTGTTTTTTATAATCTTGGCTGCCCTGGAACTTGCTCTGTAGATCAGGCTGGCCTCAAGCTCACAGTTCCAATTAGCTCTCACTACCAAGTGCTAGGATTAAAGGTATACTCCACCACTGCCTGGCTTGATTTTTATTAGTTAGTAGGTTGTTTCAGAAATAAATAGCTGGGCGTGGTATCCCACACCTGTAATCTGAGCATTTGAGGGATGTAGGCAGTATGTTTAGTTCAAGACTGTTATCTACTACATAACAAATAGACGGAGCTGCATGAGACTTTGTCTAAAACAAATAACAACAACAAAACAACAAAAAGGAATGAGTGAATGAATAGATAATAAATAATGAAATATACAAAATTTAATAAAATTTTTAAAAAGCTGCTAGTGTTGAGGAAAAACTGCTGTATGCCACCTTTCTCCCTTCACAGGCACTTCCTGGCAAACCTCTCCCAAACAAGAAGACTCATAGCTTCTTTCTCCCCCCCCCCCCACCTTTTTCTTTTCTTTTCTTTTATTGGATATTTATTTATGTTTCCCAGTTTCCCCTCTGGAAACCCCCATCTCATCCCCCCTCCTCCTGCTTCTATGAGGGTGTTCCTCCACCCACTTACTCACTCCTGCCTCCCCACCCTGGCATTCCACTACACTGGGTCATCTAGCCTTCACAGGACCAAGCCTTCACGCTTCTTTCTCCATTGATGCCAGACAAAGCCATACTCTGCTACATATGTAGCTGGAGCCATGGGTTGCTCCATGTGTACTCTTTGGTTGGTGGTTCAGTCCCTGGCAGGGTTTCTTTGGTTGATATTGTTGTTCTTCCTATGAGGTTGCAAACCCCTTCAGCTCCTAGTTTCTGTTGACAGGGGAAGGAAGGAGTAGCTTGAATAATAGAAGTAACTCAACAGCAGCTCGCAGCTCCGCACTGTGGTATGCTCCCTCCCTCTAGTGGTACATTCTGGAACTGCACCTGACCAGACAGCCCTACTACCCTCAGGTAGAAGAAAATAGAGTCCTATACTCAACCGGCTAACCATTCCCTGTCTCCTGTGTTTCCTAGAACAAAATTTTATTAGAAATGTAATAGAACTTTGAAAATAGAATGTGGTCACCTTGAGGGAAAACTTAACTATACAATAGCAGCACACAGTCAGATAACCTTCAAGAAAACAGGAACAAAACTTCACAAATTCTGAGGGTTACCCGTCCGTGTCCTTTCAGTGTGGCATTTTGTTATTGAATTTTTTAGTTAAGTTCATTCAAAATAACACATAAGAGCTTAAATATTAAGCATATTAATGAGATAACATGTGATATTCCCATGCATATTTACATTTTACAGTGTTTGGGTTACTTTAGCCTCAGTTAAACCGCTATCTCACCAAATAAGTGGGTCACCATTACCTTACTGTGAAAACTTTCAAAATGGTTTCTCTAGTCGTCTGAAAGTTCTATTCCACTGTCTCCCATCACACGGCTCTGCCCTGTACCAGAATGGCCCACACTAGGTAAAGGTCCTATATTTGTGGTTCTCTACCCTGTGATTTCAGGGTCTTAGAAACTACACGTGGAGTTGACGGTCGTTGGAATGACCCGCACAGGCTCATAGAGTGGCAATAGTATGAGGTGAGACCTTGTTAGAGTGGGCATGGCCTTGTTGGTGGAAGTGTGTCACTGGAGATGGACTTTGAGGCTTCAAGTGCTCAAGCCAGGTTCAGTGTCATTGTCTGTTCCTACAGCCTGCTGATCTGGACTAGACTTCTCAGCTACTCTCCAGCACCATCTCTGTTTGTGAGCTGTCATGCTTCCCTATATGATGACAATGGACTAAACCTCTGAACTTTAATCCAGTCCCAAGTTAATGCTTTCCTTTATAAGACTTGCTGTGATCATGGTGTCTCTTCACAGCAATAGAAACCTTGACTAAGACAGAGTTCAAAATGTAGACTCAAGCGCAATAATCTACCAATGGATGAGATCAATAAGCAATAGTTTCTAGGCCCATCAGTTCTTTCATATCGTTTCTTTGAAAGGTCCCTCATCCATGCAACACCCTCTCTGCCTACCCCACAGGTATGGGAGAGGAACTTTGACAAGGTTCAGAAGTGCTGGGGTACAGCTTGGTCACAATCATCTCCTCTAAAGCTTGGACAAACAAATAACATCCTTTCATCAAGCTGAAGTTTCAGAGGGTGGCAGCCATAAAACTTTATCACAAAATCAGTTTGTCCAATGGACTTTGTACACATTTCCTCTACTTCTAACTAAGCCAGCAGATGAATTGAAAATTTTCTATAAGTATTAATAATTCACCATTGATAACACACCCAAGCATGAGTAAGATATAGCATTCTTGATACTTTACAAAAAGATTGACATTGTAACTTTTACATATATGTACATACATATACATATATATATGTATATATATATATATATATATATATATATATATATATATATATATATAAAACAGAAGCTTATAACCATGTACAGCAAGTTCCAAGCACCAACAACAGCTTCATTTCGGCTATAGATAGATAAAGAGGCTTTAACAGGAAATCCAAATATTTAAATGGAAATGAACATAGTCACCATTATATCAGGTACAAGAAACAGCTTGCTTTTCTACCAGGTTTAATTCCATCTGAGGTCAAGGGGCCCTTCTCTGTGGTGTCATGTTTATTTTTCTCACCAGCTCCTTTTTCTTTTCTTTCTTTTTCCCTGTGATTAAATCTTTTTTATTAGATATTGTCTTCATTTACATTTCAAATGCTATTCCCTTTCCTAGTTTCCTCTCCGAAAGTCCCCTATACCCTCCAGTCCACCCCCACCCCCCGACCAGCTCATTTTTCTATGTGCTGGTTTGAATATGCTTGACCCACGGAGTGGGACCATTAGGAGGTGTGGCCTTGTTGGAGGAAGTGTGGCACTGTGGACATGGACTTTGAGATCCTTCTCTTAGCTACCTAAGAAGCCAACCTTCTCCTAGCTGTCTTCAGATGAAGATGTAGAACTCTCAACTCCTCCTGCCTGGATGCTGCCATATTCCTGCCTTGATGATAATGGACTGAACCTCTAAACCTGTAAGACAGGTCCAATTAAATGTTGTCCTTATAAGAGTTGCCTTGGTCATGTTCACAGCAGTCAAACCCTAAGACAGCCTGCTTTCTAGTCTTGTCCAGGGACTTCTTGTCACCTTAGCCACCCGACCTAGCTCTGCAACCTCTTCCCTAGACCTAGATACTGAGCCCTAAGTTATGTTTGTGATTGCAATTAAATGCTACATTACACGAGGGTAATTTCTTTGTTCACAATGTTTGTACCAGCATAGATGGCATCGTATTCTTCCTCACTACTTAATCCAAAGAATGACTGTCATATCCCAATCACTAAAATCCCCTTTCCACTGACCCATGGTCATTCCCAAGCTTTCTTACTTTCCTAATTTTCAGAAGTTCCTTTGGGAGTTATTTTTTAATTCCTGCAACAAATCGTAGGTGGTTGGATGAATGAATGAATAAATGAATCTTTCTGTCAATCGCAGGTATAATTTATGGCTCCTGTAGAAGAATAATATCCTTTATTTATTAATAATAAATAAAAATGAATTTTATGAGATACATATTGAAAGAATATTTCTTCAACCACTGTAAAACTGATGCTTGGATGATAGTCAGGATTTAAGCACTTACTAGAATTCCAATCTGAATGCAGAGAATCTCTCAGCTATCTATAGTAAACATATGTAAAAATATGGAAATTATGAGGAAAATAATAGGATAAAACTCCAAAAATATTCATTTTATGAATAATGGAATTCCAATAGTTTTGAGCTAATTATTATCATTTTGATAGATTTCCCTAGATTTGTTTCCTTTTGCTTTTAAACATACACATGCACACACTGTTTATATTACTTATTTTTTTCCCTCATGGCTTTTTATTATACAATAGTCTTTCCTCATAAACATAAAAGCTACTTTAAAACATTCATTTAATAGTCCTGTAACACATTTTATATTCTTTAAATTTATAGTTCTCATATTATTGGACAAAAGGATTACTTAAGTTGTTTTTGCTTTGTTTAGGCTTTTGAACAAAGCATTATAACTAAAGCAATAATTAGCACTTGAATGTAAATCTTTGCACTGTCTATTTCTTAACATTGGTTATGGGTGTTATTAAAGGATGAAATTGTACCATGTTCATGTGTTTATTTTCTGGTAAGCCTTTGTTTTCCTTTTTTGTAATGATGCCACTTCCCCCATAACTCAAGTGGGTGTGAGAAAGGCCAAATCCATTTCGAGCTCTAGAGCATGAAAGAGGGCATCTATAGACATCTATAGCGCTGCAACCTCCTTGTAGTGATCAGGTCAGAATGAGGCGGTGAACCTCCCTCCTGGTCTTTTCTATAAATTCTGTTGGAAGTTAGTCCCTGTGCACTAAGGATGGCCAGTTGGTATGAATCCAGATCGGTTCTCAACCAGCCACAGAAGAAAGGCGGCCTTTTCAGGAAGCCAATACAGAGGAAAGACAGAAGAAGCCACTGATGGAAGGAGGTGATTCCTAGAAACATCATCTAAGAAATGCCCCTTTACAAAGTCAGGGAATGGGGATCTGTCCGATGGTTCACACCTTTAATCTCGGCACTCAGGAAGCAGAGTCAGGTGGATCTCAGTGAGCCTCAGGCCAGCATCGTCTACCCAGAAAGCTCCAGGGCAGCCAGAGCTACAAAGCAAGGTACTGTCTCAAAAATAATATAAATTCTATAGTATAATACAGTGTAGTAAAATACAGTGTAGTATAGAATAACTAGTATAGTACAGTATAGTACATTAAGTATAGCATAGTATAGTACAACGTAGTATAATTAGTAATAGAACAGCACAGTATAACTAGTATAGTATAGTTAGTAAAGTACAGTATAATAGAGTACTATATCATATAACTAGTAAAATACAATATAATTCGTATAGTATACTACAGTATAGTATAGTACAGTATAATTATAGTGTAGTATAATTAGCATTGTATAGTATAATTAGTATAGTATAACTTATACTGTAGTATAACACGCTATAGTATAACATCAGTATAGTATAATTAGTATGGAATGGTATTTAGCATAGTGTAATGAATATAAGTGGCTAGTAAGATGACTCAAGGCATAAAGGTGATTGCTGCCAAGTCCGAGGACCTGGGGACCGACATTATGTAAAGAGAGAACTGACTCCCCTGAGACTGAGACACACACAATAATAATAATAATATTCTAGCAAAATTATAGGGGAAAGAAGTATTATTACAACACAGTCCAATGAAATTCAGAACATTATTAGAGAATATTTTGAAAACTTACACTCAAAAAAATCAGGATAACTTTTTAAAAATGAGCAGATTTATAAGTACATATGACCTTCCAAAATTAAAGTCAAGATATAGATAACTTAAACTCATTGTAAGAAACGAAATCAATAGCCGGGCATGGTGGCGCATGCCTTTAATCCCAACACTTGGGAGGCAGAGGCAGGCAGATTTCTGAGTTCGAGGCCAGCCTGGTCTACAGAGTGAGTTCCAGGACAGCCCGGGCTACACAGAGAACACACACACACATACACACAAAGCCAGGACCAACCAGATGAATTCACTACTGAATTCTACCAAACTTCAGTGATATTAAAATTGGTATTATCCAGACCTTCTTAATTTTTCCCACAACAGAAAGGTAAGAAACACACACACAAAAAAAAATCATTATATGAAGCCAATATAACCTCAATACCCAAAGAAGGCAAAGAGACAACAAAGAAAACTACAGACTGATTTCCCTGATGAACGTAATTGAAAATTCTCGATTTGGCAAACCAAACTGGGGAACGCGTTAAAATTATACATAATGACAAAGTGGGCTTCATCCCAGAGATGCTAAGTTACTTTAACATGCACACATCAGGAAATATAATACACCACATAAACAAATTTAAGGATAACAGTCACATGATCCTCTCACTAGATGTAGAAAATGCTTTGGCAAAGCTAATCATGCTTCGTGATAAAAGTCCTAAAGATATTATGAATAGATGGGACATACCTCAAAATAATAAAAGCAATATACAACAAACCTATAGCCAATACTAGACTAAATTGAGACAAGCTGAGAACTTTTACTCTAAAATCAGAAACAGGACAAAGATACCCACTCTCCCCTCTCTTATTCATATTAATGTTCAAAGTTTTAGATATTTCAGTAAAATGAGAGAAAGACAAGGGACAAAAATAGAAACAGAAGAAGCCAAACTGTCTCTTTTTGAAGAGAACATTATCCTGTGCTTTAAAGACCATATAGAACTTACCAGCTAGCACTGAGCTCTCATAAACACTTATGTACTGTGGCAAGAGACAAAATAAGTATGTATGTATGTATGTATGTATGTATGTATGTATGTAGCTAGCTCTAGCTAGCTAGCTATTGGTTGTTTTTTTGTTTTGTTTTTTGAGCGTCTTAGGCTTTCCATTGCTGTGAAGAGACTCATGACCAAGGCAACTCTTATAAACAACATTTAATTGAGGTTGGCTTACAGGTTCAGAGGTTCAGTCTGTTATCATCAATTCAGGAAGCGTGGCAACATCCAGGGAGGCACGACATTGGAGAAGAAGCTGAGAGTTCTACATCTTGTTCCGAAGGCACCCAGGAGAAGACTGTCTCACTGGCAGATAGGAGAAGGGTCTCAAAGCCTACCCTCACAGTAAGACACTTCATCCAACAAGGCCACACCTCTTAGCAGTGCTACTCTGTGTAGCCCTGGATGTCCTGAAACTTGCTCTGTAGACCAGACTGGCCTCAAATTCAAATATCCACCTTTCCCTGCTTCCCAAGTGTTGGGATGAAAGTGTCCAGCACCACCACCTAGCACAAAATGAATATTTATAAAACAGTAACATTCATGTACACTGACAATGATTCACAGGGGAAAAAACTTACAATAACTCAAAAAAAATGTATCTGATACTAAGCCCAAACAACAAAAGTAAAAGACCTCTAATAACAGCTTCAAGAGAGTGAAAGAAGAAAGAAGACAGAAGATGGTAGAAAAACCTTCCATGTTCATAGACTGGCAGAATTAATTTTGTGAAAATAACTAAACAACAAGAATTAATCTGCTGGGCAGTGGTGGCACACACCTTTAATCCCAGCACTTGGGAGGCAGAGGCTGGTGGATTTCTAAAGTCGAGGCCAGTCTGGTCTACAGAGTGAGTTACAGGACAGCCAGGACTACACAGAGAAACCCTGTCTTGAAATGCTCCCCCCAGCAAGAAAAAACAAAAAATTAGTGTACAGATGTGATACCCATCTGCATTACTTACTTTTCTGTTGCTATGTAAAAGAAACAAACAAAATAAAACAAAAAGCAAAAACAAAAAAATCACCATAGGGCTGAAGAGATGGCTCAGTAGTTAAGACCACCGACTGCTCTTCTGAAGGTCCTGAGTTCAAATCCCAGCAACCACATGGTGGCTCACAACCATCCGTAATGAGATCTGATGCCCACTTCTGTTGCATCTGAAGACAGCTACAGTGTACTTAGATATAATAATAAATAAATCTTTTTTAAAAATCACCATAAGCAAGAAGCAGAGAGTTTGAAGTGAAAGTGGCAGTCTTGGGAGCTTTTAAATCCTCAAAGCCTGCGTCCAGTGACACAGTTCCTCCAGCAAGACTGCACGACATAACTCCCCTCACACAGCACCACTAATCAAGCATTCAAATGCCCAAGCCTATGGGGAGTGTTCATCATTCAAACCACCGCATTCCTCTCTGTGGCTCTCATAGTCCAGTACATGTCAAAATGTACAACGCATTTCATCCAACTTCAAACTCCTCAATGGTCTTTCACAGACTTAATTCCATTTAACATGTCCAGGCCCAACGTTTCTTCTGAGACTCAACATTTTTTGTAACTTCTGTAACACTAAAAAGGAAATCACATACCTCTAAGATATAGAATATGCATTTACTATTCTGAAACAGAGGAATGGGGACCCATCAAGGAAGTACTGAACCAAAGCAAAACTTAAACCCATCAGGAAAATTCTAAGCACTGTTACTAGGTGGGACCTCATTAGAAAAGGTGTGTCACTGGCGGAGAGCTTTGGGGTTTCAGAAACCCAAGCCAGGCCCAGTGTCACCCTCTTCCTGCTGCTTTCATATGCAGATATAGAACTCTCAACTTCTGCACTGGGTCTGCCTGTGTGTCTCCATGCTTCCTGGCATGATAATGGGCTAAACCTCTGAAACTGAAGCCAGCCCAAATGAAATGTCTTCTTTTATAAGAGTTGCTTTGATCCATTCCTATCTCCTTGTACTAAGGTCAAATCTAAGTGGATTAAGGAACTCCACATAAAACCAGAGACACTGAAACTTATAGAGGAGAAAGTAGGGAAAAGCCTCGAAGATATGGGTACAGGGGAAAAATTCCTGAATAGAACAGCAAAGGCTCGTGCTGTAAGATCGAGAATTGACAAATGGGACCTCATGAAACTGCAAAGCTTCTGCAAGGCAAAAGACACCGTCAATAAGACAAAAAGACCACCAACAGATTGGGAAAGGATCTTTACCTATCCTAAATCAGATAGGGGACTAATATCCAATATATATATAAAGAACTCAAGAAGGTGGACTCCAGAAAATCAAATAACCCCATTAAAAAATGGGGCTCAGAACTGAACAAAGAATTCTCACCTGAGGAATACCGAATGGCAGAGAAGCACCTGAAAAAATGTTCAACATTCTTAATCATCAGGGAAATGCAAATCAAAACAACCCTGAGATTCCACCTCACACCAGTCAGAATGGCTAAGATCAAAAATTCAGGTGACAGCAGATGCTGGCGAGGATGTGGAGAAAGAGGAACACTCCTTCATTGCTGGTGGGATTGCAAGCTTGTACAACCACTCTGGAAATCAGTTTGGTGGTTTCTCAGAAAATTGGACATAATACTACCAGAGGATCCAGCAATACCTCTCCTGGGCATATATCCAGAAGATGTCCCAACCGGTAAGAAGGACACATGCTCCACTATGTTCATAGCAGCCTTATTTATAATAGCCAGAAGCTGGAAAGAACCCAGATGCCCCTCAACAGAGAAATGGATACAGAAAATGTGGTACATTTACACAATGGAGTACTACTCAGCTATTAAAAGGAATGAATTTATGAAATTCCTAGGCAAATGGATGGACCTGGAGGACATTATCATCCTGAGTGAGGTAACACAATCACAAAGGAACTCACACAATATGTACTCACTGATAAGTGGATATTAGCCCAAAAACTTAGGATACCCAAGATATAAGATACAATTTGTTAAACGCATGAAACTCAAGACCGAAGACCAAAGTGTGGACACTGTGCCCCTTCTTGGAATTGGGAACAAAACACCCATGGAAAGAGTTACAGAGATAAAGTTTAGAGCTGTGACGAAAGGATGGACCATCTAGAGACTGCCGTATCTAGGGATCCATCCCATAATCAGCTTCCAAACGCTGACACCATTGCATACACTAGCAAGATTTTGCTGAAAGGACCCAGATATAGCTGTCTCTTGTGAGACAATGCCGGGGCCTAGCAAAGACAGAAGTGGATGCTTACAGTCAGCTATTGGATGGATCACAGGGCCCCCAATGGAGGAGCTAGAGAAAGTACCCAAGGAGCTAAAGGGATCTGCAACCCTATAGGTGGAACAACATTATGAACTAACCAGTACCCCGGAGCTCTTGACTCTAGCTGCATATGTATCAAAAGATGGCCTAGTCGGCCATCACTGGAAAGAGAGGCCCATTGGACTTGCAAACTTTATATGCCCCAGCACAGGGGAATGCCAGGGCCAAAAAGTGGGAGTGGGTGGGTAGGGGAGTGGGTGGGGGGAGTGTATTGGGGACTCTTTGGATAGCATTAGAAATGTAAATGAGGAAAATACCTAATTAAAAAAAAAAAGAGTTGCTGTAGTCATGGTGCCTCTTCACAGCCTGCCTGCCTCTGCCTCATGAATGCTAAGATTAATAGCATGCACCATAATATCTAGATAAAAGTATTAACTGATTTACATTTTCTATCAGTTTCACATGTGTACACAAAGCATTGTAATCAACTTCCCTCTACCTCCCCTTAACCCTTTCCACTCCTGAAGATCCCTTCTTCTTTCCTTTTTTTTTTAAAGATTTATTATTTATTTATTTATTTATTTATTTATTTATTTATTTATTTATTTTATTGTTATTGCTTTTATTTATTTTTGTGCTCTTTTAAAATTTTTCTTTGTTTTTTAAGAGTTTTAAAAAACCATGACATTTCAAGGGGATCTGAAAGTACCTGGGAAAAAGGGAAGAATATGATAACAATATATTGCGTGAAAAATTTAAAACATTACATGAAAAGGAGAAAAATATTTATAAAACATTAATGTGTTTTAAATTCAAAGTAAGTGTAATTTTTGAGTGAGACTGGCTATAAGCTATGGATACAGACTATACGTTGTAGTATATTAGAGTTAAATACATTTCAGAAGCCCAGATTAAAGCAGCACTGAAGCAGCATACCTGGACTGTGAACATCCTTGGTTTGAGTGGGTGCTTCATTAGGCTTCTTTTTTTTTTTTAATATTTTTATTACATATTTTTCTCAATTACATTTCCAATGCTATCCCAAAAGTCCCCCATAGCGCCCCCCACTTCCCTACCCACCCATTCCCATTCTTTTGGCCCTGGCATTCCCCTATATTGGGGCATATTTATTTATTATATGTAAGTACACTGTAGCTGTTTTCAGACACCTCGGAAGAGGGCATCAGCTCTCATTACAGATGGTTGTGAGCTACCATGTGATTGCTGGGATTTGAACTTGGGACCTTTGGAAGACCAGTCAGTGCTCTTAACTGCTGAGCCATCTCTCCAGCCCCCCTTCTTCTATCCAAGTAGCTTCCTCCTACTTCTGTCTATGTGTGCAGCGATTGTGCAGGCAGCCATCAGAACTGTCTGTTACAGAAGCAACACCTGTGTCACATCCAGAAGACAGCATTTGACATCAGTCCTCCTCATGTCTGGCACTTAAAATCTTTCTTCCCCCGTCCCCATGATGTTCTCTTGGCCTTGATTGTGTGTGTGTGTGTGTGTGTGTGTGTGTGTGTGTGTGTGTGTGTGTGTGTGTGTTGTATTGTTAAGGGCTGAGCCCTCAACTGTCATGTAATCTCAATGCTTCAGCCAGTTATAGATCTGTCCATTAACTGTTGCCTTCTGCAAAATGGAGCTTCTATGTGAAATGCTGACAGCAGCACTGGTCTATAAGTATAGTTTTTTATTTAGACAGCAGTTGAATCGTCTGCTTTTTTTTTACCTCTGTGGGTAGGGGGAAGAGGATTCTATCATGTGCACCTTCAAATAATACACTGATGAAAGAGTGATTTGTTTTAGACTTATGCTTTTTTTTTTTGCCTTATTAAAAAATGCAGGCTGGAGAGATGGCTCAGCGGTTAAGAGCACTGACTGCTCTTCTGAAGGTCCTGAGTTCAAATCCCAGCAACCACATGGTGGCTCACAACCATCTGTAATGAGATCTTCTGTTGTGTCTGAAGACAGCTACAGTGTACTTACATATAATAGATAAATAAAACTTCTAAAAATGCAAATCAAATGCATATAAAGTATTTACTATTCAGGGGCTGGAGAGATGGCTCAGTAGTTAAAGAGCATTAGCTATTCTTTCAAAGGAACACACTGGGAACACACTTAGGAACACATTGAGCATTTCAGCAGCTCTAGATGTCTGACTTGCTGATTTCATTCTTTTATCCAAGAAAAAAAAAAGACTTTTATAAATCACAGTTTACATAATTCATTTCTTTTCTGTAGTGCCAAAAATTAAAGTCTCACACTTGGTAGGTAAATATTCTACCACTAAGCCACATCCCTAACAGTTAAAATTTATTTTAAAAAATTATTAATGGGGGGGGGCAGGGAGTTTGCTCCGTGATTAGAAACACTTGTTATTTGTGAAGAGGACCAGAGTTCAGTTCTCAGCTCCCACATGGTGGCTTATAAGCACCCATAACTCCAATTCCAGAGGTGCTCTTCTAACTTCCATGGGAATCAGGCATATACACATAATGCATGAGTGCGCGTGTGTGTGCATGCACACACACACACACACATACAGAGATATACAGAAAAAGCAAACAACAAACTCATACACACAAAAACATAATCTTTTTAAAATATTAATGAGATATTTTTCAAGCTGTTAGTCATAGTGCTTTGCATGAATCAAATATTTTGCATATAATTTCATATTGGTATTGATAGTGTTATAGGCAATCTGAATTGATTTTACTATAGTTTCTTTTTATAAAAGTGTATTATATTTCATGTGTATATATGAGTGTGTGCATGTGTACATGTGCTCAGCGTGTGTTCCTGGTGTCTATGGAGATAAGAAGAGGATGTGGATCCCCTGGAACTAGAGGTACAGAGTGTTATGTGCTGTCCTTTGGGTGCTGAGAACCAAACTATGGTCATCGGCAGGAATAACGAAAGCTCATAACTGCTGAGCCATGTCTGTCTCTGCCCTTTACTTTTATTTTCTAGATGTATTACAAATGTGTTGCTTGTCCTTCATTTAGAGATGACTTCACCCCTTCTTCTCCAACTTGAAATTGACAAAGATCTGTAAGCATAGCTCTTGAATCTTCTTATTTAACCTACTTAGCAGAAAATCTAACTATTTTAGAGAACACTAAGATTGCCAAGTCCTTCTGCATATTCTTGATGTTGTTTCTAATAAAACAAACACTGCTGTTAAATATGAACGCAACAATATAAATAGCTCCCATCCTTCATACTCTTTCTAGGAGTTTATCAGAAGCAATAATAGAATTCTCCCGGGAAGACAGTTTAGATGATGAAACGGCTATTAACACTGTTTTTATTAAGTCTTTTAAATTATGGCAACAGGATTATACAACCTCTTATAAAAGTCAAAGACAGCAAGTGCCATCAACCTGAGGCAAACTAAATTGAACCCTCTCAGCACATCTTATCTAAGCCACTCCTGCAGAAACACATCCTGCAAGGCCGCAGTCTCGTCCAATATGTCCATGCTCCACTACTCCTGAAGATAGAATCCTAGAGCCATTATTTTCTCCATGGAAGTGAGTGAAATGACTTTTCAGCAAAATGTGTTCAACCGTTTTTTTTTTTTTAAAGAATCAGCTTGAATATTTGGCTAAGCATATTCTATCTTTGAGCAAAGCCATATTTTATGATGATGCTGATGTGACATCACCAATTTTTTGGGAAGAGACATTATTTACCACCTTCACTTAGTGTGAGCAGAGTCCTGTGATGCCCTGGGGGTGGGGATGACAAGATATGTAAATGTCCATAGCACTGTCAGCTTGATGTCTTAGTAGTAAGGAGAAGATATTTGGAGTTAGGGTGGTACTTGTGGTGGTTGGAATAAGAACGTATCCCATAACCTCAAGTATCTGAACTCTGGGTCTGCAGTTTCTGGCACTGTTTGGGGCGGGCGTAAACCTTGTTAGAGGAAGTATACCACTGCAGGAGTGCTTTGAGAGTTTATAACCTCCCGCCACTTCCAGCTGCTCTCTCTGCTTCATGCTTGAAGTTGAGATGTGCATTCTCAGTTTCCTGGTTTTTAAACATCCAGCATTTTGTTTCTTTTTTTTTTAAGGTTGATTTATCTATTTTTATGTATATGAGTGCTCATTATAGATGGCTGTGAGCCTCAATGTGGTTGCTTGAATTGAACTCAGAACCTCTGGAATTGCTGCCAGTCCTCTTAACTGTTGAGCCATCTCTCCAGCCCCCACTCTCAGCTTCATGTTCCTGCTGCCAGCTGCCATAATTCCCAACTATGAGTCTTAATCTGCTGAAACTGTAAGCCCAAAGGAACTCTTTGTTCTATAACTTGCCTTAGTTATGGTGTTTTTCACAGCAAGAGAAAAGTAATTAAGACAGTAATTCAAAGGGCAAAGTGGAAGACTGAGTGAGATTTCTGCTCTTATCTTCCACTGCGATGCAAACACCTTAAGATCAGAGAGCCCACTGTATTCAGTGCTGTACTTGGAGCCCACTGAAGTGGTTGGACCACTGGCAGCCAGTGACAGTCATGTGTTTTAATACATGGTTAAGTGAAAGAGCAATTGAAAAGGGCCAGCTTCCCCTTAGTTCTGTGCAGAGAAATGTTTTCTTACACTGGGTTTCAGATTTACCTCATTTTGGCTTCAATCCTACTATGCAGTGAAAATGTACTAGATTCACTCTGAAAGAGTTCTTATTCAACTACATTAAGACCTATTTAGGCTGTGTTAGTCCATAAAACAAACCTGAAATGCATCTTAGTATCGCCATTTACAGATGAGAAAACTAAGAAACTGAGCCCCATTTTCTGCAACCCACCTCTGTTATACAGGGGCTCAATCCTTCTCTTTTCAGCTCCCTGTAGTAATACTGCCTTCTCGAACTCATCTCTTGCAGTTGGAAAACTTCATTCCTCAAGTTATTGAGGCAAGACCTTAGATCTACTGACCAAGTTAAGGTTTTGTGAGTTTCCATTACCCCAATGCCCACCTGAGAGATAAAGCCTTCCTCAAATTGAAGGACCCCAGGATCCAGAATCACTCAAGGCATCCTGGCATGCTTCATAATCACCCTAAATTCTCTCAGAAAATACAGATGCCCTCAGGCAGGCAGGATGGCTCAATATGTAAAGGGCGCTTCCTGTGTAAGCCTAGGGACATAAGTTAAATTACTGTAACTCCTGTATATGTAGGAGAGAACAGACTCCACAAAGTTGTCCTTTGGACTCAAGGTATGCACTACCATATATGCATAAATTACACACTTCTACCCAACACTCTGACTTACTATATATGTGCAATTATTCTAATCATTTGTATTTAAAATAAACTCACCCACCATAGTAGTGTAGGCCTTTAATTCCAGAAATGAAATTGTGAACGCAAGAGGATTTGATGTGTTTATAAAAGGATAAAGAAAGAGGGGTATGTTCTATGGAGTGAGGTATGAGTGAAGGGGGTGTCTCAGCAGGCCCATGCTGAGGCATCCCTTCCCCCTGAGGGACCAGCCACACGGCAATATAGTGTAGAATAGCATTTATTCAGGGCATGGGGAGGGGAGTTAAGAGGATAGTAGAATCAGAGAAAGGCAGAGAGAGGGAGAGAGAGTAGAGCAATAGAGGCATGTGGAGAGCTATAGGCATGTGGAGAGAGGGGGAAGGGAGGGGGCAAGGGAAAAGCCCAAGAGGGCAAGAAGGAAGCAAGAGTAAGAGACAAGAGAGAGAGGAGGGGGCAAGCAGCCCCTTTTATAGTGAGTCAGGCCTACCTAGCTGTTGCCAGGTAACTGTGGGGTGGATCTTAGACAGAATGCTAACAGGATTAGTTCAGGTCAGCATCACCTAAGTAGTAAGTCAGAGGCCAGCAGGGATAATGAGATCTATCTCAATAAAATGTAATAATAATTATTGAAATAAATTTACCAAGTAAATAATATATCTTGCAATTTTGGCCTTACTATTTTTTTTATTTTTTTTAATTTTTTTTGTTTTGTTTTGTTTTGTTTTGTTTTGTTTTGTTTTGTTTTGTTTTGTTTTTCAAGACAAGGTTTCTCTGTATAGCCCTGGCTGTTCTGGAACTCACTCTATAGATCAGGCTGGCCTCAAACTCAGAAATCTGCCTGTCTCTGTCTCCCAAGTTCTAGGATTAAAGGTGTGTGCCACTACTGCCAGGCCTGGCCTTAGTATTTGTATCAATCAGGATTCTCTAGAGTAATTTATAGAATATATATACATATATACATATATATCTACATATATACATACCTACATATCTACATATCTACATATCTACATATCTACATATCTACATATCTACATATCTACATATCTACATACCTACATATCTACATATCTACATATATACATACCTACATATCTACATATCTACATATCTACATATCTACATATATACATATATACATATATACATATATACATATATACATATATACATATATACATATATACATATATACATATATACATATATACATATATACATATATACATATATACATATATACATATATACATATATACATATATACATATATACATATATACATATATACATATATACATATATACATATATACATATATACATATATACATATATACATATATACATATATACATATATACATATATACATATATACATATATACATATATACATATATACATATATACATATATACATATATACATATATGTGTGTGTATATATAAACATATACATTTAATGGAATATATATATATCTTTGACAGAATATCTATTTTATAAATTCTATATATGTAGAAGATATATGTGTATATATGTAGAACATATATATGAAGAATATATAGAGTATATATGTTCTAATAAGTCCTTTATTAGAAAAACTTACAGATCCGGCCGGATCAGCACCAGGGTAGCTAGAGCGCAGGGTCGGCTGACACCCGCCAGCTACCCACGACCCCCGCCACAGGATTTTGAGACTGCTGGTGAGTGGAACACAGCTTCTGCTCCAGTCCAATCACGCGGGAACTGAGACTGCTCTGGTTGGGGAGAGAGAAATCCGGCCTACATAGGGCCACAAGCCTCTTCCGGTCAGAAAAGCACCAGGGCAGCTAGGGCGCAGGGTCGGCTGACACTCGCCAGCTACCCACAACACCCGCCACAGGATCTTAAGACTTCTGGTGAGTGGAACACAGCTTCTGCTCCAATCCAATTGCGCGCGGGACCTGAGACTGCATTAGTTAGGGAAGCAGAAACCAGCCTGAGTAGGGCCACAGGCCTCATCCGACCGGATCAGCACCAGGGTAGCTAGAGCATAGGGTCGCCTGACACCTGCCAGCTACCCACGACCCCCGCCACAGGATTTTGAGACTGCTGGTGAGTGGAACACAGCTTCTGCTCCAGTCTAATCACGCGGGAACTGAGACTGCTTTGGTTGGGGAGGGAGAAATCCGGCCTACATAGGGCCACAAGCCTCTTCCGGTCAGAAAAGGACCAGGGTAGCTAGGGCGCAGGGTCGGCTGACACTCGCCAGCTACCCACAACACCCGCCACAGGATCTTAAGACTTCTGGTGAGTGGAACACAGCTTCTGCTCCAATCCAATTGCGCGCGGGACCAGAGACTGCATTAGTTAGGGAAGCAGAAAAACGGCCTGAGTAGGACCACAGGCCTCTTCCAGCTGGACCAGCACCAGGGTACCACCAGCCACCCACGACCCCGCCACAGGATTTTGAGACTGCTGGTGAGTGGAACACAGCTTCTGCTCCAATCTTTAAACAGTGACAACAACAACAACTAACCCCAGAGATTACCAGATGGCGAAAGGTAAACGTAATAATCTTACTAACAGAAACCAAGACCACTCACCATCATCAGAACCCAGCACTCCCACTTCGCCCAGTCCAGGGCACCCCAACACACCGGAAAAGCTAGACACGGATCTAAAAGCATATCTCCTGATGATGGTAGAGGACTGCAAGAAGGATTTTAATAACACACTTAAAGAAATACAAAGGAACACTGGTAAACAGGTAGAAGACAATAAAGAGGAAGCACAAAAATCCCTTAAAGAATTGCAGGAGAACACTGCTAAAGAGTTACAAATCCTTAAAGAAAAACAGGATAACATAATCAAACAGGTAGAAGTCCTTAATGAAAAACAGGAAAACACATCCAAACAGATTATGGAAATGAACAAAACCATACTAGACCTAAAAAGGGAAGTAGACACAATAAAGAAAACCCAAAATGAGGCAACACTGGAGATAGAAACCCTAGGAAAGAAATCTGAAACCATAGATACCAGCATCAGCAACAGAATACAAGAGATGGAAGAGAGAATCTCAGGTGCAGAAGATTCCATAGAGAACATCAGCACAACAATCAAGGAAAATGTAAAATGCAAAAAGATCCTAACTCAAAACATCCAAGAAATACAGGACACAATGAGAAGACCAAACCTACAGATAATAGGAGTGGATGAGAATGAAGATTTTCAACTCAAAGGACCAGCAAACATCTTCAACAAAATTATAGAAGAAAACTTCCCAAATCTAAAGAAAGAGATGCCCATGAACATACAAGAAGCCTACAGAACTCCAAATAGACTGGACCAGAAAAGAAATACCTCCCGACACATAATAATCAGAACAACAAATGCTCTAAATAAAGATAGAATACTAAAAGCAGTAAGAGAAAAAAGCCAAGTAACATATAAAGGCAAGCCTATCAGAATTACACCAGATTTTTCACCAGAGACTATGAAAGCCAGAAGATCCTGGACGGATGTTATACAGACACTAAAAGAACACAAAATCCAGAAACCGGCCTGAGTAGGGCCACAGGCCTCACCCGGCCGGATCAGCACCAGGGTAGCAGGAGCGCAGGGTTGCCTGACACCCGCCAGCTACCCACGACCCCCGCCGCAGGATTTTGGGACTGCTGGTGAGTGGAACACAGCTTCTGCTCCAATCCAATTGCGCGGGACCTGAGACTGCATTAGTTAGGGAAGCAGAAACCGGCCTGAGTAGGGCCACAGGCCTCACCCGGCCGGATCAGCGCCAGGGTAGCGGGAGCGCAGGGTTGCCTGACACCCGCCAGCTACCCACGACCCCCGCCGCAGGATTTTGGGACTGCTGGTGAGTGGAACACAGCTTCTGCTCCAATCCAATTGCGCGGGACCTGAGACTGCATTAGTTAGGGAAGCAGAAACCAGCCTGAGTAGGGCCACAGGCCTCACCCGGCCGGATCAGCGCCAGGGTAGCGGGAGCGCAGGGTTGCCTGACACCCGCCAGCTACCCACGACCCCCGCCGCAGGATTTTGGGACTGCTGGTGAGTGGAACACAGCTTCTGCTCCAGTCCAATCACGCGGGACCTGAGACTGCTCTGGTTGGGGAGAGAGAAATCCGGCCTACATAGGGCCACAACCCTCTTCCGGTCAGAAAAGCACCTGGGCAGCTGGGGCGCAGGGTCTGCTGACACTCGCCAGCTTCCCACAACACCCGCCACAGGAACTTAAGACTTCTGGTGAGTGGAGCACAGCTTCTGCTCCAATCCAATTGCTCGGGACCTGAGACTGCATTAGTTAGGGAAGCAGAAACCGGCCTGAGTAGGACCACAGGCCTCATCCGGCTGGATCAACGCCTGGGTAGCGGGAGCGCAGGGTTGCCTGACACCCGCCAGCTACCCACGACCCCCGCCGCAGGATTTTGGGACTGCTGGTGAGTGGAACACAGCTTCTGCTCCAATCCAATTGCGCGGGACCTGAGACTGCATTAGTTAGGGAAGCAGAAACCGGCCTGAGTAGGGCCACAGGCCTCACCCGGCTGGATCAGCGCCAGGGTAGCGGGAGCGCAGGGTTGCCTGACACCCGCCAGCTACCCAAGACCCCCGCCGCAGGATTTTGGGACTGCTGGTGAGTGGAACACAGCTTCTGCTCCAGTCCAATCACGCAGGACCTGAGACTGCTCTGGTTGGGGAGAGAGAAATCCGGCCTACATAGGGCCACAACCCTCTTCCGGTCAGAAAAGCACCTGGGCAGCTGGGGCGCAGGGTCAGCTGACACTCACCAGCTACCCACAACACCCACCACAGGATCTTAAGACTTCTGGAGAGTGGAACACAGCTTCTGCTCCAATCCAATTGCACGCGGGACCAGAGACTACATTAGTTAGGGAAGCAGAAAAACGGCCTGAGTAGGACCACAGGCCTCTTCCGGCTGGACCAGCACCGGGGTACCATCAGCTACCCACGACCCCCGCCGCAGGATTTAGAGACTGCTGGTGAGTGGAACACAGCTTCTGCTCCAATCTTTAAATAGTGACAAAGATAACAACTAACCCCAGAGATTACCAGATGGCGAAAGGTAAACGTAATAATCTTACTAACAGGAACCAAGACCACTCACCATCATCAGAACCCAGCACCCCCACTTCGCCCAGTCCAGGGCACCCCAACACACCGGAAAAGCTAGACACGGATTTAAAAGCATATCTCCTGATGATGATAGAGGACTTCAAGAAGGACTTTAATAACACACTTAAAGAAATGCAGGAGAACACTGATAAAAAGGCAGAAGACAATAAAGAGGAAGCACAAAAATCCCTTAAAGAATTGCAGGAGAACACTGCTAAAGAGTTACAAATCCTTAAAGAAAAACATGATAACATAATCAAACAGGTAGAAGTCCTTACAGAAAAACAGGAAAACACATCCAAACAGATGATGGAAATGAACAAAACCATACTAGACCTAAAAAGGGAAGTAGACACAATAAAGAAAACCCAAAATGAGGCAACACTGGAGATAGAAACCCTAGGAAAGAAATCTGGAACCATAGATACGAGCATCAGCAACAGAATACAAGAGATGGAAGAGAGAATCTCAGGTGCAGAAGATTCCATAGAGAACATCGGCACAACAATCAAGGAAAATGTAAAATGCAAAAAGATCCTAACTCAAAACATCCAAGAAATACAGGACATAATGAGAAGACCAAACCTACGGATAATAGGAGTGGATGAGAATGAAGATTTTCAACTCAAAGGACCAGCAAACATCTTCAACAAAATTATAGAAGAAAACTTCCCAAATCTAAAGAAAGAGATGCCCATGAACATACAAGAAGCCTACAGAACTCCAAATAGACTGGACCAGAAAAGAAATACCTCCCGACACATAATAATCAGAGCAACAAATGCTCTAAATAAAGATAGAATACTAAAAGCAGTAAGAGAAAAAGGCCAAGTAACATATAAAGGCAAGCCTATCAGAATTACACCAGACTTTTCACCAGAGACTATGAAAGCCAGAAGATCCTGGACGGATGTTATACAGACACTAAAAGAACACAAATTCCAGCCCAGGCTACTATACCCAGCCAAACTCTCAATTAACATAGATGGAGAAACCAAAGTATTCCACGACAAAACCAAATTCACACATTATCTCTCCACGAATCCAGCCCTTCAAAGGATAATAACAGAAAAAAACCAATACAAGGACAGGAACCACGCCCTAGAAACAACAAGAAGGTAATCCCTCAACAAACCTAAAAGAAGACAGCCACAAGAACAAAATGCCAACTTTAACATCAAAATTAACAGGAAACAACAATTACTTTTCCTTAATATCTCTTAATATCAATGGACTCAACTCCCCGATAAAAAGACATAGACTAACAAACTGGCTACACAAACAAGACCCAACATTTTGCTGCTTACAGGAAACTCATCTCAGAGAAAAGGATAGACACTACCTCAGAATGAAAGGCTGGAAAACAATTTTCCAAGCAAATGGCATGAAGAAACAAGCTGGAGTAGCCATTCTAATATCTGATAAGATTGACTTCCAACCCAAAGTCATTAAAAAAGACAGGGAGGGACACTTCATACTCATCAAAGGTAAAATCCTCCAAGAGGAACTATCAATCCTGAATATCTATGCTCCAAATACAAAGGCAGCCACATTCATTAAAGAAACTTTAGTAAAGCTCAAAGCACACATTGCACCTCATACAATAATAGTGGGAGACTTCAACACACCACTTTCACCAATGGACAGATCATGGAAACAGAAACTAAACAGGGACACAGTGAAACTAACAGAAATTATGAATCAAATGGATCTGGCAGATATCTACAGAACATTCTATCCTAAAACAAAAGGATATACCTTCTTCTCAGCACCTCATGGTACCTTCTCCAAAATTGACCACATAATTGGTCACAAAACAGGCCTCAACAGATATAAAAATATTGAAATTGTCCCATGCATCCTATCAGATCACCATGGACTAAGGCTGATCTTCAATAACAAAATAAATAATAGAAAGCCAACCTTCACGTGGAAACTGAACAACACTCTTCTCAATGATACCTTGGTCAAGGAAGGAATAAAGAAAGAAATTAAGGACTTTTTAGAGTTCAATGAAAATGAAGCCACAACATACCCAAACTTATGGGACGCAATGAAAGCATTTTTAAGAGGAAAACTCATAGCTCTGAGTGCCTCCAAAAGGAAACTAGAGAGAGCACACATTAGCAGCTTGACAACACACCTAAAAGCACTAGAACAAAAGGAAGCAAATTCACCCAAGAGGAGTAGATGGCAGGAAATAATCAAACTCAGGGGTGAAATCAACCAAGTGGAAACAAGAAAAACTATTCAAAGAATCAACCAATCAAGGAGCTGGTTCTTTGAGAAAATCAACAAGATAGATAAACCCTTAGCCAGACTCACTAGAGGGCACAGGGAAAGCATCCTAATTAACAAAATCAGAAATGAAAAAGGAGACATAACAACAGATCCTGAAGACATCCAAAACATCATCAGATCCTTCTACCAAAGGCTATACTCAACAAAACTGGAGAACCTGGATGAAATGGACAAGTTCCTAGACAGATACCAGGTACCAAAGCTGAATCAAGATCAGGTTAATGATCTAAACAGCCCTATATCCCCCAAAGAAATAGAAGCAGTCATTAATAGTCTCCCAACTAAAAAAAGCCCAGGACCAGATGGGTTTAGTGCAGAGTTCTATCAGACCTTCAAAGAAGATCTAATCCCAGTTCTTCACAAACTATTCCACAAAATAGAAACAGAAGGTACTCTACCCAACTCATTCTATGAAGCCACAATTACTCTGATACCTAAACCACAAAAAGACCCAACAAAGATAGAAAACTTCAGACCAATATCCCTTATGAATATTGATGCAAAAATCCTCAATAAAGTTCTTGCTAACCGAATCCAAGAACACATCAAAACAATCATCCATCCTGACCAAGTAGGTTTCATCCCAGGGATGCAGGGATGGTTCAATATACGGAAATCCATCAACGTAATCCAGTATATAAACAAACTCAAAGACAAAAACCACATGGTCATCTCCTTAGATGCGGAAAAAGCATTTGACAAGATCCAACACCCATTCATGATAAAAGTCTTGGAAAGATCAGGAATTCAAGGCCCATACCTAAACATGATAAAAGCAATCTACAGCAAACCAGTAGCCAACATCAAAGTAAATGGTGAGAAGCTTGAAGCAATCCCTCTAAAATCAGGGACTAGACAAGGCTGTCCACTTTCTCCATACCTATTCAACATTGTACTTGAAGTCCTAGCCAGAGCAATTCGACAACAAAAGGAGATCAAAGGGATACAAATTGGAAAAGATGAAGTCAAAATATCACTTTTTGCAGATGATATGATAGTATATATAAGTGACCCTAAAAATTCCACCAGAGAACTCCTAAGCCTGATAAACAGCTTCGGTGAAGTAGCTGGATATAAAATTAACTCAAACAAATCAATGGCCTTTCTCTACACAAAGAATAAACAGGCTGAGAAAGAAATTAGGGAAACAACACCCTTCTCAATAGTCACAAATAATATAAAATATCTTGGCGTGACTCTAACTAAGGAAGTGAAAGATCTGTATAATACAAACTTCAAGTCTCTGAAGAAAGAAATTATAGAAGATCTCAGAAGATGGAAAGATCTCCCATGCTCATGGATTGGCAGGATCAACATTGTAAAAATGGCTATCTTGCCAAAAGCAATCTACAGATTCAATGCAATCCCCATCAAAATTCCAAATCAATTCTTCAACGAATTAGAAAGTGCAATCTGCAAATTCATCTGGAATAACAAAAAACCTAGGATAGCAAAAACTCTCCTCAAGGATAAAAGAACCTCTGGTGGAATCACCATGCCGGACCTAAAGCTCTACTACAGAGCAATTGTGATAAAAACTGCATGGTACTGGTATAGTGACAGACAAATAGACCAATGGAATAGAATTGAAGACCCAGAAATGAATCCACACACCTATGGTCACTTGATCTTTGACAAGGGAGCTAAAAACATCCAGTGGAAGAAAGACAGCATTTTCAACAAATGGTGCTGGCACAACTGGTTGTTAACATGTAGAAGAATGCGAATCGATCCATTCCTATCTCCTTGTACTAAGGTCAAGTCTAAGTGGATCAAGGAACTTCACATAAAACCAGAGACACTGAAACTTATAGAGGAGAAAGTGGGGAAAAGCCTTGAAGATATGGGCACAGGGGAAAAATTCCTGAATAGAACAGTGATGGCTTGTGCTGTAAGATCGAGAATTGACAAGTGGGACCTCATGAAACTACAAAGCTTCTGCAAGGCTAAAGACACCATCAATAAGACAAAAAAACCACCAACAGATTGGGAAAGGATCTTCACCTATCCTAAATCAGATAAGGGACTAATATCCAATATATATAAAGAACTCAAGAAGGTGGACTCCAGAAAGTCAAATAACCCCATTAAAAAATGGGGCTCAGAACTGAACAAAGAATTCTCACCTGAGGAATACCGAATGGCAGAGAAGCACCTGAAAAAATGTTCAACATCCTTAATCATCAGGGAAATGCAAATCAAAACAACCCTGAGATTCCACCTCACACCAGTCAGAATGGCTAAGATCAAAAATTCAGGTGACAGCAGATGCTGGCGAGGATGTGGAGAAAGTGGAACACTCCTCCATTGTTGGTGGGATTGCAAGCTTGTACAACCACTCTGGAAATCAGTCTGGCGGTTCCTCAGAAAATTGGACATAGTACTACCGGAGGATCCAGCAATACCTCTCCTGGGCATATATCCAGAAGATGTCCCAACCGGTAAAAAGGACACATGCTCCACTATGTTCATAGCAGCCCTATTTATAATAGCCAGAAGCTGGAAAGAACCCAGATGTCCCTCAACAGAGGAATGGATACAGAAATTATGGTACATTTACACAATGGAGTACTACTCAGCTATTAAAAAGAATGAATTTATGAAATTCCTAGCCAAATGGATGGACCTGGAGGGCATCATCTTGAGTGAAGTAACACAATCACAAAAGAACTCACACAATATGTATTCACTGATAAGTGGATATTAGCCCAAAACTTAGGATACCCAAGATATAAGATACAATTTGCTAAACGCATGAAACTCAAGAAGAATGAAGACCAAAGTGTGGACACTGTGCACCTTCTTAGAATTGGGAACAAAACACCCAGGGAAGGAGTTACAGAGACAAAGTTCGTAGCTGTGATGAAAGGATGGACCATTTAGAGACTGCTGTATCCAGGGATCCGTCCCATAATCAGCTTCTAAACGCTGGCACCATTGCATACACTAGTAAGATCTTGCTGAAAGGACCCAAATATAGCTGTCTCTTGTGAGACGATGCCGGGGCCTAGCAAACACAGGAGTGGATGTTCACAGTCAGCTATTGGATGTATCACAGGGCTCCCAATGGAGAAGCTAGAGAAAGTACCCAAGGAGCTAAAGGGATCTGCAACCCTATTGTTGGAACAACATGATGTACTAACCAGAACCCCGGAGCTCTTGTCTCTAGCTGCATATGTATCGAAAGATGGCCTAGTCGGCCATCACTGGAAAGAGAGGCCCATTGGACTTGCAAACTTTATATGCCCCAATATAGGGGAATGCCAGGGCCAAAAGAATGGGAATGGGTGGGTAGGGAAGTGGGGGGCGCTATGGGGGACTTTTGGGATAGTATTGGAAATGTAATTGAGGAAAATATGTAATAAAAATATTTAAAAAAAAAAAAAAGAACACAAAATCCAGCCCAGGCTACTATACCCAGCCAAACTCTCAATTAACATAGATGGAGAAACCAAAGTATTCCACGACAAAACCAAATTCACACATTATCTCTCCACGAATCCAGCCCTTCAAAGGATAATAACAGAAAAAAACCAATACAAGGACAGGAACCAGGCCCTAGAAACAACAAGAAGGTAATCCCTCAACAAACCTAAAAGAAGACAGCTACAAGAACAGAATGCCAACTTTAACAACAAAAATAACAGGAAACAACAATTACTTTTCCTTAATATCTTTTAATATCAATGGACTCAACTCCCCGATAAAAAGACATTGACTAACAAACTGGCTACACAAACAAGACCCAACATTTTGCTGCTTACAGGAAACTCATCTCAGAGAAAAAGATAGACACTACCTCAGAATGAAAGGCTGGAAAACAATTTTCCAAGCAAATGGTATGAAGAAACAAGCTGGAGTAGCCATTCTAATATCTGATAAGATTGACTTCCAACCCAAAGTCATTAAAAAAGACAGGGAGGGACACTTCATACTCATCAAAGGTAAAATCCTCCAAGAGGAACTATCAATCCTGAATATCTATGCTCCAAATACAAAGGCAGCCACATTCATTAAAGAAACTTTAGTAAATCTCAAAGCACACATTGCACCTCATACAATAATAGTGGGAGACTTCAACACACCACTTTCACCAATGGACAGATCATGGAAACAGAAACTAAACAGGGACACAGAGAAACTAAGAGAAATTATGAATCAAATGGATCTGGCAGATATCTACAGAACATTCTATCCTAAAACAAAAGGATATACCTTCTTCTCAGCACCTCATGGTACCTTCTCCAAAATTGACCACAAAATTGGTCACAAAACAGGCCTCAACAGATACAAAAATATTGAAATTGTCCCATGCATCCTATTAGATCACCATGGACTAAGGCTGATCGTCAATAACAAAATAAATAATAGAAAGCCAACCTTCACGTGGAAACTGAACAACACTCTTCTCAATGATACCTTGGTCAAGGAAGGAATAAAGAAAGAAATTAAGGACTTTTTAGAGTTCAATGAAAATGAAGCCACAACATACCCAAACTTATGGGACGCAATGAAAGCATTTCTAAGAGGAAAACTCATAGCTCTGAGTGCCTCCAAAAGGAAACTAGAGAGAGCACACATTAGCAGCTTGACAATATACCTAAAAGCACTAGAACAAAAGGAAGCAAATTCACCCAAGAGGAGTAGACGGCAGGAAATAATCAAACTCAGGGGCGAAATCAACCAAGTGGAAACAAGAAAAACTATTCAAAGAATCAACCAATCAAGGAGCTGGTTCTTTGAGAAAATCAACAAGATAGATAAACCCTTAGCCAGACTCACTAGAGGGCACAGGGAAAGCATCCTAATTAACAAAATCAGAAATGAAAAAGGAGACATAACAACAGATCCTGAAGACATCCAAAACACCATCAGATCCTTCTACCAAAGGCTATACTCAACAAAACTGGAGAACCTGGATGAAATGGACAAGTTCCTAGACAGATACCAGGTACCAAAGTTGAATCAAGATCAGGTTAATGATCTAAACAGCCCTATATCCCCCAAAGAAATAGAAGCAGTCATTAATAGTCTCCCAACTAAAAAAAGCCCAGGACCAGATGGGTTTAGTGCAGAGTTCTATCAGACCTTCAAAGAAGATCTAATCCCAGTTCTTCACAAACTATTCCACAAAATAGAAACAGAAGGTACTCTACCCAACTCATTCTATGAAGCCACAATTACTCTGATACCTAAACCACAAAAAGACCCAACAAAGATAGAAAACTTCAGACCAATATCCCTTATGAATATTGATGCAAAAATCCTCAATAAAGTTCTTGCTAACCGAATCCAAGAACACATCAAAACAATCATCCATCCTGACCAAGTAGGTTTCATCCCAGGGATGCAGGGATGGTTCAATATACGGAAATCCATCAACGTAATCCAGTATATAAACAAACTCAAAGACAAAAACCACATGGTCATCTCCTTAGATGCGGAAAAAGCATTTGACAAGATCCAACACCCATTCATGATAAAAGTCTTGGAAAGATCAGGAATTCAAGGCCCATACCTAAACATGATAAAAGCAATCTACAGCAAACCAGTACCCAACATCAAAGTAAATGGTGAGAAGCTTGAAGCAATCCCTCTAAAATCAGGGACTAGACAAGGCTGTCCACTTTCTCCATACCTATTCAACATTGTACTTGAAGTCCTAGCCAGAGCAATTCGACAACAAAAGGAGATCAAAGGGATACAAATTGGAAAAGATGAAGTCAAAATATCACTTTTTGCAGATGATATGATAGTATATATAAGTGACCCTAAAAATTCCACCAGAGAACTCCTAAGCCTGATAAACAGCTTCGGTGAAGTAGCTGGATATAAAATTAACTCAAACAAATCAATGGCCTTTCTCTACACAAAGAATAAACAGGCTGAGAAAGAAATTAGGGAAACAACACCCTTCTCAATAGTCACAAATAATATAAAATATCTTGGCGTGACTCTAACTAAGGAAGTGAAAGATCTGTATGATAAAAACTTCAAGTCTCTGAAGAAAGAAATTATAGAAGATCTCAGAAGATGGAAAGATCTCCCATGCTCATGGATTGGCAGGATCAACATTGTAAAAATGGCTATCTTGCCAAAAGCAATCTACAGATTCAATGCAATCCCCATCAAAATTCCAACTCAATTCTTCAACGAATTAGAAAGTGCAATCTGCAAATTCATCTGGAATAACAAAAAACCTAGGATAGCAAAAACTCTTCTCAAGGATAAAAGAACCTCTGGTGGAATCACCATGCCGGACCTAAAGCTCTACTACAGAGCAATTGTGATAAAAACTGCATGGTACTGGTATAGTGACAGACAAATAGACCAATGGAATAGAATTGAAGACCCAGAAATGAACCCACACACCTACGGTCACTTGATCTTCGACAAGGGAGCTAAAAACATCCAGTGGAAGAAAGACAGCATTTTCAACAAATGGTGCTGGCACAACTGGTTGTTAACATGTAGAAGAATGCGAATCGATCCATTCCTATCTCCTTGTACTAAGGTCAAGTCTAAGTGGATCAAGGAACTTCACATAAAACCAGAGACACTTATACTTATAGAGGAGAAAGTGGGGAAAAGCCTTGAAGATATGGGCACAGGGGAAAAATTCCTGAATAGAACAGTAATGGCTTGTGCTGTAAGATCGAGAATTGACAAGTGGGACCTCATGAAACTACAAAGCTTCTGCAAGGCTAAAGACACCATCAATAAGACAAAAAAACCACCAACAGATTGGGAAAGGATCTTCACCTATCCTAAATCAGATAAGGGACTAATATCCAATATATATAAAGAACTCAAGAAGGTGGACTCCAGAAAGTCAAATAACCCCATTAAAAATTGGGGCTCAGAACTGAACAAAGAATTCTCACCTGAGGAATACCGAATGGCAGAGAAGCACCTGAAAAAATGTTCAACATCCTTAATCATCAGGGAAATGCAAATCAAAACAACCCTGAGATTCCACCTCACACCAGTCAGAATGGCTAAGATCAAAAATTCAGGTGACAACAGATGCTGGCGAGGATGTGGAGAAAGAGGAACACTCCTCCATTGTTGGTGGGATTGCAAGCTTGTACAACCACTCTGGAAATCAGTCTGGCGGTTCCTCAGAAAATTGGACATAGTACTACCGGAGGATCCAGCAATACCTCTCCTGGGCATATATCCAGAAGATGTCCCAACCGGTAAAAAGGACACATGCTCCACTATGTTCATAGCAGCCCTATTTATAATAGCCAGAAGCTGGAAAGAACCCAGATGTCCCTCAACAGAGGAATGGATACAGAAATTATGGTACATTTACACAATGGAGTACTACTCAGCTATTAAAAAGAATGAATTTATGAAATTCCTAGCCAAATGGATGGACCTGGAGGGCATCATCTTGAGTGAAGTAACACAATCACAAAAGAACTCACACAATATATATTCACTGATAAGTGGATATTAGCCCAAAACTTAGGATACCCAAGATATAAGATACAATTTGCTAAACGCATGAAACTCAAGAAGAATGAAGACCAAAGTGTGGACACTGTGCACCTTCTTAGAATTGGGAACAAAACACCCAGGGAAGGAGTTACAGAGACAAAGTTCGTAGCTGTGATGAAAGAATGGACCATTTAGAGACTGCCGTATCCAGGGATCCATCCCATAATCAGCTTCTAAACGCTGACACCATTGCATACACTAGCAAGATTTTGCTGAAAGGACCCAAATATAGCTGTCTCTTGTGAGACGATGCCGGGGCCTAGCAAACACAGGAGTGGATGTTCACAGTCAGCTATTGGATGTATCACAGGGCTCCCAATGGAGAAGCTAGAGAAAGTACCCAAGGAGCTAAAGGGATCTGCAACCCTATTGTTGGAACAACATGATGTACTAACCAGAACCCTGGAGCTCTTGTCTCTAGCTGCATATGTATGGAAAGATGGCCTAGTCGGCCATCACTGGAAAGAGAGGCCCATTGGATTTGCAAACTTTCTATGCCCCAATATAGGGGAATGCCAGGGCCAAAAGAATGGGAATGGGTGGGTAGGGAAGTGGGGGGCGCTATGGGGGACTTTTGGGATAGCATTGGAAATGTAATTGAGGAAAATATGTAATAAAAATATTAAAAATCAAAAAAAAAAAAAAAAAAAGAAAAACTTACAGACTTCGGTCTAGTTAATCTAACAATGGCTGGCGGTGAATGGAAAGTCCCACAATTCAACAGTTGTTCAATCCATGGGGCGCTAAGCCAATGGAGGAATAGACTTGCTGGCAGAATGAGAGCAAGCAGGCAAAGAGCAAAAGCTTCCTTCTTCCATGTCCTTACATGGGTTAGCAGCAGAAGGTGTGTCTGCCGCAAGATCTGGCTTATAGGCATGCCTTTTTAACTCAAAGGTCCAGATTAAAAGAGGATCTTCTTGCTTCAAATTAATCAAAATATCCCTGACAGATGTGCCCTCGATTTTGAGGTTTCTGTTCCAGGTATAGTCAAGTTGACAACCAAAAATGGCCATCACACTATTTCAGAGCAATTTACCTACTGAAAATTAGATGGACTCCACTAACCAGCAAAAACCTTTGGTTGGGCCAAGATTTTGATGTCCACAGTGTTTTTCATTGTGAGGTGGGTACTGCTGGGCCTTCACTGTGATTCCTGCCTATCGAGAGACAATTTTGTAAATACATAGAAGTGAAATTGTGGATGCTGCTATGATAGTCTTTACTCCAGTTTGCTTCCTAAAGGAGATCAATATTAACAGTGTTAAGAATAAGAACTCACACCCAGGAAACTTCATCCACTTATAAGAGCAAATTTCTGTAAGACTATTTAGAGCTACATCTACTGTGGAATTCTTTTTCTTTCTAATTATATAACTGTTACATTTGTGAAACATTTTTTTTTGTCAAGATCAAAGCTTCCAGGTCAGCATGATAAATACAACTATCTGAAGGCAGGTTAATTACCTTCTGAACGTTTCAGTAAATATCAAATTTGGGTAACTAGAGAAGAGCCTCTATGTAGAAAGAAAATTCTACCTGATGACAATTAGTTTTCCAAATGATAGCTTACCAAATCAAGTACTATTTGAATAAAAATATGTAGCCTTTGGAAATTGGTTGCATTGTGATTTGATTTTGTGTTTGTGAACTTAAAGAAAATCTTTTGCTAGCTTATGAACCTAATTTACCATGTAGGGAATGATTTAGAGGTTGAACCAAAATCCACTCAGAGGCTCAAACCTTTGATAAACGAGAAAAAACAGGAGAAAAAGGAGGGTTAGGGGAGAAGGGGCTACAAGTGAGGAAGAGAAAGAAGATTTAGCATAAAATGATAAATATGTAAAATATCCTTGTAGTTCCTAAAATTTGAGGGGAAAAGAGCTGCACCGGTTTTAAAGAGTCTGCAATGCTACATGACTGAATATTGTAATTATGGATGAATAAAACATTGCAGGCCACAACCTAATTACCATAGACTATTTTAGTCCCTTTGAAAGCTATTTATTGTCCACCCATGTGTTTAACCTGACAGCCTTTTGACTATCAAAACCTTTAAAATATAGTCATTCTAAACAGACCATTAGCTTCTATCAATACCAAAGTTAAGGCTACTATCAGAGAGTATATGAAAACCGTTTTCTCTGCTTTGCTACCTGTGCCCTACTTGTAACCTCCACTAATATATTAAGTTAAGTACATGCTCTGATTTCAGACTTTCTTTGTTCTATATCCAATAAATAACCTCATGTACCCATTTCACAGTGAAATTGCCTTTCAGGGTAACATGGGCCATGCTCACTAAAACATGGCTTTACTCTCTTTGAAGCAGAAGATGTGTTTTGCATCAACGGGTATATAATTAATTTATGCCCTCCATTAAGACTGAGAACTAAATACTTTGTTAGTAAAATGAAAGGGTGGAGAATAGAAAAGAGGGAGGATGGGGGGGGGGGAAGGGAGGGAAAGAGAGAGAGGGAAAGAGAGAGAGAGAGAGAGCAAAAGAGAGAGAGAGGGAAAGAGAGGGGGGAAGAGAGAGATGGAAAGAGAGAAGGGAGAGAGAGAGAAGAGAAAGGGAGGGTGGGAGGGAGAGAGAGAGAGAGAGAGAGAGAGAGAGAGAGAGAGAGAGAGAGAAGCAATTAAGAGAACCCCAAAGACCCATAAGGTGCAGGAATCATCAAACTTGCTTTGCAAAGTGTTAGAAGCTGAATGTTTTCAGTTTAGGGACCATAATATGTTGGTTTCTGTGATTCAAGGACTCCATCACAGCCCAAGATGCAGTTGTGCCATTCAAACATCAACAATCATAGATGCATTCCAATAATGGAATAAAATGAGGCAGACCATAATAGACTCTGCAAGAATACAATTTACAATAGACAGCATTGACCTACGGACCTATGTTTTGCAGGCCTAATTCTAATGCTAAGGATTTTACTACTCACATTTACAAAGATATTAACTATTAGACAAACATTTCTAAAGAAGTCAAACTACCTTAGGTTGTTTTTAATCTCTTTAAAAGATAGTCACTGCTCATCTACATGAGTGGATAATGTCACTATTAGAGAAGATATAGGTTATTAAACAAACAAAAAAGTCATGATACAAGACATGGAATACCTCACTGTGAATTATTGGTCAGGGAAGACCCAATGGTCTCCTAAACAACACAGGCTATTGCCATTAACTTTGATTACCCACCATAACTTTGTGGTAAGATTTTATTGCTGAAGATATCTCCCATTTTGCCTGAACAGCATAGAGACATCAATCTCAAAATGATTTGGAAGCTCCCTCTCTGCTGTCTAGCTTCCATCATTCTATAAAAGGGGATGTACGGACTGCTAAAGGAGAAAATACATCTGTGTTCTTCATGAGTGCTGGTCCTGTAGGTGACAGTACTGGCCTGCCGGGCAAGTTATACCTTTTGGTATAATAATAGCATGACTGTTATGGGGTAGCTAGCTGACCTTTGACTTGATTGGCATCTTGCTCCTCTGAAGCAATGTTAACATCTGATACTGAAATCCTGTTCAAGAGGCCATGGTAAGGAGATCGTAAGCCCTATGGTAGAACCTGCTGTTGTCATTATGCTAAATGGTCATATTGTTAAATTGCCTTCTGGCTTTCTAAATATATATATTTATACCCAAAAACCTACCATTAACCTTGGTCAGACAAGATTGGTTTTGTTTTGCAGTGGTCAGGTAGACAATGGAGAGTCACATAATAGGTCAGAGTATTGAAAACAAGAGATTTGGTGATCAGTCCTAAGCAGCAAGCTTAAATTAACCCCCTCGTCACCACTACAAAGGTTCAGGGAACATTGTAGAAGAGGAGAAGGAAATAGTGTTAGAGCAAAAGGATGGGGAGCAATGTTGTAAAAATGTTTTCAGGATATGACCTGGCTAAGTCATGACCTCAAGGCAGTTGTGGTTATCTATTCAGTCTACAAAATATTGAGCCACCCAATATTCTGCTTTAGATAGCAAAGATGATCTCTAGGCCCCATTCTGAACTCCATATCTATACCCATTACCAGAGGATAATTGTTAGAGGAGAGAGAATCATTCTTTACTGATGATGTGGGCACTGGTAGGAGTACTAGGCTCCCAGAGATGATCCCCACACCCATGCAAATATGGGCAACACAGACTAAACTTACTGGATTTTATAAAAATATATATATGTATATACATATATATGCACACATATATAATATATATAATATATAATATTTATGTATATAATATATTTTTAAAAGACATTAGTGTGGCGAAAGAGATGGGGAAATAGAGGAGGCATGGGAAATAGGTATATTATTTCATATTACATATTACATATTACATATTACATATTTCATATTTCATATTACATATTACATATTACATATTATTTCATATTATTTCATATTACATATATACATGAAATTCTCAAGAATAAATTTCAAATTCAAAGAGTTTCCTAATAGTTTTCTATTATAATATAAATGTATATTGTAATATAAAAATAATAAACATAATATTATAAAACAAGTATATTTTAATATGAGAAACTTAAATAGCTATGGTTTAAAGCAAACTTTTATTTCTCACTAAATCACATTTGCTTCCCGATAATTCAATACCAGGATACAGACAAAAACATTTATAGAATTGACATTTGGCAGTGTGGTTTTCTTCAGTAATGTTTTTCCTTCTTTCAAGTACATCATTCTTTGAAAATATGCTCAAAAATAATCATGCACAAACATAATAACGTATATGTTGCAGTAGGGGTGTGAGTATGTAAATACATGTGTATGCATGTTCATATGATTCATTAATATGCATTCTTGCGTAGGCCAGAGAACAACTTTCCGTATCATTCTTTAGGAGAACACCACTCTGTTTTATGAAATAGGTTTTCTTACAGGGCTAGAGTTTGCTTGAAGAAGCAAGGCTAGGTGGCCACCAAGTCCCTGTTCCCTTATCTCTGTTCTGTCCCTTATCTCTGTTCTGGGATCACAAGCACTTGCTACACTTTCTGATTTTACACACACACACCTCCTTAGAACTCTATACTATATAGCTGTAGGATCTTGAGTTAAGGTTGCATAAGAGGCCAGACTTAGGAATCAAGTGGTTCATGTTTGGGCTTTTGGTTTTATAACTTACCCTTGCAGAGTACCTGTTGCTTTCTGTCAACCTCATGTAAAACATGCCTAACACTTACTATTGGATTATGTAACATATTAACATGAAGATTGAAGTCCCATGCACTGTGTACAGCCCTTTCTTTGTTGTCTTTATCTGAAGTCAGAGTCAGGTACAGCAGTACATCACTGAGCTGCAAATGGTAGATAGCTGGTTAACTTAATTATTTATTATTCTTTGTAAAAATGTTGTTTCTGATCAGCCCTTAGCAAAGTGTCCTTGCTGGAAGAGTGTGGTTCTATGAAACATTACCTCTTTAGAATATGTATTGTTCTTTAAGATTCATTTCTTTTTATTTTCTGTCTATACATGGTTTGCCAGCATGTATGTACATGCAGCACATTGGTAGAGGACAGAAGATGCAGTCGGATCCCCTGAAATTAGTTTCAGATGGTTGTAAGCCACCATGTAGGTGCTAGGAATCACACCTGGGTCCTCTGCAAAAGCAGCCTGTGCTCTTAACTGATGCACCATCTCTCCAGGTGCCTCACCTTTAAAGTTTTTGTTATTGCCATTATTCATAATTGTTGATGTGCGTTAGTGTAGGGACCCATGTATCCAGGCACACACTAAGACCGAAAAAAGGCATAGGGGCTTTGGCATAATAAGCTTCTCAATGTGGATGCTAGGATCTAAACTCCAGGCCTTAGGATAGAGCAGCAAATGCGCATAGCTGCTGGGCAATCAGGATAACATAAGTTTTCATTGTTTGCAGCAGCCTTTATCTCAGCACTCGGGAGACAAAGGCAGGTGGGGTCTCCAGCTTGGAATGAATAATAAGGTCCAGGTCAGCTGAGGCTACTTATCTCAAAGGCTACTTATCTCAAAGGCCCCATCTCAAAACACAAACAATAGCAAAAAAAAAAAAAAAAAAAAAAAGAAAAAAAGAAAAAGAACCCATTGTTTGCTGTTGTTACCATAAGGCCAAATACAGATGATACTAAAGGCTTTTGAAACCTGAAAACCCAGAGAACTAGGAATTTGGAGCCATTGAAAATAGTGAGCACCTTTGAAGTTGATAAAGGTTACAGAAGAGAGATGAGGGCTGGAGATATGGCTCTGTGATTAAAAGTGCGTGCTGATCTTGTAGAGGATACAGGTTCAGTCCCCAGTGCCTACATTACATTGTTCATGTCTAGCTTTAATTCAGCTTCAGTGGATCCAATGCATCTTTCTGACCTCCACAGGCATCTGCACACAGCACACACCACACAATTTAAAACAAAATAAAAAAAACTTTTAATATGAAAATTTAAAATTTCGTTCCAGCCCAGCCCTGACTCCCTTGTGTGGAACAAGTACACAAAATAGTGATAGACCTGAAGAAAAGCTGTGGCCATTTGAATGAAAATGTCCCACATAGGCTCTTGTGTTTGAATGCTTGGTCCCCAGTTGGTGGAACTGTTTGGAAAGAATGACCTTGGGAAGTATGACCTTGTTGGAGGTGGTGTGTCACTGGGTACATGCTTTGGGGTTTAAAAAGACTCCCACAATTTCCCATGTGTTTCTCTGCCTGTGGTTGTGGGTCAGGGGTGAGCTCTCAACTGTCCCTACACTATGCCCTCATGAACACTAACCCTTAGAAACCATAAGCCAAAGTAAATATTTTCTTTTATAAGTTGCGATGGTCATGGTGCTTTATCACAGCAACAGAAAGACAATTAAGACAAACGCTAGTACTGCACTGTAGATCAGAGCCCACCATTCAATTTTCTTTGTTGTTGTTGGTGGTGGTGGTGGTGGTTTTTTTTTTGGGGGGGGGGGAATGCTGTTTTTTCTTTGTTTGCTTTTTAAAATGTATTTACTTTATGTATACAAGTACACTGTAGCTGCCTTCAGACACACCAGAACAGGGCATCAGATCTCATTACAGACGATTTTAAGCCACTATGTGGTTGCTAGGAATTGAACTCAGGACCTCTAGAAGGGTATTCAGTGCTCTTAACTGCTGAGCCATCTCTCCAGCCCCCACCATTCTGTTTCCAAGTGCTATGTTTGCTGAAAAGACTTAGAAAGCTCAGAAGAAAATTCACATAAAATTCTTCCTAAAGGCAAACAAGGTAGAATAGCAGAAAAGAGGGATACCAGGCTAACATTTGGAGCTATGAAACTTCCAGGCATGGATCCTGGGATCTGACATATTTACAGTGGATATGTTTTATCTTAGACTAGATTGCCAAACATTGTGTAATATGCCTTGATTTCAGGAGAAGTGGAAAGAAGCGTCTAGCGAGTCTTCTGATGTCCTTCTGGGTATGAGTCAAGTCAGAGTGTTTAACTGGTCATGTCAGGTGTCGTTTATCAACATATAAACCATCCTTAGTTGCCTTCAGGCAGCTTAACACTACATCACAAGTGATGAGTTCACTGCCCTTATTACCAAGATACAATGCCAGACTTCTAGATATCCTGAGGGATGGACAAAATTGTCTCCGTTCAACTGTAAAATAATCCTATCCTATACAAATTACAGTAAGATAATAGCCTACTAAACAACAGACATTATAGAAAAAAAATCACAGAATTCACATTCTCAAAAGAGTATTTTAAGAATGTGATCCAACATTGCCTTAGGACAGTGCTTGTCCAGCTTCGCAATGCTGTAACCTAATACAGTTCCTCATGTCATGGTGACCCTCAACCATAAAATTGTTTCATTGCTGCTTCATAACTATACATTTGCTACTGCTAGGAATTGTAATGTAAATATTTAATATTCCAGATATTTAATATGCAACCCTTACATGACCGACAGCTTGAGAACTGCTGCTTTACGATCAGCTAACAGGATGGAATAAAGGACCAACTGAAAACATCAACTAACAGCATCTTGTCATGACCCAGATATTGGAACTAGAAATAACAGGTTTAAGTGGTCATCTTAACCAATCTCAATAAAGTAATGGTGGAGCCGATAAACCGAAGTTGCAGGCAACAGGGACTGGCTGCAGGGGGAATATATAAGGAGAGATAGCCTTGATGGCCAGGGCAATTTTCTCACCAACTAAGAATTAACCTAGAAATTGATAACTCTGAACCCGAGGCTATACCTTTAATCCAAGCATTCAGGAGGCAAAGACTGGTGGGTCTTTTTAAGACTGTCCTGGTCTACACAGACAGTTCCGGACCAGCCAGGACTACATAGTTAACAAACATAAACCAATTCCTGTAGTCAGTAACTGGACTAGTGAACTAAACAGAAAGTTCTCAAAATAGATATAAATGGGCTGGATGTGATGGTCTACACCTTAAATTCCAGCACTTTTGGTGGGAACAGAGGCAGGAATACCTTTGTGGGTGCCAGGCCAGCCAGGGTTGCAAAGAGTAGCCCTGTCTCAAAAGAAATAAAAAGAAGAAACACAAAGGACCAATACTATTTGAAAACGAGCTCAACACTCTAAGCCATCAGGTTAAAGCTGCTTTGAAGTTCCATCTCACCCCAGTCGGAATGGCTATCTTCAAGAAAACATACCAGTGGGGATGTGGGAGAAGGAAAGTGCTCACTCACTGCTGCTAGGGATGTAGCTGCATAGAAATCAATGTAAAGGTTCTTTAGAAACACTTAAGGTAGTGTTGGGACCTACCTGTACACCTGTTCCATTTGTAATTAAACCACTCTAAATCAACACACCACAGAGACACCTTCTTATTTATTGCTGCATGGTTCACACTGGCCATGGAATGGAACCAGGCCAGATGTCCACAAGCAGATGAAGAGACAGAAAAGGAAATGGAGGCAGAGTGGAACTTTATGCAGCTCCAAAGAAAAGGGAAATTATGGCATTTTGAGGAGAACTGTTGCAACTGGAAATCATTTGGTTAAATGAATAAGTTAAACTCAGAAAACAAGTATTGCATGTTTTCTTTCAAATGTGTGACTGAGATTTGAATGTATTTGTTTGTGGGGAGCATTGGGGGGGGGTGTATGTGCAGGCTTTGGCTATCTTCAACAGCATCAACAGCAAGCAAAACACTTGAAAAATCAACAACAAAATCCAGCAACCTAAATATAGGCAAAGAGAGGGCTTTCTTTTTTTAATTTTTAAAGAATATTTTATGTGTATGATTGTTTCCCCCGCATGTATGTCAGTTAGAAAAGGATGATAGATCTCCTGGAACTGGAGTCACAGACAATTGTGAGCCATTCTATGTGGATGCTAGGAACTGAACCTTGCCCCACGGAAAGAACAGCCAGTGCTCTTAACTCCTGAGCCATATCCCCATCTCTGAGAATCAGAGTTGTTTTGGTGTTTTGTTTTGTTTTGTTTTTGCTTTTTGAGGCAGGGTTTCTCTGTATAGCCCTGGCTTTCCTGGAACTTACTCTGTAGACCAGGCTGGCCTCAAACTCAGAAATCTGCCTGCCTCTGCCTCCCGAGTGCTGGGCCGAGTATCAGAGTTTGTTTTATTGTTTTTTGTTTTACTAGATCAAAGCCCTTGTAACTAATATTCAGTTTCCTCGCATGTATGCAAACATGTATATATGTGGGGAATTGCAGGTTATTATCCAGTTGAGCTGAGGTCTGAACCCCGATGGTCATAATTTACCTACATGACAGGGTAGGTGTTCCCTCATGCTCCTGGAACACGAGGCTCCCCCACAGCCTCCACAAAAGAAGCATGGTTACTAGTCATGTAGACAATGGCCCAAGCTTCTGCCCTTCAGGCTAGACTCTTCCCCAGTTACCCAGCAACAGTAAAGACCATAAAAAGATCAGTTCAGCTCCTGCTTGCTCTCTCACATCTTTGTTCCCTTACCTCTCACTCCTCTCTCCTCTTTCTGTTTGTCTTCTCCTCTCCTCTCCTCTCCTCTCCTCTCCTCTCCTCTCCTCTCCTCTCCTCTCCTCTCCTCTCCTCTCCTCTCCTCTCCTCTCCTCTCCTCTCCTCTCCTCTCCCCTCCCCTCCCCTCCCCTCCCCTCCCCTCCCCTCCCCTCCCCTCCCCTCCCCTCCCCTCCCCTCCCCTCCCCTCCCCTCCCCTCCCCTCCCCTCCCCTCCCCTCCCCTCCCCTCCCCTCCCCTCCCCTCCCCTCTCCTCTCCTCTCCTCTCCTCTCCTCTCCTCTCCTCTCCTCTCCTCTCCTCTCCTCTCCTCTCCTCTCCCTCTCTCTCTCTCTCTCTCTCTCTCTCTCTCTCTCTCTCTCTCTCTCTCTCTCCCTTCCTTCTCTCTTTCTCCCTGCATTTCTATAATAAAGCTCTTAAACCATAGAGAGTCTCTGCTTCATCAAGATCCACTGCACACTCTGGTCAGTGTTGGGAACCTCTTCCCTTATCCCTCTCTCCTATAACCCCGGGGTTACAGGGTGTGGCCCTGGGGCCCCCAGGTCGGGAGCTGCCCCTTGTCCAACCCCCCCACCGAGTGGGGTCAGTGGCTTAGATACCCACCTGGGGCTGAGTGGAAAGCGTCCAGCAGCACCCCACCCCATGCCTGTGTCTGCCTGCCCAGAGCACAGGAACTCTGACTGGACGTAGGCCATATGTTCCCCTTCCCCAGGGCCTTCCCTGGGCCCCCCTTTTGTTAGTTCCCAACATATACATAAATATATGAATGAATGAATGAATGAATGAATGTAATTTTGCATGATGATGAGCAATTAGGTTCTGTTTGTATATTCACAAATTGTGTCACGTAAATAGTAAAATTATGTATCTTTGTAGAAATTTTTTTTATTTTTTACTTTTGAAACAGGGCCTTACTCTATAGCCCTGGCTGGCCTGTTATTTCTTACTGTGTAAACCAGGCTGGAGCTGTGATGGATAAGCTGTGTCCACTGGTACAACAGTTACAAGGGTAACTAACCTCTTTCTGATTGGATTTGAGGCTTGTTCCACGAGAGGAAATTCACATCTCATACTGGAAACCTTGTAGAAAATGTGTGACTGGAGAGATTATAGGTTTCTATGGAAAAGCTACTGCTGCTATGTTGCTAAAGGGACATGGTGTGCCTGTCAAGTGGTCTAAATATTTGTTCTGTGCCTACTGTTTCTCCATGCTTTCAGCTTTCGTAAAAGTAATAATAGTAATGACAACAACAATAACAGGAAGAAGGAGGAGGAGGAAGAGGAAGAGGAGGAGGAGAAGGAGGAGGAAGTTTTAATTTTCCCCTTTAATCATTAGGAGGCAGTTGTCTAAGGGACATGTAACAGGTGATCAGAATAGGTGACTGTTGAATATGTCTATGTGGCCTCTTTAGGGAGCATCACAGAAGAGCAGGCAGAAAGAATGCAAGAAGCAGAAGCAGGGCCTGGATGCTGTAGAGCTCTGTCTTCTGGGCCTGGCACAGTCATTGCCCTTTTGAACTCTCACCAGCTGTGATTTCCTACACAAAATCTGTACAAAATTGAGTCCATCAATGTTCTGTCATTTACAAGAGAGGGACTCATGAGACCATGAGTTGCTTACAGATTGCCAGGTGCAGAGAGATTTTCTTCTCTAGGCTATCTACTGCTAAGAAGCTCATGCACTTATAAATACCCCCTCCCATGCTCCTGTAAGGAATTTCAAACTCAAAAGCTTAAGAGCAAGAGGCTGGAGAGATGGCTCAGTGGCAAAGAGCAATGACTGCTCTTCCAGAGGCACTGAGTTCTATTCCCAGCCACCATATGGAAGATTGTAGGGCAATGGGCTATGCACAGACAGCTTGGTCTCTAGTCGAGCTGAGGTTTGAACCCTGGTAGAACCTGGTGGTAATAATTCACCTACATGGGACGGAAGGCATTCCCTCATGTCTCCTCCACCCCTGGTTCCTGTCGAAGTTACCGCTCCCACAGCCCCCACAGGAGAAGCATGGCTAGTAGTCACATAGACAATGTCCCAAGCTTCTGACCTTCAGGCTAAACTCCTCCCAGTTACCTAGCACCAGCAAGATAGCAACCAAATATAAGAGGGGCTGCTTGACCCCACCTCGCTCTCTTACTCTCTTAAGCTTTTACTTTCCTTACTTTCTTCCTCTTACTTTCTCTCCCTCTTACTCTCTCTCTCTCTCTTTCTCCTCACTCTCTCTTTCTCTCTCTAACCTCTTACTCTCTAGCCTTTCCTCTTTCTCTCTTTCTTTCCTTCCCTCCTCTTGGCCATGGCTGGTCTCTCTCTCTCTCTTACTTTCTCTCTTTCCCCCTGCCTTTCTACAATAAAGCTCTAAAACTATAGACTGTCTCTGTTCATCAAGGCCCGCTGTGCTTGGACAATGGGATAGGCTTTCTCCTAATGAGCTGTGCCTAATCTCCCATCTAAAGGCCTTCCTGTGCTCCAGCCACAGACCTGACTAAGGACTCTGGCCTATGTAGGAACCTCTCTCCCTCTGCCCTCTCTCCCATAACTCTGGGGCTGAGGGTGTGGCCCTGGGGCACCTCGTATCAGGGGCTGCCCCTTGTCCACGCCCCGCCAAGTGGGGTCAGTATCTTCACACAGCCAGATGCCCACCGGGGACCGAGTGGAAAGCATCCAACAGTCCTCCCATGTTAGCCTGCCCAGAGCACAGGAACTCTGGCCAGATGTGGGCTCTCTCCCTCCCCCCTTGTCCCCTACCCCCACAGCCCAGGAGAAGCTCACAACCATCTGTAATGGGATCTGATGCCCTCCTTTGGTGTGTCTGAGGACAGCTACAATGTACTCATTTACAAAAAAAATAAATAAATAAATAAATAAATCTTTTTAAAAAATAGAAATGAATCTGATTTAACCTCTGAGAGGCCAAATTCATCAGGATTGCCTACACATAAAAGCACAAAAATTCTAAAATAAGTGATGGACTTTCTGTACTGTGTAGTTTTATGTCAACTTGATACAAGCTAGAATCTTTAGAGAGGAAGGAGCCTGAGCTGAGAAAAATGTATCCATAGCATCCAACTGTAGGCAAGCCTGTGGGGCGTTTTCTTAGTTAGTGATTGATGGGGAAGGACGCAACCCATTGTGGGTAGAGACATCCCTGGACTGGTGGTCCTGGGTTCTATAAGAAAGCAGGCTAAGCAAGCCAGTAAGCAGCACCCTCCATGACCTCTGCATCATCTCCTGCCTTCAGGTTCCTGGAAGCATAAGCCAAGTAAACCCTTTTCCTCGCAAGTTGTTTTGGTCATGGAGTTTCATCACAGCAATGCCAGCCCTAACTAAGACACTTTCCACAACTGTTTCTCAAATATAAATTTAAAATTGCAGTTTTCATCTCCTAATTAAGGTCCAAGATGAAGATTGATTTTATGTCCTATCTAGTTTAGTGGCAAATTCATTAAAATGTCTGCATTTTAACCTTATCCATAGTATGCTGTCTTTTTATGGATGAGTGTAATCAAGGGGTCTGACTCATAGCCTTCAGTCCTCCTTCACTTGGTAAACTATTTAATGAAAGACCACACTGCTGAAAACCTTTATGTATAAATCCATCAATGAGCCACACCATGAGCTTACATGCATAAACCTCTGTTAATGATCTAGAAAGTTTCAAAACACTCCCTCTGGTAGTTATAACTTGCAGTATTTCACTTTCTGCATTTTAAATACTTACGGTGAGGGTTTTTTAAATATAGGTTTTTAGAAAGCATAGAAAGTAACAGGTTTCTTTATGGCATTTTCAGTCTTATACGTCGTTCTACTTTGCTCATTGTTCTGGTTACAGCTTAAATTCTTAACTACAGCTTAAGGTCCATCACTGAGAGAAGTTGGAGCAGAATTTCAAGGCAGGAACCTGGAAGCAAGAACTGAAGCAGAGCCGATGGAGGAACACTACTTACTGGCTTCCTCTCCATGGCTTATGAAGGCCAAAATAATGGAGACATTCCTCAGTTCAGGGTCCCTTTTACCAGGTGACTCTAGTTTGTTGCAAGTTAACAAAAACTAAGGAGCACAGAGAATTGTACCCATATATGGTGCTACTTTTCTCTCATTTCTCCTGCTGTTGCTGCCCTCCCTACAAAGTAACCAGCCTTCTAATTCCATATCATATGTATACATATGCCTGTTGTCTAGGCTTCATATATAGTAAAACCATGCAATGTTTGCCTATCCTCTTGTATCTTTACTGATTGAAGTGCAACATTTACATGTACACTATTTAAAATATGGTCATATACATCTGTGGTCCCAGTACTCCAGATATTACAATAGTAAGATTATGAAAGCCAGGTTCTCCTAGGCTACACTACAAGACCTTTTCTCAAAAAATAAAACAGAAAAAGCAAAATAAAAATATAAGGAATCATTCATTCTAACCTGTAGATGAAGCTCAGATGTAGAGAAGTACTAGATATGTGTGAGAACACTACTAAACTTAGAGGAATTTAAAAACTTTTAAGAGCTATTGAAAACAATCACAAGACTGGATTTTGCTCAACACTAAACATACTACATAGTGAGACACTGTCTCCAGAATATTTTTGTTTGTTTGTTACATGAAGAGAAACTCAAAGCAATTCCACTAAAATTAGGAACAAAAGGTTGTGTACTTGCTCAGTACCTATTCATATAGTAGTCTTAGGTAGAGTAGAGTCAACTGGAGGAGATCAAAGGTCTACAGATTGGAAAGGAAGAAGTCAAAATATCTTTATTTGTAGGTGATATAATATATATATAAGTGACCCTAAAATTTTCACTAGGAAACTGTTACAACTGATAAACACTTTCAGCAAAGTATCTGAAAACAAGGTTAACAAAAACTCAGTAGCTGTCTTAGTTAGGATTTTTCTGCTGTGAACAGACACTATGACCAAGGCAAGTCTTATAAAGGACAACATTTAATTGGGCTGGCTTACAGGTTTGGAGGTTGAGTCCATCATCATCAAGGTGGGACCAGGGCAGCATTTAGGCAGGCAGAGTTGAGAGTTCTACATCTTCATTTGAAGGATGCTAGTGGAATACTGGCTTCCAGAAAGCTAGGACTAGGGTATTAAAGCCCATGCCCACAGTGAAACATCTACTCCAACAAGGTCACACCTCCCAATAGTGCCACTCCCTGGGCCAAGCATATACAAACCATCACAGTAGCCTTCCCCTATACAAATGATGAATAGGCTGAGAAAGAAATCAGACAGACATAGATGTTGCATCAAGAAATAAATGAGCCAGGCTGTGGTGGCACATGCATATAATCCCAGCACTTGGGAGGCAGAGGCAGGCGGATTTCTGAGTTTGAGGCCAGCCTCGTCTACAAAGTGAGTACCAGGACAGTCAGGGCTACACAGAGAAACCGTGTCTCGGAAAAAAAAAAAAGAAAGAAAGAAAGAAATGAAACTTGGAGAAGCTAGAGAAAGTACCCAAGGAGCTAAAGGGATCTGCAACCCTATAGTTGGAACAACATGATGAACTAACCAGTACCCCGGAGCTCTTGTCTCTAGCTGCATATGTATCGAAAGATGGCCTAGTCGGCCATCACTGGAAAGAGAGGCCCATTGGACTTGCAAACTTTATATGCCCCAATATAGGGGAATGCCAGGGCCAAAAGAATGGGAATGGGTGGGTAGGGAAGTGGGGGGCGCTATGGGGGACTTTTGGGATAGCATTGGAAATGTAATTGAGGAAAATATGTAATAAAAAATATTAAAAATAAAAAAAAAAGAAATGAAACTTGGCCAGTTTGTTTCTTTAGCATTTAATTTTAACATACAAATAAATTTAAATTTTTGTCTTAAAAATGTATACACCAGCCGGGTGTGGTGGCACATGCCTTTAATCCCAGCACTCGGGAGGCAGAGGCAGGTGGATTTCTGAGTTCGAGGCCAGCCTGGTCTACAAAGTGAGTTCCAGGACAGCCAGGGCTATCAGAGAAACCCTGTCTCGAAAAACCAAAAAAAAAAAAAAAAAAAAAAAAAATGTATACACCAGCAGTTTAGAGAAAGCCTTAAGCAAATTGTATATTATTGATCTCATGTAATAAGGAAATAGGCATTATGTCCATGCCAGCAAATAAATGTCAAAGGTATTTAGAACAGAGTTTAGGATGTGACTGTGCTTGTGAGGTCCAGCCCCACCATCTATTTTTGTATGGCCTGTGAGCTAAGAATGGTCTCTATGTTTCTGAGTGGTTTTTAAAATCACATTTCATGATACATGAAAGTCTTATGAAATGAAGATTTGTGTTTCTATAAATAAAGACTCATTGGAACACCAAAAAGAAGGAAGGAAATAAAGAGAGGGGGGGAAGAGAAAGAAAGAAAGAAAGAAAGAAAGAAAGAAAGAAAGAAAGAAAGAAAGAAAGGAAGGAAGGAAGGAAGGAAGGAAGGAAGGAAGGAAGGAAGGAAGGAAGGAAGGAAGGAAGGAAGGAAGGAGGAAAGAAAGAAAGAAAGAAAGAAAGAAAGAAAGAAAGAAAGAAAGAAAGAAAGAAAGAAAGAAAGAAAGAAAGAAAGAAAGAAAGGAGCCAGACGACACCTTTTGCAATAGCCTCAAATAAGATAAAATGTCTTGGAGTAACTCACCAAACAAGTGAAAGACTTACATGATAAAAACTTTAAGACACTGAAGAAAGAAATTGAAGAAGATATCAGAAGATGAAAAGATCCCCCATGCTCATGGATCAATAGAACTAATATAGTAAAAATGACCATCTTACCAAAAACCAATCTACAGGTTCAATACAATCCTCATCAAAATTTCAACACAATTCTTTGCAGATCTTGGAAAGAGTAATCTTCAGCTTCATATGTAAACCAGAAGCAACCTAGATAGCTAAAACAATCCTGAACAATAAAAGAACTGCTAGGGGTGTCACTATTGCCAAATAGTACTACACAGCATGCATTACACACAGCATGGCACTGGGACAAAACAGATATGTTGATAAATTGAATGAATTTTTTTTCCTGAGACAGGGTTTCTCTGTATAATCCCGGATGTTCTGGAACTCACTTTGTAGACCAGGGTGGCCTCAAACTCAGAAATCTGCCTGTCTCTGCCTCCCAAGTGCTCGGATCAAAGGCGTGCGCCACCACCACCCGGCAAATTGAATGAAATTAAAGTACAGACATAAATCCACACACCCAAGACACCTGATTCTTGATAAAAACACCAGAACCACACACTGGAATAAAGACAGCATCTTCAAAAATGGTTCTAGTCAAAAGGGATGGCTGCATATAGAAGAATGCAAATAAAATCATAATTATCATCCTGCATAAAACTCAACTACAACAGATCAAAGATCTTATGATAAGGCTGGATACACTGAATTTAATAGGAGAGAAAGTGAGTATTGTTTTGAACTATTTGGCCCAGGAAAAAAAATATTTTTGAACAGAACATTCTAGGCATAGGCACTAAGACAAACAATTAATAAATGGGACCTCACAAAACTGAAAATCTTCTGCATGGCAAAGGACACTGTAATTTGGACAAAGTGACAGCCTACAGAATGGGAAAGGTCTTTACCAACCACATACCTGGTAGAGGTCCAATATCCAAAACATATAAATAGCTCAATAAACTAGATATCAAGAAAATAAATAACCCAATTAAAAAACTGGGGTACAGGGCTGGGAAGATGGCTCAGCAGTTAAGAAAACTGACTGTTTCCAAAGGTCCTGAGTTCAAATCCCAGCAACCACATGGTGACTCACAACCATCCGTAATAAGATCTGATGCTCTCTTCTGGTGCATCTGAAGACAGCTACAGTGTACTTACATATAATAATAAATAAATAAATCTTTAAAAAAAAACTGGGGTACAGATCTAAACAGAGAGCTCTCAGTAGAGGAAAGTCAAGTGGCTGAGAAGCACTTAAGAAGTTGTTCAACATCCTGAGTCATCAGTGAAATGCAAATTTAACCTACACTGAGATTTCTTCTTATACTCATCAGAATGACTAAGATCAATAAAACAAGTGACACCTCATGCTGGTGAGGATGTGAAGTAAGAGCAATAGCCATCCATTGCTGGTGGCAGAACATGTTTGTATAGCCACTATAAAAATCAGTGTAGCGGTACCTCAGGAGGATGGGAATTGATCTACTTCAAGATTCAGCTATATTACTCTTGGGAAATCTTCAACTTTTCAGAGAAATGGACGATCTAGGAAAAAAAAACCCGAGTCAGACCCAGAAAACATATAGACATATCTCCATAGAAAAAAGAAATAGAATAGAAAGTTATAGATGGCTGGGTTAGGGGTGCAGGAGAGACTGCAATAGGAAGATCAAGTGAGAATGGGTAGGAAAGAGGGAGATGAGGGATGGAAGACATGAGAGACAGCTAAAATCAGGGGCCATTTGAGGAAGTATGGAAACTTAATACAATAGAAGCTTCCTAATATGGGAAGCGATGTAAATGAAATCGTCAAATAGTGGGAATGACAGAGCCCTAACTGGACAACTCTTGTCCTCAAATGGAGTTTTCAATGCCTGGAATAAGATACATTTGTTGAGTTGCTGGCTAAAGAGTTCCTTGAAACCTCCAAACAACTCAGGCTGTTGCCAAGAATATAGGTTGCTCTGCACAAACTGACTGTGAGACCCCCATTGCTGAAGACAATGCCTAGATAGCTCAATGAACACAGAGAAGTCGACTGGTACATACACGTTTTCATCCCTACAGACTATTATTCATGATACTGGGTTGCTGCTTTGAAGAGTTCCAAAGGAGAGAAGTAAACACCAGCCCAGCCACAAATGATCTACAGTGCTCTCCCACCTGCAGGGTATGCTAGTGCAATGGTGGCACAAAGTTGTGGAAGTAACCAAACTATGTCTGGTTTAACTTAAAGTCTATTTCAGGAGATGAAACCCACACCTGATACTGAGTGACCAAGAACCTGAGACTGGATAGGCCAGGGAGCTAGGGCAAAACCAAATGTTATTGTTCTACTGAAAGAATGCAGCAATAAAGTGATTCCTAATGATATTCTCCTATACATATAGAAGATCAGCGCATTTGCTCAGCCATCATCAGAGAAGCTACCTCTTGTGGCATTGTGAGAACAAATATAGAGACAGACAGACAGACAGACAGACAATATTCAGAGAGTGCAAGACTTGGGAACACTCAGTTCTAAATGGTATCTCTCTATCAAATCTCTCCCCTAAGAGCTCAGGGAGCGATGCAGAAGAGGAGGCAGAAAGAATGCAAGAGCCAGATGGGAGGGGAGGTGCAGAAGAACTTGGAGGAGTAGAAGGAGGAGAAAACACAATCAGGGTATATTATTCTTCCAAAGGTTCTGAGTTCCAATCCCAGCAACCACATGGTGGCTCACAACCACCTGTAATGAGATCTGACGCCCTCTTCCAGTGCATCTGAAGTCAACTACAGTGTACTTATGTATAATAATAAATAAATCTTTGGGCTGAAGCAAGCAGGGACTGAGCTAGCAAGGCTGACCAGAGTAAGTAGGGTTGACCAGAGCAAGCAGAGGTCCTAAAAATTTAATTCCCAACAACCTCATGAAGGCTCATAACCATCTATACAGCTACAGAGTACTCACATACATAAAATAAATAAACCTTTAAAGAAATCAAAAGCAATAAGATAAATTCAAATTATAAATTAAATTATAGATTATAAATTAAAATTATAGTAGAAATGAGAAAAATGAGGGAAAGAGAGAAGAGGAGGGGGAGAGGAGGGGGAAAGGGGGAGAGGAAGAGAGAGAGGGAGAGGGGGGAAGGAGGAGGAGGACAAGGAGGAATAAGGATTGCCCAATAATGAAAACAGCATATGTATTGGCTAGTTTCGTGTCAACTTGTCACAAGCTGGAGTTATCACAGAGAAAGGAGCTTCAGTTGGGGAAGTGCCTCCATGAGATCTGGCTGTGGGGCATTTTCTCAATTAGTGATCAAGGGGGAAGGGTCCCCTGTGGATGGGACCATCCCTGAGCTGATAGCCTTGGGTTCTGTAAGAGAGCAGGCTGAGCAAGCCAGGGGAAGCAAGCCAGTAATGAACATCCCTCCATGGCTTCTGCATCAGCTCCTGCTTCCTGACCTGCTTGAGTTCCAGTCCTGACTTCTTTTGGTGATCAACAGCAATGAGGAACGTGTAAGCTCAATAAACCCTTTCCTCCTCAACTGCTTCTTGGTCATGATGTTTGTGCAGGAATAGAAACCCGGACTAAGACAGCATATAAACAAAATTGGATGGATGTATAAAAGTGAATATAAAAATCATAAAGATTTTCTTTTTCAGCTCTGGTGATCAAACCAGGACTCATACACAGAAGCAAGCAGTCTACCCAATGGAGCGGTTCTCCCTGCCCAAGTGGTTTCTCTCTAGATACAATAAAGTAAAAAGGTCTAGAAAAATGGCTCAGCAGTTAAGACTGCTCACTGCTCCATCAGAGGAAAGAAGTTCAGGATCCTATCACCCACAGTCAAGTGGCTAACACTTCTAACTCCAGCTCCGAGGGACCTCATACCCTCTTCTGGCATCATTGGACACACACACAGAGACTCTAAGGTAAAACAAAGGAAAAGGGGGAAGTAAATTAGAAGAAGGTGGACGAAGAAGAGAAGAAGAAAAGAGGAGGAGGAGGAGGAGTGTTGGAGCAACTTTCATTTTCTATCTGAAAAAATTGGATACTGAGCGCTAGATTCAGGGTGGAGGGTAGAAGTAGGGTTTCCAGCTGAACTTGGGAGTCTTGACTTACCCATTCATCTTTGCCTTAGAGGCTTCCCTTCTTCACTTATAGAGAGTCTCTGTCGGTGGCATTTGGCTTTGTAGCCTGTAGGTGGAGCAGGTTCCTTCAATTTCCAGGGACTCCCCACTTTTCGCCAGCTGGAATGATTGCATTCTAGCTGAGAGTGTCCCCTCAATTGCTTCCCCTCCCTCAGTGTAGGAAGGAGCCATGTTAGGAAACCTTTCTACCTTCAAGACTGAGCACTCAATGGGAACTTTGGGCTTCAAAGCCTTGGGGATGTAGGACAATAGGTGGCGCCAGAACTCAGTCCACTGACTCGGGCTGCTGGCACTCATATTCAGGGTTATTCTCTGTTGAGATCTGCTCTCGGCCACCGTGGATATAAGTTTCTCCTGTGCCCTTCGCCTCCTGAGCCCTGCTTCCCGCTGCCTGTTATTGCCAACAACCAGCCCTCCTTTCTACAAAACTACCTCCCAGGGATGTCTCTCACTCTGGAAGTAATGTTAACTGAAATCTGGACTCCCTGACTTAATCTTCCTCTTTTTTTACTTCTATCCCCAGAGTGGCTCAGTTTTAAAAGCATAGTTTTCATCCCGAGATGGCATCTGATTTCTGTTCTCTGCATCATATAGTGTGGCAACATGAGATTCTTCTCGACTGCTGACTGGTCTGCCAGATGAATTGCTGTTTTATCAATACCTGCACTGGAATTTGAGCTTGTGAGGGTTATGGGCTTATTTTGAGGATAGGACTGCTATGCAGTGTCCTTGAGAAAAGACATCTTGGACACAGGTTTGAGTCAATAGGAAGTCTTTATTAGCGGGCCAGGGACCACACTGGGTATTTGGGATCCCAAAGTAGCTGGAGCCTTTCTCAGGTGAGCTTCTAAGCACAAAAACCATGTTCTTGGTTGACATACACCAGTTAATTAGAACAGTTAGCCAGAAGCAGAACTACAGAAGCCAAAAGGCGAGGGTAATACATTTTGAGATTCCGAGAACTATGGACTTCGATAGATTAGGTCATTGTTTTTGTTTTGGCAGGTGGTGCTGCCTATTTGCTGAGTGTTATGGGCTGAATGATATATCATGGCGTCTGTTTTGCTAAGGTCTGAGGACCTGTTACAGGACTGCCGTAGGTTCTGACCTTGCCTTCTGCATGAAACCTCCATTTCCCCTCTATCCAACAAGAAGCTGTGTTTCGGGGGCTGTGTTCAGCAGGGTTTACTTTGCTCTCGGTTTATCTATACGGTCCTTGCCTTTGGTAATTTCTGCCCCTTTTCCTCTTTCTTTTTTTTTTTTTTTTTTTTTTTTTTTTTTTTTTTTTTTTTTGGTTTTTCGAGACAGGGTTTCTCTGTATAGCCCTGGCTGTCCTGGAGCTCACTTTGTAGACCAGGCTGGTCTCGAACTCAGAAATCCGCCTGCCTCTGCCTCCCGAGTGCTGGGATTAAAGGCGTGCGCCACCACGCCCGGCTTCTTTTCCTCTTTCTTAGAAACAGTCTATTTCTTACCTGTTCTCTTCTTAACAAGTCAAATGGATGGCAGCTTTTTTTTTTTTTTTTTTTAATAAGATCTCATTCAGAAGTCTAGGATTTTATTATCTTGGTCTAACGGTGGAACCCCAAGCAGCATGCAGTGTTGCAGCACTTGGGAGGTCGAGGCAAAAGTATAGATTCAAGATAATCCTCTGCTTATTGAGTTCAAGGCCAACCTGGGATATGTGAAACTCTGTCTCAAAATAAAATAAGAACAAAAATGTAGACAATAAAAAACCTGGAAGGCTAACTGTAGAAAATCATACATCCATCAGAGATCATTGGGGAAAGATGTCTTGGGTCTGAAAATGTTTGGAAGTTTTAAAATAAAATCATACTTTAGTATATGAGTTCATTACACAATACTATGCCATACTTCATAGTAATGGATGGCAGGAACCACCAAGAGATTAAAAAGTCACTCGAGGGGGCTGGAGAAATGACTCTGTAGCTACAAACTTAGTTTGATTCTCAGCACCCATACTGGATAGCTCATAAGTGCCTAAAACTCCAGCTCGAAGGTATCTAACACCCTCTTCTCATTTTCAAAAACACCTGCACACACACACAAATAATCTTAAAACGTTACAAGAACCTTGCAGTTATACGAATCCTGCTACAGTAATTTTTCAGCTTTAGTCTTCTGTACCTCTTCAGGCTGAAATATTTCTAATGCATAAAGAAGTTATAGTTCTATGGTAAGAGATTTCTTGGGAATAATTGTGTTGTTTTATGTTTGCACTAAATAGAAACTGTGTTAAGCTTGGTGCCGTCTATCACAGACATGCATGGTTTAAAGTTGAGATTGGTCCCTCTTCCTGTGTACCAAAACCAGCTCAGACATACAACAGAAAGGCACTTTAACGACCTTGGTAAGTGGTAGTATAACCAAGCATTGTAAATATTTCATTTGGGAATTTTTATCTCAGCTGACTCTTAAAGCAATGTTAAGTCAGTCTGTCTTTCTTTTCTTCCTTTCATTGTTATTAATTTGATTAAATACTTGTCTGAATAATGTCTGAATAATTTTCTTCTTGAATTTGTTATTTCAACTATACACTTGCTTTCATTCTTAAATACAAGGATGTTTTCAATATGTAGACTGTTCTTTATGCTTTCTACATCTCCACAGCATGTGATGCAATGAAGAATATGGACATACAGAATATGAACTGATGGCAGGTATCACACACATACACGAGAGAGAGCTATCTTCCTAAACGATTTTTTTTTTCAGACAGTGTTTTGCTGTGTGACTCTTGTTGGCTTAGAACTTGACATGTAGACCAGGCTGGCCTGCAATTACAGAGATCTGGCTGCCTCCTCAAGAGTGGAATCAAAGATGTGTGCTGAATGACTTTCAGATAGTTGAGTAATGTTCATGCTATTTAACCTAAAATCAAGTCTTGAAATATTTGCTCTTTTAGTGGGTAATCAGCAGACTAAAATTCCAAGTATAGTCAAAATTTAGATGACCAGTGCAAGTGTTCCTTTGTTCTTTTCTTTTTAAAGCAGAGACAAAATAGACTTAGGGAAAGTGAGGGAAACTGTCAAGAGTTGAAGGGGTTCCTCTATTTTAAAGCTACTTTTACTTTTAATTTACACACAATAATTATGCAAATGTGTGTTGTGTTAGTATATGAATACAATGTCTGGTGGTCAGAAAATCTGGGTAATAGGAGGTTGTTTCTCTTTATTTAATCAAAATCCGGTGGTGTGTAAAATCACCCTACTTTTGAGCCAGGCATGATGGTACTTGCCTGTAATCTCAGCACATGGAAGATCAGGAACTCAAGATTGGCCTTTCCTAGATAGCTAGTTGATGGCTAGTATGGGCTACATAAGATCTTGTCACAAACGAAACTAGCTCTCTAGCTTTTGCTCCTAAACAATTTATTTAAATCTTTGAGGCTAGACATGTTGTTCATAAGATTTTCTTCCAATTTATTTATTTAGCACATGTATATATAAGTACATTCATACCAGAGTATGCATGTGGATGTCAGAGGCTAATTTAACAAGAGTCTGCTTTCTCCTTCCAGCATGCGGGTCCTGGGGAATCAAATGCAGGTGGTTAAGCTTGGTGGCAAGTGCTTTTACCCACTAAGCTATATCTCACCAGCCTTCTATTCATAGGATTGTTAAAAACAGTGCCTCCACCTAATTACAGAGGGGAAGATTGTGATTCCTTTCGAAAAACAAAACTAGCATTCTTTTTTTTTTTTTTTTTTTTTTCTTGTTCTGGTTATATGGTGCTTTTTCAAAATTCTCTTCAGAGAATGAAAAGACTTAAGCTCAACCAACAATGTTCACCCTAACACCTTTTTTGGTTTTGCCTCCAAAATTAAAATATTCCATCACCGGGGCTGGAAATATGGCTCAGCAGTTAAGAGCATTGACTGCTCTTCCGAAGTCCTGAGTTCAAATCCCAGAAACCACACGGTAGTTGACAACCATCCGTAATGGGAACCGATATTCTCTTCTGGGGTGTCTGATGACAGCTACAGTGTACTCATATACATTAGATAAATAAACAAATAAATCCTTTAAAAAATCCTTTCACTGGCATTTGGCAACTGGCATAAGACACAGTAAATATTTACTGCATAATTAAATGTAAACATCCTAAAGGATTAACTGAGCTTCATAAAAAAAATGGTATCAAAGATTAAATAAACAGCAAGTGTTTTATCAGTTACATTTTTTTAAAGCAGAGTTGAGGTTTGTTGAAAGACACTTGTATATAGATTAAGAGGAGGGTTAGGAGGAAGGGATCCTAGGTGTGGCTTTCTCTGAGAGCTGCCACAGTAGCTTCTTGGGCTGTTCATTTGCACTCTGTACAGAAGATGGAGCCAGAGACATATTTATCCACAGCTAAACGGCTTTCCCATTTGACAAAACAAAGCAAAACAAAGCAAATTCTTCCTTCCCTTTATAAACATGTTGTTTGTTTGTTTGTTTGTTTGTTTAGCTTCAAAGTCAGATTCATGAGGAGGTAAATGGAAGACCCATAGAAATTTTACCTAGACAGAGTCAAATTTTGACGTTTACATTGTTTTCAAAGATGTCAGAGCACTAAATAAATGGGGAGCAAGGTTTCAGTTACAGGAGTCCTCTGGGATTGAATAGGAGGTGAGTTGTCAGGTTTCAGAAACTATGTAGAAAAGGATTCTAGTGTAATTTGTTTGTGAAGCTGCTGGCTCCTAGCATTCACAGTAAGATCCCTTCCCAGCTGGCTACCAATCTAGGAAAAGCATTCCCATCTTTGCAGGCCGTCAGGCTCCACATTCTCGTCCACTCTTTCCTTGCAGACTGAAAAGAAAAAAAAAAAAGTTAGCTTAAATTGAAATTTGATCCATACAAAATTATTGTAGTTCTGATAGAAGAAAATATAAACCAGGATAGCTGCTCACACCAGCATTGTAACACAGGAAATAAGGGAGGAGGGTCATGACATGTTTAGTAAGACTTTATCTCAAAATTTAAAACAACAAAAAACTCAACCTCAGATAAAGGTGTCTTTAATCAAAAACTGGCAGCAGACAAGCTGGGGATCTATATTGAGACTTTAACTCAAGAAGGAGCTGGAGGAGAAGGAGGAGGAAGAGGAGGAGGAGAGAGGAGAGGAAGAAAGGAAAGGAAAGGAAAGGAAAGGAAAGGAAAGGAAAGGAAAGGAAAGGAAAGGATAAGATAATAAAATCTAAGCCCACTGCAATGTTATTCTTGATCCTCCCGGTCTTAGATAGCTCTGTCTCCTACAGATCCATCTTCACTCCCAAGGAGATACTTATCAGCTCTTCAGTCAGCTGACAACCTCTCTCTTGGGAGAGAAAATACCTTCACTCTCCCATTTCCCAACGCTCTACCTCAGCACTTCATTTTCCGTAAGGTCTGCATTCACTCTTGTTTTCAATGAATAATTGCCCTTTCAGAGTTAAAGACCTAGAAAGCCTCAGGCTAGTGTTATTTTCCTTACAACTAAACCGCCTCCCAACCATCTTGAATGCCTTTCTCCTCTTGAATGCCTTTCTCCTCTCGACATTACTGGCTTTTGTCATTCTTTTCTTTGTGGGCTTTAGAGGAAATCCATTCAAGCTGTGCACTTTGTCTTGGAGATTCACTGCCTACATTCCTTCTTTTAACAAACACTTTAGAACCTGTGGCTTTAACTGTCAATTCTTTTCAGTTAAATTATAATCTTTACAAAATTTTAACCTGAACACCTTAACCCACAATTGAGAGGCCCCTTGGCAACCTGTGCCTAGGCATTTATGCTCTCCATCACTGGATTCCCTCTCCTATAGTGTCTTCCGCCTCCACCCCTCTCCCTTCCCCACCCACCCACCCCCCACCGCACCACCACCCCCCCCCGCTTCCGTTTTCGGTGTTAGTAATATTTTCCCAATTAAATTTCCAAACTTGCTCTCCACTTCCTCCTGCCTCTTGTTTTCCTGACCTATCAGTCCAAACAGGCTGTAATGTCTCTGCTTCCCTTTCTTCTCTAAGGTTGGCACATTCATAGCTCACCTCTCTTCCATTCTAGCACCAACTGCAATGCCCTCCATAACAGTCTTTACAGCCTGTTTTTGTTTTTTAACTCAACACTGGGTTTTCTCTAATGCCGTTGAGGATTACTTGAAACTCTTCTCAGATGATTGTACTGCGTTACCTTCTCAAATGACTGGGTCTATAGGCAAAGACCATTGGGATTAAAGGTGTGTGCCCCATGCCCGGCAAACCTTTCTTTAAATTAAATAAAATTTGGTTTTGTAAAGAGGGAAAGAGGAACAGGGAGACTCATGGACACTAAGTTCTACAGAGGTTCTATAAGTGTGCGTAAGCTAACTATGGGTGGATGACGGTGCGTTGTTTGCTTCTAAAAACAATTCTTTAGAAGTCTGGATATTTTCCCATAGAGAATAATAAATATTACAACAGACAAATTGCTTATGCTGAGTTCAATACCACTTGTATCAAAACATCACATAACCCCAACGTTACATACAATTCTTATATGTTTTATCAACTAAAAATAAATTTAATTTGTCAGGCATGTGGTGCGTACATTTAATCCCAGTGCTGAAGAGGCAAAGGCAGGCAGAATTCTGTGAGTTCGAGGCCATCTTGGTTTACTTAGTGAGTTCCAGGACGGCTACAGCTATGTAGAGACCTCGTCCTTAAAAAAAAAAAAAAAAAAAAAAAAAAAAAAAAAAGTAACTAAATAAATTTAATAAGAACCAACAAGCTAGCTCAGTGGTAAAGGTGCCTGTTTTCAGGTCTGAGTATCTAAGTTAATTTTGAGATGGAAAAAGGGACCCAACGCTCACAAACTGTCTTCTAATTTCCACTTGCAGACACGTATATGAATACACATAATAAATAAAGGTTAAAAAAACAGAAACTCTAGGAGCTGGAGAGATGGCTCAGTGGTTAAGAGCACTGACTGCTCTTCCAGAAGTCCCGAGTTCAATTCTCATTAACCACATGTTGGCTCACAACCATCTGTAATGAGATCTGACGCCCTCTTCTGGTGTGTCTGAAGACAGCTACAGTGTATTTATATACATAAAATAAATAAATCTTTTTTTTTTTTAAATCTAATGTCACATTATCACATTCATTGCTGGACATAAAGCCTTGAAAGTCAGATTATAGTTTTTGCATCTGTAACATTATTTCCCTTCTTTTAAGTTAAAGGCAAACGAACTTCAAAAGTAAGAGAACATGCTGGGGTCTTAAACTGTGAGATTTTACATGGCACTTCCTTGGTCATCCTAGTGAGAGAGAGCTTAGGCAGGAAAATGTTTCCCTGGAAGTCTTTGCCATCCTTTGTTCTGCTATTTACATTAGTGTGAGACGTTCAGCACCTTCAGGTGATGCCTATACAAAGGCCTAACTCCAGGAACACCACTGAAGCCTGTTTATGGCCCTATCACAAGCCCTCTTGGAGGACATCTGGGAACCCTCAAAGGAGCTGCCCACCCTAGGAATGAGGTCATCTGACTCAGGCTTTCATAAACCCCATCGGGTATGATGAGAGAGGCATGAAGCTGTGGGCAGGCAGTCACCAGGCCGACATCTCTTCCCTGAAAGTGCTTCCTAGGGACAGGATTGAAAGAGGGAAAGAAGTTTTGAGACAGGTTGTGTCTGGCAACTCCGGTCTGCAGTGGTTAGAAGGAAGAGGAGGAGGAGGACAATTCTAGCATCTCCCTGCAGATTTAAATGTTAAATTGTAGGCATAAAAAAGACTAAGATATGGATCTTCGCTTCCTTGGAGATTGGGTTGAAGTCGTATCAACGTTTCAGACAAAAGTTACATACATGATATATTTTTTTATTCATAATATAGAACATGTATCTTCTTGTTCTTAATTAAAAGAATAAGGAAAACTACCTAAAGCAGCAGAAAAACTGAAGAGTGGACATCCCACTCCACCGGTCTGGTTGTGAAATGCCTTTCCCATGCCCACCGCCTCTTTCCTTTGTTAATTGTCTGGGTTTAAGAGGAAGAGAATTAGGTCATAAGAAAGATCACTCACGCCCACCTCAAGCTTCACACACCTTGGGCAACGCCGAACAAGTCTGCACGAGTTCACCTTGTCCCCCCCCCATTTTTATTTACTGTATTTTTTATTATTATTATTATTTAGGAAATGTGACCTAAAAGGGACATCTTCTCACTGCCCGTGGTCATCTCCTGAAGGAATGACCCACCCAACAGGTTTTTTTTTTTTTTATCTGTGAAGAGTCACAGCCCCGCAGTCTTTTTTTCCCCTTCTCGTCAGCACATTCAAACTACAACTTTATCTTGACCAGGTTGCTTCTTCTGCCTGCTCAGCTCCACGCTCGCCAGCCTCCACTCCACCTCCTCCCCGCCTTTTCTTCCTCCCTCCCCTTTCTCCTAGCCCCTCCTTCCAGTTGAGTCAGTGGCTTGAAACTTTTAAAAGCTCTGTGCTCCAAGTTAAAAAACGCTTTTACGAGGTATCAGCACTTTTCTTTCATTGGGGGAAAGGCGTGAGGGAAGTACCAAACAGCAGCAGACTTTGAAACTTTAAACAGACAGGTCTGAGAGCCCGAACTCTTCCTTTGACTTCAGCCTCCAAGGAGTTCCACCACTTTGGCGCGCCGGCTTCACTTTCATTAAGTGAAAGAGTAAGTTTTGAAAAAAAAGAAAAACCCACTTTACCTAGCAGCGTCTCTTTCTGTAAGGGAAACTCTTCCGTGCTTTGTAAATGCGTTGCGTCTTTGACTTAGGATACTGTAAGCAGAACGACGATCTTCAAAGTGCCTTTGTCATTTCCACGTGCTGAGTTTGATTTGGGTTTGTTTAAAAAGTTCCGCTGAGAGTGCAACAGGTAAAAGGTTCAAACTTTTTCCAACTAGAGTGAAGGACCAAGTTGCTAGACTTGGTTCTTTGTTGTGGAGCCTAACTTCACTTTTCTGTAGTCACCAATGGAGAAGGTGTTGCGGGGGTGATGGGGGGGGGCACCTCAGTCAACTTTGCTTAGCCTGCTTCCTATAGTGCTGGACACTACACGCTTTTTTTTTTTTTTTTTTTTCTTATGAAAATCGGGTCGGCTGTTCTACTGCCTTGAAACTGCAGGCTCCTTTTGTAACAGTGCTTTGTTGAGACGCTGCGGCAGCAGTTGACTTCCACGTGGTTCTCTCTTAGACTTTTCAGGACTAAGCCAGTAAATACGTAGACCAGGGTGCTGCGGTTAGAGTTTTTAGACCAACAGTGGGTATTTTGTGCAAGCCTGTGCGATGCTACGGAATGAACCCCTTAGCCTGCACAGCCAGCATTTTTTTTTTTTTAAACTCCACGCTGGCAACTCCGGGCGCGAGAAATCTTGAATGGGTGGTGGTGACTTACGGGGAGTTAGAGGAGGGACGGGCGTTTAGAAACAGTGTGTGCCAGGTTGCTTTTCCAAAATCAACTGCTATAACGCGAGCTCCTAGAAGGAATAGGGAAAAGGGATTTTTAGAGCTGCGCTTTAGAAAGAGCTGCCCCCTCTCCACCCCCAACTCCTCCTGCCTGCCCGGACTTGTAGCAACTTCAGAGCTGTTAGGACAGTTTTGAGTTGGAGCTATCAGAGGGTGCAAATCACTAAGCAAAAATGATGCTAACGTGCAGTTTGAAGGGGGACCGTCTTAAAGCTTTTATTTTTAATTGGTAACACATTCTGTAAAGCCAAAGGCCGGCCTAAATCCACACCGAAATATCAGGGTGGATCTATATTGAAGGGCTTTTTTTCTGTACCAGACGAGGTCGAGTCGTTGTGAAGTGAAAGCTTTAGGGCAGAGAATGGCACGGGCCCCTCCTGCCCAGTCTTAGCATCATCACGGGCTCCGTTCGCGCTCCCCGCAGTCTCCGAGCTTCGCGGTCCAGACAGCGGGCTGCGGGGGGGGGGGGGGGAGGGGAGGCCAGGCTCGCAGCCCGACGGTCAAAAAGCAAGTGGGCGACTTTATTAAAGTTGTCAGTCTGAAGTCCCCCGCGCCCTCCCAGCCGCCTTTTCACGGTTTCTCTGCCTAAACTCGTCCGTGGCTGAGTGGAGCCCCTGGGAAGGCCCCCTAAACACCTAGGGAGTCCCGGTGCTGGTAAATGCACTTGTAACACTCCTGGAAACTCTTGAAATTCCCCAAGAATGAGGCGGGGCGGAAGAAGGAGGGGCAAAGAAGACCCTTCGAGAAACCCAGCCACAGCTACTGACGTGTGCTGAGGCAAATCCGTTCAGGATTGGGAAATTCAAACCTTGACTTCCGAGCAGAGTTCTCCCCGTGAGTGCCCTCGGGTCCACCCAACGCTCGCTGGGCATCTCTGGCAGAGTCTTGGTCGAGCACTCCCCCGGCCCGCGCCCAGGGGACAGCTTCCCTTCCCCTCCCACTGCTGGGTTTCGGGTGGGAAGAGGAGATCTTAAAACGTACAGGGCAGCCTTTGGAGGTGGATTTGATTCCTTTGTTCCCCAAGCCAAATAATAATGACTGGAAGGTGGTGAATCTTACCAGTCCAAAAGAAAGTCTGTAAAGTAAGATATGCTAATGAGGACGTATACTACCTGAGGAGAGGGGTACTACTAGTTAATTCTGCTTGGTAGGCCAAGTTGTGTTGAAATGTTAGTTACAGATTGTATGGTGTGTCCTGGTGAGGTGTTGAATTCTGAATTACTGGAATACATCTATCTCCCCGGTGTGTGAAAACTTTGCACACCCAGAAACGGATGCAGTGGCTCTCTGTCTTTTGTCTGGTGTTCCAGGTGGTAGTGGTTTGATATTCCACTGTCTAAACACATTATATATATATATATATATATATATATATATATATATATATATATATATATATATAAAATCTTCAACATTGCCCCATCATTCTTTGAGGTTGGTATTCTTCTATTCTTCTATTGCTGACTTTACACGGGAAATTTGGTTCTAAAGCCAGCAGCAAGAAGGGAAGGCTGCATTTCCTTCCGCATAAGGAGCAGAGCTTGGTTGCTTAGCTGTTTCCAAATCCCGCAGAGAGAAGGAATGGCAGATGCTCTGCCTTTATTATGGTATTGCAGAGGTGTAGCTCATGTGAACTGTAGAAACTTTGTATACCCCGAGGGAAGGGAACTATAGGAAAGTCACCCACTGATTAATACCTGAGACTCCACCTTTCCTGTTGTTCTAACTTCCCTTCAAGATTCGGTTTGACTTTTGATGTGTTGAGGCTTATCCTGCTCACTCGGGAGAGAGAAAAAAAAATTCTCTTGGGTGTATCATTAACGTCTACATTAAGTGTAGATACTCCCAAGGTTAAAAGTTCCCAGCTGCTTCTAAGTGGGAGGTACAGATGTGTGTGTGTGTGTGTGTGTGTGTGTGTTGCTTTCTTGGGGTAACTGGTTAAAGCCCCCACTTTCCATGACTGTTAATTTACCATAAAGAGATTCTGCGGGAGCAAAATGCCGTTTGCCAAAATTCAACAGTGGTTAGTTCTTTAGGTAACTGCCTACATTCACATCTCAGTTTTCTAGTTGTCTACTTTTTTTTTTTTTTTTAGAAACTTAACAGTTTTAGTTACTATTTTACTACCAAAAAAAGATATCAAAATTAGAAGACAAGTGAGATAAATTTACAGTACTTTTTGAAAGAAACAGCTATATTTTATCACGGTCTTAAGTAAAAGCATGGGATACGTGGGTTATCTCACTTGAGCTTATTGAGGCAAATAGACTGTACTTAGTAAGACTTGAGCATCCTAAACCTGTTTTATGTGACCTTGGACTTACAGGATTGCTTAGTAAGAGCTATCCGTTTGCAGATGGGTTGGGAGAGTGGAGGCAGATGAAATAACAAAAAAATATGATTTTCGGAATTATTCGGATGACAGTTAAATATGGCTCTTACTCTGCAGTTTCTGTTCTGACACCAGCCCCTTTCCTAAGATTGACTGAGCAAACTTGGTTGGCAGGGAAAGAGATTGTCTCTGTCTGGTTCACCATCTTCCTTTGGGTGGGGTGCCTTAACCACAGCTTGTTCTGTGGAGTCTGGTACGTTTTGACTGTGTACAGACCAGGATATGTAAAGTGCAGGATAAAGAAGCTGCCTGGTGTTTCATATTCAAAACCTGTGAGCCTGGGAATATTAAGAAATTCCTTGAAAAAGAATTGAGGTAACCTGGACCCTGTGTGTCAGAATTTGTCACAATGATGTTTACACAAAATAGGTGTCATTGACAGAAGAGCTAAACTTACTCACTTGATATAAGGCTACAAAGGTTGGCGTAAACTTTTTTCAAGCAGAAGGTTTCTGTGATTGTCCTTGGCTTCTGCCTTGAAATCATGTGTTACCATTCTTTAAAACACTCAGAACAGGGGGAGGGGGGGAGTTGGAGCATCTCTCAGAGCTGTCCTAACCTCCATTGAGGTCTCATTGTAAATTAAAACAGCTCAAGAATGATTCGAAGCATGTCTTTTCAACCAACAGCAGTCCTTTGGCAAACTGTCACTTGAAAATTTTAGATACTACTTTAACTAGGGGAGAGAACACACACAAAGCAATAGCCTTTGCTTTGGGTGGATGAGTGCTTTGTCTGAATGTATGAATGTACACAGTGTGTGCCGGATGCCTACACATCCAAGGAGGGGTTGGGTCCTCTGGCACTGAAACTATGTCCTCCACAAGAGTAGCAAGTGCCCCTAACTGCTGGGTCATTTCTCCAGCCTCTCTGACTTTTGAAAAGAAGAGTTTTTGCTTGTTTTGTTCTGTCTTGCTTTTATAGACCTGACTCTGACCTTAAATTTGTCAGGATCCTTCTGTTTCCTCGTCCTAAAGGCTGAGATTACAGGCGTCAACAACCCTGCCCAATGAGAGTCCCCTGAATTCCCTCACAGATAGTTACATAGCTATCTTATTCTGGGGTACTGGAGCTGGAGCTGTGGGAAAGCAAGCTTCCTCACAGTTCGAGTTCTAGAGGAGGATCCTGACAGTAAGCAAATGTATGTTATGTGGCACAGAGGAAAGCTGTTTTTCAAAAAAAAAAAAAAAAAAAAAAAATTGGACAGGGGAAACAGGAAATTCCGGGACCTGGGGAAGGGCTATTTCATAGTTCCTGCTCAGGAAAGTTAGCTAATGAGGTGAGACCTGGAAAGAAGAGTGCAGATGCAAATATCTTGGCAAGTTAGGGAGACAGGAAAACTGAAGAGAGGTGAGTCAGGCTAAATGCTAGGGTACTGAGCGGAAGCAGTCATGGACTGATTTCATCTTGATAAAACTTATCTGCACATTAAAATTCAGGTGTATTCATTATGTATCAACTTAAAACTGGCCCCCCAAAATCTGGCTGTGGTTGAAAGTGCAGAGGAAGAGGCACAAAGAAGCATTTGGCAAGAGGGGCAGGTTTCCTTATAGAATTTAAAGAAAAAAATTGGAAGGAGGGATTTGCATGTAGGTTTTAGAGACATGCAATGTTTTGCACTTGGCACACTAGGAAGTAGAGCATGGTGGTACACCCCTTTAATTTCAGCACTTGGGAGGCAGAGGCAGGCAGATCTCTTGAGTTCAAGACTAACCAGGACTACACAGAAAAACCCCGTCTACTCAAGGACAACAACAAAAACCCACAATGGTGCTGGAATGATCTCAGCCCTTGGAATGCTGAGGCAGGTAACCACCCAGGCACCAGTTTAAGGCTGAGGTGAGGACCATTGGAGGTAGTGGCAGGGTGGGAACACACAAAGCAATAACCTCCTCCATTAAATTGCCCATTAAGTGGCTTTAATCAGGAACTTCTTCAGGCATTTCCCTGTGGATTTTTAGATAGCATAATTTTATCTAAAATATCAGAGGACTTTCATCTAAATTCACTTCACATGTTCTATGATGATTGCTACCTAGGCGTGGTGGGTGGTGGTGCATACCTTTAATCCCAGCATTCCAGAGGCAGGGTAGGCAGATCACTTATTCTGAGGGCAGCTTAGTCTACAGAGTGAGACCTTGTCCAGAAAAGACTGCTACTAGCTGGGAGCGTTGGCACACACCTGTAATCTCAGCACTGAGGTGGAAGAGCGATCACCCCTAGATACTAAGCCAAACCTAGTGCTAGAAGTGGGCTGCACGAGACCCTTCTCAAAAGATATTAAATCTCAATTTAATTAATGGTCCATAATTTTATTTCTTACTCAGCATTCTAGTTGTCTGTTGGAAAGTATGTACAATTAAAAGTCAGCTATTCCAGTTGTGATATTATTGTAATACCAGGAGCATGGGATTCATTCCCCTGCAGCTTCTGTAGGGATGATTTGCTAAGACTCCAGGGAAAGACACAGTCGGCTACATTTAAACTAAGATGTAAACTATTTTGAAGACGACTCATTTAGGTTAAACAGTTTTCATTCCTGTGATCTCGGGCAGTGGCAAGGAGTAAGTGAAGGACAGAACCAGCTGAGCCAAGAGTGACCTCACTTCACAGGTGCCGGAGAGCTGCTGTCCCCAAATGCTCTGTACCTCTAACTAAATATTTAGACGCTCTGGCTCTCTCTCCTTTCCAGATGTTTCGCCACTCGGAAATATTTTAGGCAGAAAAACACCTAATCTTTGGAGGGGCTACTCATTGCCTGCTCTCACCTCCAAGACTTTACTTTAGAACCACCTGAGACATTTGATTTAAATAGTAACAAACAAAACAAAACAACAACAACAACAACAACCACTAAAGACTGATCTCCCAAGGCCTCATCTTGCAGACGTTCAGATTCAATCCACTCTTGAGGGACAGGCATATGCTGTTTGCTGACAGGCATGTACTGTCAGCAAATGCTGTTTGTGTGACTGGTGTAGTTGGAAAACTACTTGGTAAAGACACCAAGTGTGTGTCCGGCTTTGAGCATCTGGTCTAGGTGATTGTGGAGAGAAGGCAATCGGTCTAATGTGGGATACCAAAAGTTCTAGAGTAACCAACCTGGTCACTGCCTAGTCTGCTACTAGGGACTGGAGATTTAGCTAGTTTGAGCACTTGCTTGAGCCTGTAATCCTGGCAGAGGTATAGGCAGGTGGACCGTGGCCATCCTTCTATGTATATCTACAGGTTTTGAGGATACTCTGGGCTACATAAGACTCTGATTCAAAGGAAGAAATAAATGGGGGAAAAAAAGATATATCTGAGAACCTTGCACAAAGCTTTAATTTAGACCATGGTATAATTACAAAGCTTCAACTTGAGCATCTAGATAAAAAGTGAGCACCACGAAGCCTGTTTCCTCTTGTGTCAAGCAAGGCATATACCTATCGTGTAAGCATTGTTGATAGCTGGAAGAAAGAAGGAAAGATGGCAGTGCCAGGGACTCTGTGAACATAATTAAGCCCTTTTGTTATAAAAGAACATTAATATTTGAACTAAGAGAGAGGTCTGGTTGTGAGTGCCTATATTGTAAGCACTTTGGGAGAGTAACATGAAAAGTTTGCTATAACTTTAAAGCTAGCCTGGGCTACATACTAAGCTAGAGTCTAGTCAGCAGTATCTAGCAAATTCCTGTGCTGAAAAACCAAAACTGGGGGGGGGGGTTGTTTGTTTGTTTTGTTTTGGCTAAAATTTAGAACAGTAGAAATATTAAGCAAGGTCTACAAAACAGGAACAGCCAGTGGATTGGAGACAGTGAAAGCTAAAAGCAGAGAGGTAACTAAGTTTGGAGTCACAAGATGAGCCATCACATTAAGCATTATTTGATGGTGTCTATGATAGTGGTAATGACAGGTATCTACATGTTACAGGAGCTAGAGTGCCCAAATTGGATAATTCATATCTTATTCGGATGAAAGACTGTAACTCATTAATGCAAATGACTGCTGCGTGGGTGCTTAAAGAAAAGACAGCTTTGCAATTAAATCGCTGGTGCAATAAAAAAAAAAAAAAAAAAAAAGACTATTACCCAGAGAACTGACTGGTGACCCAGTTCACATGCCCTGGCACTGGGAATATTTTTGTGGAATCTCAGAATTATACAAAAGTCAAGTTTCTTAGTTTCTTACTCCAGAATATTAAAAACTTAATAATGAACTTGCACCAGCCCCCCTCAAACTGTACTTTACCTGAACAGCAAGGAAAGCACTGGGTCAGTGGAGGTGCGTGCGGTGCCCGCTCTGTGCTGAGCGAGCTGCTTGCTTGATCCTACTGCTGCATGACCGCGATGAGATACGGGCAAACCGCTGATGGCTCTGTTTTCACCACCCCACTTCCCCAACGAGTGGATAACTGAGCAAAAGCAGATGCCCCTGGCAGAATAGTACAACCCTTTACAAACAGAAGTGGGGCCAACTTACACATCATCACATAGAACTGTCTGGATATGGGCTCCAAAGTTTTTCCTTGTTTGCTTGACCCTTGTGGACTACCCTTCACTCCTAGTCCAGTATTTTCTGCTAAATTAGATAGAGGCTCTTTCTTTTATGTGCTCGAACCATTACACTGTCCATCAAGATTATTCCCTTCTCCTCAAGCCTTCCCTTGGCTGTTTAACTCTGGACCATGCCAGACTTCACCCCTCTCTGTTTACACGCCATATACTAATTTCACCTTCTGAACTGTCATTTCCCAGTCTGAAATACTTTCCAAAAAGAAGCAGCAAAGTCTTTTGTCTACACCTTTTTAGAAAATACTATTTGCACGGGCCTGCCCACCCACATCTTACTATTCTAGTTTTGGCAGGAGTCTAGCCATCTTCAAATGTACTCATGGAATGGGGAGAGAGGTTTACAACCCCACCCCTCCCTCAGGAGCTACAGGCAGTTCATTATTGGATCTTTGACTACATCTTTTCTGAAAGGCTCTGCTGAAAAGAAACAGCCTCTGTGCCTGCTACTTCTTGCTTTGACCCTGGTTACAGAGCTTAACTTTGCAGCCCTTGTTGGCCTGGAACATTGTGTAGACCAGGCTAGCCTCATGAGCATAGTGATTCTCTTCTTGTTTCTACATGCTTGTTTCTACAGGCGTGCACAAGTGAGACAAATTGAACTCAGTTGAAATGTGTACATTTGTCGGGAGATGTTATGTAGGCTGAGTTTCAGAATAGCCTCTGTCTCTCAGCTCTAATCCTCCTCCCTTGTGCTAGGAAAGTATGAGAACACATGCCTATAATCTCGGAAGGCAAAGATGAGAAGATAACAAGTCAGGCTAATATAGGAGACCCATCAAAGAAAGAAAGGAATGGTACAGATGAACTTAATTCAGAATGTGCACAAATTACATGTTGGATATATCAAGGTGAAACATTTCAGAGTAAAATTGGGAATAAACTGGTCTCGCCTAGCATCTTGGGAAGCAAGGTTGGTTGCTGAAGGTCCTTCGCTCAATCCTTACTAAGGTGCCTGTACTTTATTTAATAATACATGTCAACGTTTTGCTTAGAGAGGCATACAGACCCTTGGTCTCCAAAGAAAGAACTGTTCTTATTTATCAGACAACTAAAATAAGCAAAGGCATTTGGTAGGTAGAGCCTGTCAGGTCACATGGCCAGGTGGTGTCCAGAGCCTTAATGCTAAATACATCTTCGACAAGATGGGCTCGCTCTTCTCCCTGTATCTGGGTGCTATTACTTCCAAGTCAACTTCATCTTTGGGAAATGCTGTCAGATTTGCCCTTGGATTCTGTTTTGGTTTGGGTTGAAACTGCCTAATTTTGACTGACCCCTGAAAAAAGAAACTATATATGTGAAACCATCAATTTACAGTCTACAATCACTGAGTTGTTTTCATGGTTTTTGTTTTTTTGTTTTTTTTCCTTAGGAGGTGCCCAGACATGGGTGACTGGAGCGCCTTGGGGAAGCTGCTGGACAAGGTCCAAGCCTACTCCACGGCCGGAGGGAAGGTGTGGCTGTCGGTGCTCTTCATTTTCAGAATCCTGCTCCTGGGGACAGCAGTTGAGTCAGCTTGGGGTGATGAACAGTCTGCCTTTCGCTGTAACACTCAACAACCCGGTTGTGAAAATGTCTGCTATGACAAGTCCTTCCCCATCTCTCACGTGCGCTTCTGGGTCCTTCAGATCATATTCGTGTCTGTGCCCACACTCCTGTACTTGGCTCACGTGTTCTATGTGATGAGAAAGGAAGAGAAGCTGAACAAGAAAGAAGAGGAGCTCAAAGTGGCCCAGACCGACGGGGTCAACGTGGAGATGCACCTGAAGCAGATTGAAATCAAGAAGTTCAAGTATGGGATTGAAGAACACGGCAAGGTGAAGATGAGAGGTGGCCTGCTGAGAACCTACATCATCAGCATCCTCTTCAAGTCTGTCTTCGAGGTGGCCTTCCTGCTGATCCAGTGGTACATCTATGGGTTCAGCCTGAGTGCGGTCTACACCTGCAAGAGAGATCCCTGCCCCCACCAGGTGGACTGCTTCCTCTCACGTCCCACGGAGAAAACCATCTTCATCATCTTCATGCTGGTGGTGTCCTTGGTGTCTCTTGCTTTGAATATCATTGAGCTCTTCTATGTCTTCTTCAAGGGCGTTAAAGATCGCGTGAAGGGAAGAAGCGATCCTTACCACGCCACCACCGGCCCACTGAGCCCATCCAAAGACTGCGGATCTCCAAAATATGCTTACTTCAATGGCTGCTCCTCACCAACAGCCCCACTCTCACCTATGTCTCCTCCTGGGTACAAGCTGGTCACTGGTGACAGAAACAATTCCTCCTGCCGCAATTACAACAAGCAAGCCAGCGAGCAAAACTGGGCGAATTACAGCGCAGAGCAAAATCGAATGGGGCAGGCCGGAAGCACCATCTCCAACTCCCACGCCCAGCCGTTTGATTTCCCTGACGACAGCCAAAATGCCAAAAAAGTTGCTGCTGGACACGAACTCCAGCCCTTAGCTATCGTGGACCAGCGACCTTCCAGCAGAGCCAGCAGCCGCGCCAGCAGCAGACCTCGGCCTGATGACCTGGAGATTTAAACAGGCTTGAACATCAAGCTGCCAATCGATTGTGGAGGAGAAAAAAAGGGTGCTTGCAGAACATGCACCTGAGGTGTTCATTTCGTTCCCGTGGAGGTGGTACTCAACAACCTCAGTAATGAGGCGTAGTAAACAAAGACATTACAATATCTAGGTTCCTTGGGGGGTGTTTTGGGATAGCTGGGCGGCAAAAGTAGGGAAAAGGGAGGTATGTAACGGTATTTAATGTAGAAGATTCAAAGAACTTAAATTCTAGTAAAAGTCTCATTGGATGAAACATAGATAAGGGCTTTCTCTCTCTGCCCCCCAACTGAACCTTAAGAATGGTTCTGTATACATGAGTGAGTGGGTGATTTTTTTTCTTTTTTAAAAAATTTTTGTTTTACTGAGATTCTGCAATAGCTTTGAGCAGGAATCCAAGTCCTCAACATGGCATTTCCTTTATGAAAAGACAGGTTGTCCTACATCCCCGCTAAAAAACATTCCAGTGTTTAAAAACTTGCAGTTTGCAGGCAAGCTTCCCTGGCCTGACCTTGTGCTACTATACACGATTTTCATTCTCGGTATCAATTCGAAGTTCAGACAATGTTCAGATAAAAAGATTGCCCATGTATTTGCATCTCAGTGGGCTCTTTTTCAAATCTGTCCCACCTTTGTGTCTTCCATATATTATCCTCAGCTGGTCCTCACCCTCACCAAAAGATTTCTATCGACATTTTAAAACCGTGAGAACATCTTTTTTTTTTTTTTGAATTAGCATCAGGGAGGCAAGCCATGCTCAATATTTAACAATCGCTTCTGTCTACGTGTGGGTGTGCGTGTGTGTAAGCGTGTGTTTTGTCATTATTGGTACAAGCAGAGGCAGTATAAACTCACAAATACAGATTTGAATCTAATTCACACAGTGTTCAAATTTGAACCTTCCTCGTGGATTTTTGTGGTGTGGGCCAACGTGGTGTTTACATTATAGAATTCCTGCCGTGCAAAAGTGTAAAGCACACACTTTTTCCCTAAAATATTTTTTTCCATGTATCCTATTATGGATACTGGTTTTGTTAATTACGATTTTTTTTTCTTTTTTAGAATGTAGCAGTAATAGCCATTACTGAAATGAATGATTTCCTTTTCCTGAAATATAATCATTGATGCTTGAATGATAGAATTTTAGTACTGTAAACAGGCTTTAGTCATTAATGTGAGAGACTTAGAAGAGGGTTGCTTAGAGTGGACTATCAAGTGAGCCTAAAGGAACTTTGTAGTAACTGGTAATCTGGTAATTTTTGTCCTACTTAACTACACATTAACTCAGAACTTGTATTCTGAGTTTAACAGTCTTTTAGATTGACGAGCAACTTGGATGTTTGCACTAAGATTTTCTTTGAGATACTAGAGGGGGTGAAGGAGTTTTCAGCAGTGCACATGTAACTAATTTATTTGAACTGTAAGCTAAAGACACCTACCAGTTTCTTCAAGTGACTTAAAAAAACTCATCACAGATGATTGAAATGGCGTTATCATGTTTCCTCTTGCGCGTCAGCTACACAAGGAGTTTTTGGACAATGAGAAACTAATTTGTTTGACATTCCATGTTAAACTACTGTCATGTTCAGCTTCATTGCATGTAATGTAGACCTAGCCCATCCAATCAATGTGCTCGGGAAAGTGTTCTTTATTCAATAAAGTTTTAATTTAGTATAATAAAGATAACCTGCATGTCTTGTGTGATTTTTTAAAAAAAATTACCAAATTTATTCAAGATTACCAAAAGTAGATCCCATGATTACAATGTCTTGGGCTAATGAAATTCACTTTTATTTTATTTTCATATGTTTTGATCTTTTTGCCAGCCTGTATCTCTGTGCACCCTGTATGTTGCTGCTTGCAGTGGCCAGAAAAAAAAAAAAAAAAAATAGTGTCAAAAACCCTAGAGATAGTTGTGAACTGCCATGTGGGTGCTGGGAATTGAATCTGACTCTTTGAAGAACAGCCAGTGCCCCTAACCACTGAACCCTCTTTGCAGTCTTGGGGGTTTTTGTTTGTTTGATTGATTTTTAAGGACAATCACCATAAGCATCATTGATTTTGAAATACTGAGGTAATATTTTAACAGGAAATAAAGCACACACATGTTTAATTGGGAGAACAATTAAACGCCACACCAGGTCTTACACACTCAGTATCGAACCTAGAATTTTATGCCAGCCTCTACATTCTCTTGCCATGGCTTCCTACCTGGAATTGTAGGCCGATGGTAGCGATTACAGTATTGGGGAAGGTATATGGGTTGTTACAGTTGGAGCTAAGGCCTCACATATAAGGTAGAGCATATACCTTAGCACTGAGGTGTGTCCTCATCTGGAATCAACTTTAGTGAGACTTGTTAAGTTGTCCACACAGACAAGCTTGGGGATCCTTGAATTCAGAGAAGGTACTGGATTTTGGTAATTTTATTAAGAAATTTTGTGAAGACAACTTGCTGGTTATTGTAGGCATCTTTAATCCTTCACTCCCAGGTAGAGAGAGGTAAATGAATCTCTGGGCTTTGAAAGCAAATATGGTCTGTGGTGATTTTTCAGACCAGCCAGGGCTACAGAGACCCAAAAACCAAGCAAACCTAAAGGTCCCAGGAAAAACCAACCTTGTTAGAGGGAAATGAGTCTGGTCAATTGATGACATTTCAGCCACAAAATGCAATATCAAGAATAAATAAAATGCAAACACCAGTGATATCTCAGTACATGGACATCTGAGGCAGGACTCAAGGACAAGTCCCATCAACTGGCAAGATGGCTCAGCCCGTAGAAGTATTTCTTAGAGTCACATGGAAGGAGAACTGACTTCTGGAATGGTAATGTAGGGATAGAGCCGTAACTGCAGAGCTGCTCTTCACAGCTTTTTGTGGGTCACAACCATTAGAAAACATACATTTCTGGTAGTCTTAGGAGCTAAGACACTGCCCAGCAGCAAAATTAAACAATTATAAAGTAGCAACAAAATAGTTGGGAGTCATCACACCATGAACTGTATTAACGGTTTACATCGTGGGGAAGGTCAAGACTCAATGCTGTAGCGTGTTTACCAAGCCTACGTGAAGCCCTGGGTTTGATCTTCACCATACAAATGTGGAGGAGGATCAGAAGTTCAAGGTTTCAGGGGATTGGGGAGGGAGTCATAAAAATATTTTAAAATGGCAGAACGGTATCCAGTGTGTTAATACTAATTAAATTACAATAATACTTTTCAAAAAGTTTAAGATCATTCTCAGCCACATAAGACTGAAACCCGCTTGGGATATGTGAGTATGAGACCCTATTTTCAAAAGAAAGCCCAAGAGGACAAAAAGAACTACTCATGTAAACCACTGTCAACATTTCTCTCGGTGTATTAAAAACTGTAGTTACACAATGAGCCGCAGTCCACACTGACTACACAGTAAGCCCCCTCGAAGCAACTCCCATTGGCTGCATCTCCAGCAGAAGAAAACAGCATACTTACATTGTGTGTACAAAATTTGAACATACAGAAGTACATGAAACAGGGTCCAATTTAACGAGCATCTTTTTATACTCCTCAGTGGACATCAGGAAAACCTTAATTTGTAGAAGAAAACACTTTATTTTACACACACCCATCAGGTGTTACAAAGTAGAGAATGACTGACTGAATGATTTAGTTCCAGCCCCCAAAAGCACACAAAATTAATCCTTCCAGATATTGAAACATTTATGTTGTTTATTTTTCTAATATACATATATATAGAGAGATGATATCATTAAATTTTCTGTTTGTGTTTTGAGACAGGTAGCCCAGGCTGGACTGACCTCAGACCTTAAACTTGCTATATAGCTGAGGCTGAATTCCTACCTTACAAGCTTGTGGTACCACATCCAAAAAATTCTCTAAACTTTTTTTTAGGGAGAGACGGAGAAGCCATTTGAAGCCAAGTGGGTCAATTCAGCTGAGATGTAGCTCAAGGATAGATATCTCCAGAGTGACATAATGAAATTGTGGAGGCCCTGCCCATAGTCACAGGCTAGGGGTTCAATCCCTGTCACTACACACAAATTTTATTTTTAAAGATTTATTAGTTTTATTTATGTGTCTGTGTGCATTTATGGGTGCCACCTACATACAAGTACCCATAGATGCCAGAGAGCATCAGAACAGGCAGTTGTGGGTCCACAGATGTGGGTGCTGGGAACAGAACACACATACACTATTGTTAATTGTGGCAGAATTGTCTCATATCTTTAGATATTGGAAAGGCCAGTTCAATTCCCTTATTTTATTCAGTGAATTTTCACCTCAGATGTTTGCGTTAAGCTTCCAAGCCAAGGGCTGTTCCTCTATCATATTTTGTGAAAACTGTTCAACTCCACCTGCCCAGGGTGCTAGGCCCCCACCCACACATTACCTTTTCTAAAAATTCCAGATGACTTCAGTTTCCAACATGCCAAAACAGCTGAGCTTTGTGTTTCGAGGACGAAAAAAAATGAGGTTGGAGAGCTTATTAAAATCTTAAAAGTGAGTTTTCTCCATAAACGGCAGCACACCAACAGCAGGAACATGTTTATAGCCTTTATTGGCTCCTCACTTCTGTTTTTACCTTCTCTTCGTTGAGGCAAATATAATTGAGCCTCTGACATGTCAGAGTGTGCAGCTGGCAACTTTCAGAACTCAAGAGGAGACGTGGAACAAACCACAGAAAACAGTGCATGCAGAAGGCACGGAAAACAGGGGAGCCTGTGGAAAAGATTGTTCACTTGGAGGTATTCAAAACAGTGAGATTTTAAGTTAGTTTTTGTTTTGTTTTGTTTTGTTTTGTTTTGTTTTGTTTTGTTTTGTTTTGTTGGGTTTTTTTCCCTCCTCATCACCAGATGTTTCTGGGAAATGACTAAATGCTTACTTGAGCTCTAATGTGTAGAGAAATTTCAGTGCTGACACACTTTCTTGTTAAATATAAACAGTCTCGGGAGGCATCCCTCTACATCCCCAACACACACACACACACACACACACACACACACACACACAAGAAAAGCCAAATCCTCTGCCCCAGTCATTTAATGCACTGAGACACCTGTCAGCACACAATGTGGTTCACAGCGGACCTATTTGGGAGTTTTTGCTACACCCTTTTCAGGTAGTTTTAACTATGTTGATCTCCAGATTTGGTAAAGTCTGTATAGGAGAGGTTTTCATTGCTCTGGTGGCAGAAGCCCATTCAATTATTTTGCTTTATTAGTAAATAAAACCAGGCATTCACATCTTTATTCTCAGCATTGAGGGGAGGCAGAAGGGTTTGGATCTTTGTAATTTCTTCTTTTTTTTTGGGGGGGGGGGTTCCAGACAGGGTTTCTCTGTATAGCCCTGGCTGTCCTGGAACTCACTTTGTAGACCAGGCTGGCCTCGAACTCAGAAATCTGCCTGCCTCTGCATTCCCAGTGCTGGGGTTATAGGCATGCGCCACCACGCCCGGCTCAGATCTTTGTAATTTCAAGGAGAGCGTGTGTTACATAGTGGTAAGACTTTGTGTCGAAAAGAAGGAGGAAATGGAAGAAGAAAGCTAATACCAATGCTAGGCTATAGGGATGCATGTACATCCTCAGATGTGAAATTTGGAGATAGGTTGGACTACATAGAGAACTCTAGATGGGTATGATGGCAGGTGCTTTTAATTATAGTACTCAGCAGATATGGCAGGGCAGGTAGGGGCAGATTTCTGTGAGTTCCAAGTCAACTAGGGATACAGTGAGACCCAGTCTCAAAAACAAAAAACAAAAAATCCAAAAAAAAAGCAAAACAAATAACAACAAAAGCCACATAAAACAAAACAAAACAAAAAACAAACATGGAAGTGCTGGTATTGAAGATAGTATATAAGGGTATACACTTACATGCCACATACTCATACATATGTGTTTCCAGGCACATTCAAACAACCATACACACATGAATGAATATCATAACCATAAAAATTTTTATACACACACACACTCACAATTCTATAAACAAGAAAAGAAAAGAAGCCGGGCGTGGTGGCGCATGCCTTTTATCCCAGCACTTGGGAGGCAGAGGCAGGCAAATTTCTGAGTTCGAGGCCAGCCTGGTCTACAAAGTGAGTTCCAAGACAGCCAGGGCTATACAGAGAAACCCTGTCTCAAAAAAAAAAAAAAAAAAAAACAAGAAAAGAAAAGAAGAGAAGAGAAGAGAAGAGAAGAGAAGAGAAGAGAAGAGAAGAGAAGAGAAGAGAAGAGAGGAAGGAAGGAAGGAAGGAAGGAAGGAAGGAAGAAAGAAAAGGAAAGGAAAGGAAAGGAAAGGAAAGGAAAGGAAAGGAAAGGAAAGGAAAGGAAAGGAAAGGAAAGGAAAGGAAAGGAAAGAAAAGAAAAGAAAAGAAAAGAAAAGAAAAGAAAAGAAAAGAAAAGAAAAGAAAAGAAAAGAAAAGAAAAGAAAAAAGATCCTAGCCTGATTAGATGGTTTGGCAGGTAAAGGTGCCAGATTGCCAACCTAACAACCTGTCAATCAACTCCCCAGGATTTGCATGGTAGACGGGGAGTAGTAACCCCTGCCCTGTATTATCTCTTCATCACAATAAAGGTGCAGTGGGAGGAATTCTCACACATGTACACACAAATACATAAATATAAAAAATAAAAGTATACCATCTTTAGTCACAAACTTAGAACATTACTCTCACTGAGCTTAACTTGAAGTCCTTTAGAACTAGAGGATACACTATCAGCATTCCTTGAACAGATCTAAGAGTGTCACGGGTGCCACATCTAGCCAGAGTTCCAGAGTCTGAATGTCCAGAACCTAGCAAAACTCTGATGGTTCTAACACAGCTGTGGCTCAAGCTCACGATTTTGCCTCCAACTCACAGCCACTAGAATGAAACCTCACTGGAGTGGTTCTTCATCTCACAGAGCGCCTCACTATCAAGAGAACTAGAAGTGCTTATATACCTGGGGCAGTGACAAGACTGTGACTGTAGGACTTCAGAGGCAGAGGCAGGAGGCAAAGGCTAGCTCAAGGCCAACCTGGGAGCCTAGTGAGTGCCAGCCCAGCTGGAGCCAGGTAACAAGACTCTTTCAAAACCCAATAGAAAAGTAAGCATGGTGGAACATGCCTGAAACCCCAGGAGGAGGGAGGTGGAGGCAGGACAATCAGAAGTTTAAGATCATCCTGAACTGCATAGTGATGTCGAAAACAACACTGAATATATGAAGGATTTGTCTCAAGTACAAACAAAATCAATCAATCAGTCAATCAATCTTGGGACAGCCATCTTACATTAATGATTTTCATATTTTAGTGAGGCTGAGAATGATGGAATACACCTTTAATCTCAGCATTTTGGAGGCAGAGGCAGGCAGACCTCTGGGAGTTAAGGGGTAGCCTGGTCTACATAGTGAGCTCCAGGACAACCAGGACTATGTGGAGTCTATGTCTTTAAAAATAAAAAGAAAACCATATTTTAGTAAAACTAAAATAATTTGTAATTTAAGTGTAACTACATCTGGCAGTCTAACATGAATAATTCAGTATATGTCAACACTGTAGCAGAAGCCAGGCATGGTGCAAGCATGCCTGTAATTTCAGAACTCTGGAGGTAGAGGCAGGAGGATTATAAAGTCTAAGGCAACCAAACCAAAACAACAGCAACAAAAACCAACACCTGATGACCAAGAGGCCCCTGATATTTTCTGTAGAACTCATAATTTATAATGTTTACTTGATACTTTAAAAACAAAACCAGCAGATATGATAAACTATAGCACAGCTGGGATTATCATCCCTTTGAGTTAAAAGCTTTTGGTCTGTTGTTTTAGTCTGCTTTTATCTAGCTGCTTGAAGCTTTGCTGGTCTGTGATGGTGTAGAAGGACATAATACTTTCATCACACACTGATTGTTGCTGACGTTTATTGTCTTTGTGTGTGTGTTTGTGTGTGTTTATGTGTAAGTTTGTGTGTGTTTGTGAATATGTGTATGTTTGCCTGTATATTTGTGTATGTTTGTATATTCATTTGTTTGTATGTGTGTTTGTGTATGTATGTGTATATGTGTATTTGTGTATGTATGTGTATATGTGTGTTTGTGTGTGTATTTGTACATATATGTATGTATGTGTGTGTTTTGTTTTTGAGACAGACTTTGACCTTGTAGCTCAGGTTGGCCTTCAGCTCGCCATCCTCCTGCCTCAGGTCTTTGACAAACTTATACCTCTATGCCTGACATCCTGGAGTTAGAGTTCTGTAACTGGTTTCCCACCTTGAATCAACAATTGAGGCTAAAATGGGTTAAACATGAATTTTTTATTTTAAATCAAGTTCTTTCCTTTCTTTTTCTTGATCATATTTTAGAACCAGTTTTGATTCGATTCTTGTGGTTCATCTGTGGACTCAAACACCCTTCACGTAAATACCTTGACAACCCACATCTCACCCCCATGCGTATTTGCCTTTTAAAAACAAGTGCCAAGTGAAATATCTCAAAAGTAGCTCTGGGTAATCCAGCAGATGTTTCACCTTTGTAATTAAAGCATTCCACTGGGATCCATCAGAAACGTGTTGAATTTTTATCTTTCCTCAGGTTCTCACTTGTCTGGGGGACTTGAAGTATTTCCTAATTAAAGAGGATGAGAGATGCAGGTGATCATTATCTAAAACTCCAAACGTAGCAAATGTGGGAACGAGGGTACTGCTTGGCATGTGACCAGTGATTTCAGTCAGCGTTAGAGCAAGCTCAAACTCTAACCTGATGATTCTCCCTGATAATAAGCTATTATGGGTGAGAAGAGCTAAGGAAGCTGTAATATAAACTGGGCTTGGAGACACACACCCGGAGTCCCAGTTTGGGAGCTGTAGGCAACAGGATTAGGAGTTCAAGGCCAGCTGAGGTTATATGGTAGGCCATCTCAAAGTATAAACTATGGAACTTATATGTTACAAGTAACTGAATTAAAGGAGTTTTCAGAGTAGGAATCTGTTCACATGAAATTATACTAAAGTTGAAAGAACTAGTTGTCATAGGTACTGGAAAGTGCTTTTAATCCCAGCACTCGGGAGGCAGAGGAAGATGGATCTCTGTGAGTTCAAGGCCAACCCGGTCTATATAGCAAGCTCCAGGACATCAAATACTAAAGAGAACCTATCTCCAAAACAAAACAAAACAAAATAAAACATCTTTTAAGAAGAAAGGAAGGAGCCGGGCGTGGTGGCACACGCCTTTAATCCCAGCACTCGGGAGGCAGAGGCAGGTGGATTTCTGAGTTCAAGGCCAGCCTGGTCTACAGAGTGAGTTCCAGGACAGCCAGGGCTACACAGAGAAACCCTGTCTTGAAAAACCAAAAAGAAGAAGAAGAAGAAGAAGAAGAAGAAGAAGAAGAAGAAGAAGAAGAAGAAGAAGAAGAAGAAGAAGAAGAAGAAGAAGAAGAAGAAGAAGAGAAGGAAGGAAGGAAGGAAGGAAGGAAGGAAGGAGAGAAAGATAGACATTCTGATAGAAAGGGGGAAAGGGGAGTTGCACAGATGTTGAGTCAGAAGCATCTGTAGACTTTCTGTTCATGCCAGCAGCATGTTTGTTTGGGAAGTAAAGCCTTAAAGGGAAATGTTCAGGGCCAGGTTGGCTCAGTGGCAGAGTTGGATTGCCTTGTTGTTGCCTTGTTGGATTCCCAGTTTTGCCTATATCACAGGGCAAAGAAAATTAACATTCCATTATTTTCAATCCATCTAACACCTTTACTAAACTTACAGTTAGTGCTGTGGCAAATATAACCTTACAATCCATCCCAGCATGCAACGAGTGTCTCAGTTTTCATTAAAATATCTGTGAATGACTATGCGATTAGATGCCTCATGGCCTTTGTGAAGTGGCTACGTTTAAAGGCAGCATTACTTACTATAAAGCTGGGTGTGTTGGCAAGAGTTAGAAGCATGCAGATCTTCAGGAGTTCCAAAAATCCCAGGGCTTCTGGGGGATTTCCAAAACGCGAACAACATAAATTAGCCCCCTTTTGAGAAGTGTTTGTAAGAGCCAGACGCCCACTGTGGTGAAGCCTTGTTCCAAGCAAGAATGGGTGACTGAAGGAATTGTTGCTTCATTTAGGAGCACCTGGTCATGTGTTTTTGACTCACAATACTAAAAGGGAGACTTAAACAAAATTTGTCCTTTCTTGTTACTTTTAGCATCTCCTTCCCAAACCCGAAGACACCGTAAGCATCAGTGGATGTCAGTGCAAAGCTGTCCGGATGTTTGGATCTGTTATTTTCTTTTTTTTTTTTTTTTTGATTTTTAATATTTTTATTACATATTTTCCTCAATTACATTTCCAATGCTATCCCACAAGTCCCCCATAGCACCCCCCACTTCCCTACCCACCCATTCCCATTCTTTTGGCCCTGGCATTCCCCTATATTGGGGCATATAAAGTTTGCAAGTCCAATGGGCCTCTCTTTCCAATGATGGCCGACTAGGCCATCTTTCGATACATATGCAGCTAGAGACAAGAGCTCCGGGGTTCTGGTTAGTACATCATGTTGTTCCAACAATAGGGTTGCAGATCCCTTTAGCTCCTTGGGTACTTTCTCTAGCTTCTCCATTGGGAGCCCTGTGATACATCCAATAGCTGACTGTGAACATCCACTCCTGTGTTTGCTAGGCCCCGGCATCGTCTCACAAGAGACAGCTATATTTGGGTCCTTTCAGCAAAATCTTGCTACTGTATGCAATGGTGTCAGCGTTTAGAAGCTGATTATGGGACGGATCCCTGGATACAGCAGTCTCTAAATGGTCCATCCTTTCATCACAGCTACGAACTTTGTCTCTGTAACTCCTTCCCTGGGTGTTTTGTTCCCAATTCTAAGAAGGGGCACAGTGTCCACACTTTGGTCTTCATTCTTCTTGAGTTTCATGCGTTTATCAAATTGTATCTTATATCTTGGGTATCCTAAGTTTTGGGCTAATGTTATTTTCAACCATTGACTGCTATGGAGAGCACAGAACATGGATTTTTCATTGCTGACCTGGGTTTTACTCTGGTTAGAGGTGGACCAGAACCTTTTTCTTCTCACAGTTTTCAATGTTTATAATGTCAAACACAAATTTGTTTAATCTCTCTGGGAATGTTTTCTTTTTTAATGTATGGACCTAGGAATTTTTGAAGCTGGTAGCTGTGGGGACAACCTACATCCCCAGCTATTTTTGCTATCCTTTGGAAACAGGGTCTCATTACATAGCCCAGACTGTACCAAAACTCACAGTCCTTCTGACTCTACTTCCCAAGCACTATAGTTACAGGAGTAAGTTATCCTGCCCAGAAAATTTACCTCATGTGAAATAGCTGTATAACTTTCCACACAGTGACAATTTCATACTGCAATTTTTCTTTCATTGGGTGATATTTGATTCCCCCCACTTGCCCTTAATGTAAATAACAGTGCAGTGTTTGTGCATTATCCTGACAACTTGTATAAAATTAAAGGAATACTCTTTAGCCTTACGGGTTTTGCAGTCATCTCAAGGATTCTTTATGTGACAGGCCTTCTCTGACTCAAGACAAGAAGAAGCCTCCGTCCTTGAGGCAGTTATGGGTTCAGAAGGATATGACATCATACCTGTCATGGTCTCCCCAAATTTTTCTGTGGGAAGACTGGGAATGTTTCAGAGCTCTCTAATTCACCTTCACTCAGCAGTTCCTTTTTATTTTCTGCCTACTTAGCTGCTTCACACAGAGAGCTGTAATTAAAGGACAAGATAGATTTCAACACGACAAACTATCAGTGTGAAGATCAAGTTGTTGAGTTTCCATACTCCTGAATTACTCCTTCTAATAAGCACAAGGAGTCTTCATCGTGGGGCCCTTTGCCCTGCTTGAGGTCTGTCTATTTGTTTATATTTTTGCCTTTCTGGGGATGGAATCTACACATGCCAGGCAAAGGGCTTCTTTACAGCTAAGCTGTACCTCTTGGTCTAAATAATAGCTTGCAAAAATGTAAGAAAAATGAAAATGTATTACAGATTTTTTTTTAAAGAATCCTAAAAATTGAACAGGAACAAAAACCCTTTAATCCAGCATCAAGACACAAAACGAAACCAAATAAACAAACAAAGAAAATTACAGGAGAAGCTGGTCATAGTGACCAATGCATGAAAACCCATCAGTCCTGGTCATAGTGGCCCATGCCTGAAAACCCATCAGTCCTAAAGTAAGGCAGCTGCATGGCTGAGAACACTAGGAAAGCTTGGGTTATGTAACAAGACTCCACCTCACGGCAACAAGAAGGGTAGGGAAAGATGGTGGCTAAATACAGAGTGTTCCTTCCTGAGTGCCCTGCAGGTTTTGTTGTTGTTGTTTTATTTTGAGACAGGATTACACTTGTAGTCTTGATTGGCCCAGAACTGGCTATGTTGATCAAACTGGCCTCAAATTTGTAACCATCCCTGTTTTTCCTTCTGGAGTGCAGAGATCACAAACTTGAACCTCTATGACAGTGCTAAGAATCAAACTCAGGACTTCCCAAGTGCTAAGCAAGCACTCAACCAAATGAGCTACATTTGGAACCCATAAGTTTGCTATATTGTCAAAAGCATTAGAGACACCTTTATATGCAAATCTATACCCTTCAGCTTTTAGTTAACGTTTTCCTTGTGTGATATTCTTGGCTGGTGCTGGGAATGGACCCCAGAGTACATGCTATTCACTCTGCCTCCGTGCTGTATCCCTATTCCAACATACAGGCTGGTGATGGCAGGACTTCTCAGGCATTGCTACCGTAATGATGTAAGGGCTCTTCCATGGGGAATATATTTAATTTAGTCCACAGTTTGCTATTGTGTGTAACATATACTAAACAACATTATTTTCTCTTCAAGATTTTAAGAAGTGTTAAGTATAATTTTTAAGAATTAGAGTCAGAGTTTTGAACACTGATCTCACAGTATAGTTCAGACTAGCCTGGGATTTATCACTGAGCCCAGGCTGGCCTCAGACTCATCACAATCATCCTGCCTCAGACTCTTGAGCGCTAGAATTTACAGGTAGAAGCCTCTACATACAGCTTTAAACCTTTTAAAAACTAAATTTAGCAATAGCTGGGATTAAAGGAGGTACCACCACTGCCCAGTTAGTGTTTTGATTTTTGTTATGGTGGGAGGTCTACTCAGTTGGTAGGGTACTTGCCTTTTATGCACAAATACTTGAGATTCATCCTTAGACTCATCATAAACAGTCAAGGCTGCACATGTCTGTGATCCTAGCTCTTTAAGGATGAAGGAAAAAGGATCAAGACCATACATCAGCTAAATAGACCATTTAGGGACAACTTAGGCTATATATAAGACAGCCTGTCTCAAAAGAAAATATAAAATTAACCTTGTTTCTCTCTGATCCCCATGACTCCAACTTATTATGTAATTTAAAATTTTAAAACATGGGGCTGGGACTGTAGAGATGGCTCAAAGGTTAAGAGCATGGGCTACTCTTGAACACAAGACCCGAGTTCAGTTCCCAGCACCTGTAGTCTACACCTACCTGTAACTCCAGCAATAGGAGATTCAAAACCCTCCTGTGGCCTCCATATCCACCTATACTCAAGTATGTAGCCATATATATATGTAGCCATATATATATATATATATATATATATATATATATATATATATACATACATACATACATACATACAATCAAATATAAAATAATAAATCTTGAAATTTTTTTAGATATTTCTGGTTTGGGTATGAACATTGTTGGATCGGCTTTACTTTCAACATTCAAAGGTCTTCCCATTAGACAGAGATTTGGAATTCAACCATATTTCTCCTATACAAGGCATGTAGTTGTACCTGGCCTAGAACTATTTAGACTAGAACTCATATAAATCCAGTTACCTCTGCCTCCTAAGTGTGATGATTACAGGAGTGTCCTGCCATGCCTGGATCAGTCTGGCCTAGTTCCTTATTGTAGGCTTTTAAAATTTTTATTCTTTGTTAACCTTGCTCTTTTGGAAAGAAAAATAGACAAAGCACCCATTGAGGGACTGTGGATGTGGTTCGGGTGATATAGTTTGTCTTAGAGTTTTACTACTGTGAACAGACACCATGACCAAGACAACTCTTATAAGGACAACATTTAATTGGGGCTGGATTACAGGTTCAGAGGTTCAATCTATTATCATCAAGGTTGGGAGCATGGCAGCATCCAGGCAGGCATGGTACAAGAGGAGGTGAGAGTTCTACATCTTTATCTGAAGGCAGCTAGCAGAATACAGACTTTCAGGCAGCTAGGATGAGGGTCTTAAAGCCCACAGCCACAGTGACACAACTACTCCAACAGGGCCACGCCCTCTAATCATGCCACTCCCTGGGCAGAGCATGTAAACCATCACAGAGTGCTTGCCTAGAACTTATAAAACCCTGTGTTGGATTCTCAGAATAGAAATTCAAAGCCGGGAGTGGTGGCACACGCCTTTAATCCCACCACTCGGGAGGCAGAGGCAGGCAGATTTCTGAGGTCAGCCTGGTCTACAAAGTAAGTGCCAGGACAGCCAGAGCTACACAGAGAAACCCTGTCTCAAAAAACCAGAAAGAAAAAAAAAAAAAATTCAAGGTCACCTTCAGCTATAGAACAAGAACAAGGCCAACCTAGGACACATGAGATCTTGTCTCTGGAAAAACAAAAGCAGTGAGGCTTACACTGAATTATTTTTCTTTATTATTCATCAATTAATTGAATATTATTCTTCTGCTCTCCTTTTGATGAGACAGGGTATCTCTATGTGTGTCAGGCTGCCTACAAGTCAGTACTTAATGATCCTCCTGCCTCGGCCCCTTCAGTACAGGGATTATAAGCATGTTCTCCTACCCTGGGCCTGTTTTCTTTTCAACAACAGTTTTTTACATGGGGTAGAGATACCCTCATTAACCCTTTGGTGAAACATTGTGCCTATGACACCAATGAAGATTCCCAGAACAAGAAAGCCTGAAGTCAGAGAGGTATGTAAGAAGAAGAGCCCTACCACGGGAGTAGACAGAGCCTGCACAGATGATTATAGTGGCAACTGTGTAACAAAGCCGAGACTGATAGAAGCAGCCTGCACAACGCCCACACAGCTACAGAGAGAACCTGCGCTGTCAGGTGATGGCCTTGAAGCAGACCCAGTGGCCTTCAGTCTACACTCAGGAGCTTTCCCAGGAATGAAGGAAGGATTAGGACTTTCTAACTGTCTCTTCCACGGAGAAAAACTACCTTTTGTTTCCCACTCTGCTCTGATGTGAGACTGACAGGAAAAAAAAAATGCTAGTGTTTTTTATTTATTTTTATTTTTTTGGTTTTTCGAGACAGGGTTTCTCTGTGTAGCCCTGGCTGTCCTGGAACTCACTTTGTAGACCAGGCTGGCCTCGAACTCAGATATCCGCCTGCCTCTGCCTCCCAAGTGCTGGGATTAAAGGCGTGCGCCACCACGCCCGGCGCTAGTGTTTTTTAAAATAACTTTTTTTTGGTAGAAATTTCCAAAACTATAAGAAATTCACAAAGTAAATCTTCACTAACAATCATTGGGCCTTTCTTAATTTACCATAGCCTTTGTTATGTTTAATCTGGTATCTTTAGCTCTTTCTTTCATTGATTCTCTCCCCCCCGCCCCCTTCATAAAAATTGTCTTGAGACAGGATTACTTATGTAGTCCTGGCATACCTGGAATTCTCTATGTAGACCATATTGAAAACAAACTTACTGCCATCCAGTTATCACCATACAGGAACATTTTTCTTTTCTTTTCTTTTTTTTTTTTTTTTTTTTTGAGTTGGGTTCTCTCAGACTACTTTTGAAGTCACTATGTATCCAAGACGACTTGAAATTATTATTATTATTATTTTTTTTTTTTTTGGTTTTTCGAGACAGGGTTTCTCTGTGTAGCCCTGGCTGTCCTGGCACTCACTTTGTAGACCAGGCTGGCCTCGAACTCAGAAATCCGCCTGCCTCTGCCTCCCAAGTGCTGGGATTAAAGGCGTGCGCCACCACGCCCGGCCGGACTTGAAATTCTTATTTGTAATTTTGCAGAAGAACTGTCTCTACCTCCTACTAGCTGAGATTACATATCTGAGTCACTTTGCCTCGTTTTATGTGGGGCTGGGGATGTAGTTCAGGGCTGCATAAAGGCTAGGGAAGTAGTCAACGAACGTAGTTATTCTCAGGCCCTCCATACGTTTCTGTAAGAAAGATATCTATTTAAAGTATAATTTTATGCCATTATTCCATCTAAGAAAATTAACTATAATTTGTTCAAAAAAATCATCTAATCTTCCATATTTAGACTCCCCTGATACTTCAGATTCTTTTTAAAAGATTTGTTTTAATTTCATCTGTGTACATGTATGTGCATCTGTACAGGTGAGTACAGATATCCTATGTCCTAGGAGACCAGAGGGGTTGGAGTTTCAGGTGGTTATGAATCCCATGGTTTGGGCACTGGGAACTGAACCCAGGTCCTCTAGGAAGAATAGTATTTGTTCTTAACCACTGGGCTACCTCTCTATTTCCCCGAGCGTCTGCATTCGATTTCCCAAGACCAGTGTGGTGGCACAGTCTTTGAATCTCAGCACTCCAAAGCAGGAGCAAGTGGATTTTTGTAAGTAAATCCAGCCTGGTCTACATGATGAGTTTCAGGGCCGTTGGGGCTACAGAGTAAGACCCTGTCTCGTCCAAAAGTAAAGAGAGATAACAATAAAAAAAGAAAGAAAGAAAATAAAGAAATAAAAATAAAGGAAAAGGCCGGGCGTGGTGGCGCACGCCTTTAACCCCAGCACTCGGGAGGCAGAGGCAGGTGGATTTCTGAGTTCGAGGCCAGCCTGGTCTACAAAGTGAGTGCCAGGACAGCCAGGGCTACACAGAGAAACCCTGTCTCGAAAAACCAAAAAAAAAAAAAAAAAAAAAAAGGAAAAGAAGAGAGAAAGGGGATTAGAAAGTCATATGCTGTATCCTTTACTTAACAATATCTATAAAGCTGATTTTCCTGCCCTTGGGCTCTTTTCTTCATTGTTGTTGTTGATGATAAGATGATGTTTTCTGACCAACTTTAAAAATATATATTATTGTCCTGGCTAGTTTTATGACAAACTGACATAAACTATATTTATCTGGGAAGAGGAGTACTCAATAGAGCAAATTCCCCTACCAGATTTGGCCTATGAGACACTTTCTTGATGGATGATGGATGTGCAAGGGCCCAGCTCACTCTGTGTGGGGCCATGCTGGCCAGGTGGTCCTGAGTTATATAAGAAAGCAGGTTGAACAAGCCACAAAGAATAGCCAGTGCTCCTCTGTGGCTTCTGCATCAGTTCCCGCTTTCAGGTTCCTGCTTTGAGTTTCTGCCCTGATGTCCCTAGAAGAAGGATTACAACTGTAAATGAAATAAATATACCCCTTTCATCCTTACTTTCCCTTTGGTCACCGAGTTTTATCACAAGAAAGGAAAAAAATGAAGACAATTATTAACAAAGTTTCCATGCATAAGATAGGTTAGAACTATTAAGTTAGGTATTTTTTTCCCAAGTTGGCCTTAAACAATCTTCCTGCCTCAGAATCTGAGGTGAGAATATTACCAGCGTGAGCCACCATACCTGTTTTCTACTGTGTTTTAGTATGCCTATGACCACAGATACCCAAACACTGAGGCAGGAAGATTACAACGTCAAAGGCAGCCTAGGCAACTTAGTGAGTCCCTGTTTCCAATTTTAAAAACAAAAACAAAACAAAAAACAAAAACAAAACAAAAAATAAACAAAAAAACTCCCACAATATAAAAAGCTGGAGATATGACTTGTTGGCATAAGCTGCCTGGCATGAGCATCAATCCTTAGCAATAGAATAACCTCAGGAGGGTTACTTTATGTTCAGAATAGGTTTTATTATCTACAGGAAGGTTTATAATTCAGTCGACCACTTTTGGAAGTATTTATAATAAATATCCTTATTTATTCTTGCAGGTACAATTTCAGTTCCCTTCAACTTTCTGAGATTGTTGCTTAGAAAGGTTTGGGTCACACCAGCTTCCAGGAAACAAAAAGCTGAGATAAATCAACAATTCCTATAGTAAAGATACTGTGCCAATGACTTCTGAAAGTAGCAGTGCTTTGCCTCTGTGAGGATTCATATCTGTGTGGGAGGCTGCAACTGAGGCTGATAGTCATGAGTTCGAGACCAGCCTAGGTTACATAGTTCTAGTTCAACCCAGGTTACAGAGTGCTAAAAAAAAAAAAAAAAAAAGCAGGGACGTGGTGAAAAGGGGATGCTGGAGAGATGGCTCAGCAAGCAGTTAAGGGGCACTTTCTGCTCTTCCAGAGTCACGCAGTTCAAATCCCAGGTTCAAATCCCAGCACCCACAGGGCAGCTCACAATTATCTGTATCTCCAAGATCTGACATTCATTAGACATACATGCAGGCAAAACAATGCACATAAAATAAAGGTAAATTAATGTTAAAATAAATCTATCAAAGTTTCTGTAAACAAACCTACAAAGAAAGTGTACTGGATATCTTCATGGGTTTCAAAAGTTAATTCAAATAAGAAAGACTTTCCTAAGAACCTACCCAGCCCATACACAGTGCAAAAGGAAGCCTTGCGTGGTTGGACTTGGGAGCTACTTCTGAGCTGAGTCTAGGGGAAAAGTGAGAAGATGGGAAAGGATAAAACTGCTGATGAAACGGAGGAGAAGGTGCCAAAACATTTTGCTGATATAAATCTCATCAGGAAGGGCAGAAAAGGAGGAAAAAGGCAAGCTTATGTGCTTCTACTCTTGAAAGATGGCTTCTTTGGTGATCCAGCCGACTTGCTTGACTTCAGATGAGCAATTATTTTCACTCTCACTCTTCCATTGCCTGCCCAGTCCACAGAGGACAGAGGTTTCTAGATTTTTGTAACTTGCTTAACTTGTTTCTAAAATGAGGCGTGAGAGATTTTGACATCTGAGGCTGCTTAGGGGTAACTGTTTGATTTCTCAACACAGGGCAGGTCACTGTGTATGGAGGTGAAAAGAAAATTAAGATAAACCGACTAGATTCCCTGCAGGACCCGGGTTGTCAGCTTCAAAAGCACAGAAAACCCTCTTGTCACCACACCCTCGATTTTGTTGGTTCAACTACGTTACCCAGGCAATAGATCATCAGATTCTGTCTCCCCCTCTCTCTTTCTGTCTCTCTTCCCCTCTCTCTTCCCCTCTCTCTGTCTCTGTTTTTCTCTCTCCCTCTCTTTTTATACCCCATCTCTGTCTCTGTCTCTCTGTCTCTTTCTGTCTCTGTCTCTCCCGTGTGTGTGTGTGTGTGTGTGTGTGTGTGTGTGTGTGTGTGTATGTTTCCCCCATGATGAAACACATGCCTCAGACACATGATCCCATGGTCCTCCCATCTCACCCTGCTGGTGAGTGCTGGAATTACAGTCCTATGTCACCACACCCAGCTTTTCTGAAGTGGCTTTTACAGGCAAAACCAAGAACTCATTGAGAAGTACATACCTGTAATTTTAATCCCAGGGAGGCTGGGGCAGGAGAATTATGAGATGGAAGCCAGCCTGGGATACATAGCAAGGTCACAGCAAGCTCCAGGCCATCCAGGACTACATTGTTTCTTTAAAAAAGGAGGAAGAAATGGAGAACAAGGAGAGGAAGCAGTTGCTACTGATAAACAAGGTGTGGTAGTACCCACCCTTAATCGAAGCACCTTGGAAGTCCCAGGCAGGAGGATTAGAGAGAAGTTCAAGGTAACCATTTTAGCTTCAGAGTAAGTTCAAGTTCAAGGCCAGCCTGAGATATGGGAGGGTTGGTCTAGGGAAATAAAATAAAATAAAATAAAAAACCCTTACCTCACTGGATAGAGCCCTCACTGGATAGAGTTGTATCAGTAAAGCTTTTCACATCATTGGCGACAAAGGCTTCTGCTTTCCAATACTTCCACTAAGCAATAGCACCACACAGGTATTCTAATGTAAACATCTTGCTGCAGACCTAGCTCAGCACTTAAGAGTGCTTGCTGTCGTTCCTCCAGAGGACCTCAGTTCTGTTTCCAGGACTCATCCTGGAACACAGATCACAACCATGTATAATTCCAGCTCCGTGGGATCAGACTGATCCATGCAATCAAATTGAAGACTCAAACGTAAGTCCATATACCTACAGGCATATGATTGTTGATTAAAAAAAGAGCAATACACACTAGAAAAAAAAAAAAAGATACCATCTTCAACAAATAGTGCTTGTCAAGTTGAATGACTGCTTGAAGAAGAATGCAAATAGACCCATACTTATCACCATGCATAAAATTCAACTTCAAATGGATCAAGGACCTCCCCATAAAACCACAAATGCTGAACCCACGTCTTGCTAATAAACAGGTCATCTAAACAATAACACAGAATAACAAGAAATAACAGAAATGATAGAACTAACTGATATTACAAATTAAATGGACCTAATAGGTATTTACAGAACATTTCACTAAAACACAGAATATACGGTCTTCTCAGCAGCTCATGGAATTTGTCCATAATTGACCACATACTTGGCACAAAGCAAATCTCAACAGATATAAAACAGTAAAAATAACACCCCACATTCTATCTGACCACCACAGATTAAAGTAGGATATCAGCAATAACAAAAACAACAGAAAGCTTACAAACTCATGGAAACCAAATAACTGTTTACTGAATGAAAATTGAAAAATGGCTCAAGATCAAAACCAGGAACAAATTTAAAAAGTTTAAAAGAAGCCGGGCGGTGGTGGCGCACACCTTTAATCCCAGCACTTGGGAGGCAGAGGCAGGTGGATTTCTGAGTTCGAGGCCAGCCTAGTCTACAAAGTGAGTTCCAGGACAGCCAGGGCTATACAGAGAAACCCTGTCTCGAAAAACCAAAAAAAAAAAAAAAAAAAAAAAAGTTTAAAAGAAATGAATAAAAGTAAAACTATAACATATCCAAGATTATGGGGCATAATGAAGGTAGTTCTAAGAGACAAGTTCATAGCACTAAGTGCCTACAATAAAGCACTGGGGAAATCTCATAAGAGTAACTTAACAGTACTACTGAAAGTTCTAAGACAAAAAGAAAAAATCCTATAGGAATAGATTACAAGAAATAATCAAACTCAGATCTGAAATCAATAATATACAAACAAACAAACAACAAAACGATAAAAAGAATCAATGAAACAAAGAGTTGGTTTCTTTGAAGAAATTAATAAGATTGATAAGAGAAAATCCAATTATTAAAATGAAAAGTCAAACAGGGGACCTAACAACATACAGTAAAGGAATTCACATAATCATAAGGCTGTAAATTAAAAACTTGTTCTTGCCGGGTGTGGTGACGCACGCCTTTAATCCCAGCACTCGGGAGGCAGAGGCAGGCAGATTTCTGAGTTCCAAGCCAGCCTGGTCTACAAAGTGAGTTCCAGGACAGCCAGGGCCATACAGAGAAACCCTGTCTCAAAAAATCAAAAGAATCAAAAAAAAAAAAAACCCAAAAGACAAAACAAAACAACAACAACAACAAAAAACTTGTTCTCTTAGTTTGGGTTTTATTACTGTGAAAAGACACCATGACTACAGGAACTCTTATCAAATCAAATATTTAATTGGGGCTGGCTTAGAGTTTCAGAGGTTTAGTCTATTATCATCATGGTAGGGAGCATGAAGACAGACATGGTGCTGGAGAAGAAGCTAAGAGTTCTACATCTTGTTCTGAAGGCAGCAGGAGACTGTGTGCCCTACTGGGTATAGCTTGAGCATATGAGACATCAAAGCTTACCCTCACAGTGACACTTTTTCTCCAGCAAGGCCACACCTACTCCAACAAGAACACACCTCCTAATAGAGCAACTCCCCATGGGTTTATAGGGGACAATTATAGTCAAATTACAACACCTGCACTTTATCAAATTGGAAAGTCTAAGAGAAATAGATATATACAATTTACAAAAGTTAAGTCAAGATCAGATAAGTATTTTAAACAGACCTATAACCCCTAGTAATATAGAAGTAGTTACTAAAACATGATAATCCTAGGACCAAATGATTTTAGCATAGAATTCTACTAGATTTTCAGTGATAATACCAACAATTCTCAAATCATTTGAAAAAATAGAAATAGTAGAAACATTGCCCAATTCTTTTTATGAGGCCACAGTTGCCCTGAAATCTTAACCACATAAACACTTAACAAAGAAAGACAATTAATGACCAATTCCTTTATAAATCAGATTCAAAAATTCTCAATAAAATAATTACAAATTTTCTTTGTGAATTAAATATTTCAAATCAAAGAACACATCAAAACTATTATCCACCATGATCAAGTATGCTTCATGACAGAGATTCAGAAATGATTGAGTATATGTAAATCAGTAAATATAACCTACTATATAATCAGAGTCAAAAACAAAAGTCACATGATCATATCATTAGATACAGAAAAGGCCTTTGACAACATTCAACATCCCTTTATAATAAAACTCCAGAAGCGGTAAGAACAAGAAGCATAGCTCAACATAATAAAGGCAATTTACAGCAAGCCCATAGACAATTTAAATGGAAAGAAGTTCAAAGCATTTCCATGAAAATCAGAAACAAGACTACTTTGCCCACTTCTGCCCTACCTAGTCAATATAGTACTTGAAATCTAAGCTAAAAGAATAAATCAACTGAAGGAGATCAGGGGTTACAAAGGAAGCTACAAGGGGTTAAAAGAAGAGGTCAAATAATATCTTTATTTGCAGATGATATATATATATATATATATATATATATATATATATATATTATCAAGCATGCTTCATGACAGAGAATCAGAAATGACAATATATATAAATCAGTAAATATAACCCACTATATAATCAGAGTCAAAAACAAAAGCCACATGATCATATCACTATATATATATATATATATATATATATATATAAACTTAGTAGCTGGATATAAAATTAACACAGAAAAATCAGTAGCCCTCCTATTTTCAAATGAAATGTGGACTGAGACAGAAATCAGGGAAATAAGACCTTTTACAATAGCCTCAAATAATGCAAAATATCTTAAAGTTTCTCTAACGTAGCAAATGAAAGACTTGTATAATAAATACTTTAGGACACTGAAGTATGCAAATGAAGAAGATATCAGAAGATGGAAAGATATCCATTGCTCATGGATCACTAGGATTAATACAGCAAAAATGACCATCTTACCAAATGTAATCCCCATGCAAATTCCAACACAATTCTTCATAGAAGTTGAAAGAATGATTTCAGGTTCATATGGAAATACAAAAACCCCAGGCAGAATCATCCTATAATAAAGGAGCTACTGTAGGTATCACTATCTCTAACCTTAATTTGTACTACAGACTACAGTTATAAAAATGGCATAATTTTAGCACAAAACAGACATATTGATCCATGCAATCAAATTGAAGACTCAAACATAAGTCCATACACCTACAGACATATGCTTGTTGATAAGAGAGAGAGAGAGAGAGAGAGAGAGCGAGAGCAATGCACACTAGGAAAAAAAGATAGCATCTTCAACAAATGGTGCTTATCAAGTTGAATGACTGCTTGAAGAAGAATGCAAATAGATCCTTATTACCTTGCATAAAATTCAACTTCAAATGGATCAAGGACCTCTACATAAAACCACATATGTTGAACCGATAGAATAGAAACTGATAATAGTCTTGATTTCACTGGCACAGGTAAATACTTTCTGAACTGGATACTGATACCAGAGGCTCTAAGATCTATAATTAATAAGTGGTCCTTCATGAAACTCAAAAGCTTCTGTATGGCAAAGAAAACCATCACTCAGATAAAGCAGCAGACTATAGAGTGGGAAAGATTTTTTTCTTTCTTTCTTTTTTTTTTTTTTCTTTTTCCAACTACACATTTGATAAAAGGCTAATATCCAAAATTTATAAAGAACTCAAAAATCTGTACATCAAGAAAATAAATAATTAAATCTAAAAATGGAGTACAGATCTAAACACACAATTTTCAGTAGAGAAAACTCAAATGGATAAAGAAATATTCAACATCTTGAGGCATGGGGGAAATGCAAATCAAAACTACTTTGAGATGTTATCTTATATCAGTAAGATTGCCAAGATAAAATAAGTGACAGCTCATGTGGGTGAAGTTGTGGAGTTAGGGGAACACTCACCCAGTGCTGCTGGGAGTGCAAACTTGTACATCCAGTATGGAAACCAGTGTGGCTATATCTCAGAAGATGGCAATAGATCTACCTAGAGATTTATCACACCCAAAGGACTCTACCTCGGATTACAGAGACTCTTGCTCAACCATGTTCATTGCTGCTCTGTTACTACTATCCAGAAACTTTAAACAAAGTCTCTCAGCAGATGAATAGATAAAGAAAATGGAGTACATTTACACACTGGACTATTACCCAGCCATTAAAATAATGAAATCTTAAAATTTGCAGATAAATTGATGGAGCTAGAAAAAACAAACAAAAAAACAAAACAAAACAAAACAAAAAAACCCAATCATCTCAAGTGAGGTGACTCAGGCCCAGAAGTACAGATATGGTATGTATTCAGTTATGTATGGATGCTAGCTGCTAAGTCAGGTGTAAGTAGCTACAACTATCAACAACTATCAGAACCACAGAGGTTAGGTATAGAGGAAAGAACTAGGGAAGACAAATGGACTCCCTAGGAAAGGGAAATAGAATAGATAGTATGGATGGATAAGGATGGGGACTGGAATAAGTGGTTCAAATAAAGGGAGATGAGGGAAGAGTTCAGTGAGGGAGGAAATGAAGAGAGGGATAGATAGCTAAAACTAAAGGCCATTTGAGAGACCATATGGAAACCTACTGCAGTAGATACTTCCTGTAATGTCTACAAATATGAGGGTGACCTAAATAAAATAGCCAAAAAACAGGGAAGACAGAGCCCTAATTGGACATTTCTCATCACCAAAAGAAACCCTGAGTATTGGGAATGGGTTATGTCTAATCAGGTTATTGGCCCAAGGGGACTCATGGGAACCCCCAGACAACCAAGGCTATTTCAAAGAGTATATATATTGTTCTCCACAAACTTCAAGCAAGACCCTATTAATGAAAACAGCAGCACTTACACAACACATTGAACACAAAGATGTTGAGTTAATGCCTACCTAGAGCCTTCATCCCTGTGGACTAATGTTCATGGTACTGGAAGATACTCTTCACACTACCAAGATGAAGGTCAACACCAACCCAGCTATGAACCCTTCAGTTCTACAAGAGTGACCCACCTGTAATACATGGTGGTGCAATACAGGCACAAAGCTTGTAGGAATAACCAACCAATATTTGATTGACTTAAGGCCTACTCCACGAGACAGAATCCATACCCTCTACTTCTTGGGTGACTAAGAACCTGAAACTAAATACCCAGTGACCTAGGGTAAAACCAAATACTACTGTTATGCTCAAGGAATGTAGCAATCAATCGACTCCTAAAGACATTTTGTTATACTCCTTGATCAGTGTTTTACTCAGGCATCACCAGAGATGTTTCCTTCTTCAGAAGATGGGAACAAATGCAGAGATTCATAGCCAGATAAATATGGAGAGAGTGAGAGACCTTGGAACACTCAGCCTTAAGTGGGTGTCTCCATCACATCCCTCCTATCAGGGCGCAGGGAACCCTGTGGAAGAGGAGGCCAGAAGAGTATTGAGAGTCAATGGGGATGGAGAACACCAAGGTAATCAAGCCTTCTGTATCAACTAGGACCAACACACACACACACTCACAGAGACTTTGGCACATGCACAGGACCTTCTCAGGGTCCTAGGACTAAAAGGAGAGGTGGACAAGAGCCCACATCCCTAACCCAGAAGCTATGTCCAGTTGATAACCACTTGCAAATAAAGAGTTAATTTTCCCCAAGGAAGTCCTAAACCATTCTTTTTTTCTTTCTTTCTTTTTTTTTTTTTTCTGAGACAGGGTTTCTCTGTGTAGCCCCGGTTGTCCTGGAACTCACTTTGTAGACCAGGCTGGCCTCAAACTCAGAAATCTGCCTGCCTCTGCCTCCCGAGTCGTGGGATTAAAGGCGAGCGCTCCCTAAACCATTCTTAAGTGGAAACAAATCACCCTTAAAGGCAGGCCCCAGGCCCAGAAGTAAATGGCTTGCATGAAACAAGCTTCAAATATATGTATTTGGAGGTTCTTTGTTTCATGATGTTAAGCCAGGACAATTTTTTTTTTAACCTTACAATACTTATGGTGTCTATTTTGCATCTTTGTGGGATTCACACAGATCTGCCTGCCTCTACCTCCTGTGTCCTGGTATGTACATCTGCTTATTTGAGAAAAATTTTGTAAATCCAATTTCTACTTCTTTAGTATAAGGAAATGAAAATGATTTTTCCTCTGGGCTGTCTGTGGTGGCACATGCCTTTAATCTCAGTGGGGAAAAAAAAGAGAGAGAGGAAAAGAAAAGAAAAGAGAAGAAAAGGGGGGGGAGGGGAGGGGAGGGGAGGGGAGGGGAGGGGAGGGGAGGGGAGGGGAGGGGAGGGGAGGGGAGGGGAGGGGAGGGGAGGGGAGACCAAATAAGAGACCACTATCTCACCCACCAAGAGTAACAATGTAACTTTATGGAAAGGTAAACTATTGATTGCTTTCATTGAATGGAGTACTTGATTCTGAGTAGGTGAGCACTATAGGATAAATTTATCATGTGCTTATATCTTTTTGAACTCTACCAAGAAATATACTGATTAAATTGTATTAAATTGGCTGAAGTCCAATTAAAATGAATCAATGTAAGAGACAAACAAACAAAAACAAAAAAACCCAAACAACCCCCAAACCCCTCTCTAAAACTAAATGTCATATCAACTATGCTTTAGACTTTGGTGCGGAGGCCCAAGTTTTTCCGCAATCAGTCATGGACCAACATCCAGGTATTTTAACCACTGTAGTGACATTGTTTTTCTTAGTGTTTTATTTTCCATGGATGTGTATGTCATTTTGTTTATCCTCAACTGCTCTTCCCAAGATCTTATTACAATGAATTTTAATATATTTAGCAAGATAAAGAAACACTTGCTTTTGAGACCAGACACCCCCACATCCCTTTTCTTTCCTGTGGTACCCAGAGGACACTGTATGCTTGGGGAGCCCTCTTTCACAGAGCTGTGACTTTAGCCTCTGTTTCCATCAACTGTTATCAGCTTTGCTTATGGTATTCTGTTCTCAGTATTTTGGTGATTTTCAGATGGGAAAATGCTGTCAATTTGGTTAAGGGGGGACTTTGTATTAGATCAGTGCACACTGTATGTGTATATGAAAATGTCTAATGAATTAATGAATCCCATTAATATGAAAAAATGCCATTAAGAAGCTATACAGCCCACGTTGTTTTTAGTGCCCATGCATGGTGCATTCTTTCTCTCGTTTTTATTTTGTTACATGTGTCTGCCATATCCTAGGCTGGCCTTGAACTAGGTAATATATAACAGGATGACCTTGAATTCCTGATTCCCCAGCTTCCACCTCCAGAACACTAGGATCATAGACAGGCACAGTCACTGCAGGTTTCTGTGACCCTAGTTTGTGTGGCACTGGGATTGAGTCCAGGACTTTGGTACGTGGTGGTAGGCAAGCACTTTACTAACTGAGCTCCGTCCCTAGCCCCTGCTTTGTCTATTGTAGATAATCACAGATTATTGTTTTTGTGAACAAAGTCGTACTGTGTAGCTCTAACTGCTCTTGAACTCACTGGGTAGATCGATCAAAGGGCCCCAAACGCAGGAGAATCTGTAGTCCCTGTCTCCTGAGTGCTGGGGAAATTCAACATGAAAAATAACCAAACATTTTTCATGTGATTCTTTTTTTCTGAAGTTATAATCTAATTTGGAGTTAGCTCTTTTCAAGCCCTATTCTCTATAAGGCAAAGTCCAATATAAAAATTGGTTTACGCTTTAATATGGAAATATGGTAGATGAATTTTTCTTTGTTTCTCTTTCTTCTTCTTTTTCTCTCTTATAGAAATCAAAAGTATGAAGGCCAAGCTTCCTTGGTATTGCTACCCCAGGTGGTTAGGAAGTCAGGTACAGATACTATCCTGACAGCAGTGGGACAGCTCCCACAATGGGGCCCCTGACTGTCCTTGGCCATTTGCAATTCCCCAGGTCACCCACAGGCCAACTACCACACCTGCTGAAATATTGGTTATCTCAACTACCCAGAACGAGCCAGACTTGATACCTCCAGTCTGTGCTCTTGCTGAGCTTCCAGACTCAAAGCTCCTCTGTCTGATTTTGTGATACTTTCCAGTTCTTCTCCCTGAGCTCTTTACAGCCAGGGTTAACTGAGCTCCACTCTGAGCAGTTGGAACACAAAGGAAGATAATAAGTAACCTCTTTCACTTCTGTCTCCACCAAGCACCAACTTGGTTATCTCTTTCCTGGTGCTCACAGCCAAACTTGTAGAAGGAATCTCATGCATGCTCTGTTTAAACATGCCCAGCTCACCCTTCCACCCACTGAAATCTCATCTGTCTGCTGCTCCGGGCAGTCTCACCTTGGTCACCAACAACACGTAATTGTTAGACCCAAAAGACCTTTTTTTTGTTTCCTTGCTTGATGCTTGAGAAACATTTGTCACTGTAAACAATGGCCTTTGGGTCAGTACCGTCTCCTGGAAAAATACTTTGGTATCTCACAGGAATGCAGAACATATCAGGTTCCAGATAAAATTAATCCCATGCCCTCCAAATCTGTTACTCCCTGGAGTTTGGCCGCCCACTAACACTAGTACACTCAATAGGTAGACACGTTTTTGTCACCAGTATTCACCCTGTCTTTATTTCACAACGTACAGCTAGCTGTACAGCCTGAAGGATATGCTGTTTTGTGGGACAGATTTTTTTTTAAGTCTGAACATTTTTATTAGCGGATTGAAAAACACATTTTGTCCAATAATTATTCTTGTGAGGTGGTTGTATGGACAAATATCTAAGCTGTATTTGAAAAGAATGATTGCTATTCCAAACACCAGACAATAGGAAACTGAAGTTACTTAATCCACCATGTGGAACAATAGTTGCCATCAGTGGGAGCAGCTAAAAGATGGTTAAATTTTTAACCAAGAGCTTGGAAACACTCAACAGTCGAACAAAGTATTCTTGATTCCTCACTGAAGTGTTTACTAAGCTAAAACATGATCAATTGTAACATGAAAGAAAAGACATAGTGAAAGACGATGATAAGGTAGAAAAATAGAAAACAAGACCTCAATGGATCAGACACTCACATGTGAGCCTTTGAAAGTCTGAGTTGGTCTCATTCTCGTGGTGAAAGGCAGGCCTCAGAATTGGCATTTCATGTCGTAAAATATTTCAATAAGAGGGCTGGAGAGTTGGCTCCAACATTACGAGCACTTTTTGCTTTTGCAGAGGACTTAGGTTTGGTTACCAGCGTCCACATGGAGGCTCACAACCATCTGTAACTCTAGTTCAAGGGATCTAATGCCTTCTCCAGAGCTCCACAAACACCAGGCACTCACGTGATGTACAGACGCACATTAAATAATAAAATAGCTCTAAAGCTGTGTTAATAACTGATTCTGAATATTTTGTTTTGTTTTTGTAGATGCACATTAAATAATAAAATAGCTCTAAAGCTGTGTTAATAACTGATTCTGAATATTTTGTTTTGTTTTTGTGTCCTTCGGTCCTCCTCATCCTCTTGACAAGATCTCACCATATAAATTGGAAGGGCTCTATACTCTCTATGCTTCTGTTTCTGTCTCCGAGGGCTGGAAATACCGTAGTGTATCTTCTGACTCTTTTCTGATACTTAAGTCGAACCATAAATTCACAAGGGTGTGCCTGTGTTAGGTAGAATAGTCAGCCAGTACATAGCACTGGGTTCCACCTCAGCATGAATAAAACCAAGTGTGTTGCCACGGACTCTTAATCCCAGCTCTGAGGAGGCAGAGGCAGGAGGATCAGGAGCTCACTCAGGGTCATCTTGGGTTCTCAGAGACCTTATCTCACGGAAGGAAGGAAGGAAGGAAGGAAGGAAGGAAGGAAGGAAGGAAGGGAGGGAGGGAGGGAGGGAGGGAGGGAGGGAGGGAGGGAGGGAGGGAGGGAGGAGAAAAAAGTAAGTTAACTTTCCATGGAGACCAAACTACACAAAAGGAATATAGCTATGTCACATTACCTTTTGGGTCCCAAAATATACACGAACACACAGATACACTGCCCCTGCAACTATTACGTCTTATTCTCATATGAGTTAGCTGAATCCGATCATTTACTGTATCTGAATTTCAATCTCATCTGCAGTTTGTAGGGACCAGGATCTAGAGCAGAAAGGTCTAATTAAGATAATGCTAGTCCTTGGCAGAAAGATCCTTTTTACCCGAGATAGTCTCACTGAGATATTCTTACTGATCAGTCTTCACCTGGTGTTTAGCTAGAAATGAACATTTGCAATTAAACTTTGCCATTGCAAAACTGCAGCACCTTTCCTGTGTGGGCTTGTATTAATTCTCTCAGTAATAATACATCTTAAATGATTTTATTCACTGCCTTACAAGCTAGTACTGAATTGACACACTTGACCACTCTCACGCAGGGGGGAGTTGTGTTCCTGCCTCTCACCCACCGTGAGAATCCTCAGGATGAGTTCACAGGGTCCTTCATTCAACACAAGAGGTAGGCTGGGAGTGAGCCCATCATCTCCAGAGAGGGTTCTTTGTTTCCCTTCTGTCTTATGGGTCTCAATCTTGACTTTTCAAACGTAGACAACTGAACATTTTCATTTACTTCTTAAATATTTTAACCTTTAGTAACTGTTGTTATAAAAACCATGGCCACGACTATTCCACTCTTTGATCCTCTCAACCCCCAGCCTTTTCATCCAAGTCATCTCCAGCAATCAATATGAAGGATATCAGACAAGGGCATCAGATCACATGGTTGTGAGCCACCATGTGGTTGCTGGGACTTGAACTCATGTCCTCTGGAAGAGCAGTCAGTGCTCTTAACCACTGAGCCATCTCTCCAGCCCAATATGAAGGATATCATCCTGTTGAGAATACAGGGCTGTCCTTTGGCACATATATTCTGTACTTTAGTGGCCTATACAGTAAACAGTCTGCTTTGAATTTTCAGTGTTTAACACAGAGCATAAAAGTGCAAATATCACCCTTATTTATGAGGTTTATCATTTTTGACTTTTAATATTTTTGTCTGTGCTTACCTTTAATAATTATAAAATCATGTGGGCATATACATGGTTCCTATGAAGATGAAGGATGGCCACTTTGGCCACTCTTGGATTGTCCCTGCATGTGCCAAGTCACCTAGCTGTCTCCTATTTCCTCTATCAGGATTTCACAGTCCAGGATTTGGATCTCTAGTTAGTTAAGTAATTCAAAAGATAAGATTATTTCCATTAAATATAAAAAATTAATTTGTGATTTTTGAAGGAGAAATTGGGGGGCATTGTTTCATATGCCTTTTCCGTTCTGCTCTATTCGCTCACAAGCTAGCATTATAGTAAGATACTGTATATTTTGTAACCCCATCCTATGACTTTGTGTGCATAAGTGTGTTATAATAAAATTATTTTTATTTAATCCCCAAGCAATCACAATTCTTATCCTCTATCCCTTGGAGTAAAATTAAATAAAATTTAATATTTTCTTTGTTAAGCATCATACAAAGCAATTTTTTTTTAGCACTGTACTTAGTTCACTAAGATCCCAACATTGCAGAAAACAGGAAGTGGAGAATCTTCCCTCCCTTCCCTCTCTCCCTCTGTTCCTCCCTCTCTTTTATTCTTCCTCCCACATCTCTCAGAAAAGCTAGGGACTCCTGAGATTAACTGCTCATTCCTCCTCCTGAGTAACTGGGCATTCTTGTGTAACTTGGGCATCCCACCATCCTTGCTGGTATTGTTAAGGGATCTTTTTAAACTGAGTTGTTTTTCTCTGATCTAAGACTGTTTTTAACTGTTTAAGGTACTCCTGGGGCACACACACACATATATGGAGTATAAAATATTATTCGCCTTTTGAGGGTTCTTTGTACATGTAATGGGCAGGTGATGTGGAACCTTCATTTGTCGGTAAGGTTAAATGCCTTTTTGTTTCTATAATGATTTCCTTTCCCTTTCCTTTCTGAGAGTTGAAGCCAGGACCTTAGGTTAGTCACCCTCTCTCATTGAGCTACCTTCCCAACTCTTTTTATTTTGGTGCATAAAATACAAAACACAAACATTTTAAAAAAATGGCATGACCACCACCCATTGCTCATTATCAAACGACTACCTACCTCTCATATATGGAAGTCAAGACTAGAGATAGCTAGAAAAGAATTAATGATCACTTATAGAGAAGAGTCAAACAGGGGCATGAGCTAAGGAAATCTGACCTTTTCAACACAGTTTCCAAAGTCAGTGTAACAGTAAAGTAGAGGCAACAGTTGGAGGGAAAATTTAATAAGGAGGTTGAAACGTTGAAAAACAATTAATTAGAAACACTCAAAATGTAGGAGATAAAAACCTAAGCAGACACCATTAATGGATAAGACCATTCAGAAGAATGAAATTCAGGGGCAGATCAGAATTGAAACAATTTTATATCCATCTACAAGCAATCTACCATCATCTATTGTCTTTCTTTCTTTCTTCCTTCCTTCCTTCTTTCTTTCCTTCCTTCCCTCCCTTCCTCCCTCTGTTCTCTTTCTTTCTTTCTTTCTTTCTTTCTTTCTTTCTTTCTTTCTTTCTTTCTTTCTTTCTTTCTTTCTCTCTCTCTTTCATCTATTTATTGTTTTTTTTTTTTGTTGTTTGTTTGTTTCTTTCTTATGATGGAGACTTGCTATGTAGTCCTGGCTGTCCTGGAACTAGGTAGACAAGGGTGGTCTCAACTCACAGTGCTTGCTTGCTTTTTCCTCTCTAGTATTGGGATTAAACATGGGCACCACTACGCCAGGCTCAATTTATTTTAAATCTAAGGTTTTTTTCTGTTACCTAGACTGGCCTTAAACTTGTTATGGAAGGCTGATCTGAGTCATAGGATCTTCCTGTGTTAGTTTGTGTTCTTTATCTACCACACCTGTTTTAAGACCAGAGGAGAATGAGATAGTTTGAAGCTAGCTAAATTTATAATGTTGCTTTGTTTTTTAATTAAGAAAAATTAAAGATTCATTTGACATGGTGGTGTTGGGGCTAGGAAAATGGCTAGGGAGTCCAGTGCTACAAATTTTTGTCATTGTTGTTGTTGTTTTGTTTTTCTTTTCTTTTCTTTTCTTTTCTTTTCTTTTCTTTTCTTTTCTTTTCTTTTCTTTTCTTTGTTTTTTAGAGACAGGTCTAACTGTGCAACATTGACTAGCCTGAAACTCAGTATGTAGACCAGGCTGGCTCAGACTCAAAGACATCTGCCTTCTTTTGCCTCTGGAGTGCTGGAATTAAAGGTGTGGAATGCCACACTCAGTTAAGAGCCACAAACCTTGAAAAAAGATTTTAAAGTTTATTTTTACTTTTTTTTTTTTTTTTGGTTTTTCGAGACAGGGTTTCTCTTTATAGCTCTGGCTGTCCTGGAGCTCACTTTGTAGACCAGGCTGGCCTCGAACTCAGAAATCCGCCTGCCTCTGCCTCTCGAGTGCTGGGATTATATTTTTACTTTTATTCATGTATATGTGTATATATCTGTGTGGGTCTGTGCCATATATGTGTGGTTGTGTGAGGACAGAAGAGGGTGTCAGACCCCATGGAAACAAAGTTACAGGTGGTTTCTGGGAGTCAAACTATGGTCCCCTGCAAGAGCAGCAAGTACCTTTAACTGCTGCACTATCTCTCTAACACAAATTTTGAATAACTTTATATCATATGCTGTAGTATATTTTCAGTAATTCCATTTTACCTTTTGCTGCTGTTGTTTGTTGCTTTGTGTATATTCTTTGAAATGGGCCGCAGGCAGCTCAAGCTGGTATTGAATTCACTAAATAGTCAAGGCTACCCTGTGGCTTCTATCTCCCATATTCTAGGATAGAGATATGACCCACCACCCCCAGCTAAAAAAAGGATTTGTGTGTGTGTGTGTGTGTGTGTGTGTGTGTGAGAGAGAGAGAGAGAGAGAAAGAGAGAGAGAGACAGAGACAGAGACAGAGACATAGACAGTGACAGAGACAGAGAGAGCATGTGCTCTGGGATTCATACCCAGAGCCTAATGCATGCTAGGCAAAACCTTCACCACTGAGTTATATAACTACTCAACTTTCTAGAGGCACAGACAATGTATAATAGTGCACACAGAATCAATTTTAGACTTGGAATAGTGTACATTTTCTGCTACTTTTTTGAGCCTGACAAACTCCTCTGCTCTGAGACACCTACCTCATTTGCTGATACATTTTTTTTTTTAAAGATTTATTTATTATATGTAAGTACACTGTAGCTGTCTTCAGACACTCCAGAAGAGGGCACCAGATCTCGATACGGATGGTTGTGAGCCACCATGTGGTTGCTGGGATTTGAACTCTGGAACTCTGGACCTTTGGAAGAGCAGTCGGGTGCTCTTACCCACTGAGCCATCTCACCAGCCCAGCCATCTCACCAGCCCTTGCTGATACATTTTAAAAATATATAAAATAAATGTTATACAGATTAAATAGAATGATTGCAACGTTTTGAATTTTTGGTAATTTTTAGTCTTCATTTCAGCACCTCCACTTCGTTTTAGTTTCTTAGTTCCACTTACTCCGACCTGACTAGTAAGTACAATAATGTATTGTTGTATTTTTTTTTTTAAGCAGCAATTCAGTAAACTTCTGAAGCATGTCCCTGGTCTGTCTCATGGGTAACTAGTTGTCTGTCCAGTGTATAATTTTATCTGGCTCATTCTTCAGTTTTTATGGTGGGATGGTTTTCAATTTGGAAAGTAATTGTGGGAAAGAAGATCGGGTTAATGCTGGCTGTTTAGAAAGTCGTGATCTGTGTTAACAGGAAGCTGGGAATACATAGTCAGGGGTTAGGTAAGGGCATCTATTGATAATGTGTTAATTATCTTAATTAAGGTTGAGTCAATCTGGTTAGTTTGTAGAAGGAGAGAATTTTATGAGGTAGGTACTTACTCCTGATAGAGAGTGGGCATATCCAGGTATAGTCTTGTCTCTGTGATCTAAAGAATTTTATCTCTTGCTTTTCAAAATACACAGTGTTTGGTGGATTCGAGTTAGCCAGAGGACTACTTGCAAGAGTTCTTTGGTGGTATTCTGGTTTTGTTTTGTTTGAGAACCTGTCTTATAATGTAGCCCAGATTGTCCTGGGACCTGCTAGGTAGCCCACAGTAGCCTGAACCTTCCTCTTGCCTCTATGTCTTTAGTTGTGCAATTAGACTGTGTGCCACCAGCCTCAGTGGTGCCATCAATTTGAGACTCGCCGCCCCAGCTGTGTTCCCCCACTGCTTAGGGATGCTGAAGGTTAGGTGAAAAGAACCAGACACCACTCTTTCTCAGTCAGGTCTGAAAAGGTTTATCCTTGGCTTCGGAACACAAGGCTGGTGTTGTAGACCAGTAGCCGGGCAAACTTTTCTTGCTTTCTCTTTTTTCCTCTTCAGTAGATAGCAGTAGGGAAAAGTGAAGGCTTTTTGCTTGTAAAAACATTTACTGTCTCCTAGCAATCTGCAGTGATGCTATGGAAGTTTGACAATAGATAAATGCTTTCCAATGTCATGAAACATTACAGTGATTCGGGTAAGTTATCTAACTGCTGCAGCAGCTCAGGCTCTGACTTGTCAGTTCCAGAAAGTCTTAGCCAGGGGTCAACTGCATTTTTCTAAAAGACTTTATCTTTAATCTTTTATGTGTATGAATGTTTTTGCCTGCATGTATGTTTGTGGATGTACGTGCCTGATTCCTTTAGGTCCCCTGGAACTGGAGTTACAAGTGGCTGTGAGCTACCATGTGTGGTGCTGGACCCTCTGCAAGAGTATCAAGTGCTTCTAACCACTGAGCCATCTCACCAGTCCCAAGTCATTAGTTATTGAAGACAACATAGACTCAAGCATAGTCATTATGTGCATAGTCCAGGGATGGCATCACCTTCAATGGGCCAGGGCCCTCCCTCACTGATCACTAATTCAGAAAATGCCTTACAGCTGGATCTTATGGAGGCATTTTCTCAATCGAGTCTCCTTTCTCTCTGATGACTCCAGCTTGTATCAGGTATGTAAAACTAGCCAGGACAGAAATTATTTGTATTTTTCAGGTGTCTATAATATATTATAACAGTGTATATAGTAAAGATGCGCCACTCCGATAAAATTACCTGTTTCTCAACCGAATATGGTAATGGTTTAGATAAGAAAGATCACAGATACTGTAGGTATGCAGTAATGAAGTCTGTAAACATACTGAATGGAGAAGATCAGAGAGGAAAGTGCAGGCATTGGGTAGTCAGTAGGTAAAATATAACCTGGAGAATTCACTTATAACTGGAGAATGTTTATAGAAGGGATAGTATACAATGAGTTCTAGCAGCTATGATTTAATGTAAAAATAAGAGCCCAATTTGACAAGTATTTCTATTTTAAAAAATGACAGTAAGCTGGGCAGTGGTGGTGCACGCTTTAATCCCAGCACTTGGGAGGCAGAGGCAGGTGGATTTCTGAGTTCGAGGCCAGCCTGGTCTACAGTGAGTTCCAGGACTGCCAGAACTATACAGAGAAACCCTGTCTCAAAAACCAAAAACAACAACAACAACAACAACAACAACAACAACAACAAAAAGAGATAGTAAATAAATAAAATCAGCTTACAAGCAGGATGACCTAACAAATAGAAATATGAGCATTCCTGCTGACTTTGAGTTATTTGCCCGTGTTTTTTCTAGTGAGGGTTACTTTAAACTACACACCTCTTTGCAAACTCTCACGGAAACAATAAGTATTTTGGACTGTTGTCCCCCGACCCCCTCCAAAAGGCTTGCTGATGACCTTCAGCTAGGACATCAGAGATGATCAAGTTAGTTCAGAAACGGTTGCCTGTATTTTTCAATAATAGTAAATTCTTTGAATGTAGTATTTTTAAGGTAGCAAGTTTCACACTGGTAACATCAGAATAAGACATTTTGTTGCCTAACGTACATCACCAAAACTGAGCAGACACAGACCAGATGGTTAGCTTCTAATAAAGGTTCATATTTTTCATATAATAAATACTTCTATAAAGATTTTCTGGGAAGAAATACCCATGGATTACTGCAGGCAAGCCCCATAATAATAGAGGCAAAATGCTGTCTCCTAGAAGCTCTGTCCCTGACTGTAAAATCAGATAGGTTGAGAGCGAGCTGCAACATATCCACCAAAGTTATAATTAACGTTAACTTGAGAAAGAGTCGTGGCTCCGCTTAATGTTGGATTCCGTTTGATCTTAATTGAAAGGAGGCACCAGTTACAGGAAACAGACCCTTCATTGAAAAGGCCTTGTAATATGTTTAGAATTTCCCAAGAAACAAAAGGGATCTTGAGAGAGAGTGGAGACAGTTGGAAGGGAAGTTAAGCCCCTAACGCTTCCCAGCAGTGTAGCTCTCTGTCTTGCTTTGGATGCCTTTGCTCTGGCCTTTATCCTCCCAACCAGAAGTTTAACTCTCTGTTCCCTCGCCTTTCTTTTCATTAGCTCGGTTATCTCTGTCACAGACCACCCACTTGTGAGGTTTTATTCCCCCCACTCTTTCCCTTTTCCTTTCTCCCCTCTTTCTGTTTCTCATAAATTAGCTTGTGCTGGCCTTGAGTAGTTCATCATCCTCCTGCCTCATACTTCTTAACACATTTGTTAGAGTTTGGCTTTTTCGAAGAAAGTAGTGAGGGGGGGAAAAAAAAAGCAATGACTTTAGAACGGTAAGAAATAAAAACAAAAACCGGAAGAAAACAAGCTCATCAAATGTTCGATTCCTGGGCACTTAGTGCAATCTAGACCGAGCTCTGGGTCTTGCAGCACACGGTTTGACAGGTGTGGCAGAGGCTGGACAGAAGCCACACGGGCTTCTGGAGGAGAGAGGACTACTCATAGACTCTCCGTGTTTGACTGCGGTTTTAAATGCTGAATGGGGATTTGCCAGATTAAGAGAAAGCAAGGTACTAGTAGCACAGGGAACCAGTTTGAGCAAGAGAATGCATGTGAGGACGAGCAAGCATTTTAAGAGCTGGGCATAAAAACTATTATGGAGTGGAGGTGACGCGCAGTGCAGTGGAAAGACTGCTGGTGAAAGGCACTCGATTTGTATGCTAACCTACTTGGACTGTCTTCTGCAGCCTGGAGAGCAAGGGATTGCTAGGTAAAAGGGGCACGGCTCTGAAGCATGAGTTGGCAGAAAAAGGCAAGGTGTTAGAAGTTAGGACTCCCCAGAGAGAGTTCTGTCCGGGCTGGGAAGCGGTGGTAAGGTTAGATGCAGAGAGTAGGAGATATAGACCCACGCACTGCACATGCCAGTGCCTGCAGGAAGATGGAATGAGTCTGGGCCACAAACTTACAGGCTTGTCAGCTCTCCTCAGCCTCTTTCTCGGTCTCCCTGTTTTCTCTTTAGCCAGAAATTTCTATACAAGGGCATAATGGCTGCTCAGCTCGCCATAAACTGAGCACTTGGGAGGTGGAGGTGGGAGAGTCCAAAGTTCAAGGTTGTCCTCCTCTACTGGAGGCTGTGAGATAGGAGGCATTATGTGGAAAACAAGTAAACAATGAAACACACAAAAGGACACAGTTGCTTAAGGACAGCAGTTATAGTCCACACCATCAATTCTATTTACTCTGCTACATTTGTTTTTATTTTCTCTATGCTTCTTCATTTTTTTTTTTGTTTCTTTTTTTTTCCTTAAAAAAGAATTTTGTGTGTATGTTTGTGCAAATGTATATGATGTCATATGCATGTGGAAGCCAGAAGGTAACATCTCTACTTTCTCCCTCTCCCTCTCCTCCCCTTGAAGCCCCACCCCTACCTCCCACCCATCGATTTTTGAGACAGTGTTTGTGTGTTCTTGGATATCCTGGAATGCTGTCTCTCTCTGTAGACTAGGCTGGCCTCAAATTCACAGAGATCCATCTGCCTCTTCCTCCTGAGTGCCAGGACCAGAGGTGTGCCTGGACAGACAATGATCCTCAAGAGTGAATTTTCACCTTCTACCTTGGTGAGGTCAGCTCTTCCTTGTTTCTGTGGAGTTGAATACTCCAGGATAGCTGTCCTGTGGACCTCCCGCTGATTTTGTATTTCTCTCCAGCCATCTCTCCGTAGGGGGAGGGCTGGAGTACTGACATGTCCAGCTCTTTAGTGGATTCTGGAGGCTGAACTGGAGGCCAGCAAGTCCTGGGTGGATGCACAGACATTTCCAGCTAATGAGTCATCCCCTAGCCCCTCCTCCCATACACATTGAAAACAAGTTTCAAACATTAGCTTTCCTTGATGCAGTATTCCTGTAAGTGCCAAGGGGTAATGGCACACTCCTGCAATTCTAGCCCTCGAAAGGCATAGCAGGAGGATTAGAAATGTATGGCCCCCTTAAACTCCATATTGAGTTTGAGTCCTGCCTGGTTTACATGAGATTTGTCTCAAAAAGCAAACCAAACAAAACAACAACAACAATAACGACAAAACCAAACCAAAAGAATTCTCCTATGTAAGTCCCAAGATAAAGGAAATTCTTATCTCCCATTTCCATATATTTACCAAACTCATAAGATTTAATATTGCACACATTCCCTGATACATTCTCAATAGCTCCAGTGATGTATGTGTAAGCATGCCTACCAATTTTATTTGTTAGTCTGTCTATCTATCTATCTATCTATCTATCTATCTATCTATCTATCTATCTATCTATTTGTTGAGATAAGGTCTTTTTATTTAGTTCTGGCTGAGAACTAGCTATGTAGACCACAGGCTGGCCATAAATCCATGGAGATCCTCCTGCCTCTGTCTGCCTAGTGTTGGGATCAAAGGAGTATGCCTGCCTCAAACCCGATGAAGGCTCAATCATTTGCTTGTCAACTCCTTTAGCATCTTTACATTTGAAGTAGCACCTCATCTTGTTAGATAGCGCTGTCATTTTATAGCATTTATCATGTTCAGTTTGGTTGTCTGGTGGAAGACCCTGCTTTGCTTTTTCTTATTGTTTCTGCATGGTGAGATTTTTGGTAAATCTTCCTGATGCTGCCGTGTACTGCCCACTGAATCTTTCCAAGGACCCAAAATATGAGCTTCTCCCATTATTGGTATGGGTGACAGGAAGTCTGATCACTTGTTTAAAGTGGTGTATTCCAGATTACCCCATTGTCAAGTTGCCATTTCCTTTTGCAGCTGTTAGGCAATCTGTGGGACGACAGTATTTTAAACATGTCTCTAGTTCTCCCCAAGAATCTTCCACACTATACATTTAGCCATCCTTGAATGACCACACCATGACTTGGTTCATTGTTTTATTTATTTTGTTAATTGAGACAGGGTCTCACACAATTAAGACTGGCCTCTAACTTATTATGTAGGCATAGATAATTTTGAACTTTTGATCCTTCCGTGTCTTCCCGCTACATGATGCCTGGTTTGCCATGTTTTTAAAATTAAAACATTGCTCACAAATGTCTGAATTTCAAAATTCTTATTGAGAATTGGATAATTTAATATCACTAGAGCCATGTTTCTAAACTGAATAACAGCTACCACTGAAGCAATGATCACTCCCTAAAAAAACGGAGCCTGTGACTTCCTTTTTTTTTCTTTCATTGAAAATAGATTATTTGCACACAATATATTCTGATTCTGGTTTCCCTTCCCTCAGCTCCTTCCAGGACCTCCCTATATCTCCACCCATTCTAACTCACATACATTTTATTTGTTAGAACACAGGTAGGTATCTAAAATAAAATCCAATAAAATGGAAACAGGCAAGTCAGAATAGGACCAAAGAACCAAACAAGAAAAAAGAAAAAATATATATAAGAAAAAGAAAAAAAGCACAAGAAACACACACAAATACAGAGACACACATGTTTACACACACAGGAATCTCATAAAAACAAAACTGGAAGTCATTTTGTGTGTACGTGTGTGTGTGTGTGTGTGTGTGTGCAAAAAACCAATAAGGGGGGGATCCCCCAAACCAAAAACCAAACAAAAAATCCCACCCCTGAAACAACATCATTAGACAAAGACTCTCTAAAGATGTCTCTAAGTTTGTTTTCTATTGGCTGTCTACTGCTAGGAACAGGGCCAGCCCTTAAGAGTGGTTTCTCAGAGAAAACCAATTTTTTACTTGCAAGTGGTTATCAATTGGAGATGGCTTCTGGGTTAGGGACCCGTCTACTTCTCTCAGCTCTAGGACCCTGTCTGATGCAGACTGGTACAGGCCCTGTACATACATCCTCAGTCTCTGTGAGTTCATATATGCTGGTCTGGTTGTGTCTAGAAGGCCTTGATTTTTTTTTTTTTTCCAAGACAGGGTTTCTCTGTATAGCCCTAGCTGTCCTGGAACTCAGTTTATGGACCAGGCTGGCCTCGAACTCAGAAATCCGCCTGCCTCTGCCTCCCGAGTGCTGGGATTAAAAGTGTGTGCCACCACACCCGGCTTATATTTTTTGATGGTAGGTCTTAAAGAAAGGCTTTGTGTCTGCTAGGCAGTGTCTCTATCACTGGGCAGACCAGAAATCATTATTTTAGACTTAATTCCTTTACCAGGCTCTAATAGGTGGGGATGGACACCAAGTGGACTGGGATCCTTGCTCTAAGTTTGCTGAGTAACAGTAAAGTCCCCACCAAAAGGACAAGAAGTAACGGGAGGCAAAGGCTGCATTTGGAACCTGCAGCCCTTCACACTTTGCTTGGCTGCTCTCCTGGGTCAGTGCTGAGTAAAGAGAGAGGTCTTGCTGGTGAAGTTTTCATCCCTGCTGACAAAAGAACCACGGGGACTTCCGTCTTTGCTAAGATACTTTCCTCCTCAGTGCTAGGCGTCCTGGGTGGTTAGCTTGCATGACTTTCCCTCTGTTCTTTGTCTAAAAGGAGAAATGGGGGGTGTGGTTGGGAGTGGGGAGAAGGAATCCTTTGTGCCCAAATTTGTCATCAGAGTTAAACTAATCTGAACTTCCGAGGAATCAGGATTAAAAAGAAAGTCAAATTTCTCAAGCTGGTGTGCTTCAGTTATACAATGCGGTTCCCTTTGCTGGTTCCTGCCAAAGACAAGGCAACCAATGTGTGCTAATAGAGCAGGTGTTTGTTCTACTGTTCTGTCTTCTTCTCCTCCACCTTACAAAGCCAGTGGCTTTCGCATGACCAACTTGCCTTTCTGTTTTGATGGAGAGACAAAGTCTCTTGTAGTCCGGGTTGGTCTTTAACTCATCTTCTGAAGAGGCTGGCCTTGAGTTCTTGATTCTCCTCTCTTCCCTCAATGCTGAAATCGGTCTTTTTTTTTCACACATTAAGACTATTCTCCTGACTAGCATGAAGACCTGATTCTGCGGTCTCTGCCTGCTGGGCTGTGTGGTTTGAGACCAGCCTGGGCTTTGTGGGAAAATCTTATTTCAAAAGGAGGCTGGAGACACAGTTTAGTACTGCTCTGTCAGAGGACTGAGTTCAATTCCCAGCACCCATCGGAAGGTCACAAGCACCTGAATCTAGAGGTCCAGAGGGATCTAATGCCACATACATCAATACATATCAATAACATTTATGTGTTATTAACATATCAATAATATATTATAATATTAGTAACATTTGTTAACACCTAATTAAAATTGAAATAAATAAATCTTAGGGTGTGGTAGTATATGATTTTAATCCCAACACTCTGGAGGCAGTGGCAGGAAGTCTTTGTGAAATTGAGTCCAGTTTGAGGTCAGCCTGTCCTACAGAGTGAGTTCAAGGACAGCCAGAACTACATATCAGGACCTTGATTCACAAAACCCCAAACTAACAAACAAAAATAAAGATAAAAGTCTGGTGTGTTGGTTCATGCCTGAACTCCCTATGTTTGGGAGGTAGAGGCTGGACCATCAGAAGTTCATGGGTAACCTGAGCTACTTGAGACCCTATCTCCAAAGAGCAATACAAGGGTGGGGGCTGGAGAAGACTTGGTGGTGAAGAGTGCCTGCCACTCCTCTAGAGGACCCAGGCTTGATTCCCAGCATCTGATTGTCAGCTCACAGCTGGATGCACTTCCAGTCCCAGGGCATCCAGCGCCTGCCTCTTTGGATACCAATGAAGCAGGTGGTGGACACACATATGTATAGATAGAACACTCATACACATAGAATAAGATAAATTATTTTTTTAAAGGAAAACAAAACAAAAGAAGGTGAAGACTCCTGCTCCCAAGCCTGAGGGTTTGTTAAATCCCCGGAACCCACAGGGTGAGAGAGGAGAACTGACTGCACTTTTTTAAAGTAAATAAATCGAATTAAAGGCTGGGTGTGGTGTCCCATGCCTTTCATCCCAGCAGAGGCAGGTGGATCTCAATGTTCAAGATCAGTCTGGTCTACAAAGTGAATTCCAAGAAAGCCAGGATGCACAGAAAAAAAACAAAACAAAAAAAAAAACAAAAAAAAACAAAAAAAAAAACCTGTCTCAAAAACAAAAACAAAACAAACAAACAAACCCTAATTAAAAACCAAACAACAACATTCCAAGGTTCTAACATGTGTGGTTGTAATTGTTAAAACACTGTCTGAATTTATTTAGAAAATAAAAATGACTAGCTTATCATTCATCTTTTATTCCCTGGATGTAGCACCCATTAAATACCCAATAAATGTGTTGGATGAATAAATAAGGGAGTGAATCATAAGAATGAGGTACCTGAGAAGGAAAATGCTCGCCAGCCAAACAATGGAACCTCTATGGAGAAGAAAGAGGAGGAGGAGGAGGAGGAGGAGGAGGAGGAGGAGAGGAAGGAAAGGTTGCTGAGTTCCTTTGACTAGGTGGTGATGAGCAGTGGAGAAAGCGGTCACCTTGGAAGAAGAATTCTGCGAATGAAGGCAGGGCTGAGAATGAAGGCAGGGAGGTGGCAAGAGGCTCCGTGAAGGAGAGATTGACAGTGAGGGTGGCATCAAAGGGCCAGAACTGGGCAACTCATGGTGACAGACAGAGGAGAGGAGCAGCAGCCTCTCTGGGGCTGTAGCACAGGCTAAGGAAGGAGAGAGGAAAATAAGAATTGGGAGGGTTTGTTCCCAGTTCGGACAGAGCGAGTGCATGTGGAAGGTTGCTCTGCAGGCGTTTCGCTCTGGTTGTCTGGGGTTGCGATTAACATGCTCGGTGGATCCAAACATTCCAAGGGAAATAGCGGCAGCCTGCAGTAATTTGAAAGTCTGCCTTTAGGCTGTAACTTGAAACTGCGTTTCGCTGGTTTGAGACAGTCTGCAGCTGGCCTGGGAGGCAGACCCCAGAAAAAACAGGAGCTGGTAGTAGGCGCAGACTCTGGCTAGTCTGGGTTAGCACCGGAATCACGAAAGGTTCACATAAGACGTTAAGGAGCACTTCTGAATCACCAGGACCCCGAAGGAGTCCCAGAAACAGCCAATCTAACATACAAACCAGGTACCACACGTAGAACACGTTGATTTACGTTTGAGAAGATGCCCTTCCCAGGATGGAGAAGCCCTGCTTCAGTAGCTACTTCTGGATAAGACAAGCTACAGTGGCTAAGCTCAGCTGTGATTGATAGCCATATTCCTTCCAAGTGTTTGTACTTGAAAGCTGTAGTGTTCTGATGCGAAAGATAACTTTAATCCTTGGCTACATTTTCATATAACTATCAAGATATTATATTATTCCCCGACTAGCATTACATTGTGCCCGTTAGAGGGAATTGTGCAGGGAAACTAATCACCAACAAGGAACATTCCCCTGTTATCAACAGGAGGAGATTCCTTCCAGGGCGTGTGAGGGTGTGTGTGTGTGTATACATTCTTCATTTTGCCTTCCTTCAGGGTTTTGCTGTTCTCGAAGAGCAAATGGTTTTGATTTAACGTCGGCGAAGTGAGAGTCACCCAAAAATTATTTAGGGAGCTATCTAGGCTCATTTTTAAGATTTTATACAATTTTTCCAGACCTCAGGTCAGTTTGCTCAGCTGTCACTCAGAACCTGCTCCTTAGAGAGCAAGTGTGCAAGTTGTACTGGGGCCTAATAAGAGAACACCTGTCTTCAGAGACTCAGATTCTAGAATAGGAGACCAAGAGGTTAAAAAATAACTGGGCCTGGGAGCTCATGTCTGTTACTCTAGTAGCAGCTCTGTGGCTGGTCTCAGCTTAGTTTCTGGTCTATAAAGTGAGAACTATTCCTGTGCAGGTCCTTTAGTGTTTAATGAAATAATGTTCATACAGTTCATAGCAGATTGCTGTTTAATATTCAGTGAGAGCAAGACACCCTTATTTAAATATTATTTATTAAAGAGAGGCCCTTCAGAGACGCCTTTCAATTTTAATTCTCTCTCTCTCTCCCCCGCTTCTCTCTCTCCACTTATATACTTATCATATAGTTATCATCTCTCATTCTATTTATTGTGTGTATGGGGAGGAGGGGATGCCATGGGTGTTGAGGTCAGAGACTAACCTGAAGGAATTGGTTCTCTCCCACCATCTGAGTCTTGGGGATCGAATTCAGGTCCTTGACTAATGTGTAAGGGAAGCAAATGCCCTTAACCATTGAACCATCTCACTGTCCCAAGATACCCCTATTGAAGGCATTCTCATATTCATATCCTACAGCAAAACTACAGGAGCACAGTGCTCTGTAGCCTGATACTTTTAATGTATGTTTTTTTTTCTCTCTTAAAGCATTATATAGCTGTACTAATTACTCTTCCTTGTTCTGATAAAATACTTGATAGAAGCAACTTAAGGAATGAGATGATTATTTTGCCTCAATTTCCATTGGATACTGTAGGTAACGCACTTTGAAGTTTGTGACAGCAGGAGCATGGGTTAGAGGCTCATCACTTCTGAATGGATTGGGAGACAGGGCTGGTAGCCTACCTTTAATAACATGCATACATCCACTTGCTGGACTCTGTATCGCAAAGGTTTTCTAACTTCCCAAAACAATGTGACCCTCTGGGGACCAAATGTTCCAACCAAGAGTGCAAAGGGCACATTTCTGCTTCCTACTAGAACAGTAGCTAATGGTGGCTTAGCACATATACAGAATATGTTCTTTCATCTTCTAGGTGGATATTAAGGTTATACATTTTGAGTATTCTTTTTTCTTTTGGTAGCTCAGCTATTTTAATGAGGAGAATTTATAATTTATAATAAGGGAATTTACTTTTGGGGATATAAAAGGCATTTTTTTTTCCCTACCAGGAATAGAGTCTCTTGAGAGGTGGCTTGTTCTGGTATAGTGACATTGACCAGCCGTGTTTATTTAAAATACCTGGCAGATTTCCTTGAACTTCTCTTCTTGAATAGACACAGGAGACATAACATACAAATGGTTTGTTTTGAAACTCCGGCTCTCTACATCCGTTAAAATAAAGGTTCTGGAGTGAAAATTCCCTAGTTCTTTTATTTATTTATTTTTATGAGACAGGTTCTTACTGTGCAGTCTGGGGTGGTGAAGAATTCACAGAGATCTTCCTGCCACTGTCAGCTTGCTTGCTGAGGTTAAAGTTGTGCTGTGATTAATTTGTGGGCCACTGTGGCTCCTTGTTCTTTTGTGAGACAGGGTCTCATTTAGCCCACCCAGGTTGTCCAGGAACTGGCTGAGGCTGACCTTGAATTCTTGGTCCCCTTCCAACTGCAGAGTACTAGGATTGTAGGCAGACCTGTGTAATACCACTCTGGTTTTGATTTTTATTTTTTGATGCAGGGGCAGACCCAGGATCTCCTGCATGCTAGCCTAGAATTTGAACAACAGCTGCTAACATTCTTAATCAAAAATTCCCTAGTTCCTTCTGAGGGTTTTGTTTTAAAACATTCCTCCTTTAATAATGTTCCATTGGATCAGCATTTTCTTAGGTTTTCAACCAAAGAGTGATATGTGTATAAAGTCATGTTGATTTCCATGTGGCTTCATTATGAAGTGATGTTTATTTAGATATTTCTGAGCCCACCAGAAGCCAGAAAACACTGGAGAATAGGCAGTTCATTAAAGATGGCCAAGGTTCTGTTTTGCAGAACAATACAACCTCGAACCATAGCTATGAGACACTTGGTGAGCTCAAAATGACCAAGTCACTCCTGTGTAGGACATTCTGTGCTTCACAAAATGTGTCTCGGCAGAGCTTCAGAAACAATGAACCATCTCAACCATGGCCTCTTCCACTGCCTGGAGGCAAAAACTAGGCAATGGATGGAACAGGGCCTCATTAAAAATTGATGGTGAGAGATGAACGAGTGACTTAAGCATGTGAGAGTTTGGGAAATGTAAAGCCAACAGGCACTGGAGGAGAAGAGCTAGCACCTACAAAGCTGACTTCATCATTCCCCGAAGGTCTTGTTAATTAGGTGAGAACATTTTTTTTTTTTTTTTTTTTGAGACAGGGTTTCTCTGTATAGCCCTGGCTGTCCTGGTACGCACTTTGTAGACCAGGCTGGCCTCGAACTCAGAAATCTGCCTGCCTCTGCCTCCCGAGTGCTGAGATTAAAGGTGTGCGCCACTACGCCCAGCTGAGACCATTTTTAATAAGCAGCTTAATCTCCTCCATGTCTGAAGGATCTCCTCAGTGTTCAGGAAATTTGAGGGAATTTGAGAATTTAATAAAAATAATTAGAACAAATATTTTAGTAGGTCAATAGGGTTGTTTGAAACCCTTCCTAAACATAAGCATTCCACCATATACAGTGATGGAAATAAATAAAACACAGGGGCCTGGGAACATGTCTCAGTGTCTGAGAGTACTTGCTCTGAACGTGAGAGGTCCTGGGTTTGAATCTGTCCTAGTCAGGGTTTCTATCCCTGCACAAACACCATGACCAAGAAGCAAACTGGAGAGGAATGGGTTTATTCAGCTTACATTTCCACATTGCTGTTGATCACTAAGGAAGTCAGGATTGGAACTCAAGCAGGACAGGAAGCAGGAGCTGATGCAAAAGGCAGGAGCTGATGCAGAGGCCATGGAGGGATGTTTCTTACTGGCTTGCTTCCCCTGGCTTGCTCAGCCTGCTTTCTTATAGAACCAAGACTACCAGCCCAGAGATGGCACCACCCACAAGGGAACCTCCCCCCTTGATCACTAATTGAGAAAATGCCTTACAGCTGGATCTCATGGAGGCATTTCCTCAACTGAAGCTCCTTTCTCTGTGATAACTCCAGCCTGTGTCAAGTTGACACAAAACTAGTCAGTACAGAATCCCTATGCCTACACACAAGAAAAACTGGGCATGGCTGCTCGTGCCTATAGCCCCTGTACAGAGAAAGGAGGGGGTACAGATCCTAAAAGGTAGCTATCCAGGCAGCCTACCAGAAGGGGCAAATTTCTTATTTGGTATAAGACTTTGTCTCAAACATAAAGCAGGAGAGCAACAGGAGAAAAGAAACTCCCACTCTGACCTCCACATGTGTGCACATAGATACAAAAATGCACTCAGATGCACACACAACACACATAAAGCACATGCCACACACACACACACACACGCACACACACAAATAAGAAAATAAGTAAAATATAGGTCTGGGATATAGCTCAGTGGTGGAACACTGACTAGAAATGTAAAGTCTTGGGTAGGACCTCCAGAAAAAAAAAAAATCTTAACAAAATGAATCAACCTACAAACAAACCCGAATATAACCCATGAAGTAACTAGAGACGGTAGCCACTGTGACCTGTCTGTGTTGTTCTAAAAATGAGCTAGTCTTTAATATTATCTACAGTCATAGTGACACTGAAGCAAACAGGTACATTCATTTGGTCTATTTTTGAAAAGCAATGTTGTAACGGCTTTCAAAATATTAAACTATTTTGTTATGACACACTAGTGTTTCTCCCATGGAGGCTAAGTAAGAGACAGTAATTTTAGTCAGCAGCAAAGATGAATTTGAAGTTCAAATTCAACGTTTCAGTGAGATACTATTGTATCTTTGGGTTTGCTCAGTGGACCAGTAGGTCAGGAAATATTACTGAATGATCAAAGAGCTTTCATTATGGTGGGGATCAACTAGGTAGACATTTAGAAGTATGTGTGTCACCACTGTGTGTGAGTGTGTGTACTTGCTACTCCTTGTGAGGGTCAGAGGACAAGTAGAGGAGTCAGTTTTCTTCTTCCACTGTGCGTGCTGAGGGGTCAAACCCATGCCATTAGCTTTGGCCACAAGACCACTCACCCACCAAGCTATGTTGCCGGCCTGCTGTAGATGTATCAATGAGACAAATAGTTTGGATCCTTAAGAAACCACGTGCGACTGAGGCAGCGCAGAGAATCTCTTCCTCTGGTTTATGTTCCTTTTTCCTGGACCCCATTCAATGGAAATTTATTGAGTAGATAAATCTGCTTCTAAAACTGTAGGTAAGAGAAAAAGAGAGAGATAATGTAAAAATTAAAACGTCATTAATCTGGTTTTAAGAGCAAAAGGAAATGGACACTTGGCTAAAGATTAAGAAGAAGTCAGTGGAGAAATTTTCAACAGTTACAGATTTAGCCAGAAGTCCTGGCTGGATGAGGGCTGTAAACAAGTTGTACTTTTAAGTTCTCCAAATTCTGTCACATTCATTAATCATATTTTACAATTAAAGCGGTGCCAAAGTCACGCCCTTGAAAGGTTTTCTAGGCTTTTCTCCTTTTTCTCTTCTTCTTCCTAATGATTTAAATTTTACTTTTGCACCTTTTGAGGTTTCTGCCTTCTGTTTCCTTTCCCTATCTCTTCCGTTTGGCTCACAGCTCAAACGAATGGAAGCACGCTACTCGAATGGAAGCACGCTACTCCACATTTAATTTATTGCGTCACGAAAAAAAATCTTATCAAACATTTTCAGGCTGAGTTGGGAGGACCGCCAGGAGTTTCCTTTCTGTAGCAATTTCCAGGCGAGCCAGAGACCTTGTCCCTAGAAACAATTACAAACACCTCAAACAAGCCCCAAGGACCACTTTCAAGCACAAGGAACATGGGCTGAATGTTTGAAGGAAACCACAGCCATTTTTTCCCATCCTCCTCCTCTTTTTCCTACTTTTTCCAGCCACCTTTAGTCGTCTGCACTCCAGTCCTTGCCTCTCCCCACCCCACCCCCCAAAAAAAATCCCGCCTCAGGTTGGCTTACCTTCTTCAAATAACTTTAACTTCATTGCAAGTCAGAAAAGTTGAAAATGTTTTCAGCTCCTCCTAAGTGGCAGAACACTTCTTCAGGATCCTCTTTACGTGTCTCTTACCACATTCCGGGCCCAACGTTCACATACGTCCTGTAGATGGGCTTTAGATTGGGATTAAAGAACATTAAAAAAACAAACAAACAAACAAACAAAAAAACAAAACCAAACACCAACCAACCAACCAAAAAAAATATATATATAGAAAAAAGTATAATTCCTGATGATTTGCGTGAAGTCCTTGAAATAAGGAAAATTCACTCTGACCATAGAACCTTGCATTGTTATTTAATAGAAGATGAAAAACATTAGGAACCAAAAAATGTAAGATTTGCTTTCACTTCTATGTGGTTGCTTGTGTGTACGCACGTGTGCGAGCTGGTCAGTCTGGTCGTTGAATACTTTACAGAGCTGGTGTTACAGGCATTTGCAGGGAGGCTTTCTTCCTTCTTTCCTTCTTTCCTCCCTCTTCTCTCTTCTCTCTTCTCCTTCTTCTCTTCTTCCTTCCTTCCTTCCCTCTCCCTACTCCTCTTCCTCCTTTCGGTTGAGAAAAGGTCTCATTGTGTAAGCACAGGTAGCTTGGAACTAACAGTGTAGACCAGATTGATTTTAAACTCCCAGAGATCTCTCTGCCCCTCTTGGCCTCCTGAGTGCTGAGAGTAAAGGTCTGCGCCGTCACGCTTGGCTAATCCTTTTCTTTTTAAGGCAGAGATTCGTGTAGTAGCCAGTGATACCCTTGAAGTCGGGATCCTCAAATCTCCATGTTCCAAGTGCTGCAGTTACAGGCGTGTGACATCTTGCTGAGCTTAAAACCTTGAGGGTAAGTTTTGAGGGTATGTGGACGATGCACTTTATTTAGAAATTTCCTACCTTGGAAGACCCGAAGCTAGTTTAAAATTTCAATGTTCTAACACCAAGAAGTAAGAAGGAAAACATTGCCTTATTCACAGAACAGGGTAGTTCACCTCATAGGATATATGTGGATAAAATTATGTCACAGTACATTTTTTTCCTACTGTGACAGAGTCTGTATATATTGCCAAAGTGGCCCTCAGATGCTTGGCACTCTCACTTCAGCTTCTGAAGTAGCTAGGAATAGTAGTAGAAGAGGGCACAGCCAAGCTTGCCTCTGAGAGAGATAATAGCTATTCACAAAGACCGGCCATTTTGAGGGCATACTTGTGTAGAGATATTTAATGTGTAAATTATCAATAGCTGTACAAACTGCAAAAAAAAAAAAAAAAAAAAAGATACTCCATGCATATTAGAATGTGCCTTTAACCCCAGCACCTGTAAAGCAGAGGCAGGGGGATCCCTGGGAATGTGAGACCAGCTTGGCCCAACATAGTGAAGTTTAGGCTAGTGGATGCTATATAGCGAGATCCTGTCTCAAAAGAAATCAAAGTAAACCAGGCAGTGGTGCCATAACTCTAGCACTTAAGAGGCAGAGGCAGGCTGATCTCTGGGTTGGAGGCCAGCCTGCTCTACAGCATGAGTTCTGGCAGAGCCAGGGTTACACAGAGATGTCCTGTTTTTGAAAATCCAACCAACCAAACCACCAACAAACAAAAATTTAGAATAAAGTGAACAAAAAATAAAGGGTGCTATAGAACATTAACAATAAAATGATTGTTACTGTTAACCAAATCCTTGATACTTACAATGACTTACAAATCAACACACAAACTGGCATTTAAAACAAAGACCTTAGCCGGGCGTGGTGGCGCACGCCTTTAATCCCAGCGCTCGGGAGGCAGAGGCAGGCGGATTTCTGAGTTCGAGGCCAGCCTGGTCTACAAAGTGAGCTCCAGGACAGCCAGAGCTATACAGAGAAACCCTGTCTCGAAAAACAAAAACAAAACAAAAAAACAAAAACAAAGACCTTAAGACATACTTTAACAATAGGTGGAAGCATTAATTTAACACGTTGGCTTTTACTTTGATACTTCATGAAGCTTCTGAAAAATGTCCCTCATCCTTTGTGTTTGATTTGAGTGTTCCACCTGATTCTCCTTTAGGAGCTGACAATCCAGAATGATGGAGCCGGCTGTGTGATTTTAAGGGTGTGCCCTGGAGACTATTCAAGCTGTAGCTGAATGTTGACCCGAGCCCATCGGAGGCAGTTCCAGGTTTGCTATCTCTGCCACCAGAGCTGTGCTATCAGCTTTGGGCAGGACTGAGTCTGGAGGTGGGGATTTTAGGGCAGAGGAGAAGGCAAGGGAGGCACGTGGTTTTCTTCAAAGTTTTTTTTTTTTTTTTAAAAAAAAATGTAGCTGAGTGAAAACTTGTTCTAAGTTCGATGCGTTTCCTCTATGGACTCTATTTAAATCCCCTGGTTTGGACAAGCTGAAGAGTCAGTTTATCTAACAGATGAAGTTGCAGGACAGGATGTCATTCTAACTGATGCTCGCTTTGTTGACATTTCAGACAAACTCTGGACTTTTTATGTAAATACAATCCTCACCATATTTTTAACTTAGCTGATAAAGTTATGGCTAGGGGCGGAAGCGCTCGCTGGCCATGTGGTTCCAGGCTGAGGCTGTGTGCCCAGACGTTTGTCTTTTAAACTTTCATGCTGATCTTGTTTAGCAGAAATAAGACAGACTTTTCGAGAACTGAGAATGAAGGATATACAAAGGACAGGAGGTGGTGACAGAGCTGGGACCGGGAACAGTTTAAAAACAACCATATCTTAAAAAAAAAAAAAAAAAAAAAAAAAAAAAGTGGAAGGGCTGAGGCGCATGCTTACCAGAAATGCCGTCTCACCGGCTTTATTCGCTGGGCTTTTTAGAAGTGTCCTATAGCCCGGTTGCCTTAAAACTCTGTATGTAGCTGAGATTAACCTTGAATTTCTGACCCTCTGCCTCTACCTCCCAGGAATTACAGGCCTGAGTAAACACTCCTAGATTTACAGTGTACTGGGGCTCAAAGCCAGGGCCTTTACTTGTCACACAAACATTCAACCAATGTAGCTATACCTCAGTCCTTTTGGGGGGGATTGTTTTGCTTTGTTTTGTTTGAGACTGATACTGTGTAGCCCAGGCTGGACTCAACTCACCTCCTGATTGAGCCTTCCAAGAGTTAGGGTTTCATGTACTACAATACCCATCTTAAGAGGGAAGAGAGAGAAGGGGAGGGAAAGGGAGGGGGAAGGAGATTTGAGAAGAATAAAGAGAGTAGGTGGGATGGAGCAGTGTGTAAATATGATCAAGAAACAATTGAGAGCTTTTAATGTACCGAAAGGAGAGTCTCAGCATTGGCCCTGCCCACATCGTGATTCAGAGTGTGTGGTGGCCGATGATGGAAGTGACGTCACTGTGGAGTAGGGAGACTTGAGCAGTGGTTCCGTGTAGATTTTAGCAAGTAGTACTGTGCAGTCAGGTGTGGAGTCTCCAGCGTCTGCCTTCCTTACCCACCCTAATTCTTCCTGCCTAAAGAAAATGAGTCATGTATACTAGGCCTGGAGATGTAGTTTTGTGGTAGAGCTCTGACCTAATGTATGAAGCCATGGATTTGGTTCTAGACCAGCTCTACCCCCCAGCCCCCCACTCCCCCACCCCCCACCCCCGCACAAAGGCCTCTGAGTCCACTTCTGGGGGCACATCTGGAGTTCACCAAGATAATTAAGTAACTATAGTTACTTATACACCAGAAACTGTGTCAGTAAATTCTGTTTGGAAGCAAAGCCCTATACTAGAATAAAGATATGCTCTGCATGTAGAGAGATTTAGAATTACTAGGCTGACATAAAAGAAAAGAAAAAGAAAGCAAACCTTTGTTTGCTTGCTTTTTAATTTTTTTCTTTTTTTTTAATATTTTTATTACATATTTTCCTCAATTACATTTCCAATGCTATCCCAAAAGTCCCCCATAGCGCCCCCCACTTCCCTACCCACCCATTCCCATTCTTTTGGCCCTGGCATTCCCCTATATTGGGGCATATAAAGTTTGCAAGTCCAATGGGCCTCTCTTTCCATTGATGGCCTACTAGGCCATCTTTCGATACATATGCAGCTAGAGACAAGAGCTCCGGGGTTCTGGTTAGTACATCATGTTGTTCCAACAATAGGGTTGCAGATCCCTTTAGCTCCTTGGGTACTTTCTCTAGCTTCTCCATTGGGAGCCCTGTGATACATCCAATAGCTGACTGTGAACATCCACTCCTGTTTGCTAGGCCCCGGCATCGTCTCACAAGAGACAGCTATATTTGGGTCCTTTCAGCAAAATCTTGCTAGTGTATGCAATGGTGTCAGCGTTTAGAAGCTGATTATGGGATGGATCCCTGGATATGGCAGTCTCTAAATGGTCCATCCTTTCATCACAGCTCCGAACTTTGTCTCTGTAACTCCTTCCCTGGGTGTTTTGTTCCCAATTCTAAGAAGGTGCACAGTGTCCACACTTTGGTCTTCATTCTTCTTGAGTTTCATGCGTTTAGCAAATTGTATCTTATATCTTGGGTATCCTAAGTTTTGGGCTAATATACACTTATCAGTGAATACATATTGTGTGAGTTCTTTTGTGATTGTGTTACTTCACTCAAGATGATGCCCTCCAGGTCCATCCATTTGGCTAGGAATTTCATAAATTCATTCTTTTTAATAGCTGAGTAGTACTCCATTGTGTAAATGTACCATAATTTCTGTATCCATTCCTCTGTTGAGGGACATCTGGGTTCTTTCCAGCTTCTGGCTATTATAAATAGGGCTGCTATGAACATAGTGGAGCATGTGTCCTTTTTACCGGTTGGGACATCTTCTGGATATATGCCCAGGAGAGGTATTGCTGGATCCTCCGGTAGTACTATGTCCAGTTTTCTGAGGAACCGCCAGACTGATTTCCAGAGTGGTTGTACAAGCTTGCAATCCCACCAACAATGGAGGAGTGTTCCTCTTTCTCCACATCCTCGCCAGCATCTGCTGTCACCTGAATTTTTGATCTTAGCCATTCTGACTGGTGTGAGGTGGAATCTCAGGGTTGTTTTGATTTGCATTTCCCTGATGATTAAGGATGTTGAACATTTTTTCAGGTGTTTCTCTGCCATTCGGTATTCCTCAGGTGAGAATTCTTTGTTCAGTTCTGAGCCTCATTTTTTAATGGGGTTATTTGACTTTCTGGAGTCCACCTTCTTGAGTTCTTTATATATATTGGATATTAGTCCCTTATCTGATTTAGGATAGGTAAAGATCCTTTCCCAATCTGTTGGTGGTTTTTTTGTCTTATTGATGGTGTCTTTAGCCTTGCAGAAGCTTTGTAGTTTCATGAGGTCCCACTTGTCAATTCTCGATCTTACAGCACAAGCCATTTCTGTTCTATTCAGGAATTTTTCCCCTGTGCCCATATCTTCAAGGCTTTTCCCCACTTTCTCCTCTATAAGTTTCAGTGTCTCTGGTTTTATGTGAAGTTCCTTGATCCACTTAGACTTGACCTTAGTACAAGGAGATAGGAATGGATCGATTCGCATTCTTCTACATGTTAACAACCAGTTGTGCCAGCACCATTTGTTGAAAATGCTGTCTTTCTTCCACTGGATGTTTTTAGCTCCCTTGTCGAAGATCAAGTGACCGTAGGTGTGTAGGTTCATTTCTGGGTCTTCAATTCTATTCCATTGGTCTATTTGTCTGTCACTATACCAGTACCATGCAGTTTTTATCACAATTGCTCTGTAGTAGAGCTTTAGGTCCGGCATGGTGATTCCACCAGAGGTTCTTTTATCCTTGAGAAGAGTTTTTGCTATCCTAGGTTTTTTGTTATTCCAGATGAATTTGCAGATTGCACTTTCTAATTCGTTGAAGAATTGATTTGGAATTTTGATGGGGATTGCATTGAATCTGTAGATTGCTTTTGGCAAGATAGCCATTTTTACAATGTTGATCCTGCCAATCCATGAGCATGGGAGATCTTTCCATCTTCTGAGATCTTCTATAATTTCTTTCTTCAGAGACTTGAAGTTTTTATTATACAGATCTTTCACTTCCTTAGTTAGAGTCAAGCCAAGATATTTTATATTATTTGTGACTATTGAGAAGGGTGTTGTTTCCCTAATTTCTTTCTCAGCCTGTTTATTCCTTGTGTAGAGAAAGGCCATTGATTTGTTTGAGTTAATTTTATATCCAGCTACTTCACCGAAGCTGTTTATCAGGCTTAGGAGTTCTCTGGTGGAATTTTTAGGGTCACTTATATATACTATCATATCATCTGCAAAAAGTGATATTTTGACTTCATCTTTTCCAATTTGTATCCCTTTGATCTCCTTTTGTTGTCGAATTGCTCTGGCTAGGACTTCAAGTACAATGTTGAATAGGTATGGAGAAAGTGGACAGCCTTGTCTAGTCCCTGATTTTAGAGGGATTGCTTCAAGCTTCTGACCATTTACTTTGATGTTGGCTACTGGTTTGCTGTAGATTGCTTTTATCATGTTTAGGTATGGGCCTTGAATTCCTGATCTTTCCAAGACTTTTATCATGAATGGGTGTTGGATCTTGTCAAATGCTTTTTCCGCATCTAACGAGATGACCATGTGGTTTTTGTCTTTGAGTTTGTTTATATACTGAATTACGTTGATGGATTTCCGTATATTGAACCATCCCTGCATCCCTGGGATGAAACCTACTTGGTCAGGATGGATGATTGTTTTGATGTGTTCTTGGATTCGGTTAGCAAGAACTTTATTGAGGATTTTTGCATCAATATTCATAAGGGATATTGGTCTGAAGTTTTCTATCTTTGTTGGGTCTTTTTGTGGTTTAGGTATCAGAGTAATTGTGGCTTCATAGAATCAGTTGGGTAGAGTACCTTCTGTTTCTATTTTGTGGAATAGTTTGTGAAGAACTGGGATTAGATCTTCTTTGAAGGTCTGATAGAACTCTGCAGTAAACCCATCTGGTCCTGGGCTTTTTTTAGTTGGGAGACTATTAATGACTGATTCTATTTCTTTGGGGGATATGGGGCTGTTTAGATCATTAACCTGATCTTGATTCAACTTTGGTACCTGGTATCTGTCTAGGAACTTCTCCATTTCATCCAGGTTCTCCAGTTTTGTTGAGTATAGCCTTTGGTAGAAGGATCTGATGGTGTTTTGGATGTCTTCAGGATCTGTTGTTATGTCTCCTTTTTCATTTCTGATTTTGTTAATTAGGATGCTTTCTCTGTGCCCTCTAGTGAGTCTGGCTAAGGGTTTATCTATCTTGTTGATTTTCTCAAAGAACCAGCTCCTTGATTGGTTGATTCTTTGAATAGTTTTTCTTGTTTCCACTTGGTTGATTTCACCCCTGAATTTGATTATTTCCTGCCGTCTACTCCTCTTGGGTGAATTTGCTTCCTTTTGTTCTAGTGCTTTTAGGTGTGTTGTCAAGCTGCTAATGTGTACTCTCTCTAGTTTCCTTTTGGAGGCACTCAGAGCTATGAGTTTTCCTCTTAGAAATGCTTTCATTGTGTCTTATAAGTTTGGGTATGTTGTGGCTTCATTTTCATTGAACTCTAAAAAGTCCTTAATTTCTTTCTTTATTCCTTCCTTGACCAAGGTATCATTGAGAAGAGTGTTGTTCAGTTTCCACATGAAGGTTGGCTTTCTATTATTTATTTTGTTATTGAAGATCAGCTTTAGTCCATGGTGATCTGATAGGATGCATGGGACAATTTCAATATTTTTGTATCTGTTGAGGCCTGTTTTGTGACCAATTATGTGGTCAATTTTGGAGAAGGTGCCATGAGGTGCTGAGAAGAAGGTATATCCTTTTGTTTTAGGATAGAATGTTCTGTAGATATCTGCCAGATCCATTTGATTCATAATTTCTCTTAGTTTCTCTGTGTCCCTGTTTAGTTTCTGTTTCCATGATCTGTCCATTGGTGAAAGTGGTGTGTTGAAGTCTCCCACTATTATTGTATGAGGTGCAATGTGTGCTTTGAGCTTTACTAAAGTTTCTTTAATGAATGTGGCTGCCTTTGTATTTGGAGCATAGATATTCAGGATTGATAGTTCCTCTTGGAGGATTTTACCTTTGATGAGTATGAAGTGTCCCTCCCTGTCTTTTTTAATGACTTTGGGTTGGAAGTCAATCTTATCAGATATTAGAATGGCTACTCCAGCTTGTTTCTTCATGCCATTTGCTTGGAAAATTGTTTTCCAGCCTTTCATTCTGAGGTAGTGTCTATCTTTTTCTCTGAGATGAGTTTCCTGTAAGCATCAAAATGTTGGGTCTTGTTTGTGTAGCCAGTTTGTTAGTCTATGTCTTTTTATCGGGGAGTTGAGTCCATTGATATTAAGAGATATTAAGGAAAAGTAATTGTTGTTTCCTGTTATTTTTGTTATTAAAGTTGGCATTCTGTTCTTGTGGCTGTCTTCTTTTAGGTTTGTTGAGGGATTACCTTCTTGTTGTTTCTAGGGCATTGTTCCTGTCCTTGTATTGGTTTTTTTCTGTTATTATCCTTTGAAGGGCTGGATTCGTGGAGAGATAATGTGTGAATTTGGTTTTGTCGTGGAATACTTTGGTTTCTCCATCTATGTTAATTGAGAGTTTAGCTGGGTATAGTAGCCTGGGCTGGAATTTGTGTTCTTTTAGTGTCTGTATAACATCTGTCCAGGATCTTCTGGCTTTCATAGTCTCTGGTGAAAAATCTGGTGTAATTCTGATAGGCTTGCCTTTATATGTTACTTGGCCTTTTTCTCTTACTGCTTTTAGTATTCTATCTTTATTTAGAGCATCTGTTGTTCTGATTATTATGTGTCGGGAGGTATTTCTTTTCTGGTCCAGTCTATTTGGAGTTCTGTAGGCTTCTTGTATGTTCATGGGCATCTCTTTCTTTAGATTTGGGAAGTTTTCTTCTATAATTTTTTTGAAGATGTTTGCTGGTCCTTTGAGTTGAAAATCTTCATTCTCATCCACTCCTATTATCCGTAGGTTTGGTCTTCTCATTGTGTCCTGTATTTCCTGGATGTTTTGAGTTAGGATCTTTTTGCATTTTACATTTTCCTTGATTGTTGTGCCGATGTTCTCTATGGAATCTTCTGCACCTGAGATTCTCTCTTCCATCTCTTGTATTCTGTTGCTGATGCTCGTATCTATGGTTCCAGATTTCTTTCCTAGGGTTTCTATCTCCAGTGTTGCCTCATTTTGGGTTTTCTTTATTGTGTCTACTTCCCTTTTTAGGTCTAGTATGGTTTTGTTCATTTCCATCATCTGTTTGGATGTGTTTTCCTGTTTTTCTTTAAGGACTTCTACCTGTTTGATTGTGTTATCCTGTTTTTCTTTAAGGACTTCTACCTGTTTGATTGTGTTATCCTGTTTTTCTTTAAGGACTTGTAACTCTTTAGCCATGTTCTCCTGTAATTCTTTAAGTGAGTTATTAAAGTCCTTCTTGATGTCCTCTACCATCATCATGAGATATGCTTTTAGATCCGTGTCTAGCTTTTCCGGTGTGTTGGGGTGCCCTGGACTGGGCGAAGTGGGGGTGCTGGGTTCTGATGATGGTGAGTGGTCTTGGTTTCTGTTAGTAAGATTATTACGTTTACCTTTCGCCATCTGGTAATCTCTGGGGTTAGTTGTTATTGTTGTCACTGTTTAAAGATTGGAGCAGAAGCTGTGTTCCACTCACCAGCAGTCTCAAAATCCTGCGGCGGGGGTCGTGGGAAGCTGGCGGTACCCTGGTGCTGGTCCAGCCGGAAGAGGCCTGTGGTCCTACTCAGGCCGGTTTTCTGCTTCCCTAACTAATGCAGTCTCTAGTCCTGCGTGCAATTGGATTGGAGCAGAAGCTGTGTTCCACTCACCAGAAGTCTTAAGATCCTGTGGCGGGTGTTGTGGGTAGCTGGCGAGTGTCAGCCGACCCTGCGCCCTAGCTACCCTGTGCTTTTCTGGCCGGAAGAGGCTTGTGGCCCTACGTATGCCGGATTTCTCAATTTTTTTCTTTAAATATATGGTATCATGTAGAAAAATTGTAAATAAATAAAATATACTACACATTAAAAGACTATGTAACTCAGTAAACTCTCTCTCTTTCTCTCTTTCTCTCTTTCTCCCTTTCTCTCTCTCTCTCTCTCTCTCTCTCTCTCTCTCTCTCTCTTTCTTTCTTTCTTTCTTTCTTTCTTTCTTTCTTTCTTTCTTTCTTTCTTTCTTTCTTTCTTTCTTTCCTTCTTTCTCTCTTTCTCCAGACAAGGTTTTTCTATGTAGCCCTAGACTAGGCTAGCTTAGAATTCAGAGATTTGCCTGCTTCTATCTGACAAGTGCTTGGATTAAAGGTGTGCACACCACTGCTTCTACACTGTTAGAATCGGCACTTGGACTGGAAATTTTAGAGACTGGTCTCATGTAGCTCAGGTTGGCCCCTTACCCTCTGAGAATAGCCTTGAGCTTTTGTTCCTTCTACCTCTAGCTCCCACATGCTGGGGCCTCAGGAGTCTACCACCCTTCCCTGTCTTATATGGTGCTGGGAATGAATCTAGAGGTTTGTGCTTGTTAAGCAAAATACCCCATCCACTGAGTTGTATCTCTAACCTCCCTTGTTCCTTTGTCTCTTTCTGATTCTCTTTCTGCTGTAGACTAAATCTAGGGTTTTGTTCTTGCTATTGACATAAGTACTTTACCATAGAGTTAAATTCTCAATATCTTCAAAACGTTTTAAAGGATTTATTATTATTATTGTTGTTGTTATTGTTATTGTTAGACAAGGTCTCTGATTTAGTCAGTGACCTGTGGCTGGGAAGAGACACCATGACTACAGCAAATCTTATACATAAAAACATTTAATTGGAGCTGGTTTAAAGTTTCAGAGGTTTCCATTGTCATTATGGTGGGGAGCATGGTGGCATTCAGTGGACACGGTGCTGGAGAAGTAGCTCAATGTTCTATATAGGGATCAGTAGGCATCAAGAAGAAGAAAGAACCACTGGGCCTGGCTTGAGCTTCTGAAACCTCAAAGCCCACATTCAGTGATACACTTCCTCCAGTAAGACCACACCCCCTAATCCTTTCAGCGCCTGGAGGGACCATTCTTAATCAATCCACTGTAATTTCATTCTGTATCTCTGGATGGCCTGAAATTGACTGTATAGAATAAACTCACAGAGATCTGCCTGCCTCTGCCTCCAGAGTGCTAGAATTAAAGGAGCATCGAGAGGTAAAGGCATGTATCACCATAAAGGGTTTTTTTTCTTTTTATTAAATTTTGTCTATTTATTTTTTGCATGTGTGTATGCATATTTGCAAGTGTGTCAGCACACATGTTTCTGCTGGTGTGTTTATATGTATGTATATATGTGCATGTGTCTGAAACTGATTTCAGAAGTCTTCCCTGATTACTCTTTACCATTCCTGAGGTAGTCTGTCAGTTAAACCCAGACATGACACTCTGGCTGGCATAGTTAGCCAGCTTGCTCTAGGGATCTCCTGTCTCTACCTTCAGAACACTGGGTTTATTGGTGGGCTGCCATTCCTACCTGCCCTTTGCATATGTGCTAAAGATCCAAACTCCGGTCCTCATGTGATGTGCAATTTACTTGATGGCTACCTAGCCCCTAGTATTATTGTCTTGAAACAAGGTCTCACATAGTTGAGGACTAATGGTTTTATGAAGGTTTCTCCCCACAACACACCCCCTCACTTGATTTAATTCTGGTTTTGAGAAATCGTCTCAGGCTGAAGCCCAGGCTGGTATTGACCTCACAGACTGGCTTTGTACCTCTACCTCTGGATTGCTGGGATTGCATACGTGCACCACCATGTTGGCTTTCCTATATCATTTTCACTTGATCTTATTCATGACCCCATTTAGTGCCTTGACTTCAAGGGCCCCTTATACTGGACCTAAAATACAATTTAGAACATTGTATAGATTGAGAAAACGAAATTTGGTCTGAATGAGGTCATTTTAGAGATCTAGCTTTATTTTAAATCCTGTTGTATTCCTAGGAATGCAATGGCATATATCTATATCTATATGTGTGTGTGTGTGTGTTTTGTTTTGTTTTGTTTTGTTTTGTTATGACATTTGTTTTGTTTTTGGAAACAGGGTCTTACAACATCCCTTTAAGGCTGGGTGCTACAAACTTGACTAGGGGTTTCAAGTAAATGAAGACAGGACAGACACATGTACAGGAATGCTGGGATTAGGTGGGTGTCTGCTACCTCTGATAGAAGGCACTTGTTGTTATTCTCAACTTAGAGCCTCATGATACTTATTAGGCATAGCACAGGGGAGGGGCTAGCTAGTATCAGTAGGAGGTTTCTATAGATGAGCAGTCTCAGGGTTTAAACATCCAAGAGGAGGAGAAAGCTGAAGTTGCCGGAGCATTTGCACACTCTGGTCAATCATCCATTAACATGCACACTTGGAGTCCCAAGGGAAATTCTGCCGCCATTTTGAGCCTGGTTCACATGGAGAAATAGATTAGCCATGAGTCTGAAGCCTTGGAATTCTTGTCATGGCTCTGCCCACATGAGCAACACATATTCACTTACTCCAGACTTTCTTCATTCCCTACAGCAGTGGTTTTCAGCCTTCCTAATGCTGTGACCCTTTAATACAGTTCCTCTTATTGTGGTGACCCCCAGTAAGTTATTTTTGTTGCTACTTCATAACTGTGACTTTGCTACTGTTGTGAATCATAATGTAAGTCTCTGTGTTTTCTAATGTTCTTAGGCAACCCCTGTGAAATGGTTGTTTGACCCCATCAAAGGGGTGGCGACTCACAGCCCAGGCTGGCTTCAAATTCACTCTGTGGCTGAAGATAACCCAGAACTCCTGCTTGTCCTGCCTCAGTTCTCAGATGATAGGGTTATGACTTTCACATGTACCAGTCCTGTTTTCATATGTAACATGCTAAGTATTTATAGCTCAGCTGTAAACAGAATAAATTTATGATGACTCCCAGAGGTTATGCCTGAATTCTCTTCCTTTTAAGATATCTCTTTCTCAATGCATTTGCTGTTTTGCAGGGTGTGCTTAGCACCTATCTCTGTTTTGTAGATTTGCTGACTTCCCATTCTTCCTGTCATATGGTCTAAGTTGACGTGGGCTGTGGATAAATGTAACAAAACTGGCTTGGACAGGGAGGGAGGTAGTCAATGAATCCATGCCAGATAGACATTTAGTCTTCTTCCAGCCATAGTCAGGTTATATCTGGTATTAAAGTTACATAAGTGTAAAACTACATATTAAAGACTATAGGTTCAATAAAACATATTGAAAAACATCTGGGGTTGTGGAGAGAACAGAAGTCAGTGGCTAAGAGACATCTCAGAGTGTATTGAAGGTCTTAGTTTGGCCACTTGAAATGTTATCCTGAAACTCTCAGACTCAGTATTAATGTCTGAAGAAAAAACAGCTGGCTTAGACTATCCAGAAAAACATGTTCTGAGCAGGAAGGCATTGAATCACAAGGCTCTGCCTGGAGCACAGTGCTCCCAAGTTCCAGAAGGCCAAGACGTTGGCATGTCTTCTGTTTCTACTCTGTTACTTCTACAGCAAACACCCATGGACTATGTCAGCACGGTTGTCTCCCTGACATCCTGGCTGAGCATCCTGCAGGAATCCCAACTGCTCAAAGTGCTGAGTTCAGATATGCTCAGACATTTCCCCCAAGCCATGGCAAGCTGAGTTATTATTATTTTTTTTAAACTTCACATGACAAGGGATAGGGATGGTACTCTTCCTTGACTCATCATTTGAACATTACCAAAGCTGAAACCCCAGATTACAACCTTATTTACCACAAGTTCAAGCATGGTAAATAAAATGTGCGGAGGCAAGGACAGAGAGAAACCACAGACACAGCTCTGGCTTATGATGGCCTAGATTTCCCTTAAGTATATTAACTATTGCGTGGTGAAAGTCAGCAGAATTGAAGGAATAAGCCACAAAATTGCTGTGTTTCAGCTCTCATCATGGCAAGATAGAGGCAATGGGAGAATGGAAATATATGTTAATCATTAATTCGGTGGTAGATTTTGTTTCATGCCCTTTTCAGCAAGTTGAGATTCTCCAAGTACAAGCTTGCTCATTTTCTTTATCACACTAATTCGTTGCTTTGATTCATTCTATAGGTTTAAAAATTATATTTGTGTACTCTCTTTGGAAGTTATCTGGGAAGGGAATCATGCCTTTATGCTGTTGCTACATTTCCAATATCTGGTATTTAATTTGTGAAGCTCAATACAAGATTAAAATGTGGGGATTGGATTAGTTACTTTTCTCACTGTTGTGACAAAAGTCTTGACCAAGGCAACTTAAAGGAGGAGGGGTAAATTTGGCTCACAGTTCAAGGGAAAACATTTAATCATGGTAGACAAGGCATAGCCATAGGAGCTTGAGGCAGCACGTTATATAACAAAGAGAGATTGATGATCATTTTTTTTCTCTTATTCAGATTGGAACTTCAGCCACAGGGATTGTGCCTCCTCCCTTTAGGGTAAGCTTTCTCACTTCAGTCTGCCCAGTCCAGAAACTCTACATGAATATACCTGTAGGTTTGTCTCTGTGGTGGTTTGAATATGTTGGGCCCAGCAAGTGGCCCTATTAAGAGGTGGTCGTGTTGGAGGAAGTGTGTTGGGGGGTGGGGGGACTTTGAGACTGTCCTCCTAGATTCATAGAATGACAGTCTTCTCCTGACTGCCTTCAGATCAAGATGTAGAACTTGTCTCCTTGTCTAGAACCAACTCTGTCTGGAAGATGCCAAGCTTCCCACCATGATGGTAATGCACTCGACCTCTGAAGCTGCAAGCCAGCCCCAATTAAATGTTGTCCCTAATAAGAGTTACCTTGGTCATGAAATCTCTTCACAGTCATAGAGACCCTAACTAAGACAGCCTCCTCATTGATTCTAGATCCTTTTGAGTTGACGATCAACAGGAATCATTACAGGCACTCTTGCCCCAAGATGACTAGTTTGTTTGTTTTGTTTTGTTTTGTTTTAAGATTTATTTACTCCATGTATGTGAGTACACTGTCACTGTCTTCAGACACACCAGAAGAGGGTATCAGATCCCATTACAGATGGTTGTGAGCCACCATGTGGTTGCTGGGAATTGAACTCAGGACCTCTGGAAGAGCAGTCAGTGGTCTTAACTGCTGAGCCATCTCTCTAGCCAGAGGATTAGGTATTTTAAGAAAAGAGATATGCATTAAAGCAGGTTCAGAACCCTTTTTGAAAGGCTCTGTACTATTCTACAGGTTGCAAGTTCATGAATTGGATGCTGTTGGCATATAATAACACTCAGTAAATTGTTTATTTACTATTGATGTACTAAACATATTTAAAAGGGATATATCATGTCCCAAAGACTAGTAAGTAAATATTTATGAATGATAGTAATTCTATACTATCAATTGATCTTTCGATAATCAGTATCAAAATTTCTTTTTTTTTTTTTTTTTTTTTTTGGTTTTTCAAGACAGGGTTTCTCTGTATAGCCCTGGCTGTCCTGGAACTCACTTTGTAGACCAGGCTGGCCTCAAACTCAGAAATCCACCTGCCTCTGCCTCCCGAGTGCTGGGATTAAAGGCGTGCGCCACCACCGCCCGGCTCAAAATTTCTTACATTTAATTCTTTATGCCCCCTTCACAACCAGATCTGCCCTGTATGTCTCAAAATCTATTCAATCTTAGGAAAAGAGGCCAATTTGGGTGTCATCTTCCACTCTATTTTTATTCATGTTTAAGTTCAATCATTTTAGCTGGGTGTGGTACCACACACCTGTAATTCTTGCACTTGGGAGGTAGAGGCAGAAGAAGGGAGAGTCCTAGGCCAGCCTTGGTTACATATTTCAAGGTCAGCTTGGGTTATCTCAGATGAAGTCTCAAAAGCAAAAATAAAACCTGAGAGTCTAAGACAGAATCACCGAGACAAAAGATTCAAGATCAGCTACATGAGACCTTGAGTTACAAAACAAAACAAAACATAAAAATGCCATCATTTCGGCAGTATTTAAAAATAGATTCATTTATTTCATTGGATGTGTGTGAGTGTTTGGCTTGCTCATATGTGTGTGCACCATGTGTGTACCTAAGGTCCAAGAAGGTCAGAAGAAAGCACCAGACCCTCTGGAACTGGAGTTACAGATGTGAAGTTCTGAGCTAGCATGTGGGTGCTAAAAGCCGAACCCAGGTCCTCTGCAAGACTAGCAGGTGGCTTTAAGTGCTGAGCCAGCTGGGTATGGTGAAACATGATTTTAATCCCACCACTTGGGAGCCAGAAGCAGGTGGGTCTCTACAGGTTTGAGGCTAGCCCAGTCTATATAGTGCAGCAGTTCTCAACCTGTGGGTTGTGGCCCCTTTAGGGGTGTAACAACCCTTTCCCAAAGCTCACTTAAGACCATCAAAAAACACATTTTTATTTCCATTAAAATTCATAATGAAATTACAGTTCTGAAGTAGCAACAAAAATAATTTTATGGTTAGGGGGTCACCACAACATGAGGAACTGAATTGAAGGGTTACAGCATTAAGAAGGTTGAGAACCACTGGCATACTGAGTTCAAGGTCTGTCAAGGCTACATACTGAGGCCCAGTCTCAAAAAACAAAATAAGACAAACAACCTCTCCCAAAAGTATAAATAAATAAATAAATAAATAAATAAAATCCAAAACCAAGAAAAAACCTGCTGAGCCAGCTCTCCAGCCCCAGCACTTCCTGTTACAGCACTAGCTTCTAATTATTTTGGTTATGTCAGTTGGAAGATCCAAACTAATGTGCAAAATAAATGAGGTTCTATATTATTTCCTATCTACATGTTTTAAAGTTAGAAATTATGATTCTACACACATTGCCTAGGTAATGCTGAAATAGTAGAATATAAGTAACTGCAATTATTGCTCTAGTGAGATACATCGCATCTGGGGAGCCTCATGCCACTGGTAACAGACGAGACAACTTCAGAGAGTAATCACGTAGGCTGAAATGTATTCAGCACCTCACAAACCAATGACAAAGAAGCTTCTCTCCCCAGCCCTTTACAAACTAGTTTCCCTCAACTGATAGAGCAAACATAACCCTTTTTCAGTCATGAGCTGACACTGGAGTGGTAGGATAAAGCTTTTTTAAAACTAATACCACTATCTACCGCAACGGAATGAATGGCAGTGCATGTCCAATAATCAGTTTTTAAAAATAAACTTTATGTTTAGTCCCTTGGAGTTAAAGTGCAAGTCCCCTGGTTATAAACCATGATTGTTTGCCTGGAGTTTGCCTACAGGATTGCTATAGGGCTTAATGTTTTGCCTGTGTCAAGTTTCTTATTGCATGTTGGTCAAGGGACGCTGTAGTGCCATTCCAAACAATATTATCTCTGCCACGGTTATGCATCTTTAAAGTGACTGTTCCCTTTTAAGGATTGACAGAAAGTCTTTTATGAAAACCAATATGTGTGTGTGTGTCAGGGAATAGTTTGCTGGAGATAGGGCTCAGCAGTTAAGAGCATTTGTACTTGTTGAGGACCCAGGCTAGATTTGCAGCACCCATGTGACAACTCACCACCATCTGTAACTCTAATTTTGAGGGATTCAACATTCTCTTCTGGTCTCTGTGGTTACTACATGCTCACATGGTACATAGACATAAAAAAAAAAGCACCAGGAGCTGGAGAGATGGCTCAGTGGTTAAGAGCACCCCCTGCTCTTCCAGAGGTCCTGAGTTCAATTCCCAGCAACCACATGGTGGCTTACAATTATCTGTAATGAGATCTGATGTCCTCTTCTGTTGTGTCTAAAGACAGCTACAGTGTATTCGTATACATAAAATAAATAAATCCTTTTTTTAAAATCACCAGTACACAGAAAATTAATTTAAATTAAAAGGAAACATATTTTGAAGACCATTTGAAGCACTGGTTGCTTGAAGGGGAGACTTCACCCATCTAAAAGACAAGGAGTAGCATTGCATCCTTTATGTTTGAAAATGATGCTTCTTAAGAATCCATTGGCGGCATATTCTATTGAAACGGGGCTTCTCTGCGTAGCTCAAGCTGGCCTTGGTCTTAAAGTTGAACATCTCCAGCCTCCATTCCCAGCACACTGGCTCCCACACTAAGCTCAATGATGTGCTCTGATTCTAGGGGTGGACACCTTGAGCACTCACCTCACAGTGAGGAAAGTGGAACTCAGCCAGTGGTAGAAAAATATGTAAAAATTTCCAAAGAGGTCTGAATCTTGGTGAGTCTCTGAGTTCCATAGAGTCTCCTGCCTCTGGTGAGGCATCCTGGCTGTTTGGTAACGGGCACTGTCGTGCTTTAAGGATCCTAGATGACACATTGTACTGTGCTCTGCCCAGCAGCTTCTTTCTTGCTGAGCATAGGAGTTGGATATGCCTAGCCTATGTTGTTCTTCCAGGAGCTGTTGCTTTAACCCCACCCCCTTATCCTTTCTCACTTTTGTTTTTTCATTTTTAAATTCCTTCTTTCTCTTATTTTTCACTTCTATCAATTGATGATCTATAAGTGCTTTAATGGGAACAAATGTATTATCATTGACCCTTGGGGGGGGGGCAATAATTAAGCCTTTCTATCAACACAGGGCAAGGCTGGCAATGGGGGAAGGGGGGCGGGAAGGATGTAGCTCAGTTGGTATTCTGCTGGCCTAGAACTCATGAAACTCTGGAATCAATTTCTAGCACTGAAAACAGAACAAAACACCAGTACATGCTTGTAGGTGGAAGCATCCTCAGCTACATAACAAGTTGTTGGCCAGCCTGGGCTGCGGAAGATCTTGTCTCCAAAAACCAAACCGGAGTCTGGTGAGAAGGCTTAGTGGCTAAAGGTACTTGCCTGACAACGTGAATTGGATCCCTAGAACCATTGTGGTGGAAGAAGCCATCTTGCCAGCTCTGGATGTATAAAATATTTCTGCAGTGTGGGGTGGTTGTAGAAAGTCGATCTGGATGTGCCAGCCCATGTTCTATTTGAGGAACCTGCCGGTTACCTTAGCAGCCATTGGAATACAAAAGTCGTTGTTATGTGCATAGTTAAAACATGGTATTTGAGAGACGAGACTGTGCAGAGAGGAGAGATGGGGCAGCAGAGGTTTAACTGGTGATGGTAGCTAAGGATAAGGCAAGTGGAGGCAAGTGCAGAGGGTGGGACTTGGGAGCCAGTTAGAGAGACAAAACAGTAGGGAAAAAACCAAAACCGTCCCTAGGAGGAGGGAGTCACTCACTGGGTGAAATAGTGTTGTTGAGACAAGATTAATCACTATTAATTTTGTAATGGGACAGAAGATTAGGACAAAAGGTTGTCTCCTGACTCAACTTTATGATGTGCCTTTGACCTAGTTTATAATGAGGAAAAGTTATCCTAGAACCAGGAAGTACCACACCCCTGGACCTCTGTTTTTCTATTTCACAAAGTTGAGAGCTATTTTATATCTCGAAAAGAACCCAAATCTACATGGTTGAGTATTATTTACTTTGGGGACATATCACAGAGTTGGTCTCTCCTTAATTACCTTGTTTAGTATGTTCTAGAAGGCTTTGAAACTCGGCTGAGACAATGGACAATGTCATAACTAAATGAATAGCTTGGGAGACCTCTGAGGGCAAAGCCATGAAAGAGAGCTACTGTTACTTATTGCTGCACAGAGTTTACTCCCAGAGGTTCATAGGGCAGCTTACCATGAAGTGGCAAGGACTCTGTACCAGTAAAAGCCAGGATATAATCTGTGGCTGACCTTTTACAGAGATAATGATAGATAAAATGATGTGGTCTTGAATTCTTTGCTAGTTAAAATAGTCATAATTTGTAAACACAAACCAACTCAATTTGACTTTATTATTTTAGGCAATAAGGTTTATATTTTATTGTGCCACACTTCTTTTATTTTTTTTATTTTCCCAGAAGATTGGCTCAGCTGACACAGAGTTCGATGAGAGATTTCCAAGACAGAATCAGAGATCCTTTCAAGTGGTTAAGAGAATACTTGTTTCTCTGCACTCAAGAAATGCTTACCATCTCTTAAAAGTAAGACTTTTTAATGTACAGTGGATCTCATAGAGTCCGGGGTAACATTGAATGGCCTAGAGGGTGACTATGAACTTCTGACCTTCTTCTCTCCACATCCCAACAGCTGGGATGACAAACCTTGCTGGGTTTAGACGTATTTTTTTTTCCTGAAGTTTATTGTTAATTTTGTCTTCCTCCTCCCTGTAGAGCTTAAGGCTTATTTAGTGGTATAGTGGAGAACATAACAGTGTTAGAGTAACAGAAAAGATCAAGAGAGTAGAATCTCTGGCCTGAGTAGGAACCTACCATTCTAGTTAGGATGGGTTAGTCACTTGGCCAAAGGACAGTCCCCAAGAAAGGTGGGCTCATCTGAAACCATGGTAAAGAGATAAGGTAGAATAACTAGTTCTTTAATGTGATACTGGACTTTTCCTTCCCAGAATCCTTCCTTCCACTGCAATAGCCTAGGTCACACAGATGTAGCGTAAGTGAAGCTGTTTTGAACCTTTTCTTTCAGCTTCCACACTTCTTTTGTTTTGTCTTTTTATCCCTTTGTTCATTTGAGACAGGGTTTTACTGTATAGTTCAGGCTGACCTAGAACCTGTGGTCTTTCTAAGACAGGCGTCTCACTGGTGGGAGGACACGGATGTGTTGCTGGTGTTTACTTCATCCTAGCAGCTACAGACTCTGAAGCTAGAACTGTGAACTTATCCTAGAACCATCCACACTTTGATTTCGTACTTTCCGGTTCTGGCTTATCTTTCCATTCCAAGGGCAAACAGCCACAAGACACCTTTGTTTTTTTCTTTTCTTTTGTTTCTTTTGAGATTCTGTCTCATTGTGTATGGAGTCAGACTGACTTTCTTTGGTCCTGGTCTCCCAAGGGCTGTATTGCTAACTTGTATCTTTGGGCCTGGCTCTCAGTCTGTTCTCTCTTTCTTCTTCTCTCTCTTTTTTTCTTGATTCTTGTCAATTTCACACCATGCACCCCAATCCCACTCATCCACCCATTTCTCCATATCCACCCTCTGCCCTTTCAAGCTCCCACCTTAAAGAAAAGAAAAACAGAAAGCAATAAAGCATATATTGGAAGTTGCAGTGCATCACACAGTATACACTTTGTTCAAAGAGCTGCACTTGCAAATGTTCATGGTCTGACTGAGGCCTCTGCCACACTTTCAATACTGGATCCTCACCTGGACTCCTCCCAGATATTTTGTTGTTGCCCTGTGTCATGGAGATCCTACAGCCTTGGATCTGCAGGACTGGCCCCTTCACACACTCTAGGTGTTCACAGGTAGGACAGATGTTGGGATGGGCCAATTCAGAACCCTGGATCTGGGCCTGGGTGGTAGTGGAGTCGGTCTGCCCATCCACTCTAGTGCACCTACACTACCAAGGCCAGCTCTCCCACTCTACCCAGGTAAAGGGCAGGGCACCACTCCCATCTGTTGCAGCTGACAAGGGGTGGGGCCAGCTCTCCTGCCTAATGCATGGGTTGGGGTGGGGGGTGGGGTGGGGGCGCAACTCTCCCATACTCTCACCACTGGATGGCTGATAAAGGATAGGTATAGCTCTTCCTGTGCTCAGGCCCGAGGGGCCAGCTGATCCACATCCCTGCCATCAGGGGCAGATCTCATGTGTTGTCCATCTAGGCGAGGTGCAGGGCCAGTCTCCCCAGTGCTGCAGCTAGCTCTGGGTGAGGCCAGCTTTCCTGCATCCACACGGTTGCCAGCTCTACAGTGCTGCCCAGGCTGAGTGCTGTAACAGGCGGGGACCACACTCTTCTTTGTGAGAGCACCATGAGAACAGCACTCCACCTTGAGAAGCAAGATCCAACACGCATTCATGATAAAAGTCTTGGAAAGATCAGGAATTCAAGGCCCATACCTAAACATAATAAAAGCAATCTACAGCAAACCAGTAGCCAACATCAAAGTAAATGGTGAGAAGCTGGAAGAAATCCCACTAAAATCAGGGACTGGACAAGGCTGTCCACTTTCTCCCTACCTATTCAACATTGTACTTGAAGTCCTAGCCAGAGCAATTCGACAACAAAAGGAGATCAAAGGGATACAAATTGGAAAAGGTGAAGTCAAAATATCACTTTTTGCAGATGATATGATAGTATACATAAGTGACCGTAAAATTTCCACCAGAGAACTCCTAAACTTGATAAACAGCTTCGGTGAAGTAGCTGGATATAAAATTAACTCAAACAAATCAATGGCCTTTCTCTACACAAAGAATAAACAGGCTGAGAAAGAAATCAGGGAAACAACACCCTTCTCAATAGTCACAAATAATATAAAATATCTTGGCGTGACTCTAACTAAGGAAGTGAAAGATCTGTATAATAAAAACTTCAAGTCTCTGAAGAAAGAAATTATAGAAGATCTCAGAAGATGGAAAGATCTCCCATGCTCATGGATTGGCAGGATCAACATTGTAAAAATGGCTATCTTGCTAAAAGCAATCTACAGATTCAATGCAATCCCCATCAAAATTCCAACTCAATTCTTCAACGAATTAGAAAGTGCAATCTGCAAATTCATCTGGAATAACAAAAAACCTAGGATAGCAAAAACTCTTCTCAAGGATAAAAGAACCTCTGGTGGAATCACCATGCCGGACCTAAAGCTTTACTACAGAGCAATTGTGATAAAAACTGCATGGTACTGGTATAGTGACAGACAAATAGACCAATGGAATAGAATTGAAGACCCAGAAATGAACCCACACACCTACTGTCACTTGATCTTCGACAAGGGAGCTAAAACCATCCAGTGGAAGAAAGACAGCATTTTCAACAAATGGTGCTGGCACAACTGGTTGTTAACATGTAGAAGAATGTGAATCGATCCATTCCTATCTCCTTGTACTAAGGTCAAGTCTAAGTGGATCAAGGAACTTCACATAAAACCAGAGACACTGAAACTTATAGAGGAGAAAGTGGGGAAAAGCCTTGAAGATATGGGCACAGGGGAAAAATTCTTGAATAGAACAGCAATGGCTTATGCTGTAAGATCGAGAATTGACAAGTGGGACCTCATGAAATTGCAAAGCTTCTGCAAGGCAAAAGACACCATCAATAAGACAAAAAAACCACCAACAGATTGGGAAAGGATCTTTACCTATCCTAAATCAGATAAGGGACTAATATCCAATATATATAAAGAACTCAAGAAGGTGGACTCCAGAAAGTCAAATAACCCCATTAAAAAATGGGGCTCAGAACTGAACAAAGAATTCTCACCTGAAGAATACCGAATGGCAGAGAAGCACCTGAAAAAATGTTCAACATCCTTAATCATCAGGGAAATGCAAATCAAAACAACACTGAGATTCCACCTCACACCAGTCAGAATGGCTAAGATCAAAAATTCAGGTGACAGCAGATGCTGGCGAGGATGTGGAGAAAGAGGAACACTCCTCCATTGTTGGTGGGATTGCAAGCTTGTACAACCACTCTGGAAATCAGTCTGGCGGTTCCTCAGAAAATTGGACATAGTACTACCGGAGGATCCAGCAATACCTCTCCTGGGCATATATCCAGAAGATGTCCCAACTGGTAAAAAGGACACATGCTCCACTATGTTCATAGCAGCCCTATTTATAATAGCCAGAAGCTGGAAAGAACCCAGATGTCCCTCAACAGAGGAATGGATACAGAAATTATGGTACATTTACACAATGGAGTACTACTCAGCTATTAAAAAGAATGAATTTATGAAATTCCTAGCCAAATGGATGGACCTGGAGGGCATCATCTTGAGTGAGGTAACACAATCACAAAGGAACTCACACAATATGTATTCACTGATAAGTGGATATTAGCCCAAAACTTAGGATACCCAAGATATAAGATACAATTTGCTAAACGCATGAAACTCAAGAAGAATGAAGACCAAAATGTGGACACTGTGCCCCTTCTTAGAATTGGGAACAAAACACCCAGGGAAGGAGTTACAGAGACAAAGTTTGGAGCTGTGATGAAAGGATGGACCATCTAGAGACTGCCATATCCAGGGATCCATCCCATAATCAGCTTCTAAACGTGGACACCATTGCATACACTAGCAAGACTTTGCTGAAAGGACCCAAATATAGCTGTCTCTTGTGAGACTATGCAGGGGCCTAGCAAACACAGGAATGGATGCTTACAGTCAGCTATTGGATGTATCACAGGGCTCCCAATGGAGAAGCTAGAGAAAGTACCCAAGGAGCTAAAGGGATCTGCAACCCTATAGTTGGAACAACAGGATGTACTAACCAGAACCCCGGAGCTCTTGTCTCTAGCTGCATATGTATCGAAAGATGGCCTAGTCGGCCATCAATTGAAAGAGAGGCCCATTGGACTTGCAAACTTTATATGCCCCAATATAGGGGAATGCCAGGGCCAAAAGAATGGGAATGGGTGGGTAGGGAAGTGGGGGGCGCTATGGGGGACTTTTGGGATAGCATTGGAAATGTAATTGAGGAAAATATGTAATAAAAAATATTAAAAATTAAAAAAAAAAAAAGCAAAGACTCTATAAAACTACATCTGGGTGAACATCTGTAATGCTGATGCTTGGTGGGCTGAGGCAGGAGAGTTACTGTGAGTTTAAGGTTAGCCTGGGATATATTGTGAGTAGGGGGCCAACCAAGACTATGCAACAATTTTACTAATTTTGCACCTCATGAGTAATTGAGTGCTGTGGAGTGGAAATGGAAGCAACCACTGCCTTGTCCTCAGGAACAGCCAGTACTAACTGGATCTGAGTAGCAGTGTGGTTCCCTCCATAGCCACGACCACAAGCACAGAGGCATTGCAGGGCAAGGTGACAATCTGAGTGAGAGAAACGCTTGAAGGACCCAGGGACCTGATAGCCTTGCTCTCATTAGCAATCTCCAGAATTTAGAGCTTCTCTATTCTTGATTTCCACAGACATTTTCTCTCGTTGGGGTGGGAGGTTGTGATGCTAAGATTTAAAAGTTTTTAAAGTCTCTTGGCTACTAGTAAAGTGCTTTTCTATTGAGGTAAACCCAAGGCCCCAATGTCTTTTTCCTCTTAGTCTATTTCTTTATTAATTGATCAAGGTGGCACTACGTAGTCCTTGCTGGCCAGGAGCTAGCTGTGTAGACCAGGATGACTTGAAACTCAGAGATCCACCTGCCTTTCTTTGCCTCCTGAATGCCAGGATTAAGTGTGTGTGTCATTACACTTAGCCCCTAAATTTATTTGTAAATTTAACAGACATCAATTGAGGCATCTGAGGATGAGCAAAAAGAATATGGAGGCAGAGACTTGGGACTCTTTTTTTTGTTTTTGTTTTGTTTTGTTTTTTGAGACAGGGTTTCTCTGTGTAGTCCTGGCTGTCCTGGAACTCACTTGTTAGACCAGGTTGGCCTTGAACTCAGAAATCCGCCTGTCTCTGCCTCCCAAGTGCTGGGATTAAAAGGCGTGTGCCACCACCGCCCGGCTGACTTTGGACTCTATCAACCATTATCTTGCTTTTCTAAACAGCAGCTTCCTTTCTCCTGTGGTGTGAGTAAGATGTATTGGAATATTTTTTGCTGCTGAAACAAAATACTTGACAAAAGCAAGTTACAAAAGGAATACTTCATTTTGGCTCGTGGTTCCAAAAAAGTCTGTCATTGTGGAGAAGTCACAGCAACTGGATCTTAAGTTAGCTGGTCAGGCTGCACTCAGGAGGCAGGGAGTGGGGAGTGTGGATGCCCAGTCAGCTTGCATATTTCTCTTCAGTCCAGGCTCACAGCCACACAAAAGTACAATCCACAAGTAGGATATGTTTTCCCATCTTACTTATCCCAATCCAGAAATAGACATGCCCAGATATTTGTCTTGTGAGTGACTCTAGTTCCGGTCAAGTTGAGGATCAATATTAACAATTACATAGGAATTTGTCATCTTCCTTCCCTGTCTATAGTTAAACAGGAAATAATCTGTTTAGTATGGGATACTTGCAAAATAATCAATGTAGTGTATGCTGATTCAGTGTGGGCAGTTTCATCAAAAGTTGTCCAGTAACAGTCGACAGCTGTAAAGAATGAAGAAACGTGGTAACATTTTTTTCTTTTTTCTTTTGGTTTTCTCTTTTGTGTATGTGTGCATGTGTATGCATGTGTGTGCATATGTGTGCACAACCATGTACATAAGAGTATATGTGTACTTGATTGTGTGTGTGTGTATGTTCTTGTGAATATGTATGTATGTTCTGAGTAAGATCAGGCTGGCTTTGAACTTTTGATCTTCCTACACCCTCCTCCCCCAGTTTAGAATTATGGCCAGGTACCACCTCACCTGCTTTGATAAAACTTTTGAAGGTTACCTTTTAAAAGTCCAACTTAATTTGGTCTGGGATAGTAGGTAGCCTGTAATCCTAGTCACTTCTAAGCTTGAGGCAAAAGGATCACTATTTCAAGGTCTGCCTGGATTGCAGAGTTAAGTTAAAGTCAACTTGGGCAAGGTGGTGAACTCCTGTTTCAAAATAAATTAAAAAAACATTTTGTTGTTGTTGTTGTTTCAAAAAACTAAAAGACTTGAAAAAGGCATGGGGAGTAGGGCCACAGGCCTCATCCGGCCGGATCAGCTCCGGGGTAGCGGGAGCGCAGGGTTGCCTGACACCCGCCAGCTACCCACGACCCCCGCCGCAGGATTTTGGGACTGCTGGTGAGTGGAACACAGCTTCTGCTCCAATCCAATTGCGCGGGACCTGAGACTGCATTAGTTAGGGAAGCAGAAACCGGCCTGAGTAGGGCCACAGGCCTCATCCGGCCAGATCAGCTCCGGGGTAGCGGGAGCGCAGGGTTGCCTGACACCCGCCAGCTACCCACGACCCCCGCCGCAGGATTTTGGGACTGCTGGTGAGTGGAACACAGCTTCTGCTCCAATCCAATTGCACGGGACCTGAGACTGCATTAGTTAGGGAAGCAGAAACCGGCCTGAGTAGGGCCACAGGCCTCATCCGGCCGGATCAGCGCCGGGGTAGCGGGAGCGCAGGGTTGCCTGACACCCGCCAGCTACCCACGACCTCCGCCGCAGGATTTTGGGACTGCTGGTGAGTGGAACACAGCTTCTGTTCCAGTCCAATCACGCGGGACCTGAGACTGCTCTGGTTGGGGAGAGAGAAATCTGGCCTACATAGGGCCACAACCCTCTTCCAGTCAGAAAAGCACTGGGGCAGCTGGGGCGCAGGGTCTGCTGACACTCACCAGCTACCCACAACACCCGCCACAGGATCTTAAGACTTCTGGAGAGTGGAACACAGCTTCTGCTCCAATCCAATTGCACGCGGGACCAGAGACTGCATTAGTTAGGGAAGCAGAAAAACGGCCTGTGTAGGACCACAGGCCTCTTCCGGCTGGACCAGCACCGGGGTACCATCAGCTACCCACGACCCCCGCCTCAGGATTTAGAGACTGCTGGTGAGTGGAACACAGCTTCTGCTCCAATCTTTAAACAGTGACAACGATAACAACTAACCCCAGAGATTACCAGATGGCGAAAGGTAAACGTAATAATCTTACTAACAGAAACCAAGACCACTCACCATCATCAGAACCCAGCACCCCCACTTCGCCCAGTCCAGGGCACCCCAACACACCGGAAAAGCTAGACACGGATTTAAAAGCATATCTCCTGATGATGATAGAGAACTTCAAGAAGGACTTTAATAACACACTTAAAGAAATGCAGGAGAACACTGCTAAACAGGCAGAAGACAATGAAGAGAAAGCACAAAAATCCCTTAAAGAATTGCAGGAGAACACTGCTAAAGAGTTACAAATCCTTAAAGAAAAACACGATAACATAATCAAACAGGTAGAAGTCCTTACAGAAAAACAGGAAAACACATCCAAACAGATGATGGAAATGAACAAAACCATACTAGACCTAAAAAGGGAAGTAGACACAATAAAGAAAACCCAAAATGAGGCAACACTGGAGATAGAAACCCTAGGAAAGAAATCTGGAACCATAGATACGAGCATCAGCAACAGAATACAAGAGATGGAAGAGAGAATCTCAGGTGCAGAAGATTCCATAGAGAACATCGGCACAACAATCAAGGAAAATGTAAAATGCAAAAAGATCCTAACTCAAAACATCCAAGAAATACAGGACGCAATGAGAAGACCAAACCTACGGATAATAGGAGTGGATGAGAATGAAGATTTTCAACTCAAAGGACCAGCAAACATCTTCAACAAAATTATAGAAGAAAACTTCCCAAATCTAAAGAAAGAGATGCCCATGAACATACAAGAAGCCTACAGAACTCCAAATAGACTGGACCAGAAAAGAAATACCTCCCGACACATAATAATCAGAGCAACAAATGCTCTAAATAAAGATAGAATACTAAAAGCAGTAAGAGAAAAAGGCCAAGTAACATATAAAGGCAAGCCTATCAGAATTACACCAGATTTTTCACCAGAGACTATGAAAGCCAGAAGATCCTGGACGGATGTTATACAGACACTAAAAGAACACAAATTCCAGCCCAGGCTACTATACCCAGCCAAACTCTCAATTAACATAGATGGAGAAACCAAAGTGTTCCACGACAAAACCAAATTCACACATTATCTCTCCACGAATCCAGCCCTTCAAAGGATAATAACAGAAAAAAACCAATACAAGGACAGGAACCACGCCCTAGAAACAACAAGAAGGTAATCCCTCAACAAACATAAAAGAAGACAGCCACAAGAACAAAATGCCAACTTTAACAACAAAAATAACAGGAAACAACAATTACTTTTCCTTAATATCTCTTAATATCAATGGACTCAACTCCCCGATAAAAAGACATAGACTAACAAACTGGCTACACAAACAAGACCCAACATTTTGCTGCTTACAGGAAACTCATCTCAGAGAAAAGGATAGACACTACCTCAGAATGAAAGGCTGGAAAACAATTTTCCAAGCAAATGGCATGAAGAAACAAGCTGGAGTAGCCATTCTAATATCTGATAAGATTGACTTCCAACCCAAAGTCATTAAAAAAGACAGGGAGGGACACTTCATACTCATCAAAGGTAAAATCCTCCAAGAGGAACTATCAATCCTGAATATCTATGCTCCAAATACAAAGGCAGCCACATTCATTAAAGAAACTTTAGTAAAGCTCAAAGCACACATTGCACCTCATACAATAATAGTGGGAGACTTCAACACACCACTTTCACCAATGGACAGATCATGGAAACAGAAACTAAACAGGGACACAGTGAAACTAAGAGAAATTATGAATCAAATGGATCTGGCAGATATCTACAGAACATTCTATCCTAAAACAAAAGGATATACCTTCTTCTCAGCACCTCATGGTACCTTCTCCAAAATTGACCACATAATTGGTCAAAAAGCAGGCCTCAACAGATATAAAAATATTGAAATTGTCCCATGCATCCTATCAGATCACCATGGACTAAGGCTGATCTTCAATAACAAAATAAATAATAGAAAGCCAACCTTCACGTGGAAACTGAACAACACTCTTCTCAATGATACCTTGGTCAAGGAAGGAATAAAGAAAGAAATTAAGGACTTTTTAGAGTTCAATGAAAATGAAGCCACAACATACCCAAACTTATGGGACGCAATGAAAGCATTTCTAAGAGGAAAACTCATAGCTATGAGTGCCTCCAAAAGGAAACTAGAGAGAGCACACATTAGCAGCTTGACAACACACCTAAAAGCACTAGAACAAAAGGAAGCAAATTCACCCAAGAGGAGTAGACGGCAGGAAATAATCAAATTCAGGGGTGAAATCAACCAAGTGGAAACAAGAAAAACTATTCAAAGAATCAACCAATCAAGGAGCTGGTTCTTTGAGAAAATCAACAAGATAGATAAACCCTTAGCCAGACTCACTAGAGGGCACAGGGAAAGCATCCTAATTAACAAAATCAGAAATGAAAAAGGAGACATAACAACAGATCCTGAAGACATCCAAAACACCATCAGATCCTTCTACCAAAGGCTATACTCAACAAAACTGGAGAACCTGGATGAAATGGAGAAGTTCCTAGACAGATACCAGGTACCAAAGTTGAATCAAGATCAGGTTAATGATCTAAACAGCCCTATATCCCCCAAAGAAATAGAAGCAGTCATTAATAGTCTCCCAACTAAAAAAAGCCCAGGACCAGATGGGTTTAGTGCAGAGTTCTATCAGACCTTCAAAGAAGATCTAATCCCAGTTCTTCACAAACTATTCCACAAAATAGAAACAGAAGGTACTCTACCCAACTCATTCTATGAAGCCACAATTACTCTGATACCTAAACCACAAAAAGACCCAACAAAGATAGAAAACTTCAGACCAATATCCCTTATGAATATTGATGCAAAAATCCTCAATAAAGTTCTTGCTAACCGAATCCAAGAACACATCAAAACAATCATCCATCCTGACCAAGTAGGTTTCATCCCAGGGATGCAGGGATGGTTCAATATACGGAAATCCATCAACGTAATCCAGTATATAAACAAACTCAAAGACAAAAACCACATGGTCATCTCCTTAGATGCGGAAAAAGCATTTGACAAGATCCAACACCCATTCATGATAAAAGTCTTGGAAAGATCAGGAATTCAAGGCCCATACCTAAACATGATAAAAGCAATCTACAGCAAACCAGTAGCCAACATCAAAGTAAATGGTGAGAAGCTTGAAGCAATCCCTCTAAAATCAGGGACTAGACAAGGCTGTCCACTTTCTCCATACCTATTCAACATTGTACTTGAAGTCCTAGCCAGAGCAATTGGACAACAAAAGGAGATCAAAGGGATACAAATTGGAAAAGATGAAGTCAAAATATCACTTTTTGCAGATGATATGATAGTATATATAAGTGACCCTAAAAATTCCACCAGAGAACTCCTAAGCCTGATAAACAGCTTCGGTGAAGTAGCTGGATATAAAATTAACTCAAACAAATCAATGGCCTTTCTCTACACAAAGAATAAACAGGCTGAGAAAGAAATTAGGGAAACAACACCCTTCTCAATAGTCACAAATAATATAAAATATCTTGGCGTGACTCTAACTAAGGAAGTGAAAGATCTGTATAATAAAAACTTCAAGTCTCTGAAGAAAGAAATTATAGAAGATCTCAGAAGATGGAAAGATCTCCCATGCTCATGGATTGGCAGGATCAACATTGTAAAAATGGCTATCTTGCCAAAAGCAATCTACAGATTCAATGCAATCCCCATCAAAATTCCAAATCAATTCTTCAACGAATTAGAAAGTGCAATCTGCAAATTCATCTGGAATAACAAAAAACCTAGGATAGCAAAAACTCTTCTCAAGGATAAAAGAACCTCTGGTGGAATCACCATGCCGGACCTAAAGCTCTACTACAGAGCAATTGTGATAAAAACTGCATGGTACTGGTATAGTGACAGACAAATAGACCAATGGAATAGAATTGAAGACCCAGAAATGAATCCAAACACCTATGGTCACTTGATCTTCGACAAGGGAGCTAAAAACATCCAGTGGAAGAAAGACAGCATTTTCAACAAATGGTGCTGGCACAACTGGTTGTTAACATGTAGAAGAATGCGAATCGATCCATTCCTATCTCCTTGTACTAAGGTCAAGTCTAAGTGGATCAAGGAACTTCACATAAAACCAGAGACACTGAAACTTATAGAGGAGAAAGTGGGGAAAAGCCTTGAAGATATGGGCACAGGGGAAAAATTCCTGAATAGAACAGTAATGGCTTGTGCTGTAAGATCGAGAATTGACAAGTGGGACCTCATGAAACTACAAAGCTTCTGCAAGGCTAAAGACACCATCAATAAGACAAAAAAACCACCAACAGATTGGGAAAGGATCTTCACCTACCCTAAATCAGATAAGGGACTAATATCCAATATATATAAAGAACTCAAGAAGGTGGACTCCAGAAAGTCAAATAACCCCATTAAAAAATGGGGCTCAGAACTGAACAAAGAATTCTCACCTGAGGAATACCGAATGGCAGAGAAGCACCTGAAAAAATGCTCAACATCCTTAATCATCAGGGAAATGCAAATCAAAACAACCCTGAGATTCCACCTCACACCAGTCAGAATGGCTAAGATCAAAAATTCAGGTGACAGCAGATGCTGGCGAGGATGTGGAGAAAGAGGAACACTCCTCCATTGTTGGTGGGATTGCAAGCTTGTACAACCACTCTGGAAATCAGTTTGGCGGTTCCTCAGAAAATTGGACATAGTACTACCGGAGGATCCAGTAATACCTCTCCTGGGCATATATCCAGAAGATGTCCCAACCGGTAAAAAGGACACATGCTCCACTATGTTCATATCAGCCCTATTTATAATAGCCAGAAGCTGGAAAGAACCCAGATGTCCCTCAACAGAGGAATGGATACAGAAATTATGGTACATTTACACAATGGAGTACTACTCAGCTATTAAAAAGAATGAATTTATGAAATTCCTAGCCAAATGGATGGACCTGGAGGGCATCATCTTGAGTGAAGTAACACAATCACAAAAGAACTCACACAATATGTATTCATTGATAAGTGGATATTAGCCCAAAACTTAGGATACCCAAGATATAAGATACAATTTGCTAAACGCATGAAACTCAAGAAGAATGAAGACCAAAGTGTGGACACTGTGCACCTTCTTAGAATTGGGAACAAAACACCCAGGGAAGGAGTTACAGAGACAAAGTTCGTAGCTGGGATGAAAGGATGGACCATTTATAGACTGCTGTATCCAGGGATCCGTCCCATAATCAGCTTCTAAACGCTGACACCATTGCATACACTAGCAAGATTTTGCTGAAAGGACCCAAATATAGCTGTCTCTTGTGAGACGATGCCGGGGCCTAGCAAACACAGGAGTGGATGTTCACAGTCAGCTATTGGATGTATCACAGGGCTCCCAATGGAGAAGCTAGAGAAAGTACCCAAGGAGCTAAAGGGATCTGCAACCCTATTGTTGGAACAACATGATGTACTAACCAGAACCCTGGAGCTCTTGTCTCTAGCTGCATATGTATCGAAAGATGGCCTAGTCGGCCATCAATGGATAGAGAGGCCCATTGGACTTGCAAACTTTATATGCCCCAATATAGGGGAATGCCAGGGCCAAAAGAATGGGAATGGGTGGGTAGGGAAGTGGGGGGCGCTATGGGGGACTTTTGGGATAGTATTGGAAATGTAATTGAGGAAAATATGTAATAAAAATATATATATAAAAAAAAAAAAAAAAAAAGAAAAAGGCATGGGATATGAACATCACTGTTAGAGACATTTCAGGAGAGCTGGAGAAGGTTTCCACAAGGATCTAGTAACAAAATATTTTGTTAAGACGGCTTAGTGTAGCTGTGTGAGAGGCAACTAGTTTCAGTATATACACTTTAATGATGTCATTGTGGTGAGGAAATAAACGTGTAAATTAGATTAAGCAATGTAGGAAAGTAGTTTCTTGAGATGATACATCTAAGAATATACCACATCCTTGTTCCAGAGTTTGTCATAGGGAAGACTTTTATGGCTATTTCCCCAGTGTTCTCTTTAGCGGTGTAGTCAGGAGTGGCTTAAACATATTGCTCATTTTTTCCAGTGTGATTCAAAATGTCTTATCTATTCAATGAATATCTTAATGGCTTAAGTAAAGGACTATTTGTTACACCCCTTGGGCAGATTCAACAAGGTAGCCTGACAGCTTACAACACAGAGGTATGTTGTAAGACATTTTCATCTTTGGAGATAGCCTTAGATAAAATCAACCATTGTTCTTTATTGTATAGTTACTTTGATAAAGATTCTCTGTGGCTCAGGTAATGGGGCAGGATTTCCAAATATGTGTGTAGACAGCAGACATGGATTCATGTATGCTTTCCATCAGATGCTAAATACAAGGCGACTGCTGGAAATGGGAGCATCTACATCACATTTCTGAATCTCTTTCTGCATCTTCAGTCATGGGCATGCATTTAGAGTTAGCCCTTCACCAATATTGCCTCTGTTAGGTGAATGTTTTAAGCTCCATAAATCCAATAACAAAGGTTTCAAAGTGGTATGAACATACAAACAAATGAAAAATAGTTTAAAAAAAAAACAAACAACAGCCAGATTTCCAAAACAGTGCTAGGAACGTACTTTGTTTTTTTTTTTTATATTTAATATGTTATAAAATTGTCTTCCTGCCATGCTATTAAAAACCAAATCATTTATGATTTGACCTGAGGAGGGGCATATCAGGTGCTGCTTATATCGATCAGTGTTGACATTTCTTATCATTAATCTTATCATCAACATATCTATACTCTTTACTCTTCACAAAATGCCTCAGAAGTGATGGTGGGCATATATTCTGGGGTTCAGGGTTCAAATCATTATTCCATGCTTTTGTATTTTGTGATTTGGGGCAATTTGTTTTCTCTCTGTGTGTCACAGTTTTATAATTAAAAATGAAACAAGCACACTGCTTACAAAATTGTGTGAGGAGTAAATGCGTTAGCATACAGCCCCCAGGACTGGGTCTGGAGAGTCATAGATACTTGATGTACTTTTATGCCTGTATTTATCTTCCTAGTTGTATTGAAAGGATACCAGAGGGATGTGTTTTTATCATTATCTTATTCTAACACAACGACTGGTGTCTACTGAAAAGACCTGTAAAGAATCAATTCAAAATTCCAAATATAACTGATAATTTTATTAGAATAGCAATAAGAAAAACTATAGTTTTTTTTTGTTTTGTTTTGTATTGTTTTGTTTTATGGGACAGGGTTTATTGTATAGTATATTGATGTCATCCCACATCAAGATCTTGATCAAAAGTTTGTGTCTTCCAGTTTCAATATCTGAATCACAGCTGTGTCCTCCATTTCTGGATTGTAGTTCATTCCAGATGTAGTAAGGTTGTCAACTGGGAATAGCCATCACAGAGAGTAGTATAGCTTAAAATATTTTTCCTATCTGAATCTAGTTTCATTAAATCTCATTAATAAGTGCTAGTTTTACTAATTTACTACAGATTAATTTGTCTTAATTCTGAGAATTATTTTATTTATAGAAAAATAAATCCAGTAGCACTGTTACATATATCACCATGCTCACAAATTACATGATAAAACAACTGATGTATTGCTGTTAGTTAAAAATAAATGAATCTGGGTGGAGTAAGATGCACGTGCCTTAAATCCCACACTTGGGAGGCAGAGGCAGGCAGATCTCTGAGTTTGAGGCCAGCCTGATCTACAGAGCAAGTTCCAAGTAAAGAATAGCTTAGGTCCAGTTGTAGTGGTATACTTTTTAAATCTGGGATATACCTTCTGCTGGAGACCCATGTAAGGACAATTAAAGTAGGAAGGCCTTCTCTTTTTCACCTGCTTGCACTTACTTGTCAGCACATTCCATTGAACAGATTGGAATTTATTTCTCCTCCTTAGATTTATTCCATCTAAAAGTTTACCGCATTTTTAATAATGCTTTAGATAATTGACTTAAGAATAAGAAAACACCGTGAATTTTTAGGTCTCTGCACTTAGATAGTTGAAAATAATGTTTCCCTTGTTTGACGCCAAAATAATTTTACACAGACATGAAGTAAAAGTATTTGTGTCCTTTATGCAATTTCTTGTATATATTCAGGCAGATGTGCAAGAACAGATGTCAAGCCTCTGAATCCCACTTTGTACTCATATAGGCTTCGCTTTTTTCTTGGTCAAATAAAAAAAAGAATTCAGATGGGATTTAGCTTTCAAGCTAAAGCATGCCTCAAACACAACATCAGGTCTTTCAAAATTGTTTGGCAGAGTTTGGTTTGGAAAATAAAAGGGCATGCTCTGGTTGGTGGAAAATGATAACCCACAAGGATAAGAAAATAACCCTAGTGAAATAATACCACAGACATCTGGGGTGTGTCTTCTAGAGCAAGCAAGGAATAACATAGTATTTGCAGATGGTAGCCTTCAAAATATTCCTTGGTTCTTTCTGGAAAAAGTAAGTAGAATTGGGGGTTACATTTATTAAGGTAGCTTGAGCAGTTAACAACACCTGGTAGGACATTTCATTTCCCCATAAAGTCTATTTAACTAGGAGAGAGCAAGTGAATAAAACTTTCTTCCCTGTTTAGAAATAAAAGTGAAAAACATTGGTTTTGATTTCTCAGTTGAAAAATGGAGTTGGCTGTAAACTTCAGGTAAGAATTCAGGACTCTTCCAACTATATACTATAACTCCCCCTCCCTTAATTTTCAGGTCATAAGGGGCTAAGGATATATCTCACTTTCCCAATGTCTCTGAAGTTGTAGATTCAATTCTTAGTACTAAGAAAAAATTAAAATAAAAAATTTGAGTGTGCTGGTGCATCTCAGAACAGGGGTGATAGAAGCAAGAGGACCAGAGCTCAAGGTCAGACCGAGATCCTATCTGAAAACTGAACCAAAAGAAGCAGTAAAAACAAGAAAAATCATAGTAGCCAGAAACAATGTCAAATTTATGAAAGATATACCCTATTATCATACCATTCAGTACCCAATGTCACTGACACTAAGGGTTAAAGGGTTTGTGTTGATTTGAATAAGAATGTCCCCCATAGGCACATATATTTGAACGTAGTATATATAGTCAGCAGGAAGTGGTAATATTTGAAAGGATTAGAAGGAGTAGGAGGTGCAGATTTATTAGAGGAAGTATGTGACTATGGGTTGGCTTTGACATTTAAAAAGCCCATGCCAGATCCAAGCTTTCTCTCTGTTTATAGATCAGGATGTAGCCCTTAGCCCTGTCTCCAGCACCATGCCTGTCTGCTGCCATGCTGTCTACCATGATGAAACTGGCCTAAGTCTCTGAAACTGTAAGCCAGTCCCCAGTTAAATGTTGTTGTTGTTGTTGTTTTTTAAGATTTATTTATTTATTTATTTATTTATTTATTTATTTATTTATTTATTATATGTAAGTACACTGTAGCTGTCTTCAGACACTCCAGAAGAGGGAGTCAGATCTTGTTACGGATGGTTGTGAGCCACCATATGGTTGCTGGGATTTGAACTCCGGACCTTTGGAAGAGCAGTCGGGTGCTCTTACCCACTGAGCCATCTCACCAGCCCATGTTGTTTTTTTTTTTTTTAAAGAGTTGCCTTGGTCTTGATGTCTCTTCACAGCATTAGAATGGTGACTAAGATAGAAAATACTTTAATATACATGGCTTTTTCCTTTTAGTTTGTATCTGAGAGTTGTGAACCTCCCTGCTCCCTCAGAATAAACATCCGCATAGCTCTTAACTGGGTCAAGACCTTTGTACAGCTAAGCCTGCTGGGGCAGGCTGTAATCCCAGTCCACAGAAGCCAAAAGCAGAAGCATTACAAGTGTTTCTAAAAGAAAAAGGAAAAAATAAATGAATCAAAATAAACAAACAAAACAAAATGTATTAATTGAAAACAAACAAATAACCAAATAACCAAAATAAAACAAAAGGAACCTAAAGAAAAAGGCCTTTTCCCCCCATTCTTTAAGGGTGCAAGGAGAGAAGGTGAACTAGGGGAGAAGGAAAGAGACAACAAATCTTGTTTGAAAAATCCATGAAACCTAAATATTTATTTGTATGATTTTTTTTAAAGAGCATATAGCCGTAAGTGGGACATCTATATCAACCCTGTAGCCCATTACCAAGGCTCAAGGGAACATCCTGGAAGCAGGAGCTGGAAGAATGTAAGAGCCAGAGGATGGAGAGAAATGCTAAAGAAAAATTCTCTTCTTGACAGGACACGGCTGTCAAATTCATGAGCTCACAGCAGTCATGTTTACCTGCTCAAGATCAAGCCAGTCAAAACTTTAACACAGATGAGGAAAGGGCTCATGGGGTTCCACTCCTAACTACTGACAGGTGATGGCATCTGGTGATGGGAATAGATTTTGGGGGGGGGAAATTGTCCATACCACACGATGGTGGTTCCAGAGACACATGCAGGATGGCAGTGCTAGCCAGACTCACTGGTCATAAAAAACCAGAAGGCGTGAGGGTGAACAGGTTGTAATGGGTAGAAGGGAAGTGTCAGGGATGGATACAATCAAAGAATGTTTATACACATATGCAATTATTGAAGAATAAATAAAAAGCATTTCTTAAAAAGAACATAATGGGCACTGGCAAAGCCCTAAGTTTAATGAGGGGCTTTGTATTTCCTGTAAGATCTTAGAAGTAAGTAAGGCTGGAAGACCTTACCAAGCTGTAGACAGACAAAAAGTTGCTTGAGAAAAACACAGGTAAACTTAGAGTCTGAGATACTTTTGATTTCCACACAGCCCCACAACTGCTAATTTTAAATATCACTCAGTCTCTGTGAGTTGCAGTAGTTTTCATCTATGAAATGGGACAATAGCAAAGATCACAGGACATTTTTAATGAGGATATGAACATAAATCTACATGTAAATATAAGGAGATGACTAAAATATGAATGTCTCTGAAAATATACATTACAATAAATCAAAAGCTGAGTGATAAAATATGGTAAATATATTGTTGTAAGACCAGGCATGGATGATGTTACATGCTATAATCTCAATAATTGGAAGGCAGAGGCAGAGTAAGGAGGTTTACAAGTTCTAGGCTGACATGGGTTGCATAGCAAGACTGGGCCTCAATAAGAGAAAAAGATTAATTAAAAAAATCCAAAATTCACATGTCTTTAAAATCTAGCACTTTTACAAAAGATAGGTGGATCTTTGAATTCCAGGCTAATTTCATCTACATAATGAGTTCAAGTCATCCAGTGCTATGTGGTAAGAACCTTTCTCAAAAATAAATAAATGTGTGAATAGACTGAACAAAGCAGTTTTAATTTCCTATATTTAATGAAAATCTGAACTGCTATAAACTTGGAGTCATAGTAGTTTTTGTGCCTTTATAAAAGAAAACTACATTAACAGTTAAACTAGAGTGTAAATGTTGCTTTATATCTTCAGATGAAGTGATGAAATGAGAGCTGTACCCAAGATGTGTGAATATATGGTTTTGGGTGAGCCCAGAACATTATTTTTCTGTTCTATTCCTGGGTCTAGGTAAGCCTGGAAGCTTCTAATCTTCGTACAATCTAATCTTCCAAGATGACTGATTCAATCCAGCTTCTCTCAACCTCTGACGGAATTGCTGTGCCTGGCCTGATACTAACTTTGGCAATACATTCTAATCTACTGGCTCCTCTATCCTCTGACTTTTTTCTGTCTTCACATGTGTCTAGGTTGTTCTCTCCATAACCTGCCTCTGTAAAACTGTCCTGGTCACACTGCCATAAGCACCTACCACCCACTACATACCACACTACCATCCTTTTTCTCTCTTGTTGTTCTCCCTCTTCTGTTCTTGTGTGAGTTTGGGCATATCCTATCTCTGACATATACTGTCAGTTCTTTCTCTGATTCATCACGTTGTCTGCCCCTCATTTCGACACTACTTTCAAACATGGCTGCTTCCTTCTACAAAGTAGCCTTACCTTCCTTGTTAGGGATTAAAAGTGCGTACTAAGGGCATGTTGGTAGTACAGCTAGATCATACTGTAAGCCAGGGTTTGTCTGCATTCCATCCAACGCATACCTTTGGATGTGATCCCTTGTTAGAACAGCCATGCTCCTGGATTAAAATTCTTCTACACAATGCTTAACTGTATCCTGACTTCAGGAGCATACCGGTTTTTTTTACAGCCCATGGGATATGGTAAAGTGTGCTAAATCTTCTCCAAAAGATCTGGAAGTTCTCTTAACCTCTGAATCATCTCTGAAGCCCTTGATTTTCTTTTTCCTTGGAGTTTTTAAAAATTACATGCATGTATATATATATGCACTATTGAAAGAACATAGGAGTTGTGTTCTCTCCTACCAAGTTGGGGGCTGAAGTATTCTGGTCTTCAGGCTTGGAGACCCCATGTTGACCTGTGCCCTCCACACCGCCCCCCCCCCCCCCTTATTTTGAGACAGGGTCTCATACAGTGTGATAGGCAATCCTCAAACTCAACATAATGCTGAGGATGATCCTCCTGCCTCCTCTTCCTGAGGCCTATCATTAAAAGTTTGTGCAAACACACTGGGTTTTTCAGTGCTGGGAGGCAAGCACTCTGCCAACTGAGCAACATGCTAGCCCACCATATCCCCCAATCTCTATCTCTGGTGAAGCAGGTTGGAGCTCTCACTCTGCTGGTTGGGTAGAGGCTGAAGGGTAGAATGTTCAGACACACACATGACTGAAATGCTATTTGGTCATTCCTTCAGCCTGCTTCCTGACATCAATGTACCAGTTAACGTCATTGAGGTTCTCAGAAAACATGTGGTAGCAATGTGCAGTCTCGTGAAAATATATTTTACCATCACCCAAACTATCATGCTCTTTTAAAATTTATCCATAACTTAGACAGATATATTCTATTTTTGCTTGAAGAAAAAAATTCAAATGGAATTAATGTAGTTTGCCTATTGTAAAACAAATATAATAGAATGGTATATGATACTGTATAAATCATTATGCAACAAAATGAATACCCTTATTTCCATTTATAATAATGAGCAACTGCTTAGCCATGTTGGCTTATTTATAATCTGGAATAGAAAGACATACTGTAGAAGTTCATTGGCCTTTACATTAGCCATTGTACCAATGTAGAAGTTCATTGGCCTTTACATTAGCCATTGTACCAATGTAACAATAGTACCACTTTAACATTTCAAGAAGAGACATAATAAAGACGTTTCATGTATAGTGTGCACTCGAAGCTACTTGGAACTCTCTCCTTTCCTCTTGAATGCTGTAGGCTTTGGTCAGTCTGGGTTTTGGTTCCATGCACATTAGAGTCAAGTCTTTGGCTTATTTGTAGACTTATATGGAGCAACTCTGAATAAGAATTTGGAAATACGAGTGTACTTGCTTCTTTGCTATTGCTGTGACAAAATACCATAGCTAAGGCAACTTAGGGAATGAAGAGCTTATTTCAGGCTTATAGTTCCTGTGGGATGCTCATTGTTACACTGGAGACAGCAGCAGGCAGACATGGCAACTGGAGCTGGAAACTGAGAGCTGAAAGCTCATATGTCTAACCACAAAGACAAAGAAGAGAGAAGGAAACAGCAGAGTTACTCTTCCTAAGTTTCCTGAAGTATCTACCAATTGGGAATGGAGTATTCAAATGCCTGGCTCTGGGGGTTAGCTTTCTCAAACAACCACAATGAGTTAAATTCTTTTTTCTATGTATTTGAAAGCACATTTCAACATGAACTTGAGGATGTTTGGGAAAAACATTCTATCATCCCATTTCAAGCCTGTGCCAAACACCAGACCCCTCTTATGCCGAGAAGTATAGTTTGTTTTAACACTAAAGTTTACACACACACATGTATACAGATACACATTGGCTCACTTGGGCAATCTTTGCTACTCAATTTGTGTAGCCTCTGTTGACCCTTTTGACCTACTATACAAGGTTCAAATCTGCATATTTGAATATTCAAGAGATTTTTTTGTGATGACTAAACACAGTGATCATTCTGTACTCTCTGGATTGCTCTGGAGATTATAAAAGATGAAAAGGGTACTTTTCTTACAGTAGTAAGTGGGGGGGGAGGGTAATAGTGGAGATAGGGTCTTGCCATGTAACCACAGCTGACTTGGTCCTCAATATATATATATATCTTGCCTTAAACTCACAGTAATTCTGCTGCTGCGGTCTCCCTAGTGTTGGGATTATAGACATTAACCACTACATTTAGTGAAGGCTAGAAATTATCAAATCTTTGATCTGTAGCTTCAGGTTTTCCTTGGCTTTGGATTACTTTCATAAAATTAAGTCTAGCATGGCTGACAAGAGCAATCACCAATAAATAATGGCGCACACCTTTGATCCCAGTACTCTACTCAGGAGGCAGAGGCAGGCGGATTTCTGAGTTCAAGGCCAGCCTGGTCTACAGAGTGAGTTCCAGGACAGCCAGGGCTACATAGAGAAACCCTGTCTCGAAAAACATAAATAAATAAATAAATAAATAAGGAAAAAACCAAAAAGACCCAGCAGAGACAGCCTTCCTGAACAGTTTTTTCCCCTCATGATGAGCTGTGAGCATCTGACCTTGAGATATCCACAGGCTTTTTCTTGGGATCTAGCCCAAGAATGACTTAGTCAATGAAGTAGGAATGAGCTGTCTCAAGTGGTCACAACGAAGTAGGTATGCGGTAGGCCTTTTCCCAAGGGATGCAACATTTATTTGGCATGGAGTATATAGGAAATAAGTGAAGCCTGTGATCTGAAATCAATGGCTCCCGCTCCAGTTGTTTGGGACCCATAGTAAGGTCAAGCTGCACATCTGCTTCATATGAGCACCAAACGTCTGGATACACCAGCTGAGCCAAATTGTCATAGAAAATTAACTATCGCACAGTAGTCACTCAAAGCAATTGAAAGGACATTTAGATTCTAGAATTAATAAAATATGCCTCTATATTACAGAAAATGTAATTATGACTGATTTTTAGTTTGCCCATAGTTAATACAATGTTGGCTAAAATGTCTGAGGAAATTGTAGGACACAAGCCCTTAAATTAGAAAACAAAAAACAAAATCCTTATCTTTTTACTCTTGAAAGCTATTTTTGGGAAATTTCCTAAACTTACATTAGAAACGACTTTTGATCATTAAAAACAATTCCTTATGGGGCTAGAAAAGTGGCTCAGTGGTTAAAAGCACTGACTTGCTTTTTTCAAAGGATCCTTTTTTCAAAGGATCTCCGTTCAATTCCTAGCACCTACATGGTAGCTTAAGCTGTTTGCTAACTCTAGTTTCAGGGGACCTGATACACATGCAGGCAAAACACCAATGCACATAGAATTAATATAAATCATTAGAAGTAGTTTAAAATAATTTATTATATACCGACAAGACGATGTAAGCCTAGAGACCTGAGATCTATCACTGGAACCCATGTAAATGTACAAGGAGAGAATTAACTCTCAAGGATTATTCTCTGACACTCACATATGTACCATGCCATGTCATGTGATCCCCCCCCCCCGCTTCTATCTGTCTTTGTTTCTGTCTCTGTCTGTCTGTCTGTCTGTCTCTCATACACACATGCACACTTACTAATAACTAAAACAAAAGTAAATACTTTATTTGGGGTTGGAGAGATTGCTCAGTGGTTAGAGCACTAGCTATTCTTTTAGAGGGACTGGGGTTGGTTTCCATCAACTACATGATAGTACATAGCCATGTGCAGCTTCAATCCCAAGGGATGTGGTGGCTCCTTTTTAGCCTCTTTGTGCCCCAGGCAGGTACCTTGGGCATAAGACAAATATGTAGGCACAACACCCATACACATAAAATAAAATATTTTATTTATGTACATTTTCCATTTGTGATTTATTTATTTATTCATTTACTTAGCAGCAGTATCTCATGTATGAGATTAGCGTTTTAGCGTCTGGCCTGTAATTTCTTTTTTTTTTTTAAATAAAATTAAATTTTTAAAAAACGTATTCACTTTACATTTCACTTACTGACCCCCTCCTGATCGCCCCCTTCCACAATCCTTCATTCATCCCTCTCCCCTTCTCCTCTAAGTGGGTGGGGCCTCCCTGAGTATTCCCTCCACCCTGGCACTTAAAGTCTCTGTGAGGCTAGGCACTTCCTCTTCCACTGAAGCCAGACCAGGCAGCCCAGCTAGTAGAACATATCCTACATACAGGCAACAGCTTTCAGGATAGCCCCTGCTCCAGTTATTTGGGACCCACATTAAGGTCAAGCTGCACATCTGCTACATATGAACAGGAAGGCCTAGGTCCAGCCTATGCATGTTCTTTAGCTAGTGGTTCAGACCTGACAGCCCCAAGGGGCCAGGTTAGTTGATTCTGTTTGTTTTCCTGTGGAGTTGCTATCCCCTTTTGGGGCTGAAATCCTTCCTCCTATTCTTCCATAAAAGTCCCCAAGCTCCATCCACTGTTTTACTGTGGCTGTCTGTAATTTGTCTGAGTCACTTGCTGGGTGGAGCCTCTCAGAATACAACATTTTTCTGTCTGCAAACGTAACAGAGTATCATTAATAGTGTTAGGGATTGGTGCTTGCCCATGGGATGGGTCTCAAGTTGGGTTGTGGTTACTGGTTGGCTGTTCCCTCAGTCTTGCTCCTTCCCCTATGCCCGTATTACTTGTAGACAGGATAATTTTGGGTTGAAAGTTTTGTGGTTTGGGTTGGTGTCTCTATCTTTCCACTGGGGTTCCTGTCTGGCTACAGGAGGTAGCTTCTTCAGGTTCCATATCTCCAATGTAGTAAGACACAGCTAAGATCACCCCTGCTGTTTCTTGGGCACCTCCCTTGTCCCAGGCCATGTCTCATCTTGGAGATCCTCTCCACCCATCCACACACATACCTCCTTACTCACTTCAGTTGTAGATTGCCATTCATTTTCATGGCCATCTAGTCATTTCTCCTGTCCTTCTCCATACCTGATCCTGAATTCCCCATTCCTCTCTCCTTCTCCACTCCTTCCCAGTTCCCTCCATCCACCTGCCTCTTGTGACTATTTTATTCCCCCTTCTAAGTGAGATCCAAGTATCCTCAGTTGGACCTTCTTTCTGGTTTTGCTTCTTTTGGGTCTGAGGAGTGTAGTATGGGCGTCCTGTAGTTTATGGCTAAAATGAGTATATACCATGCACATCCTTTTGGGACTGGGTTACGTCACTCAGGATGATATTCTCAAGTTCCATCCACTTGCCTGCAAAATTCATGATGTCTTGGGTTTTAGTAGCTGAATAATATTCCATTGCACAGATGTACCACGTTTTCTTTATCTTTTCTTCAGTTGAAGGACATCTAGGTTGTTCCCAGTTTCTGGCTATTACAAATAAAACTGCTGTGAACATAGTTGAGCAAGTGTCTTTGTGGGATGTTGGGGTATCTTTTATGTATATACCCAGGAGTGATATAGCTGGGCCTTGAGGTAGAACTAGTCCCAGTTTTCTGAGAAACTGTCAAATTGTTTTCCAGAGTGTTCAAGTTTGTACTCCCACCAAAAATGGAGGAGCGTTCCCCTTGCTCCACATCCTTGCCAGCAAGTGCTATCACTTGAGTTTTTGATCTTAGCCATTCTGATGGGTGTAAGATAGAACCTCATAGTTATTTTGTTTTGCATTTCCTTGATGACTAAAGACTTTGAACATTTCTGGAAGTGGTTCTCAGCCATTGGATATTCTTCTGTTGAGAATTCTGTTTAGTTCTGCACCCCATTTTTTAAACTGGGTTATTTGGGTTGTTAGTGTATAACTTTTTGAATTCCTTGTAAATTTTGGATATTAGCCCTCTGTCAGATGTGGGGTTGGTGAAGATCTTTCCCCAATCTGAGGGCTGCCTAGTTGTCCTATGTGACAGTGTCCTTTGCTTTACAAAAGCTTTGCAATTTCATGAGGACCCATTTATCAATTGTTGATCTCAGAGCCTGAACCACAGGTATAAACCACCACAATGTCTTCAAGTACTTTTTTGTTTGTTTGTTTTGAGACAGGATCTTACTATGCAACAGAGGTTTGCCTGGAACTTGGCATATAGACAAAGGTAGCTTTGAACTCAGAGATTTACTTTCCAAGTACTGACATTAAAGATTGTGCTTCCAGGCCTGGCCCAAGTACATTTTTTTTTTTAAATCAATTTTCTGCTTTGATTCTCAGCTGAAATATTATGTACCTGGTAAAAATGTGACAAGATATGACCAACAAACTTCATGTGTTTTATTTAGCATATTCAAAACAGTTTGAACTAAATATATGTAATTTGAGTCTTCTGTGATTAGGTGTCAAACAGATCTCAAAAATTCACTAAGACTAGAGCTGACTAAGCTTTGTGGACAAGAGAAATAACTCAGCACTAAAAAGTACTTCTTACTCTTAGACCAGGTTAGGCTTTCCAGCACGACATAGCAGCTCATAACCATATATACCTCCAGTTCCAGTAGCTTGGACATGCATGATCTCCTGGACTCACACACATATACTCAAATATATATACCAAAAATAAAATGTAATTTAAAAAAGAAGCAAACACCCTTATGCTTTATTTGATAAGTATATAATTGTTATCTTGGGCCTTGGTAAAAGGAATTAACCAAATTCTTACTTTTCTAATTAAAACTGAGAAAGTTTGCTTTGCAAATTCTCCAGTTGTCATATTGATGACTTTGATCTTTTTAACTGACCTAAAGTCGGATGTGTGGAAGTGTCAGGCCAGCTTTCCTGGGTGTGATCCAACCGTCTGCCTAGAGACATAACTATGACACATTCCTCAAAGCCTAGCTTGCTGGCTCAATCATACAGGCTTTGAGTTTAAATCCAGAAAGTAAAGAAAACTGGAGATAGTGATCAGCAACAGGCTGGGATGAGCTGGTCTGTGTAAGCATTGGATTGGCAGAGCAAGAAAATCAAGAAGTGCCGTCACTTGTTTCTGACCCCAGTAATTTAGGTTGGTTGCTAAACAAAATAAATGCAGCTTCTCTCATGTTCAAAGCACTTCCTCAAAGAAAACAAAGTTAAGTGCCTAATACCAGGCTGATTCTCAGTTTGCCGATGAAGAAGCTGATGAGAGAGAGTCTAAATGCTCTGGTGGAGCTTAGACAAAGCTGGGGGTTACAAAGCAAGTCCGGGTCCTGTCCCAACCGGGTCACTATCCTGCAACCTTCTAGCCTGTCCCCGTGAATCAGCAAGAATGCTGGCAGTCTGGATGCCACATGGAAGGAAGCAAGCCTGGAATCTCCAGTCTAGGATTTTTGGCTCAGCGGGGGCTGCACACAGGCTAGCTGAAATCCGGCTTCACGTTAACACAGAAGGAAAGGCGTAAAACCCGGACAACAGAGATAGGCTGCTCATAACGATCCCGGTGCTGCTCTGGAAAATTCAAAACAAAGTTGTATCAAAACAAAGTTGTAAAAGGAAAGACGATCATTTTGGAGCCTTGCTCAGGAATTCCAGGCTTTCCGTTCTGCACTCTCCTCCTCGCAAGGAAAGCCGTCATTTCTGAAAAAATATACCCAGTTTTAGGAAGGCTATTCCGAGAGGCAGGCAGCTTTCTGAGGAGATCATTTGAACATCTGGGTTTTTTCCATTCTGTTTTGCTACTAATTTGCAATATGGTAATGAAAGAGCCTGGGGAGAAAACGCATTGGGAGAAAAATTGTGCCTCAAAGATATATTTTGTTTTTATTTGTTTTTGTCGCCTCCCCCTTTAAATATACTAGACAGTTTCCAGTAGTTTGGCCACAGAGATATTTCTGTGACTGGAACTTTTGCCGTTATGATCAGGCCCACAAGTTTGGTTGCGTTCTGACTCTTTACCTTCCCATCCTCTGTAGCTTCTCGTCCATACATTAACAGAAGTGAAATAAATTACCAGATAAGGCATTTCCAAAGCAATGCAGAGCACATATCATATAAATATCAATTACCTTGACTGTTGAGAATAATATCCATTAGGGAATCCATAGATATTACTATTTCCTGCCTAACAATGCTTTTTAAACAAACAAACAAGCAAACAAAAACGGAGGAAAGACGTCTATGGAAGACAAGAGTAGTTTGTTCCCGTGTGCCACTTTTCAAAGTTAACTGGAGGCGGTCAGAAGCCAGCATGTCTAAACCAGTGTGGTGCCATCTTATGGAGCAGGGGGACTAGACAAGTCATGTCATAGTCTCCCTTTCCACATTCACACCCAGAGTGAGGCTGCCTTCTCCAAGTGGGATGACAGAGGCAGCGGAGAAATACTCCTGCTCGTAAGAATTGCCATCTGTCATTGTGAGAGGTTCGTTTCCTTATCTTTCTATTTAGACAAGCTGACTGGAAGCTGAGCGGGGTCTCACCTGGACAAAAGCCTTCTTGGACAGACTAACTTTACAGAGGTTGCTCATAGAGCAGTAACCTCCCCCCAGAGACTAGAAGGAAGACGAGCTACTGTCGCTTCTGCTGCTGGCCATCTTTGGGTCGCCAATGATATCATTATGTTCTACTTGTTGATGAATAGTAAACTTGTGATAACGTGGAGAGGCGAAGAAATGGCTTAATTGGTAAAGAGCTTGCTATAAAAGCATGGGATGGGGGCTGGGGGGTGGGGGATGGGGTGGGTTCAAGGTCCAGCCTCTAAAGCCAGGCTCCTGTTTGAGCCCGTAATCACATTTCAGGGATGATAAGACAGGAAGTTCCCTGGAGTTTTCTATTCATTTAATCCAACTGCATCGGGGAGTTCCGGACTCACTGAGAGAACCTATCTCCAAAAATCAGATGGAGATGATCAAGGACAATCTGCTAATCTTCACTTTCTGATCTAGAAATAAGAATTATGAAAAATATTTCAATGGATATTCCTGTCAAGATGATCAACACAGAGATGCTGTCCAGTTATAAAGTGTTTGTCTAACATAGCCAAGGCCTTGGGGTCTATCTCCAGAATCACTAAAATGGAAATGCAAGCAAGCAAACAGAAGTCAATGTGGTAGATCTAATATCTACCTTGAGAGGATGTGACAGTTTTTTTTTTTTTCTCAAATTGCCTTTAACCCAGTGGTTCTCAATTTTCCTAATATTGTAACCCTTTAATACAGTCCCTAATGCTTACAGTTCCAAATGGTGTGCTGTTCCCCCACCATAAAATTATTTCATTGCTACTTCATGACTGTAATCTTGCTACAGTTATGCATAGTAATGGAAATATCTGTGTTTTCTGATGGTCTTAGGAGAACCCTGTGAAAAGGTCTTTCAGATCCACTAAAGGGTCAGGACTCATAGGTTGTGAACCACTGTGTAGAGGGTAGAATGTCCTGATTTGCTCAAAACCCAAGTTTTAGTTGAATACAGTTGTACACGCCATGTAAGCCCAGCATTGGGGAGGCTGATCCAGAAGCTTCTCCAGTTCAACCCCCCCCCCACCACACACACACGCCACGCCCCACCCTGGGTGCTTAGTGGAACTCTGTCTCAATGTCAACCAAAACCAACAAGCAACACAGCCACATTTTAAATAGCACTTTGTACGTGAATAATCATAAATAAAATGGAAAACCAGGAGTGGCAGCATCCCAGCACTTGAGAAGTGGAGCCCAGAGGACCAGAGTTCAAAGTCATCCTTACTTACATAGCAAGTTCAGGGCCAGCCTGGGCTTCACGTCACCAGTGAACACATACATTTTAAGTCATGTTCGACACAAGCATTTGAAGCAATGGAATTGATTTCACTCATGTTTGCTGAGCAGATTCAGGGATGCTTCTTCCCATATGCTTCCTTGCTAAGTGTCACCGTATTTGCTAAAATGCTCGAAATGAGGTGTTTAAATGCTGGCTTCTGTCTTGGGACTTTAAGTTTTTAGAGAGTAGATGACTTTTCTGCCTTCTTTTCTGTGTTTTTACTAACTTTTACCTGGTAAATTCCAAACAAGTAGTTGTGAAATTTAATTTATATGTTGGATTTCTTCCCCTAAATTTGATAGCATCTAAAACTAATTAAAACATCTTCAATATTAATCCTTTGAGTTTATATAGTATTCTTAAGCAATTCATCATTGTGATTATCTTGTCTTATTATATGCTTGTTATTTTCATACGTGGTGTTGACTTTCTAGTATATTTATTATTTGTGAATTTCATATATATATATATATATATATATATATAATACATATGGTGACTGTATATATTCCCTCTTTCCTCTTTAGTTCTCCAACTTTTCCTAGATTTGCTTGTCCACTTCTCCTCCCTGTTCATGTCTTCTCCCTCCTCCTTCTGTTTCATCTAATTTGTGCTGCCCATAAGTGGATAGGTTTGTGAGACCATGCACTCACTGACTATAAGTGTATAGGTCTGTGGGTTTGTGCATTCAAGCATAATACACCTATCAGGGGATGCACACCCTGAGGAAAGCTGACTCTCTCCCAGCCAGTAGGGGTAGAGTCTTGAAAGCCCCTCATCCATCTAGGTTGGAATGCTGGCTGACTTGAACTGATGTACATCTTGTACAGGCAACCACAGCTGCTGTGAGCTCATGAATGCCATGGACTTCTGTGTCTAGAAGACACAGCTTGATCACAGTTCTTCCTGAACTCCAACTCTTACAATCTTCTCACTTCTTTTGTGAAGTTGCTTGAGCTTTGTGAGGAGAAGGTGTGATATAGTTATCCTACTAATGGCTGATCACTCCATAGATGCATCCTCTGTACAAGCTGTGAGTCTCTCTACAAAGGAGCTTCTCTGATGGGGAAAAAGAACTACACAGATCTTAGGATAAAGACAAGTATTTGATGATAATTTGTTACTATGTCCATTGGGCACAGCAATAGTATTACATTATCCCACAGAGTTTATGAGTCATGGCTCCTGGGCCATATCTACAGCACCAGGAATGAAATTGTCTTCTGTGAAATAAGCAATAAATCGACTAAAAAGATGGTTGGTTACCCTCAAAACATTTATGCCACTACAGCACCAGTGGCCATACTTGCTAGGGTAGTTGTTTCTGTAGGTTACAGTGTTCAGAGGTTGTTAAGACAGTTGATGACTTATCCCCATAGCAATTTTCATAACACCTTCAGGTAATACAAAAACTAAAAGAGATGTATTCCTTTCCTGTTGAGCTATAAAATTAAAACAGAGAAGGTGTAAGAAGTGTTTTAAAGATCATTAGTGATAGAGAGTGAGGTAGACATTAGATGAGAGGTCCTGGAATCCTTTTTGATAATATATACAAAGCCTTTGAGTTGGCATTTATTAAAATGCGTTTAGATTGTTTTTGTTCCATAGTATACAAACTAGTAAGTAGCAGTTATGCTTTTGAATAATATCTCTGATAATTGATGTTTTGCTTGTGAAATAGTACTATAAAAAGGTGCTCAGGTAGAGAGGCTGTGGACCACAGCTGCCTTTTATATCCAGGTCTCAAAAGTTCCTTGCACAATAACACTAAGTTCAGCAGGAGAAAAGACGACCAAAAGGAATGGAATTGTCCTGCATTTATTTCTTGAATTTAAAAATTTTGTCTAAAAAAAAAACAAAAACAAAAAAAAAAAACCTTGTATTGGTTCCATTAAAAGTTTATACTTTTGGAACAGGTAGAAAGGGATTCTGAAGTTGGGCGTGGTAAAGCGTGACCACAGTCGGCATGATCAAGTAGAGAGATAAAGGAATTCAAGGTCATCCTTAGCAACATTGGAAGCCAGTCTGGGATACATGAGATTCTGTGTCAAAAGCTAGGGAGAAAAAAAGGCAGGGGTAGAGATATAGGCTAATATTATATATAATGGATCATAGTGACCATGAGGGGTGAAAGAAAAATTAAATATTTTTGTTACAAGTGCAAAATAGCTTATTTATTTATTTATTTATTTATTTATTTATTTAGTATTTTCAAGACAAGGTTCTAATACGTAGACTTGGCTGCCCTAGAATTTACTACATAGACGATACTGGCCTAGAACTCACCTGACTCTGCCTCATGGGTTCTGGGATTAAAGGTATATGCCACAATGCTTAACAATTGCTTAATTTTTTTAAAGAAGTGATTATAAAGATTGGACTGGTTATCATTTGCTTCTGTGGTGTCCAGCTTTTCCTGGTATAGTACGATGTTGCTTTGTATCTAGAGTCTGAACTTGCTTTAGTTAGTAATTGAGTAGTTATAGGTCCTCCATTAAGAGTGCCAGACTGTTCTCAGGATGGTATCAAATTAACCCAAAGGGGGAGGTACTCTAATCTCAATTAGAACTATATCAAATTAACTCCTTCAATACCTAAGGCAACAGTGTGAAGTGAGTGGTACTCTAATCTCAATTTGAGGAGAAGCTGAAGCACAGCAATTACAAAATCTATGAAGGATTCCACATGTAGTAAAGAATACTGCTAAAAACAGAGGTGTCACTAGCTGTCATAAGAACTCTGTTCAGGCAAGTTTCTTCTTTGGGCACTGAGATTAATAGGTTGGCCAGGCTGACTTTATCTGGTCATTGTGATTACTCTTCATGTAAACATTAATGGATCACCAAGAATACACTTCAGACGGTAGAACATTTGCCTAGCATGCACAATGCCTTGGGCTCCATCCTTAATACAGCATAAGATCGGGTGTGTTGGTACAGGCCTATAATCCTAGCATTTGAGAGGTAGAAACAGACAGATCAGGGAGATCAAGTTATCCTTAGTTACTTGGTAAGTTCAAGGCCAGGCTGGGATAATTGAGAACCTGTCTCAAGGGGGGAGGGGAGACAGAATTCAGCTTCTACTCATATTCAACTTTTATCCCAACAGCACGGCTCTCTGTCCTTTGTGGAATGCACATCACTGAGTGAAGAGAACAATTCCTGGGAGAAAGTGTGTTGCACTTTCATTTCCAGCCCCAGTTCTGTGCACGGAGCAAGTAACCCCAAGCACACCTATCAGGAAACTGGAAAGCCACTCAGTCCTTCAGGTGTTTCTCAAGACCTACTAGACATGGCATTGGACTATGTATGCGGATGGTGGCAGAATCTCTGCTGATGGTGCCATCACACCAAACAGCAGGAGAAAGGAGCTAGCTGATGCCTCTGTGCTGTGAAAGCTCTGCCTTATTCTTGTCTCCAGTAGCCCAGCATGATGCTGAGCTTCTGTTGGGAGCCAGATTATGCCATGAATGATGGAGTTTCAGGCTTTGCTATGCCTGGAACATGTTGCTCAGTGGGAGGCAGGCGTCTTGTCTTCTTTTACTCCCATTTGGCCAGAGCATCTCATTATGTAAGACCGCCACTGTTTATCTGCACCGTATTTTTACAAGGGTTGTTCTAAGGTTTGGCAGATAGGAGGGAATATTTCATGAAGCAGGGTTCGTAATGAACAAGGCCTTAAATGAAGTTTCTGTAGGACACCTAAAAGGTGTTCATTCTGAGAAGATTTAATAGTTTTCTTTCTTTCTTTCTTTCTTTCTTTCTTTCTTTCTTTCTTTCTTTCTTTCTTTCTTTCTTTCTTTCTTTCTTTCTTCCTTCCTTCCTTCCTTCCTTCCTTCCTTCCTTCCTTCCTTCCTTCCTTCCTTCCTTCCTTCTTCTTTCTTTCTTTCTTTCTTTCTTTCTTTCTTTCTTTCTTTCTTTCTTTCCTTCTTTCCTGTTCACATCCATTGGATTTAAATGAGAGGCCAATGGTGAGCCAGGAACTATTACTACACCTTAATTTATGTTTTAAAGAAACCAAAATGTATCTTGCTGTTGCTAGAGAATATTTACCTTTATCTCATCTTGGCAAATACTTCTAAAACCTTGTCTGTCATGGAGCAGAACCTTGTCTTTGGAAAGTCCTGTCTCTCCATGAGCCAACCTAAAACCTACGGTGTCACTTTAAATGGCTCGTGGCTGACACTGAGCTGCCTGTGAATGGGTTATTTCATGAAGGTGTAATTGGGAAGATGGAATGACGTGCCAAGTGTGCTAAAAAATTAGTTCTTTGTTCAAATATTATTTTATTGTTAGCTCTTAGAGCATTGTAATCTAACAGTTACTACATAAATCTGGGAACTAATAAAATGGCTTCAACGCAAATGAGACATCACTTCACACTGAGTTGTTCCAAAGCTGATTAATGTTACTGGTTACAGGAGAACTTTCATTTACTGGGGATCAAACCCAGAGCCTTGCTCATGTTAAAAGAGTATCCTACCGCTGAATTATAACACCAGACCCAGAACCGATTCATGAGCAGACATCGTCACACATTGTGTTTAACTCATCACCGCCTGACCAAGCATCTTTTAAAACGAGTAGCATAAGCTTCTCAGATCAATCTAGAAAAGTAGACTTTCCATTTATAAGAATGGTAGCATCTGAGACAGAGCTCTACAGTCAGGCCTGTGTTCTCCCTGAAGTCACTAAAGAACAGCCTTTCTTGAATGGTGGAAGCCCTTTAATTTGTACTAAACTATGTAGAAATGTCAGCTTCTCTACACACACACACACACACACACACACACACACACACACACACACATATTTTTGAGCAGAATGGTATGGCCACATAGACACTATACATGTGTTGAGGACATGGAATATGTTAGTCGGTACATCTCCATCTCATAATTGAAATTACAATTTCAACATTTTCGAAAAGTTGGCATTTCAAGAACTAATGCAGGCAATCTTTCATAGATTCAGCTGATATAACTGCTTTGTAAGTTTTTAAGTAAAGTGGGATTCATATTTATCATGAAATTTTATTAACTTCAACCATTTAAAGTAAAACAATAAACAGTGAATGGCAAGGGCTTTTTTTTTTTTTTTTTTTTTTTTTTTTTTTCTGGTTTTTCAAGACAGGGTTTCTCTGTAGCCCTGGCTGTCCAGGAACTCACTTTGTAGACCAGGCTGGCCTCGAACTCAAAAATCCGCCTGCCTCTGCCTCCCAAGTGCTGGGATTAAAGGCATGCACCACCACGCCCGGTGGCAAGGGCTTTTAGTAACATCACTTAGTAGGAAAAATTCTTTTCCTGGATGAATGAAACTGGATGAATAAATAGGAAAAAAAAATACTTTGGTAAGAATTCACATTTTTTTCCTTTTAGACAGGTTCTTACTAAGTGACTCAAGCTGTCTTTGAACTTGTGGATTCTCCAACTTCAGCCTCCAGAGTGAGGATGTAAGCCAACACAACACAACTATAAAGCATTAGTCTCTCCTCTCTCTCTCTCTCTCTCTCTCTCTCTCTCTCTCTCTCTCTCTCTCTCCCTCCCTCCCTCCCTCCCTCCCTCCCCCCCTCCCTCTCTCACTTACTGAGGCAGTGTCTCACTCTGCTGTCTAAGATATCCTTAACACTTGACAATTATCTTGCCTCCTGTATCAGGTTCCAGAGTGCTGGGACTCTAGATGTGGGCCACTGTGTCTGACTACATTTGACTTTCTCAAGGCACAGTTATCAGCAGTTTGAAAAGTCACAGTACCATTTAAAATGTTATAAACAAAACGCTGGCTCAGGATGGCTTTGGTCTATCACTATTTGTGTTTTCATAGTCTTCAAAATATATAAAATTATAAACACGTATTACTTTTATAGCATCTCATTAAACACTTTCCCTGGCTTCTATACTTCACTTTGTCAGCAGTTTCCTTCTTTTCTTATTGCTTCTATTTCTTCCCAGTTCTCTTTCTCATAGATAAGTAAGTATAGTATGTAGGTGGAAACAGTTTTCAGGGATGAATGGATTAGAATAGCAAATGTAACATACAAGTTAAAGGCATAGAGTTGGGTGTGGTGGCAAAGCCTGTAATGCCAGGACTCAAGAAAAGCAGGCAAAATCACAAGTTGAGGCCAGCCTGGGCTATGGAGCAAGCAAGACTTTGTGAAAACCAACTAGGTTAACAACCCTTCCCCACCCACAATCTGTTCCAAAAATGCACATGCACACACACACACACACACACACACACACACACACACACACACACACAGAGAGAGAGAGAGAGAGAGAGAGAGAGAGAGAGAGAGAGAGAGAGAGAGAGAGCTGAGATGAACATAAATTTGTAGGCACACTAAGTTAAGACATAATAATCAATATATTACGAAGTTAAGAAACAAAAGCTGTATATTCTAGAAGTCTCTATGTGTGACTAAGTACACATGAGCTAGCAGTGTAGTATTATGGCAATACAATAACAATTTAAGTATACAAAGGTAAGTAGAACAATAGAAGACAAGAGGGACCTTCCCAGCTGTAAACTCTTCCCATTACTCAGTGTGCTTACGGCTTTTGTTAAAGCTATAGAGCTTTGTCCACTTTGGAGCCTGATAAGTGACATTTAGAAGAGTTGAATGAGATGAAATTTAAACACCAAGAATGTTTGTTTGTCCAGGAATACTTACAGATTGTTGCAGTTATTTACTTTGGAGAAATGGTTAATAAGATGAATGTCTCAAGTTAAACTATACAAGAAAGAGTATACTAATTGTTAAAAAGAAAGAGTTGGTTTTCCTCAGTGTAAGAAACCTGCAGAGCAGAGACAAACACAGGAGCCTATGCTAGTCATGAGAACCACTGTTCCAAGAGGAAGGGTTGGGAGGGACCCAGAGAAGCACAATAAGGATAATTACAGTTGAGAAACTGTCCTGGGAGAAAAGGCTAAAATAACAATGACATTTCAGCTGGAAGAGAGAAAGCAGCACTTTGTCTCCACGGCTGAAGAGACCAGAAGACATGTTCCACTTTCTCCTTCTCCTGCCAATCACAATATGACAGTGAAAACAAGGACCATGAACTGACTCTCTACCAAGTCCAGAAACAGAAACAGCCCATGTAGACAAAAAGACTTTCAAATCCATGTGTCCCTTAATGACATAAATGTAAGACTGGAGCTGGAGGACAGTTCCATCTGCATTAATGGGAGGTTTTCCTCTTCTCAGAATGGAGGAAGTTCTAGCTCCATAAGGATATGTTTATGCCCAATCCAGAGGAAGCATAATCAGTGTGGCCCCACCATGTGTGACTGGTAGAGTACTGTCTTAGTATTTTGCATTTCTTGTTAAAACCCTTTTTTCAACTGCAAGGGGACTGCCTGGATAGTTCTGGGGAGAAAAGGAGGTCTCTAAAGAGAAAAGGTCTTTAACATCCATACAATAAAAGTTAGCACAAATTAGGTAACAACAACAACAACAACAACAACCAGAAATGTCTATGCTAAGCATGGTGACATGGGCTCTGTACTGAGGAAACAGGTTAAAAGTCAGCCCTGAAGACTAGAGAGACAGATCAGTGGTTAAGACTGCATGCTGCTCTTCTAGAGGACACAAGTTCAGTTCCCAGCACCCATGCCAGATGGCTGTCAACTGCCTGTAAGTCCAGCTTCAGGTCATCTGACACCGTCTTCTGGCCCCCTCAGGTATCCATACATGTGGCATATATTCACACAACCACACACATACACTTAAGATCAAAGAAAAACATATATGAAACAACCAGCCTGAACTTTCTGTTAAGACTTTGGAGAGAGAGAGAGAGAGAGAGAGAGAGAGAGAGAGAGAGAGAGAGAGAGAGAGAGAGAGAGAGAGAGAGAGAGAATAAAGCACTTGGTAGACAAAAGCAAGCAGATCTATGTGAGTTCAATGCCAGTCTGATTTATACAGAGAGTTCCAAGTAACCTTGGGCTTGGGGGTCGCACACACACACACACACACACACACACACACACACACACACACATCCCAAACCAAACCAAATGCCCCAAACAAGAAGAAAATCACCAAACACACATGGCAAAATAAACTGTAATACTATGTGGTCCTTTTCCACACATGAAAGACCCTAGAAGGAAGTGTTAACCTCCAGTGAGAATTCTCTATTTCTAACCACTGTGGGAAAACAGAAATGAGCTTATAGGATGCACCACAAACCTATTTCCCAAGAAATAACCATGAAGTGAAGTCACAGAAAAGTCCACTTAAAATGGCTTATGAGTTCTTTTAAATTTAGGTCTTTACAGATTTCTGGGGCTTGCTGAGCAACACCAACTCTCCAAGCAGATCTGGCTTTTGTAAGACACTGGCTGGTATTCATACCACATCTTCCAGGGAAAGATGGACTTTACTCAATACCTGGTGTTCTCAACGAATGCCTACGTAAGGAATCTCTGACACCGCAAAGCTCAAGCCAGAAATCTGGAAACCATGCTTTTTGCTTGAAATTTGACTTTTAAAACAAACTCGAAATAAATGATATGGGTCAAACTAATAAATGTTCGTGAGGACTGAGTCTGGTTAGGGAAGGTGCCCCTTTGTAGTTCACATTGATGTTCCTTTAAAAAGATTAGAGCATTCAAAACCTTGCAGCCAGATAGCTGTCTACCTACATGACCATCCTGTAGTTTTCCCTAACCCTAGTCTTTACAAGGTCTTTTTCTTTTTTTACTTTTTCATTGCATATTGAACTTTGCTGGTGGAGTAAGGGAAGAGAGGTTGGTGCCAGTACTCATGGGGATAAGATGTTTTCCTCTTCACAACTTCAGAGCAGAAATCCTTTGTGGGCAGTGAGTACCTGGGGTCTGGACTGCAGGAAGTAATAGCTTAGAAAATGGCCCAGCTAAAGTCCTGCCTACAGTCAGGCCAGGAGGTCAGAGCAAATAGTTTCCCGGGTCTGATGACAGGTGTTAACTGCACTGTTGTGACCCATTTCTTGTGGCGTGTCCCAGTCTTTCGGATGTGACTGTTACCTCCTACCTGTCGTCAGGGCTGCTCTTCTGCTTTTAGAACAGAAAGACATTCTGTCTTCCTCTGGTTGACTTGAGAAATGAATACAAAGAAAGGTTTCAGCCACTCTTAAATGGACAATACACCTCGAGTGCTTTTTCTATAGATTTTTAGAATCACTGGCTGCATAGACTTCGTGGAATGATGCAAGACGCCACCACGAAAGGTTTAATTCATACCTAAAATGTTGCCATTATCCTGGGTAATGATATATAATTAAGTTGCTGAGTAGGTTCTCATGCTTTTCTATCCGTGATTCACAGGCTGTTGCCAAGAGCAGCGTCGGCAACTGAACTCATTTTGTTAAAGCCTTTCTTTGAAATACCCAACAAACAGGGTTTTCTTGATCCATCGGATCATCAAGGTAATTCGTGTGTTTTTGTAAAAACCGGAGTAGATGCCAGGTTCCCGCTGCACCCAGTACAGCTTTCCAGAAATATTTATGATGTTCCCATATAAGACGATTAGAGAGAGAGAGACAGAGAGACAGAGAGAAACACACACACAGAGACAGACAGAAACAGAGGGGGGGGGGATGGAGACTGAGGTCCAGATACATTTACTGTTGTGTATTCCATAAAGCAACATTAAAGATAAACATAGGTTACAGAATATAAGGTCTTATCTTTTCCAAAGATAGTATTAATATCTCAAGAGTGTGTCTCATTGTTCAGAAGAGAATGAACACACAGAATAACTTGTTCCAGGGTAGCTGTTCTTTCACAATGCCTTTGTGGGTGAATGTCCTAACACCACAGGCCAAGGTCTGATGATAGAAACTCTTAGAATACAAGAGTCTATTACTGGGCTTGCAAGCCAGCTCAGCAGATTAGTAACAGTGCAGAACAAAGCCTGTAAGTGGAAAGATTGTTCTATGAAGAATTGTTTTACTACCTTAGACCCCTGGTGATGGGTTAAAAAGAAACCTGGATAGATTAAAAAATACCACACACACACCTTCTTTATCTTTTGTTTGTATGAGACAGGACCTTGCTATGGATCCCTGATTGGATGGGAAACTCCTGCTTTAGCCTCCCAAGTACTGGGATTACAGGCATGTGCAGCTATGTGCAGCTATAGCATAAACACTTTAAAGGTATAATTTGGCTTCACGATTTAATGTTGTGGCATGTAGAAGCAAAATTTTTACAAAAAGAAAAGAAAAACAGAAATTAACTCATTTATTTTCTGAAGAAATTGTCAACTTCAGAAAATTGAATATATGTCTCACAGTTGCTTTGACAATTATGGTTGGGAGGCCAGTCAGATGTGTTGGATTTTACAGGGCTGAAAGTAAAGGAAAGAAAGAAGACTTAAAATGCTTTTTCACTTGTGGGGGGAAAAATAAGACATGGATCTCTGTTCCATAAGAGATGGGTATTTTTTCATGTCAGAGACAGACCTGTGTTCCATAGATTCTGGGTAGTTTCTTCCAGCTGTGGCTTGAGTTTTATAGTGAATATTTGAAGCCCAAATTACAAATTTAAATCGAAAATTCTTGATCTAGCTCTCTTAGTCCAGGAGACTCAGGAATTCTGGTACTATTGAAATTACGAGTCATGTATTTTATAATGGCGAACCACAGCTTGTATGGGAAGGAAGGTAACACTATATATTTTTCTTCCTCTGCTAAGATCAGCTGGGGAAACAATAGAAAATGGAGATAATTATCTTGTCATCAGGACAAGACTTTCTAGAACCAGGCAGGTAGGGGCAGATCCCGCTCTGGGGTTCCCAAGCAAAGTAAAAGTGCTCTAGAATATATGACCTAGTTTTCAAGAAAAAAAAAAAACCCAACAAAAAACAAAACAAAACAAAATGCTGACTTACTCCAGCCTGCTGCCAGTTCTGCGAGTCACTGCTGTGACTGCATTTGAATAACTGCCTTGAGCTGAAATGCAAGTGACAGCATTCTCAGGGACAGGATATGATGCACAGGAGCCTTGCCCTGTAATCCTTTCCTCTATTAGCCTCTTGTTGCATATATCAACACGCTAATTACTGTCACTGAGCTAATCTTCTCATCTCAGGAACACTCAAGTATTATTTGCATTTTATAGAAGAATAAAGCAAGATACAACTCAATCAAAGGATTCATGTGAGCACAACTGTTAGAGTCTGGATAGAATTATCCCTCTGCTGGCTCATGGGTTTGGGATTACAAGGAACCGGCAAGTAAGGGACAGGTTGTTGATTGACCTGGTGTCCCTTTGACCTGTGAGAAATAGATTCAAGTTGATTCCCTAAAGCTTACAAAAGAAAAAAAATTTTTTTTCAAGTTTACAAAAGGAGACAAAAGGTTTAGACATGTTAGCGTTCCCACTGTTTGCAATCTGGACTGAAATCCACATTGTAGAAAGAGCAGAAGACTTTTGAGTCATAATAAAAGCTTGGAACCCCAAAATGATTTGGGGCTAAACGCATGAATGCTCTTTTCCTTATCCAGAAGTTTGGTTGTATATAGATTGAACAGGGTTTAAACACTTGGTCCCTGACTTGTGTTTTGAGACACTGTGGAAGCTTGGCCTAGCAGGCAGAAGTAGTTCTCTGGGGTCCCTGTTGAAGGTGACCTCCACTTCTGTTTCTGAGCTCAAGCACTCTGTCTCATGATTCATCAAGATGTGATGGCAGCAGCTGCCACAAACTCTGCTCAGTGTGGACTTGAACTGTCCAGCTGTCTTCTTTGAAATCTTTATGTCACTTCTATTGTGTATTTTGTCCCTGTAAGGAACACAGACGAACTCAGCATAGAGTATTACGACTTGTTTCCCTTTAAGTGCATGCACTTCACATTATGTCTGAATCCAAAAAAAAAAAAAAAAAGGAAAGAAACATGATTGCTCTTAGGTCTGGTGGAGGAGAAAGTTTATTATACATATGTGGGAGAGCAGAGCTAGAGGCAGGGGCATCTGGGAGAGCCCAGAGTGGACATGAGTGAGGAAGGGAAGAGGAGAAGGAGAGGGGACAGAGCGGGGTCAGGCTCAGCAGCCAAGAGGCCCAAAGGCACAAAGAGGCTGGTAACCAAAATGGGTGGATTATATAGGAAAGAATAGCCAGAGAATTCAGGGTAGGGGGTGGGATATGCCAGCTAGCAGAACCCTGTAACTGGTAGGGACTCAGGGATGCAGGGAGATCCTGGTGGCCAGTGGCCACTTTAATATGTCAAATAGGCACCTCAACCATTTGTTATAGGTTTAGGGCCTAACATCCCAGCCTTTTTTATGGATAATAAGTAATGCGGGGTGATGCAGTCTTCTCTGTGACTACTTACTGCTGACTTTGGAGTATCTTTGTTAGGGGAAGTTAGAATGCTGGCCAAGGCCTGGAAAAACAGGCTGTTCATTCACTGACCTGGCTCTGCAGGACCCTCTGGGTCTAGGGACCTACAGGCAGCAGCTGGAGCAGTTTTTGAGGCTGGGGCTAGGGAAGTGCAGGCCACTTTTAAGTTATTCAGGATGCAGAATTTGAGGGAACATCTGGAGCTGGCAAATTGCTGGGGTATTCTGTAGTTTGTTTGAAATCTTCTGGGACAAATAGACTAGGGAGAGAAGGTAAAATGAAGGAGTTTAGGGGAAAATTTTTATCTTGGGTGTTCATTTGAAACTTTTGGACCCAAAGGCCTGGCAATTAGCTGAGCCCAAAGAGCAGAGGAGAGTGAGAGAGATCCCACCCTCTGGAATAGGAGGAATTGGCAAATGGGGAAAGGGTGGTTGGTTGACAGTACTTATCTGGAGTCCTTTGTCCTGTGAGAAGTGGATTCAAGCCGATTCCCTGAAGCTTACAAGAAGTGTTTTAAGTTTACAAAAAGAGACAAGAGGTTTAGATACGTTAGTATTACATTGTCTGCAATGTGTACTGAAATCCACAGTGCAGAAAAAGCAGGAGCCTAGAGCCTTTGAGTACTTAGAAATCGAAGACTTAATACTTTGCTTTCTCTTTCATGGACCTAAGTCACAATGTGACTCTGGATGAAGCCCCCTCCCCTGTTCTTCCTCCTCCTTCTCCTCAACTCCTGCAGCCCCTCCTCTATTTGTCGGCTAGCTTGCCTAATACATCCCCAAATCATGCGTTGGCCTCGTGTCACTATCAGTTGCTAGACACGCCGGAGTCTTGGTATCTAGAATCCATTGGAAGAAATCATCAGAAGTGTCAGTGTTTGTGACTGTGGACTGAGCACAAGTAGAAACAATATCGACAGATATCTTGCAGCTACTTAAATAAGCCTCTAGAGAAGAGAGAACTGATGATTATGGCCAGAAATCAAAATATACAACTTCCCACAAGGAACATATAGAAAGAAGAAAAATAAAAATGTAGGGGGTAAATATTGATTTTGTTTCTATACTGAAGAACAAAACTGTGTGATGCTTGTCACTTTTATGGTAATTCCTAATAATCTGTAGCCTATAAACTTTTTCTCTGTCTGGGTGGAAATTTTGAATAGGTATGTTGATCGGTTTTAATTTGCTGGTGAAGACTGAAACTGTATTGAAGTGGATGAATTCCAAGTGTTAATTAAATTCAAGTTAGGCAGGGGTATATGAATTGCACAGAGAAGGCCTGGGATTTTTCTCGTAGGTGTTAAAAATGACAATTACCCAGACAGGGTGCGAAACTATCATATAAGACAGATGAACATTGATGTGGGTTTGGGGGAGTGATATAACCATCATGGCATGTATGTCTGGTGAGTGTTGTCCAAACACACATGGCAATCTCTGCCAACACTCCAGATGCTGGGATCTGGTTCCATGGGGAAGCACTTGCCATGCTGTGGAACCATTGTCCTGATCACGCCAAGCCATCTGCCTTGCCCGAACTTAGCTTAAAGTTGAATTTTCAGCTGCATCGTTGATACCTCTCAAGTTTTCCCTTTCTGATACAGGCTCAGAGGTATATTCTGTATGGTACCTGTCAGTTCTTGGAAATCTAATGACTCATTTCCTAAAACAAGTTGATGTTGTTTTTCTGAACTTCATCTTTAAAGAATAAAACATATAATGACAAGTTAACCTCAGGTGATGTTTATATTTTAGAAGGTTTTAAGATACATACTAGGTGTTGAGTTGGGTATAAGGGTGTGTGTGTGTGTGTGTGTGTGTGTGTGTGTGTGTAGCGGGGTTACCTGCTGTCCAAACAACACTTCTTCAGCTAAGAGCTGTATATTCAAATTACTACAAGAAAATATTGACAGTTGGCAAGATGATATAATTTAAATCAAGAATCCTTGAGAACAGTGAGACTTTCATTAATTTGTCAGACATTTGAAGGCCAGGACCTTGTCTTGTTTGCCCCTGATTTCTTTCTATTTGATTTTGTTTTTTGAAACAGAGTCTCATCATGTAACCCTGACTGGCCTTGGACTTGATAAGTGGAGCAAGGTGGCCTCTAAGTAGCAGAAATCAGCCTGCTTGCTGGGATTAAAGTTGTGCTACGCAGTTCCTGCCCATCCTACAGTACTCTTTGTGACAGGGTGTAGACCGGCCTAAACTAATGAGATCTCCTGATGCCCCTGCCTCCATTTTTCCACACCCCCTACCCAACCCAACCAGTCAAGAAGCCTGGCCCACCTTTGCTGAAGCCTTTAAAAGGGCTCTCTGTACGTATTTCGGAAAGCTGATGGGCTGGCAATCAGAGTTTCCTCATTCTGGAGTATGAGAGTCACAGAATTTGTGGAAAACATAGACATACAAAAGAAAAGATTTATTGTGGGGATTTGAGTTTATAAAATAACTAGTTTACCTGGAATCAGGAGGTGAAGTCGGGAAGGTTGCAAATTTGACATTAACCTGGAATATACACTGTTTCAAAACAACAAAAACAACCACTGACCAGGCTGGTAATCCAGCTCAGCCTTATAGTCATTGCCCAAAAGATCAAGGCCCTAGGTTCCATTCCTAGCACCCTCTAACTAACCCCAAAAGAGCAACACAGTGGGAACTGGATTTTCTGCTTGGTGCTGGAGTCTGAATGTTTTAAGGGAGACAGTCAGGAGGGCTGGGTGGGTATGAAGTGGGAGGTTCAAGGAAAACTCAGAGTCTTTGAAGCTTGACTGGAAACCACAATGAAGGAACAGAACTTCTGTCTGTCTGCCTCTAGGCCTCTAACACTTGGGCTAGGGACACTGTGCAAGAGAAACTAGTGTCTTGTATGTCTAGGAGGTAAGGAAATAAAACAAACCGCACTTGGCTCAGAAGTCAGAGAAAGTGAATCATGAGCTCCACTCACAGCACCAACGAGGTCCCAGCTGCAGGCCCCACCCGACTCTGACTCTGACAACCGACCGTGAGTCAGCAGATAGGCAGTGCTAGAGGAGCTGCCTCATTCCTGCACCAACTTCCTGAGGAATGTTTGCACCTCCTTTTCTGTGATCTAAACCTTTTGAAAACTATTTTCATGGCTCACATTAGAAGTGAGTGACGCAGAAGTGGGGAGGTCAACAACCAAAGCTCTTACTTAGGCAAACTGATATAACACTAATAATAATAGCTATTATTATTATTATTATTATTATTATTTCCGTCTAACCTTCTGTCAGGCTAGCATCCTTTCACATCTTTTAATGATGCTTAACTTCCAAATAAAGACAAACGGGAAATACTGCCTCAGGCTAACATAACAAAACCAACCCTCACACACATGAAAACATCCAGAAACTGACAATGATCCTGTTCTAGGAGAAATAGCTGGAGCCCTGGAAGATAGAGGAGATATTCCACAGACATTTGCATCCCCTCTTTTAACTGTTATTAACAGCAATGCAGGAGTTGGAGCTTCAAGCCGATCTCCCGAGAATATATACAAAGCACTTTGGCCCTATTCCTAGCAGAGGAACTCTTCAGTGTGGTAGCCTATGCCCGTAATCCCAGCACCTGAAATCCAGAGAAGGGTTGCTTTGAGTTAGAGGCTAGTCTGGACTTAACAGTGAGTTCACAAATAGTCTAAGCCACAGTATGAGACTCTCTTAAAATACAAACAAACAAACAAAGGAAAGCAATGGGCTGAGGGAAGAAGAAATTCGCCAGGTTTGGAACAGATAATGGTTCTTTTCAAACAACTGACTTTTATTTTGTGTGTGTTTGACTGCATATATGCATGTGTACCACATATTTGCCACACTTGCTCATGGAGGCTAGGCGAGGATATCAGATCTTCTGAAACTGGAGTTAAAGACAGCTTTGAGCTGCTGTGTGGATACTGGAAATTCAATCTAGGTCCTCTGCAAGAGCAGTAAGAACTCCTAACCACTGAGCAATCTCTCCACATATGGATCTTGTATACTCCACTCCATAAAATCCCAAGACTTCTTTCCCTTTCAAAATGGGGATATTTGGGGCGGCAGGGTGCAGGGACTAAAGATATTGCTCCATTGGTAGAAGGCTTGTCTAGTACACATAAGGCCTATGGTTTGATCAGCAGCACCACACAAACTAGGCACAGTGGGACATGTTTGCAATCCTGGCACTCAACAGGCAGAGGCAGAATCTGCAGTTCAAGACATTCTTGACTGTGTAATGAGTTTGAGGTTAGCATGGGAAACATGAGACCCTGTCTCAAAAATAAGGTGCATTTTTGCTCAGGCCTAGAATTTAATTTGAGGTTCATGGTTCCAGAGGGTTAGTGTCCATGGACCTCATGGTTGAGACCATGATGGCAGGAAGGCAGGCATTGTGCCGGAGCAATGTCTGAGAGCTCATACCTCTACCCACAAGTGCAAGGCAAAAAGAGAAAGAGGGGGCTGAAGGTAGGACTGGCATGAGTCTTCTGAACGCCCCAAATCTGCCCTTAACACACTTCCAGCAAGGGCTCATCTTCTAAACCTTTCTAAACAGTTCCACCAACTGGGTACCATGAATTCAAACATGGAGATGGGCCACTTTTAGTCTAACCGCTACACATTGGTTTTATCCTTCCTCCTTTACATAGATCCTAGTTATTGAATTCATGGACCCAGTCTTACTCAGCAAGTACTTTTACCATCTAAGCTATCTCACCATTTTGTTTACAAACAAAATGTGATTAGCTGTTCACTTTGAGGCAGAGGAGAATCGAACATTTTTTTTTTTTAAATGAAAGCGTTTTTTTGTTTGTTTGTTTGTTTTGTTTTGTTTTGTTTTGTTTTTTTTGGTTTTTCTAGACAGGGTTTCTCTGTGTAGTCCTGGCTGTCCTGGAACTCACTCTGTAGACCAGGCTGGCCTCGAACTCAGAAATCCGCCTGCCTCTGCCTCCCAAGTGCTGGGATTAAAGGCGTGCGCCGCCACCGCCCGGCTTCCTTTCAATACTTGTAAAAGAATGAAAACTATATTCTGTATGGGCTAGAAGAACATTTAAAAGACAGTAAGTAGATTTGGTGGCATACAATTTTATCAACTGTCTATGTCATTTCTGACTTATCTTTGTGATAAATACCTATCATAGGATCCTGTGTGCATATGAACACTGCTGGAAACTAGAGAGCAAGATAGAAACACATTTATGCCTCTTCTGTTTAGCATGTCAACTCAGACCTGTAATCACAGCACTGAGGAGGCTGAGTTTGGAGGATACCTGAGTTCCTGGATACCGTGGGCTACAGAGACACTCACCCCCATGCCTCAAATAAAACAAAACAAAAATCTGTGCATGTCAGCCTACATCTGTAATCTCAGTATTTGGGAGGTAGAAGCAAGAGGCTCAGGAATTCAGAGTCATTGTGAACAGACAGTGCCAGCTAGCCTGAGCTACACGAGACTTTTTCTCAAAAGAAACAAACAACAAAACAAAATCAATACCAAACTAAACCCTAACATACTGTTTTCAATATGCAGTAACTATTCAACATCTACAAATATGTTTTTTTTAAAAAAACTTCCCTCTTCAGTATTTCTTTATATAAAATTTCCTTATGACTTCTAACTACATATATATTGGTGTTCAAGGGTGTGGATTTGGTAGTTAACAAGGATATGAACATGAGGATGAATTTGACACAGTACTCATGCTTGCTGTCCCTGAACCAGATGCAAGTGTAGACACTGGTCATGCAGTGTCTGCTGACCTGACCTGCCTTATTGCACACATTATGAATTGTTTCATAAACACTACAGCTTGCTTTGCTCCTATCTCCATATTAGTAAAGACACTGGCACAGATTTGCAGAACTTAAGGAAAACAGCATAAGCAGTGTGCTCACTGGGCCTTGGAAGCTATTTGTTCTTACTTCAAGGCTATCTCAGAATGCTTGCAGTTTCCTTCAAGACCTTGGTTTGAAAAGAAAGCTTTCTGTAAGTTTTTACTTGCTAAAGATGGGGTCGGCCTTTGCACTTAGTTAATTTTATTTTTGGTTCCTTTTTTTTTTTAATTTAATAAGTTCATATAGAAAGAATGAAATGTCCATGAAAGATCAGTATCAAAGGAATGATTTAATATATCAATGAGCTAAGCCTACTGGGGAGAAATTACAGACTGGAGTGTGGCTTTTCAGTGAACCCGACCTCCTAGGTCAAAAGACTTATGGTGAAGTTCAAGCCATGTATGCTCTCTTAGGTGTGTTTTCCAACCAGACTCCTTACATACACACAAAAAAACCCAACAATTCCTGGCTAAAATAGAGCATTCTATCTTCCTAGATATTTCCAAGATAGCCACTAGAATGATTTTACTTCAAAAGCCCATATAAAAATTAAAAAATAAAACCAATTCATTTTATTTCAATTATATGTATGTATGTGCATGTGTGCCTGCATGTGTGGGTGTGTGTCTGTTCATAGGCTCAAGAGTGCCTGCAGAGGTGAGAGA